>NC_090807.1:67149250-68459250 GCF_036512215.1 Solanum lycopersicum | reverse complement strand
GGATACAGCAGAAGACAAGTATAAACAGGGCTCATCAGGAAAATACAATGCATAATGATAGAGCAGGAAGAAATAATCATAAAAAGGATAACATTGTTCAACAAAGAAGGGCTGATCAAGGCAATATATTAACTCATGGTGGGAATCAACATGACTCTACTAATATTACAGGTATTGATTTTAATAGATCTACCCCCATTCCCCTTACTATTACTACTCATGCTGGTGTAGCTGTTGGAGGTGAGACTGGTGATTGTCAGGGTTCTAAAAGATTGCACATTGATAGACTTAATAAAGGAAAGGAAAAAGTAGATGATCAGGGGTTTCTGATAAGGGATGATAGAGAACCCCCTGATAAAGATAAGATTGATAAATCTAAAACTAACAAAAATACTAAATTAATTGACACTGGCCAAAAGACTAGTGAGGATCATATTGATGAGTATGGTGTTCTGAATTTTGAGGATGAGGATGATTTAGATACTCAATCTTTAGATGAAGGCACTAATACTGGGGAAGAAATAACCTCAAAACAAGCTCAACATGGCCCCATGCTTCCTAATACTAATTTTGAGGAAGTTAGAGAGGTGACTGGCAAACAGGGCTTGTCTCCTAGGGGTAGGAAAGTTTCTAGACAAAACAAGACTGCTAGTTTTAGTAAACCTAATACTAGAGCTAGAAGTAGAGGTGTTTAATGATTAGTCTCATATGTTGGAATGCTAGGAGCATTAATACATTTGGTGCTCTTGAAAGATTAATCAACTTAAAGAAAATTCACAAGCTCACTATGATTGCCATTTTTGAGCCTTTTGCTAATAGTTCTCAGTTGGAAGCTTATAGATTGAAATTGTTGATGGATTTTTGTTATAGTAATTCTAATAACAAAATATGGCTTTTTTGGTCCAATGATATGAATTGTAAAGTAATTGACATGGATGAACAACTTATCAATTGTGAAGTTCATCATGAAGATTGTAGTGATCAGTTTCTGCTTACCTGTGTTTATGCAAAGTGTAAGGAACATCTGAGGAAACCTCTTTGGGATAGGTTAATCCAATGGTCTGATGTGGATAAACCTTGGTGCATTATTGGAGACTTTAATGTGATATCCTCCACTGATGAAAAATTGGGTGGAAGAGATTATAATATCAATAAAAGTTTTGATTTCATCAACATAATAGAATCTTGTGGTTTAATTGATTTGGGATATAGTGGTCAGCCTTTCACATGGTGTAATCATAGGAAGGGTGATGCTAGAATCTGGAAAAGATTGGATAGGGGATTGGTCAATGATAATTGGTTAAGGATTATGCCTAACACTTCTATAACTCATTTACCTTCTGTGGGTTCTGATCATTGTCCATTATTAACGGAGATGAAGAGTGATAAGGAAAATGCTATAAAATATTTTAAATTCCTTAACTGTTGGACTGAGCATGAGACTTTTTACTCAACTGTGGAAAATTGTTGGAATAAAAAGGTGGTAGGTAGTCCTATGTGGATATTACATACTAAAATGAAGAGACTTACTGTTATTTTGAGGAATTGGTCCAAAAAAGAATTTGGGGATGTTTTCATCAAAGTCAAACAGTTTGAAGAGATGGTTAAACTTGCTGAGGAGAATATTATTCAGGAAAATAATCAGGAAAATAGAGAGAAACTGCAGGCCTTAAATGCTCAGTACATTAGATACATGAAATTAGAATATGACATTATGCAACAAAAAACACAGATTCATTGGTTAAAGGAAGGTGATACCAACTCAAAATATTTTCATACTATTATGAGAGGTAGAAGAAAAAGAATGTGTATTACTAAGCTTGAGTCTGAGAATGGTGAATGGATACAAGGGGAAGAGAATATTGTTAAAACTGCTTGTGATTACTATAAACAAATTTTCACTGGCAAAAATGAGGTTATTAATGAGGATAGTCTTCAGTGTATTAGTAAAATCATTACTGAGGAACAAAATATTAAGCTGGAGAAGATGCCTAATATAGATGAATTGAAGAATGTGATAATGAATATGAATCCCAACTCTGCACCAGGACCAGATGGTATAGGGGGGAAATTTTTTCAGGTATGTTTTGATATAATAAAGGATGATCTTTTGGCTGCTGTTCAACACTTTTTCAATGGTTTTGATATGCCTAAGTATATGACCCATGCTTGTTTGGTATTGAACCCTAAAGTTGAATATCCTAATAAGCTAAAAGATTTTAGACCTATTAGTCTAAGCAATTTTACTAACAAGATTATTTCTAAGATTATGAGTACTAGACTGGCACCTATTTTACCTAGTATTATTTCTAAAAACCAGTCAGGCTTTGTAAAAGGAAGGAGTATTTCTGAAAATATAATGCTGGCACAAGAAATTATCCATTGAATTAACTTGCCTCATGAAGGAGATAATGTGGTTATTAAACTTGATATGGTTAAAGCTTATGATAGAGTTTCTTGGGCTTACACTTGTTTAGTTTTGAGAAAATTAGGCTTTGGTGAACTGTTTATAGACAGAACTTGGAGAATTATGAGTAATAATTGGTATTCCATTGTTATCAATGGAAAAAGACATGGTTTTTTCCATTCTTCTAGAGGTCTTAAACAAGGAGATCCCTTATCCCCAGCCCTATTTATTTTGGGAGCTGAGGTATTATCTAGACAGCTGAACAATCTTTATCAGAATCAGGCTTATAGAGGTTTCTATATGGAGAAGAGAGGACCACAGATTAACCATTTAAGTTTTGCTGATGATATAATAATCTTCACCTCCACAAACAGAAATTCTCTCCAACTAATTATGGAAACTATTGCTGAATATGAGAAAGTGTCTAATCAGCAAGTGAATAAGGACAAGAGTTTCTATATGGTTACTAATAATACTAATCAGAGTGTTATTGAAGTCATCAATGAGGAAACTGGTTTTAGAAGGAAGCATAGCCCTATTATGTATTTAGGTTGTCCTTTGTATATTGGAGGACAAAGAATAATTTACTATTCTGAAATGGTGGATAAAATCATTAAAAAAATTAAAGATTGGCATACTAAAATTTTGAATTTTGGTGGTAAAATTACTTTGGTCAAGCATGTTTTGCAGTCTATGCCTATTCATACATTGGCTGCTGTTTCACCACCTAAAACTACTCTTAGATATATTAGAAGAGTTATAGCTGACTTCTTCTGGGGCACTAATAGGGATAAAAAACAGTATCATTGGGCATCATGGGAGAGTTTAGCTTTTCCTTATAAAGAGGAAGGTATTGGAGTTAGATTATTAGAAGATGTATGCACTGCTTTTCAATACAAGCATTGGTGGGAATTCAGAACTAAAAAGTCTTTATGGAGTTGTTTTTTGAAGGCAAAATACTGTCAAAGGTCTAATGTAGTGGCAAAGAAATATGATACAGGGGATTCCTTGGTCTGGAGGTATCTTACCAGAAACAGATATGATGTGGAAAGGTATATTTCATGGAATATAAACTCTGGTAACTGCAGTGTTTGGTGGGATAATTGGCTGGGAGATGGTGCAATAGCAACCTATTGAGATTATGTTTCCAGTCTAAATAATACTCAGCTCTTAGACTTTATTGAGGATGGAAAATGGAATGAGTCTGTTATAAGGCAACATATTCCTCCACCTCTTGTTCCAATGATTCTAACTTATAGATTACAACTTAAAGAGGGTATTACTGATTTAGCTTATTGGAGACTGGAAGATAATGGTCATTTTTCAATCTCATCTGCATGGGAGAGTATAAGGAAGAAAAAAGAACCTGATATAATTAATAATAGTATTTGGCATAGAAATGTTCCTTTTAGAATTTCTTTCTTTATGTGGAGAGCTTTGAGGAATAAACTACCTACCAATGATAGTCTGATTAGATTTGGAAAAGAAGAGGAAGACTGTTATTGTTGTTATAGGAAGGGCAAAGATGATTTAAATCATATTCTTATTACTGGTAATTTTGCTAAATATATTTGGAAGTGTCATTCACAAAGAGTGGGATTAGTAATTGACAGTACTACTATCAGAAGTTTGTTACTTCAATGGAAAAATCTACAAACTAGTAATGAGGTACAAAAACTTCTCTTTATCATTTTACCCAACATTATTTGTTGGAACTTGTGGAAAAACAGGTGTTCAGTTAAGTATGGAGGTAAACAATCAAACATGTCAAGAGTGGAATTAGCTATCTTTAAAGATAGTATGCAGATCATTCAATCTGTATATCCAACTATACCATGGCTCAACAGTTGGGAGAGGCTTCTTAAATATGTTGATCAATGTCAACAATATTTTAAAGTAACTTTAGTGAGATGGAACAGGCCACCCTCAGGTATCTATAAACTCAATACTGATGGCAGTGCCATCCATAATACAGGTCAAACAGGTGGTGGAGGTATACTTAGAGATGATCAAGGTAAACTTATTTATGCTTTTTCTATTCCTTTGGCTTTTGGTACTAATAATTTTGCAGAAATACAAGCTGCTCTTCATGGATTAAATTGGTGTCAACAACATGGATTCAAGAGGATCATATTGGAAGTAGATTCTGAATTACTGGTCAAATGGATTAACAACACACAGTACATTCCATGGAGAAGTCAACAAGACATTCAGCAGCTTCAAGACATAAGCAAGAACATGGAATATTTTCAGTGCCAACATATTTATAGAGAAGCAAATGCCACGGCTGACTTACTAGCAAAAGGGAGTCACAAGATGAATATAATTCAACAATTTTACACCTCTCCGCAGCTTAGAGGTGTTATTAAAGGAAATTACATATTAGACAAAATGGGCATGCAACTCTTTAGAAGAAGGAAGATCAAGAGGATTAAACATCCTCCATGACAATATTGTATATTGTTCAATCAATTCATTGGCTTAAAATCTATTTTATATGTTAATAAAGTAGGTTATCTCTTTTATCATTACTTGTAAAGGGAGAGTCTCCCTTGTTTAAGTTTTTCTAGAACTTAGTAATTTTGAGAGGATTATCTCTAGGTGCTTTGTTTTAGAATACAACAAATGTAATGAGTTAATTGATAACCTTAGTAGGTAATTCAATTAACTCAACTTAGGAAAGAGGTAAGGTTCTATGTCCCCCTCCATGTATCTTTTCTTATATAAATGTTAAGGCCTGGGGGTGATGCTTAGCCCCTACCCACCTCAAGGGTCGTTTAATAAAAAAAAAACCCTAAACCCCAAACCCCAAACCCCAAACCCCAAACCCTAAACCCTAAACCCTAAACCCTAAACCCTAAACCCTAAACCCAAACCCTAAACCAAAACCCTAAACTCTAAACCCTAAAGCCTAAACCCTAAACCCTAAACCCTAAACCCTAAACCCTAACCCTAAACCCTAAACCCTAAACCCTAAACCCTAAACCCTAAACCCTAAACCCTAAACCCTAAACCCTAAACCCTAAACCCTAAACCCTAAACCCTAAACCCTAAACCCTAGGGGCTCGTTTGACCTTCCAAACGGCCCAGAAAACCCGTGATGGCCAACCGTATGCACAGACAACGTCTTGACGGACGTCCACGAACAAATTTGGCATTTTTGACGTCGAAATCCTGATCACCCGAAAAATGGTGTGCAATAGCACACGAAAATCGTCAAAATGAGGCGTATGCTCACTCTAGGGCTCGTTTGACCTTCCAAATGGCCCAGAAAACCCATGATGGCCAACCGTATGCATAGACAACGTCTTGACGGACGTCCACGAACAAATTTGGCATTTTTGACGTTGGAATCCCGATCACCCAAAAAATGGTGTGCAATAGCACACGAAAATCGTCAAAATGAGGCGTATGCTCGCTCCGGGGCTCGTTTGACCTTCTAAACGGCCCAGAAAACCCGTGATGGCCAACCGTATGCATAGACAATGTCTTGACGGACGTCCACGAACAAATTTTGCATTTTTGACGTCGGAATCCCGATCACCCAAAAAATGGTGTGCAATAGCACACGAAAATCGTCAAAATGAGGCATATGCTCGCTCCGGGGCTCGTTTGACCTTCCAAACGGCCCAGCAAACCCGTGATGGCCAACCGTATGCATAGACTTGGCCATCACGAGTTTTCTGGGCAGTTTGGAAGGTCAAACGAGCCCCGGAGCGAGCATACGCCTCATTTTGACGATTTTCGTGTGCTATTGCACACCATTTTTTGGGTGATCGGGATTCCGACGTCAAAAATGCCAAATTTGTTCATGGACGTCCGTCAAGACGTTGTCTATGCATACGGTTGGCCATCACGGGTTTTCTGGGCCGTTTGGAAGGTCAAACGAGCCCCGGAGTGAGCATACGCCTCATTTTGACGATTTTCGTGTGCTATTGAACACCATTTTTTGGGTGATCGGGATTTCGACGTCAAAAATGCAAAATTTGTTTGTTGACGTCCGTCAAGACGTTGTCTATGCATACGGTTGGCCATCACGGGTTTTCTGGGCCGTTTGGAAGGTCAAACGAGCCTCGGAGCGAGCATACGCCTCATTTTGACGATTTTCGTGTGCTATTGCACACCATTTTTTGGGTGATCGAGATTCCGACGTCAAAAATGCCAAATTTTTTCGTGGACGTCCGTCAAGACGTTGTCTATGCATACGGTTGGCCATCACGGGTTTTCTGGGCCATTTGGAAGGTCAAACGAGCCCCGGAGCGAGCATACGCCTCATTTTGACGATTTTCGTGTGCTATTGCACACCATTTTTTGGGTGATCAGGATTCCGACGTCAAAAATGCCAAATTTGTTCGTGGACGTCCGTCAAGACGTTGTCTATGCATACGGTTGGCCATCAAGGGTTTTCTGGGCCATTTGGAAGGTCAAACGAGCCCCGGAGCGAGCATACGCCTCATTTTGACGATTTTCGTGTGCTATTGCACACCATTTTTTGGGTGATCGGGATTCCGACGTCAAAAATGCCAAATTTGTTCGTGGACGTCCGTCAAGACGTTGTCTATGCATACGGTTGGCCATCACGGGTTTTCTGGGCAGTTTGGAAGGTCAAACGAGCCCCAGAGCGAGCATACGCCTCATTTTGACGATTTTCGTGTGCTATTGCACACCATTTTTTGGGTGATCAGGATTCTGACGTCAAAAATGCCAAATTTGTTCGTGGACGTCCGTCAAGACGTTGTCTATGCATACGGTTGGCCATCACGGGTTTTCTGGGCCGTTTGGAAGGTAAAACGAGCCCCGGAGCGAGCATACGCCTCATTTTGATGATTTTCGTGTGCTATTGCACACCATTTTTGGGTGATCGGGATTCCGACGTCAAAAATGCCAAATTTGTTCGTGGACGTCCGTCAAGACGTTGTCTATGCATATGGTTGGCCATCACGGGTTTTCTGGGCCGTTTGGAAGGTCAAACGAGCCCCGGAGCGAGCATACGCCTAGTTTTGACAATTTTCGTGTGCTATTGCACACCATTTTTTGGGTGATCGGGATTCCGACGTCAAAAATGCAAAATTTGTTCGTGGACGTCCGTCAAGACGTTGTCTATGCATACGGTTGGCCATCACGGGTTTTCTGGGCCGTTTGGAAGGTCAAACGAGCCCCGGAGCGAGCATACGCCTCATTTTGACGATTTTCGTGTGCTATTGCACACCATTTTTTGGGTGATCGAGATTCCGACGTCAAAAATGCCAAATTTGTTCGTGGACGTCCGTCAAGACGTTGTCTATGCATACGGTTGGCCATCACGGGTTTTCTAGACCATTTGGAAGGTCAAACGAGCCCCGGAGCGAGCATACGCCTCATTTTGATGATTTTCGTGTGCTATTGCACACCATTTTATGGGTGATCAGGATTCCGACGTCAAAAACGCAAAATTTGTTCGTGGACGTCCGTCAAGACGTTGTCTATGCATACGGTTGGCCATCACGGGTTTTCTGGGCCGTTTGGAAGGTCAAACGAGTCCCGGAACGAGCATACGCCTCATTTTAACGATTTTCGTGTGCTATTGCACACCATTTTTTGGGTGATCGGGATTCCGACGTCAAAAATGCAAAATTTGTTCGTGGACGTCCGTCAAGACGTTGTCTATGCATACGGTTGGCCATCACGGGTTTTCTGGGCAGTTTGGAAGGTCAAACGAGCCCCGGAGCGAGCATACGCCTCATTTTGACGATTTTCGTGTGCTATTGCACACCATTTTTTGGGTGATCAGGATTCTGACATCAAAAATGGCAAATTTGTTCGTGGACGTCCGTCAAGACGTTGTCTATGCATACGGTTGGCCATCACGGGTTTTCTGGGCCGTTTGGAAGGTCTAACGAGCCCCGGAGCGAGCATACGCCTCATTTTGACGATTTTCGTGTGCTATTGCACACCATTTTTTGGGTGATCGGGATTCCGATGTCAAAAATGCCAAATTTGTTCGTGGACGTCCGTCAAGACGTTGTCTATGCATACAATTGGCCATCACGGGTTTTCTGGGCTGTTTGGAAGGTCAAACGAGCCCCGGAGCGAGCATACGCCTCATTTTGACGATTTTCGTGTGCTATTGCACACCATTTTTTGGGTGATCAGGATTCTGACGTCAAAAATGGCAAATTTGTTCGTGGACGTCCGTCAAGACGTTGTCTATGCATACGGTTGGCCATCACGGGTTTTCTGGGCCGTTTGGAAGGTCAAACGAGCCCTGGAGCGAGCATACGCCTCATTTTGACGATTTTCGTGTGCTATTGCACACCATTTTTTGGGTGATCAGGATTCCGACGTCAAAAATGCCAAATTTGTTCATGGACGTCCGACAAGACGTTGTCTATGCATACGGTTGGCCATCAAGGGTTTTCTGGGCCGTTTGGAAGGTCAAACGAGCCCCGGAGCGAGCATACGCCTCATTTTGACGATTTTCGTGTGCTATTGCACACCATTTTTTGGGTGATCAGGATTCCGACGTCAAAAATGCCAAATTTGTTCGTGGACGTCCGTCAAGACGTTGTCTATGCATACGGTTTGCCATCACGGGTTTTCTGGGCCTTTTGGAAGGTCAAACGAGCCCCGGAGCGAGCATACGCCTCATTTTGACGATTTTCGTGTGCTATTGCACACCATTTTTTGGGTGATCGGGATTCCGACGTCAAAAATGCAAAATGTGTTCGTGGACGTCCGTCAAGACGTTGAAATGCATACAGTTGGCCATCACGGATTTTCTAGGCCGTTTGGAAGGTCAAACGAGCCCCGGAGCGAGCATACGCCTCATTTTGACGATTTTCGTGTGCTATAGCACACCATTTTTTGGGTGATCGGGATTCCAACGTCAAAAATGCCAAATTTGTTCGTGGACGTCCGTCAAGACGTTGTCTATGCATACGGTTGGCCATCACGGGTTTTCTTGGCCATTTGGAAGGTCAAACGAGCCCCGGAGCGAGCATACGCCTCATTTTGACGATTTTCGTGTGCTATTGCACACCATTTTTTGGGTGATCAGGATTCCGACGTCAAAAATGCCAAATTTGTTTGTGGACGTCCGTCAAGATGTTGTCTATGCATACGGTTGGCCATCACGGGTTTTCTGGGCCGTTTAGAAGGTCAAACGAGCCCCGGAGCGAGCATACGCCTCATTTTGACGATTTTCGTGTGCTATTGCACACCATTTTTTGGGTGATCGGGATTCCGACGTCAAAAATGCAAAATTTGTTCGTGGACGTCCGTCAAGACGTTGTCTATGCATACGGTTGGCCATCACGGGTTTTCTGGGCCGTTTGGAAGGTCTAACGAGCCCCGGAGCGAGCATACGCCTCATTTTGACGATTTTCGTGTGCTATTGCACACCATTTTTTGGGTGATCGGGATTCCGACGTCAAAAATGCCAAATTTGTTCGTGGACGTCCGTCAAGACGTTGTCTATGCATACAATTGGCCATCACGGGTTTTCTGGGCAGTTTGGAAGGTCAAACGAGCCCCGGAGCGAGCATACGCCTCATTTTGACGATTTTCGTGTGCTATTGCACACCATTTTTTGGGTGATAAGGATTCCGACGTCAAAAATGCCAAATTTGTTCGTGGACGTCCGTCAAGACGTTGTCTATGCATACGGTTGGCCATCACGGGTTTTCTGGGCCGTTTGGAAGGTCAAACGAGCCCCGGAGCGAGCATACGCCTCATTTTGACGATTTTCGTGTGCTATTGCACACCATTTTTTGGGTGATAAGGATTCCGACGTCAAAAATGCCAAATTTGTTCGTGGACATCCGTCAAGACGTTGTCTATGCATACGGTTGGCCATCACGGGTTTTCTGGGCCGTTTGGAAGGTCAAACGAGTCCCGGAACGAGCATACGCCTCATTTTAACGATTTTCGTGTGCTATTGCACACCATTTTTTGGGTGATCGGGATTCCGACGTCAAAAATGCCAAATTTGTTCGTGGACGTCCGTCAAGACGTTGTCTATGCATACGGTTGGCCATCACGGGTTTTCTGGGCCGTTTGGAAGGTCAAGCGAGCCCCGGAGCGAGCATACGCCTCATTTTGACGATTTTCGTGTGCTATTGCACACCATTTTTTGGGTGATCGAGATTCCGACGTCAAAAATTCCAAATTTGTTCTTGGACGTCCGTCAAGACGTTGTCTATGCATACGGTTGGCCATCAAGGGTTTTCTAGACCATTTGGAAGGTCAAACGAGCCCCGGAGCGAGCATACGCCTCATTTTGATGATTTTCGTGTGCTATTGCACACCATTTTATGGGTGATCAGGATTCCGACGTCAAAAACGCAAAATTTGTTCGTGGACGTCCGTCAAGACGTTGTCTATGCATACGGTTGGCCATCACGGGTTTTCTGGGCCGTTTGGTAGGTCAAACGAGTCCCGGAACGAGCATACGCCTCATTTTGACGATTTTCGTGTGCTATTGCACACCATTTTTTGGGTAATCGGGATTCCGACGTCAAAAATGCCAAATTTGTTCGTGGACGTCCGTCAAGACGTTGTCTATGCATACGGTTGGCCATCACGGGTTTTCTGGGCAGTTTGGAAGGTCAAACGAGCCCTGGAGCGAGCATACGCCTCATTTTGACGATTTTCGTGTGCTATTGCACACCATTTTTTGGGTGATCAGGATTCTGACGTCAAAAATGGCAAATTTGTTCGTGGACGTCCGTCAAGACGTTGTCTATGCATACGGTTGGCCATCACGGGTTTTCTGGGCCGTTTGGAAGGTCAAACGAGCCCTGGAGCGAGCATACGCCTCATTTTGACGATTTTCGTGTGCTATTGCACACCATTTTTTGGGTGATCGGGATTCCGACGTCAAAAATGCAAAATTTGTTCGTGGACGTCCGTCAAGACGTTGTCTATGCATACGGTTGGCCATCACGGGTTTTCTGGGCCGTTTGGAAGGTCAAACGAGCCCCGGAGCGAGCATACGCCTCATTTTGACGATTTTCGTGTGCTATTGCACACCATTTTTTGGGTGATCGAGATTCCGACGTCAAAAATGCCAAATTTGTTCGTGGACGTCCGTCAAGACGTTGTCTATGCATACGGTTGGCCATCACGGGTTTTCTAGACCATTTGGAAGGTCAAACGAGCCCCGGAGCGAGCATACGCCTCATTTTGATGATTTTCGTGTGCTATTGCACACCATTTTATGGGTGATCAGGATTCCGACGTCAAAAACGCAAAATTTGTTCGTGGACGTCCGTCAAGACGTTGTCTATGCATACGGTTGGCCATCACGGGTTTTCTGGGCCGTTTGGAAGGTCAAACGAGTCCCGGAACGAGCATACACCTCATTTTAACGATTTTCGTGTGCTATTGCACACCATTTTTTGGGTGATCGGGATTCCGACGTCAAAAATGCCAAATTTGTTCGTGGACGTCCGTCAAGACGTTGTCTATGCATACGGTTGGCCATCACGGGTTTTCTGGGCAGTTTGGAAGGTCAAACGAGCCCCGGAGCGAGCATACGCCTCATTTTGACGATTTTCGTGTGCTATTGCACACCATTTTTTGGGTGATCAGGATTCTGACGTCAAAAATGGCAAATTTGTTCGTGGACGTCCGTCAAGACGTTGTCTATGCATACGGTTGGCCATCACGGGTTTTCTGGGCCGTTTGGAAGGTCTAACGAGCCCCGGAGCGAGCATACGCCTCATTTTGACGATTTTCGTGTGCTATTGCACACCATTTTTTGGGTGATCGGGATTCCGATGTCAAAAATGCCAAATTTGTTCGTGGACGTCCGTCAAGACGTTGTCTATGCATACAATTGGCCATCACGGGTTTTTTGGGCAGTTTGGAAGGTCAAACGAGCCCCGGAGCGAGCATACGCCTCATTTTGACGATTTTCGTGTGCTATTGCACACCATTTTTTGGGTGATCAGGATTCTGACGTCAAAAATGGCAAATTTGTTCGTGGACGTCCGTCAAGACGTTGTCTATGCATACGGTTGGCCATCACGGGTTTTCTGGGCCGTTTGGAAGGTCAAACGAGCCCTGGAGCGAGCATACGCCTCATTTTGACGATTTTCGTGTGCTATTGCACACCATTTTTTGGGTGATCGGGATTCCGACGTCAAAAATGCCAAATTTGTTCATGGACGTCCGACAAGACGTTGTCTATGCATACGGTTGGCCATCAAGGGTTTTCTGGGCCGTTTGGAAGGTCAAACGAGCCCCGGAGCGAGCATACGCCTCATTTTGACGATTTTCGTGTGCTATTGCACACCATTTTTTGGGTGATCAGGATTCCGACGTCAAAAATGCCAAATTTGTTCGTGGACGTCCGTCAAGACGTTGTCTATGCATACGGTTTGTCATCACGGGTTTTCTGGGCCTTTTGGAAGGTCAAACGAGCCCCGGAGCGAGCATACGCCTCATTTTGACGATTTTCGTGTGCTATTGCACACCATTTTTTGGGTGATCGGGATTCCGACGTCAAAAATGCAAAATGTGTTTGTGGACGTCCGTCAAGACGTTGAAATGCATACAGTTGGCCATCACGGATTTTCTAGGCCGTTTGGAAGGTCAAACGAGCCCCGGAGCGAGCATACGCCTCATTTTGACGATTTTCGTGTGCTATAGCACACCATTTTTTGGGTGATCGGGATTCCAACGTCAAAAATGCCAAATTTGTTCGTGGACGTCCGTCAAGACGTTGTCTATGCATACGGTTGGCCATCACGGGTTTTCTTGGCCATTTGGAAGGTCAAACGAGCCCCGGAGCGAGCATACGCCTCATTTTGACGATTTTCGTGTGCTATTGCACACCATTTTTTGGGTGATCAGGATTCCGACGTCAAAAATGCCAAATTTGTTTGTGGACGTCCGTCAAGATGTTGTCTATGCATACGGTTGGCCATCACGGGTTTTCTGGGCCGTTTGGAAGGTCAAACGAGCCCCGGAGCGAGCATACGCCTCATTTTGACGATTTTCGTGTGCTATTGCACACCATTTTTTGGGTGATCGGGATTCCGACGTCAAAAATGCAAAATTTGTTCGTGGACGTCCGTCAAGACGTTGTCTATGCATACGGTTGGCCATCACGGGTTTTCTGGGCCGTTTGGAAGGTCTAACGAGCCCCGGAGCGAGCATACGCCTCATTTTGACGATTTTCGTGTGCTATTGCACACCATTTTTTGGGTGATCGGGATTCCGACGTCAAAAATGCCAAATTTGTTCGTGGACGTTCGTCAAGACGTTGTCTATGCATACAATTGGCCATCACGGGTTTTCTGGGCAGTTTGGAAGGTCAAACGAGCCCCGGAGCGAGCATACGCCTCATTTTGACGATTTTCGTGTGCTATTGCACACCATTTTTTGGGTGATAAGGATTCCGACGTCAAAAATGCCAAATTTGTTCGTGGACGTCCGTCAAGACGTTGTCTATGCATACGGTTGGCCATCACGGGTTTTCTGGGCAGTTTGGAAGGTCAAACGAGCCCTGGAGCGAGCATACGCCTCATTTTGACGATTTTCGTGTGCTATTGCACACCATTTTTTGGGTGATCAGGATTCTGACGTCAAAAATGGCAAATTTGTTCGTGGACGTCCGTCAAGACGTTGTCTATGCATACGGTTGGCCATCACGGGTTTTCTGGGCCGTTTGGAAGGTCAAACGAGCCCTGGAGCGAGCATACGCCTCATTTTGACGATTTTCGTGTGCTATTGCACACCATTTTTTGGGTGATCGGGATTCCGACGTCAAAAATGCCAAATTTGTTCATGGACGTCCGACAAGACGTTGTCTATGCATACGGTTGGCCATCAAGGGTTTTCTGGGCCGTTTGGAAGGTCAAACGAGCCCCGGAGCGAGCATACGCCTCATTTTGACGATTTTCGTGTGCTATTGCACACCATTTTTTGGGTGATCAGGATTCCGACGTCAAAAATGCCAAATTTGTTCGTGGACGTCCGTCAAGACGTTGTCTATGCATACGGTTTGCCATCACGGGTTTTCTGGGCCTTTTGGAAGGTCAAACGAGCCCCGGAGCGAGCATACGCCTCATTTTGACGATTTTCGTGTGCTATTGCACACCATTTTTTGGGTGATCGGGATTCTGACGTCAAAAATGCAAAATGTGTTCGTGGACGTCCGTCAAGACGTTGAAATGCATACAGTTGGCCATCACGGATTTTCTAGGCCGTTTGGAAGGTCAAACGAGCCCCGGAGCGAGCATACGCCTCATTTTGACGATTTTCGTGTGCTATAGCACACCATTTTTTGGGTGATCGGGATTCCAACGTCAAAAATGCCAAATTTGTTCGTGGACGTCCGTCAAGACGTTGTCTATGCATACGGTTGGCCATCACGGGTTTTCTTGGCCATTTGGAAGGTCAAACGAGCCCCGGAGCGAGCATACGCCTCATTTTGACGATTTTCGTGTGCTATTGCACACCATTTTTTGGGTGATCAGGATTCCGACGTCAAAAATGCCAAATTTGTTTGTGGACGTCCGTCAAGATGTTGTCTATGCATACGGTTGGCCATCACGGGTTTTCTGGGCCGTTTGGAAGGTCAAACGAGCCCCGGAGCGAGCATACGCCTCATTTTGACGATTTTCGTGTGCTATTGCACACCATTTTTTGGGTGATCGGGATTCCGACGTCAAAAATGCAAAATTTGTTCGTGGACGTCCGTCAAGATGTTGTCTATGCATACGGTTGGCCATCACGGGTTTTTTGGGCAGTTTGGAAGGTCAAACGAGCCTCGGAGCGAGCATACGCCTCATTTTGACGATTTTCATGTGCTATTGCACACCATTTTTTGGGTGATCAGGATTCCGACGTCAAAAATGCCAAATTTGTTCGTGGACGTCCGTCAAGATGTTGTCTATGCATACGGTTGGCCATCACGGGTTTTCTGGGCCGTTTGGAAGGTCTAACGAGCCCCGGAGCGAGCATACGCCTCATTTTGACGATTTTCGTGTGCTATTGCACACCATTTTTTGGGTGATCGGGATTCCGACGTCAAAAATGCAAAATTTGTTCGTGGACGTCCGTCAAGACGTTGTCTATGCATACGGTTGGCCATCACGGGTTTTCTGGGCCGTTTGGAAGGTCTAACGAGCCCCGGAGCGAGCATACGCCTCATTTTGACGATTTTCGTGTGCTATTGCACACCATTTTTTGGGTGATAAGGATTCCGACGTCAAAAATGCCAAATTTGTTCGTGGACGTTCGTCAAGACGTTGTCTATGCATACGGTTGGCCATCACGGGTTTTCTGGGCAGTTTGGAAGGTCAAACGAGCCCTGGAGCGAGCATACGCCTCATTTTGACGATTTTCGTGTGCTATTGCACACCATTTTTTGGGTGATCAGGATTCTGACGTCAAAAATGGCAAATTTGTTCGTGGACGTCCGTCAAGACGTTGTCTATGCATACGGTTGGCCATCACGGGTTTTCTGGGCCGTTTGGAAGGTCAAACGAGCCCTGGAGCGAGCATACGCCTCATTTTGACGATTTTCGTGTGCTATTGCACACCATTTTTTGGGTGATCGGGATTCCGACGTCAAAAATGCCAAATTTGTTCATGGACGTCCGACAAGACGTTGTCTATGCATACGGTTGGCCATCAAGGGTTTTCTGGGCCGTTTGGAAGGTCAAACGAGCCCCGGAGCGAGCATACGCCTCATTTTGACGATTTTCGTGTGCTATTGCACACCATTTTTTGGGTGATCAGGATTCCGACGTCAAAAATGCCAAATTTGTTCGTGGACGTCCGTCAAGACGTTGTCTATGCATACGGTTTGCCATCACGGGTTTTCTGGGCCTTTTGGAAGGTCAAACGAGCCCCGGAGCGAGCATACGCCTCATTTTGACGATTTTCGTGTGCTATTGCACACCATTTTTTGGGTGATCGGGATTCTGACGTCAAAAATGCAAAATGTGTTCGTGGACGTCCGTCAAGACGTTGAAATGCATACAGTTGGCCATCACGGATTTTCTAGGCCGTTTGGAAGGTCAAACGAGCCCCGGAGCGAGCATACGCCTCATTTTGACGATTTTCGTGTGCTATAGCACACCATTTTTTGGGTGATCGGGATTCCAACGTCAAAAATGCCAAATTTGTTCGTGGACGTCCGTCAAGACGTTGTCTATGCATACGGTTGGCCATCACGGGTTTTCTTGGCCATTTGGAAGGTCAAACGAGCCCCGGAGCGAGCATACGCCTCATTTTGACGATTTTCGTGTGCTATTGCACACCATTTTTTGGGTGATCAGGATTCCGACGTCAAAAATGCCAAATTTGTTTGTGGACGTCCGTCAAGATGTTGTCTATGCATACGGTTGGCCATCACGGGTTTTCTGGGCCGTTTGGAAGGTCAAACGAGCCCCGGAGCGAGCATACGCCTCATTTTGACGATTTTCGTGTGCTATTGCACACCATTTTTTGGGTGATCGGGATTCCGACGTCAAAAATGCAAAATTTGTTCGTGGACGTCCGTCAAGATGTTGTCTATGCATACGGTTGGCCATCACGGGTTTTTTGGGCAGTTTGGAAGGTCAAACGAGCCTCGGAGCGAGCATACGCCTCATTTTGACGATTTTCATGTGCTATTGCACACCATTTTTTGGGTGATCAGGATTCCGACGTCAAAAATGCCAAATTTGTTCGTGGACGTCCGTCAAGATGTTGTCTATGCATACGGTTGGCCATCACGGGTTTTCTGGGCCGTTTGGAAGGTCAAACGAGCCCCGGAGCGAGCATACGCCTCATTTTGACGATTTTCGTGTGCTATTGCACACCATTTTTTGGTTGATCGGGATTCCGACGTCAAAAATGCCAAATTTGTTCGTGGACGTCCGTCAAGACGTTGTCTATGCATACGGTTGGCCATCACGGGTTTTCTAGACCATTTGGAAGGTCAAACGAGCCCCGGAGCGAGCATACGCCTCATTTTGACGATTTTCGTGTGCTATTGCACACCATTTTTTGGGTGATCGGGATTCCGACGTCAAAAATGCCAAATTTGTTCGTGGACGTCCGTCAAGACGTTGTCTATGCATACGGTTGGCCATCACGGGTTTTCTGGGCAGTTTGGAAGGTCAAACGAGCCCCGGAGCGAGCATACGCCTCATTTTGACGATTTTCGTGTGCTATTGCACACCATTTTTTGGGTGATCAGGATTCCGACGTCAAAAATGCCAAATTTGTTCGTGGACGTCCGTCAAGACGTTGTCTATGCATACGGTTTGCCATCACGGGTTTTCTGGGCCGTTTGGAAGGTCAAACGAGCCCCGGAGCGAGCATACGCCTCATTTTGACGATTTTCGTGTGCTATTGCACACCATTTTTTGGGTGATCGGGATTCCGACGTCAAAAATGCCAAATTTGTTCGTGGACGTCCGTCAAGACGTTGTCTATGCATACGGTTGTCCATCACGGGTTTTCTGGGCAGTTTTGAAGGTCAAACGAGCCCCGGAGCGAGCATACGCCTCATTTTGACAATTTTCGTTCGCTATTGCACACCATTTTTTGGTTGATCAGGATTCTGACGTCAAAAATGCCAAATTTGTTCGTGGACGTCCATCAAGACGTTGTCTATGCATACGGTTGGCCATCACGGGTTTTCTGGCCCGTTTGGAAGGTCAAACGAGCCCCGGAGCGAGCATACGCCTCATTTTGACGATTTTCGTGTGCTATTGCACACCATTTTTTGGGTGATCGAGATTCCAACGTCAAAAATGCCAAATTTGTTCGTGGACGTCCGTCAAGACGTTGTCTATGCATACGGTTGGCCATCACGGGTTTTCTAGACCATTTGGAAGGTCAAACGAGCCCCGGAGCGAGCATACGCCTCATTTTGACGATTTTCGTGTGCTATTGCACACCATTTTATGGGTGATCAGGATTCCGACGTCAAAAATGCCAAATTTGTTCGTGGACGTCCGTCAAGATGTTGTCTATGCATACGGTTGGCCATCATGGGTTTTTTGGGCAGTTTGGAAGGTCAAACGAGCCTCGGAGCGAGCATACGCCTCATTTTGACGATTTTCGTGTGCTATTGCACACCATTTATTGGGTGATTAGGATTCCAACGTCAAAAATGCCAAATTTGTTTGTGGACGTCCGTCAAGATGTTGTCTATGCATACGGTTGGCCATCACGGGTTTTCTGGGCCGTTTGAAAGGTCAAACGAGCCCCGGAGCGAGCATACGCCTCATTTTGATGATTTTCGTGTGCTATTGCACACCATTTTTTGGGTGATCGGGATTCCGACGTCAAAAATGCAAAATTTGTTCGTGGACGTCCGTCAAGATGTTGTCTATGCATACGGTTGGCCATCACGGGTTTTCTGGGCAGTTTGGAAGGTCAAACGAGCCCCGGAGCGAGCATACGCCTCATTTTGACGATTTTCGTGTGCTATTGCACACCATTTTTTGGGTGATCAGGATTCCGACGTCAAAAATGCCAAATTTGTTCGTGGGCATCCGTCAAGACATTGTCTATGCATACGGTTGGCCATCACGGGTTTTCTGGGCCGTTTGGAAGGTCAAACGAGCCCCGGAGCGAGCATACGCCTCATTTTAACAATTTTCGTGTGCTATTGCACACCATTTTTTGGGTGATCGGGATTCTGACGTCAAAAATGAAAAATTTGTTCGTGGACGTCCGTCAAGACGTTGTCTATGCATACGGTTGGCCATCACGGGTTTTCTGGGCCGTTTGGAAGGTCAAACGAGCCCCGGAGCGAGCATACGCCTCATTTTGACGATTTTCGTGTGCTATTGCACACCATTTTTTGGGTGATCGGGATTCCGACGTCAAAAATGCCAAATTTGTTCGTGGACGTCCGTCAAGACGTTGTCTATGCATACGGTTGGCCATCACGGGTTTTCTGGGCCATTTGGAAGGTCAAACGAGCCCCGGAGCGAGCATACGCCTCATTTTGACGATTTTCGTGTGCTATTGCACACCATTTTTTGGGTGATCAGGATTCCGACGTCAAAAATGCCAAAGTTATTCGTGGACGTCCGTCAAGACGTTGTCTATGCATACGGTTGGCCATCACGGGTTTTCTGGCCCGTTTGGAAGGTCAAACGAGCCCCGGAGCGAGCATACGCCTCATTTTGACGATTTTCGTGTGCTATTGCACACCATTTTTTGGGTGATCGAGATTCCGACGTCAAAAATGCCAAATTTGTTCGTGGACGTCCGTCAAGATGTTGTCTATGCATACGGTTGTCCATTACGGGTTTTCTAGACCATTTGGAAGGTCAAACGAGCCCCGGAGCGAGCATACGCCTCATTTTGACGATTTTCGTGTGCTATTGCACACCATTTTATGGGTGATCGGGATTCCGACGTCAAAAATGCCAAATTTGTTCGTGGACGTCCGTCAAGACGTTGTCTATGCATACGGTTGGCCATCACGGGTTTTCTGGGCCGTTTGGAAGGTCAAACGAGCCCCGGAGCGAGCATACGCCTCATTTTGACGATTTTCGTGTGCTATTGCACACCATTTTTTGGGTGATCGGGATTCCAACGTCAAAAATGCAAAATTTGTTCGTGGACGTCCGTCAAGACGTTGTCTATGCATACGGTTGGCCATCACGGGTTTTCTGGGCCGTTTGGAAGGTCAAACGAGCCCCGGAGCGAGCATACGCCTCATTTTGACGATTTTCGTGTGCTATTGCACACCATTTTTTGGGTGATCGGGATTCCGACGTCAAAAATGCAAAATTTGTTCGTGGACGTCCGTCAAGACGTTGTCTATGCATACGGTTGGCCATCACGGGTTTTCTGGGCCGTTTGGAAGGTCAAACGAGCCCCGGAGCGAGCATACGCCTCATTTTGACGATTTTCGTGTGCTATTGCACACCATTTTTTGGGTGATCAGGATTCCGATGTCAAAAATGCCAAATTTGTTCGTGGATGTCCGTCAAGACGTTGTCTATGCATACGGTTGGCCATCACGGGTTTTCTGGGCCGTTTGGAAGGTCAAACGAGCCCCGGAGCGAGCATACGCCTCATTTTGACGATTTTCGTGTGCTATTGCACACCATTTTTTGGGTGATCGGGATTCCGACGTCAAAATGCCAAATTTGTTCGTGGACGTCCGTCAAGACGTTGTCTATGCATACGGTTGGCCATCACGGGTTTTCTGGGCAGTTTTGAAGGTCAAACGAGCCCCGGAGCGAGCATACGCCTCATTTTGACGATTTTCGTGTGCTATTGCACACCATTTTTTGGGTGATCAGGATTCCGACGTCAAAAATGCCAAATTTGTTCGTGGACGTCCGTCAAGACGTTGTCCATGCATACGGTTGGCCATCACGGGTTTTCTGGGCCGTTTGGAAGGTCAAACGAGCCCCGGAGCGAGCATACGCCTCATTTTGACGATTTTCGTGTGCTATTGCACACCATTTTTTGGGTGATCGGGATTCCGACGTCAAAAATGCAAAATTTGTTCGTGGACGTCCGTCAAGACGTTGTCTATGCATACAGTTGGCCATCACGGGTTTTCTGGGCCGTTTGGAAGGTCAAACGAGCCCCGGAGCGAGCATACGCCTCATTTTGACGATTTTCGTGTGCTATTGCACACCATTTTTTGGGTGATCGGGATTCCGACGTCAAAAATGCCAAATTTGTTCGTGGACGTTCGTCAAGACGTTGTCTATGCATACGGTTGGCCATCACGGGTTTTCTGGGCCATTTGGAAGGTCAAACGAGCCCCGGAGCGAGCATACGCCTCATTTTGACGATTTTCGTGGGCTATTGCACACCATTTATTGGGTGATCAGGATTCCGACGTCAAAAATGCCAAATTTGTTCGTGGACGTCCGTCAAGACGTTTTCTATGTATACGGTTGGCCATCACGGGTTTTCTGGGCCGTTTGGAAGGTCAAACGAGCCCCGGAGCGAGCATACGCCTCATTTTGACGATTTTCGTGTGCTATTGCACACCATTTTTTGGGTGATCGGGATTCCGACGTCAAAAATGCCAAATTTGTTCGTGGACGTCCGTCAAGACGTTGTCTATGCATACGGTTGTCCATCACGGGTTTTCTGGGCAGTTTTGAAGGTCAAACGAGCCCCGGAGCGAGCATACGCCTCATTTTGACAATTTTCGTTCGCTATTGCACACCATTTTTTGGTTGATCAGGATTCTGACGTCAAAAATGTCAAATTTGTTCGTGGACGTCCATCAAGACGTTGTCTATGCATACGGTTTGCCATCACGGGTTTTCTGGGCCGTTTGGAAGGTCAAACGAGCCCCGGAGCGAGCATACGCCTCATTTTGACGATTTTCGTGTGCTATTGCACACCATTTTTTGGGTGATCAGGATTCCGACGTCAAAAATGCAAAATTTGTTCGTGGACGTCCGTCAAGACGTTGTCTATGCTTACGGTTGGCCATCACGGGTTTTCTGGGCCGTTTGGAAGGTCAAACGAGCCCCGGAGCGAGCATACGCCTCATTTTGACGATTTTCGTGTGCTATTGCACACCATTTTTTGGGTGATCGAGATTCCGACGTCAAAAATGCCAAATTTGTTCGTGGACGTCCGTCAAGACGTTGTCTATGCATACGGTTGGCCATCACGGGTTTTCTAGACCATTTGGAAGGTCAAACGAGCCCCGGAGCGAGCATACGCCTCATTTTGACGATTTTCGTGTGCTATTGCACACCATTTTATGGGTGATCAGGATTCCGACGTCAAAAATGCAAAATTTGTTCGTGGACGTCCGTCAAGACGTTGTCTATGCATACGGTTGGCCATCACGGGTTTTCTGGGCCGTTTGGAAGGTCAAACGAGCCCCGGAGCGAGCATACGCCTCATTTTGACAATTTTGTGTGCTATTGCACACCATTTTTTGGGTGATCGGGATTCTAACGTCAAAAATGCCAAATTTTTTCGTGGACGTCTGTCAAGACGTTGTCTATGCATACAATTGGCCATCACGGGTTTTCTGGGCAGTTTGGAAGGTCAAACGAGCCCCGGAGCGAGCATACGCCTCATTTTGACGATTTTCGTGTGCTATTGCACACCATTTTTTGGGTGATCAGGATTCCGACGTCAAAAATGCCAAATTTGTTCGTGGACGTCCGTCAAGACGTTGTCTATGCATACGGTTTGCCATCACGGGTTTTCTGGGCCTTTTGGAAGGTCAAACGAGCCCCGGAGCGAGCATACGCCTCATTTTGACGATTTTCGTGTGCTATTGCACACCATTTTTTGGGTGATCAGGATTCCGACGTCAAAAATGCCAAATTTGTTCGTGGACGTCCGTCAAGACGTTGTCTATGCATACGGTTTGCCATCACGGGTTTTCTGGGCCTTTTGGAAGGTCAAACGAGCCCCGGAGCGAGCATACGCCTCATTTTGACGATTTTCGTGTGCTATTGCACACCATTTTTTGGGTGATCAGGATTCCGACGTCAAAAATGCCAAATTTGTTCGTGGACGTCCGTCAAGACGTTGTCTATGCATACGGTTGGCCATCACGGGTTTTCTGGGCCGTTTGGAAGGTCAAACGAGCCCCGGAGCGAGCATACGCCTCATTTTGACGATTTTCGTGTGCTATTGCACACCATTTTTTGGGTGATCGGGATTCCAACGTCAAAAATGCCAAATTTGTTTGTGGACGTCCGTCAAGATGTTGTCTATGCATACGGTTGGCCATCACGGGTTTTCTTGGCCATTTGGAAGGTCAAACGAGCCCCGGAGCGAGCATACGCCTCATTTTGACGATTTTCGTGTGCTATTGCACACCATTTTTTGGGTTATCAGGATTCCGACGTCAAAAATGCCAAATATGTTTGTGGACGTCCGTTAAGATGTTGTCTATGCATACAGTTGGCCATCACGGGTTTTCTGGGTCGTTTGGAAGGTCAAACGAGCCCCGGAGCGAGCATACGCCTCATTTTGACGATTTTCGTGTGCTATTGCACACCATTTTTTGGGTGATCGGGATTCCGACGTCAAAAATGCAAAATTTGTTCGTGGACGTCCGTCAAGATGTTGTCTATGCATACGGTTGGCCATCACGGGTTTTTTGGGCAGTTTGGAAGGTCAAACGAGCCTCGGAGCGAGCATACGCCTCATTTTGACGATTTTCATGTGCTATTGCACACCATTTTTTGGGTGATCAGGATTCCGACGTCAAAAATGCCAAATTTGTTCGTGGACGTCCGTCAAGACGTTGTCTATGCATACGGTTGGCCATCACGGGTTTTCTGGGCCGTTTGGAAGGTCAAACGAGCCCCGGAGCGAGCATACGCCTCATTTTAACAATTTTCGTGTGCTATTGCACACCATTTTTTGGGTGATCGGGATTCCGACGTCAAAAATGCAAAATTTGTTCGTGGACGTCCGTCAAGACGTTGTCTATGCATACGGTTGGCCATCACGGGTTTTCTGGGCCGTTTGGAAGGTCAAACGAGCCCCGGAGCGAGCATACGCCTCATTTTGACGATTTTCGTGTGCTATTGCACACCATTTTTTGGGTGATCGGGATTCCGACGTCAAAAATGCCAAATTTGTTCGTGGACGTCCGTCAAAACGTTGTCTATGCATATGGTTGGCCATCACGGGTTTTCTGGGCCATTTGGAAGGTCAAGTGAGCCCCGGAGCGAGCATACGCCTCATTTTGACGATTTTCGTGTGCTATTGCACACCATTTTTTGGGTGATCAGGATTCCGACGTCAAAAATGCCAAAGTTGTTCGTGGACGTCCGTCAAGACGTTGTCTATGCATACGGTTGGCCATCACGGGTTTTCTGGCCCGTTTGGAAGGTCAAACGAGCCCCGGAGCGAGCATACGCCTCATTTTGACGATTTTCGTATGCTATTGCACACCATTTTTTGGGTGATCGAGATTCCGACGTCAAAAATGCCAAATTTGTTCGTGGACGTCCGTCAAGACATTGTCTATGCATACGGTTGGCCATCACGGGTTTTCTAGACCATTTGGAAGGTCAAACGAGCCCCGGAGCGAGCATACGCCTCATTTTGACGATTTTCGTGTGCTATTGCACACCATTTTATGGGTGATCAGGATTCCGACGTCAAAAACGCAAAATTTGTTCGTGGACGCTTGTCAAGACGTTGTCTATGCATACGGTTGGCCATCACGGGTTTTCTGGGCCGTTTGGAAGGTCAAACGAGCCCCGGAGCGAGCATACGCCTCATTTTGACGATTTTCGTGTGCTATTGCACACCATTTTTTGGGTGATCAGGATTCCGACGTCAAAAATGCCAAATTTGTTCGTGGACGTCCGTCAAGACGTTGTCTATGCATACGGTTGGCCATCACGGGTTTTCTGGGCAGTTTGGAAGGTCAAACGAGCCCCGGAGCGAGCATACGCCTCATTTTGACGATTTTCGTGTGCTATTGCACACCATTTTTTGGGTGATCAGGATTCCGACGTCAAAAATGCCAAATTTGTTTGTGGACGTCCGTCAAGACGTTGTCTATGCATACGGTTTGCCATCACGGGTTTTCTGGGCCGTTTGGAAGGTCAAACGAGCCCCGGAGCGAGCATACGCCTCATTTTGACGATTTTCGTGTGCTATTGCACACCATTTTTTGGGTGATCGGGATTCCGACGTCAAAAATGCAAAATTTATTCGTGGACATCCGTCAAGACGTTGTCTATGCATACGGTTGGCCATCACGGGTTTTCTGGGCCATTTGGAAGGTCAAACGAGCCCCGGAGCGAGCATACGCCTCATTTTAACGATTTTCGTGGGCTATTGCACACCATTTATTGGGTGATCAGGATTCCGACGTCAAAAATGCCAAATTTGTTCGTGGACGTCCGTCAAGACGTTTTCTATGTATACGGTTGGCAATCACGGGTTTTCTGGGCCGTTTGGAAGGTCAAACGAGCCCCGGAGCGAGCATACGCCTCATTTTGACGATTTTCGTGTGCTATTGCACACCATTTTTTGGGTGATCGAGATTCCGACGTCAAAAATGCCAAATTTTTTCGTGGACGTCCGTCAAGACGTTGTCTATGCATACGGTTGGCCATCACGGGTTTTCTGGGCCATTTGGAAGGTCAAACGAGCCCCGGAGCGAGCATACGCCTCATTTTGACGATTTTCGTGTGCTATTGCACACCATTTTTTGGGTGATCAGGATTCCGACGTCAAAAATGCCAAATTTGTTCGTGGACGTCCGTCAAGACGTTGTCTATGCATTCGGTTGGCCATCACGGGTTTTCTGGGCCATTTGGAAGGTCAAACGAGCCCCGGAGCGAGCATACGCCTCATTTTGACGATTTTCGTGTGCTATTGCACACCATTTTTTGGGTGATCGGGATTCCGACGTCAAAAATGCCAAATTTGTTCGTGGACGTCCGTCAAGACGTTGTCTATGCATACGGTTGGCCATCACGGGTTTTCTGGGCAGTTTGGAAGGTCAAACGAGCCCCAGAGCGAGCATACGCCTCATTTTGACGATTTTCGTGTGCTATTGCACACCATTTTTTGGGTGATCAGGATTCTGACGTCAAAAATGCCAAATTTGTTCGTGGACGTCCGTCAAGACGTTGTCTATGCATACGGTTGGCCATCACGGGTTTTCTGGGCCGTTTGGAAGGTAAAACGAGCCCCGGAGCGAGCATACGCCTCATTTTGATGATTTTCGTGTGCTATTGCACACCATTTTTGGGTGATCGGGATTCCGACGTCAAAAATGCCAAATTTGTTCGCGGACGTCCGTCAAGACGTTGTCTATGCATATGGTTGGCCATCACGGGTTTTCTGGGCCGTTTGGAAGGTCAAACGAGCCCCGGAGCGAGCATACGCCTAGTTTTGACGATTTTCGTGTGCTATTGCACACCATTTTTTGGGTGATCGGGATTCCGACGTCAAAAATGCAAAATTTGTTCGTGGACGTCCGTCAAGACGTTGTCTATGCATACGGTTGGCCATCACGGGTTTTCTGGGCCGTTTGGAAGGTCAAACGAGCCCCGGAGCGAGCATACGCCTCATTTTGACGATTTTCGTGTGCTATTGCACACCATTTTTTGGGTGATCGAGATTCCGACGTCAAAAATGCCAAATTTGTTCGTGGACGTCCGTCAAGACGTTGTCTATGCATACGGTTGGCCATCACGGGTTTTCTAGACCATTTGGAAGGTCAAACGAGCCCCGGAGCGAGCATACGCCTCATTTTGATGATTTTCGTGTGCTATTGCACACCATTTTATGGGTGATCAGGATTCCAACGTCAAAAACGCAAAATTTGTTCGTGGACGTCCGTCAAGACGTTGTCTATGCATACGGTTGGCCATCACGGGTTTTCTCGGCCGTTTGGAAGGTCAAACGAGCCCCGGAGCGAGCATACGCCTCATTTTGACGATTTTCGTGTGCTATTGCACACCATTTTTTGGGTGATCGGGATTCCGACGTCAAAAATGCCAAATTTGTTCGTGGACGTCCGTCAAGACGTTGTCTATGCATACAATTGGCCATCACGGGTTTTCTGGGCAGTTTGGAAGGTCAAACGAGCCCCGGAGCGAGCATACGCCTCATTTTGACGATTTTCGTGTGCTATTGCACACCATTTTTTGGGTGATCAGGATTCTGACGTCAAAAATGGCAAATTTGTTCGTGGACGTCCGTCAAGACGTTGTCTATGCATACGGTTGGCCATCACGGGTTTTCTGGGCCGTTTGGAAGGTCAAACAAGCCCCGGAGCGAGCATACGCCTTATTTTGACGATTTTCGTGTGCTATTGCACACCATTTTTTGGGTGATCGGGATTCCGACGTCAAAAATGCCAAATTTGTTCGTGGACGTCCGTCAAGACGTTGTCTATGCATACGGTTGGGCATCACGGGTTTTCTGGGCCGTTTGGAAGGTCAAACGAGCCCCGGAGCGAGCATACGCCTCATTTTGACGATTTTCGTGTGCTATTGCACACCATTTTTTGGGTGATCAGGATTCCGACGTCAAAAATGCCAAATTTGTTCGTGGACGTCCGTCAAGACGTTGTCTATGCATACGGTTGGCCATCACGGGTTTTCTGGGCCGTTTGGAAGGTCAAACGAGCCCCGGAGCGAGCATACGCCTCATTTTGACGATTTTCGTGTGCTATTGCACACCATTTTTTGGGTGATCGGGATTCTGACGTCAAAAATGCAAAATTTGTTCGTGGACGTCCGTCAAGACGTTGTCTATGCATACGGTTGGCCATCACGGGTTTTCTGGGCCATTTGGAAGGTCAAACGAGCCCCGGAGCGAGCATACGCCTCATTTTGACGATTTTCGTGTGCTATTGCACACCATTTTTTGGGTGATCGGGATTCCGACGTCAAAAATGCAAAATTTATTCGTGGACGTCCGTCAAGATGTTGTCTATGCATACGGTTGGCCATCACGGGTTTTTTGGGCCGTTTGGAAGGTCAAACGAGCCCCGGAGCGAGCATACGCCTCATTTTGACGATTTTCGTGTGCTATTGCACACCATTTTTTGGGTGATCGAGATTCCGACGTCAAAAATGCCAAATTTGTTCGTGGACGTCCGTCAAGACGTTGTCTATGCATACGGTTGCCCATCACGGGTTTTCTAGACCATTTGGAAGGTCAAACGAGCCCCGGAGCGAGCATACGCCTCATTTTGACGATTTTCGTGTGCTATTGCACACCATTTTATGGGTGATCAGGATTCCGACGTCAAAAACGCAAAATTTGTTCGTGGACGTCCGTCAAGACGTTGTCTATGCATACGGTTGGCCATCACGGGTTTTCTGGGCCGTTTGGAAGGTCAAACGAGCCCCGGAGCGAGCATACGCCTCATTTTGACGATTTTCGTGTGCTATTGCACACCATTTTTTGGGTGATCGGGATTCCGACGTCAAAAATGCCAAATTTGTTCGTGGACGTCCGTCAAGACGTTGTCTATGCATACAATTGGCCATCACGGGTTTTCTGGGCAGTTTGGAAGGTCAAACGAGCCCCGGAGCGAGCATACGCCTCATTTTGACGATTTTCGTGTGCTATTGCACACCATTTTTTGGGTGATCAGGATTCCGACGTCAAAAATGCCAAATTTGTTCGTGGACGTCCGTCAAGACGTTGTCTATGCATACGGTTGGCCATCACGGGTTTTCTGGGCCGTTTGGAAGGTCAAACGAGCCCCGGAGCGAGCATACGCCTCATTTTAACAATTTTCGTGTGCTATTGCACACCATTTTTTGGGTGATCGGGATTCCGATGTCAAAAATGCCAAATTTGTTCGTGGACGTCCGTCAAGACGTTGTCAATGCATACGGTTGGCCATCACGGGTTTTCTGGGCCGTTTGGAAGGTCAAACGAGCCCCGGAGCGAGCATACGCCTCATTTTGATGATTTTCGTGTGCTATTGCACACCATTTTTTGGGTGATCGGGATTCCGATGTTAAAAATGCCAAATTTGTTCGTGGACGTCCGTCAAGACGTTGTCTATGCATACGGTTGGCCATCACGGGTTTTCTGGGCCGTTTGGAAGGTCAAACGAGCCCCGGAGCGAGCATACGCCTCATTTTGACGATTTTCGTGTGCTATTGCACACCATTTTTTGGGTGATCGGGATTCCGACGTCAAAAATGCAAAATTTGTTCATGGACGTCCGTCAAGACATTGTCTATGCATACGGTTGGCCATCAAGGGTTTTCTGGGCCGTTTGGAAGGTCAAACGAGCCCCGGAGCGAGCATACGCCTCATTTTGACGATTTTCGTGTGCTATTGCACACCATTTTTTGGGTGATCGAGATTCCGACGTCAAAAATGCCAAATTTGTTCTTGGACGTCCGTCAAGACGTTGTCTATGCATACGGTTGGCCATCAAGGGTTTTCTAGACCATTTGGAAGGTCAAACGAGCCCCGGAGCGAGCATACGCCTCATTTTGATGATTTTCGTGTGCTATTGCACACCATTTTATGGGTGATCAGGATTCCGACGTCAAAAACGCAAAATTTGTTCGTGGACGTCCGTCAAGACGTTGTCTATGCATACGGTTGGCCATCACGGGTTTTCTGGGCCGTTTGGTAGGTCAAACGAGTCCCGGAACGAGCATACACCTCATTTTGACGATTTTCGTGTGCTATTGCACACCATTTTTTGGGTAATCGGGATTCCGACGTCAAAAATGCCAAATTTGTTCGTGGACGTCCGTCAAGACGTTGTCTATGCATACGGTTGGCCATCACGGGTTTTCTGGGCAGTTTGGAAGGTCAAACGAGCCCTGGAGCGAGCATACGCCTCATTTTGACGATTTTCGTGTGCTATTGCACACCATTTTTTGGGTGATCAGGATTCTGACGTCAAAAATGGCAAATTTGTTCGTGGACGTCCGTCAAGACGTTGTCTATGCATACGGTTGGCCATCACGGGTTTTCTGGGCCGTTTGGAAGGTCAAACGAGCCCCGGAGCGAGCATACGCCTCATTTTGACGATTTTCGTGTGCTATTGCACACCATTTTTTGGGTGATCGGGATTCCGACGTCAAAAATGCCAAATTTGTTCATGGACGTCCGACAAGACGTTGTCTATGCATACGGTTGGCCATCAAGGGTTTTCTGGGCCGTTTGGAAGGTCAAACGAGCCCCGGAGCGAGCATACGCCTCATTTTGACGATTTTCGTGTGCTATTGCACACCATTTTTTGGGTGATCAGGATTCCGACGTCAAAAATGCCAAATTTGTTCGTGGACGTCCGTCAAGACGTTGTCTATGCATACGGTTTGCCATCACGGGTTTTCTGGGCCGTTTGGAAGGTCAAACGAGCCCCGGAGCGAGCATACGCCTCATTTTGATGATTTTCGTGTGCTATTGCACACCATTTTTTGGGTGATCAGGATTCTGACGTCAAAAATGCCAAATTTGTTCGTGGACGTCCGTCAAGACGTTGTCTATGCATACGATTGGCCATCACGGGTTTTCTGGGCCGTTTGGAAGGTCAAACGAGCCCCGGAGCGAGCATACGCCTCATTTTGACGATTTTCGTGTGCTATTGCACACCATTTTTTGGGTGATCGGGATTCCGACGTCAAAAATGCAAAATTTATTCGTGGACGTCCGTCAAGACGTTGTCTATGCATACAATTGGCCATCACGGGTTTTCTGGGCAGTTTGGAAGGTCAAACGAGCCCCGGAGCGAGCATACGCCTCATTTTGACGATTTTCGTGTGCTATTGCACACCATTTTTTGGGTGATCAGGATTCCGACGTCAAAAATGCCAAATTTGTTCGTGGACGTCCGTCAAGACGTTGTCTATGCATACGGTTTGCCATCACGGGTTTTCTGGGCCTTTTGGAAGGTCAAACGAGCCCCGGAGCGAGCATACGCCTCATTTTGACGATTTTCGTGTGCTATTGCACACCATTTTTTGGGTGATCGAGATTCCGACGTCAAAAATGCCAAATTTGTTCGTGGACGTCCGTCAAGACGTTGTCTATGCATACGGTTGGGCATCACGGGTTTTCTAGACCATTTGGAAGGTCAAACGAGCCCCGGAGCAAGCATACGCCTCATTTTGACGATTTTCGTGTGCAATTGCAAACCATTTTATGGGTGATCAGGATTCCGACGTCAAAAATGCAAAATTTGTTCGTGGACGTCCGTCAAGACGTTGTCTATGCATAAGGTTGGCCATCACGGGTTTTCTGGGCCGTTTGGAAGGTCAAACGAGCCTCGGAGCGAGCATACGCCTCATTTTGACAATTTTGTGTGCTATTGCACACCATTTTTTGGGTGATCGGGATTCCGACGTCAAAAATGCCAAATTTGTTCGTGGACGTCCGTCAAGACGTTGTCTATGCATACAATTGGCCATCACGGGTTTTCTGGGCAGTTTGGAAGGTCAAACGAGCCCCGGAGCGAGCATACGCCTCATTTTGACGATTTTCGTGTGCTATTGCACACCATTTTTTGGGTGATCAGGATTCCGACGTCAAAAATGCCAAATTTGTTCGTGGACGTCCGTCAAGACGTTGTCTATGCATACGGTTTGCCATCACGGGTTTTCTGGGCCTTTTGGAAGGTCAAACGAGCCCCGGAGCGAGCATACGCCTCATTTTGACGATTTTCGTGTGCTATTGCACACCATTTTTTGGGTGATCGGGATTCCGACGTCAAAAATGCAAAATGTGTTCGTGGACGTCCGTCAAGACGTTGTCTATGCATACGGTTGGCCATCACGGGTTTTCTGGCCCGTTTGGAAGGTCAAACGAGCCCCGGAGCGAGCATACGCCTCATTTTGACGATTTTCGTGTGCTATTGCACACCTTTTTTGGGTGATCGAGATTCCGACGTCAAAAATGCCAAATTTGTTCGTGGACGTCCGTCAAGACGTTGTCTATGCATACGGTTGGCCATCACGGGTTTTCTAGACCATTTGGAAGGTCAAACGAGCCCCGGAGCGAGCATACGCCTCATTTTGACGATTTTCGTGTGCTATTGCACACCATTTTTTGGGTGATCGGGATTCCGACGTCAAAAATGCCAAATTTGTTCGTGGACGTCCGTCAAAACGTTGTCTATGCATACGGTTGGCCATCACGGGTTTTCTGGGCCATTTGGAAGGTCAAGTGAGCCCTGGAGCGAGCATACGCCTCATTTTGACGATTTTCGTGTGCTATTGCACACCATTTTTTGGGTGATCAGGATTCCGACGTCAAAAATGCCAAAGTTGTTCGTGGACGTCCGTCAAGACGTTGTCTATGCATACGGTTGGCCATCACGGGTTTTCTGGCCCGTTTGGAAGGTCAAACGAGCCCCGGAGCGAGCATACGCCTCATTTTGACGATTTTCGTATGCTATTGCACACCATTTTTTGGGTGATCGAGATTCCGACGTCAAAAATGCCAAATTTGTTCGTGGACGTCCGTCAAGACATTGTCTATGCATACGGTTGGCCATCACGGGTTTTCTAGACCATTTGGAAGGTCAAACGAGCCCCGGAGCGAGCATACGCCTCATTTTGACGATTTTCGTGTGCTATTGCACACCATTTTATGGGTGATCAGGATTCCGACGTCAAAAACGCAAAATTTGTTCGTGGACGCTTGTCAAGACGTTGTCTATGCATACGGTTGGCCATCACGAGTTTTCTGGGCCGTTTGGAAGGTCAAACGAGCCCCGGAGCGAGCATACGCCTCATTTTGACGATTTTCGTGTGCTATTGCACACCATTTTTTGGGTGATCAGGATTCCGACGTCAAAAATGCCAAATTTGTTCGTGGACGTCCGTCAAGACGTTGTCTATGCATACGGTTGGCCATCACGGGTTTTCTGGGAAGTTTGGAAGGTCAAACGAGCCCCGGAGCGAGCATACGCCTCATTTTGACGATTTTCGTGTGCTATTGCACACCATTTTTTGGGTGATCAGGATTCCGACGTCAAAAATGCCAAATTCGTTCGTGGACGTCCGTCAAGACGTTGTCTATGCATACGGTTTGCCATCACGGGTTTTCTGGGCCGTTTGGAAGGTCAAACGAGCCCCGGAGCGAGCATACGCCTCATTTTGACGATTTTCGTGTGCTATTGCACACCATTTTTTGGGTGATCGGGATTCCGACGTCAAAAATGCAAAATTTGTTCGTGGACGTCCGTCAAGACGTTGTCTATGCATACGGTTGGCCATCACGGGTTTTCTGGGCCGTTTGGTAGGTCAAACGAGCCCCGGAGCGAGCATACGCCTCATTTTGACGATTTTCGTGTGCTATTGCACACCATTTTTTGGGTGATTAGGATTCCAACGTCAAAAATGCCAAATTTGTTTGTGGACGTCCGTCAAGATGTTGTCTATGCATACGGTTGGCCATCACGGGTTTTCTGGGCCGTTTGAAAGGTCAAACGAGCCCCGGAGCGAGCATACGCCTCGTTTTGACGATTTTCGTGTGCTATTGCACACCATTTTTTGGGTGATCGGGATTCCGACGTCAAAAATGCAAAATTTGTTCGTGGACGTCCGTCAAGATGTTGTCTATGCATACGGTTGGCCATCACGGGTTTTCTGGGCAGTTTGGAAGGTCAAACGAGCCCCGGAGCGAGCATACGCCTCATTTTGACGATTTTCGTGTGCTATTGCACACCATTTTTTGGGTGATCAGGATTCCGACGTCAAAAATGCCAAATTTGTTCGTGGACGTCCGTCAAGACATTGTCTATGCATACGGTTGGCCATCACGGGTTTTCTGGGCCGTTTGGAAGGTCAAACGAGCCTCGGAGCGAGCATACGCCTCATTTTAACAATTTTCGTGTGCTATTGCACACCATTTTTTGGGTGATCGGGATTCTGACGTCAAAAATGAAAAATTTGTTCGTGGACGTCCGTCAAGACGTTGTCTATGCATACGGTTGGCCATCACGGGTTTTCTGGGCCGTTTGGAAGGTCAAACGAGCCCCGGAGCGAGCATACGCCTCATTTTGACGATTTTCGTGTGCTATTGCACACCATTTTTTGGGTGATCGGGATTCCGACGTCAAAAATGCCAAATTTGTTCGTGGACGTCCGTCAAGACGTTGTCTATGCATACGGTTGGCCATCACGGGTTTTCTGGGCCGTTTGAAAGGTCAAACGAGCCCCGGAGCGAGCATACGCCTCGTTTTGACGATTTTCGTGTGCTATTGCACACCATTTTTTGGGTGATCGGGATTCCGACGTCAAAAATGCAAAATTTATTCGTGGACGTCCGTCAAGACGTTGTCTATGCATACGGTTGGCCATCACGGGTTTTCTGGGCCGTTTGGTAGGTCAAACGAGCCCCGGAGCGAGCATACGCCTCATTTTGACGATTTTCGTGTGCTATTGCACACCATTTTTTGGGTGATCGGGATTCCAACGTCAAAAATGCCAAATTTGTTCGTGGACGTCCGTCAAGACGTTGTCTATGCATACGGTTGGCCATCACGGGTTTTCTTGGCCATTTGGAAGGTCAAACGAGCCCCGGAGCGAGCATACGCCTCATTTTGACGATTTTCGTGTGCTATTGCACACCATTTTTTGGGTGATCAGGATTCCGACGTCAAAAATGCCAAAGTTGTTCGTGGACGTCCGTCAAGACGTTGTCTATGCATACGGTTGGCCATCACGGGTTTTCTGGCCCGTTTGGAAGGTCAAACAAGCCCCGGAGCGAGCATACGCCTCATTTTGACGATTTTCGTGTGTTATTGCACACCATTTTTTGGGTGATCGAGATTCCGACGTCAAAAATGCCAAATTTGTTCGTGGACGTCCATCAAGACGTTGTCTATGCATACAGTTGTCCATCACGGGTTTTCTAGACCATTTGGAAGGTCAAACGAGCCCCGGAGCGAGCATACGCCTCATTTTGACGATTTTCGTGTGCTATTGCACACCATTTTATGGGTGATCGGGATTCCGACGTCAAAAATGCCAAATTTGTTCGTGGACGTCCGTCAAGACGTTGTCTATGCATACGGTTGGCCATCACGGGTTTTCTGGGCCATTTGGAAGGTCAAACGAGCCCCGGAGCGAGCATACGCCTCATTTTGACGATTTTCGTGTGCTATTGCACACCATTTTTTGGGTGAGCAGGATTCCGACGTCAAAAATGCCAAATTTGTTCGTGGACGTCCGTCAAGACGTTGTCTATGCATACGGTTGGCCATCACGGGTTTTCTGGGCCGTTTGGAAGGTCAAACGAGCCCCGGAGCGAGCATACGCCTCATTTTTACGATTTTCGTGTGCTATTGCACACCATTTTTTGGGTGATCGGGATTCCGACGTCCAAAATGCCAAATTTGTTCGTGGACGTCCGTCAAGACATTGTCTATGCATACGGTTGGCCATCACGGGTTTTCTGGGCCATTTGGAAGGTCAAACGAGCCCCGGAGCGAGCATACGCCTCATTTTGACGATTTTCGTGGGCTATTTCACACCATTTTTTGGGTGATCAGGATTCCGATGTCAAAAATGCCAAATTTGTTCGTGGACGTCGGTCAAGACGTTTTCTATGTATACGGTTGGCCATCACGGGTTTTCTGGGCCGTTTGGAAGGTCAAACGAGCCCCGGAGCGAGCATACGCCTCATTTAGACGATTATCGTGTGCTATTGCACACCATTTTTTGGGTGATCGGGATTCCGACGTCAAAAATGCCAAATTTGTTCGTGGACGTCCGTCAAGACGTTGTCTATGCATACGGTTGTCCATCACGGGTTTTCTGGGCAGTTTTGAAGGTCAAACGAGCCCCGGAGCGAGCATACGCCTCATTTTGACGATTTTCGTTCGCTATTGCACACCATTTTTTGGTTGATCAGGATTCTGACGTCAAAAATGCCAAATTTGTTCGTGGACGTCCATCAAGACGTTGTCTATGCATACGGTTTGCCATCACGGGTTTTCTGGGCCGTTTGGAAGGTCAAACGAGCCCCGGAGCGAGCATACGCCTCATTTTGACGATTTTCGTGTGCTATTGCACACCATTTTTTGGGTGATCGGGATTCCGACGTCAAAAATGCAAAATTTGTTCGTGGACGTCCGTGAAGACGTTGTCTATGCATACGGTTGGCCATCACGGGTTTTCTGGGCCGTTTGGAAGGTCAAACGAGCCCCGGAGCGAGCATACGCCTCATTTTGACGATTTTCGTGTGCTATTGCACACCATTTTTTGGGTGATTGGGATTCCGACGTCAAAAATGCCAAATTTGTTCGTGGACGTCCGTCAAGACGTTGTCTATGCATACGGTTGGCCATCACGGGTTTTCTGGGCAGTTTGGAAGGTCAAACGAGCCCCGGAACGAGCATACGCCTCCTTTTGACGATTTTAGTGTGCTATTGCACACCACTTTTTGGGTGATCGGGATTCCGACGTCAAAAATGCAAAATTTGTTCGTGGACGTCCGTCAAGACTTTTTCTATGCATACGGTTGGCCATCACAGGTTTTCTGGGCCGTTTGGAAGGTCAAACGAGCTCCGGAGCGAGCATACGCCTCATTTTGACGATTTTCGTGTGATATTGCACACCATTTTTTGGGTGATCGGGATTCCGACGTCAAAAATGCCAAATTTGTTCGTGGACGTCCGTCAAGACGTTGTCTATGCATACAGTTGGCCATCACGGGTTTTCTGGGCCATTTGGAAGGTAAAACGAGCCCCGGAGCGAGCATACCCCTCATTTTGACGATTTTCGTGTGCTATTGCACACCATTTTTTGGGTGATCAGGATTCCGACGTCAAAAATGCCAAATTTGTTCGTGGACGTCCGTCAAGACGTTTTCTATGCATACGGTTGGCCATCACGGGTTTTCTGGGCCGTTTGGAAGGTCAAACGAGCCCCGGAGCGAGCATACGCCTCATTTTGACTATTTTCGTGTGCTATTGCACACCATTTTTTGGGTGATTGGGATTCCGACGTCAAAAATGCCAAATTTGTTCGTGGACGTCCGTCAAGACGTTGTCTATGCATACGGTTGGCCATCACGGGTTTTCTGGGCAGTTTGGAAGGTCAAACGAGCCCCGGAGCGAGCATACGCCTCATTTTGACGATTTTCGTGTGCTATTGCACACCATTTTTTGGGTGATCAGGATTCCGACGTGAAAAATGCCAAATTTATTCGTGGACGTCCGTCAAGACGTTGTCTATGCATACGGTTGGCCATCGCGGGTTTTCTGGGCCGTTTGGAAGGTCAAACGAGCCCCGGAGCGAGCATACGCCTCATTTTGATGATTTTCGTGTGCTATTGCACACCATTTTTTGGGTGATCGAGATTCCGACGTCAAAAATGCAAAATTTGTTCGTGGACGTCCGTCAAGACGTTGTCTATGCATACGGTTGGCCATCACGGGTTTTCTGGGCCATTTGGAAGGTCAAACGAGCCCCGGAGCGAGCATACGCCTCATTTTGACGATTTTCGTGTGCTATTGCACACCATTTTTTGGGTGATCGGGATTCCGACGTCAAAAATGCCAAATTTGTTCGTGGACGTCCGTCAAGACGTTGTCTATGCATACGGTTGGCCATCACGGGTTTTCTGGGCCATTTGGAAGGTCAAACGAGCCCCGGAGCGAGCATACGCCTCATTTTGACGATTTTCGTGTGCTATTGCACACCATTTTTTGGGTGATCAGGATTCCGACGTCAAAAATGCCAAATTTGTTTGTGGACGTCCGTTAAGATGTTGTCTATGCATACGGTTGGCCATCACGGGTTTTCTGGGCCGTTTGGAAGGTCAAACGAGCCCCGGAGCGAGCATACGCCTCATTTTGACGATTTTCGTGTGCTATTGCACACCATTTTTTGGGTGATCGGGATTCCGACGTCAAAAATGCAAAATTTGTTCGTGGACGTCCGTCAAGATGTTATCTATGCATACGGTTGGCCATCATGGGTTTTTTGGGCAGTTTGGAAGGTCAAACGAGCCTCGGAGCGAGCATACGCCTCATTTTGACGATTTTCATGTGCTATTGCACACCATTTTTTGGGTGATCAGGATTCCGACGTCAAAAATGCCAAATTTGTTCGTGGACGTCCCTCAAGACGTTGTCTATGCATACGGTTGGCCATCACGGGTTTTCTGGGCCGTTTGGAAGGTCAAACGAGCCCCGGAGCGAGCATACGCCTCATTTTAACAATTTTCGTGTGCTATTGCACACCATTTTTTGGGTGATCGGGATTCCAACGTCAAAAATGCAAAATTTGTTCGTGGACGTCCGTCAAGACGTTGTCTATGCATACGGTTGGCCATCACGGGTTTTCTGGGCCGTTTGGAAGGTCAAACGAGCCCCGGAGCGAGCATACGCCTCATTTTGACGATTTTCGTGTGCTATTGCACACCATTTTTTGGGTGATCGGGATTCCGACGTCAAAAATGCCAAATTTGTTCGTGGACGTCCGTCAAAACGTTGTCTATGCATACGGTTGGCCATCACGGGTTTTCTGGGCCATTTGGAAGGTCAAGTGAGCCCCGGAGCGAGCATACGCCTCATTTTGACGATTTTCGTGTGCTATTGCACACCATTTTTTGGGTGATCAGGATTCCGATGTCAAAAATGCCAAAGTTGTTCGTGGACGTCCGTCAAGACGTTGTCTATGCATACGGTTGGCCATCACGGGTTTTCTGGCCCGTTTGGAAGGTCAAACGAGCCCCGGAGCGAGCATACGCCTCATTTTGACGATTTTCGTATGCTATTGCACACCATTTTTTGGGTGATCGAGATTCCGACGTCAAAAATGCCAAATTTGTTCGTGGACGTCCGTCAAGACATTGTCTATGCATACGGTTGGCCATCACGGGTTTTCTAGACCATTTGGAAGGTCAAACGAGCCCCGGAGCGAGCATACGCCTCATTTTGACGATTTTCGTGTGCTATTGCACACCATTTTATGGGTGATCAGGATTCCGACGTCAAAAACGCAAAATTTGTTCGTGGACGCTTGTCAAGACGTTGTCTATGCATACGGTTGGCCATCACGAGTTTTCTGGGCCGTTTGGAAGGTCAAACGAGCCCCGGAGCGAGCATACGCCTCATTTTGACGATTTTCGTGTGCTATTGCACACCATTTTTTGGGTGATCAGGATTCCGACGTCAAAAATGCCAAATTTGTTCGTGGACGTCCGTCAAGACGTTGTCTATGCATACGGTTGGCCATCACGGGTTTTCTGGGCAGTTTGGAAGGTCAAACGAGCCCCGGAGCGAGCATACGCCTCATTTTGACGATTTTCGTGTGCTATTGCACACCATTTTTTGGGTGATCAGGATTCCGACGTCAAAAATGCCAAATTTGTTCGTGGACGTCCGTCAAGACGTTGTCTATGCATACGGTTTGCCATCACGGGTTTTCTGGGCCGTTTGGAAGGTCAAACGAGCCCCGGAGCGAGCATACGCCTCATTTTGACGATTTTCGTGTGCTATTGCACACCATTTTTTGGGTGATCGGGATTCCGACGTCAAAAATGCAAAATTTGTTCGTGGACGTCCGTCAAGACGTTGTCTATGCATACGGTTGGCCATCACGGGTTTTCTGGGCCGTTTGGTAGGTCAAATGAGCCCCGGAGCGAGCATACGCCTCATTTTGACGATTTTCGTGTGCTATTGCACACCATTTTTTGGGTGATTAGGATTCCAACGTCAAAAATGCCAAATTTGTTCGTGGACGTCCGTCAAGATGTTGTCTATGCATACGGTTGGCCATCACGGGTTTTCTGGGCCGTTTGAAAGGTCAAACGAGCCCCGGAGCGAGCATACGCCTCATTTTGACGATTTTCGTGTGCTATTGCACACCATTTTTTGGGTGATCGGGATTCCGACGTCAAAAATGCAAAATTTGTTCGTGGACGTCCGTCAAGATGTTGTCTATGCATACGGTTGGCCATCACGGGTTTTCTGGGCAGTTTGGAAGGTCAAACGAGCCCCGGAGCGAGCATACGCCTCATTTTGACGATTTTCGTGTGCTATTGCACACCATTTTTTGGGTGATCAGGATTCCGACGTCAAAAATGCCAAATTTGTTCGTGGACGTCCGTCAAGACATTGTCTATGCATACGGTTGGCCATCACGGGTTTTCTGGGCCGTTTGGAAGGTCAAACGAGCCCCGGAGCGAGCATACGCCTCATTTTAACAATTTTCGTGTGCTATTGCACACCATTTTTTGGGTGATCGGGATTCTGACGTCAAAAATGAAAAATTTGTTCGTGGACGTCCGTCAAGACGTTGTCTATGCATACGGTTGGCCATCACGGGTTTTCTGGGCCGTTTGGAAGGTCAAACGAGCCCCGGAGCGAGCATACGCCTCATTTTGACGATTTTCGTGTGCTATTGCACACCATTTTTTGGGTGATCGGGATTCCGACGTCAAAAATGCAAAATTTGTTCGTGGACGTCCGTCAAGATGTTGTCTATGCATACGGTTGGCCATCACGGGTTTTCTGGGCAGTTTGGAAGGTCAAACGAGCCCCGGAGCGAGCATACGCCTCATTTTGACGATTTTCGTGTGCTATTGCACACCATTTTTTGGGTGATCGGGATTCCGACGTCAAAAATGCCAAATTTGTTCGTGGACGTCCGTCAAGACGTTGTCTATGCATACGGTTGGCCATCACGGGTTTTCTGGGCCATTTGGAAGGTCAAACGAGCCCCGGAGCGAGCATACGCCTCATTTTGACGATTTTCGTGTGCTATTGCACACCATTTTTTGGGTGATCAGGATTCCGACGTCAAAAATGCCAAAGTTGTTCGTGGACGTCCGTCAAGACGTTGTCTATGCATACGGTTGGCCATCACGGGTTTTCTGGCCCGTTTGGAAGGTCAAACGAGCCCCGGAGCGAGCATACGCCTCATTTTGACGATTTTCGTGTGCTATTGCACACCATTTTTTGGGTGATCGAGATTCCGACGTCAAAAATGCCAAATTTGTTCGTGGACGTCCGTCAAGATGTTGTCTATGCATACGGTTGTCCATCACGGGTTTTCTAGACCATTTGGAAGGTCAAACGAGCCCCGGAGCGAGCATACGCCTCATTTTGACGATTTTCGTGTGCTATTGCACACCATTTTATGGGTGATCGGGATTCCGACGTCAAAAATGCCAAATTTGTTCGTGGACGTCCGTCAAGACGTTGTCTATGCATACGGTTGGCCATCACGGGTTTTCTGGGCCGTTTGGAAGGTCAAACGAGCCCCGGAGCGAGCATACGCCTCATTTTGACGATTTTCGTGTGCTATTGCACACCATTTTTTGGGTGATCGGGATTCCAACGTCAAAAATGCAAAATTTGTTCGTGGACGTCCGTCAAGACGTTGTCTATGCATACGGTTGGCCATCACGGGTTTTCTGGGCCGTTTGGAAGGTCAAACGAGCCCCGGAGCGAGCATACGCCTCATTTTGACGATTTTCGTGTGCTATTGCACACCATTTTTTGGGTGATCGGGATTCCGACGTCAAAAATGCAAAATTTGTTCGTGGACATCCGTCAAGACGTTGTCTAGGCATACGGTTGGCCATCACGGGTTTTCTGGGCCGTTTGGAAGGTCAAACGAGCCCCGGAGCGAGCATACGCCTCATTTTGACGATTTTCCTGTGCTATTGCACACCATTTTTTGGGTGATCAGGATTCCGACGTCAAAAATGCCAAATTTGTTCGTGGACGTCCGTCAAGACGTTGTCTATGCATACGGTTGGCCATCACGGGTTTTCTGGGCCGTTTGGAAGGTCAAACGAGCCCCGGAGCGAGCATACGCCTCATTTTGACGATTTTCGTGTGCTATTGCACACCATTTTTTGGGTGATCGGGATTCCGACGTCAAAATGCCAAATTTGTTCGTGGACGTCCGTCAAGACGTTGTCTATGCATACGGTTGGCCATCACGGGTTTTCTGGGCAGTTTTGAAGGTCAAACGAGCCCCGGAGCGAGCATACGCCTCATTTTGACGATTTTCGTGTGCTATTGCACACCATTTTTTGGGTGATCGGGATTCCGACGTCAAAAATGCCAAATTTGTTCGTGGACGTCCGTCAAGACGTTGTCCATGCATACGGTTGGCCATCACGGGTTTTCTGGGCCGTTTGGAAGGTCAAACGAGCCCCGGAGCGAGCATACGCCTCATTTTGACGATTTTCGTGTGCTATTGCACACCATTTTTTGGGTGATCGGGATTCCGACGTCAAAAATGCAAAATTTGTTCGTGGACGTCCGTCAAGACGTTGTCTATGCATACAGTTGGCCATCACGGGTTTTCTGGGCCGTTTGGAAGGTCAAACGAGCCCCGGAGCGAGCATACGCCTCATTTTGACGATTTTCGTGTGCTATTGCACACCATTTTTTGGGTGATCGGGATTCCGACGTCAAAAATGCCAAATTTGTTCGTGGACGTTCGTCAAGACGTTGTCTATGCATACGGTTGGCCATCACGGGTTTTCTGGGCCATTTGGAAGGTCAAACGAGCCCCGGAGCGAGCATACGCCTCATTTTGACGATTTTCGTGGGCTATTGCACACCATTTATTGGGTGATCAGGATTCCGACGTCAAAAATGCCAAATTTGGTCGTGGACGTCCGTCAAGACGTTGTCTATGCATACGGTTGGCCATCACGGGTTTTCTGGGCCGTTTGGAAGGTCAAACGAGCCCCGGAGCGAGCATACGCCTCATTTTGACGATTTTCGTGTGCTATTGCACACCATTTTTTGGGTGATCGGGATTCCAACGTCAAAAATGCAAAATTTGTTCGTGGACGTCCGTCAAGACGTTGTCTATGCATACGGTTGGCCATCACGGGTTTTCTGGGCCGTTTGGAAGGTCAAACGAGCCCCGGAGCGAGCATACGCCTCATTTTGACGATTTTTGTGTGCTATTGCACACCATTTTTTGGGTGATCGGGATTCCGACGTCAAAAATGCCAAATTTGTTCGTGGACGTCCGTCAAAACGTTGTCTATGCATACGGTTGGCCATCACGGGTTTTCTGGGCCATTTGGAAGGTCAAGTGAGCCCCGGAGCGAGCATACGCCTCATTTTGACGATTTTCGTGTGCTATTGCACACCATTTTTTGGGTGATCAGGATTCCGACGTCAAAAATGCCAAAGTTGTTCGTGGACGTCCGTCAAGACGTTGTCTATGCATACGGTTGGCCATCACGGGTTTTCTGGCCCGTTTGGAAGGTCAAACGAGCCCCGGAGCGAGCATACGCCTCATTTTGACGATTTTCGTATGCTATTGCACACCATTTTTTGGGTGATCGAGATTCCGACGTCAAAAATGCCAAATTTGTTCGTGGACGTCCGTCAAGACATTGTCTATGCATACGGTTGGCCATCACGGGTTTTCTAGACCATTTGGAAGGTCAAACGAGCCCCGGAGCGAGCATACGCCTCATTTTGACGATTTTTTGGTGCTATTGCACACCATTTTATGGGTGATCAGGATTCCGACGTCAAAAATGCAAAATTTGTTCGTGGACGCTTGTCAAGACGTTGTCTATGCATACGGTTGGCCATCACGAGTTTTCTGGGCCGTTTGGAAGGTCAAACGAGCCCCGGAGCGAGCATACGCCTCATTTTGACGATTTTCGTGTGCTATTGCACACCATTTTTTGGGTGATCAGGATTCCGACGTCAAAAATGCCAAATTTGTTCGTGGACGTCCGTCAAGACGTTGTCTATGCATACGGTTGGCCATCACGGGTTTTCTGGGCAGTTTGGAAGGTCAAACGAGCCCCGGAGCGAGCATACGCCTCATTTTGACGATTTTCGTGTGCTATTGCACACCATTTTTTGGGTGATCAGGATTCCGACGTCAAAAATGCCAAATTTGTTCGTGGACGTCCGTCAAGACGTTGTCTATGCATACGGTTTGCCATCACGGGTTTTCTGGGCCGTTTGGAAGGTCAAACGAGCCCCGGAGCGAGCATACGCCTCATTTTGACGATTTTCGTGTGCTATTGCACACCATTTTTTGGGTGATCGGGATTCCAACGTCAAAAATGCAAAATTTGTTCGTGGACGTCCGTCAAGACGTTGTCTATGCATACGGTTGGCCATCACGGGTTTTCTGGGCAGTTTGGAAGGTCAAACGAGCCCCGGAGCGAGCATACGCCTCATTTTGACGATTTTCGTGTGCTATTGCACACCATTTTTTGGGTGATCAGGATTCCGACGTCAAAAATGCCAAATTTGTTCGTGGACGTCCGTCAAGACGTTGTCTATGCATACGGTTTGCCATCACGGGTTTTCTGGGCCGTTTGGAAGGTCAAACGAGCCCCGGAGCGAGCATACGCCTCATTTTGACGATTTTCGTGTGCTATTGCACACCATTTTTTGGGTGATCAGGATTCCGACGTCAAAAATGCCAAATTTGTTCGTGGACGTCCGTCAAGACGTTGTCTATGCATACGGTTGGCCATCACGGGTTTTCTGGGCAGTTTGGAAGGTCAAACGAGCCCCGGAGCGAGCATACGCCTCATTTTGACGATTTTCGTGTGCTATTGCACACCATTTTTTGGGTGATCAGGATTCCGACGTCAAAAATGCCAAATTTGTTCGTGGACGTCCGTCAAGACGTTGTCTATGCATACGGTTTGCCATCACGGGTTTTCTGGGCCGTTTGGAAGGTCAAACGAGCCCCGGAGCGAGCATACGCCTCATTTTGACGATTTTCGTGTGCTATTGCACACCATTTTTTGGGTGATCGGGATTCCGACGTCAAAAATGCAAAATTTGTTCGTGGACGTCCGTCAAGACGTTGTCTATGCATACGGTTGGCCATCACGGGTTTTCTGGGCCGTTTGGTAGGTCAAACGAGCCCCGGAGCGAGCATACGCCTCATTTTGACGATTTTCGTGTGCTATTGCACACCATTTTTTGGGTGATTAGGATTCCAACGTCAAAAATGCCAAATTTGTTTGTGGACGTCCGTCAAGATGTTGTCTATGCATACGGTTGGCCATCACGGGTTTTCTGGGCCGTTTGAAAGGTCAAACGAGCCCCGGAGCGAGCATACGCCTCATTTTGACGATTTTCGTGTGCTATTGCACACCATTTTTTGGGTGATCGGGATTCCGACGTCAAAAATGCCAAATTTGTTCGTGGACGTCCGTCAAGACGTTGTCTATGCATACGGTTGGCCATCACGGGTTTTCTGGGCCATTTGGAAGGTCAAACGAGCCCCGGAGCGAGCATACGCCTCATTTTGACGATTTTCGTGTGCTATTGCACACCATTTTTTGGGTGATCAGGATTCCGACGTCAAAAATGCCAAAGTTGTTCGTGGACGTCCGTCAAGACGTTGTCTATGCATACGGTTGGCCATCACGGGTTTTCTGGCCCGTTTGGAAGGTCAAACGAGCCCCGGAGCGAGCATACGCCTCATTTTGACGATTTTCGTGTGCTATTGCACACCATTTTTTGGGTGATCGAGATTCCGACGTCAAAAATGCCAAATTTGTTCGTGGACGTCCGTCAAGATGTTGTCTATGCATACGGTTGTCCATCACGGGTTTTCTAGACCATTTGGAAGGTCAAACGAGCCCCGGAGCGAGCATACGCTTCATTTTGACGATTTTCGTGTGCTATTGCACACCATTTTATGGGTGATCGGGATTCCGACGTCAAAAATGCCAAATTTGTTCGTGGACGTCCGTCAAGACGTTGTCTATGCATACGGTTGGCCATCACGGGTTTTCTGGGCCATTTGGAAGGTCAAACGAGCCCCGGAGCGAGCATACGCCTCATTTTGACGATTTTCGTGTGCTATTGCACACCATTTTTTGGGTGATCGGGATTCCAACGTCAAAAATGCAAAATTTGTTCGTGGACGTCCGTCAAGACGTTGTCTATGCATACGGTTGGCCATCACGGGTTTTCTGGGCCGTTTGGAAGGTCAAACGAGCCCCGGAGCGAGCATACGCCTCATTTTGACGATTTTCGTGTGCTATTGCACACCATTTTTTGGGTGATCGGGATTCCGACGTCAAAAATGCAAAATTTGTTCGTGGACGTCCGTCAAGACGTTGTCTAGGCATACGGTTGGCCATCACGGGTTTTCTGGGCCGTTTGGAAGGTCAAACGAGCCCCGGAGCGAGCATACGCCTCATTTTGACGATTTTCGTGTGCTATTGCACACCATTTTTTGGGTGATCAGGATTCCGACGTCAAAAATGCCAAATTTGTTCGTGGACGTCCGTCAAGACGTTGTCTATGCATACGGTTGGCCATCACGGGTTTTCTGGGCCGTTTGGAAGGTCAAACGAGCCCCGGAGCGAGCATACGCCTCATTTTGACGATTTTCGTGTGCTATTGCACACCATTTTTTGGGTGATCGGGATTCCGACGTCAAAATGCCAAATTTGTTCGTGGACGTCCGTCAAGACGTTGTCTATGCATACGGTTGGCCATCACGGGTTTTCTGGGCAGTTTTGAAGGTCAAACGAGCCCCGGAGCGAGCATACGCCTCATTTTGACGATTTTCGTGTGCTATTGCACACCATTTTTTGGGTGATCAGGATTCCGACGTCAAAAATGCCAAATTTGTTCGTGGACGTCCGTCAAGACGTTGTCCATGCATACGGTTGGCCATCACGGGTTTTCTGGGCCGTTTGGAAGGTCAAACGAGCCCCGGAGCGAGCATACGCCTCATTTTGACGATTTTCGTGTGCTATTGCACACCATTTTTTGGGTGATCGGGATTCCGACGTCAAAAATGCAAAATTTGTTCGTGGACGTCCGTCAAGACGTTGTCTATGCATACAGTTGGCCATCACGGGTTTTCTGGGCCGTTTGGAAGGTCAAACGAGCCCCGTAGCGAGCATACGCCTCATTTTGATGATTTTCGTGTGCTATTGCACACCATTTTTTGGGTGATCGGGATTCCGACGTCAAAAATGCCAAATTTGTTCGTGGACGTTCGTCAAGACGTTGTCTATGCATACGGTTGGCCATCACGGGTTTTCTGGGCCATTTGGAAGGTCAAACGAGCCCCGGAGCGAGCATACGCCTCATTTTGACGATTTTCGTGGGCTATTGCACACCATTTATTGGGTGATCAGGATTCCGACGTCAAAAATGCCAAATTTGTTCGTGGACGTCCGTCAAGACGTTGTCTATGTATACGGTTGGCCATCACGGGTTTTCTGGGCCGTTTGGAAGGTCAAACGAGCCCCGGAGCGAGCATACGCCTCATTTTGACGATTTTCGTGTGCTATTGCACACCATTTTTTGGGTGATCGGGATTCCGACGTCAAAAATGCCAAATTTGTTCGTGGACGTCCGTCAAGACGTTGTCTATGCATACGGTTGTCCATCACGGGTTTTCTGGGCAGTTTTGAAGGTCAAACGAGCCACGGAGCGAGCATACGCCTCATTTTGACAATTTTCGTTCGCTATTGCACACCATTTTTTGGTTGATCAGGATTCTGACGTCAAAAATGCCAAATTTGTTCGTGGACGTCCATCAAGACGTTGTCTATGCATACGGTTTGCCATCACGGGTTTTCTGGGCCGTTTGGAAGGTCAAACGAGCCCCGGAGCGAGCATACGCCTCATTTTGATGATTTTCGTGTGCTATTGCACACCATTTTTTGGGTGATCGGGATTCCGACATCAAAAATGCAAAATTTGTTCGTGGACGTCCGTCAAGACGTTGTCTATGCATACGGTTGGCCATCACGGGTTTTCTGGGCCGTTTGGAAGGTCAAACGAGCCCCGGAGCGAGCATACGCCTCATTTTGACGATTTTCGTGTGCTATTGCACACCATTTTTTGGGTGATCGAGATTCTGACGTCAAAAATGCCAAATTTGTTCGTGGACGTCCGTCAAGACGTTGTCTATGCATACGGTTGGCCATCACGGGTTTTCTAGACCATTTGGAAGGTCAAACGAGCCCCGGAGCGAGCATACGCCTCATTTTGACGATTTTCGTGTGCTATTGCACACCATTTTATGGGTGATCAGGATTCCGACGTCAAAAATGCAAAATTTGTTCGTGGACGTCCGTCAAGACGTTGTCTATGCATACGGTTGGCCATCACGGGTTTTCTGGGCCGTTTGGAAGGTCAAACGAGCCCCGGAGCGAGCATACGCCTCATTTTGACAATTTTGTGTGCTATTGCACACCATTTTTTGGGTGATCGGGATTCTAACGTCAAAAATGCCAAATTTTTTCGTGGACGTCTGTCAAGACGTTGTCTATATATACAATTGGCCATCACGGGTTTTCTGGGCAGTTTGGAAGGTCAAACGAGCCCCGGAGCGAGCATACGCCTCATTTTGACGATTTTCGTGGGCTATTGCACACCATTTATTGGGTGATCAGGATTCCGACGTCAAAAATGCCAAATTTGTTCGTGGACGTCCGTCAAGACGTTTTCTATGTATACGGTTGGCCATCACGGGTTTTCTGGGCCGTTTGGAAGGTCAAACGAGCCCCGGAGCGAGCATACGCCTCATTTTGACGATTTTCGTGTGCTATTGCACACCATTTTTTGGGTGATCGGGATTCCGACGTCAAAAATGCCAAATTTGTTCGTGGACGTCCGTCAAGACGTTGTCTATGCATACGGTTGTCCATCACGGGTTTTCTGGGCAGTTTTGAAGGTCAAACGAGCCCCGGAGCGAGCATACGCCTCATTTTGACAATTTTCGTTCGCTATTGCACACCATTTTTTGGTTGATCAGGATTCTGACGTCAAAAATGCCAAATTTGTTCGTGGACGTCCATCAAGACGTTGTCTATGCATACGGTTTGCCATCACGGGTTTTCTGGGCCGTTTGGAAGGTCAAACGAGCCCCGGAGCGAGCATACGCCTCATTTTGACAATTTTCGTGTGCTATTGCACACCATTTTTTGGGTGATCGGGATTCCGACGTCAAAAATGCAAAATTTGTTCGTGGACGTCCGTCAAGACGTTGTCTATGCATACGGTTGGCCATCACGGGTTTTCTGGGCCGTTTGGAAGGTCAAACGAGCCCCGGAGCGAGCATACGCCTCATTTTGACGATTTTCGTGTGCTATTGCACACCATTTTTTGGGTGATCGAGATTCTGACGTCAAAAATGCCAAATTTGTTCGTGGACGTCCGTCAAGACGTTGTCTATGCATACGGTTGGCCATCACGGGTTTTCTAGACCATTTGGAAGGTCAAACGAGCCCCGGAGCGAGCATACGCCTCATTTTGACGATTTTCGTGTGCTATTGCACACCATTTTATGGGTGATCAGGATTCCGACGTCAAAAATGCAAAATTTGTTCGTGGACGTCCGTCAAGACGTTGTCTATGCATACGGTTGGCCATCACGGGTTTTCTGGGCCGTTTGGAAGGTCAAACGAGCCCCGGAGCGAGCATACGCCTCATTTTGACAATTTTGTGTGCTATTGCACACCATTTTTTGGGTGATCGGGATTCTAACGTCAAAAATGCCAAATTTTTTCGTGGACGTCTGTCAAGACGTTGTCTATATATACAATTGGCCATCACGGGTTTTCTGGGCAGTTTGGAAGGTCAAACGAGCCCCGGAGCGAGCATACGCCTCATTTTGACGATTTTCGTGTGCTATTGCACACCATTTTTTGGGTGATCAGGATTCCGACGTCAAAAATGCCAAATTTGTTCGTGGACGTCCGTCAAGACGTTGTCTATGCATACGGTTTGCCATCACGGGTTTTCTGGGCCTTTTGGAAGGTCAAACGAGCCCCGGAGCGAGCATACGCCTCATTTTGACGATTTTCGTGTGCTATTGCACACCATTTTTTGGGTGATCGGGATTCCGACGTCAAAAATGCAAAATGTGTTCGTGGACGTCCGTCAAGACGTTGTCTATGCATACGGTTGGCCATCACGGGTTTTCTGGGCCGTTTGGAAGGTCAAACGAGCCCCGGAGCGAGCATACGCCTCATTTTGACGATTTTCGTGTGCTATTGCACACCATTTTTTGGGTGATCGGGATTCCAACGTCAAAAATGCCAAATTTGTTTGTGGACGTCCGTCAAGATGTTGTCTATGCATACGGTTGGCCATCACGGGTTTTCTTGGCCATTTGGAAGGTCAAACGAGCCCCGGAGCGAGCATACGCCTCATTTTGACGATTTTCGTGTGCTATTGCACACCATTTTTTGGGTTATCAGGATTCCGACGTCAAAAATGCCAAATTTGTTTGTGGACGTCCGTTAAGATGTTGTCTATGCATACGGTTGGCCATCACGGGTTTTCTGGGTCGTTTGGAAGGTCAAACGAGCCCCGGAGCGAGCATACGCCTCATTTTGACGATTTTCGTGTGCTATTGCACACCATTTTTTGGGTGATCGGGATTCCGACGTCAAAAATGCAAAATTTGTTCGTGGACGTCCGTCAAGATGTTGTCTATGCATACGGTTGGCCATCACGGGTTTTTTGGGCAGTTTGGAAGGTCAAACGAGCCTCGGAGCGAGCATACGCCTCATTTTGACGATTTTCATGTGCTATTGCACACCATTTATTGGGTGATCAGGATTCCGACGTCAAAAATGCCAAATTTGTTCGTGGACGTCCGTCAAGACGTTGTCTATGCATACGGTTGGCCATCACGGGTTTTCTGGGCCGTTTGGAAGGTCAAACGAGCCCCGGAGCGAGCATACGCCTCATTTTAACAATTTTCGTGTGCTATTGCACACCATTTTTTGGGTGATCGGGATTCCGACGTCAAAAATGCAAAATTTGTTCGTGGACGTCCGTCAAGACGTTGTCTATGCATACGGTTGGCCATCACGGGTTTTCTGAGCCGTTTGGAAGGTCAAACGAGCCCCGGAGCGAGCATACGCCTCATTTTGACGATTTTCGTGTGCTATTGCACACCATTTTTTGGGTGATCGGGATTCCGACGTCAAAAATGCCAAATTTGTTCGTGGACGTCCGTCAAAACGTTGTCTATGCATACGGTTGGCCATCACGGGTTTTCTGGGCCATTTGGAAGGTCAAGTGAGCCCCGGAGCGAGCATACGCCTCATTTTGACGATTTTCGTGTGCTATTGCACACCATTTTTTGGGTGATCAGGATTCCGACGTCAAAAATTCCAAAGTTGTTCGTGGACGTCCGTCAAGACGTTGTCTATGCATACGGTTGGCCATCACGGGTTTTCTGGCCCGTTTGGAAGGTCAAACGAGCCCCGGAGCGAGCATACGCCTCATTTTGACGATTTTCGTATGCTATTGCACACCATTTTTTGGGTGATCGAGATTCCGACGTCAAAAATGCCAAATTTGTTCGTGGACGTCCGTCAAGACATTGTCTATGCATACGGTTGGCCATCACGGGTTTTCTAGACCATTTGGAAGGTCAAACGAGCCCCGGAGCGAGCATACGCCTCATTTTGACGATTTTCGTGTGCTATTGCACACCATTTTATGGGTGATCAGGATTCCGACGTCAAAAACGCAAAATTTGTTCGTGGACGCTTGTCAAGACGTTGTCTATGCATACGGTTGGCCATCACGGGTTTTCTGGGCCGTTTGGAAGGTCAAACGAGCCCCGGAGCGAGCATACGCCTCATTTTGACGATTTTCGTGTGCTATTGCACACCATTTTTTGGGTGATCAGGATTCCGACGTCAAAAATGCCAAATTTGTTCGTGGACGTCCGTCAAGACGTTGTCTATGCATACGGTTGGCCATCACGGGTTTTCTGGGCAGTTTGGAAGGTCAAACGAGCCCCGGAGCGAGCATACGCCTCATTTTGACGATTTTCGTGTGCTATTGCACACCATTTTTTGGGTGATCAGGATTCCGACGTCAAAAATGCCAAATTTGTTCGTGGACGTCCGTCAAGACGTTGTCTATGCATACGGTTTGCCATCACGGGTTTTCTGGGCCGTTTGGAAGGTCAAACGAGCCCCGGAGCGAGCATACGCCTCATTTTGACGATTTTCGTGTGCTATTGCACACCATTTTTTGGGTGATCGGGATTCCGACGTCAAAAATGCAAAATTTATTCGTGGACATCCGTCAAGACGTTGTCTATGCATACGGTTGGCCATCACGGGTTTTCTGGGCCATTTGGAAGGTCAAACGAGCCCCGGAGCGAGCATACGCCTCATTTTGATGATTTTCGTGGGCTATTGCACACCATTTATTGGGTGATCAGGATTCCGACGTCAAAAATGCCAAATTTGTTCGTGGACGTCCGTCAAGACGTTTTCTATGTATACGGTTGGCCATCACGGGTTTTCTGGGCCGTTTGGAAGGTCAAACGAGCCCCGGAGCGAGCATACGCCTCATTTTGACGATTTTCGTGTGCTATTGCACACCATTTTTTGGGTGATCGAGATTCCGACGTCAAAAATGCCAAATTTTTTCGTGGACATCCGTCAAGACGTTGTCTATGCATACGGTTGGCCATCACGGGTTTTCTGGGCCATTTGGAAGGTCAAACGAGCCCCGGAGCGAGCATACGCCTCATTTTGACGATTTTCGTGTGCTATTGCACACCATTTTTTGGGTGATCAGGATTCCGACGTCAAAAATGCCAAATTTGTTCGTGGACGTCCGTCAAGACGTTGTCTATGCATACGGTTGGCCATCACGGGTTTTCTGGGCCATTTGGAAGGTCAAACGAGCCCCGGAGCGAGCATACGCCTCATTTTGACGATTTTCGTGTGCTATTGCACACCATTTTTTGGGTGATCGGGATTCCGACGTCAAAAATGCCAAATTTGTTCGTGGACGTCCGTCAAGACGTTGTCTATGCATACGGTTGGCCATCACGGGTTTTCTGGGCAGTTTGGAAGGTCAAACGAGCCCCAGAGCGAGCATACGCCTCATTTTGACGATTTTCGTGTGCTATTGCACACCATTTTTTGGGTGATCAGGATTCTGACGTCAAAAATGCCAAATTTGTTCGTGGACGTCCGTCAAGACGTTGTCTATGCATACGGTTGGCCATCACGGGTTTTCTGGGCCGTTTGGAAGGTAAAACGAGCCCCGGAGCGAGCATACGCCTCATTTTGATGATTTTCGTGTGCTATTGCACACCATTTTTGGGTGATCGGGATTCCGACGTCAAAAATGCCAAATTTGTTCGTGGACGTCCGTCAAGACGTTGTCTATGCATATGGTTGGCCATCACGGGTTTTCTGGGCCGTTTGGAAGGTCAAACGAGCCCCGGAGCGAGCATACGCCTAGTTTTGACGATTTTCGTGTGCTATTGCACACCATTTTTTGGGTGATCGGGATTCCGACGTCAAAAATGCAAAATTTGTTCGTGGACGTCCGTCAAGACGTTGTCTATGCATACGGTTGGCCATCACGGGTTTTCTGGGCCGTTTGGAAGGTCAAACGAGCCCCGGAGCGAGCATACGCCTCATTTTGACGATTTTCGTGTGCTATTGCACACCATTTTTTGGGTGATCGAGATTCCGACGTCAAAAATGCCAAATTTTTTCGTGGACGTCCGTCAAGACGTTGTCTATGCATACGGTTGGCCATCACGGGTTTTCTAGACCATTTGGAAGGTCAAACGAGCCCCGGAGCGAGCATACGCCTCATTTTGATGATTTTCGTGTGCTATTGCACACCATTTTATGGGTGATCAGGATTCCGACGTCAAAAACGCAAAATTTGTTCGTGGACGTCCGTCAAGACGTTGTCTATGCATACGGTTGGCCATCACGGGTTTTCTGGGCCGTTTGGAAGGTCAAACGAGTCCCGGAACGAGCATACGCCTCATTTTAACGATTTTCGTGTGCTATTGCACACCATTTTTTGGGTGATCGGGATTCCGACGTCAAAAATGCCAAATTTGTTCGTGGACGTCCGTCAAGACGTTGTCTATGCATACGGTTGGCCATCACAGGTTTTCTGGGCAGTTTGGAAGGTCAAACGAGCCCCGGAGCGAGCATACGCCTCATTTTGACGATTTTCGTGTGCTATTGCACACCATTTTTTGGGTGATCAGGATTCTGACGTCAAAAATGGCAAATTTGTTCGTGGACGTCCGTCAAGACGTTGTCTATGCATACGGTTGGCCATCACGGGTTTTCTGGGCCGTTTGGAAGGTCAAACAAGCCCCGGAGCGAGCATACGCCTTATTTTGACGATTTTCGTGTGCTATTGCACACCATTTTTTGGGTGATCGGGATTCCGACGTCAAAAATGCCAAATTTGTTCGTGGACGTCCGTCAAGACGTTGTCTATGCATACGGTTGGGCATCACGGGTTTTCTGGGCCGTTTGGAAGGTCAAACGAGCCCCGGAGCGAGCATACGCCTCATTTTGACGATTTTCGTGTGCTATTGCACACCATTTTTTGGGTGATCAGGATTCCGACGTCAAAAATGCCAAATTTGTTCGTGGACGTCCGTCAAGACGTTGTCTATGCATACGGTTTGCCATCACGGGTTTTCTGGGCCGTTTGGAAGGTCAAACGAGCCCCGGAGCGAGCATACGCCTCATTTTGACGATTTTCGTGTGCTATTGCACACCATTTTTTGGGTGATCGGGATTCTGACGTCAAAAATGCATAATTTGTTCGTGGACGTCCGTCAAGACGTTGTCTATGCATACGGTTGGCCATCACGGGTTTTCTGGGCCATTTGGAAGGTCAAACGAGCCCCGGAGCGAGCATACGCCTCATTTTGACGATTTTCGTGTGCTATTGCACACCATTTTTTGGGTGATCGGGATTCCGACGTCAAAAATGCAAAATTTATTCGTGGACGTCCGTCAAGATGTTGTCTATGCATACGGTTGGCCATCACGGGTTTTTTGGGCCGTTTGGAAGGTCAAACGAGCCCCGGAGCGAGCATACGCCTCATTTTGACGATTTTCGTGTGCTATTGCACACCATTTTTTGGGTGATCGAGATTCCGACGTCTAAAAATGCCAAATTTGTTCGTGGACGTCCGTCAAGACGTTGTCTATGCATACGGTTGCCCATCACGGGTTTTCTAGACCATTTGGAAGGTCAAACGAGCCCCGTAGCGAGCATACGCCTCATTTTGACGATTTTCGTGTGCTATTGCTTACCATTTTATGGGTGATCAGGATTCCGACGTCAAAAACGCAAAATTTGTTCGTGGACGTCCGTCAAGACGTTGTCTATGCATACGGTTGGCCATCACGGGTTTTCTGGGCCGTTTGGAAGGTCAAACGAGCCCCGGAGCGAGCATACGCCTCATTTTGACGATTTTCGTGTGCTATTGCACACCATTTTTTGGGTGATCGGGATTCCGACGTCAAAAATGCCAAATTTGTTCGTGGACGTCCGTCAAGACGTTGTCTATGCATACAATTGGCCATCACGGGTTTTCTGGGCAGTTTGGAAGGTCAAACGAGCCCCGGAGCGAGCATACGCCTCATTTTGACGATTTTCGTGTGCTATTGCACACCATTTTTTGGGTGATCAGGATTCCGACGTCAAAAATGCCAAATTTGTTCGTGGACGTCCGTCAAGACGTTGTCTATGCATACGGTTGGCCATCACGGGTTTTCTGGGCCGTTTGGAAGGTCAAACGAGCCCCGGAGCGAGCATACGCCTCATTTTAACAATTTTCGTGTGCTATTGCACACCATTTTTTGGGTGATCGGGATTCCGATGTCAAAAATGCCAAATTTGTTCGTGGACGTCTGTCAAGACGTTGTCTATGCATACGGTTGGCCATCACGGGTTTTCTGGGCCGTTTGGAAGGTCAAACGAGCCCCGGAGCGAGCATACGCCTCATTTTGATGATTTTCGTGTGCTATTGCACACCATTTTTTGGGTGATCGGGATTCCGATGTTAAAAATGCCAAATTTGTTCGTGGACGTCCGTCAAGACGTTGTCTATGCATACGGTTGGCCATCACGGGTTTTCTGGGCCGTTTGGAAGGTCAAACGAGCCCCGGAGCGAGCATACGCCTTATTTAGACGATTTTCGTGTGCTATTGCACACCATTTTTTGGGTGATCGGGATTCCGACGTCAAAAATGCAAAATTTGTTCATGGACGTCCGTCAAGACGTTGTCTATGCATACGGTTGGCCATCAAGGGTTTTCTGGGCCGTTTGGAAGGTCAAACGAGCCCCGGAGCGAGCATACGCCTCATTTTGACGATTTTCGTGTGCTATTGCACACCATTTTTTGGGTGATCGAGATTCCGACGTCAAAAATGCCAAATTTGTTCTTGGACGTCCGTCAAGACGTTGTCTATGCATACGGTTGGCCATCAAGGGTTTTCTAGACCATTTGGAAGGTCAAACGAGCCCCGGAGCGAGCATACGCCTCATTTTGATGATTTTCGTGTGCTATTGCACACCATTTTATGGGTGATCAGGATTCCGACGTCAAAAATGCAAAAATTGTTCGTGGACGTCCGTCAAGACGTTGTCTATGCATACGGTTGGCCATCACGGGTTTTCTGGGCCGTTTGGTAGGTCAAACGAGTCCCGGAACGAGCATACGCCTCATTTTGACGATTTTCGTGTGCTATTGCACACCATTTTTTGGGTAATCGGGATTCCGACGTCAAAAATGCCAAATTTGTTCGTGGACGTCCGTCAAGACGTTGTCTATGCATACGGTTGGCCATCACGGGTTTTCTGGGCAGTTTGGAAGGTCAAACGAGCCCTGGAGCGAGCATACGCCTCATTTTGACGATTTTCGTGTGCTATTGCACACCATTTTTTGGGTGATCAGGATTCTGACGTCAAAAATGGCAAATTTGTTCGTGGACGTCCGTCAAGACGTTGTCTATGCATACGGTTGGCCATCACGGGTTTTCTGGGCCGTTTGGAATGTCAAACGAGCCCCGGAGCGAGCATACGCCTCATTTTGACGATTTTCGTGTGCTATTGCACACCATTTTTTGGGTGATCGGGATTCCGACGTCAAAAATGCCAAATTTGTTCATGGACATCCGACAAGACGTTGTCTATGCATACGGTTGGCCATCAAGGGTTTTCTGGGCCGTTTGTAAGGTCAAACGAGCCCCGGAGCGAGCATACGCCTCATTTTGACGATTTTCGTGTGCTATTGCACACCATTTTTTGGGTGATCAGGATTCCGACGTCAAAAATGCCAAATTTGTTCGTGGACGTCCGTCAAGACGTTGTCTATGCATACGGTTTGCCATCACGGGTTTTCTGGGCCGTTTGGAAGGTCAAACGAGCCCCGGAGCGAGCATACGCCTCATTTTGATGATTTTCGTGTGCTATTGCACACCATTTTTTGGGTGATCAGGATTCTGACGTCAAAAATGCAAAATTTGTTCGTGGACGTCCGTCAAGACGTTGTCTATGCATACGATTGGCCATCACGGGTTTTCTGGGCCGTTTGGAAGGTCAAACGAGCCCCGGAGCGAGCATACGCCTCATTTTGACGATTTTCGTGTGCTATTGCACACCATTTTTTGGGTGATCGGGATTCCGACGTCAAAAATGCAAAATTTATTCGTGGACGTCCGTCAAGACGTTGTCTATGCATACGGTTGGCCATCACGGGTTTTCTGGGCCGTTTGGAAGGTCAAACGAGCCCCGGAGCGAGCATACGCCTCATTTTGACGATTTTCGTGTGCTATTGCACACCATTTTTTGGGTGATCGAGATTCCGACGTCAAAAATGCCAAATTTGTTCGTGGACGTCCGTCAAGACGTTGTCTATGCATACGGTTGGCCATCACGGGTTTTCTAGACCATTTGGAAGGTCAAACGAGCCCCGGAGCGAGCATACGCCTCATTTTGACGATTTTCGTGTGCAATTGCAAACCATTTTATGGGTGATCAGGATTCCGACGTCAAAAATGCAAAATTTGTTCGTGGACGTCCGTCAAGACGTTGTCTATGCATAAGGTTGGCCATCACGGGTTTTCTGGGCCGTTTGGAAGGTCAAACGAGCCCCGGAGCGAGCATACGCCTCATTTTGACAATTTTGTGTGCTATTGCACACCATTTTTTGGGTGATCGGGATTCCGACGTCAAAAATGCCAAATTTGTTCGTGGACGTCCGTCAAGACGTTGTCTATGCATACGGTTTGCCATCACGGGTTTTCTGGGCCTTTTGGAAGGTCAAACGAGCCCCGGAGCGAGCATACGCCTCATTTTGACGATTTTCGTGTGCTATTGCACACCATTTTTTGGGTGATCGGGATTCCGACGTCAAAAATGCAAAATGTGTTCGTGGACGTCCGTCAAGACGTTGAAATGCATACGGTTGGCCATCACGGATTTTCTGGGCCGTTTGGAAGGTCAAACGAGCCCCGGAGCGAGCATACGCCTCATTTTGACGATTTTCGTGTGCTATAGCACACCATTTTTTGGGTGATCGGCATTCCAACGTCAAAAATGCCAAATTTGTTCGTGGACGTCCGTCAAGACGTTGTCTATGCATACGGTTGGCCATCACGGGTTTTCTTGGCCATTTGGAAGGTCAAACGAGCCCCGGAGCGAGCATACGCCTCATTTTGACGATTTTCGTGTGCTATTGCACACCATTTTTTGGGTGATCAGGATTCCGACGTCAAAAATGCCAAATTTGTTTGTGGACGTCCGTCAAGATGTTGTCTATGCATACGGTTGGCCATCACGGGTTTTCTGGGCCGTTTGGAAGGTCAAACGAGCCCCGGAGCGAGCATACGCCTCATTTTGACGATTTTCGTGTGCTATTGCACACCATTTTTTGGGTGATCGGGATTCCGACGTCAAAAATGCAAAATTTGTTCGTGGACGTCCGTCAAGATGTTGTCTATGCATACGGTTGGCCATCACGGGTTTTTTGGGCAGTTTGGAAGGTCAAACGAGCCTCGGAGCGAGCATACGCCTCATTTTGACGATTTTCATGTGCTATTGCACACCATTTTTTGGGTGATCAGGATTCCGACGTCAAAAATGCCAAATTTGTTCGTGGACGTCCGTCAAGACGTTGTCTATGCATACGGTTGGCCATCACGGGTTTTCTGGGCCGTTTGGAAGGTCAAACGAGCCCCGGAGCGAGCATACGCCTCATTTTAACAATTTTCGTGTGCTATTGCACACCATTTTTTGGGTGATCGGGATTCCGACGTCAAAAATGCAAAATTTGTTCGTGGACGTCCGTCAAGACGTTGTCTATGCATACGGTTGGCCATCACGGGTTTTCTGGGCCGTTTGGAAGGTCAAACGAGCCCCGGAGCGAGCATACGCCTCATTTTGACGATTTTCGTGTGCTATTGCACACCATTTTTTGGGTGATCGGGATTCCGACGTCAAAAATGCCAAATTTGTTCGTGGACGTCCGTCAAAACGTTGTCTATGCATACGGTTGGCCATCACGGGTTTTCTGGGCCATTTGGAAGGTCAAGTGAGCCCCGGAGCGAGCATACGCCTCATTTTGACGATTTTCGTGTGCTATTGCACACCATTTTTTGGGTGATCGGGATTCCAACGTCAAAAATGCCAAAGTTGTTCGTGGACGTCCGTCAAGACGTTGTCTATGCATACGGTTGGCCATCACGGGTTTTCTGGCCCGTTTGGAAGGTCAAACGAGCCCCGGAGCGAGCATACGCCTCATTTTGACGATTTTCGTGTGCTATTGCACACCATTTTTTGGGTGATCGAGATTCCGACGTCAAAAATGCCAAATTTGTTCGTGGACGTCCGTCAAGACGTTGTCTATGCATACGGTTGGCCATCACGGGTTTTCTAGACCATTTGGAAGGTCAAACGAGCCCCGGAGCGAGCATACGCCTCATTTTGACGATTTTCGTGTGCTATTGCACACCATTTTTTGGGTGATCGGGATTCCGACGTCAAAAATGCCAAATTTGTTCGTGGACGTCCGTCAAGACGTTGTCTATGCATACGGTTGGCCATCACGGGTTTTCTGGGCAGTTTGGAAGGTCAAACGAGCCCCGGAGCGAGCATACGCCTCATTTTGACGATTTTCGTGTGCTATTGCACACCATTTTTTGGGTGATCAGGATTCCGACGTCAAAAATGCCAAATTTGTTCGTGGACGTCCGTCAAGACATTGTCTATGCATACGGTTTGCCATCACGGGTTTTCTGGGCCGTTTGGAAGGTCAAACGAGCCCCGGAGCGAGCATACGCCTCATTTTGACGATTTTCGTGTGCTATTGCACACCATTTTTTGGGTGATCGGGATTCCGACGTCAAAAATGCCAAATTTGTTCGTGGACGTCCGTCAAGACGTTGTCTATGCATACGGTTGTCCATCACGGGTTTTCTGGGCAGTTTTGAAGGTCAAACGAGCCCCGGAGCGAGCATACGCCTCATTTTGACAATTTTCGTTCGCTATTGCACACCATTTTTTGGTTGATCAGGATTCTGATGTCAAAAATGCCAAATTTGTTCGTGGACGTCCATCAAGACGTTGTCTATGCATACGGTTTGCCATCACGGGTTTTCTGGGCCGTTTGGAAGGTCAAACGAGCCCCGGAGCGAGCATACGCCTCATTTTGACGATTTTCGTGTGCTATTGCACACCATTTTTTGGGTGATCGGGATTCCGACGTCAAAAATGCAAAATGTGTTCGTGGACGTCCGTCAAGACGTTGTCTATGCATACGGTTGGCCATCACGGGTTTTCTGGCCCGTTTGGAAGGTCAAACGAGCCCCGGAGCGAGCATACGCCTAATTTTGACGATTTTCGTGTGCTATTGCACACCATTTTTTGGGTGATCGAGATTCCGACGTCAAAAATGCCAAATTTGTTCGTGGACGTCCGTCAAGACGTTGTCTATGCATACGGTTGGCCATCACGGGTTTTCTAGACCATTTGGAAGGTCAAACGAGCCCCGGAGCGAGCATACGCCTCATTTTGACGATTTTCGTGTGCTATTGCACACCATTTTTTGGGTGATCGGGATTCCGACGTCAAAAATGCCAAATTTGTTCGTGGACGTCCGTCAAAACGTTGTCTATGCATACGGTTGGCCATCACGGGTTTTCTGGGCCATTTGGAAGGTCAAGTGAGCCCCGGAGCGAGCATACGCCTCATTTTGACGATTTTCGTGTGCTATTGCACACCATTTTTTGGGTGATCAGGATTCCGACGTCAAAAATGCCAAAGTTGTTCGTGGACGTCCGTCAAGACGTTGTCTATGCATACGGTTGGCCATCACGGGTTTTCTGGCCCGTTTGGAAGGTCAAACGAGCCCCGGAGCGAGCATACGCCTCATTTTGACGATTTTCGTATGCTATTGCACACCATTTTTTGGGTGATCGAGATTCCGACGTCAAAAATGCCAAATTTGTTCGTGGACGTCCGTCAAGACATTGTCTATGCATACGGTTGGCCATCACGGGTTTTCTAGACCATTTGGAAGGTCAAACGAGCCCCGGAGCGAGCATACGCCTCATTTTGACGATTTTCGTGTGCTATTGCACACCATTTTATGGGTGATCAGGATTCCGACGTCAAAAACGCAAAATTTGTTCGTGGACGCTTGTCAAGACGTTGTCTATGCATACGGTTGGCCATCACGAGTTTTCTGGGCCGTTTGGAAGGTCAAACGAGCCCCGGAGCGAGCATACGCCTCATTTTGACGATTTTCGTGTGCTATTGCACACCATTTTTTGGGTGATCAGGATTCCGACGTCAAAAATGCCAAATTTGTTCGTGGACGTCCGTCAAGACGTTGTCTATGCATACGGTTGGCCATCACGGGTTTTCTGGGAAGTTTGGAAGGTCAAACGAGCCCCGGAGCGAGCATACGCCTCATTTTGACGATTTTCGTGTGCTATTGCACACCATTTTTTGGGTGATCAGGATGCCGACGTCAAAAATGCCAAATTTGTTCGTGGACGTCCGTCAAGACGTTGTCTATGCATACGGTTGGCCATCACGGGTTTTCTGGGCCGTTTGGAAGGTCAAACGAGCCCCGGAGCGAGCATACGCCTCATTTTGACGATTTTCGTGTGCTATTGCACACCATTTTTTGGGTGATCGGGATTCCGACGTCAAAAATGCCAAATTTGTTCGAGGACGTCCGTCAAGACGTTGTCTATGCATACGGTTGGCCATCACGGGTTTTCTGGGCCGTTTGGAAGGTCAAACGAGCCCCGGAGCGAGCATACGCCTCATTTTGACGATTTTCGTGTGCTATTGCACACCATTTTTTGGGTGATCGGGATTCCAACGTCAAAAATGCCAAATTTGTTCGTGGACATCCGTCAAGACGTTGTCTATGCATACGGTTGGCCATCACGGGTTTTTTGGGCCATTTGGAAGGTCAAACGAGCCCCGGAGCGAGCATACGCCTCATTTTGACGATTTTCGTGTGCTATTGCACACCATTTTTTGGGTGATCAGGATTCCGACGTCAAAAATGCCAAATTTGTTCGTAGACGTCCGTCAAGACGTTGTCTATGCATACGGTTGGCCATCACGGGTTTTCTGGGCCGTTTGGAAGGTCAAACGAGCCCCGGAGCGAGCATACGCCTCATTTTGACGATTTTCGTGTGCTATTGCACACCATTTTTTGGGTGATCGAGATTCTAACGTCAAAAATGCCAAATTTGTTCGTGGACGTCCGTCAAGACGTTGTCTATGCATACGGTTGGCCATCACGGGTTTTCTGGGCCATTTGGAAGGTCAAACGAGCCCCGGAGCGAGCATACGCCTCATTTTGACGATTTTCGTGTGCTATTGCACACCATTTTTTGGGTGATCCGGATTCCAACGTCAAAAATGCCAAATTTGTTCGTGGACGTCCGTCAAGACGTTGTCTATGCATAAGGTTGGCCATCACGGGTTTTCTAGGCCGTTTGGAAGGTCAAACGAGCCCCGGAGCGAGCATACGCCTCATTTTGATGATTTTCGTGTGCTATTGCACACCATTTTTTGGGTGATCGGGATTCCGACGTCAAAAATGCAAAATTTGTTCGTGGACGTCCGTCAAGACGTTGTCTATGCATACGGTTGGCCATCACGGGTTTTCTGGGCCGTTTGGAAGGTCAAACGAGCCCCGGAGCGAGCATACGCCTCATTTTGACGATTTTCGTGTGCTATTGCACACCATTTTTTGGGTGATCGTGATTCCGATGTCAAAAATGCAAAATTTGTTTGTGGACGTCCGTCAAAACGTTGTCTATGCATACGGTTGGCCATCACAGGTTTTCTGGGCCGTTTGGAAGGTCAAACGAGCCCCGGAGCGAGCATACGCCTCATTTTGACGATTTTCGTGTGCTATTGCACACCATTTTTTGGGTGATCAGGATTCCGACGTCAAAAATGCCAAATTTGTTCGTGGACGTCCATCAAGACGTTGTCTATGCATACGGTTGGCCATCACGGGTTTTCTGGGCCGTTTGGAAGGTCAAACGAGCCCCGGTGCGAGCATACGCCTCATTTTGACGATTTTCGTGTGCTATTGCACACCATTTTTTGGGTGATCGTGATTCCGATGTCAAAAATGCAAAATTTGTTTGTGGACGTCCGTCAAAACGTTGTCTATGCATACGGTTGGCCATCACAGGTTTTCTGGGCCGTTTGGAAGGTCAAACGAGCCCCGGAGCGAGCATACGCCTCATTTTGACGATTTTCGTGTGCTATTGCACACCATTTTTTGGGTGATCGGGATTCTGACGTCAAAAATGCCAAATTTGTTCGTGGACGTCCGTCAAGACGTTGTGTATGCATACGGTTGGCCATCACGGGTTTTCTGGGCAGTTTGGAAGGTCAAATGAGCCCTGGAGCGACCATACGCCTCATTTTGACGATTTTCGTGTGCTATTGCACACCATTTTTTGGGTGATCAGGATTCCGACATAAAAAATGCCAAATTTGTTCGTGGACGTCCGTCAAGACGTTGTCTATGCATACGGTTGGCCATCACGGGTTTTCTGGGCCGTTTTGAAGGTCAAACGAGCCCCGGAGCGAGCATACGCCTTATTTTGACGATTTTCGTGTGCTATTGCACACCATTTTTTGGGTGATCGGGATTCCGACGTCAAAAATGCCAAATTTGTTCGTGGACGTCCGTCAAGACGTTGTCTATGCATACGGTTGGCCATCACGGGTTTTCTGGGCCATTTGGAAGGTCAAACGAGCCCCGGAGCGAGCATACGCCTCATTTTGACGATTTTCGTGTGCTATTGCACACCATTTTTAGTGTGATCGGGATTCCGACGTCAAAAATGCCAAATTTGTTCATGGACGTCCGTCAAGACGTTGTCTATGCATACGGTTGGCCATCACGGGTTTTCTGGGCCATTTGGAAGGTCAAACGAGCCCCGGAGCGAGCATACGCCTCATTTTGACGATTTTCGTGTGCTATTGCACACCATTTTTTGGGTGATCAGGATTCCGACGTCAAAAATGCCAAATTTGTTCGTGGACGTACGTCAAGACGGTGTCTATGCATACGGTTGGCCATCACGGGTTTTCTTGGCCGTTTGGAAGGTCAAACGAGCCCCGGAGCGAGCATACGCCTCATTTTGACGATTTTCGTGTGCTATTGCACACCATTTTTTGGGTGATCGGGATTCTGACGTCAAAAATGCCAAATTTGTTCGTGGACGTCCGTCAAGACGTTGTGTATGCATACGGTTGGCCATCACGGGTTTTCTGGGCAGTTTGGAAGGTCAAACGAGCCCTGGAGCGACCATACGCCTCATTTTGACAATTTTCGTGTGCTATTGCACACCATTTTTTGGGTGATCAGGATTCCGACGTAAAAAATGCCAAATTTGTTCGTGGACATCCGTCAAGACATTGTCTATGCATACGGTTGGCCATCACGGGTTTTCTGGGCCGTTTGGAAGGTCAAACGAGCCCCGGAGCGAGCATACGCCTCATTTTGACGATTTTCGTGTGCTATTGCACACCATTTTTTGGGTGATCGGGATTCCGACGTCAAAAATGCCGAATTTGTTCGTGGACGTCCGTCAAGACGTTGTCTATGCATACGGTTGGCCATCACGAGTTTTCTGGGCCATTTGGAAGGTCAAACGAGCCCCAGAGCGAGCATACGCCTCATTTTGACGATTTTCGTGTGCTATTGCACACCATTTTTTGGGTGATCAGGATTCCGACGTCAAAAATGTTAAATTTGTTCGTGGACGTCCGTCAAGACGTTGTCTATGCATACGGTTGGCCATCACGGGTTTTCTGGGCCGTTTGGAAGGTCAAACGAGCCCCGGAGCGAGCATACGCCTCATTTTGACGATTTTCGTGTGCTATTGAACACCATGTTTTGGGTGATCGGGATTCCGACGTCAAAAATGCCAAATTTGTTCGTGGACATCCGTCAAGACGTTGTCTATGCATACGGTTGGCCATCACGGGTTTTCTGGGCCATTTGGAAGGTCAAACGAGCCCCGGAGCGAGCATACGCCTCATTTTGACGATTTTCGTGTGCTATTGCACACCATTTTTTGGGTGATCAGGATTCCGACGTCAAAAATGCAAAATTTGTTCTTGGACGTCCGTCAAGACGTTGTCTATGCATACGGTTGGCCATCACGGGTTTTCTGGGCCGTTTGGAAGGTCAAACAAGCCCCGGAGCGAGCATACGCCTCATTTTGACGATTTTCGTGTGCTATTGCACACCATTTTTGGGTGATCGGGATTCCGACGTCAAAAATGCAAAATTTGTTCGTGGACGTCCTTCAAGACGTTGTTTATGCATACGGTTGGCCATCACGGGTTTTCTGGGCCGTTTGGAAGGTCAAACGAGCCCCGGAGCGAGCATACGCCTCATTTTGACGATTTTCGTGTGCTACTGCACACCATTTTTTGGGTGATCGGGATTCCGACGTCAAAAATGCCAAATTTGTTCGTGGACGTCCGTCAAGACGTTGTCTATGCATACCGTTGGCCGTCACGGGTTTTCTGGGCCATTTGGAAGGTCAAACGAGCCCCGGAGCGAGCATACGCCTCATTTTGACGATTTTCGTGTGCTATTGCACACCATTTTTTGGGTGATCAGGATTCCGACATCAAAATGCCAAATTTGTTCGTGGACGTCCGTCAAGACGTTGTCTATGCATACATTTGGCCATCACGGGTTTTCTGGGCCATTTGGAAGGTCAAACGAGCCCCGGAGCGAACATACGCCTCATTTTAACGATTTTCGTGTGCTATTGCACACCATTTTTTGGGTGATCGAGATTCCGACGTCAAAATGCAAAATTTGTTCGTGGACGTCCGTCAAGACGTTGTCTATGCATACGGTTGGCCATCACGGGTTTTCTGGGCCGTTTGGAAGGTCAAACGAGCCCCGGAGCGAGCATACGCCTCATTTTGACGATTTTCGTGTGCTATTGCACACCATTTTTTGGGTGATCGGGATTCCGACGTCAAAAATGCCAAATTTTTTCGTGGACGTCCGTCAAGACGTTGTCTATGCATACGGTTGGCCATCACGGGTTTTCTGGGCCATTTGGAAGGTCAATCGATCCCCGGAGCGAGCATACGCCTCATTTTGACGATTTTCGTGTGCTATTGCACACCATTTTTTGGGTGATCAGGATGCCGACGTCAAAAATGCCAAATTTGTTCGTGGACGTCCGTCAAGACGTTGTCTATGCATACGGTTGGCCATCACGGGTTTTCTGGGCCATTTGGAAGGTCAAACGAGCCCCGGAGCGAGCATACGCCTCATTTTGATTATTTTCGTGTGCTATTGCACACCATTTTTTGGGTGATCAGGATTCCGATGTCAAAAATGCCAAATTTGTTGGTGGACGTCCGTCAAGACGTTGTCTATGCATATGGTTGGCCATCACGGGTTTTCTGGGCCGTTTGGAAGGTCAAACGAGCCCCGGAGCGAGCATACGCCTCATTTTGACGATTTTCGTGTGCTATTGCACACCATTTTTTGGGTGATCGGGATTCCGACGTCAAAAATTCAAAATTTGTTCGTGGACGTCCGTCAAGACGTTGTCTATGCATACAGTTGGCCATCACGGGTTTTCTGGGCCGTTTGGAAGGTCAAACGAGCCCCGGAGCGAGCATACGCCTCATTTTGACGATTTTCGTGTGCTATTGCACACCATTTTTTGGGTGATCGGGATTCCGACGTCAAAAATGCCAAATTTGTTCGTGGACGTCTGTCAAGACGTTGTCTATGCATACGGTTGGCCATCACGGGTTTTCTGGGCCATTTGGAAGGTCAAAGGAGCCCCGGAGCGAGCATACGCCTCATTTTGACGATTTTCGTGTGCTATTGCACACCATTTTTTGGGTGATCAGGATTCCGACGTCAAAAATGCCAAATTTGTTCGTGGACGTCCGTCAAGACGTTGTCTATGCATACGGTTGGCCATCACGGGTTTTCTGGGCCGTTTGGAAGGTCAAACGAGCCCCGGAGCGAGCATACGCCTCATTTTGACGATTTTCGTGTGCTATTGCACACCATTTTTTGGGTGATCGGGATTCCGACGTCAAAAATGCAAAATTTGTTCGTGGACGTCCGTCAAGACGTTGTCTATGCATACGGTTGGCAATCACGGGTTTTCTGGGCAGTTTGGAAGGTCAAACGAGCCCCGGAGCGAGCATACGCCTCATTTTGACGATTTTCGTGTGCTATTGCACACCATTTTTTGGGTGATCGGGATTCCGACGTCAAAAATGCCAAATTTGTTCGTGGACGTCCGTCAAGACGTTGTCTATGCATACGGTTGGCCATCACGGGTTTTCTGGGCCGTTTGGAAGGTCAAACGAGCCCCGGAGCGAGCATACGCCTAATTTTGACGATTTTCGTGTGCTATTGCACACCATTTTTTGGTTGATCGGGATTCCGACGTCAAAAATGCAAAATTTGTTCGTGGACGTCCGTCAAGACGTTGTCTATGCATACGGTTGGCCATCACGGGTTTTCTGGGCCGTTTGGAAGGTCAAACGAGCCCCGGAGCGAGCATACGCCTCATTTTGACGATTTTCGTGTGCTATTGCACACCATTTTTTGGGTGATCGGGATTCCGACGTCAAAAATGCCAAATTTGTTCGTGGACGTCCGTCAAAACGTTGTCTATGCATACAGTTGGCCATCACAGGTTTTCTGGGCCGTTTGGAAGGTCAAACGAGCCCCGGAGCGAGCATACGCCTCATTTTTGACGATTTTCGTGTGCTATTGCACACCATTTTTTGGGTGATCGGGATTCCGACGTCAAAAATGCAAAATCTGTTCGTGGACGTCCGTCAAGACGTTGTCTATGCATACGGTTTGCCATCACGGGTTTTCTGGGCCATTTGGAAGGTCAAACGAGCTCCGGAGCGAGCATACACCTCATTTTGACGATTTTCGTGTGCTATTGCACACCATTTTTTGGGTGATCAGGATTCCGACGTCAAAAATGCCAAATTTGTTCGTGGACGTCCGTCAAGACGTTGTCTATGCATACGGTTGTTCATCACGGGTTTTCTGGGCCGTTTGGAAGGTCAAACGAGCCCCGGAGCGAGCATACGCCTCATTTTGACGATTTTCGTGTCCTATTGCACACCATTTTTTGGGTGATCAGGATTCCGACGTCAAAAATGCAAAATTTGTTCGTGGACGTCCGTCAAGACGTTGTCTATGCATACGGTTGGCCATCACGGGTTTTCTGGGCCGTTTGGAAGGTCAAACGAGCCCCGGAGCTAGCATACGCCTCATTTTGACGATTTTCCTGTGCTATTGCACACCATTTTTTGGGTGATCGGGATTCCGACGTCAAAAATGCCAAATTTGTTCGTGGACGTCCGTCAAGACGTTGTCTATGCATACGGTTGGCCATCACGGGTTTTCTGGGCCATTTGGAAGGTCAAACGAGCCCTGGAGCGAGCATACGCCTCATTTTGACGATTTTCGTGTGCTATTGCACACCATTTTTTGGGTGATCAGGATTCCGACGTCAAAAATGCCAAATTTGTTCGTGGACGTCCGTCAAGACGTTGTCTATGCATACGGTTGGCCATCACGGGTTTTCTGGGCCGTTTGGAAGGTCAAACGAGCCCCGGAGCGAGCATACGTTTCATTTTGATGATTTTCGTGTGCTATTGCACACCATTTTTTGGGTGATCGGGATTCCGACGTCAAAAATGCAAAATTGGTTCGTGGACGTCCGTCAAGACGTTGTCTATGCATACGGTTGGCCATCACGGGTTTTCTGGGCCATTTGGAAGGTCAAACGAGCCCCGGAGCGAGCATACGCCTCATTTTGACGATTTTCGTGTGCTATTGCACACCATTTTTTGGGTGATCGGGATTCCGACGTCAAAAATGCCAAATTTGTTCGTGGACGTCCGTCAAGACGTTGTCTATGCATACGGTTGGCCATTACGGGTTTTCTGGGCCATTTGGAAGGTCAAACGAGCCCCGGAGCGAGCATACGCCTCATTTTGACGATTTTCGTGTGCTATTGCACACCATTTTTTGGGTGATCAGGATTCCGACGTCAAAAATGCCAAATTTGTTCTTGGACGTCCGTCAAGACGTTGTCTATGCATACGGTTGGCCATCACGGGTTTTCTGGGCCGTTTGGAAGGTCAAACGAGCCCCGGAGCGAGCATACGCCTCATTTTGACGATTTTCGTGTGCTATTGCACATCATTTTTGGGTGATCGGGATTCCGACGTCAAAAATGCAAAATTTGTTCGTGGACGTCCGTCAAGACGTTGTCTATGCATACGGTTGGCCATCACGGGTTTTCTGGGCCGTTTGGAAGGTCAAACGAGCCCCGGAGCGAACATACCCCTCATTTTGACGATTTTCGTGTGCTATTGCACACCATTTTTTAGGTAATCGGGATTCCGACGTCAAAAATGCCAAATTTGTTCGTGGACGTCCGTCAAGACGTTGTCTATGCATACGGTTGGCCATCACGGGTTTTCTGGGCCATTTGGAAGGTCAAACGAGCCCCGGAGCGAGCATACGCCTCATTTTGACGATTTTCGTGTGCTATTGCACACCATTTTTTGGGTGATCAGGATTCCGACGTCAAAAATGCCAAATTTGTTCGTGGACGTCCGTCAAGACGTTGTCTATGCATACGGTTGGCCATCACGGGTTTTCTGGGCCGTTTGGAAGATCAAACGAGCCCCGGAGCGAGCATACGCCTCATTTTGACGATTTTCGTGTGCTATTGCACATCATTTTTGGGTGATCGGGATTCCGACGTCAAAAATGCAAAATTTGTTCGTGGACGTCCGTCAAGACGTTGTCTATGCATACGGTTGGCCATCACGGGTTTTCAGGGCCGTTTGGAAGGTCAAACGAGCCCCGGAGCGAGCATACGCCTCATTTTGACGATTTTCGTGTGCTATTGCACACCATTTTTTGGGTGATCGGGATTCCGACGTCAAAAATGCCAAATTTGTTCGAGGACGTCCGTCAAGACGTTGTCTATGCATACGGTTGGCCATCACGGGTTTTCTGGGCCGTTTGGAAGGTCAAACGAGCCCCGGAGCGAGCATACGCCTCATTTTGACGATTTTCGTGTGCTATTGCACACCATTTTTTGGGTGATCGGGATTCCAACGTCAAAAATGCCAAATTTGTTCGTGGACATCCGTCAAGACGTTGTCTATGCATACGATTGGCCATCACGGGTTTTTTGGGCCATTTGGAAGGTCAAACGAGCCCCGGAGCGAGCATACGCCTCATTTTGACGATTTTCGTGTGCTATTGCACACCATTTTTTAGGTGATCGGGATTCCGACGTCAAAAATGCGAAATTTGTTCGTGGACGTCCGTCAAGACGTTGTCTATGCATACGGTTGGCCATCACGGGTTTTCTGGGCCGTTTGGAAGGTCAAACGAGCCCCGGAGCGAGCATACGCCTCATTTTGACGATTTTCGTGTGCTATTGCACACCATTTTTTGGGTGATCGGGATTCCGACGTCAAAAATTCCAAATTTGTTCGTAGACGTCCGTCAAGACGTTGTCTATGCATTCGGTTGGCCATCACGGGTTTTCTGGGCCATTTGGAAGGTCAAACGAGCCCGAGAGCGAGCATACGCCTCATTTTGACGATTTTCGTGTGCTATTGCACACCATTTTTTGGGTGATCAGGATTCCGACGTCAAAAATGCCAAATTTGTTCGTGGACGTCCATCAAGACGTTGTCTATGCATACGATTGGCCATCACGGGTTTTCTGGGCCATTTGGAAGGTCAAACGAGCCCCAGAGCGAGCATACGCCTCATTTTGACGATTTTCGTGTGCTATTGCACACCATTTTTTGGGTGATCGTGATTCCGACGTCAAAAATGCAAAATTTGTTCGTGGACGTCCGTCAAAACGTTGTCTATGCATACGGTTGGCCATCACAGGTTTTCTGGGCCGTTTGGAAGGTCAAAAGAGCCCCGGAGCGAGCATACGCCTCATTTTGACGATTTTCGTGTGCTATTGCACACCATTTTTTGGGTGATCGGGATTCCGATGTCAAAAATGCAAAATTTGTTCGTGGACGTCCGTCAAGACGTTGTCTATGCATACGGTTGGCCATCACGGGTTTTCTGGGCCATTTGGAAGGTCAAACGAGCCCCAGAGCGAGCATACGCCTCATTTTGACGATTTTCGTGTGCTATTGCACACCATTTTTTGGGTGATCAGGATTCCGACGTCAAAAATGCAAAATTTGTTCGTAGACGTCCGTCAAGACGTTGTCTATGCATACGGTTGGCCATCACGGGTTTTCTGGGCCGTTTGGAAGGTCAAACGAGCCCCGGAGCGAGCATACGCCTCATTTTGACGATTTTCGTGTGCTATTGCACACCATTTTTTGGGTGATCGGGATTCCGACGTCAAAAATGCAAAATTTGTTCGTGGACGTCTGTCAAGACGTTGTCTATGCATACGGTTGGCCATCACGGGTTTTCTGGGCCGTTTGGAAGGTCAAACGATCCCCGGAGCGAGCACACGCCTCATTTTGACGATTTTCCTGTGCTATTGCACACCATTTTTTGGGTGATCGGGATTCCGACGTCAAAAATGCCAAATTTGTTCGTGGACGTCCGTCAAGATGTTTTCTATGCATACGGTTGGCCATCACGGGTTTTCTGGGCCATTTGGAAGGTCAAACGAGCCCCGGAGCGAGCATACGCCTCATTTTGACGATTTTCGTGTGCTATTGCACACCATTTTTTGGGTGATCAGGATTTCAACGTCAAAAATGCCAAATTTGTTCGTGGACGTCCGTCAAGACGTTTTCTATGCATACGGTTGGCCATCACGGGTTTTCTGGGCCGTTTGAAAGGTCAAACGAGCCCCGGAGCGAGCATACGCCTCATTTTGACGATTTTCGTGTGCTATTGCACACCATTTTTTGGGTGATCAGGATTCCAACGTCAAAAATGCAAAATTTGTTCGTGGACGTCCGTCAAGACGTTGTCTATGCATACGGTTGGCCATCACGGGTTTTCTGGGCCGTTTGGAAGGTCAAACGAGCCCCGGAGCGAGCATACGCCTTATTTTGACGATTTTCGTGTGCTATTGCACACCATTTTTTGGGTGATCGGGATTCCGACGTCAAAAATGCCAAATTTGTTCGTGGACGTCCGTCAAGACGTTGTCTATGCATACGGTTGGCCATTACGGGTTTTCTGGGCCATTTGGAAGGTCAAACGAGCCCCGGAGCGAGCATACGCCTCATTTTGACGATTTTCGTGTGCTATTGCACACCATTTTTTGGGTGATCAGGATTCCGACGTCAAAAATGCCAAATTTGTTCTTGGACGTCCGTCAAGACGTTGTCTATGCATACGGTTGGCCATCACGGGTTTTCTGGGCCGTTTGGAAGGTCAAACGAGCCCCGGAGCGAGCATACGCCTCATTTTGACGATTTTCGTGTGCTATTGCACATCATTTTTGGGTGATCGGGATTCCGACGTCAAAAATGCAAAATTTGTTCGTGGACGTCCGTCAAGACGTTGTCTATGCATACGGTTGGCCATCACGGGTTTTCTGGGCCGTTTGGAAGGTCAAACGAGCCCCGGAGCGAACATACCCCTCATTTTGACGATTTTCGTGTGCTATTGCACACCATTTTTTAGGTAATCGGGATTCCGACGTCAAAAATGCCAAATTTGTTCGTGGACGTCCGTCAAGACGTTGTCTATGCATACGGTTGGCCATCACGGGTTTTCTGGGCCATTTGGAAGGTCAAACGAGCCCCGGAGCGAGCATACGCCTCATTTTGACGATTTTCGTGTGCTATTGCACACCATTTTTTGGGTGATCAGGATTCCGACGTCAAAAATGCCAAATTTGTTCGTGGACGTCCGTCAAGACGTTGTCTATGCATACGGTTGGCCATCACGGGTTTTCTGGGCCGTTTGGAAGATCAAACGAGCCCCGGAGCGAGCATACGCCTCATTTTGACGATTTTCGTGTGCTATTGCACATCATTTTTGGGTGATCGGGATTCCGACGTCAAAAATGCAAAATTTGTTCGTGGACGTCCGTCAAGACGTTGTCTATGCATACGGTTGGCCATCACGGGTTTTCAGGGCCGTTTGAAAGGTCAAACGAGCCCCGGAGCGAGCATACGCCTCATTTTGACGATTTTCGTGTGCTATTGCACACCATTTTTTGGGTGATCGGGATTCCGACGTCAAAAATGCCAAATTTGTTCGAGGACGTCCGTCAAGACGTTGTCTATGCATACGGTTGGCCATCACGGGTTTTCTGGGCCGTTTGGAAGGTCAAACGAGCCCCGGAGCGAGCATACGCCTCATTTTGACGATTTTCGTGTGCTATTGCACACCATTTTTTGGGTGATCGGGATTCCAACGTCAAAAATGCCAAATTTGTTCGTGGACATCCGTCAAGACGTTGTCTATGCATACGATTGGCCATCACGGGTTTTTTGGGCCATTTGGAAGGTCAAACGAGCCCCGGAGCGAGCATACGCCTCATTTTGACGATTTTCGTGTGCTATTGCACACCATTTTTTAGGTGATCGGGATTCCGACGTCAAAAATGCGAAATTTGTTCGTGGACGTCCGTCAAGACGTTGTCTATGCATACGGTTGGCCATCACGGGTTTTCTGGGCCGTTTGGAAGGTCAAACGAGCCCCGGAGCGAGCATACGCCTCATTTTGACGATTTTCGTGTGCTATTGCACACCATTTTTTGGGTGATCGGGATTCCGACGTCAAAAATTCCAAATTTGTTCGTAGACGTCCGTCAAGACGTTGTCTATGCATTCGGTTGGCCATCACGGGTTTTCTGGGCCATTTGGAAGGTCAAACGAGCCCGAGAGCGAGCATACGCCTCATTTTGACGATTTTCGTGTGCTATTGCACACCATTTTTTGGGTGATCAGGATTCCGACGTCAAAAATGCCAAATTTGTTCGTGGACGTCCATCAAGACGTTGTCTATGCATACGATTGGCCATCACGGGTTTTCTGGGCCATTTGGAAGGTCAAACGAGCCCCAGAGCGAGCATACGCCTCATTTTGACGATTTTCGTGTGCTATTGCACACCATTTTTTGGGTGATCGTGATTCCGACGTCAAAAATGCAAAATTTGTTCGTGGACGTCCGTCAAAACGTTGTCTATGCATACGGTTGGCCATCACAGGTTTTCTGGGCCGTTTGGAAGGTCAAAAGAGCCCCGGAGCGAGCATACGCCTCATTTTGACGATTTTCGTGTGCTATTGCACACCATTTTTTGGGTGATCGGGATTCCGATGTCAAAAATGCAAAATTTGTTCGTGGACGTCCGTCAAGACGTTGTCTATGCATACGGTTGGCCATCACGGGTTTTCTGGGCCATTTGGAAGGTCAAACGAGCCCCAGAGCGAGCATACGCCTCATTTTGACGATTTTCGTGTGCTATTGCACACCATTTTTTGGGTGATCAGGATTCCGACGTCAAAAATGCAAAATTTGTTCGTAGACGTCCGTCAAGACGTTGTCTATGCATACGGTTGGCCATCACGGGTTTTCTGGGCCGTTTGGAAGGTCAAACGAGCCCCGGAGCGAGCATACGCCTCATTTTGACGATTTTCGTGTGCTATTGCACACCATTTTTTGGGTGATCGGGATTCCGACGTCAAAAATGCAAAATTTGTTCGTGGACGTCTGTCAAGACGTTGTCTATGCATACGGTTGGCCATCACGGGTTTTCTGGGCCGTTTGGAAGGTCAAACGATCCCCGGAGCGAGCACACGCCTCATTTTGACGATTTTCCTGTGCTATTGCACACCATTTTTTGGGTGATCGGGATTCCGACGTCAAAAATGCCAAATTTGTTCGTGGACGTCCGTCAAGATGTTTTCTATGCATACGGTTGGCCATCACGGGTTTTCTGGGCCATTTGGAAGGTCAAACGAGCCCCGGAGCGAGCATACGCCTCATTTTGACGATTTTCGTGTGCTATTGCACACCATTTTTTGGGTGATCAGGATTTCAACGTCAAAAATGCCAAATTTGTTCGTGGACGTCCGTCAAGACGTTTTCTATGCATACGGTTGGCCATCACGGGTTTTCTGGGCCGTTTGAAAGGTCAAACGAGCCCCGGAGCGAGCATACGCCTCATTTTGACGATTTTCGTGTGCTATTGCACACCATTTTTTGGGTGATCAGGATTCCAACGTCAAAAATGCAAAATTTGTTCGTGGACGTCCGTCAAGACGTTGTCTATGCATACGGTTGGCCATCACGGGTTTTCTGGGCCGTTTGGAAGGTCAAACGAGCCCCGGAGCGAGCATACGCCTTATTTTGACGATTTTCGTGTGCTATTGCACACCATTTTTTGGGTGATCGGGATTCCGACGTCAAAAATGCCAAATTTGTTCGTGGACGTCCATCAAGACGTTGTCTATGCATATGGTTGGCCATCACGGGTTTTCTGGGCTATTTGGAAGGTCAAACAAGCCCCGGAGCGAGCATACGCCTCATTTTGACGATTTTCGTGTGCTATTGCACACCATTTTTTGGGTGATCAGGATTCCGACGTCAAAAATGCCAAATTTGTTCGTGGACGTCCGTCAAGACGTTGTCTATGCATACGGTTGGCCATCACGGGTTTTCTGGGCCGTTTGGAAGGTCAAACGAGCCCCGGAGCGAGCATACGCCTCATTTTGACGATTTTCGTATGCTATTGCACACCATTTTTTGGGTGATCGGGATTCCGACGTCAAAAATGCAAAATTTGTTCGTGGACGTCCGTCAAGACGTTGTCTATGCATACGGTTGGCCATCACGGGTTTTCTGGGCCGTTTGGAAGGTCAAACGAGCCCCGGAGCGAGCAGACGCCTCATTTTGACGATTTTCGTGTGCTATTGCACACCATTTTTTGGGTGATCGGGATTCCGACGTCAAAAATGCAAAATCTTTTCTATGCATACGGTTGGCCATCATGGGTTTTTTGGGCCGTTTGGAAGGTCAAACGAGCCCCGGAGCGACCATACGCCTCATTTTGACGATTTTCGTGTGCTATTGCACACCATTTTTTGGTTGATCGGGATTCCGACGTCAAAAATGCCCAATTTGTTCGTGGACGTCCGTCAAGACGTTGTCTATGCATACGGTTGGCCATCACGGGTTTTCTGGGCCGTTTGGAAGGTCAAACGAGCCCCGGAGCGAGCATACGCCTCATTTTGACGATTTTCGTGTGCTATTGCACACCATTTTTTGGGTGATCGGGATTCCGACGTCAAAAATGCCAAATTTGTTCGTGGACGTCCGTCAAGACGTTGTCTATGCATACGGTTGGCCATCACGGGTTTTCTGGGCCGTTTGGAAGGTCAAACGAGCCCCGGAGCGAGCATACGCCTCATTTTGACGATTTTCGTATGCTATTGCACACCATTTTTTGGGTGATCGGGATTCCGACGTCAAAAATGCAAAATTTGTTCGTGGACGTCCGTCAAGACGTTGTCTATGCATACAGTTGGCCATCACGGGTTTTCTGGGCCGTTTGGAAGGTCAAACGAGCCCCGGAGCGAGCAGACGCCTCATTTTGACGATTTTCGTGTGCTATTGCACACCATTTTTTGGGTGATCGGGATTCCGGCGTCAAAAATGCAAAATCTTTTCTATGCATACGGTTGGCCATCATGGGTTTTTTGGGCCGTTTGGAAGGTCAAACGAGCCCCGGAGCGAGCATACGCCTCATTTTGACGATTTTCGTGTGCTATTGCACACCATTTTTTGGGTGATCGGGATTCCGACGTCAAAAATGCCAAATTTGTTCGTGGACGTCCGTCAAGACGTTGTCTATGCATACGGTTGGCCATCACGGGTTTTCTGGGCCGTTTGGAAGGTCAAACGAGCCCCGGAGCGAGCATACGCCTCATTTTGACGATTTTCGTGTGCTATTGCACACCATTTTTTGGGTGATCGGGATTCCGACGTCAAAAATGCCAAATTTGTTCGTGGACGTCCGTCAAGACGTTGTCTATGCATACGGTTGGCCATCACGGGTTTTCTGGGCCATTTGGAAGGTCAAACGAGCCCCGAAGCGAGCATACGCCTCATTTTGACGATTTTCGTGTGCTATTGCACACCATTTTTTGGGTGATCGGGATTACGACGTCAAAAATGCCAAATTTGTTCGTGGACATCCGTCAAGACGTTGTCTATGCATACGGTTGGCCATCACGGGTTTTCTGGGCCGTTTGGAAGGTCAAACGAGCCCCGGAGCGAGCATACGCCTCATTTTGACAATTTTCGTGTGCTATTGCACACCATTTTTTGGGTGATCAGGATTCCGACGTCAAAAATGCCAAATTTGTTCGTGGACGTCCGTCAAGACGTTGTCTATGCATACGGTTGGCCATCACGGGTTTTCTGGGCCGTTTGGAAGGTCAAACGAGCCCCGGAGCGAGCATACGCCTCATTTTGACAATTTTCGTGTGCTATTGCACACCATTTTTTGGGTGATCGGGATTCCGACGTCAAAAATGCCAAATTTGTTCGTGGACGTCCGTCAAGATGTAGCGGAGTTTTGGGTAAAAACCTTTTGATTTCTGCTAATTCTCTTCTTGTTGTACCATGTACATGACGATAGCAGTGTCTATGCATACGGTTGGCCATCACGGGTTTTCTGGGCCGTTTGGAAGGTCAAACGAGCCCCGGAGCGAGCATAGGCCTCATTTTGACGATTTTCGTGTGCTATTGCACACCATTTTTTGGGTGATCGGGATTCCGACGTCAAAAATGCCAAATTTGTTCGTGGACGTCCGTCAAGACGTTGTCTATGCATACGGTTGGCCATCACGGGTTTTCTGGGCCGTTTGGAAGGTCAAACGAGCCCCGGAGCGAGCATACGCCTCATTTTTACGATTTTCGTGTGCTATTGCACACCATTTTTTGGGTGATCGGGATTCCGACGTCAAAAATACCAAATTTGTTCATGGACGTCCGTCAAGACGTTGTCTATGCATACGGTTGGCCATCACGGGTTTTCTGGGCCGTTTAGAAGGTCAAACGAGCCCCGGAGCGAGCATTCGCCTCATTTTGACGATTTTCATGTGCTATTGCACACCATTTTTTGGGTGATCAGGATTCCGACGTCAAAAATGCCAAATTTATTCGTGGACGTCCGTCAAGACGTTGTCTATGCATACGGTTTGCAATCACGGGTTTTCTGGGCTGTTTGAAAGGTCAAACGAGCCCCGGAGCGAGCATACGCCTCATTTTGATGATTTTCGTGTGCTATTGCACACCATTTTTTGGGTGATCGGGATTCCGACGTCAAAAATGCAAAATTTGTTCGTGGACGTCCGTCAAGACGTTGTCTATGCATACGGTTGGCCATCACGGGTTTTCTGGGCCGTTTGGAAGGTCAAACGAGCCCAGAGCGAGCATACGCCTCATTTTGATGATTTTCGTGTGCTATTGCACACCATTTTTTGGGTGATCGGGATTCCGACGTCAAAAATGCAAAATTTGTTCGTGGACGTCCGTCAAGACGTTGTCTATGCATACGGTTGGCCATCACGGGTTTTCTGGGCCGTTTGAAAGGTCAAACGAGCCCCGGAGCGAGCATACGCCTCATTTTGACGATTTTCGTGTGCTATTGCACACCATTTTTTGGGTGATCGGGATTCCGACGTCAAAAATGCTAAATTTGTTCATGGACGTCCGTCAAGACGTTGTCTATGCATACGGTTGGCCATCACGGGTTTTCTGGGCCGTTTGGAAGGTCAAACGAGCCCCGGAGCGAGCATACGCCTCATTTTGACGATTTTCGTGTGCTATTGCACACCATTTTTTGGGTGATCGGGATTCCGACGTCAAAAATGCCAAATTTGTTCGTGGACGTCCGTCAAGACGTTGTCTATGCATACGGTTGGCCATCACGGGTTTTCTGGGCCATTTGGAAGGTCAAAAAAGCCCCGGAGCGAGCATACGCCTCATTTTGACGATTTTCGTGTGCTATTGCACACCATTTTTTGGGTGATAAGGATTCCGACGTCAAAAATGCCAAATTTGTTCGTGGACGTCCGTCAAGACGTTGTCTATGCATACGGTTGGCCATCACGGGTTTTCTGGGCCGTTTGGAAGGTCAAACGAGCCCCGGAGCGAGCATACGCCTCATTTTGACAATTTTCGTGTGCTATTGCACACCATTTTTTGGGTGATCGGGATTCCGACGTCAAAAATGCCAAATTTGTTCGTGGACGTCCGTCAAGACGTAGCGGAGTTTTGGGTAAAAACCTTTCGATTTCTGCTAATTCTCTTCTTGTTGTACCATGTACATGACGATAGCAGTGTCTATGCATACGGTTGGCCATCACGGGTTTTCTGGGCCGTTTGGAAGGTCAAACGAGCCCCGGAGCGAGCATAGGCCTCATTTTGACGATTTTCGTGTGATATTGCACACCATTTTTTGGGTGATCGGGATTCCGACGTCAAAAATGCCAAATTTGTTCGTGGACGTCCGTCAAGACGTTGTCTATTCATACGGTTGGCCATCACGGGTTTTCTGGGCCGTTTGGAAGGTCAAACGAGCCCCGGAGCGAGCATACGCCTCATTATGACGATTTTCGTGTGCTATTGCACACCATTTTTTGGGTGATCAGGATTCCGACGTCAAAAATGCCAAATTTGTTCGTGGACGTCCGTCAAGACGTTGTCTATGCATACGGTTGGCCATCACGGGTTTTCTGGGCCGTTTGGAAGGTCAAACGAGCCCCGGAGCTAGCATACGCCTCATTTTGACGATTTTCGTGTGCTATTGCACACCATTTTTTGGGTGATCGGGATTCCGACGTCAAAAATGCAAAATTTGTTCGTGGATGTCCGTCAAGACGTTGTCTATGCATACGGTTGGCCATCACGGGTTTTCTGGGCCGTTTGGAAGGTCAAACGAGCCCCGGAGCGAGCATACGCCTCATTTTGACGATTTTCGTGTGCTATTGCACACCATTTTTTGGGTGATCGGGATACCGACGTCAAAAATGCCAAATTTGTTCTTGGACGTCCGTCAAGACGTTGTCCATGCATACGGTTGGCCATCACGGGTTTTCTGGGCCATTTGGAAGGTCAAACGAGCCCCGGAGCGAGCATACGCCTCATTTTGACGATTTTCGTGTGCTATTGCACACCATTTTTTGGGTGATCAGGATTCCGACGTCAAAAATGCCAAATTTGTTCGTGGACGTCCGTCAAGACGTTGTCTATGCATACGGTTGGCCATCACGGGTTTTCTGGGCCGTTTGGAAGGTCAAACGAGCCCCGGAGCGAGCATAGGCCTCATTTTGATGATTTTCGTGTGCTATTGCACACCATTTTTTGGGTGATCGTGATTCCAACGTCAAAAATGCCAAATTTGTTCGTGGACGTCCGTCAAAATGTTGTCTATGCATACAGTTGGCCATCACAGGTTTTCTGGGCCGTTTGGAAGGTCAAACGAGCCCCGGAGCGAGCATACGCCTCATTTTTGACGATTTCCGTGTGCTATTGCACACCATTTTTTGGGTGATCGGGATTCCAACGTCAAAAATGCAAAATTTGTTCGTGGACGTCCGTCAAGACGTTGTCTATGCATACGGTTTGCCATCACGGGTTTTCTGGGCCATTTGGAAGGTCAAACGAGCCCCGGAGCGAGCATACGCCTCATTTTGATGATTTCCGTGTGCTATTGCACACCATTTTTTGGGTGATCGGGATTCCGACGTCAAAAATGCCAAATTTGTTCGTGGACGTCCGTCAAGACGTTGTCTATGCATACGGTTTGCCATCACGGGTTTTCTGGGCCATTTGGAAGGTCAAACGAGCCCCGGAGCGAGCATACGCCTCATTTTGACGATTTTCGTGTCCTATTGCACACCATTTTTTGGGTGATCAGGATTCCGACGTCAAAAATGCCAAATTTGTTCGTGGACGTCCGTCAAGACGTTGTCTATGCATACGGTTGGCCATCACGGGTTTTCTGGGCCGTTTGGAAGGTCAAACGAGCCCCGGAGCGAGCATACGCCTCATTTTGACGATTTTCCTGTGCTATTGCACACCATTTTTTGGGTGATCAGGATTCCGACGTCAAAAATGCCAAATTTGTTCGTGGACGTCCGTCAAGAAGTTGTCTATGCATACGGTTGGCCATCACGGGTTTTCTGGGCCATTTGGAAGGTCAAACGAGCCCCGGAGCGAGCATACGCCTCATTTTGATGATTTTCGTGTGCTATTGCACACCATTTTTTGGGTGATCAGGATTCCGACGTCAAAAATGCCAAATTTGTTCGTGGACGTCCGTCAAGACGTTGTCTATGCATACGGTTGGCCATCACGTGTTTTCTGGGCCGTTTGGAAGGTCAAACGAGCCCCGGAGCGAGCATACGCCTCATTTTGACGATTTTCGTGTGCTATTGCACACCATTTTTTGGGTGATCGGGATTCCGACGTCAAAAATGTAAAATTGGTTCGTGGACGTCCGTCAAGACGTTGTCTATGCATACGGTTGGCCATCACGGGTTTTCTGGGCCGTTTGGAAGGTCAAACGAGCCCCGGAGCGAGCATACGCCTCATTTTGACGATTTTCGTGTGCTATTGCACACCATTTTTTGGGTGATCGGGATTCCGACGTCAAAAATGCCAAATTTGTTCGTGGACGTCCGTCAAGACGTTGTCTATGCATACGGTTGGCCATTACAGGTTTTCTGGGCAGTTTGGAAGGTCAAACGAGCCCCGGAGCGAGCATACGCCTCATTTTGACGATTTTCGTGTGCTATTGCACACCATTTTTTGGGTGATCAGGATTCCGACGTCAAAAATGCCAAATTTGTTCGTGGACGTCTGTCAAGACGTTGTCTATGCATACGGTTGGCCATCACGGGTTTTCTGGGCCGTTTGGAAGGTCAAACGAGCCCCGGAGCGAGCATACGCCTCATTTTGACGATTTTCGTGTGCTATTGCACATCATTTTTGGGTGATCGGGATTCCGACGTCAAAAATGCAAAATTTGTTCGTGGACGTCCGTCAAGACGTTGTCTATGCATACGGTTGGCCATCACGGGTTTTCTGGGCCGTTTGGAAGGTCAAACGAGCCCCGGAGCGAACATACGCCTCATTTTGACGATTTTCGTGTGCTATTGCACACCATTTTTTAGGTAATCGGGATTCCGACGTCAAAAATGCCAAATTTGTTCGTGGACGTCCGTCAAGACGTTGTCTATGCAGACGGTTGGCCATCACGGGTTTTCTGGGCCATTTGGAAGGTCAAACGAGCCCCGGAGCGAGCATACGCCTCATTTTGACGATTTTCGTGTGCTATTGCACACCATTTTTTGGGTGATCAGGATTCCGACGTCAAAAATGCCAAATTTGTTCGTGGACGTCCGTCAAGACGTTGTCTATGCATACGGTTGGCCATCACGGGTTTTCAGGGCCGTTTGGAAGGTCAAACGAGCCTCGGAGCGAGCATACGCCTCATTTTGACGATTTTCGTGTGCTATTGCACACCATTTTTTGGGTGATCGGGATTCCGATGTCAAAAATGCAAAATTTGTTCGTGGACGTCCGTCAAGACGTTGTCTATGCATACGGTTGGCCATCACGGGTTTTCTGGGCCATTTGGAAGGTCAAACGACCCCCAGAGCGAGCATACGCCTCATTTTGACGATTTTCGTGTGCTATTGCACACCATTTTTTGGGTGATCGTGATTCCGACGTCAAAAATGCCAAATTTGTTCGTGGACGTCCGTCAAGACGTTGTCTATGCATACGGTTGGCCATCACGGGTTTTCTGGCAGTTTGGAAGGTCAAACGAGCCCCGGAGCGAGCATACGCCTCATTTTGACGATTTCCGTGTGCTATTGCACACCATTTTTTGGGTGATAAGGATTCCGACGTCAAAAATGCCAAATTTGTTCGTGGACGTCCGTTAAGACGTTGTCTATGCATACGGTTAGCCATCACGGGTTTTCTGGCAGTTTGGAAGGTCAAACGAGCCCCGGAGCGAGCATACGCCTCATTTTGACGATTTCCGTGTGCTATTGCACACCATTTTTTGGGTGATCAGGATTCCGACGTCAAAAATGCCAAATTTGTTCGTGGACGTCCGTCAAGACGTTGTCTATGCATACGGTTGGCCATCACGGGTTTTCTGGGCCGTTTGGAAGGTCAAACGAGCCCCGGAGCGAGCATACGCCTCATTTTCACGATTTTCGTGTGCTATTGCACACCATTTTTTGGGTGATCAGGATTCTGACGTCAAAAATGCAAAATTTGTTTGTGGACGTCCATCAAGACGTTGTCTATGCATACGATTGGCCATCACGGGTTTTCTGGGCCATTTGGAAGGTCAAACGACCCCCAGAGCGAGCATACGCCTCATTTTGACGATTTTCGTGTGCTATTGCACACCATTTTTTGGGTGATCGTGATTCCGACGTCAAAAATGCAAAATTTGTTCGTGGACGTCCGTCAAAACGTTGTCTATGCATACGGTTGGCCATCACAGGTTTTCTGGGCCGTTTGGAAGGTCAAACGAGCCCCGAAGCGAGCATACGCCTCATTTTGACGATTTTCGTGTGCTATTGCACACCATTTTTTGGGTGATCGGGATTCCGACGTCAAAAATGCAAAATTTGTTCGTGGACGTCCGTCAAGACGTTGTCTATGCATACGGTTGGCCATCACGGGTTTTTTGGGCCTTTTGGAAGGTCAAACGAGCCCCAGAGCGAGCATACGCCTCATTTTGACGATTTTCGTGTGCTATTGCACACCATTTTTTGGGTGATCAGGATTCCGACGTCAAAAATGCCAAATTTTTTCGTAGACGTCCGTCAAGACGTTGTCTATGCATACGGTTGGCCATCACGGGTTTTCTGGGCCGTTTGGAAGGTCAAACGAGCCCCGGAGCGAGCATACGCCTCATTTTGACGATTTTCGTGTGCTATTGCACACCATTTTTTGGGTGATCGGGATTCCGACGTTAAAAATGCAAAATTTGTTCGTGGACGTCCGTCAAGACGTTGTCTATGCATACGGTTGGCCATCACGGGTTTTCTGGGCAGTTTGGAAGGTCAAACGAGCCCCGGAGCGAGCACACGCCTCATTTTGACGATTTTCCTGTGCTATTGCACACCATTTTTTGGGTGATCGGGATTCCGACGTCAAAAATGCCAAATTTGTTCGTGGACGTCCGTCAAGACGTTGTCTATGCATACGGTTGGCCATCACGGGTTTTCTGGGCCGTTTGGAAGGTCAAACGAGCCCCGAAGCGAGCATACGCCTCATTTTGACAATTTTCGTGTGCTATTGCACACCATTTTTTGGGTGATCAGGATTCCGACGTCAAAAATGCCAAATTTGTTCGTGGACGTCCGTCAAGACGTTGTCTATGCATACGGTTGGCCATCACGGGCTTTTTGGGCCGTTTGGAAGGTCAAACGAGCCCCGGAGCGAGCATACGCCTCATTTTGACAATTTTCGTGTGCTATTGCACACCATTTTTTGGGTGATCGGGATTCCGACGTCAAAAATGCCAAATTTGTTCGTGGACGTCCGTCAAGACGTTGTCTATGCATACGGTTGGCCATCACGGGTTTTCTGGGCCGTTTGGAAGGTCAAACGAGCCTCGGAGCGAGCATACGCCTCATTTTGACGATTTTCGTGTGCTATTGCACACCATTTTTTGGGTGATCGGGATTCCGACGTCAAAAATGCCAAATTTGTTCGTGGACGTCCGTCAAGACGTTGTCTATGCATACGGTTGGGCATCACGGGTTTTCTGGGCCGTTTGGAAGGTCAAACGAGCCCCGGAGGGAGCATACGCCTCATTTTGACGATTTTCGTGTGCTATTGCACACCATTTTTTGGGTGATCAGGATTCCGACGTCAAAAATGCCAAATTTGTTCGTGGACGTCCGTCAAGACGTTGTCTATGCATACGGTTTGCCATCACGGGTTTTCTGGGCCGTTTGGAAGGTCAAACGAGCCCCGGAGCGAGCATACGCCTCATTTTGACGATTTTCGTGTGCTATTGCACACCATTTTTTGGGTGATCAGGATTCCGACGTCAAAAATGCCAAATTTGTTCGTGGACGTCCGTCAAGACGTTGTCTATGCATACGGTTGGCCATCACGGGTTTTCTGGGCCGTTTGGAAGGTCAAACGAGCCCCGGAGCGAGCATACGCCTCATTTTGACGATTTTCGTGTGCTATTGCACATCATTTTTTGGGTGATCGGGATTCCGACGTCAAAAATGCCAAATTTGTTTGTGGACGTCTGTCAAGACGTTGTCTATGCATACGGTTGGCCATCACGGGTTTTCTGGGCCGTTTGGAAGGTCAATCGAGCCCCGGAGCGAGCATAGGCCTCATTTTGACGATTTTCGTGTGCTATTGCACACCATTTTTTGGGTTATCGGGATTCCAACGTCAAAAATGCCAAATTTGTTCGTGGACGTCCGTCAAGACGTTGTCTATGCATACGGTTGGCCATCACGGGTTTTCTGGGCCGTTTGGAAGGTCAAACGAGCCCCGGAGCGAGCATACGCCTCATTTTGACGATTTCCGTGTGCTATTGCACACCATTTTTTGGGTGATCAGGATTCCGACGTCAAAAATGCCAAATTTGTTTGTGGACGTCCGTCAAGACGTTGTCTATGCATACGGTTGGCCATCACGGGTTTTCTGGCAGTTTGGAAGGTCAAACGAGCCCCGGAGCGAGCATACGCCTCATTTTGACGATTTCCGTGTGCTATTGCACACCATTTTTTGGGTGATCAGGATTCCGACGTCAAAAATGCCAAATTTGTTCGTGGACGTCCGTCAAGACGTTGTCTATGCATACGGTTGGCCATCACGGGTTTTCTGGGCCGTTTGGAAGGTCAAACGAGCCCCGGAGCGAGCATACGCCTCATTTTCACGATTTTCGTGTGCTATTGCACACCATTTTTTGGGTGATCGGGATTCCGACGTCAAAAATGCAAAATTTGTTTGTGGACGTCCGTCAAGACGTTGTCTATGCATACGGTTTGCCATCACGGGTTTTCTGGGCCATTTGGAAGGTCAAAAAAACCCGGAGCGAGCATACGCCTCATTTTGACGATTTTCGTGTGCTATTGCACACCATTTTTTGGGTGATCGGGATTCCGACGTCAAAAATGCCAAATTTGTTCGTGGACGTCCGTCAAGACGTTGTCTATGCATACGGTTGGCCATCACGGGTTTTCTGGGCTATTTGGAAGGTCAAACGAGCCCCGGAGCGAGCATACGCCTCATTTTGACGATTTTCGTGTGCTATTGCACACCATTTTTTGGGTGATCAGGATTCCGACGTCAAAAATGCCAAATTTGTTCGTGGACGTCCGTCAAGACGTTGTCTATGCATACGGTTGGCCATCACGGGTTTTCTGGGCCGTTTGGAAGGTCAAACGAGCCCCGGAGCGAGCATACGCCTCATTTTGACGATTTTCGTGTGCTATTGCACACCATTTTTTGGGTGATCGGGATTCCGACGTCAAAAATGCCAAATTTATTCGTGGACGTCCGTCAAGACGTTGTCTATGCATACGATTGGCCATCACGGGTTTTCTGGGCCGTTTGGAAGGTCAAACGAGCCCCGGAGCGAGCATACGCCTCATTTTGACGATTTTCGTGTGCTATTGCACACCATTTTTTGGGTGATCGGGATTCCGACGTCAAAAATGCCAAATTTGTTTGTGGACGTCCGTCAAGACGTTGTCTATGCATACGGTTGGCCATCACGGGTTTTCTGGGCAGTTTGGAAGGTCAAACGAGCCCCGGAGCGAGCATACGCCTCATTTTGACGATTTTCGTGTGCTATTGCACACCATTTTTTTGGTGATCAGGATTCTGACGTCAAAAATGCCAAATTTGTTCGTGGACGTCCGTCAAGACGTTGTCTATGCATACGGTTGGCCATCACGGGTTTTCTGGGCCGTTTGGAAGGTCAAATGAGCCCCGGAGCGAGCATACGCCTCATTTTGACGATTTTCGTGTGCTATTGCACACCATTTTTTGGGTGATCGGGATTCCGACGTCAAAAATGCCAAATTTGTTCGTGGACGTCCGTCAAGACGTTGTCTATGCATACGGTTGGCCATCACGGGTTTTCTGGGCAGTTTGGAAGGTCAAACGAGCCCCGGAGCGAGCATACGCCTCATTTTGACGATTTTCGTGTGCTATTGCACACCATTTTTTGGGTGATCAGGATTCCGACGTCAAAAATGCCAAATTTGTTCGTGGACGTCCGTCAAGACGTTGTCTATGCATACGGTTGGCTATCACGGGTTTTCTGGGCCGTTTGGAAGGTCAAACGAGCCCCGGAGCGAGCATACACCTCATTTTGACGATTTTCGTGTGCTATTGCACACCATTTTTTGGGTGATCGGGATTCCGACGTCAAAAATGCCAAATTTGTTCGTGGACGTCCGTCAACACGTTGTCTATGCATACGGTTGGCCATCACGGGTTTTCTGGGCCGTTTGAAAGGTCAAACGAGCCCCGGAGCGAGCATACGCCTCATTTTGACGATTTTCGTGTGCTATTGCACACCATTTTTTGGGTGATCGGGATTCCGACGTCAAAAATGCAAAATTTGTTCGTGGACGTCCGTCAAGACGTTGTCTATGCATACGGTTGGCCATCACGGGTTTTCTGCGCAGTTTGGAAGGTCAAACGAGCCCCGGAGCGAGCATACGCCTCATTTTGACGATTTTCGTGTGCTATTGCACACCATTTTTTGGGTGATCAGGATTCCGACGTCAAAAATGCCAAATTTGTTCGTGGACGTCCGTCAAGACGTTGTCTATGCATACGGTTGGCCATCACGGGTTTTCTGGGCCGTTTGGAAGGTCAAACGAGCCCCGGAGCGAGCATACGCCTCATTTTGATGATTTTCGTGTGCTATTGCACACCATTTTTTGGGTGATCGGGATTCCGACGTCAAAAATGCAAAATTTGTTCGTGGACGTCCGTCAAGACGTTGTCTATGCATACGGTTGGCCATCACGGGTTTTCTGGGCCGTTTGGAAGGTCAAACGAGCTCCGGAGCGAGCATACGCCTCATTTTGACGATTTTCGTGTGCTATTGCACACCATTTTTTGGGTGATCGAGACTCCGACGTCAAAAATGCCAAATTTGTTCATGGACGTCCGTCAAGACGTTGTCTATGCATACAGTTGGCCATCACGGGTTTTCTGGGCCATTTGGAAGGTCAAACGTGCCCCGGAGCGAGCATACGCCTCATTTTGACGATTTTCGTGTGCTACTGCACACCATTTTTTGGGTGATCAGGATTCCGACGTCAAAAATGCCAAATTTGTTCGTGGACGTCCGTCAAGACGTTGTCTATGCATACGGTTGGCCATCACGGGTTTTCTGGGCCGTTTGGAAGGTCAAACGAGCCCCGGAGCGAGCATACGCCTCATTTTGACGATTTTCGTGTGCTATTGCACACCATTTTTTGGGTGATCGGGATTCCAACGTCAAAAATGCAAAATTTGTTCGTGGACATCCGTCAAGACGTTGTCTATGCATACGGTTGGCCATCACAGGTTTTCTGGGCCGTTTGGAAGGTCAAACGAGCCCCGGAGCGAGCATACGCCTCATTTTGACGATTTTCGTGTGCTATTGCACACCATTTTTTCGGTGATCGGGATTCCAACGTCAAAAATGCAAAATTTGTTCGTGGACGTCCGTCAAGACGTTGTCTATGCATACGGTTGGCCATCACAGGTTTTCTGGGCCGTTTGGAAGGTCAAACGAGCCCCGGAGCGAGCATACGCCTCATTTTGACGATTTTCGTGTGCTATTGCACACCATTTTTTGGGTGATCGGGATTTTGACGTCAAAAATGCCAAATTTGTTCGTGGACGTCCGTCAAGACGTTGTCTATGCATACGGTTGGCCATCACGGGTTTTCTGGGCCATTTGGAAGGTCAAACGAGCCCCGGAGCGAGCATACGCCTCATTTTGACGATTTTCGTGTGCTATTGCACACCATTTTTTGGGTGATAAGGATTCCGACGTCAAAAATGCCAAATTTGTTCGTGGACGTCCGTCAAGACGTTGTGTATGCATACGGTTGGCCATCACGGGTTTTCTGGGCAGTTTGGAAGGTCAAACGAGCCCCGGAGCGAGCATACGCCTCATTTTGACGATTTTCGTGTGCTATTGCACACCATTTTTTGGGTGATCGGGATTCCGACGTCAAAAATGCAAAATTTGTTCGTGGACGTCCGTCAAGACGTTGTCTATGCATACGGTTGGCCATCACGGGTTTTCTGGGCCGTTTGGAAGGTCAAACGAGCCCCGGAGCGAGCATACGCCTCATTTTGACGATTTTCGTATGCTATTGCACACCATTTTTTGGGTGATCGGGATTCCGACGTCAAAAATGCAAAATTTGTTCGTGGACGTCCGTCAAGACGTTGTCTATGCATACGGTTGGCCATCACGGGTTTTCTGGGCCGTTTGGAAGGTCAAACGAGCCCCGGAGCGAGCATACGCCTCATTTTGATGATTTTCGTGTGCTATTGCACACCATTTTTTGGGTGATCGGGATTCCGACGTCAAAAATGCAAAATTTGTTCGTGGACGTCCGTCAAGACGTTGTCTATGCATACGGTTGGCCATCACGGGTTTTCTGCGCAGTTTGGAAGGTCAAACGAGCCCCAGAGCGAGCATACGCCTCATTTTGACGATTTTCGTGTGCTATTGCACACCATTTTTTGGGTGATCAGGATTCCGACGTCAAAAATGCTAAATTTGTTCGTGGACGTCCGTCAAGACGTTGTCTATGCATACGGTTGGCCATCACGGGTTTTCTGGGCCGTTTGGAAGGTAAAACGAGCCCCGGAGCGAGCATACGCCTCATTTTGACGATTTTCGTGTGCTATTGCACACCATTTTTTGGGTGATCGGGATTCCGACTTCAAAAATTCAAAATTTGTTCGTGGACGTCCGTCAAGACGTTGTCTATGCATACGGTTGGCCATCACGGGTTTTCTGGGCCGTTTGGAAGGTCAAACGAGCCCCGGAGCGAGCATACGCCTCATTTTGACGATTTTCGTGTGCTATTGCACACCATTTTTTGGGTGATCGGGATTCCGACGTCAAAAATGCCAAATTTGTTCATGGACGTCCGTCAAGACGTTGTCTATGCATACGGTTGCCAATCACGGGTTTTCTGGGCCATTTGGAAGGTCAAACGAGCCCCGGAGCGAGCATACGCCTCATTTTGACGATTTTCGTGTGCTATTGCACACCATTTTTTGGGTGATCAGGATTCCGACGTCAAAAATTCCAAATTTGTTCGTGGACGTCCGTCAAGACGTTGTATATGCATACGGTTGGCCATCACGGGTTTTCTGGGCCGTTTGGAAGGTCAAACGAGCCCCGGAGCGAGCATACGCCTCATTTTGATGATTTTCGTGTGCTATTGCACACCATTTTTTGGGTGATCGGGATTCCGACGTCAAAAATGCAAAATTTGTTCGTGGACGTCTGTCAAGACGTTGTCTATGCATACCGTTGGCCATCACGGGTTTTCTGGGCCGTTTGGAAGGTCAAACGAGCCCCGGAGCGAGCATACGCCTCATTTTGACGATTTTCGTGTGCTATTGCACACCATTTTTTCGGTGATCGGGATTCCGACGTCAAAAATGCCAAATTTGTTCATGGACGTCCGTCAAGACGTTGTCTATGCATACGGTTGGCCATCACGGGTTTTCTGGGCCATTTGGAAGGTCAAACGAGCCCCGGAGCGAGCATACGCCTCATTTTGACGATTTTCGTGTGCTATTGCACATTATTTTTTGGGTGATCAGGATTCCGACGTCAAAAATGCCAAATTTGTTCGTGGACGTCCGTCGAGACGTTGTCTATGCATACGGTTGGCCATCACGGGTTTTCTGGGCCGTTTGGAAGGTCAAATGAGCCCCGGAGCGAGCATACGCCTCATTTTGACGATTTTCGTGTGCTATTGCACACCATTTTTATGGTGATCGGGATTCCGACGTCAAAAATGCAAAATTTGTTCATGGACGTCCGTCAAGACGTTGTCTATGCATACGGTTGGCCATCACGGGTTTTCTGGGCCGTTTGGAAGGTCAAACGAGCCCCGGAGCGAGCATACGCCTCATTTTGACGATTTTCGTGTGCTATTGCACACCATTTTTCGGGTGATCGGGATTCCGACGTCAAAAATGCAAAATTTGTTCGTGGACGTCTGTCAAGACGTTGTCTATGCATACCGTTGGCCATCACGGGTTTTCTGGGCCGTTTGGAAGGTCAAACGAGCCCCGGAGCGAGCATACGCCTCATTTTGACGATTTTCGTGTGCTATTGCACACCATTTTTTGGGTGATCGGGATTCCGACGTCAAAAATGCCAAATTTGTTCGTGGACGTCCGTCAAGACGTTGTCTATGCATACGGTTGGCCATCACGGGTTTTCTGGGCCATTTGGAAGGTCAAACGAGCCCCGGAGCGAGCATACGCCTCATTTTGACAATTTTCGTGTGCTATTGCACATTATTTTTTGGGTGATCAGGATTCCGACGTCAAAAATGCCAAATTTGTTCGTGGACGTCCGTCAAGACGTTGATTATGCATACGGTTGGCCATCACGGGTTTTCTGGGCCGTTTGGAAGGTCAAATGAGCCCCGGAGCGAGCATACGCCTCATTTTGACGATTTTCGTGTGCTATTGCACACCATTTTTTGGGTGATCGGGATTCCGACGTCAAAAATGCAAAATTTGTTCATGGACGTTCGTCAAGACGTTGTCTATGCATACGGTTGGCCATCACGGTTTTTCTGGGCCGTTTGGAAGGTCAAACGAGCCCCGGAGCGAGCATACGCCTCATTTTGACGATTTTCGTGTGCTATTGCGCACCATTTTTTGGGTGATCGGGATTCCGACGTCAAAAATGCCAAATTTGTTCGTGGACGTCCGTCAAGACGTTCTCTATGCATACGGTTGTCCATCACGGGTTTTCTGGGCCATTTGGAAGGTCAAACGAGCCCCGGAGCGAGCATACGCCTCATTTTGACGATTTTCGTGTGCTATTGCACACCATTTTTTGGGTGATCAGGATTCCGACGTCAAAAATGCCAAATTTGTTCATGGACGTCCGTCAAGACGTTGTCTATGCATACGGTTGGCCATCACGGGTTTTCTGGGCCGTTTGGAAGGTCAAACGAGCCCCGGAGCGAGCATACGCCTCATTTTGACGATTTTCGTGTGCTATTGCACACCATTTTTTGGGTGATCGGGATTCCGACGTCAAAAATGCAAAATTTGTTCGTGGACGTCCGTCAAGACGTTGTCTATGCATACGGTTGGCCATCACGGGTTTTCTGCGCAGTTTGGAAGGTCAAACGAGCCCCGGAGCGAGCATACGCCTCATTTTGACGATTTTCGTGTGCTATTGCACACCACTTTTTGGGTGATCAGGATTCCGACGTCAAAAATGCCAAATTTGTTCGTGGACGTCCGTCAAGACGTTGTCTATGCATACGGTTGGCCATCACGGGTTTTCTGGGCCGTTTGGAAGGTCAAACGAGCCCCGGAGCGAGCATACGCCTCATTTTGACGATTTTCGTGTGCTATTGCACACCATTTTTTGGGTGATCGGGATTCTGACGTCAAAAATGCCAAATTTGTTCGTGGACGTCCGTCAAGATGTTGTCTATGCATACGGTTGGCCATCACGGGTTTTCAGGGCCATTTGGAAGGTCAAACGGGCCCCGGAGCGAGCATACGCCTCATTTTGACGATTTTCGTGTGCTATTGCACACCATTTTTTGGGTGATCAGGATTCCGACGTCAAAAATGCCAAATTTGTTCGTGGACGTCCGTCAAGACGTTGTCTATGCATACGGTTGGCCATCACGGGTTTTCTGGGCCGTTTGGAAGGTCAAACGAGCCCCGGAGTGAGCATACGCCTCATTTTGACGATTTTCGTGTGCTATTGCACACCATTTTTTGGGTGATCGGGATTCCGACGTCAAAAATGCAAAATTTGTTCGTGGACGTCCGTCAAGACGTTGTCTATGCATACATTGGCCATCACGGGTTTTCTGGGCCGTTAGGAAGGTTAAACGAGCCCCGGAGCGAGCATACGCCTCATTTTGACGATTTTCGTGTGCTATTGCACACCATTTTTTGGGTGATCGGGATTCCGACGTCAAAAATGCCAAATTTGTTTGTGGACGTCCGTCAAGACGTTGTCTGTGCATACGGTTTGCCATCACGGGTTTTCTGGGTCGTTAGGAAGGCTAAACGAGCCTCGGAGCGAGCATACGCCTCATTTTGACGATTTTCGTGTGCTATTGCACACCATTTTTTGGGTGATCGGGATTCCGATGTCAAAAATGCCAAATTTGTTTGTGGACGTCCGTCAAGACGTTGTCTATGCATACGGTTGGCCATCACGGGTTTTCTGGGCCATTTGGAAGGTCAAACGAGCCCCAGAGCGAGCATACGCCTCATTTTGACGATTTTCGAGTGCTATTGCACACCATTTTTTGGGTGATCAGGATTCCGACGTTAAAAATGCAAAATTTGTTCGTGGACGTCCGTCAAGACGTTGTCTATGCATACGGTTGGCCATCACGGGTTATCTGGGCCGTTTGGAAGGTCAAACGAGCCCCGGAACGAGCATACGCCTCATTTTGATGATTTTCGTGTGCTATTGCACACCATTTTTTGGGTGATCGGGATTCCGACGTCAAAAATGCAAAATTTGTTCGTGGACGTCCGTCAAGACGTTGTCTATGCATACGGTTGGCCATCACGGGTTTTCTTGGCCGTTTGGAAGGTCAAACGAGCCCCGGAGCGAGCATACGCCTCATTTTGACGATTTTCGTGTGCTATTACACACCATTTTTTGGGTGATCGGGATTCCGACGTCAAAAATGCCAAATTTGTTCGTGGACGTCCGTCAAGACGTTGTCTATGCATACGGTTGGCCATCACGGGTTTTCTGGGCCGTTTGGAAGGTCAAACGAGCCCCGGAGCGAGCATACGCCTCATTTTGACGATTTTCGTGTGCTATTGCACACCATTTTTTGGGTGATCGGGATTCCGACGTCAAAAATGCCAAATTTGTTCGTGGACATCCGTCAAGACGTTGTCTATGCATACGGTTGGCCATCACGGGTTTTCTGGGCCATTTGGAAGGTCAAACGAGCCCCGGAGCGAGCATACGCCTCATTTTGACGATTTTCGTGTGCTATTGCACACCATTTTTTGGGTGATCGGGATTCCGACGTCAAAAATGCCAAATTTGTTCGTGGACGTCCGTCAAGATGTTGTCTATGCATACGGTTAGCCATCATGGGTTTTCTGGGCCATTATGAAGGTTAAACGAGCCCCGGAGCGAGCATACGCCTCATTTTGACGATTTTCGTGTGCTATTGCACACCATTTTTTGGGTGATCAGGATTCCGACCTCAAAAATGCCAAATTTGTTCGTGGACGTCCGTCAAGATGTTGTCTATGCATACAGTTGGCCATCACGGGTTTTCTGGGCAATTTGGAAGGTCAAACGAGCCCCGGAGCGAGCATACGCCTCATTTTGACGATTTTCGTGTGCTATTGCACACCATTTTTTGGGTGATCGGGATTCCGACGTCAAAAATGCCACATTTGTTCGTGGACGTCCGTGAAGACGTTGTCTACGCATACGGTTTGCCATCACGGGTTTTCTGGGCCGTTTGGAAGGTCAAACGAGCCCCGGAGCGAGCATACGCCTCATTTTGACGATTTTCGTGTCCTATTGCACACCATTTTTTGGGTGATCAGGATTCCGACGTCAAAAATGCCAAATTTGTTCGTGGACGTCCGTCAAGACGTTGTCTATGCATACGGTTGGCCATCACGGGTTTTCTGGGCCGTTTGGAAGGTCAAACGAGCCCCGGAGCGAGCATACGCCTCATTTTGACGATTTTCCTGTGCTATTGCACACCATTTTTTGGGTGATCAGGATTCCGACGTCAAAAATGCCAAATTTGTTCGTGGACGTCCGTCAAGAAGTTGTCTATGCATACGGTTGGCCATCACGGGTTTTCTGGGCCGTTTGGAAGGTCAAACGAGCCCCGGAGCGAGCATAGGCCTCATTTTGATGATTTTCGTGTGCTATTGCACACCATTTTTTGGGTGATCGTGATTCCGACGTCAAAAATGCCAAATTTGTTCGTGGACGTCCGTCAAAACGTTGTCTATGCATACAGTTGGCCATCACAGGTTTTCTGGGCCGTTTGGAAGGTCAAACGAGCCCCGGAGCGAGCATACGCCTCATTTTTGACGATTTCCGTGTGCTATTGCACACCATTTTTTGGGTGATCGGGATTCCGACGTCAAAAATGCCAAATTTGTTTGTGGACGTCCGTCAAGACGTTGTCTATGCATACGGTTTGCCATCACGGGTTTTCTGGGCCATTTGGAAGGTCAAACGAGCCCCGGAGCGAGCATACGCCTCATTTTGACGATTTCCGTGTGCTATTGCACACCATTTTTTGGGTGATCGGGATTCCGACGTCAAAAATGCCAAATTTGTTCGTGGACGTCCGTCAAGACGTTGTCTATGCATACGGTTTGCCATCACGGGTTTTCTGGGCCATTTGGAAGGTCAAACGAGCCCCGGAGCGAGCATACGCCTCATTTTGACGATTTTCGTGTCCTATTGCACACCATTTTTTGGGTGATCAGGATTCCGACGTCAAAAATGCCAAATTTGTTCGTGGACGTCCGTCAAGACGTTGTCTATGCATACGGTTGGCCATCACGGGTTTTCTGGGCCGTTTGGAAGGTCAAACGAGCCCCGGAGCGAGCATACGCCTCATTTTGACGATTTTCCTGTGCTATTGCACACCATTTTTTGGGTGATCAGGATTCCGACGTCAAAAATGCCAAATTTGTTCGTGGACGTCCGTCAAGAAGTTGTCTATGCATACGGTTGGCCATCACGGGTTTTCTGGGCCATTTGGAAGGTCAAACGAGCCCCGGAGCGAGCATACGCCTCATTTTGATGATTTTCGTGTGCTATTGCACACCATTTTTTGGGTGATCAGGATTCCGACGTCAAAAATGCCAAATTTGTTCGTGGACGTCCGTCAAGACGTTGTCTATGCATACGGTTGGCCATCACGGGTTTTCTGGGCCGTTTGGAAGGTCAAACGAGCCCCGGAGCGAGCATACGCCTCATTTTGACGATTTTCGTGTGCTATTGCACACCATTTTTTGGGTGATCGGGATTCCGACGTCAAAAATGCAAAATTGGTTCGTGGACGTCCGTCAAGACGTTGTCTATGCATACGGTTGGCCATCACGGGTTTTCTGGGCCGTTTGGAAGGTCAAACGAGCCCCGGAGCGAGCATACGCCTCATTTTGACGATTTTCGTGTGCTATTGCACACCATTTTTTGGGTGATCGGGATTCCGACGTCAAAAATGCCAAATTTGTTCGTGGACGTCCGTCAAGACGTTGTCTATGCATACGGTTGGCCATTACGGGTTTTCTGGGTAGTTTGGAAGGTCAAACGAGCCCCGGAGCGAGCATACGCCTCATTTTGACGATTTTCGTGTGCTATTGCACACCATTTTTTGGGTGATCAGGATTCCGACATCAAAAATGCCAAATTTGTTCGTGGACGTCCGTCAAGACGTTGTCTATGCATACGGTTGGCCATCACGGGTTTTCTGGGCCGTTTGGAAGGTCAAACGAGCCCCGGAGCGAGCATACGCCTCATTTTGACGATTTTCGTGTGCTATTGCACATCATTTTTGGGTGATCGGGATTCCGACGTCAAAAATGCAAAATTTGTTCGTGGACGTCCGTCAAGACGTTGTCTATGCATACGGTTGGCCATCACGGGTTTTCTGGGCCGTTTGGAAGGTCAAACGAGCCCCGGAGCGAACATACGCCTCATTTTGACGATTTTCGTGTGCTATTGCACACCATTTTTTAGGTAATCGGGATTCCGACGTCAAAAATGCCAAATTTGTTCGTGGACGTCCGTCAAGACGTTGTCTATGCATACGGTTGGCCATCACGGGTTTTCTGGGCCATTTGGAAGGTCAAACGAGCCCCGGAGCGAGCATACGCCTCATTTTGACGATTTTCGTGTGCTATTGCACACCATTTTTTGGGTGATCAGGATTCCGACGTCAAAAATGCCAAATTTGTTCGTGGACGTCCGTCAAGACGTTGTCTATGCATACGGTTGGCCATCACGGGTTTTCAGGGCCGTTTGGAAGGTCAAACGAGCCCCGGAGCGAGCATACGCCTCATTTTGACGATTTTCGTGTGCTATTGCACACCATTTTTTGGGTGATCGGGATTCCGACGTCAAAAATGCCAAATTTGTTTGAGGACGTCCGTCAAGACGTTTTCTATGCATACGGTTGGCCATCACGGGTTTTCTGGGCCGTTTGGAAGGTCAAACGAGCCCCGGAGCGAGCATACGCCTCATTTTGACGATTTTCGTGTGCTATTGCACACCATTTTTTGGGTGATCGGGATTCCAACGTCAAAAATGCCAAATTTGTTCGTGGACGTCCGTCAAGACGTTGTCTATGCATACGGTTGGCCATCACGGGTTTTCTGGCAGTTTGGAAGGTCAAACGAGCCCCGGAGCGAGCATACGCCTCATTTTGACGATTTCCGTGTGCTATTGCACACCATTTTTTGGGTGATCAGGATTCCGACGTCAAAAATGCCAAATTTGTTCGTGGACGTCCGTTAAGACGTTGTCTATGCATACGGTTGGCCATCACGGGTTTTCTGGCAGTTTGGAAGGTCAAACGAGCCCCGGAGCGAGCATACGCCTCATTTTGACGATTTCCGTGTGCTATTGCACACCATTTTTTGGGTGATCAGGATTCCGACGTCAAAAATGCCAAATTTGTTCGTGGACGTCCGTCAAGACGTTGTCTATGCATACGGTTGGCCATCACGGGTTTTCTGGGCCGTTTGGAAGGTCAAACGAGCCCCGGAGCGAGCATACGCCTCATTTTCACGATTTTCGTGTGCTATTGCACACCATTTTTTGGGTGATCAGGATTCCGACGTCAAAAATGCAAAATTTGTTTGTGGACGTCCATCAAGACGTTGTCTATGCATACGATTGGCCATCACGGGTTTTCTGGGCCATTTGGAAGGTCAAACGAGCCCCAGAGCGAGCATACGCCTCATTTTGACGATTTTCGTGTGCTATTGCACACCATTTTTTGGGTGATCGTGATTCCGACGTCAAAAATGCAAAATTTGTTCGTGGACGTCCGTCAAAACGTTGTCTATGCATACGGTTGGCCATCACAGGTTTTCTGGGCCGTTTGGAAGGTCAAACGAGCCCCGGAGCGAGCATACGCCTCATTTTGACGATTTTCGTGTGCTATTGCACACCATTTTTTGGGTGATCGGGATTCCGACGTCAAAAATGCAAAATTTGTTCGTGGACGTCCGTCAAGACGTTGTCTATGCATACGGTTGGCCATCACGGGTTTTCTGGGCCATTTGGAAGGTCAAACGAGCCCCGGAGCGAGCATACGCCTCATTTTGACGATTTTCGTGTGCTATTGCACACCATTTTTTGGGTGATCAGGATTCCGACGTCAAAAATGCCAAATTTTTTCGTAGACGTCCGTCAAGACGTTGTCTATGCATACGGTTGGCCATCACGGGTTTTCTGGGCCGTTTGGAAGGTCAAACGAGCCCCGGAGCGAGCATACGCCTCATTTTGACAATTTTCGTGTGCTATTGCACACCATTTTTTGGGTGATCGGGATTCCGACGTCAAAAATGCCAAATTTGTTCGTGGACGTCCGTCAAGACGTTGTCTATGCATACGGTTGGCCATCACGGGTTTTCTGGGCCGTTTGGAAGGTCAATCGAGCCCCGGAGCGAGCATAGGCCTCATTTTGACGATTTTCGTGTGCTATTGCACACCATTTTTTGGGTGATCGGGATTCCAACGTCAAAAATGCCAAATTTGTTCGTGGACGTCCGTCAAGACGTTGTCTATGCATACGGTTGGCCATCACGGGTTTTCTGGGCCGTTTGGAAGGTCAAACGAGCCCCGGAGCGAGCATACGCCTCATTTTGATGATTTCCGTGTGCTATTGCACACCATTATTTGGGTGATCAGGATTCCGACGTCAAAAATTCCAAATTTGTTTGTGGACGTCCGTCAAGACGTTGTCTATGCATACGGTTGGCCATCACGGGTTTTCTGGCAGTTTGGAAGGTCAAACGAGCCCCGGAGCGAGCATACGCCTCATTTTGACGATTTCCGTGTGCTATTGCACACCATTTTTTGGGTGATCAGGATTCCGACGTCAAAAATGCCAAATTTATTCGTGGACGTCCGTCAAGACGTTGTCTATGCATACGGTTGGCCATCACGGGTTTTCTGGGCCGTTTGGAAGGTCAAACGAGCCCCGGAGCGAGCATACGCCTCATTTTCACGATTTTCGTGTGCTATTGCACACCATTTTTTGGGTGATCGGGATTCCGACGTCAAAAATGCAAAATTTGTTTGTGGACGTCCGTCAAGACGTTGTCTATGCATACGGTTTGCCATCACGGGTTTTCTGGGCCATTTGGAAGGTCAAAAAAACCCCGGAGCGAGCATACGCCTCATTTTGACGATTTTCGTGTGCTATTGCACACCATTTTTTGGGTGATCGGGATTCCGACGTCAAAAATGCTAAATTTGTTCATGGACGTCCGTCAAGACGTTGTCTATGCATACGGTTGGCCATCACGGGTTTTCTGGGCCGTTTGGAAGGTCAAACGAGCCCCGGAGCGAGCATACGCCTCATTTTGACAATTTTCGTGTGCTATTGCACACCATTTTTTGGGTGATCAGGATTCCGACGTCAGAAATGCCAAATTTGTTCGTGGACGCTTGTCAAGACGTTGTCTATGCATACGGTTGGCCATCACGGGTTTTCTGGGCCGTTTGGAAGGTCAAACGAGCCCCGGAGCGAGCATACGCCTCATTTTCACGATTTTCGTGTGCTATTGCACACCATTTTTTGGGTGATCAGGATTTCAACGTCAAAAATGCCAAATTTGTTCGTGGACGTCCGTCAAGACGTTTTCTATGCATACGGTTGGCCATCACGGGTTTTCTGGGCCGTTTGAAAGGTCAAACGAGCCCCGGAGCGAGCATACGCCTCATTTTGACGATTTTCGTGTGCTATTGCACACCATTTTTTGGGTGATCAGGATTCCGACGTCAAAAATGCCAAATTTGTTCGTGGACGTCCGTCAAGACGTTGTCTATGCATACGGTTGGCCATCACGGGTTTTCTGGGCCGTTTGGAAGGTCAAACGAGCCCCGGAGCGAGCATACGCCTCATTTTGACGATTTTCGTGTGCTATTGCACACCATTTTTTGGGTGACCGGGATTCCGACGTCAAAAATGCCAAATTTGTTCGTGGACGTCCGTCAAGACGTTGTCTATGCATACGGTTGGCCATCACGGGTTTTCTGGGCCGTTTGGAAGGTCAAACGAGCCCCGGAGCGAGCATACGCCTCATTTTGACGATTTTCGTGTGCTATTGCACACCATTTTTTGGGTGATCAGGATTCCGACGTCAAAAATGTCAAAATTGTTCGTGGACGTCCGTCAAGACGTTGTCTATGCATACGGTTGGCCATCATGGGTTTTCTGGGTCGTTTGGAAGGTCAAACGAGCCCCGGAGCGAGCATACGCCTCATTTTGACGATTTTCGTGTGCTATTGCACACCATTTTTTGGGTGATCAGGATTCCGACGTCAAAAATGCCAAATTTGTTCGTGGACGTCCGTCAAGACGTTGTCTATGCATACGGTTGGCCATCACGGGTTTTCTGGGCCGTTTGGAAGGTCAAACGAGCCCTGGAGCGAGCATACACCTCATTTTGACGATTTTCGTGTGCTATTGCACACCATTTTTTGGGTGATCGGGATTCCGACGTCAAAAATGCAAAATTTGTTCGTGGACGTCCGTCAAGACGTTGTCTATGCATACGGTTGGCCATCACGGGTTTTCTGGGCCATTTGGAAGGTCAAACAAACCCCGGAGCGAGCATACGCCTCATTTTGATGATTTTCGTGTGCTATTGCACACCATTTTTTGGGTGATCGGGATTCCGACGTCAAAAATGCAAAATTTGTTCGTGGACGTCCGTCAAGACGTTGTCTATGCATACGGTTGGCCATCACGGGTTTTCTGCGCAGTTTGGAAGGTCAAACGAGCCCCAGAGCGAGCATACGCCTCATTTTGACGATTTTCGTGTGCTATTGCACACCATTTTTTGGGTAATCAGGATTCCGACGTCAAAAATGCCAAATTTGTTCGTGGACGTCCGTCAAGACGTTGTCTATGCATACGGTTGGCCATCACGGGTTTTCTGGGCCGTTTGGAAGGTAAAACGAGCCCCGGAGCGAGCATACGCCTCATTTTGACGATTTTCGTGTGCTATTGCACACCATTTTTGGGTGATCGGGATTCCAACGTCAAAAATTCAAAATTTGTTCGTGGACGTCCGTCAAGACGTTGTCTATGCATACGGTTGGCCATCACGGGTTTTCTGGGCCGTTTGGAAGGTCAAACGAGCCCCGGAGCGAGCATACGCCTCATTTTGACGATTTTCGTGTGCTATTGCACACCATTTTTTGGGTGATCGGGATTCCGACGTCAAAAATGCCAAATTTGTTCGTGGACGTCCGTCAAGACGTTGTCTATGCATACGGTTGCCAATCACGGGTTTTCTGGGCCATTTGGAAGGTCAAACGAGCCCCGGAGCGAGCATACGCCTCATTTTGACGATTTTCGTGTGCTATTGCACACCATTTTTTGGGTGATCGGGATTCCGACGACAAAAATGCAAAATTTGTTCGTGGACGTCCGTCAAGACGTTGTCTATGCATACGGTTGGCCATCACGGGTTTTCTGGGCCGTTTGGAAGGTCAAACGAGCCCCGGAGCGAGCATACGCCTCATTTTGACGATTTTCGTGTGCTATTGCACATCATTTTTTGGGTGATCGGGATTCCGACGTCAAAAATGCAAAATTTGTTCGTGGACGTCCGTCAAGACGTTGTGTATGCATACGGTTGGCCATCACGGGTTTTCTGGGCAGTTTGGAAGGTCAAACGAGCCCCGGAGCGAGCATACGCCTCATTTTGACGATTTTCGTGTGCTATTGCACACCATTTTTTGGGTGATCGGGATTCCGACGTCAAAAATGCAAAATTTGTTCATGGACGTCCGTCAAGACGTTGTGTATGCATACGGTTGGCCATCACGGGTTTTCTGGGCCGTTTGGAAGGTCAAACGAGCCCCGGAGCGAGCATACGCCTCATTTTGACGATTTTCGTATGCTATTGCACACCATTTTTTGGGTGATCGGGATTCCGACGTCAAAAATGCAAAATTTGTTCGTGGACGTCCGTCAAGACGTTGTCTATGCATACGGTTGGCCATCACGGGTTTTCTGGGCCGTTTGGAAGGTCAAACGAGCCCCGGAGCGAGCATACGCCTCATTTTGATGATTTTCGTGTGCTATTGCACACCATTTTTTGGGTGATCGGGATTCTGACGTCAAAAATGCAAAATTTGTTCGTGGACGTCCGTCAAGACGTTGTCTATGCATACGGTTGGCCATCACGGGTTTTCTGCGCAGTTTGGAAGGTCAAACGAGCCCCAGAGCGAGCATACGCCTCATTTTGACGATTTTCGTGTGCTATTGCACACCATTTTTTGGGTGATCAGGATTCCGACGTCAAAAATGCTAAATTTGTTCGTGGACGTCCGTCAAGACGTTGTCTATGCATACGGTTGGCCATCACGGGTTTTCTGGGCCGTTTGGAAGGTAAAACGAGCCCCGAAGCGAGCATACGCCTCATTTTGACGATTTTCGTGTGCTATTGCACACCATTTTTTGGGTGATCGGGATTCCGACGTCAAAAATTCAAAATTTGTTCGTGGACGTCCGTCAAGATGTTGTCTATGCATACGGTTGGCCATCACGGGTTTTCTGGGCCGTTTGGAAGGTCAAACGAGCCCCGGAGCGAGCATACGCCTCATTTTGACGATTTTCGTGTGCTATTGCACACCATTTTTTGGGTGATCGGGATTCCGACGTCAAAAATGCCAAATTTGTTCGTGGACGTCCGTCAAGACGTTGTCTATGCATACGGTTGCCAATCACGGGTTTTCTGGGCCATTTGGAAGGTCAAACGAGCCCCGGAGCGAGCATACGCCTCATTTTGACGATTTTCGTGTGCTATTGCACACCATTTTTTGGGTGATCAGGATTCCGACGTCAAAAATGCCAAATTTGTTCGTGGACGTCCGTCAAGACGTTGTATATGCATACGGTTGGCCATCACGGGTTTTCTGGGCCGTTTGGAAGGTCAAACGAGCCCCGGAGCGAGCATACGCCTCATTTTGACGATTTTCGTGTGCTATTGCACACCATTTTTTGGGTGATCGGGATTCCGACGTCAAAAATGCAAAATTTGTTCGTGGACGTCTGTCAAGACGTTGTCTATGCATACCGTTGGCCATCACGGGTTTTCTGGGCCGTTTGGAAGGTCAAACGAGCCCCGGAGCGAGCATACGCCTCATTTTGACGATTTTCGTGTGCTATTGCACACCATTTTTTGGGTGATCGGGATTCCGACGTCAAAAATGTCAAATTTGTTCATGGACGTCCGTCAAGACGTTGTCTATGCATACGGTTGGCCATCACGGGTTTTCTGGGCCATTTGGAAGGTCAAACGAGCCCCGGAGCGAGCATACGCCTCATTTTGATGATTTTCGTGTGCTATTGCACATTATTTTTTGGGTGATCAGGATTCCGACGTCAAAAATGCCAAATTTGTTCGTGGACGTCCGTCAAGACGTTGTCTATGCATACGGTTGGCCATCACGGGTTTTCTGGGCCGTTTGGAAGGTCAAATGAGCCCCGGAGCGAGCATACGCCTCATTTTGACGATTTTCGTGTGCTATTGCACACCATTTTTATGGTGATCGGGATTCCGACGTCAAAAATGCAAAATTTGTTCATGGACGTCCGTCAAGACGTTGTCTATGCATACGGTTGGCCATCACGGGTTTTCTGGGCCGTTTGGAAGGTCAAACGAGCCCCGGAGCGAGCATACGCCTCATTTTGACGATTTTCGTGTGCTATTGCACACCATTTTTTGGGTGATCGGGATTCCGACGTCAAAAATGCAAAATTTGTTCGTGGACGTCTGTCAAGACGTTGTCTATGCATACCGTTGGCCATCACGGGTTTTCTGGGCCGTTTGGAAGGTCAAACGAGCCCCGGAGCGAGCATACGCCTAATTTTGACGATTTTCGTGTGCTATTGCACACCATTTTTTGGGTGATCGGGATTCCGACGTCAAAAATGCCAAATTTGTTCGTGGACGTCCGTCAAGACGTTGTCTATGCATACGGTTGGCCATCACGGGTTTTCTGGGCCATTTGGAAGGTCAAACGAGCCCCGGAGCGAGCATACGCCTCATTTTGACAATTTTCGTGTGCTATTGCACATTATTTTTTGGGTGATCAGGATTCCGACGTCAAAAATGCCAAATTTGTTCGTGGACGTCCGTCAAGACGTTGTCTATGCATACGGTTGGCCATCACGGGTTTTCTGGGCCGTTTGGAAGGTCAAATGAGCCCCGGAGCGAGCATACGCCTCATTTTGACGATTTTCGTGTGCTATTGCACACCATTTTTTGGGTGATCGGGATTCCGACGTCAAAAATGCAAAATTTGTTCATGGACGTCCGTCAAGACGTTGTCTATGCATACGGTTGGCCATCACGGTTTTTCTGGGCCGTTTGGAAGGTCAAACGAGCCCCGGAGCGAGCATACGCCTCATTTTGACGATTTTCGTGTGCTATTGCGCACCATTTTTTGGGTGATCGGGATTCCGACGTCAAAAATGCCAAATTTGTTCGTGGACGTCCGTCAAGACGTTCTCTATGCATACGGTTGTCCATCACGGGTTTTCTGGGCCATTTGGAAGTTCAAACGAGCCCCGGAGCGAGCATACGCCTCATTTTGACGATTTTCGTGTGCTATTGCACACCATTTTTTGGGTGATCAGGATTCCGACGTCAAAAATGCCAAATTTGTTCATGGACGTCCGTCAAGACGTTGTCTATGCATACGGTTGGCCATCACGGGTTTTCTGGGCCGTTTGGAAGGTCAAACGAGCCCCGGAGCGAGCATACGCCTCATTTTGACGATTTTCGTGTGCTATTGCACACCATTTTTTGGGTGATCGGGATTCCGACGTCAAAAATGCAAAATTTGTTCGTGGACGTCCGTCAAGACGTTGTCTATGCATACGGTTGGCCATCACGGGTTTTCTGCGCAGTTTGGAAGGTCAAACGAGCCCCGGAGCGAGCATACGCCTCATTTTGACGATTTTCGTCTGCTATTGCACACCATTTTTTGGGTGATCAGGATTCCGACGTCAAAAATGCCAAATTTGTTCGTGGACGTCCGTCAAGACGTTGTCTATGCATACGGTTGGCCATCACGGGTTTTCTGGGCCGTTTGGAAGGTCAAACGAGCCCCGGAGCGAGCATACGCCTCATTTTGACGATTTTCGTGTGCTATTGCACACCATTTTTTGGGTGATCGGGATTCCGACGTCAAAAATGCAAAATTTGTTCGTGGACGTCCGTCAAGACGTTGTCTATGCATACGGTTGGCCATCACGGGTTTTCTGGGCCGTTTGGAAGGTCAAACGAGCCCCGGAGCGAGCATACGCCTCATTTTGACGATTTTCGTGTGCTATTGCACACCATTTTTTGGGTGATCGAGACTCCGACGTCAAAAATGCCAAATTTGTTCGTGGACGTCCGTCAAGACGTTGTCTATGCATACAGTTGGCCATCACGGGTTTTCTGGGCCATTTGGAAGGTCAAACGTGCCCCGGAGCGAGCATACGCCTCATTTTGACGATTTTCGTGTGCTATTGCACACCATTTTTTTGGTGATCAGGATTCCGACGTCAAAAATGCCAAATTTGTTCGTGGACGTCCGTCAAGACGTTGTCTATGCATACGGTTGGCCATCACGGGTTTTCTGGGCCGTTTGGAAGGTCAAACGAGCCCCGGAGCGAGCATACGCCTCATTTTGACGATTTTCGTGTGCTATTGCACACCATTTTTTGGGTGATCGGGATTCCAACGTCAAAAATGCAAAATTTGTTCGTGGACGTCCATCAAGACGTTGTCTATTCATACGGTTGGCCATCACGGGTTTTCTGGGCAGTTTGGAAGGTCAAACGAGCCCCGAAGCGAGCATACGCCTCATTTTGACGATTTTCGTGTGCTATTGCACACCATTTTTTGGGTGATCGGGATTCCGACGTCAAAAATGCCAAATTTGTTCGTGGACGTCCGTCAAGATGTTGTCTATGCATACGGTTGGCCATCACGGGTTTTCAGGGCCATTTGGAAGGTCAAACGGGCCCCGGAGCGAGCATACGCCTCATTTTGACGATTTTCGTGTGCTATTGCACACCATTTTTTGGGTGATCAGGATTCCGACGTCAAAAATGCCAAATTTGTTCGTGGACGTCCGTCAAGACGTTGTCTATGCATACGGTTGGCCATCACGGGTTTTCTGGGCCGTTTGGAAGGTCAAACGATCCCCGGAGTGAGCATACGCCTCATTTTGACGATTTTCGTGTGCTATTGCACACCATTTTTTGGGTGATCGGGATTCCGACGTCAAAAATGCAAAATTTGTTCGTGGACGTCCGTCAAGACGTTGTCTATGCATACATTGGCCATCACGGGTTTTCTGGGCCGTTAGGAAGGTTAAACGAGCCCCGGAGCGAGCATACGCCTCATTTTGACGATTTTCGTGTGCTATTGCACACCATTTTTTGGGTGATCGGGATTCCGACGTCAAAAATGCCAAATTTGTTTGTGGACGTCCGTCAAGACGTTGTCTATGCATACGGTTTGCCATCACGGGTTTTATGGGTCGTTAGGAAGGCTAAACGAGCCTCGGAGCGAGCATACGCCTCATTTTGACGATTTTCGTGTGCTATTGCACACCATTTTTTGGGTGATCGGGATTCCGATGTCAAAAATGCCAAATTTGTTTGTGGACGTCCGTCAAGACGTTGTCTATGCATACGGTTGGCCATCACGGGTTTTCTGGGCCATTTGGAAGGTCAAACGAGCCCCAGAGCGAGCATACGCCTCATTTTGACGATTTTCGAGTGCTATTGCACACCATTTTTTGGGTGATCAGGATTCCGACGTTAAAAATGCAAAATTTTTTCGTGGACGTCCGTCAAGACGTTGTCTATGCATACGGTTGGCCATCACGGGTTATCTGGGCCGTTTGGAAGGTCAAACGAGCCCTGGAACGAGCATACGCCTCATTTTGATGATTTTCGTGTGCTATTGCACACCATTTTTTGGGTGATCGGGATTCCGACGTCAAAAATGAAAAATTTGTTCGTGGACGTCCGTCAAGACGTTGTCTATGCATACGGTTGGCCATCACGGGTTTTCTTGGCCGTTTGGAAGGTCAAACGAGCCCCGGAGCGAGCATACGCCTCATTTTGACGATTTTCGTGTGCTATTACACACCATTTTTTGGGTGATCGGGATTCCGACGTCAAAAATGCCAAATTTGTTCGTGGACGTCCGTCAAGACGTTGTCTATGCATACGGTTGGCCATCACGGGTTTTCTGGGCCATTATGAAGGTTAAACGAGCCCCGGAGCGAGCATACGCCTCATTTTGACGATTTTCGTGTGCTATTGCACACCATTTTTTGGGTGATCGGGATTCCGACGTCAAAAATGCCAAATTTGTTCGTGGACATCCGTCAAGACGTTGTCTATGCATACGGTTGGCCATCACGGGTTTTCTGGGCCATTTGGAAGGTCAAACGAGCCCCGGAGCGAGCATACGCCTCATTTTGACGATTTTCGTGTGCTATTGCACACCATTTTTTTGGTGATCGGGATTCCGACGTCAAAAATGCCAAATTTGTTCGTGGACGTCCGTCAAGATGTTGTCTATGCATACGGTTAGCCATCACGGGTTTTCTGGGCCATTATGAAGGTTAAACGAGCCCCGGAGCGAGCATACGCCTCATTTTGACGATTTTCGTGTGCTATTGCACACCATTTTTTGGGTGATCAGGATTCCGACGTCAAAAATGCCAAATTTGTTCGTGGACGTCCGTCAAGATGTTGTCTATGCATACAGTTGGCCATCACGGGTTTTCTGGGCAATTTGGAAGGTCAAACGAGCCCCGGAGCGAGCATACGCCTCATTTTGACGATTTTCGTGTGCTATTGCACACCATTTTTTGGGTGATCGGGATTCCGACGTCAAAAATGCCACATTTGTTCGTGGACGTCCGTGAAGACGTTGTCTACGCATACGGTTTGCCATCACGGGTTTTCTGGGCCGTTTGGAAGGTCAAACGAGCCCCGGAGCGAGCATACGCCTCATTTTGACGATTTTCGTGTGCTATTGCACACCATTTTTTGGGTGATCGGGATTCCGACGTCAAAAATGCCAAATTTGTTTGTGGACGTCCGTCAAGACGTTGTCTATGCATATGGTTGGCCATCACGGGTTTTCTGGGCCATTTGGAAGGTCAAACGAGCCCCGGAGCGAGCATACGTCTCATTTTGACGATTTTGGTGTGCTATTGCACACCATTTTTTTGGTGATCAGGATTCCGACGTCAAAAATGCCAAATTTGTTCGTGGACGTCTGTCAAGACGTTGTCTATGCATACGATTGGCCATCACGGGTTTTCTGGGCCGTTTGGAAGGTCAAACGAGCCCCGGAGCGAGCATACGCCTCATTTTGACGATTTTCGTGTGCTATTGCACACCATTTTTTGGGTGATCGGGATTCCGACGTCAAAAATGCCAAATTTGTTCGTGGACGTCCGTCAAGAAGTTGTCTATGCATATGGTTGGCCATCACGGGTTTTCTGGGCCATTTGGAAGGTCAAACAAGCCCCGGAGCGAGCATACGCCTCATTTTGACGATTTTCGTGTGCTATTGCACACCATTTTTTGGGTGATCGGGATTCCGACGTCAAAAATGCCAAATTTGTTCGTGGACGTCCATCAAGACGTTGTTTATGCATACGGTTGGCCATCAAGGGTTTTCTGGGCCATTTGGAAGGTCAAACGAGCCCCGGAGCGAGCATACGCCTCATTTTGACGATTTTCGTGTGCTATTGCACACCATTTTTTGGGTGATCGGGATTCCGACGTCAAAAATGCCAAATTTGTTCGTGGACGTCCGTCAAGACGTTGTCTATGCATACGGTTGGCCATCACGGGTTTTCTGGGCCGTTTGGAAGGTCAAATGAGCCCCGGAGCGAGCATACGCCTCATTTTGACGATTTTCGTGTGCTATTGCACACCATTTTTTGGGTGATCGGGATTCCGACGTCAAAAATGCCAAATTTGTTCGTGGACGTCCGTCAAGACGTTGTCTATGCATACGGTTGGCCATCACGGGTTTTCTGGGCCATTTGGAAGGTCAAACGAGCCCCGGAGCGAGCATACGCCTCATTTTGACGATTTTCGTGTGCTATTGCACACCATTTTTTGGGTGATAAGGATTCCGACGTCAAAAATGCCAAATTTTTTCGTGGACGTCCGTCAAGACGTTGTCTATGCATACGGTTGGCCATCACGGGTTTTCTGGGCCGTTTGGAAGGTCAAACGAGCCCCGGAGCGAGCATACGCCTCATTTTGACGATTTTCGTGTGCTATTGCACACCATTTTTTGGGTGATCGGGATTCCGACGTCAAAAATGCAAAATTTGTTCGTGGACGTCCGTCAAGACGTTGTCTATGCATACGGTTGGCCATCACGGGTTTTCTGGGCCGTTTGGAAGGTCAAACGAGCCCCGGAGCGAGCATACGCCTCATTTTGACGATTTTCGTGTGCTATTGCACACCATTTTTTGGGTGATCGGGATTCCGACGTCAAAAATGCAAAATCTTTTCTATGCATACGGTTGGCCATCATGGGTTTTTTGGGCCGTTTGGAAGGTCAAACGAGCCCCGGAGCGAGCATACGCCTCATTTTGACGATTTTCGTGTGCTATTGCACACCATTTTTTGGGTGATCGGGATTCCGGCGTCAAAAATGCCAAATTTGTTCGTGGACGTCCGTCAAGACGTTGTCTATGCATACGGTTGGCCATCACGGGTTTTCTGGGCCGTTTGGAAGGTCAAACGAGCCCCGGAGCGAGCACACGCCTCATTTTGACGATTTTCGTATGCTATTGCACACCATTTTTTGGGTGATCGGGATTCCGACGTCAAAAATGCCAAATTTGTTCGTGGACGTCCGTCAAGACGTTGTTTATGCATACGGTTGGCCATCAAGGGTTTTCTGGGCCATTTGGAAGGTCAAACGAGCCCCGGAGCGAGCATACGCCTCATTTTGACGATTTTCGTGTGCTATTGCACACCATTTTTTGGGTGATCGGGATTCCGACGTCAAAAATGCCAAATTTGTTCGTGGACGTCCATCAAGACGTTGTTTATGCATACGGTTGGCCATCAAGGGTTTTCTGGGCCATTTGGAAGGTCAAACGAGCCCCGGAGCGAGCATACGCCTCATTTTGACGATTTTCGTGTGCTATTGCACACCATTTTTTGGGTGATCGGGATTCCGACGTCAAAAATGCCAAATTTGTTCGTGGACGTCCGTCAAGACGTTGTCTATGCATACGGTTGGCCATCACGGGTTTTCTGGGCCGTTTGGAAGGTCAAATGAGCCCCGGAGCGAGCATACGCCTCATTTTGACGATTTTCGTGTGCTATTGCACACCATTTTTTGGGTGATCGGGATTCCGACGTCAAAAATGCCAAATTTGTTCGTGGACGTCCGTCAAGACGTTGTCTATGCATACGGTTGGCCATCACGGGTTTTCTGGGCCATTTGGAAGGTCAAACGAGCCCCGGAGCGAGCATACGCCTCATTTTGACGATTTTCGTGTGCTATTGCACACCATTTTTTGGGTGATAAGGATTCCGACGTCAAAAATGCCAAATTTTTTCGTGGACGTCCGTCAAGACGTTGTCTATGCATACGGTTGGCCATCACGGGTTTTCTGGGCCGTTTGGAAGGTCAAACGAGCCCCGGAGCGAGCATACGCCTCATTTTGACGATTTTCGTGTGCTATTGCACACCATTTTTTGGGTGATCGGGATTCCGACGTCAAAAATGCAAAATCTTTTCTATGCATACGGTTGGCCATCATGGGTTTTTTGGGCCGTTTGGAAGGTCAAACGAGCCCCGGAGCGAGCATACGCCTCATTTTGACGATTTTCGTGTGCTATTGCACACCATTTTTTGGGTGATCGGGATTCCGACGTCAAAAATGCCAAATTTGTTCGTGGACGTCCGTCAAGACGTTGTCTATGCATACGGTTGGCCATCACGGGTTTTCTGGGCCGTTTGGAAGGTCAAACGAGCCCCGGAGCGAGCACACGCCTCATTTTGACGATTTTCCTGTGCTATTGCACACCATTTTTTGGGTGATCGGGATTCCGACGTCAAAAATGCCAAATTTGTTCGTGGACGTCCGTCAAGACGTTGTCTATGCATACGGTTGGCCATCAAGGGTTTTCTGGGCCATTTGGAAGGTCAAACGAGCCCCGGAGCGAGCATACGCCTCATTTTGACGATTTTCGTGTGCTATTGCACACCATTTTTTGGGTGATCGGGATTCCGACGTCAAAAATGCCAAATTTGTTCGTGGACGTCCGTCAAGACGTTGTCTATGCATACGGTTGGCCATCACGGGTTTTCTGGGCCGTTTGGAAGGTCAAACGAGCCCCGGAGCGAGCATACGCCTCATTTTGACGATTTTCGTGTGCTATTGCACACCATTTTTTGGGTGATCGGGATTCCGACGTCAAAAATGCCAAATTTGTCCGTGGACGTCCGTCAAGACGTTGTCTATGCATACGGTTGGCCATCACGGGTTTTCTGGGCCATTTGGAAGGTCAAACGAGCCCCGGAGCGAGCATACGCCTCATTTTGACGATTTTCGTGTGCTATTGCACACCATTTTTTGGGTGATCAGGATTCCGACGTCAAAAATGCCAAATTTGTTCGTGGACGTCCGTCCAGACGTTGTCTATGCATACGGTTGGCCATCACGGGTTTTCTGGGCCGTTTGGAAGGTCAAACGAGCCCCGGAGCGAGCATACGCCTCATTTTGACGATTTTCGTGTGCTATTGCACACCATTTTTTGGGTGATCGGGATTCCGACGTCAAAAATGCAAAATTTGTTCGTGGACTTCCGTCAAGACATTGTCTATGCATACGGTTGGCCATCACGGGTTTTCTGGGCCATTTGGAAGGTCAAACGAGCCCCGGAGCGAGCATACGCCTCATTTTGACGATTTTCGTGTGCTATTGCACACCATTTTTTGGGTGATCGGGATTCCGACGTCAAAAATGCTAAATTTGTTCATGGACGTCCGTCAAGACGTTGTCTATGCATACGGTTGGCCATCACGGGTTTTCTGGGCCGTTTGGAAGGTCAAACGAGCCCCGGAGCGAGCATACGCCTCATTTTGACAATTTTCGTGTGCTATTGCACACCATTTTTTGGGTGATCAGGATTCCGACGTCAAAAATGCCAAATTTGTTCGTGGACGTCCGTCAAGACGTTGTCTATGCATACGGTTGGCCATCACGGGTTTTCTGGGCCGTTTGGAAGGTCAAACGAGCCCCGGAGCGAGCATACGCCTCATTTTGACAATTTTCGTGTGCTATTGCACACCATTTTTTGGGTGATCGGGATTCCGACGTCAAAAATGCCAAATTTGTTCGTGGACGTCCGTCAAGATGTAGCGGAGTTTTGGGTAAAAACCTTTTGATTTCTGCTAATTCTCTTCTTGTTGTACCATGTACATGACGATAGCAGTGTCTATGCATACGGTTGGCCATCACGGGTTTTCTGGGCCGTTTGGAAGGTCAAACGAGCCCCGGAGCGAGCATAGGCCTCATTTTGACGATTTTCGTGTGCTATTGCACACCATTTTTTGGGTGATCGGGATTCCGACGTCAAAAATGCCAAATTTGTTCGTGGACGTCCGTCAAGACGTTGTCTATGCATACGGTTGGCCATCACGGGTTTTCTGGGCCGTTTGGAAGGTCAAACGAGCCCCGGAGCGAGCATACGCCTCATTTTTACGATTTTCGTGTGCTATTGCACACCATTTTTTGGGTGATCGGGATTCCGACGTCAAAAATGCAAAATTTGTTCGTGGACGTCCGTCAAGACGTTGTCTATGCATACGGTTGGCCATCACGGGTTTTCTGGGCCGTTTGGAAGGTCAAACGAGCCCCGGAGCGAGCATACGCCTCATTTTGACGATTTTCGTGTGCTATTGCACACCATTTTTTGGGTGATCGGGATTCCGACGTCAAAAATGCAAAATCTTTTCTATGCATACGGTTGGCCATCATGGGTTTTTTGGGCCGTTTGGAAGGTCAAACGAGCCCCGGAGCGAGCATACGCCTCATTTTGACGATTTTCGTGTGCTATTGCACACCATTTTTTGGGTGATCGGGATTCCGGCGTCAAAAATGCCAAATTTGTTCGTGGACGTCCGTCAAGACGTTGTCTATGCATACGGTTGGCCATCACGGGTTTTCTGGGCCGTTTGGAAGGTCAAACGAGCCCCGGAGCGAGCACACGCCTCATTTTGACGATTTTCGTATGCTATTGCACACCATTTTTTGGGTGATCGGGATTCCGACGTCAAAAATGCCAAATTTGTTCGTGGACGTCCGTCAAGACGTTGTTTATGCATACGGTTGGCCATCAAGGGTTTTCTGGGCCATTTGGAAGGTCAAACGAGCCCCGGAGCGAGCATACGCCTCATTTTGACGATTTTCGTGTGCTATTGCACACCATTTTTTGGGTGATCGGGATTCCGACGTCAAAAATGCCAAATTTGTTCGTGGACGTCCATCAAGACGTTGTTTATGCATACGGTTGGCCATCAAGGGTTTTCTGGGCCATTTGGAAGGTCAAACGAGCCCCGGAGCGAGCATACGCCTCATTTTGACGATTTTCGTGTGCTATTGCACACCATTTTTTGGGTGATCGGGATTCCGACGTCAAAAATGCCAAATTTGTTCGTGGACGTCCGTCAAGACGTTGTCTATGCATACGGTTGGCCATCACGGGTTTTCTGGGCCGTTTGGAAGGTCAAATGAGCCCCGGAGCGAGCATACGCCTCATTTTGACGATTTTCGTGTGCTATTGCACACCATTTTTTGGGTGATCGGGATTCCGACGTCAAAAATGCCAAATTTGTTCGTGGACGTCCGTCAAGACGTTGTCTATGCATACGGTTGGCCATCACGGGTTTTCTGGGCCATTTGGAAGGTCAAACGAGCCCCGGAGCGAGCATACGCCTCATTTTGACGATTTTCGTGTGCTATTGCACACCATTTTTTGGGTGATAAGGATTCCGACGTCAAAAATGCCAAATTTTTTCGTGGACGTCCGTCAAGACGTTGTCTATGCATACGGTTGGCCATCACGGGTTTTCTGGGCCGTTTGGAAGGTCAAACGAGCCCCGGAGCGAGCATACGCCTCATTTTGACGATTTTCGTGTGCTATTGCACACCATTTTTTGGGTGATCGGGATTCCGACGTCAAAAATGCAAAATCTTTTCTATGCATACGGTTGGCCATCATGGGTTTTTTGGGCCGTTTGGAAGGTCAAACGAGCCCCGGAGCGAGCATACGCCTCATTTTGACGATTTTCGTGTGCTATTGCACACCATTTTTTGGGTGATCGGGATTCCGACGTCAAAAATGCCAAATTTGTTCGTGGACGTCCGTCAAGACGTTGTCTATGCATACGGTTGGCCATCACGGGTTTTCTGGGCCGTTTGGAAGGTCAAACGAGCCCCGGAGCGAGCACACGCCTCATTTTGACGATTTTCCTGTGCTATTGCACACCATTTTTTGGGTGATCGGGATTCCGACGTCAAAAATGCCAAATTTGTTCGTGGACGTCCGTCAAGACGTTGTCTATGCATACGGTTGGCCATCAAGGGTTTTCTGGGCCATTTGGAAGGTCAAACGAGCCCCGGAGCGAGCATACGCCTCATTTTGACGATTTTCGTGTGCTATTGCACACCATTTTTTGGGTGATCGGGATTCCGACGTCAAAAATGCCAAATTTGTTCGTGGACGTCCGTCAAGACGTTGTCTATGCATACGGTTGGCCATCACGGGTTTTCTGGGCCGTTTGGAAGGTCAAACGAGCCCCGGAGCGAGCATACGCCTCATTTTGACGATTTTCGTGTGCTATTGCACACCATTTTTTGGGTGATCGGGATTCCGACGTCAAAAATGCCAAATTTGTCCGTGGACGTCCGTCAAGACGTTGTCTATGCATACGGTTGGCCATCACGGGTTTTCTGGGCCATTTGGAAGGTCAAACGAGCCCCGGAGCGAGCATACGCCTCATTTTGACGATTTTCGTGTGCTATTGCACACCATTTTTTGGGTGATCAGGATTCCGACGTCAAAAATGCCAAATTTGTTCGTGGACGTCCGTCCAGACGTTGTCTATGCATACGGTTGGCCATCACGGGTTTTCTGGGCCGTTTGGAAGGTCAAACGAGCCCCGGAGCGAGCATACGCCTCATTTTGACGATTTTCGTGTGCTATTGCACACCATTTTTTGGGTGATCGGGATTCCGACGTCAAAAATGCAAAATTTGTTCGTGGACTTCCGTCAAGACATTGTCTATGCATACGGTTGGCCATCACGGGTTTTCTGGGCCATTTGGAAGGTCAAACGAGCCCCGGAGCGAGCATACGCCTCATTTTGACGATTTTCGTGTGCTATTGCACACCATTTTTTGGGTGATCGGGATTCCGACGTCAAAAATGCTAAATTTGTTCATGGACGTCCGTCAAGACGTTGTCTATGCATACGGTTGGCCATCACGGGTTTTCTGGGCCGTTTGGAAGGTCAAACGAGCCCCGGAGCGAGCATACGCCTCATTTTGACAATTTTCGTGTGCTATTGCACACCATTTTTTGGGTGATCAGGATTCCGACGTCAAAAATGCCAAATTTGTTCGTGGACGTCCGTCAAGACGTTGTCTATGCATACGGTTGGCCATCACGGGTTTTCTGGGCCGTTTGGAAGGTCAAACGAGCCCCGGAGCGAGCATACGCCTCATTTTGACAATTTTCGTGTGCTATTGCACACCATTTTTTGGGTGATCGGGATTCCGACGTCAAAAATGCCAAATTTGTTCGTGGACGTCCGTCAAGATGTAGCGGAGTTTTGGGTAAAAACCTTTTGATTTCTGCTAATTCTCTTCTTGTTGTACCATGTACATGACGATAGCAGTGTCTATGCATACGGTTGGCCATCACGGGTTTTCTGGGCCGTTTGGAAGGTCAAACGAGCCCCGGAGCGAGCATAGGCCTCATTTTGACGATTTTCGTGTGCTATTGCACACCATTTTTTGGGTGATCGGGATTCCGACGTCAAAAATGCCAAATTTGTTCGTGGACGTCCGTCAAGACGTTGTCTATGCATACGGTTGGCCATCACGGGTTTTCTGGGCCGTTTGGAAGGTCAAACGAGCCCCGGAGCGAGCATACGCCTCATTTTTACGATTTTCGTGTGCTATTGCACACCATTTTTTGGGTGATCGGGATTCCGACGTCAAAAATACCAAATTTGTTCATGGACGTCCGTCAAGACGTTGTCTATGCATACGGTTGGCCATCACGGGTTTTCTGGGCCGTTTAGAAGGTCAAACGAGCCCCGGAGCGAGCATTCGCCTCATTTTGACGATTTTCATGTGCTATTGCACACCATTTTTTGGGTGATCAGGATTCCGACGTCAAAAATGCCAAATTTGTTCGTGGACGTCCGTCAAGACGTTGTCTATGCATACGGTTTGCAATCACGGGTTTTCTGGGCTGTTTGAAAGGTCAAACGAGCCCCGGAGCGAGCATACACCTCATTTTGATGATTTTCGTGTGCTATTGCACACCATTTTTTGGGTGATCGGGATTCCGACGTCAAAAATGAAAAATTTGTTCGTGGACGTCCGTCAAGACGTTGTCTATGCATACGGTTGGCCATCATGGGTTTTCTGGGCCGTTTGGAAGATCAAACGAGCCCAGAGCGAGCATACGCCTCATTTTGATGATTTTCGTGTGCTATTGCACACCATTTTTTGGGTGATCGGGATTCCGACGTCAAAAATGCAAAATTTGTTCGTGGACGTCCGTCAAGACGTTGTCTATGCATACGGTTGGCCATCACGGGTTTTCTGGGCCGTTTGAAAGGTCAAACGAGCCCCGGAGCGAGCATACGCCTCATTTTGACGATTTTCGTGTGCTATTGCACACCATTTTTTGGGTGATCGGGATTCCGACGTCAAAAATGCTAAATTTGTTCATGGACGTCCGTCAAGACGTTGTCTATGCATACGGTTCTGCATCAGGGCTTTAGAGGGAAAAAAGGGGGGGCGAGCTTTAATTGAAGTAGGGGCGGAGCTCCTCTTTGTGAGGTATTATTATTCTAATTCACATTATTCTTTTAGGTAATAATCGCCCTGCAGGTCCCTTCATTCCCTCCGCCTTACACGGACTTAAAAGAGTAAGATCCTCGTTGACAACATGAATTCGTGGCGTAGATCCGGATGATTGATGGAAGAAACACCAAACATGTCCCAAACTTCTCGCTCTATCTTATTGTATTGACGCAATTGGAAGATCAGGATTTCTCCCTGCCGCTCAAGCGGGATCAGATCGGGCTTTAGCGAGAACACCCGATCCCATTCCGACCTCGATATGTGGAATCGTCTTGCGCCATATGTACTGAGATTGTTCGGGAGACATGGTCCAAGCCCGGTGAAAAAATGAAATACAAAAAGATTATGATGTCAAAATCTTGCGCCCTTGTTTTTCCAATTTCCCGGCTACTGCGTTTCAGTCGAGTGACTTCGTGCCTATCCTTACCGAGAAAAAGGAGTTCCAGAGGCATCTTCCATTCATATCTATTTTGGTTCTCAGAGAAAAGTCTACTTGCATTTGTTAAGCATGTGAAAAAGCTTTCCTGCACGCGGGAACCTATAAAAAGGAGATGGTTGTGGCGCGAAGTACTCTTGTGCACCTACGTCATTCGGCTCGCGCGCAGAAGGTGGGGCTCATAGTCTTCCAGGCTGCTATTGCACACCATTTTTTGGGTGATCGGGATTCCGACGTCAAAAATGCCAAATTTGTTCGTGGACGTCCGTCAAGACGTTGTCTATGCATACGGTTGGCCATCACGGGTTTTCTGGGCCATTTGGAAGGTCAAACAAGCCCCGGAGCGAGCATACGCCTCATTTTGACGATTTTCGTGTGCTATTGCACACCATTTTTTGGGTGATAAGGATTCCGACGTCAAAAATGCCAAATTTGTTCGTGGACGTCCGTCAAGACGTTGTCTATGCATACGGTTGGCCATCACGGGTTTTCTGGGCCGTTTGGAAGGTCAAACGAGCCCCGGAGCGAGCATACGCCTCATTTTGACAATTTTCGTGTGCTATTGCACACCATTTTTTGGGTGATCGGGATTCCGACGTCAAAAATGCCAAATTTGTTCGTGGACGTCCGTCAAGACGTAGCGGAGTTTTGGGTAAAAACCTTTCGATTTCTGCTAATTCTCTTCTTGTTGTACCATGTACATGACGATAGCAGTGTCTATGCATACGGTTGGCCATCACGGGTTTTCTGGGCCGTTTGGAAGGTCAAACGAGCCCCGGAGCGAGCATAGGCCTCATTTTGACGATTTTCGTGTGCTATTGCACACCATTTTTTGGGTGATCGGGATTCCGACGTCAAAAATGCCAAATTTGTTCGTGGACGTCCGTCAAGACGTTGTCTATTCATACGGTTGGCCATCACGGGTTTTCTGGGCCGTTTGGAAGGTCAAACGAGCCCCGGAGCGAGCATACGCCTCATTATGACGATTTTCGTGTGCTATTGCACACCATTTTTTGGGTGATCAGGATTCGGACGTCAAAAATGCCAAATTTGTTCGTGGACGTCCGTCAAGACGTTGTCTATGCATACGGTTGGCCATCACGGGTTTTCTGGGCCGTTTGGAAGGTCAAACGAGCCCCGGAGCTAGCATACGCCTCATTTTGACGATTTTCGTGTGCTATTGCACACCATTTTTTGGGTGATCGGGATTCCGACGTCAAAAATGCAAAATTTGTTCGTGGATGTCCGTCAAGACGTTGTCTATGCATACGGTTGGCCATCACGGGTTTTCTGGGCCGTTTGGAAGGTCAAACGAGCCCCGGAGCGAGCATACGCCTCATTTTGACGATTTTCGTGTGCTATTGCACACCATTTTTTGGGTGATCGGGATACCGACGTCAAAATGCCAAATTTGTTCGTGGACGTCCGTCAAGACGTTGTCTATGCATACGGTTGGCCATCACGGGTTTTCTGGGCCATTTGGAAGGTCAAACGAGCCCCGGAGCGAGCATACGCCTCATTTTGACGATTTTCGTGTGCTATTGCACACCATTTTTTGGGTGATCAGGATTCCGACGTCAAAAATGCCAAATTTGTTCGTGGACGTCCGTCAAGACGTTGTCTATGCATACGGTTGGCCATCACGGGTTTTCTGGGCCGTTTGGAAGGTCAAACGAGCCCCGGAGCGAGCATAGGCCTCATTTTGATGATTTTCGTGTGCTATTGCACACCATTTTTTGGGTGATCGTGATTCCGACGTCAAAAATGCCAAATTTGTTCGTGGACGTCCGTCAAAACGTTGTCTATGCATACAGTTGGCCATCACAGGTTTTCTGGGCCGTTTGGAAGGTCAAACGAGCCCCGGAGCGAGCATACGCCTCATTTTTGACGATTTCCGTGTGCTATTGCACACCATTTTTTGGGTGATCGGGATTCCGACGACAAAAATGCCAAATTTGTTCGTGGACGTCCGTCAAGACGTTGTCTATGCATACGATTTGCCATCACGGGTTTTCTGGGCCATTTGGAAGGTCAAACGAGCCCCGGAGCGAGCATACGCCTCATTTTGACGATTTCCGTGTGCTATTGCACACCATTTTTTGGGTGATCGGGATTCCAACGTCAAAAATGCCAAATTTGTTTGTGGACGTCCGTCAAGACGTTGTCTATGCATACGGTTTGCCATCACGGGTTTTCTGGGCCATTTGGAAGGTCAAACGAGCCCCGGAGCGAGCATACGCCTCATTTTGACGATTTTCGTGTCCTATTGCACACCATTTTTTGGGTGATCAGGATTCCGACGTCAAAAATGCCAAATTTGTTCGTGGACGTCCGTCAAGACGTTGTCTATGCATACGGTTGGCCATCACGGGTTTTCTGGGCCGTTTGGAAGGTCAAACGAGCCCCGGAGCGAGCATACGCCTCATTTTGACGATTTTCCTGTGCTATTGCACACCATTTTTTGGGTGATCAGGATTCCGACGTCAAAAATGCCAAATTTGTTCGTGGACGTCCGTCAAGAAGTTGTCTATGCATACGGTTGGCCATCACGGGTTTTCTGGGCCATTTGGAAGGTCAAACGAGCCCCGGAGCGAGCATACGCCTCATTTTGATGATTTTCGTGTGCTATTGCACACCATTTTTTGGGTGATCAGGATTCCGACGTCAAAAATGCCAAATTTGTTCGTGGACGTCCGTCAAGACGTTGTCTATGCATACGGTTGGCCATCACGGGTTTTCTGGGCCGTTTGGAAGGTCAAACGAGCTCCGGAGCGAGCATACGCCTCATTTTGACGATTTTCGTGTGCTATTGCACACCATTTTTTGGGTGATCGGGATTCCGACGTCAAAAATGCAAAATTGGTTCGTGGACGTCCGTCAAGACGTTGTCTATGCATACGGTTGGCCATCACGGGTTTTCTGGGCCGTTTGGAAGGTCAAACGAGCCCCGGAGCGAGCATACGCCTCTTTTTGACGATTTTCGTGTGCTATTGCACACCATTTTTTGGGTGATCGGGATTCCGACGTCAAAAATGCCAAATTTGTTCGTGGACGTCCGTCAAGACGTTGTCTATGCATACGGTTGGCCATTACGGGTTTTCAGGGCAGTTTGGAAGGTCAAACGAGCCCCGGAGCGAGCATACGCCTCATTTTGATGATTTTCGTGTGCTATTGCTCACCATTTTTTGGGTGATCAGGATTCCGACGTCAAAAATGCCAAATTTGTTCGTGGACGTCCGTCAAGACGTTGTCTATGCATACGGTTGGCCATCACGGGTTTTCTGGGCCGTTTGGAAGGTCAAACGAGCCCCGGAGCGAGCATACGCCTCATTTTGACGATTTTCGTGTGCTATTGCACATCATTTTTGGGTGATCGGGATTCCGACGTCAAAAATGCAAAATTTGTTCGTGGACGTCCGTCAAGACGTTGTCTATGCATATGGTTGGCCATCACGGGTTTTCTAGGCCGTTTGGAAGGTCAAACGAGCCCCGGAGCGAACATACGCCTCATTTTGACGATTTTCGTGTGCTATTGCACACCATTTTTTAGGTAATCGGGATTCCGACGTCAAAAATGCCAAATTTGTTCGTGGACGTCCGTCAAGACGTTGTCTATGCATACGGTTGGCCATCACGGGTTTTCTGGGCCATTTGGAAGGTCAAACGAGCCCCGGAGCGAGCATACGCCTCATTTTGACGATTTTCGTGTGCTATTGCACACCATTTTTTGGGTGATTAGGATTCCGACGTCAAAAATGCCAAATTTGTTCGTGGACGTCCGTCAAGACGTTGTCTATGCATACGGTTGGCCATCACGGGTTTTCAGGGCCGTTTGGAAGGTCAAACGAGCCCCGGAGCGAGCATACGCCTCATTTTGACGATTTTCGTGTGCTATTGCACACCATTTTTTGGGTTATCGGGATTCCGACGTCAAAAATGCCAAATTTGTTTGAGGACGTCCGTCAAGACGTTTTCTATGCATACGGTTGGCCATCACGGGTTTTCTGGGCCGTTTGGAAGGTCAAACGAGCCCCGGAGCGAGCATACGCCTCATTTTGACGATTTTCGTGTGCTATTGCACACCATTTTTTGGGTGATCGGGATTCCAACGTCAAAAATGCCAAATTTGTTCGTGGACGTCCGTCAAGACGTTGTCTATGCATACGGTTGGCCATCACGGGTTTTCTGGCAGTTTGGAAGGTCAAACGAGCCCCGGAGCGAGCATACGCCTCATTTTGATGATTTCCGTGTGCTATTGCACACCATTTATTGGGTGATCAGGATTCCGACGTCAAAAATGCCAAATTTGTTCGTGGACGTCCGTTAAGACGTTGTCTATGCATACGGTTGGCCATCACGGGTTTTCTGGCAGTTTGGAAGGTCAAACGAGCCCCGGAGCGAGCATACGCCTCATTTTGACGATTTCCGTGTGCTATTGCACACCATTTTTTGGGTGATCAGGATTCCGACGTCAAAAATGCCAAATTTGTTCGTGGACGTCCGTCAAGACGTTGTCTATGCATACGGTTGGCCATCACGGGTTTTCTGGGCCGTTTGGAAGGTCAAACGAGCCCCAGAGCGAGCATACGCCTCATTTTCACGATTTTCGTGTGCTATTGCACACCATTTTTTGGGTGATCAGGATTCCGACGTCAAAAATGCAAAATTTGTTTGTGGACGTCCATCAAGACGTTGTCTATGCATACGATTGGCCATCACGGGTTTTCTGGGCCATTTGGAAGGTCAAACGAGCCCCAGAGCGAGCATACGCCTCATTTTGACGATTTTCGTGTGCTATTGCACACCATTTTTTGGGTGATCGTGATTCCGACGTCTAAAATGCAAAATTTGTTCGTGGACGTCCGTCAAAACGTTGTCTATGCATACGGTTGGCCATCACAGGTTTTCTGGGCCGTTTGGAAGGTCAAACGAGCCCCGGAGCGAGCATACGCCTCATTTTGACGATTTTCGTGTGCTATTGCACACCATTTTTTGGGTGATCGGGATTCCGACGTCAAAAATGCAAAATTTGTTCGTGGACGTCCGTCAAGACGTTGTCTATGCATACGGTTGGCCATCACGGGTTTTCTGGGCCATTTGGAAGGTCAAACGAGCCCCAGAGCGAGCATACGCCTCATTTTGACGATTTTCGTGTGCTATTGCACACCATTTTTTGGGTGATCAGGATTCCGACGTCAAAAATGCCAAATTTTTTCGTAGACGTCCGTCAAGACGTTGTCTATGCATACGGTTGGCCATCACGGGTTTTCTGGGCCGTTTGGAAGGTCAAACGAGCCCCGGAGCGAGCATACGCCTCATTTTGATGATTTTCGTGTGCTATTGCACACCATTTTTTGGGTGATCGGGATTCCGACGTCAAAAATGCAAAATTTGTTCATGGACGTCCGTCAAGACGTTGTCTATGCATACGGTTGGCCATCACGGGTTTTCTGGGCAGTTTGGAAGGTCAAACGAGCCCCGGAGCGAGCACACGCCTCATTTTGACGATTTTCCTGTGCTATTGCACACCATTTTTTGGGTGATCGGGATTCCGACGTCAAAAATGCCAAATTTGTTCGTGGACGTCCGTCAAGACGTTGTCTATGCATACGGTTGGCCATCACGGGTTTTCTGCGCCATTTGGAAGGTCAAACGAGCCCCGGAGCGAGCATACGCCTCATTTTGACGATTTTCGTGTGCTATTGCACACCATTTTTTGGGTGATCAGGATTTCAACGTCAAAAATGCCAAATTTGTTCGTGGACGTCCGTCAAGACGTTTTCTATGCATACGGTTGGCCATCACGGGTTTTCTGGGCCGTTTGAAAGGTCAAACGAGCCCCGGAGCGAGCATACGCCTCATTTTGACGATTTTCGTGTGCTATTGCACACCATTTTTTGGGTGATCAGGATTCCGACGTCAAAAATGCCAAATTTGTTCGTGGACGTCCGTCAAGACGTTGTCTATGCATACGGTTGGCCATCACGGGTTTTCTGGGCCGTTTGGAAGGTCAAACGAGCCCCGGAGCGAGCATACGCCTCATTTTGACGATTTTCGTGTGCTATTGCACACCATTTTTTGGGTGATCGGGATTCCGACGTCAAAAATGCAAAATTTGTTCGTGGACTTCCGTCAAGACATTGTCTATGCATACGGTTGGCCATCACGGGTTTTCTGGGCCATTTGGAAGGTCAAACGAGCCCCGAAGCGAGCATACGCCTCATTTTGACGATTTTCGTGTGCTATTGCACACCATTTTTTGGGTGATCGGGATTACGACGTCAAAAATTCCAAATTTGTTCGTGGACGTCCGTCAAGACGTTGTCTATGCATACGGTTGGCCATCACGGGTTTTCTGGGCCGTTTGGAAGGTCAAACGAGCCCCGGAGCGAGCATACGCCTCATTTTGACGATTTTCGTGTGCTATTGCACACCATTTTTTGGGTGATCAGGATTCCGACGTCAAAAATGCCAAATTTGTTCGTGGACGTCCGTCAAGACGTTGTCTATGCATACGGTTGGCCATCACGGGTTTTCTGGGCCGTTTGGAAGGTCAAACGAGCCCCGGAGCGAGCATACGCCTCATTTTGACGATTTTCGTGTGCTATTGCACACCATTTTTTGGGTGATCAGGATTCCGACGTCAAAAATGCAAAATTTGTTTGTGGACGTCCGTCAAGACGTTGTCTATGCATACGGTTTGCCATCACGGGTTTTCTGGGCCATTTGGAAGGTCAAAAAAACCCCGGAGCGAGCATACGCCTCATTTTGACGATTTTCGTGTGCTATTGCACACCATTTTTTGGGTGATCGGGATTCCGACGTCAAAAATGCCAAATTTGTTCGTGGACGTCCGTCAAGACGTTGTCTATGCATACGGTTGGCCATCACGGGTTTTCTGGGCTATTTGGAAGGTCAAACGAGCCCCGGAGCGAGCATACGCCTCATTTTGACGATTTTCGTGTGCTATTGCACACCATTTTTTGGGTGATCAGGATTCCGACGTCAAAAATGCCAAATTTGTTCGTGGACGTCCGTCAAGACGTTGTCTATGCATACGGTTGGCCATCACAGGTTTTCTGGGCCGTTTGGAAGGTCAAACGAGCCCCGGAGCGAGCATACGCCTCATTTTGACGATTTTCGTGTGCTATTGCACACCATTTTTTGGGTGATCGGGATTCCGACGTCAAAAATGCCAAATTTATTCGTGGACGTCCGTCAAGACGTTGTCTATGCATACGATTGGCCATCACGGGTTTTCTGGGCCGTTTGGAAGGTCAAACGAGCCCCGGAGCGAGCATACGCCTCATTTTGACGATTTTCGTGTGCTATTGCACACCATTTTTTGGGTGATCGGGATTCCGACGTCAAAAATGCCAAATTTGTTCGTGGACGTCCGTCAAGACGTTGTCTATGCATACGGTTGGCCATCACGGGTTTTCTGGGCAGTTTGGAAGGTCAAACGAGCCCCGGAGCGAGCATACGCCTCATTTTGACGATTTTCGTGTGCTATTGCACACCATTTTTTGGGTGATAAGGATTCTGACGTCAAAAATGCCAAATTTGTTCGTGGACGTCCGTCAAGACGTTGTCTATGCATACGGTTGGCCATCACGGGTTTTCTGGGCCGTTTGGAAGGTCAAACGAGCCCCGGAGCGAGCATACGCCTCATTTTGACGATTTTCGTGTGCTATTGCACACCATTTTTTGGGTGATCGGGATTCCGACGTCAAAAATGCCAAATTTGTTCGTGGACGTCCGTCAAGACGTTGTCTATGCATACGGTTGGCCATCACGGGTTTTCTGGGCAGTTTGGAAGGTCAAACGAGCCCCGGAGCGAGCATACGCCTCATTTTGACGATTTTCGTGTGCTAGTGCACACCATTTTTTGGGTGATCAGGATTCCGACGTCAAAAATGCCAAATTTGTTCGTGGACGTCCGTCAAGACGTTGTCTATGCATACGGTTGGCCATCACGGGTTTTCTGGGCCGTTTGGAAGGTCAAACGAGCCCCGGAGCGAGCATACACCTCATTTTGACGATTTTCGTGTGCTATTGCACACCATTTTTTGGGTGATCGGGATTCCGACGTCAAAAATGCAAAATTTGTTCGTGGACGTCCGTCAAGACGTTGTCTATGCATACGGTTGGCCATCACGGGTTTTCTGGGCCATTTGGAAGGTCAAACAAACCCCGGAGCGAGCATACGCCTCATTTTGACGATTTTCGTGTGCTATTGCACACCATTTTTTGGGTGATCGAGATTCTGACGTCAAAAATGCCAAATTTGTTCGTGGACGTCTGTCAAGACGTTGTCTATGCATACGATTAGCCATCACGGGTTTTCTGGGCCATTTGGAAGGTCAAACGAGCCCCGGAGCGAGCATACGCCTCATTTTGACGATTTTCGTGTGCTATTGCACACCATTTTTTGGGTGATCAGGATTCCGACGTCAAAAATGCCAAATTTGTTCGTGGACGTCCGTCAAGACGTTGTCTATGCATACGGTTGGCCATCACGGGTTTTCTGGGCCGTTTGGAAGGTCAAACGAGCCTCGGAGCGAGCATACGCCTCATTTTGACGATTTTCGTGTGCTATTGCACACCATTTTTTGGGTGATCGGGATTCCGACGTCAAAAATGCCAAATTTGTTCGTGGACGTCCGTCAAGACGTTGTCTATGCATACGGTTGGCCATCACGGGTTTTCTGGGCCGTTTGGAAGGTCAAACGAGCCCCGGAGCGAGCATACGCCTCATTTTGACGATTTTCGTGTGCTATTACACACCATTTTTTGGGTGATCAGGATTCCGACGTCAAAAATGCCAAATTTGTTCGTGGACGTCCGTCAAGACGTTGTCTATGCATACGGTTTGCCATCACGGGTTTTCTGGGCCGTTTGGAAGGTCAAACGAGCCCCGGAGCGAGCATACGCCTCATTTTGACGATTTTCGTGTGCTATTGCACACCATTTTTTAGGTGATCGGGATTCCGACGTCAAAAATGCAAAATTTGTTCGTGGACGTCCGTCAAGACGTTGTCTATGCATACGGTTGGCCATCACGGGTTTTCTGGGCCGTTTGGAAGGTCAAACGAGCCCCGGAGCGAGCATACGCCTCATTTTGACGATTTTCGTGTGCTATTGCACACCATTTTTTGGGTGATCGGGATTCCGTCGTCAAAAATGCAAAATTTGTTCGTGGACGTCCGTCAAGACGTTGTCTATGCATACGGTTGGCCATCACGGGTTTTCTGGGCCATTTGGAAGGTCAAACAAGCCCCGGAGCGAGCATACGCCTCATTTTGACGATTTTCGTGTGCAATTGCACACCATTTTTTGGATGATCGGGATTCCGACGTCAAAAATGCCAAATTTGTTCGTGGACGTCCGTCAAGACGTTGTCTATGCATACGGTTGGCCATCACGGGTTTTCTGGGCCATTTGGAAGGTCAAACGAGCCCCGGAGCGAGCATACGCCTCATTTTGACGATTTTCGTGTGCTATTGCACACCATTTTTTGGGTGATCAGGATTCCGACGTCAAAAATTCCAAATTTGTTCGTGGACGTCCGTCAAGACGTTGTCTATGCATAAGGTTGGCCATCACGGGTTTTCTGGGCCGTTTGGAAGGTCAAACGAGCCCCAGAGCGAGCATACGCCTCATTTTGACGATTTTCGTGTGCTATTGCACACCATTTTTTGGGTGACCAGGATTCCGACGTCAAAAATGCCAAATTTGTTCGTGGACGTCCGTCAAGACGTTGTCTATGCATACGGTTGGCCATCACGGGTTTTCTGGGCCGTTTGGAAGGTCAAACGAGCCCCGGAGCGAGCATACGCCTCATTTTGACGATTTTCGTGTGCTATTGCACACCATTTTTTGGGTGATCAGGATTCCGACGTCAAAAATGTCAAAATTGTTCGTGGACGTCCGTCAAGACGTTGTCTATGCATACGGTTGGCCATCATGGGTTTTCTGGGTCGTTTGGAAGGTCAAACGAGCCCCGGAGCGAGCATACGCCTCATTTTGACGATTTTCGTGTGCTATTGCACACCATTTTTTGGGTGATCAGGATTCCGACGTCAAAAATGCCAAATTTGTTCGTGGACGTCCGTCAAGACGTTGTCTATGCATACGGTTGGCCATCACGGGTTTTCTGGGCCGTTTGGAAGGTCAAACGAGCCCCGGAGCGAGCATACACCTCATTTTGACGATTTTCGTGTGCTATTGCACACCATTTTTTGGGTGATCGGGATTCCGACGTCAAAAATGCAAAATTTGTTCGTGGACGTCCGTCAAGACGTTGTCTATGCATACGGTTGGCCATCACGGGTTTTCTGGGCCATTTGGAAGGTCAAACAAACCCCGGAGCGAGCATACGCCTCATTTTGATGATTTTCGTGTGCTATTGCACACCATTTTTTGGGTGATCGGGATTCCGACGTCAAAAATGCAAAATTTGTTCGTGGACGTCCGTCAAGACGTTGTCTATGCATACGGTTGGCCATCACAGGTTTTCTGCGCAGTTAGGAAGGTCAAACGAGCCCCAGAGCGAGCATACGCCTCATTTTGACGATTTTCGTGTGCTATTGCACACCATTTTTTGGGTGATCAGGATTCCGACGTCAAAAATGCCAAATTTGTTCGTGGACGTCCGTCAAGACGTTTTCTATGCATACGGTTGGCCATCACGGGTTTTCTGGGCCGTTTGGAAGGTAAAACGAGCCCCGGAGCGAGCATACGCCTCATTTTGACGATTTTCGTGTGCTATTGCACACCATTTTTGGGTGATCGGGATTCCAACGTCAAAAATTCAAAATTTGTTCGTGGACGTCCGTCAAGACGTTGTCTATGCATACGGTTGGCCATCACGGGTTTTCTGGGCCGTCTGGAAGGTCAAACGAGCCCCGGAGCGAGCATACGCCTCATTTTGACGATTTTCGTGTGCTATTGCACACCATTTTTTGGGTGATCGGGATTCCGACGTCAAAAATGCCAAATTTGTTCATGGACGTCCGTCAAGACGTTGTCTATGCATACGGTTGCCAATCATTGGTTTTCTGGGCCATTTGGAAGGTCAAACGAGCCCCGGAGCGAGCATACGCCTCATTTTGACGATTTTCGTGTGCTATTGCACACCATTTTTTAGGTGATCAGGATTCCGACGTCAAAAATGCCAAATTTGTTCGTGGACGTCCGTCAAGACGTTGTATATGCATACGGTTTGCCATCACGGGTTTTCTGGGCCGTTTGGAAGGTCAAATGAGCCCCGGAGCGAGCATACGCCTCATTTTGACGATTTTCGTGTGCTATTGCACACCATTTTTTGGGTGATCGGGATTCCGACGTCAAAAATGCAAAATTTGTTCGTGGACGTCTGTCAAGACGTTGTCTATGCATACCGTTGGCCATCACGGGTTTTCTGCGCCGTTTGGAAGGTCAAACAAGCCCCGGAGCGAGCATACGCCTCATTTTGACGATTTTCGTGTGCTATTGCACACCATTTTTTGGGTGATCGGGATTCCGACGTCAAAAATGCCAAATTTGTTCATGGACGTCCGTCAAGACGTTGTCTATGCATACGGTTGGCCATCACGGGTTTTCTGGGCCATTCGGAAGGTCAAACGAGCCCCGGAGCGAGCATACGCCTCATTTTGACGATTTTCGTGTGCTATTGCACATTATTTTTTGGGTGATCAGGATTCCGACGTCAAAAATGCCAAATTTGTTCGTGGACGTCCGTCAAGACGTTGTCTATGCATACGGTTGGCCATCACGGGTTTTCTGGGCCGTTTGGAAGGTCAAATGAGCCCCGGAGCGAGCATACGCCTCATTTTGACGATTTTCGTGTGCTATTGCACACCATTTTTATGGTGATCGGGATTCCGACGTCAAAAATGCAAAATTTGTTCATGGACGTCCGTCAAGACGTTGTCTATGCATACGGTTGGCCATCACGGGTTTTCTGGGCCGTTTGGAAGGTCAAACGAGCCCCGGAGCGAGCATACGCCTCATTTTGACGATTTTCGTGTGCTATTGCACACCATTTTTTGGGTGATCGGGATTCCGACGTCAAAAATGCAAAATTTGTTCGTGGACGTCTGTCAAGACGTTGTCTATGCATACCGTTGGCCATCACGGGTTTTCTGGGCCGTTTGGAAGGTCAAACGAGCCCCGGAGCGAGCATACGCCTCATTTTGACGATTTTCGTGTGCTATTGCACACCATTTTTTGGGTGATCGGGATTCCGACGTCAAAAATGCCAAATTTGATCGTGGACGTCCGTCAAGACGTTGTCTATGCATACGGTTGGCCATCACGGGTTTTCTGGGCCATTTGGAAGGTCAAACGAGCCCCGGAGCGAGCATACGCCTCATTTTGACGATTTTCGTGTGCTATTGCACATTATTTTTTGGGTGATCAGGATTCCGACGTCAAAAATGCCAAATTTGTTCGTGGACGTCCGTCAAGACGTTGTCTATGCATACGGTTGGCCATCACGGGTTTTCTGGGCCGTTTGGAAGGTCAAATGAGCCCCGGAGCGAGCATACGCCTCATTTTGACGATTTTCGTGTGCTATTGCACACCATTTTTTGGGTGATCAGGATTCCGACGTCAAAAATGCAAAATTTGTTCATGGACGTCCGTCAAGACGTTGTCTATGCATACGGTTGGCCATCACGGTTTTTCTGGGCCGTTTGGAAGGTCAAACGAGCCCCGGAGCGAGCATACGCCTCATTTTGACGATTTTCGTGTGCTATTGCGCACCATTTTTTGGGTGATCGGTATTCCGACGTCAAAAATGCCAAATTTGTTCGTGGACGTCCATCAAGACGTTCTCTCTGCATACGGTTGTCCATCACGGGTTTTCTGGGCCATTTGGAAGTTCAAACGAGCCCCGGAGCGAGCATACGCCTCATTTTGACGATTTTCGTGTGCTATTGCACACCATTTTTTGGGTGATCAGGATTCCGACGTCAAAAATGCCAAATTTGTTCGTGGACGTCCGTCAACACGTTGTCTATGCATACGGTTGGCCATCACGGGTTTTCTGGGCCGTTTGGAAGGTCAAACGAGCCCCGGAGCGAGCATACGCCTCATTTTGACGATTTTCGTGTGCTATTGCACACCATTTTTTGGGTGATCGGGATTCCGACGTCAAAAATGCAAAATTTGTTCGTGGACGTCCGTCAAGACGTTGTCTATGCATACGGTTGGCCATCACGGGTTTTCTGCGCAGTTTGAAAGGTCAAACGAGCCCCGGAGCGAGCATACGCCTCATTTTGACGATTTTCGTGTGCTATTGCACACCATTTTTTGGGTGATCAGGATTCCGACGTCAAAAATGCCAAATTTGTTCGTGGACGTCCGTCAAGACGTTGTCAATGCATACGGTTGGCCATCACGGGTTTTCTGGGCCGTTTGGAAGGTCAAACGAGCCCCGGAGCGAGCAGACGCCTCATTTTGATGATTTTCGTGTGCTATTGCACACCATTTTTTGGGTGATCGGGATTCCGACGTCAAAAATGCAAAATTTGTTCGTGGACGTCCGTCAAGACGTTGTCTATGCATACGGTTGGCCATCACGGGTTTTCTGGGCCGTTTGGAAGGTCAAACGAGCCCCGGAGCGAGCATACGCCTCGTTTTGACGATTTTCGTGTGCTATTGCACACCATTTTTTGGGTGATCGAGACTCCGACGTCAAAAATGCCAAATTTGTTCGTGGACGTCCGTCAAGATGTTGTCTATGCATACAGTTGGCCATCACGGGTTTTCTGGGCCATTTGGAAGGTCAAACGTGCCCCGGAGCGAGCATACGCCTCATTTTGACGATTTTCGTGTGCTATTGCACACCATTTTTTGGGTGATCAGGATTCCGACGTCAAAAATGCCAAATTTGTTCGTGGACGTCCGTCAAGACGTTGTCTATGCATACGGTTGGCCATCACGGGTTTTCTGGGCCGTTTGGAAGGTCAAACGAGCCCCGAAGCGAGCATACGCCTCATTTTGACGATTTTCGTGTGCTATTGCACACCATTTTTTGGGTGATCGGGATTTCGACGTCAAAAATGCCAAATTTGTTCGTGGACGTCCGTCAAGACGTTGTCTATGCATACGGTTGGCCATCACGGGTTTTCTGGGCCATTTGGAAGGTCAAACGAGCCCCGGAGCGAGCATACGCCTCATTTTGACGATTTTCGTGTGCTATTGCACACCATTTTTTGGGTGATAAGGATTCCGACGTCAAAAATGCCAAATTTGTTCGTGGACGTCCGTCAAGACGTTGTCTATGCATACGGTTGGCCATCACGGGTTTTCTGGGCAGTTTGGAAGGTCAAACGAGCCCCGGAGCGAGCATACGCCTCATTTTGACGATTTTCGTGTGCTATTGCACACCATTTTTTGGGTGATCGGGATTCCGACGACAAAAATGCAAAATTTGTTCGTGGACGTCCGTTAAGACGTTGTCTATGCATACGGTTGGCCATCACGGGTTTTCTGGGCCGTTTGGAAGGTCAAACGAGCCCCGGAGCGAGCATACGCCTCATTTTGACGATTTTCGTGTGCTATTGCACATCATTTTTTGGGTGATCGGGATTCCGACGTCAAAAATGCAAAATTTGTTCGTGGACGTCCGTCAAGACGTTGTGTATGCATACGGTTGGCCATCACGGGTTTTCTGGGCAGTTTGGAAGGTCAAACGAGCCCCGGAGCGAGCATACGCCTCATTTTGACGATTTTCGTGTGCTATTGCACACCATTTTTTGGGTGATCGGGATTCCGACGTCAAAAATGCAAAATTTGTTCGTGGACGTCCGTCAAGACGTTGTCTATGCATACGGTTGGCCATCACGGGTTTTCTGGGCCTTTTGGAAGGTCAAACGAGCCCCGGAGCGAGCATACGCCTCATTTTGACGATTTTCGTATGCTATTGCACACCATTTTTTGGGTGATCGGGATTCCGACGTCAAAAATGCAAAATTTGTTCGTGGACGTCCGTCAAGACGTTGTCTATGCATACGGTTGGCCATCACGGGTTTTCTGGGCCGTTTGGAAGGTCAAACGAGCCCCGGAGCGAGCATACGCCTCATTTTGATGATTTTCGTGTGCTATTGCACACCATTTTTTGGGTGATCGGGATTCCGACGTCAAAAATGCAAAATTTGTTCGTGGACGTCCGTCAAGACGTTGTCTATGCATACGGTTGGCCATCACGGGTTTTCTGCGCAGTTTGGAAGGTCAAACGAGCCCCAGAGCGAGCATACGCCTCATTTTGACGATTTTCGTGTGCTATTGCACACCATTTTTTGGGTGATCAGGATTCCGACGTCAAAAATGCCAAATTTGTTCGTGGACGTCCGTCAAGACGTTGTCTATGCATACGGTTGGCCATCACGGGTTTTCTGGGCCGTTTGGAAGGTAAAACGAGCCCCGGAGCGAGCATACGCCTCATTTTGACGATTTTCGTGTGCTATTGCACACCATTTTTTGGGTGATCGGGATTCCGACGTCAAAAATTCAAAATTTGTTCGTGGACGTCCGTCAAGACGTTGTCTATGCATACGGTTGGCCATCACGGGTTTTCTGGGCCGTTTGGAAGGTCAAACGAGCCCCGGAGCGAGCATACGCCTCATTTTGACGATTTTCGTGTGCTATTGCACACCATTTTTTGGGTGATCGGGATTCCGACGTCAAAAATGCCAAATTTGTTCGTGGACGTCCGTCAAGACGTTGTCTATGCATACGGTTGCCCATCACGGGTTTTCTGGGCCATTTGGAAGGTCAAACGAGCCCCGGAGCGAGCATACGCCTCATTTTGACGATTTTCGTGTGCTATTGCACACCATTTTTTGGGTGATCAGGATTCCGACGTCAAAAATGCCAAATTTGTTCGTGGACGTCCGTCAAGACGTTGTATATGCATACGGTTGGCCATCACGGGTTTTCTGGGCCGTTTGGAAGGTCAAACGAGCCCCGGAGCGAGCATACGCCTCATTTTGACGATTTTCGTGTGCTATTGCACACCATTTTTTGGGTGATCGGGATTCCGACGTCAAAAATGCAAAATTTGTTCGTGGACGTCTGTCAAGACGTTGTCTATGCATACCGTTGGCCATCACGGGTTTTCTGGGCCGTTTGGAAGGTCAAACGAGCCCCGGAGCGAGCATACGCTTCATTTTGACGATTTTCGTGTGCTATTGCACACCATTTTTTGGGTGATCGGGATTCCGACGTCAAAAATGCCAAATTTGTTCATGGACGTCCGTCAAGACGTTGTCTATGCATACGGTTGGCCATCACGGGTTTTCTGGGCCATTTGGAAGGTCAAACGAGCCCCGGAGCGAGCATACGCCTCATTTTGACGATTTTCGTGTGCTATTGCACACCATTTTTTTGGGTGATCAGGATTCCGACGTCAAAAATGCAAAATTTGTTCATGGACGTCCGTCAAGACGTTGTCTATGCATACGGTTGGCCATCACGGTTTTTCTGGGCCGTTTGGAAGGTCAAACGAGCCCCGGAGCGAGCATACGCCTCATTTTGACGATTTTCGTGTGCTATTGCGCACCATTTTTTGGGTGATCGGGATTCCGACGTCAAAAATGCCAAATTTGTTCGTGGACGTCCGTCAAGACGTTCTCTCTGCATACGGTTGTCCATCACGGGTTTTCTGGGCCATTTGGAAGTTCAAACGAGCCCCGGAGCGAGCATACGCCTCATTTTGACGATTTTCGTGTGCTATTGCACACCATTTTTTGGGTGATCAGGATTCCGACGTCAAAAATGCCAAATTTGTTCGTGGACGTCCGTCAACACGTTGTCTATGCATACGGTTGGCCATCACGGGTTTTCTGGGCCGTTTGGAAGGTCAAACGAGCCCCGGAGCGAGCATACGCCTCATTTTGACGATTTTCGTGTGCTATTGCACACCATTTTTTGGGTGATCGGGATTCCGACGTCAAAAATGCAAAATTTATTCGTGGACGTCCGTCAAGACGTTGTCTATGCATACGGTTGGCCATCACGGGTTTTCTGCGCAGTTTGAAAGGTCAAACGAGCCCCGGAGCGAGCATACGCCTCATTTTGACGATTTTCGTGTGCTATTGCACACCATTTTTTGGGTGATCAGGATTCCGACGTCAAAAATGCCAAATTTGTTCGTGGACGTCCGTCAAGACGTTGTCTATGTATACGGTTGGCCATCACGGGTTTTCTGGGCCGTTTGGAAGGTCAAACGAGCCCCGGAGCGAGCAGACGCCTCATTTTGATGATTTTCGTGTGCTATTGCACACCATTTTTTGGGTGATCGGGATTCCGACGTCAAAAATGCAAAATTTGTTCGTGGACGTCCGTCAAGACGTTGTCTATGCATACGGTTGGCCATCACGGGTTTTCTGGGCCTTTTGGAAGGTCAAACGAGCCCCGGAGCGAGCATACGCCTCATTTTGACGATTTTCGTGTGCTATTGCACACCATTTTTTGGGTGATCGAGACTCCGACGTCAAAAATGCCAAATTTGTTCGTGGACGTCCGTCAAGACGTTGTCTATGCATACAGTTGGCCATCACGGGTTTTCTGGGCCATTTGGAAGGTCAAACGTGCCCCGGAGCGAGCATACGCCTCATTTTGACGATTTTCGTGTGCTATTGCACACCATTTTTTGGGTGATCAGGATTCCGACGTCAAAAATGCCAAATTTGTTCGTGGACGTCCGTCAAGACGTTGTCTATGCATACGGTTGGCCATCACGGGTTTTCTGGGCCGTTTGGAAGGTCAAACGAGCCCCGAAGCGAGCATACGCCTCATTTTGACGATTTTCGTGTGCTATTGCACACCATTTTTTGGGTGATCGGGATTCCAACGTCAAAAATGCAAAATTTGTTCATGGACGTCCGTCAAGACGTTGTCTATGCATACGGTTGGCCATCACAGGTTTTCTGGGCCGTTTGGAAGGTCAAACGAGCCCCGGAGCGAGCATACGCCTCATTTTGACGATTTTCGTGTGCTATTGCACACCATTTTTTGGGTGATCGGGATTTCGACGTCAAAAATGCCAAATTTGTTCGTGGACGTCCGTCAAGACGTTGTCTATGCATACGGTTGGCCATCACGGGTTTTCTGGGCCATTTGGAAGGTCAAACGAGCCCCGGAGCGAGCATACGCCTCATTTTGACGATTTTCGTGTGCTATTGCACACCATTTTTTGGGTGATAAGGATTCCGACGTCAAAAATGCCAAATTTGTTCGTGGACGTCCGTCAAGACGTTGTCTATGCATACGGTTGGCCATCACGGGTTTTCTGGGCAGTTTGGAAGGTCAAACGAGCCCCGGAGCGAGCATACGCCTCATTTTGACGATTTTCGTGTGCTATTGCACACCATTTTTTGGGTGATCAGGATTCCGACGACAAAAATGCAAAATTTGTTCGTGGACGTCCGTTAAGACGTTGTCTATGCATACGGTTGGCCATCACGGGTTTTCTGGGCCGTTTGGAAGGTCAAACGAGCCCCGGAGCGAGCATACGCCTCATTTTGACGATTTTCGTGTGCTATTGCACATCATTTTTTGGGTGATCGGGATTCCGACGTCAAAAATGCAAAATTTGTTCGTGGACGTCCGTCAAGACGTTGTGTATGCATACGGTTGGCCATCACGGGTTTTCTGGGCAGTTTGGAAGGTCAAACGAGCCCCGGAGCGAGCATACGCCTCATTTTGACGATTTTCGTGTGCTATTGCACACCATTTTTTGGGTGATCGGGATTCCGACGTCAAAAATGCAAAATTTGTTCGTGGACGTCCGTCAAGACGTTGTCTATGCATACGGTTGGCCATCACGGGTTTTCTGGGCCTTTTGGAAGGTCAAACGAGCCCCGGAGCGAGCATACGCCTCATTTTGACGATTTTCGTATGCTATTGCACACCATTTTTTGGGTGATCGGGATTCCGACGTCAAAAATGCAAAATTTGTTCGTGGACGTCCGTCAAGACGTTGTCTATGCATACGGTTGGCCATCACGGGTTTTCTGGGCCGTTTGGAAGGTCAAACGAGCCCCGGAGCGAGCATACGCCTCATTTTGATGATTTTCGTGTGCTATTGCACACCATTTTTTGGGTGATCGGGATTCCGACGTCAAAAATGCAAAATTTGTTCGTGGACGTCCGTCAAGACGTTGTCTATGCATACGGTTGGCCATCACGGGTTTTCTGCGCAGTTTGGAAGGTCAAACGAGCCCCAGAGCGAGCATACGCCTCATTTTGACGATTTTCGTGTGCTATTGCACACCATTTTTTGGGTGATCAGGATTCCGACGTCAAAAATGCCAAATTTGTTCGTGGACGTCCGTCAAGACGTTGTCTATGCATACGGTTGGCCATCACGGGTTTTCTGGGCCGTTTGGAAGGTAAAACGAGCCCCGGAGCGAGCATACGCCTCATTTTGACGATTTTCGTGTGCTATTGCACACCATTTTTTGGGTGATCGGGATTCCGACGTCAAAAATTCAAAATTTGTTCGTGGACGTCCGTCAAGACGTTGTCTATGCATACGGTTGGCCATCACGGGTTTTCTGGGCCGTTTGGAAGGTCAAACGAGCCCCGGAGCGAGCATACGCCTCATTTTGACGATTTTCGTGTGCTATTGCACACCATTTTTTGGGTGATCGGGATTCCGACGTCAAAAATGCCAAATTTGTTCGTGGACGTCCGTCAAGACGTTGTCTATGCATACGGTTGCCAATCACGGGTTTTCTGGGCCATTTGGAAGGTCAAACGAGCCCCGGAGCGAGCATACGCCTCATTTTGACGATTTTCGTGTGCTATTGCACACCATTTTTTGGGTGATCAGGATTCCGACGTCAAAAATGCCAAATTTGTTCGTGGACGTCCGTCAAGACGTTGTATATGCATACGGTTGGCCATCACGGGTTTTCTGGGCCGTTTGGAAGGTCAAACGAGCCCCGGAGCGAGCATACGCCTCATTTTGACGATTTTCGTGTGCTATTGCACACCATTTTTTGGGTGATCGGGATTCCGACGTCAAAAATGCAAAATTTGTTCGTGGACGTCTGTCAAGACGTTGTCTATGCATACCATTGGCCATCACGGGTTTTCTGGGCCGTTTGGAAGGTCAAACGAGCCCCGGAGCGAGCATACGCCTCATTTTGACGATTTTCGTGTGCTATTGCACACCATTTTTTGGGTGATCGGGATTCCGACGTCAAAAATGCCAAATTTGTTCATGGACGTCCGTCAAGACGTTTTCTATGCATACGGTTGGCCATCACGGGTTTTCTGGGCCATTTGGAAGGTCAAACGAGCCCCGGAGCGAGCATACGCCTCATTTTGACGATTTTCGTGTGCTATTGCACATTATTTTTTGGGTGATCAGGATTCCGACGTCAAAAATGCCAAATTTGTTCGTGGACGTCCGTCAAGACGTTGTCTATGCATACGGTTGGCCATCACGGGTTTTCTGGGCCGTTTGGAAGGTCAAATGAGCCCCGGAGCGAGCATACGCCTCATTTTGACGATTTTCGTGTGCTATTGCACACCATTTTTATGGTGATCGGGATTCCGACGTCAAAAATGCAAAATTTGTTCATGGACGTCCGTCAAGACGTTGTCTATGCATACGGTTGGCCATCACGGGTTTTCTGGGCCGTTTGGAAGGTCAAACGAGCCCCGGAGCGAGCATACGCCTCATTTTGACGATTTTCGTGTGCTATTGCACACCATTTTTTGGGTGATCGGGATTCCGACGTCAAAAATGCAAAATTTGTTCGTGGACGTCTGTCAAGACGTTGTCTATGCATACCGTTGGCCATCACGGGTTTTCTGGGCCGTTTGGAAGGTCAAAGAGCCCCGGAGCGAGCATACGCCTCATTTTGACGATTTTCGTGTGCTATTGCACACCATTTTTTGGGTGATCGGGATTCCGACGTCAAAAATGCCAAATTTGTTCGTGGACGTCCATCAAGACGTTGTCTATGCATACGGTTGGCCATCACGGGTTTTCTGGGCCATTTGGAAGGTCAAACGAGCCCCGGAGCGAGCATACGCCTCATTTTGACAATTTTCGTGTGCTATTGCACATTATTTTTTGGGTGATCAGGATTCCGACGTCAAAAATGCCAAATTTGTTCGTGGACGTCCGTCAAGACGTTGTCTATGCATACGGTTGGCCATCACGGGTTTTCTGGGCCGTTTGGAAGGTCAAATGAGCCCCGGAGCGAGCATACGCCTCATTTTGACGATTTTCGTGTGCTATTGCACACCATTTTTTGGGTGATCGGGATTCCGACGTCAAAAATGCAAAATTTGTTCATGGACGTCCGTCAAGACGTTGTCTATGCATACGGTTGGCCATCACGGTTTTTCTGGGCCGTTTGGAAGGTCAAACGAGCCTCGGAGCGAGCATACGCCTCATTTTGACGATTTTCGTGTGCTATTGCGCACCATTTTTTGGGTGATCGGGATTCCGACGTCAAAAATGCCAAATTTGTTCGTGGACGTCCGTCAAGACGTTCTCTATGCATACGGTTGTCCATCACGGGTTTTCTGGGCCATTTGGAAGTTCAAACGAGCCCCGGAGCGAGCATACGCCTCATTTTGACGATTTTCGTGTGCTATTGCACACCATTTTTTGGGTGATCAGGATTCCGACGTCAAAAATGCCAAATTTGTTCATGGACGTCCGTCAAGACGTTGTCTATGCATACGGTTGGCCATCACGGGTTTTCTGGGCCGTTTGGAAGGTCAAACGAGCCCCGGAGCGAGCATACGCCTCATTTTGACGATTTTCGTGTGCTATTGCACACCATTTTTTGGGTGATCGGGATTCCGACGTCAAAAATGCAAAATTTGTTCGTGGACGTCCGTCAAGACGTTGTCTATGCATACGGTTGGCCATCACGGGTTTTCTGCGCAGTTTGGAAGGTCAAACGAGCCCTGGAGCGAGCATACGCCTCATTTTGACGATTTTCGTGTGCTATTGCACACCATTTTTTGGGTGATCAGGATTCCGACGTCAAAAATGCCAAATTTGTTCGTGGACGTCCGTCAAGACGTTGTCTATGCATACGGTTGGCCATCACGGGTTTTCTGGGCCGTTTGGAAGGTCAAACGAGCCCCGGAGCGAGCATACGCCTCATTTTGACGATTTTCGTGTGCTATTGCACACCATTTTTTGGGTGATCGGGATTCCGACGTCAAAAATGCAAAATTTGTTCGTGGACGTCCGTCAAGACGTTGTCTATGCATACGGTTGGCCATCACGGGTTTTCTGGGCCGTTTGGAAGGTCAAACGAGCCCCGGAGCGAGCATACGCCTCATTTTGACGATTTTCGTGTGCTATTGCACACCATTTTTTGGGTGATCGGGATTCCGACGTCAAAAATGCAAAATTTGTTCGTGGACGTCCGTCAAGACGTTGTCTATGCATACGGTTGGCCATCACGGGTTTTCTGGGCCGTTTGGAAGGTCAAACGAGCCCCGGAGCGAGCATACGCCTCATTTTGACGATTTTCGTGTGCTATTGCACACCATTTTTTGGGTGATCGAGACTCCGACGTCAAAAATGGCAAATTTGTTCGTGGACGTCCGTCAAGACGTTGTCTATGCATACAGTTGGCCATCACGGGTTTTCTGGGCCATTTGGAAGGTCAAACGTGCCCCGGAGCGAGCATACGCCTCATTTTGACGATTTTCGTGTGCTATTGCACACCATTTTTTTGGTGATCAGGATTCCGACGTCAAAAATGCCAAATTTGTTCGTGGACGTCCGTCAAGACGTTGTCTATGCATACGGTTGGCCATCACGGGTTTTCTGGGCCGTTTGGAAGGTCAAACGAGCCCCGGAGCGAGCATACGCCTCATTTTGACGATTTTCGTGTGCTATTGCACACCATTTTTTGGGTGATCGGGATTCCAACGTCAAAAATGCAAAATTTGTTCGTGGACGTCCGTCAAGACGTTGTCTATGCATACGGTTGGCCATCACGGGTTTTCTGGGCAGTTTGGAAGGTCAAACGAGCCCCGAAGCGAGCATACGCCTCATTTTGACGATTTTCGTGTGCTATTGCACACCATTTTTTGGGTGATCGGGATTCCGACGTCAAAAATGCCAAATTTGTTCGTGGACGTCCGTTAAGATGTTGTCTATGCATACGGTTGGCCATCACGGGTTTTCAGGGCCATTTGGAAGGTCAAACGAGCCCCGGAGCGAGCATACGCCTCATTTTGACGATTTTCGTGTGCTATTGCACACCATTTTTTGGGTGATCAGGATTCCGACGTCAAAAATGCCAAATTTGTTCGTGGACGTCCGTCAAGACGTTGTCTATGCATACGGTTGGCCATCACGGGTTTTCTGGGCCGTTTGGAAGGTCAAACGAGCCCCGGAGTGAGCATACGCCTCATTTTGACGATTTTCGTGTGCTATTGCACACCATTTTTTGGGTGATCGGGATTCCGACGTCAAAAATGCAAAATTTGTTCGTGGACGTCCGTCAAGATGTTGTCTATGCATACATTGGCCATCACGGGTTTTCTGGGCCGTTAGGAAGGTTAAACGAGCCCCGGAGCGAGCATACGCCTCATTTTGACGATTTTAGTGTGCTATTGCACACCATTTTTTGGGTGATCGGGATTCCGACGTCAAAAATGCCAAATTTGTTTGTGGACGTCCGTCAAGACGTTGTCTATGCATACGGTTTGCCATCACGGGTTTTCTGGGTCGTTAGGAAGGCTAAACGAGCCTCGGAGCGAGCATACGCCTCATTTTGACGATTTTCGTGTGCTATTGCACACCATTTTTTGGGTGATCGGGATTCCGATGTCAAAAATGCCAAATTTGTTTGTGGACGTCCGTCAAGACGTTGTCTATGCATACGGTTGGCCATCACGGGTTTTCTGGGCCATTTGGAAGGTCAAACGAGCCCCGGAGCGAGCATACGCCTCATTTTGATGATTTTCGTGTGCTATTGCACACCATTTTTTGGGTGATCGGGATTCCGACGTCAAAAATGCCACATTTGTTCGTGGACGTCCGTCAAGACGTTGTCTACGCATACGGTTTGCCATCACGGGTTTTCTGGGCCATTTGGAAGGTCAAATGAGCCCCGGAGCGAGCATACGCCTCATTTTGACGATTTTCGTGTGCTATTGCACACCATTTTATGGGTGATCGGGATTCCGACGTCAAAAATGCCAAATTTGTTCGTGGACGTCCGTCAAGACGTTGTCTATGCATACGGTTGGCCATCACAGGTTTTCTGGGCCGTTTGGAAGGTCAAACGAGCCCCGGAGCGAGCATACGCCTCATTTTGACGATTTTCGTGTGCTATTACACACCATTTTTTGGGTGATCGGGATTCCGACGTCAAAAATGCCAAATTTGTTCGTGGACGTCCGTCAAGACGTTGTCTATGCATACGGTTGGCCATCACGGGTTTTCTGGGCCGTTTGGAAGGGCAAACGAGCCCCGGAGCGAGCATACGCCTCATTTTGACGATTTTCGTGTGCTATTGCACACCATTTTTTGGGTGATCGAAATTCTGACGTCAAAAATGCAAAATTTGTTCGTGGACGTCCGTCAAGACGTTGTCTATGCATACGGTTGGCCATCACGGGTTTTCTGGGCCGTTTGGAAGGTCAAACGAGCCCCGGAGCGAGCATACGCCTCATTTTGACGATTTTCGTGTGCTATTGCACACCATTTTTTGGGTGATCGGAATTCCGACGTCAAAAATGCCAAATTTGTTCGTGGACGTCCGTCAAGACGTTGTCTATGCATACGGTTGGCCATCACGGGTTTTCTGGGCCATTTGGAAGGTCAAACGAGCCCCGGAGCGAGCATACGCCTCATTTTGACGATTTTCGTGTGCTATTGCACACCATTTTTTGGGTGATCAGGATTCCGATGTCAAAAATGCCAAATTTGTTCGTGGACATCCGTCAAGACGTTGTCTATGCATACGGTTGGCCATCACGGGTTTTCTGGGCCGTTTGGAAGGTCAAACGAGCCCCGGAGCGAGCATACGCCTCGTTTTGACGATTTTCGTGTGCTATTGCACACCATTTTTTGGGTGATCGGAATTCCGACGTCAAAAATGCCAAATTTGTTCGTGGACGTCCGTCAAGACGTTGTCTATGCATACGGTTGGCCATCACGGGTTTTCTGGGCCGTTTGGAAGGTCAAACGAGCCCCGGAGCGAGCATACGCCTCATTTTGACGATTTTCGTGTGCTATTGCACACCATTTTTTTGGTAATCGGGATTCCGACGTCAAAAATGCAAAATTTATTCGTGGACGTCCGTCAAGACGTTTTCTATGCATACGGTTGGCCATCATGGGTTTTCTGGGCCGTTTGGAAGGTCAAACGAGCCCCGGAGCGAGCATACGCCTCATTTTGACGATTTTCGTGTGCTATTGCACACCATTTTTTGGGTGATCTAGATTCCGATGTCAAAAATGCAAAATTTGTTCGTGGACGTCCGTCAAGACGTTGTCTATGCATACGGTTGGCCATCACGGGTTTTCTGGGCCATTTGAAAGGTCAAACGAGCCCCGGAGCGAGCATACGCCTCATTTTGACGATTTTCGTGTGCTATTGCACACCATTTTTTGGGTGATCGGGATTCCGACGTCAAAAATGCCAAATTTGTTCGTGGACGTCCGTCAAGATGTTGTCTATGCATACGGTTAGCCATCACGGGTTTTCTGGGCCATTATGAAGGTTAAACGAGCCCCGGAGCGAGCATACGCCTCATTTTGACGATTTTCGTGTGCTATTGCACACCATTTTTTGGGTGATCAGGATTCCGACGTCAAAAATGCCAAATTTGTTCGTGGACGTCCGTCAAGATGTTGTCTATGCATACAGTTGGCCATCACGGGTTTTCTGGGCAATTTGGAAGGTCAAACGAGCCCCGGAGCGAGCATACGCCTCATTTTGACGATTTTCGTGTGCTATTGCACACCATTTTTTGGGTGATCGGGATTCCGACGTCAAAAATGCCACATTTGTTCGTGGACGTCCGTCAAGACGTTGTCTACGCATACGGTTTGCCATCACGAGTTTTCTGGGCCGTTTGGAAGGTCAAACGAGCCCCGGAGCGAGCATACGCCTCATTTTGACGATTTTCGTGTGCTATTGCACACCATTTTTTGGGTGATCGGGATTCCGACGTCAAAAATGCCAAATTTGTTCGTGGACGTCCGTCAAGACGTTGTCTATGCATATGGTTGGCCATCACGGGTTTTCTGGGCCATTTGGAAGGTCAAACGAGCCCCGGAGCGAGCATACGTCTCATTTTGACGATTTTCGTGTGCTATTGCACACCATTTTTTTGGTGATCAGGATTCCGACGTCAAAAATGCCAAATTTGTTCGTGGACGTCTGTCAAGACGTTGTCTATGCATACGATTGGCCATCACGGGTTTTCTGGGCCGTTTGGAAGGTCAAACGAGCCCCGGAGCGAGCATACGCCTCATTTTGACGATTTTCGTGTGCTATTACACACCATTTTTTGGGTGATCGGGATTCCGACGTCAAAAATGCCAAATTTGTTCGTGGACGTCCGTCAAGACGTTGTCTATGCATACGGTTGGCCATCACGGGTTTTCTGGGCCGTTTGGAAGGTCAAACGAGCCCCGGAGCGAGCATACGCCTAATTTTGACGATTTTCGTGTGCTATTGCACACCATTTTTTGGGTGATCAGGATTCCGATGTCAAAAATGCCAAATTTGTTCGTGGACGTCCGTCAAGATGTTGTCTATGCATACGGTTGGCCATCACAGGTTTTCTGGGCCATTTGGAAGGTCAAACGAGCCCCGGAGCGAGCATACGCCTCATTTTGACGATTTTCGTGTGCTATTGCACACCATTTTTTGGGTGATCAGGATTTCGACGTCAAAAATGCTAAATTTGTTCGTGGACATCCGTCAAGACGTTGTCTATGCATACGGTTGGCCATCACGGGTTTTCTGGGCCGTTTGAAAGGTCAAACGAGCCCCGGAGCGAGCATACGCCTCATTTTGACGATTTTCGTGTGCTATTGCACACCATTTTTTGGGTGATCGGGATTCCGACGTCAAAAATGCCAAATTTGTTCGTGGACGTCCGTCAAGACGTTGTCTATGCATACGGTTGGCCATCACGGGTTTTCTGGGCCATTTGGAAGGTCAAACGAGCCCCGGAGCGAGCATACGCCTCATTTTGACGATTTTCGTGTGCTATTGCACACCATTTTTTGGGTGATCAGGATTCCGATGTCAAAAATGCCAAATTTGTTCGTGGACATCCGTCAAGACGTTGTCTATGCATACGGTTGGCCATCACGGGTTTTCTGGGCCGTTTGGAAGGTCAAACGAGCCCCGGAGCGAGCATACGCCTAATTTTGACGATTTTCGTGTGCTATTGCACACCATTTTTTGGGTGATCGGGATTCTGACGTCAAAAATGCCAAATTTGTTCGTGGACGTCCGTCAAGACGTTGTCTATGCATACGGTTTGCCATCACGGGTTTTCTGTGCAGTTTGGAAGGTCAAACGAGCCCCGGAGCGAGCATACGCCTCATTTTGACGATTTTCGTGTGCTATTGCACACCATTTTTTGGGTGATCAGGATTCCGACGTCAAAAATGCCAAATTTGTTCGTGGACGTCCGTCAAGACGTTGTCTATGCATACGGTTGGCCATCACGGGTTTTCTGGGCCGTTTGGAAGGGCAAACGAGCCCCGGAGCGAGCATACGCCTCATTTTGACGATTTTCGTGTGCTATTGCACACCATTTTTTGGGTGATCGAAATTCTGACGTCAAAAATGCAAAATTTGTTCGTGGACGTCCGTCAAGACGTTGTCTATGCATACGGTTGGCCATCACGGGTTTTCTGGGCCGTTTGGAAGGTCAAACGAGCCCCGGAGCGAGCATACGCCTCGTTTTGACGATTTTCGTGTGCTATTGCACACCATTTTTTGGGTGATCGGAATTCCGACGTCAAAAATGCCAAATTTGTTCGTGGACGTCCGTCAAGACGTTGTCTATGCATACGGTTGGCCATCACGGGTTTTCTGGGCCATTTGGAAGGTCAAACGAGCCCCGGAGCGAGCATACGCCTCATTTTGACGATTTTCGTGTGCTATTGCACACCAATTTTTGGGTGATCAGGATTCCGACGTCAAAAATGCCAAATTTGTTCATGGACGTCCGTCAAGACGTTGTCTATGCATACGGTTGGCCATCACGGGTTTTCTGGGCCGTTTGGAAGGTCAAACGAGCCCCGGAGCGAGCATACGCCTCATTTTGACGATTTTCGTGTGCTATTGCACACCATTTTTTGGGTGATCGGGATTCCAACGTCAAAAATGAAAAATTTGTTTGTGGACGTCCGTCAAGACGTTGTCTATGCATACGGTTGGCCATCACGGGTTTTCTGGGCCATTTGGAAGGTCAAACAAGCCCCGGAGCAAGCATACGCCTCATTTTGACGATTTTCGTGTGCTATTGCACACCATTTTTTGGGTGATCAGGATTCCGACGTTAAAAATGCCAAATTTGTTCGTGGACGTCCGTCAAGACGTTGTCTATGCATACGGTTGGCCATCACGGGTTTTCTGGGCCGTTTGGAAGGTCAAACGAGCCCCGGAGCGAGCATACGCCTCATTTTGATGATTTTCGTGTGCTATTGCACACCATTTTTTTGGTAATCGGGATTCCGACGTCAAAAATGCTAAATTTATTCGTGGACGTCCGTCAAGACGTTTTCTATGCATACGGTTGGCCATCATGGGTTTTCTGGGCCGTTTGGAAGGTCAAACGAGCCCCGGAGCGAGCATACGCCTCATTTTGACGATTTTCGTGTGCTATTGCACACCATTTTTTGGGTGATCTAGATTCCGATGTCAAAAATGCAAAATTTGTTCGTGGACGTCCGTCAAGACGTTGTCAATGCATACGGTTGGCCATCACGGGTTTTCTGGGCCATTTGGAAGGTCAAACGAGCCCCGGAGCGAGCATACGCCTCATTTTGACCATTTTCGTGTGCTATTGCACACCATTTTTTGGGTGATCGGGATTCCGACGTCAAAAATGCCAAATTTGTTCGTGGACGTCCGTCAAGATGTTGTCTATGCATACGGTTAGCCATCACGGGTTTTCTGGGCCATTATGAAGGTTAAACGAGCCCCGGAGCGAGCATACGCCTCATTTTGACGATTTTCGTGTGCTATTGCACACCATTTTTTGGGTGATCAGGATTCCGACGTCAAAAATGCCAAATTTGTTCGTGGACGTCCGTCAAGACGTTGTCTATGCATACGGTTGGCCATCACGGGTTTTCTGGGCCGTTTGGAAGGTCAAACGAGCCCCGAAGCGAGCATACGCCTCATTTTGACGATTTTCGTGTGCTATTGCACACCATTTTTTGAGTGATCGGGATTCCGACGTCAAAAATGCAAAATTTGTTCGTGGACGTCCGTCAAGACGTTGTCTATGCATACGGTTGGCCATCACGGGTTTTCTGGGCAGTTTGGAAGGTCAAACGAGCCCCGGAGCGAGCATACGCCTCATTTTGATGATTTTCGTGAGCTATTGCACACCATTTTTTGGGTGATCAGGATTCCGACGTCAAAAATGCCAAATTTGTTCGTGGACGTCCGTCAAGACGTTGTCTATGCATACGGTTGGCCATCACGGGTTTTTTGAGCCGTTTGGAAGGTAAAACGAGCCCCGGAGCGAGCATACGCCTCATTTTGACGATTTTCGTGTGCTATTGCACACCATTTTTTGGGTGATCGGGATTCCGACGTCAAAAATGCAAAATTTGTTCGTGGACGTCCGTCAAGACGTTGTCTATGCATACGGTTGGCCATCACGGGTTTTCTGGGCCGTTTGGAAGGTCAAACGAGCCCCGGAGCGAGCATACGCCTCATTTTGACGATTTTCGTGTGCTATTGCACACCATTTTTTGGGTGATCGGGATTCCAACGTCAAAAATGAAAAATTTGTTTGTGGACGTCCGTCAAGACGTTGTCTATGTATACGGTTGGCCATCACGGGTTTTCTGGGCCGTTTGGAAGGTCAAACGAGCCCCGGAGCGAGCATACGCCTCATTTTGACGATTTTCGTGTGCTATTGCACACCATTTTTGGGTGATCGGGATTCCAACGTCAAAAATGCCAAATTTGTTCGTGGACGTCCGTCAAGACGTTGTCTATGCATACGGTTGGCCATCACGGGTTTTCTGGGCCATTTGGAAGGTCAAACAAGCCCCGGAGCGAGCATACGCCTCATTTTGACGATTTTCGTGTGCTATTGCACACCATTTTTTGGGTGATCAGGATTCCGACGTTAAAAATGCCAAATATGTTCGTGGACGTCCGTCAAGACGTTGTCTATGCATACGGTTGGCTATCACGGGTTTTCTGGGCCGTTTGGAAGGTCAAACGAGCCCCGGAGCGAGCATACGCCTCATTTTGACGATTTTCGTGTGCTATTGCACACCATTTTTTTGGTAATCGGGATTCCGACGTCAAAAATGCAAAATTTATTCGTGGACGTCCGTCAAGACGTTTTCTATGCATACGGTTGGCCATCATGGGTTTTCTGGGCCGTTTGGAAGGTCAAACGAGCCCCGGAGCGAGCATACGCCTCATTTTGACGATTTTCGTGTGCTATTGCACACCATTTTTTGGGTGATCTAGATTCCGATGTCAAAAATGCAAAATTTGTTCGTGGACGTCCGTCAAGACATTGTCTATGCATACGGTTGGCCATCACGGGTTTTCTGGGCCATTTGGAAGGTCAAACGAGCCCCGGAGCGAGCATACGCCTCATTTTGACGATTTTCGTGTGCTATTGCACACCATTTTTTGGGTGATCGGGATTCCGACGTCAAAAATGCCAAATTTGTTCGTGGACGTCCGTCAAGATGTTGTCTATGCATACGGTTAGCCATCACGGGTTTTCTAGGCCATTATGAAGGTTAAACGAGCCCCGGAGCGAGCATACGCCTCATTTTGACGATTTTCGTGTGCTATTGCACACCATTTTTTGGGTGATCAGGATTCCGACGTCAAAAATGCCAAATTTGTTCGTGGACGTCCGTCAAGATGTTGTCTATGCATACAGTTGGCCATCACGGGTTTTCTGGGAAATTTGGAAGGTCAAACGAGCCCCGGAGCGAGCATACGCCTCATTTTGACGATTTTCGTGTGCTATTGCACACCATTTTTTGGGTGATCGGGATTCCGACGTCAAAAATGCCAAATTTGTTCGTGGACGTCCGTCAAGACGTTGTCTACGCATACGGTTTGCCATCACGGGTTTTCTGGGCCGTTTGGAAGGTCAAACGAGCCCCGGAGCGAGCATACGCCTCATTTTGACGATTTTCGTGTGCTATTGCACACCATTTTTTGGGTGATCGGGATTCCGACGTCAAAAATGCCAAATTTGTTCGTGGACGTCTGTCAAGACGTTGTCTATGCATATGGTTGGCCATCACGGGTTTTCTGGGCCATTTGGAAGGTCAAACGAGCCCCGGAGCGAGCATACGCCTCATTTTGACGATTTTCGTGTGCTATTGCACACCATTTTTTTGGTGATCAGGATTCCGACGTCAAAAATGCCAAATTTGTTCGTGGACGTCTGTCAAGACGTTGTCTATGCATACAATTGGCCATCACGGGTTTTCTGGGCCGTTTGGAAGGTCAAACGAGCCCCGGAGCGAGCATACGCCTCATTTTGACGATTTTCGTGTGCTATTACACACCATTTTTTGGGTGATCGGGATTCCGACGTCAAAAATGCCAAATTTGTTCGTGGACGTCCGTCAAGACGTTGTCTATGCATACGGTTGGCCATCACGGGTTTTCTGGGCCGTTTGGAAGGTCAAACGAGCCCCAGAGCGAGCATACGCCTAATTTTGACGATTTTCGTGTGCTATTGCACACCATTTTTTGGGTGATCAGGATTCCGATGTCAAAAATGCCAAATTTGTTCGTGGACGTCCGTCAAGACGTTGTCTATGCATACGGTTGGCCATCACAGGTTTTCTGGGCCATTTGGAAGGTCAAACGAGCCCCGGAGCGAGCATACGCCTCATTTTGACGATTTTCGTGTGCTATTGCACACCATTTTTTGGGTGATCAGGATTCCGACGTCAAAAATGCTAAATTTGTTCGTGGACATCCGTCAAGACGTTGTCTATGCATACGGTTGGCCATCACGGGTTTTCTGGGCCGTTTGAAAGGTCAAACGAGCCCCGGAGCGAGCATACGCCTCATTTTGACGATTTTCGTGTGCTATTGCACACCATTTTTTGGGTGATCGGGATTCCGACGTCAAAAATGCCAAATTTATTCGTGGACGTCCGTCAAGACGTTGTCTATGCATATGGTTGGCCATCACGGGTTTTCTGGGCCATTTGGAAGGTCAAACGAGCCCCGGAGCGAGCATACGCCTCATTTTGACGATTTTCGTGTGCTATTGCACACCATTTTTTGGGTGATCAGGATTCCGATGTCAAAAATGCCAAATTTGTTCGTGGACATCCGTCAAGACGTTGTCTATGCATACGGTTGGCCATCACGGGTTTTCTGGGCCGTTTGGAAGGTCAAACGAGCCCCGGAGCGAGCATACGCCTCATTTTGACGATTTTCGTGTGCTATTGCACACCATTTTTTTGGTAATCGGGATTCCGACGTCAAAAATGCAAAATTTATTCGTGGACGTCCGTCAAGACGTTTTCTATGCATACAGTTGGCCATCATGGGTTTTCTGGGCCGTTTGGAAGGTCAAACGAGCCCCGGAGCGAGCATACGCCTCATTTTGACGATTTTCGTGTGCTATTGCACACCATTTTTTGGGTGATCTAGATTCCGATGTCAAAAATGCAAAATTTGTTCGTGGACGTCCGTCAAGACGTTGTCTATGCATACGGTTGGCCATCACGGGTTTTCTGGGCCATTTGGAAGGTCAAACGAGCCCCGGAGCGAGCATACGCCTAATTTTGACGATTTTCGTGTGCTATTGCACACCATTTTTTGGGTGATCGAGATTCCGACGTCAAAAATGCCAAATTTGTTCGTGGACGTCCGTCAAGATGTTGTCTATGCATACGGTTAGCCATCACGGGTTTTCTGGGCCATTATGAAGGTTAAACGAGCCCCGGAGCGAGCATACGCCTCATTTTGACGATTTTCGTGTGCTATTGCACACCATTTTTTGGGTGATCAGGATTCCGACGTCAAAAATGCCAAATTTGTTCGTGGACGTCCGTCAAGACGTTGTCTATGCATACGGTTGGCCATCACGGGTTTTCTGGGGTGTTTGGAAGGTCAAACGAGCCCCGAAGCGAGCATACGCCTCATTTTGACGATTTTCGTGTGCTATTGCACACCATTTTTTGAGTGATCGGGATTCCGACGTCAAAAATGCAAAATTTGTTCGTGGACGTCCGTCAAGACGTTGTCTATGCATACGGTTGGCCATCACGGGTTTTCTGGGCAGTTTGGAAGGTCAAACGAGCCCCGGAGCGAGCATACGCCTCATTTTGACGATTTTCGTGTGCTATTGCACACCATTTTTTGGGTGATCAGGATTCCGACGTCAAAAATGCCAAATTTGTTCGTGGACGTCCGTCAAGACGTTGTCTATGCATACGGTTGGCCATCACGGGTTTTTTGGGCCGTTTGGAAGGTCAAACGAGCCCCGGAGCGAGCATACGCCTCATTTTGACGATTTTCGTGTGCTATTGCACACCATTTTTTGGGTGATCGGGATTCCGACGTCAAAAATGCAAAATTTGTTCGTGGACGTCCGTCAAGACGTTGTCTATGCATACGGTTGGCCATCACGGGTTTTCTGGGCCGTTTGGAAGGTCAAACGAGCCCCGGAGCGAGCATACGCCTCATTTTGACGATTTTCGTGTGCTATTGCACACCATTTTTTGGGTGATCGGGATTCCAACGTCAAAAATGAAAAATTTGTTTGTGGACGTCCGTCAAGACGTTGTCTATGTATACGGTTGGCCATCACGGGTTTTCTGGGCCGTTTGGAAGGTCAAACGAGCCCCGGAGCGAGCATACGCCTCATTTTGACGATTTTCGTGTGCTATTGCACACCATTTTTTGGGTGATCGAGATTCCGACGTCAAAAATGCCAAATTTGTTCGTGGACGTCCGTCAAGACGTTGTCTATGCATACGGTTGGCCATCACGGGTTTTCTGGGCCATTATGAAGGTCAAACGAGCCCCGTAGCGAGCATACGCCTCATTTTGACGATTTTCGTGTGCTATTGCACACCATTTTTTGGGTGATCAGGATTCCGACGTCAAAAATGCCAAATTTGTTCGTGGATGTCCGTCAAGACGTTGTCTATGTATACAGTTGGCCATCACGGGTTTTCTGGGCCGTTTGGAAGGTCAAACGAGCCCCGGAGCGAGCATACGCCTCATTTTGACGATTTTCGTGTGCTATTGCACACCATTTTTTGGGTGATCAGGATTCCGACGTCAAAAATGCAAAATTTGTTCGTGGACGTCCGTCAAGACGTTGTCTATGCATACGGTTGGCCATCACGGATTTTCTGGGTAGTTTGGAAGGTCAAACGAGCCCTGGAGCGAGCATACGCCTCATTTTGACGATTTTCGTGTGCTATTGCACACCATATTTTGGGTGATCAGGATTCCGACGTCAAAAATGCCAAATTTGTTCGTGGACGTCCGTCAAGATGTTGTCTATGCATACGGTTGGCCATCACGGGTTTTCTAGGCCGTTTGGAAGGTCAAACGAGCCCCGGAGCGAGCATACGCCTCATTTTGACGATTTTCGTGTGCTATTGCACACCATTTTTTGGGTGATCGGGATTTCGACGTCAAAAATGCAAAATTTGTTCGTGGACGTCCGTCAAGACGTTGTCTATGCATACGGTTGGCCATCACGGGTTTTCTGGGCCGTTTGGAAGGTCAAACGAGCCCCGGAGCGAGCATACGCCTGATTTTGACGATTTTCGTGTGCTATTGCACACCATTTTTTGCGTGATCGGGATTCCGACGTCAAAAATGCCAAATTTGTTCGTGGACGTCCGTCAAGACGTTGTCTATGCATACGGTTGGCCATCACAGGTTTTCTGGGCCATTTGGAAGGTCAAACGAGCCCCGGAGCGAGCATACGCCTCATTTTGACGATTTTCGTGTGCTATTGCACACCATTTTTTGGGTGATCAGGATTCCGACGTCAAAAATGCCAAATTTGTTCGTGGACATCCGTCAAGACGTTGTCTATGTATACGGTTGGCCATCACGGGTTTTCTGGGCCGTTTGAAAGGTCAAACGAGCCCCGGAGCGAGCATACGCCTCATTTTGACAATTTTCGTGTGCTATTGCACACCATTTTTTGGGTGATCGGGATTCCGACGTCAAAAATGCAAAATTTGTTCGTGGACGTCCGTCAAGACGTTGTCTATGCATACGGTTGGCCATCACGGGTTTTCTGGGCCATTTGGAAGGTCAAACGAGCCCCGGAGCGAGCATACACCTCATTTTGACGATTTTCGTGTGCTATTGCACACCATTTTTTGGGTGATCAGGATTCTGACGTCAAAAATGCCAAATTTGTTCGTGGACGTCCGTCAAGACGTTGTCTATGCATACGGTTGGCCATCACAGGTTTTCTGGGCCGTTTGGAAGGTCAAACGAGCCCCGGAGCGAGCATACGCCTCATTTTGACGATTTTCGTGTGCTATTGCACACCTTTTTTTGAGTGATCGGGATTCCGACGTCAAAAATGCCAAATTTGTTCATGGACGTCCGTCAAGACGTTGTCTATGCATACGGTTGGCCATCACGGGTTTTCTGGGCCGTTTGGAAGGTCAAACGAGCCCCGGAGCGAGCATACGCCTCATTTCGACGATTTTCGTGTGCTATTGCACACCATTTTTTTGGTGATCGGGATTCCGACGTCAAAAATGCAAAATTTGATCGTGGACGTATGTCAAGACGTTGTCTATGCATACGGTTTGCCATCACGGGTTTTCTGGGCCGTTTGGAAGGTCAAACGAGCCCCGAAGCGAGCATACGCCTCATTTTGACGATTTTCGTGTGCTATTGCACACCATTTTTTGGGTGATCGGGATTCCGACGTCAAAAATGCAAAATTTGTTCGTGGACGTCCGTCAAGACGTTGTCTATGCATACGGTTGGCCATCACGGGTTTTCTGGGCCGTTTGGAAGGTCAAACGAGCCCCGGAGCGAGCATACGCCTCATTTTGACGATTTTCGTGTGCTATTGCACACCATTTTTTGGGTGATCGGGATTCCGACGTCAAAAATGCCAAATTTGTTCGTGGACGTCCGTCAAGACGTTGTCTATGCATACGGTTGGCCATCACAGGTTTTCTGGGCCATTTGGAAGGTCAAACGAGCCCCGGAGCGAGCATACGCCTCATTTTGACGATTTTCGTGTGCTATTGCACACCATTTTTTGGGTGATCAGGATTCCGACGTGAAAAATGCCAAATTTGTTTGTGGACATCCGTCAAGACGTTGTCTATGCATACGGTTGGCCATCACGGGTTTTCTGGGCCGTTTGAAAGGTCAAACCAGCCCCGGAGCGAGCATACGCCTCATTTTGACGATTTTCGTGTGCTATTGCACACCATTTTTTGGGTGATCGGGATTCCAACGTCAAAAATGCAAAATTTGTTCGTGGACGTCCGTCAAGACGTTGTCTATGCATACGGTTGGCCATCACGGGTTTTCTGGGCCGTTTAGAAAGTTAAACGAGCCCCAGAGCGAGCATACGCCTCATTTTGACGATTTTCGTGTGCTATTGAACACCATTTTTTGGGTGATCGGGATTCCGACGTCAAAAATGCCAAATTTGTTCGTGGACATCCGTCAAGACGTTGTCTATGCATACGGTTGGCCATCACAGGTTTTCTGGGCCATTTGGAAGGTCAAACGAGCCCCGGAGCGAGCATACGCCTCATTTTCACGATTTTCGTGTGCTATTGCACCATTTTTTGGGTGATCGGGATTCCGACGTCAAAAATGCAAAATTTGTTCGTGGACGTCCGTCAAGACGTTGTCTATGCATACGGTTGGCCATCACGGGTTTTCTGGGCAGTTTGGAAGGTAAAACGAGCCCCGGAGCGAGCATACGCCTCATTTTGACGATTTTCGTGTGCTATTGCACACCATTTTTTGGGTGATCAGGATTCCGACGTCAAAAATGCCAAATTTGTTCGTGGACGTCCGTCAAGACGTTGTCTATGCATACGGTTGGCCATCACGGGTTTTCTGGGCCGTTAGGAAGGTCAAACGAGCCCCGGAGCGAGCATACGCCTCATTTTGACGATTTTTATGTGCTATTGCACACCATTTTTTGAGTGATCGGGATTCCGACGTCAAAAATGCAAAATTTGTTCATAGACGTCCGTCAAGACGTTGTCTATGCATACAGTTGGCCATCACGGGTTTTCTGGGCCGTTTGGAAGGTCAAACGAGCGCCGGAGCGAGCATACGCCTCATTTTGACGATTTTCGTGTGCTATTGCACACCATTCTTTGGGTGATCGGGATTCCGACGTCAAAAATGCAAAATTTGTTCGTGGACGTCCGTCAAGACGTTGTCTATGCATACGGTTGGCCATCACGGGTTTTCTGGGCCATTTGGAAGGTCAAACGAGCCCCGGAGCGAGCATACGCCTCATTTTGACGATTTTCGTGTGCTATTGCACACCATTTTTTGGGTGATCAGGATTCCGACGTCAAAAATGCCAAATTTGATCGTGGACGTCCGTCAAGACGTTGTCTATGCATACGGTAGGCCATCACGGGTTTTCTGGGCCGTTTGGAAGGTCAAACGAGCCCCGGAGCGAGCATACGCCTCATTTTGACGATTTTCGTGTGCTATTGCACACCATTTTTTGGGTGATCGGGATTCCGACGTCAAAAATGCAAAATTTGTTCGTGGACGTCCGTCAAGACGTTGTCTATGCATACGGTTGGCCATCACGGGTTTTCTGGGCAGTTTGGAAGGTCAAACGAGCCCCGGAGCGAGCATACGCCTCATTTTGACGATTTTCGTGTGCTATTGCACACCATTTTTTGGGTGATCAGGATTCCGACGTCAAAAATGCCAAATTTGTTCGTGGACGTCGGTCAAGACGTTGTCTATGCATACGGTTGGCCATCACGGGTTTTCTGGGCCATTTGGAAGGTCAAACGAGCCCCGGAGCGAGCATACGCCTCATTTTGACGATTTTCGTGTGCTATTGCACACCCTTTTTTGGGTGATCAGGATTCCGACGTCAAAAATGCCAAATTTGTTCGTGGACGTCCGTCAAGATGTTGTCTATGCATACGGTTGGCCATCACGGGTTTTCTGGGCCGTTTGGAAGGTCAAACGAGCCCCGAAGCGAGCATACGCCTCATTTTGACGATTTTCGTGTGCTATTGTACACCATTTTTTGGGTGATCGGGATTCCAACGTCAAAAATACAAAATTTGTTCGTGGACGTCCATCAAGACGTTGTCTATGCATACGGTTGGCCATCACGGGTTTTCTGGGCTGTTTGGAAGGTCAAACGAGCCCCTGAGCGAGCATACGCCTCATTTTGACGATTTTCGTGTGCTATTGCACACCATTTTTTGGGTGATCGGGATTCCGACGTCAAAAATGCCAAATTTGTTCGTGGACGTCCGTCAAGACGTTGTCTTTGCATACGGTTGGCCATCACGGGTTTTCTGGGCCATTTGGAAGGTCAAACGAGCCCCGGAGCGAGCATACGCCTCATTTTGATGATTTTCGTGTGCTATTGCACACCATTTTTTGGGTGATCAGGATTCCGACGTCAAAAATGCCAAATTTGTTCGTGGACGTCCATCAAGACGTTGTCTATGCATACGGTTGCCCATCACGGGTTTTCTGGGCCGTTTGGAAGGTCAAACGAGCCCCGGAGCGAGCATACGCCTCATTTTGACGATTTTCGTGTGCTATTGCACACCATTTTTTGGGTGATCGGGATTCCGACGTCAAAAATGCAAAAATTTGTTCATGGACGTCCGTCAAGACGTTGTCTATGCATACGGTTGGCCATCACGGGTTTTCTGGGCCGTTTGCAAGGTCAAACGAGCCCTGGAGCGAGCATACGCCTTATTTTGACGATTATCGTGTGCAATTGCACAACATTTTTTGGGTGATCGGGATTCCGACGTCAAAAATGCCAAATTTGGTCGTGGACGTCCGTCAAGACGTTGTCTATGCATACGGTTGGCCATCACGGGTTTTCTGGGCCATTTGGAAGGTCAAACGAGCCCCGGAGCGAGCATACGCCTCATTTTGACGATTTTCGTGTGCTATTGCACACCATTTTTTGGGTGATCAAGATTCTGACGTCAAAAATGCCAAATTTGTTCGTGGACGTCCGTCAAGACGTTGTCTATGCATACGGTTGGCCATCACGGGTTTTCTGGGCCGTTTGGAAGGTCAAACGAGCCCCGGAGCGAGCATACGCCTCATTTTGACGATTTTCGTGTGGTATTGCACACCATTTTTTGGGTGATCGGGATTCCGACGTCAAAAATGCAAAATTTGTTCGTGGACGTCCGTCAAGACGTTGTCTATGCATACGGTTGGCCATCACGGGTTTTCTGGGCCGTTTGGAAGGTCAAACGAGCCCCGGAGCGAGCATACGCCTCATTTAGACGATTTTCGTGTGCTATTGCACACCATTTTTTGGGTGATCGGGATTCCGACGTCAAAAATGCCAAATTTGTTCGTGGACGTCCGTCAAGACGTTGTCTATGCATACGGTTGGCCATCACAGGTTTTCTAAGCCGTTTGGAAGGTCAAACGAGCCTCGGAGCGAGCATACGCCTCATTTTGACGATTTTCGTGTGCTATTGCACACCATTTTTGGGGTGATCGAGATTCCGACGTCAAAAATGCCAAATTTGTTCGTCGACGTCCGTCAAGACGTTGTCTATGCATACGGTTGGCCATCACGGGTTTTTTGGGCCATTTGGAAGGTCAAACGAGCCCCGGAGCGAGCATACGCCTCATTTTGACGATTTTCGTGTGCTATTGCACACCATTTTTTGGGTGATCAGGATTCCGATGTCAAAAAAGCCAAATTTGTTCGTGGACGTCCGTCAAGACGTTGTCTATACATACGGTTGGCCATCACGGGTTTTCTGGGCCGTTTGGAAGGTCAAACGAACCCTGGAGCGAGCATACGCCTCATTTTGACGATTTTCGTGTGTTATTGCACACCATTTTTTGGGTGATCGGGATTCCGACGTCAAAAATGCAAAATTTGTTCGTGGACGTCCGTCATGACAATGTCTATGCATACGGTTGGCCATCACGGGTTTTCTGGGCAATTTGGAAGGTCAAACGAGCCCCGGAGCGAGCATACGCCTCATTTTGACGATTTTCGTGTGCTATTGCACACCATTTTTTGGGTGATCGGGATTCCGATGTCAAAAATACCAAATTTGTTCGTGGACGTCCGTCAAGACGTTGTCTATGCATACGGTTGGCCATCACGGGTTTTCTGGGCCGTTTGGAAGGTCAAACGAGCCCCGGAGCGAGCATACGCCTCATTTTGACGATTTTCGTGTGCTATTGCACACCATTTTTTGGGTGATCGGGATTCCGACGTCAAAAATACCAAATTTGTTCGTGGACGTCCGTCAAGACGTTGTCTATGCATACGGTTGGCTATCACGGGTTTTCTGGGCCGTTTGGAAGGTCAAACGAGCCCCGGAGCGAGCATACGCCTCATTTTGACGATTTTCGTGTGCTATTGCACACCATTTTTTGGGTGATTGGGATTCCAACGTCAAAAATGCAAAATTTGTTCGTGGACGTCCGTCAAGACGTTGTCTATGCATACGGTCTGCCATCACGGGTTTTCTGGGCCGTTTGGAAGGTCAAACGAGCCCCGGAGCGAGCATACGCCTCATTTTGACGATTTTCGTGTGCTATTGCACACCATTTTTTGGGTGATCGGGATTCCGACGTCAAAAATGCAAAATTAGTTCGTGGACGTTCGTCAAGACGTTGTCTATGCATACGGTTGGCCATCACGGGTTTTCTGGGCCGTTTGGAAGGTCAAACGAGCCCCGGAGCGAGCATACGCCTCATTTTGACGATTTTCGTGTGCTATTGCACACCATTTTTTGGGTGATCAGGATTCCGACGTCAAAAATGCAAAATTTGTGCGTGGACGTCCGTCAAGACGTTGTCTATGCATACAGTTGGCCATCACGGGTTTTCTGGGCAATTTGGAAGGTCAAACGAGCCCCGGAGCGAGCATACGCCTCATTTTGACGATTTTCGTGTGCTATTGCACACCATTTTTTGGGTGATCGGGATTCCGACGTCAAAAATGCCAAATTTGTTTGTGGACGTCCGTCAAGACGTTGTCTATGCATACGGTTGGCCATCACGGGTTTTCTGGGCCGTTTGGAAGGTCAAACGAGCCCCGGAGCGAGCATACGCCTCATTTTGACGATTTTCGTGTGCTATTGCACACCATTTTTTGGGTGATCGGGATTCCGACGTCAAAAATGCAAAATTAGTTCGTGGACGTTCGTCAAGACGTTGTCTATGCATACGGTTGGCCATCACGGGTTTTCTGGGCCGTTTGGAAGGTCAAACGAGCCCCGGAGCGAGCATACGCCTCATTTTGACGATTTTCGTGTGCTATTGCACACCATTTTTTGGGTGATCGGGATTCCGACGTCAAAAATGCAAAATTTGTTCGTGGACGTCCGTCAAGACGTTGTCTATGCATACGGTTGGCCATCACGGGTTTTCTGGGCCGTTTAGAAGGTCAAACGAGCCCCAGAGCGAGCATACGCCTCATTTTGACGATTTTCGTGTGCTATTGCACACCATTTTTTGGGTGATCGGGATTCCGACGTCAAAAATGCAAAATTTGTTCGTGGACGTCCGTCAAGACGTTGTCTATGCATACGGTTGGCCATCACAGGTTTTCTGGGCCATTTGGAAGGTCAAACGAGCCCCGGAGCGAGCATACGCCTCATTTTCACGATTTTCGTGTGCTATTGCACCATTTTTTGGGTGATCGGGATTCCGACGTCAAAAATGCAAAATTTGTTCGTGGACGTCCGTCAAGGCGTTGTCTATGCATACGGTTGGCCATCACGGGTTTTCTGGGCAGTTTGGAAGGTAAAACGAGCCCCGGAGCGAGCATACGCCTCATTTTGACGATTTTCGTGTGCTATTGCACACCATTTTTTGGGTGATCAGGATTCCGACGTCAAAAATGCCAAATTTGTTCGTGGACGTCCGTCAAGACGTTGTCTATGCATACGGTTGGCCATCACGGGTTTTCTGGGCCGTTAGGAAGGTCAAACGAGCCCCGGAGCGAGCATACGCCTCATTTTGACGATTTTTATGTGCTATTGCACACCATTTTTTGAGTGATCGGGATTCCGACGTCAAAAATGCAAAATTTGTTCATAGACGTCCGTCAAGACGTTATCTATGCATACGGTTGGCCATCACGGGTTTTCTGGGCCGTTTGGAAGGTCAAACGAGCGCCGGAGCGAGCATACGCCTCATTTTGACGATTTTCGTGTGCTATTGCACACCATTCTTTGGGTGATCGGGATTCCGACGTCAAAAATGCAAAATTTGTTCGTGGACGTCCGTCAAGACGTTGTCTATGCATACGGTTGGCCATCACGGGTTTTCTGGGCCATTTGGAAGGTCAAACGAGCCCCGGAGCGAGCATACGCCTCATTTTGACGATTTTCGTGTGCTATTGCACACCATTTTTTGGGTGATCAGGATTCCGACGTCAAAAATGCCAAATTTGTTTGTGGACGTCCGTCAAGACGTTGTCTATGCATACGGTTGGCCATCACGGGTTTTCTGGGCCGTTTGGAAGGTCAAACGAGCCCCGGAGCGAGCATACGCCTCATTTTGACGATTTTCGTGTGCTATTGCACACCATTTTTTGGGTGATCGGGATTCCGACGTCAAAAATGCAAAATTTGTTCGTGGACGTCCGTCAAGACGTTGTCTATGCATACGGTTGGCCATCACGGGTTTTCTGGGCAGTTTGGAAGGTCAAACGAGCCCCGGAGCGAGCATACGCCTCATTTTGACGATTTTCGTGTGCTATTGCACACCATTTTTTGGGTGATCAGGATTCCGACGTCAAAAATGCCAAATTTGTTCGTGGACGTCGGTCAAGACGTTGTCTATGCATACGGTTGGCCATCACGGGTTTTCTGGGCCATTTGGAAGGTCAAACGAGCCCCGGAGCGAGCATACGCCTCATTTTGACGATTTTCGTGTGCTATTGCACACCATTTTTTGGGTGATCAGGATTCCGACGTCAAAAATGCCAAATTTGTTCGTGGACGTCCGTCAAGACGTTGTCTATGCATACGGTTGGCCATCACGGGTTTTCTGGGCCGTTAGGAAGGTCAAACGAGCCCCGGAGCGAGCATACGCCTCATTTTGACGATTTTTATGTGCTATTGCACACCATTTTTTGAGTGATCGGGATTCCGACGTCAAAAATGCAAAATTTGTTCATAGACGTCCGTCAAAACGTTATCTATGCATACGGTTGGCCATCACGGGTTTTCTGGGCCGTTTGGAAGGTCAAACGAGCGCCGGAGCGAGCATACGCCTCATTTTGACGATTTTCGTGTGCTATTGCACACCATTCTTTGGGTGATCGGGATTCCGACGTCAAAAATGCAAAATTTGTTCGTGGACGTCCGTCAAGACGTATTCTATGCATACGGTTGGCCATCACGGGTTTTCTGGGCCATTATGAAGGTTAAACGAGCCCCGGAGCGAGCATACGCCTCATTTTGACGATTTTCGTGTGCTATTGCACACCATTTTTTGGGTGATCAGGATTCCGACGTCAAAAATGCCAAATTTGTTCGTGGACATCCGTCAAGATGTTGTCTATGCATACGGTTGGCCATCACGGGTTTTCTGGGCCATTTGGAAGGTCAAACGAGCCCCGAAGCGAGCATACGCCTCATTTTGACAATTTTCGTGTGCTATTGTACACCATTTTTTGGGTGATCGGGATTCCAACGTCAAAAATGCAAAATTTGTTCGTGGACGTCCGTCAAGATGTTGTCTATGCATACGGTTGGCCATCACGGGTTTTCTGGGCTGTTTGGAAGGTCAAACGAGCCCCGGAGCGAGCATACGCCTCATTTTGACGATTTTCGTGTGCTATTGCACACCATTTTTTGGGTGATCGGGATTCCGACGTCAAAAATGCTAAATTTGTTCGTGGACGTCCGTCAATACGCTGTCTATGCATACGGTTGGCCATCACGGGTTTTCTGGGCAGTTTGGAAGGTCAAACGAGCCCCAGAGCGAGCATACGCCTCATTTTGACGATTTTCGTGTGCTATTGCACACCATTTTTTGGGTGATCAGGATTCCGACGTCAAAAATGCCAAATTTGTTCGTGGACGTCCGTCAAGACGTTGTCTATGCATACGGTTGGCCATCACGGGTTTTCTGGGCCGTTTGGAAGGTCAAACGAGCCCCGGAGCGAGCATACGCCTCATTTTGATGATTTTCGTGTGCTATTGCACACCATTTTTTGGGTGATCGGGATTCCGACGTCAAAAATGCAAAATTAGTTCGTGGACGTTCGTCAAGACGTTGTCTATGCATACGGTTGGCCATCACGGGTTTTCTGGGCCGTTTGGAAGGTCAAACGAGCCCCGGAGCGAGCATACGCCTCATTTTGACGATTTTCGTGTGCTATTGCACACCATTTTTTGGATGATCGGGATTCCGACGTAAAAAATGCCAAATTTGTTCGTGGACGTCCGTCAAGACGTTGTCTATGCATACGGTTGGCCATCACGGGTTTTCTGGGCCGTTTGGAAGGTCAAACGAGCCCCGGAGCGCGCATACGCCTCATTTTGACGATTTTCGTGTGCTATTGCACACCATTTTTTGGGTGATCAGGATTCCAACGTCAAGACGTTGTCTATGCATACGGTTGGCCATCACGGGTTTTCTGGGCCATTTGGAAGGTCAAACGAGCCCTGGAGCGAGCATACGCCTCATTTTGACGATTTTCGTGTGCTATTGCACACCATTTTTTGGGTGATCGGGATTCCGACGTCAAAAATGAAAAATTTGTTCGTGGACGTCCGTCAAGACGTTGTCTATGCATACGGTTGGCCATCACGGGTTTTCTGGGCCGTTTGGAAGGTCAAACGAGCCCCGGAGCGAGCATACGCCTCATTTTGACGATTTTCGTGTGCTATTGCACACCATTTTTTGGGTGATCAGGATTCCGACGTCAAAAATGCCAAATTTGTTCGTGGACGTCCGTCAAGACGTTGTCTATGCATACGGTTGGCCATCACGGGTTTTCTGGGCCGTTTGGAAGGTCAAACGAGCCCCGGAGCGAGCATACGCCTCATTTTGATGATTTTCGTGTGCTATTGCACACCATTTTTTGGGTGATCGGGATTCCGACGTCAAAAATGCAAAATTAGTTCGTGGACGTTCGTCAAGACGTTGTCTATGCATACGGTTGGCCATCACGGGTTTTCTGGGCCGTTTGGAAGGTCAAACGAGCCCCGGAGCGAGCATACGCCTCATTTTGACGATTTTCGTGTGCTATTGCACACCATTTTTTGGGTGATCGGGATTCCGACGTAAAAAATGCCAAATTTGTTCGTGGACGTCCGTCAAGACGTTGTCTATGCATACGGTTGGCCATCACGGGTTTTCTGGGCCGTTTGGAAGGTCAAACGAGCCCCGGAGCGCGCATACGCCTCATTTTGACGATTTTCGTGTGCTATTGCACACCATTTTTTGGGTGATCAGGATTCCAACGTCAAGACGTTGTCTATGCATACGGTTGGCCATCACGGGTTTTCTGGGCCATTTGGAAGGTCAAACGAGCCCTGGAGCGAGCATACGCCTCATTTTGACGATTTTCGTGTGCTATTGCACACCATTTTTTGGGTGATCGGGATTCCGACGTCAAAAATGAAAAATTTGTTCGTGGACGTCCGTCAAGACGTTGTCTATGCATACGGTTGGCCATCACGGGTTTTCTGGGCCGTTTGGAAGGTCAAACGAGCCCCGGAGCGAGCATACGCCTCATTTTGACGATTTTCGTGTGCTATTGCACACCATTTTTTGAGTGATCGGGATTCCGACGTCAAAAATGCCAAATTTGTTCGTGGACGTCCGTCAAGACGTTTTCTATGCATACGGTTGGCCATCACGGGTTTTCTAGGCCATTTGGAAGGTCAAACGAGCCCCGAAGCGAGCATACGCCTCATTTTGACGATTTTCGTGTGCTCTTGCACTCCATTTTTTGGGTGATCAGGATTCCGACGTAAAAAATGCCAAATTTGTTCGTGGACGTCCGTTAAGACGTTGTCTATGCATACGGTTGTCCATCACGGGTTTTCTGGGCCGTTTGGAAGGTCAAACGAGCCCCGGAGCGAGCATACGCCTCATTTTGACGATTTTCGTGTGCTATTGCACACCATTTTTTGGGTGATCGGGATTCCGACGTCAAAAATGCAAAATTTGTTCGTGGACGTCCGTCAAGACGTTGTCTATGCATACGGTTGGCCATCACGGGTTTTCTGGGCCGTTTGGAAGATCAAACGAGCCTCGGAGCGAGCATACGCCTCATTTTGACGATTTTCGTGTGCTATTGCAAACCATTTTTTAGGTGATCGGGATTCCGACGTCAAAAATGCCAAATTTGTTCGTGGACGTCCGTCAAGACGCTTTCTATGCATACGGTTGGCCATCACGGGTTTTCTGGGCCATTTGGAAGGTCAAACGAGCCCCGGAGTGAGCATACGCCTCATTTTGACGATTTTCGTGTGCTATTGCACACCATTTTTTGGGTGATCAGGATTCCGACGTCAAAAATGCTAAATTTGTTCGTCGACGTCCGTCAATACGCTGTCTATGCATACGGTTGGCCATCACGGGTTTTCTGGGCAGTTTGGAAGGTCAAACGAGCCCCGGAGCGAGCATACGCCTCATTTTGACGATTTTCGTGTGCTATTGCACACCATTTTTTGGGTGATCAGGATTCCGACGTCAAAAATGCCAAATTTGTTCGTGGACGTCCGTCAAGACGTTGTCTATGCATACGGTTGGCCATCACGGGTTTTCTGGGCCGTTTGGAAGGTCAAACGAGCCCCGGAGCGAGCATACGCCTCATTTTGACGATTTTCGTGTGCTATTGCACACCATTTTTTGGGTGATCATGATTCCGACGTCAAAAATGCAAAATTTGTTCGTGGACGTCCGTCAAGACGTTGTCTATGCATACAGTTGGCCATCACGGGTTTTCTGGGCCGTTTGGAAGGTCAAACGAGCCCCGGAGCGAGCATACGCCTCATTTTGACGATTTTCGTGTGCTATTGCACACCATTTTTTGGGTGATCGGGATTCTGACGTCAAAAATGCCAAATTTGTTCGTGGACGTCCGTCAAGACGTTGTCTATGCATACGGTTGGCCATCACGGGTTTTCTGGGCCGTTTGAAAGGTCAAACGAGCCCCGGAGCGAGCATACACCTCATTTTGACGATTTTCGTGTGCTATTGCACACCATTTTTTGGGTGATCGGGATTCCGACGTCAAAAATGCAAAAATTGTTCGTGGACGTCCGTCAAGACGTTGTCTATGCATACGGTTGGCCATCACGGGTTTTCTTGGCAGTTTGGAAGGTCAAACGAGCCCCGGAGCGAGCATACGCCTCATTTTTACGATTTTCGTGTGCTATTGCACACCATTTTTTGGGTGATCAGGATTCCGACGTCAAAAATGCCAAATTTATTCGTGGACGTCCGTCAAGACGTTGTCTATGCATACGGTTGGCCATCACGGGTTTTCTGGGCCGTTTGGAAGGTCAAACGAGCCCCGGAGCGAGCATACGCCTCATTTTGACGATTTTCGTGTGCTATTGCACACCATTTTTTGGGTGATCGGGATTCCGACGTCAAAAATGCAAAATTTGTTCGTGGACGTCCGTCAAGACGTTGTCTATGCATACGGTTGGCCATCACGGGTTTTCTGGGCCGTTTGGAAGGTCAAACGAGCCCCGGAGCGAGCATACGCCTCATTTTGACGATTTTCGTGTGCTATTGCACACCATTTTTTGGGTGATCGGGATTCCGACGTCAAAAATGCCAAATTTGTTCGTGGACGTCCGTCAAGACGTTGTCTATGCATACGGTTGGCCATCACGGGTTTTCTGGGCCGTTTGGAAGGTCAAACGAGCCCCGAAGCGAGCATACGCCTCATTTTGACGATTTTCGTGTGCTATTGCACACCATTTTTTGGGTGATCAAGATTCCGACGTCAAAAATGCAAAATTTGTTCCTGGACGTCCGTCAAGACGTTGTCTATGCATACGGTTGGCCATCACGGGTTTTCTGGGCCGTTTGGAAGGTCAAACGAGCCCCGGAGCGAGCATACGCCTCATTTTGACGATTTTCGTGTGCTATTGCACACCATTTTTTGGGTGATCGGGATTCCGACGTCAAAAATGCCAAATTTGTTCGTGGACGTCCGTCAAGACGTTGTCTATGCATACGGTTGGCCATCAGGGGTTTTCTGGGCCATTTGGAAGGTCAAACGAGCCCCGGAGCGAGCATACGCCTCATTTTGACGATTTTCGTGTGCTATTGCACACCATTTTTTGGGTGATCAGGATTCTGATGTCAAGACGTTGTCTATGCATACGGTTGGCCATCACGGGTTTTCTGGGCCATTTGGAAGGTCAAACGAGCCCTGGAGCGAGCATACGCCTCATTTTGACGATTTTCGTGTGCTATTGCACACCATTTTTTGGGTGATCGGGATTCCGACGTCAAAAATGCAAAATTTGTTCGTGGACGTCCGTCAAGACGTTGTCTATGCATACGGTTGGCCATCACGGGTTTTCTGGGCCGTTTGGAAGGTCAAACGAGCCCCGGAGCGAGCATACGCCTCATTTTGACGATTTTCGTGTGCTATTGCACACCATTTTTTGGGTGATCGGGATTCCGACGTCAAAAATGCAAAATTTGTTCGTGGACGTCCGTCAAGACATTGTCTATGCATACGATTGGCCATCACGGGTTTTCTGGGCCGTTTGGAAGATCAAACGAGCCTCAGAGCGAGCATACGCCTCATTTTGACGATTTTCGTGTGCTATTGCACACCATTTTTTGGGTGATCGAGATTCCGACGTCAAAAATGCCAAATTTGTTCGTGGACGTCCGTCAAGACGTTGTCTATGCATACTGTTGGCCATCACGGGTTTTCTGGGCCATTTGGAAGGTCAAACGAGCCCCGGAGCGAGCATACGCCTCATTTTGACGATTTTCGTGTGCTATTGCACACCATTTTTTGGGTGATCAGGATTCCGACGTCAAAAATGCCAAATTTGTTCGTGGACGTCCGTCAAGACGTTGTCTATGCATACGGTTTGCCATCACGGGTTTTCTGGGCCGTTTGAAAGGTCAAACGAGCCCCGGAGCGAGCATACGCCTCATTTTGACGATTTTCGTGTGCTATTGCACACCATTTTTTGGGTGATCGGAATTCCGACGTCAAAAATGCAAAAATTGTTCGTGGACGTCCGTCAAGACGTTGTCTATGCATACGGTTGGCCATCACGGGTTTTCTGGGCAGTTTGGAAGGTCAAACGAGCCCCGGAGCGAGCATACGCCTCATTTTGACGATTTTCGTGTGCTATTGCACACCATTTTTTGGGTGATCAGGATTCCGACGTCAAAAATTCCAAATTTGTTCGTGGACGTCCGTCAAGACGTTGTCTATGCATACGGTTGGCCATCACGGGTTTTCTGGGCCGTTTGGAAGGTCAAACGAGCCCCGGAGCGAGCATACGCCTCATTTTGACGATTTTCGTGTGCTATTGCACACCATTTTTTGGGTGATCATGATTCCGACGTCAAAAATGCAAAATTTGTTCGTGGATGTCCGTCAAGACGTTGTCTATGCATACGGTTGGCCATCACGGGTTTTCTGGGCCGTTTGGAAGGTCAAACGAGCCCCGGAGCGAGCATACGCCTCATTTTGACGATTTTCGTGTGCTATTGCACACCATTTTTTGGGTGATCGGGATTCCGACGTCAAAAATGCAAAATTTGTTCGTGGACGTCCGTCAAGATGTTGTCTATGCATACGGTTGGCCATCACGGGTTTTCTGGGCCATTTGGAAGGTCAAACGAGCCCCGGAGCGAGCATACGCCTCATTTTGACGATTTTCGTGTGCTATTGCACACCATTTTTTGGGTGATCAGGATTCCGACGTCAAAAATGCCAAATTTGTTCGTGGACGTCCGTCAAGACGTTGTCTATGCATACGGTTGGCCATCACGGGTTTTCTGGGCCGTTTGAAAGGTCAAACGAGCCCCAGAGCGAGCATACGCCTCATTTTGACGATTTTCGTGTGCTATTGCACACCATTTTTTGGGTGATCGGGATTCCGACGTCAAAAATGCAAAATTTGTTCGTGGACGTCCATCAAGACGTTGTCTATGCATACGGTTGGCCATCACGGGTTTTCTGGGCATTTTGGAAGGTCAAACAAGCCCCGGAGCGAGCATACGCCTCAATTTGATGATTTTCGTGTGCTATTGCACACCATTTTTTAGGTGATCAGGATTCCGACGTTAAAAATGCCAAATTTGTTCGTGGACGTCCGTCAAGACGCTGTCTATGCATACGGTTGGCCATCACGGGTTTTCTGGGCCATTTGGAAGGTCAAACGAGCCCCGGAGTGAGCATACGCCTCATTTTGACGATTTTCGTGTGCTATTGCACACCATTTTTTGGGTGATCGGGATTCCGACGTCAAAAATGCCAAATTTGTTCGTGGACGTCCGTCAAGACGTTGATACGGTTGGCCATCACAGGTTTTCTGGGCCATTTGGAAGGTCAAACGAGCCCCGGAGCGAGCATACGCCTCATTTTGACAATTTTCGTGTGCTATTGCACACCATTTTTTGGGTGATCAGGATTCCGACGTCAAAAATGCCAAATTTGTTCGTGGACGTCCGTCAAGACGTTTTCTATGCATACGGTTGGCCATCACGGGTTTTCTAGGCCGTTTGGAAGGTCAAACGAGCCCCGGAGCGAGCATACGCCTCATTTTGACGATTTTCGTGTGCTATTGCACACCATTTTTTGGGTGATCATGATTCCGACGTCAAAAATGCAAAATTTGTTCGTGGATGTCCGTCAAGACGTTGTCTATGCATACGGTTGGCCATCACGGGTTTTCTGGGCCGTTTGGAAGGTCAAACGAGCCCCGGAGCGAGCATACGCCTCATTTTGACGATTTTCGTGTGCTATTGCACACCATTTTTTGGGTGATCGGGATTCCGACGTCAAAAATGCCAAATTTGTTCGTGGACGTCCGTCAAGATGTTGTCTATGCATACGGTTGGCCATCACGGGTTTTCTGGGCCATTTGGAAGGTCAAACGAGCCCCGGAGCGAGCATACGCCTCATTTTGACGATTTTCGTGTGCTATTTCACACCATTTTTTGGGTGATCAGGATTCCGACGTCAAAAATGCCAAATTTGTTCGTGGACGTCCGTCAAGACGTTGTCTATGCATACGGTTGGCCATCACGGGTTTTCTGGGCCGTTTGAAAGGTCAAACGAGCCCCGGAGCGAGCATACGCCTCATTTTGACGATTTTCGTGTGCTATTGCACACCATTTTTTGGGTGATCGGGATTCCGACGTCAAAAATGCAAAATTTGTTCGTGGACGTCCATCAAGACGTTGTCTATGCATACGGTTGGCCATCACGGGTTTTCTGGGCATTTTGGAAGGTCAAACAAGCCCCGGAGCGAGCATACGCCTCAATTTGATGATTTTCGTGTGCTATTGCACACCATTTTTTAGGTGATCAGGATTCCGACGTCAAAAATGCCAAATTTGTTCGTGGACGTCCGTCAAGACGTTGTCTATGCATACAGGGTGCCATCACGGGTTTTCTGGGCCGTTTGGAAAGTCAAACGAGCCCCGAAGCGAGCATACGCCTCATTTTGACGATTTTCGTGTGCTATTACACACCATTTTTTGGGTGATCGGGATTCCGACGTCAAAAATGCAAAATTTGTTCGTGGACGTCCGTCAAGACGTTGTCTATGCAAACGGTTGGCCATCACGGGTTTTCCGGGCCGTTTGGAAGGTCAAACGAGCCCCGGAGCGAGCATACGCCTCATTTTGACGATTTTCGTGTGCTATTGCACACCATTTTTTGGGTGATCAGGATTCCGACGTTAAAAATGCCAAATTTGTTCGTGGACGTCCGTCAAGACGCTGTCTATGCATACGGTTGGCCATCACGGGTTTTCTGGGCCATTTGGAAGGTCAAACGAGCCCCGGAGTGAGCATACGCCTCATTTTGACGATTTTCGTGTGCTATTGCACACCATTTTTTGGGTGATCGGGATTCCGACGTCAAAAATGCCAAATTTGTTCGTGGACGTCCGTCAAGACGTTGATACGGTTGGCCATCACAGGTTTTCTGGGCCATTTGGAAGGTCAAACGAGCCCCGGAGCGAGCATACCCCTCATTTTGACAATTTTCGTGTGCTATTGCACACCATTTTTTGGGTGATCAGGATTCCGACGTCAAAAATGCAAAATTTGTTCGTGGACGTCCGTCAAGACGTTGTCTATGCATACGGTTGGCCATCACGGGTTTTCTAGGCCGTTTGGAAGGTCAAACGAGCCCCGGAGCGAGCATACGCCTCATTTTGACGATTTTCGTGTGTTATTGCACACCATTTTTTGGGTGATCGGGATTCCGACGTCAAAAATGCAAATTTTGTTCGTGGACGTCCGTCAAGATGTTGTCTATGCATACGGTTGGCCATCACAGGTTTTCTGGGGCCGTTTGGAAGGTCAAACGAGCCCCGGAGCGAGCATACGCCTCATTTTGACGATTTTCGTGTGCTATTGCACACCATTTTTTGGGTGATCAGGATTCCGACGTCAAAAATGCCAAATTTATTCGTGGACGTCCGTCAAGACGTTGTCTATGCATACGGTTGGCCATCACGGGTTTTCTGGGCCATTTGGAAGGTCAAGTGAGCCCCGGAGCGAGCATACGCCTCATTTTGACGATTTTCCTGTGCTATTGCACACCATTTTTTGGATGATCAGGATTCCGACGTCAAAAATGCAAAATTTGTTTGTGGACGTCCGTCAAGACGTTGTCTATGCATACGGTTGGCAATCACGGGTTTTCTGGGCAGTTTGGAAGGTCAAACGAGCCTCGGAGCGAGCATACGCCTCATTTTGACGATTTTCGTGTGCTATTGCACAACATTTTTTGGGTGATCAGGATTCCGACGTCAAAAATGCCAAATTTGTTCGTGGACGTCCGTCAAGACGCTGTCTATGCATACGGTTGGCCATCACGGGTTTTCTGGGCCGTTTGGAAGGTCAAACGAGCCTCGGAGCGAGCATACGCCTCATTTTGACGATTTTCGTGTGCTATTGCACACAATTTTTTGGGTGATCGGGATTCCGACGTCAAAAATGCAAAATTTGTTCGTGGACGTCCGTCAAGATGTGTCTATGCATACGGTTGGCCATCACGGGTTTTCTGGGCCGTTTGGAAGGTCAAACGAGCCCCGGAGCGAGCATACGCCTCATTTTGACGATTTTCGTGTGCTATTGCACACCATTTTTTGGGTGATCAGGATTTCGACGTCAAAAATGCCAAATTTGTTCGTGGACGTCCGTCAAGACGTTGTCTATGCATACGGTTGGCCATCACGGGTTTTCTGGGCCGTTTGGAAGGTCAAACGAGCCCCGGAGCGAGCATACGCCTCATTTTGACGATTTTCGTGTGCTATTGCACACCATTTTTTGGGTGATCGGGATTCCGACGTCAAAAATGCAAAATTTGTTCGTGGACGTCCGTCAAGACGTTGTCTATGCATATGGTTAGCCATCACGGGTTTTCTGGGCCGTTTGGAAGGTCAAACGAGCCCCGGAGCGAGCATATGCCTCATTTTGACGATTTTCGTGTGCTATTGCACACCATTTTTTGGGTGATCGGGATTCCGACGTCAAAAATGCCAAATTTGTTCGTGGACGTCCGTCAAGACGTTGATACGGTTGGCCATCACAGGTTTTCTGGGCCATTTGGAAGGTCAAACAAGCCCCGGAGCGAGCATACGCCTCATTTTGACGATTTTCGTGTGCTATTGCACACCATTTTTTGGGTGATCAGGATTCCGACGTCAAAAATGCCAAATTTGTTCGTGGACGTCCGTCAAGACGTTGTCTATGCATACTGTTGGCCATCACGGGTTTTCTGGGCCGTTTGGAAGGTCAAACGAGCCCCGGAGCGAGCATACGCCTCATTTTGACGATTTTCGTGTGCTATTGCACACCATTTTTTGGGTGATCATGATTCCGACGTCAAAAATGCAAAATTTGTTCGTGGATGTCCGTCAAGACGTTGTCTATGCATACGGTTGGCCATCACGGGTTTTCTGGGCCGTTTGGAAGGTCAAACGAGCCCTGGAGCGAGCATACGCCTCATTTTGACGATTTTCGTGTGCTATTGCACACCATTTTTTGGGTGATCGGGATTCCGACGTCAAAAATGCCAAATTTGTTCGTGGACGTCCGTCAAGACGTTGTCTATGCATACCGTTGGCCATCACGGGTTTTCTGGGCCGTTTGAAAGGTCAAACGAGCCCCGGAGCGAGCATACACCTCATTTTGACGATTTTCGTGTGCTATTGCACACCATTTTTTGGGTGATCGGGATTCCGACGTCAAAAATGCAAAAATTGTTCGTGGACGTTCGTCAAGACGTTGTCTATGCATACGGTTGGCCATCACGGGTTTTCTGGGATGTTTGGAAGGTCAAACGAGCTCCGGAGCGAGCATACGCCTCATTTTGACGATTTTCGTGTGCTATTGCACACCATTTTTTGGGTGATCAGGATTCCGACGTCAAAAATGCCAAATTTGCTCGTGGACGTCCGTCAAGACGTTGTCTATGCATACGGTTGGCCATCACGGGTTTTCTGGGCCGTTTGGAAGGTCAAACGAGCCCCGGAGCGAGCATACGCCTCATTTTGACGATTTTCGTGTGCTATTGCACACCATTTTTTGGGTGATCGGGATTCCGACGTCAAAAATGCAAAATTTGTTCGTGGACGTCCGTCAAGACGTTGTCTATACATACGGTTGGCCATCACGGGTTTTCTGGGCCGTTTGGAAGGTCAAACGAGCCCCGGAGCGAGCATACGCCTCATTTTGACGATTTTCGTGTGCTATTGCACACCATTTTTTGGGTGATCGGGATTCCGACGTCAAAAATGCCAAATTTGTTCGTGGACGTCCGTCAAGACGTTGTCTATGCATACGGTTGGCCATCACGGGTTTTCTGGGCCGTTTGGAAGGTCTAACGAGCCCCGGAGCGAGCATACGCCTCATTTTGACGATTTTCGTGTGCTATTGCACACCATTTTTTGGGTGATCAAGATTCCGACGTCAAAAATGCAAAATTTGTTCGTGGACGTCCGTCAAGACGTTGTCTATGCATACGGTTGGCCATCACGGGTTTTCTGGGCCGTTTGGAAGGTCAAACGAGCCCCGGAGCGAGCATACGCCTCATTTTGACGATTTTCGTGTGCTATTGCACACCATTTTTTGGGTGATCGGGATTCCGACGTCAAAAATGCCAAATTTGTTCGTGGACGTCCGTCAAGACGTTGTCTATGCATACGGTTGGCCATCAGGGGTTTTCTGGGCCATTTGGAAGGTCAAACGAGCCCCGGAGCGAGCATACGCCTCATTTTGACGATTTTCGTGTGCTATTGCACACCATTTTTTGGGTGATCAGGATTCCGACGTCAAGACGTTGTCTATGCATACGGTTGGCCATCACGGGTTTTCTGGGCCATTTGGAAGGTCAAACGAGCCCTGGAGCGAGCATACGCCTCATTTTGACGATTTTCGTGTGCTATTGCACACCATTTTTTGGGTGATCGGGATTCCGACGTCAAAAATGCAAAATTTGTTCGTGGACGTCCGTCAAGACGTTGTCTATGCATACGGTTGGCCATCACGGGTTTTCTGGGCCGTTTGGAAGGTCAAACGAGCCCCGAAGCGAGCATACGCCTCATTTTGACGATTTTCGTGTGCTATTGCACACCATTTTTTGGGTGATCGGGATTCCGACGTCAAAAATGCCAAATTTGTTCGTGGACGTCCGTCAAGATGTTGTCTATGCATACGGTTGGCCATCACGGGTTTTCTGGGCCATTTGGAAGGTCAAACGAGCCCCGGAGCGAGCATACGCCTCATTTTGACGATTTTCGTGTGCTATTGCACACCATTTTTTGGGTGATCAGGATTCCGACGTCAAAAATGCCAAATTTGTTCGTGGACGTCCGTCAAGACGTTGTCTATGCATACGGTTGGCCATCACGGGTTTTCTGGGCCATTTGAAAGGTCAAACGAGCCCCGGAGCGAGCATACGCCTCATTTTGACGATTTTCGTGTGCTATTGCACACCATTTTTTGGGTGATCAGGATTCCGACGTCAAAAATGCCAAATTTGTTCGTGGACGTCCGTCAAGACGTTGTCTATGCAAACGGTTCGCCATCACGGGTTTTCCGGGCCGTTTGGAAGGTCAAACGAGCCCCGGAGCGAGCATACGCCTCATTTTGACGATTTTCGTGTGCTATTGCACACCATTTTTTGGGTGATCAGGATTCCGACGTTAAAAATGCCAAATTTGTTTGTGGACGTCCGTCAAGACGCTGTCTATGCATACGGTTGGCCATCACGGGTTTTCTGGGCCATTTGGAAGGTCAAACGAGCCCCGGAGTGAGCATACGCCTCATTTTGACGATTTTCGTGTGCTATTGCACACCATTTTTTGGGTGATCGGGATTCCGACGTCAAAAATGCCAAATTTGTTCGTGGACGTCCGTCAAGACGTTGATACGGTTGGCCATCACAGGTTTTCTGGGCCATTTGGAAGGTCAAACGAGCCCCGGAGCGAGCATACGCCTCATTTTGACAATTTTCGTGTGCTATTGCACACCATTTTTTGGGTGATCAGGATTCCGACGTCAAAAATGCCAAATTTGTTCGTGGACGTCCGTCAAGACGTTGTCTATGCATACGATTGGCCATCACGGGTTTTCTAGGCCGTTTGGAAGGTCAAACGAGCCCCGGAGCGAGCATACGCCTCATTTTGACGATTTTCGTGTGTTATTGCACACCATTTTTTGGGTGATCGGGATTCCGACGTCAAAAATGCAAATTTTGTTCGTGGACGTCCGTCAAGATGTTGTCTATGCATACGGTTGGCCATCACAGGTTTTCTGGGGCCGTTTGGAAGGTCAAACGAGCCCCGGAGCGAGCATACGCCTCATTTTGACGATTTTCGTGTGCTATTGCACACCATTTTTTGGGTGATCAGGATTCCGACGTCAAAAATGCCAAATTTGTTCGTGGACGTCCGTCAAGACGTTGTCTATGCATACGGTTGGCCATCACGGGTTTTCTGGGCCGTTTGGAAGGTCAAACGAGCCCCGGAGCGAGCATACGCCTCATTTTGACGATTTTCGTGTGCTATTGCACACCATTTTTTGGGTGATCGGGATTCCGACGTCAAAAATGCAAAATTTGTTCGTGGACGTCCGTCAAGACGTTGTCTATGCATATGGTTGGCCATCACGGGTTTTCTGGGCCGTTTGGAAGGTCAAACGAGCCCCGGAGCGAGCATACGCCTTATTTTGACGATTTTCGTGTGCTATTGCACACCATTTTTTGGGTGATCGGGATTCCGACGTCAAAAATGCCAAATTTGTTCGTGGACGTCCGTCAAGACGTTGATACGGTTGGCCATCACAGGTTTTCTGGGCCATTTGGAAGGTCAAACGAGCCCCGGAGCGAGCATACGCCTCATTTTGACGATTTTCGTATGCTATTGCACACCATTTTTTGGGTGATCAGGATTCCGACGTCAAAAATGCCAAATTTGTTCGTGGACGTCCGTCAAGACGTTGTCTATGCATACTGTTGGCCATCACGGGTTTTCTGGGCCGTTTGGAAGGTCAAACGAGCCCCGGAGCGAGCATACGCCTCATTTTGACGATTTTCGTGTGCTATTGCACACCATTTTTTGGGTGATCATGATTCCGACGTCAAAAATGCAAAATTTGTTCGTGGATGTCCGTCAAGACGTTGTCTATGCATACGGTTGGCCATCACGGGTTTTCTGGGCCGTTTGGAAGGTCAAACGAGCCCTGGAGCGAGCATACGCCTCATTTTGACGATTTTCGTGTGCTATTGCACACCATTTTTTGGGTGATCGGGATTCCGACGTCAAAAATGCCAAATTTGTTCGTGGACGTCCGTCAAGACGTTGTCTATGCATACGGTTGGCCATCACGGGTTTTCTGGGCCATTTGGAAGGTCAAACGACCCCGGAGCGAGCATACGCCTCATTTTGACGATTTTCGTGTGCTATTGCACACCATTTTTTGGGTGATCGGGATTCCGACGTCAAAAATGCAAAATTTGTTCGTGGACGTCCGTCAAGATGTTGTCTATGCATACGGTTGGCCATCACGGGTTTTCTGGGCCATTTGGAAGGTCAAACGAGCCCCGGAGCGAGCATACGCCTCATTTTGACGATTTTCGTGTGCTATTGCACACCATTTTTTGGGTGATCAGGATTCCGACGTCAAAAATGCCAAATTTGTTCGTGGACGTCCGTCAAGACGTTGTCTATGCATACGGTTGGCCATCACGGGTTTTCTGGGCCGTTTGGAAGGTCAAACGAGCCCCGGAGCGAGCATACGCCTCATTTTGACGATTTTCGTGTGCTATTGCACACCATTTTTTGGGTGATCGGGATTTCGACGTCAAAAATGCAAAATTTATTCGTGGACGTCTGTCAAGACGTTGTCTATGCATACGGTTGGCCATAACGGGTTTTCTGGGCCGTTTGGAAGGTCAAACGAGCCCCGGAGCGAGCATACGCCTCATTTTGACGATTTTCGTGTGCTATTGCACACCATTTTTTGGGTGATCGGGATTCCGACGTCAAAAATGCCAAATTTGTTTGTGGACGACCGTCAAGACGTTTTCTATGCATACGATTGGCCATCACGGGTTTTCTGGGCCGTTTGGAAGGTCAAACGAGCCCCGGAGCGAGCATACGCCTCATTTTGACGATTTTCGTGTGCTATTGCACACCATTTTTTGGGTGATCGGGATTTCGACGTCAAAAATGCAAAATTTGTTCGTGGACGTCCGTCAAGACATTGTCTATGCATACGGTTTGCCATCACGGGTTTTCTGGGCCGTTTTGAAGGTCAAACGAGCCCCGGAGCGAGCATACGCCTCATTTTGACGATTTTCGTGTGCTATTGCACACCATTTTTTGGGTGATCGGGATTCTGACGTCAAAAATGCCAAATTTGTTCATGGACTTCCGTCAAGACGTTGTCTATGCATACGGTTGGCCATCACGGGTTTTCTGGGCATTTGGTAGGTCAAACGAGCCCCGGAGCGAGCATACGCCTCATTTTGACGATTTTCGTGTGCTATTGCACACCATTTTTTGGGTGATCAGGATTCCGACGTTAAAAATGCCAAATTTGTTCGTGGACGTCCGTCAAGACGTTGTCTATGCATACGGTTTGCCATCACGGGTTTTCTGGGCCGTTTGGAAGGTCAAACGAGCCCCGGAGCGAGCATACACCTCATTTTGACGATTTTCGTGTGCTATTGCACACCATTTTTTGGGTGATCGGGATTCCGACGTCAAAAATGCAAAATTTGTTCGTGGACGTCCGTCAAGACGTTGTCTATGCATACGGTTGGCCATCACGGGTTTTCTGGGCAGTTTGGAAGGTCAAACGAGCCCCGGAGCGAGCATACGCCTCATTTTGACGATTTTCGTGTGCTATTGCACACCATTTTTTGGGTGATCGGGATTCCGACGTCAAAAATGCAAAATTTGTTCGTGGACGTCCGTCAAGACGTTGTCTATGCATACGGTTGGCCATCACGGGTTTTCTGGGCCATTTGGAAGGTCAAACGAGCCCCGGAGCGAGCATACGCCTCATTTTGACGATTTTTGTGTGCTATTGCACACCATTTTTTGGGTGATCAGGATTCCGACGTCAAAAATGCCAAATTTGTTCGTGAACGTCCGTCAAGACGTTGTCTATGCATACGGTTGGCCATCACGGGATTTCTGGGCCGTTTAGAAGGTCAAACGAGCCCCGGAGCGAGCATACGCCTCATTTTGACGATTTTCGTGTGCTATTGCACACCATTTTTTGGGTGATCGGGATTCCGACATCAAAAATGCAAAATTTGTTCGTGGACGTCCATCAAGACGTTGTCTATGCATACGGTTGGCCATCACGGGTTTTCTGGGCATTTTGGAAGGTCAAACAAGCCCCGGAGCGAGCATACGCCTCAATTTGATGATTTTCGTGTGCTATTGCACACCATTTTTTAGGTGATCAGGATTCCGACGTCAAAAATGCCAAATTTGTTCGTGGACGTCCGTCAAGACGTTGTCTATGCATACAGGATGCCATCACGGGTTTTCTGGGCCGTTTGGAAAGTCAAACGAGCCCCGAAGCGAGCATACGCCTCATTTTGACGATTTTCGTGTGCTATTGCACACCATTTTTTGGGTGATCGGGATTCCGACGTCAAAAATAAAAAATTTGTTCGTGGACGTCCGTCAAGACGTTGTCTATGCAAACGGTTGGCCATCACGGGTTTTCTGGGCCGTTTGGAAGGTCAAACGAGCCCCGGAGCGAGCATACGCATCATTTTGACGATTTTCGTGTGCTATTGCACACCATTTTTTGGGTGATCAGGATTCCGACGTTAAAAATGCCAAATTTGTTCATGGACGTCCGTCAAGACGTTGTCTATGCATACGGTTTTCCATCACGGGTTTTCTGGGCCGTTTGGAAGGTCAAACGAGCCCCGGAGCGAGCATACACCTCATTTTGACGATTTTCGTGTGCTATTGCACACCATTTTTTGGGTGATCGGGATTCCGACGTCAAAAATGCGAAATTTGTTCGTGGACGTCCGTCAAGACGTTGTCTATGTATATGGTTGGCCATCACGGGTTTTCTGGGCAGTTTGGAAGGTCAAACGAGCCCCGGAGCGAGCATACGCCTTATTTTGACGATTTTCGTGTGCTATTGCACACCATTTTTTGGGTGATCAGGATTCCGACGTCAAAAATGCCAAATTTGTTCGTGGACATCCGTCAAGACGTTGTCTATGCATAAGGTTGGCCATCACGGGTTTTCTGGGCCGTTTGGAAGGTCAAACGAGCTCCGGAGCGAGCATACGCCTCATTTTGATGATTTTCGTGTGCTATTGCACACCATTTTTTGGGTGATCGGGATTTCGACGTCAAAAATGCAAAATTTGTTCGTGGACGTCCGTCAAGACGTTGTCTATGCAAACGGTTGGCCATCACGGGTTTTCTGGGCCGTTTGGAAGGTCAAACGAGCCCCGGAGCGAGCATACGCCTCATTTTGACGATTTTCGTGTGCTATTGCACACCATTTTTTGGGTGATCAGGATTCCGACGTTAAAAATGCCAAATTTGTTCATGGACGTCCGTCAAGACGTTGTCTATGCATACGGTTTTCCATCACGGGTTTTCTGGGCCGTTTGGAAGGTCAAACGAGCCCCGGAGCGAGCATACACCTCATTTTGACGATTTTCGTGTGCTATTGCACACCATTTTTTGGGTGATCGGGATTCCGACGTCAAAAATGCGAAATTTGTTCGTGGACGTCCGTCAAGACGTTGTCTATGTATACGGTTGGCCATCACGGGTTTTCTGGGCAGTTTGGAAGGTCAAACGAGCCCCGGAGCGAGCATACGCCTCATTTTGACGATTTTCGTGTGCTATTGCACACCATTTTTTGGGTGATCAGGATTCCGACGTCAAAAATGCCAAATTTGTTCATGGACTTCCGTCAAGACGTTGTCTATGCATACGGTTGGCCATCACGGGTTTTCTGGGCATTTGGAAGGTCAAACGAGCCCCGGAGCGAGCATACGCCTCATTTTGACGATTTTCGTGTGCTATTGCACACCATTTTTTGGGTGATCAGGATTCCGACGTTAAAAATGCCAAATTTGTTCGTGGACGTCCGTCAAGACGTTGTCTATGCATACGGTTTGCCATCACGGGTTTTCTGGGCCGTTTGGAAGGTCAAACGAGCCCCGGAGCGAGCATACACCTCATTTTGACGATTTTCGTGTGCTATTGCACACCATTTTTTGGGTGATCGGGATTCCGACGTCAAAAATGCAAAATTTGTTCGTGGACGTCCGTCAAGACGTTGTCTATGTATACGGTTGGCCATCACGGGTTTCCTGGGCAGTTTGGAAGGTCAAACGAGCCCCGGAGCGAGCATACGCCTCATTTTGACGATTTTCGTGTGCTATTGCACACCATTTTTTGGGTGATCGGGATTCCGACGTTAAAAATGCAAAATTTGTTCGTGGACGTCCGTCAAGACGTTGTCTATGCATACGGTTGGCCATCACGGGTTTTCTGGGCCGTTTGGAAGGTCAAACAAGCCCCGGAGCGAGCATATGCCTCATTTTGACGATTTTCGTGTGCAATTGCACACCATTTTTTGGGTGATCGGGATTCCGACGTCAAAAATGCCAAATTTGTTCGTGGACGTCCGTCAAGACGTTGTCTATGCATACGGTTGGCCATCACGGGTTTTCTGGGCCATTTGGAAGGTCAAACGAGCCCCGGAGTGAGCATACGCCTCATTTTGACGATTTTCGTGTGCTATTGCACACCATTTTTTGGGTGATCAGGATTCCGACGTCAAAAATGCCAAATTTGTTCGTGGACGTCCGTCAAGACGTTGTCTATGCATACGGTTTGCCATCACGGGTTTTCTGGGCCGTTTGGAAGGTCAAACGAGCCCCGGAGCGAGCATACGCCTCATTTTGACGATTTTCGTGTGCTATTGCACACCATTTTTTGGGTGATCGGGATTCCGACGTCAAAAATGCAAAATTTGTTCGTGGACGTCCGTCAAGACGTTGTCTATGCATACGGTTGGCCATCACGGGTTTTCTGGGCCGTTTGGAAGGTCAAACGAGCCCCGGAGCGAGCATACGCCTCATTTTGACGATTTTCGTGTGCTATTGCACACCATTTTTTGGGTGATCGGGATTCCGACGTCAAAAATGCAAAATTTGTTCGTGGACGTCCGTCAAGACGTTGTCTATGCATACGGTTGGCCATCACGGGTTTTCTGGGCAGTTTGGAAGGTCAAACGAGCACCGGAGCGAGCATACGCCTCATTTTGACGATTTTCGTGTGCTACTGCACACCATTTTTTGGGTGATCAGGATTCCGACGTCAAAAATGCCAAATTTGTTCGTGGACGTCCGTCAAGACGTTGTCTATGCATACGGTTGGCCATCACGAGTTTTCTGGGCCGTTTGGAAGGTCAAACGAGCCCCGGAGCGAGCATACGCCTCATTTTGACGATTTTCGTGTGCTATTGCACACCATTTTTTGGGTGATCGGGATTCCGACGTAAAAAATGCCAAATTTGTTCATGGACGTCCGTCAAAACGTTGTCTATGCATACGGTTGGCCATCACGGGTTTTCTGGGCCGTTTGGAAGCTCAAACGAGCCCTGGAGCGAGCATACGCCTCATTTTGACGATATTCGTGTGCTATTGCACACCATTTTTTGGGTGATCGGGATTCCGACGTCAAAAATGCCAAATTTGTTCGTGGACGTCCGTCAAGACGTTGTCTATGCATACGGTTGGCCATCACGGGTTTTCTGGGCCGTTTGAAGGTCAAACGAGCCCCGGAGCGAGCATACGCCTCATTTTGACGATTTTCGTGTGCTATTGCACACCATTTTTTGGGTGATCGGGATTCCGACGTCAAAAATGCCAAATTTGTTCGTGGACGTCCCTTAAGACGTTTTCTATGCATACGGTTGGCCATCACAGGTTTTCTGGGCCGTTTGGAAGGTCAAACGAGCCCCGGAGCGAACATACGCCTCATTTTGACGATTTTCGTGTGCTATTGCACACCATTTTTTGGGTGATCGGGATTCCGACGTCAAAAATGCAAAATTTGTTCGTGGACGTCCCTCAAGACGTTGTCTATGCATACGATTGGCCATCACAGGTTTTCTGGGCCATTTGGAAGGTCAAACGAGCCCCGGAGCGAGCATACGCCTCATTTTGATGATTTTTGTGTGCTATTGCACACCATTTTTTGGGTGGTCGGGATTCCGACGTCAAAAATGCAAAATTTGTTCGTGGACGTCCGTCAAGATGTTGTCTATGCATACGATTGGCCATCACGGGTTTTCTGGGCCGTTTGGAAGGTCAAACGAGCCCCGGAGCGAGCATACGCCTCATTTTGACGATTTTCGTGTGCTATTGCACACCATTTTTTGGGTGATCAGGATTTCGACGTCAAAAATGCCAAATTTGTTCGTGGACGTCCGTCAAGACGTTGTCTATGCATACGGTTGGCCATCACGGGTTTTCTGGGCCGTTTGGAAGGTCAAACGAGCCCCGGAGCGAGCATACGCCTCATTTTGACGATTTTCGTGTGCTATTGCACACCATTTTTTGGGTGATCGGGATTCCGACGTCAAAAATGCAAAATTTGTTCGTGGACGTCCGTCAAGACGTTGTCTATGCATATGGTTGGCCATCACGGGTTTTCTGGGCCGTTTGGAAGGTCAAACGAGCCCCGGAGCGAGCATACGCCTCATTTTGACGATTTTCGTGTGCTATTGCACACCATTTTTTGGGTGATCGGGATTCCGACGTCAAAAATGCAAAATTTGTTCGTGGACGTCCGTCAAGACGTTGATACGGTTGGCCATCACAGGTTTTCTGGGCCATTTGGAAGGTCAAACGAGCCCCGGAGCGAGCATACGCCTCATTTTGACAATTTTCGTGTGCTATTGCACACCATTTTTTGGGTGATCAGGATTCCGACGTCAAAAATGCCAAATTTGTTCGTGGACGTCCGTCAAGACGTTGTCTATGCATACGGTTGGCCATCACGGGTTTTCTAGGCCGTTTGGAAGGTCAAACGAGCCCCGGAGCGAGCATACGCCTCATTTTGACGATTTTCGTGTGTTATTGCACACCATTTTTTGGGTGATCGGGATTCCGACGTCAAAAATGCAAAATTTGTTCGTGGACGTCCGTCAAGACGTTGTCTATGCATACGGTTGGCCATCACGGGTTTTCTGGGCCGTTTGGAAGGTCAAACGAGCCCCGGAGCGAGCATACGCCTCATTTTGACGATTTTCGTGTGCTATTGCACACCATTTTTTGGGTGATCGGGATTCCGACGTCAAAAATGCAAAATTTGTTTGTGGGCGTCCGTCAAGACGTTGTCTATGCATACGGTTGGCCATCACGGGTTTTCTGGGCAGTTTGGAAGGTCAAACGAGCCCCAGAGCGAGCATACGCCTCATTTTGACGATTTTCGTGTGCTATTGCACACCATTTTTTGGGTGATCAGGATTCCGACGTTAAAAATGCCAAATTTGTTCGTGGACGTCCGTCAAGACGTTGTCTATGCATACGGTTGGCCATCATGGGTTTTCTGGGCCGTTTGGAAGGTCAAACGAGCCCCAGAGCGAGCATACGCCTCATTTTGACGATTTTCGTGTGCTATTGCACACCATTTTTTGGGTGATCAGGATTCCGACGTCAAAAATGCCAAATTTGTTCGTGGACGTCCGTCAAGACGTTGTCTATGCATACGGTTGGCCATCACGGGTTTTCTGGGCCGTTTGGAAGGTCAAACGAGCCCCGGAGCGAGCATACGCCTCATTTTGACGATTTTCGTGTGCTATTGCACACCATTTTTTGGGTGATCGGGATTCCGACGTCAAAAATGCAAAATTTGTTCGTGGACGTCCGTCAAGACGTTGTCTATGCATATGGTTGGCCATCACGGGTTTTCTGGGCCGTTTGGAAGGTCAAACGAGCCCCGGAGCGAGCATACGCCTCATTTTGACGATTTTCGTGTGCTATTGCACACCATTTTTTGGGTGATCGGGATTCCGACGTCAAAAATGCCAAATTTGTTCGTGGACGTCCGTCAAGACGTTGATACAGTTGGCCATCACAGGTTTTCTGGGCCATTTGGAAGGTCAAACGAGCCCCGGAGCGAGCATACGCCTCATTTTGACGATTTTCGTGTGCTATTGCACACCATTTTTTGGGTGATCAGGATTCCGACGTCAAAAATGCCAAATTTGTTCGTGGACGTCCGTCAAGACGTTGTCTATGCATACGGTTGGCCATCACGGGTTTTCTGGGCCGTTTGGAAGGTCAAACGAGCCCCGGAGCGAGCATACGCCTCATTTTGACGATTTTCGTGTGCTATTGCACACCATTTTTTGGGTGATCGGGATTCTGACGTCAAAAATGCAAATTTTGTTCGTGGACGTCCGTCAAGACGTTGTCTATGCATACGGTTGGCCATCACAGGTTTTCTGGGCCGTTTGGAAGGTCAAACGAGCCCCGGAGCGAGCATACGCCTCATTTTGACGATTTTCGTGTGCTATTGCACACCATTTTTTGGGTGATCGGGATTCCGACGTCAAAAATGCCAAATTTGTTCGTGGACGTCCGTCAAGACGTTGTCTATGCATACGGTTGGCCATCACGGGTTTTCTGGGCCATTTGGAAGGTCAAGCGAGCCCCGGAGCGAGCATACGCCTCATTTTGACGATTTTCGTGTGCTATTGCACACCATTTTTTGGGTGATCGGGATTCCGACGTCAAAAATGCCAAATTTGTTCGTGGACGTCCGTCAAGACGTTGTCTATGCATACGGTTGGCCATCACAGGTTTTCTGGGCCGTTTGGAAGGTCAAACGAGCCCCGGAGCGAGCATACGCCTCATTTTGACGATTTTCGTGTGCTATTGCACACCATTTTTTGGGTGATCGGGATTCCGACGTCAAAAATGCCAAATTTGTTCGTGGACGTCCGTCAAGACGTTGTCTATGCATACGGTTGGCCATCACGGGTTTTCTGGGCCATTTGGAAGGTCAAGCGAGCCCCGGAGCGAGCATACGCCTCATTTTGACGATTTTCCTGTGCTATTGCACACCATTTTTTGGGTGATCAGGATTCCGACGTCAAAAATGCCAAATTTGTTCGTGGACGTCCGTCAAGACGTTGTCTATGCATACGGTTGGCCATCATGGGTTTTCTAGGCCGTTTGGAAGGTCAAAGGAGCCCCGGAGCGAGCATACGCCTCATTTTGACGATTTTCGTGTGCTATTGCACACCATTTTTTCGGTGATCGGGATTCCGACGTCAAAAATGCCAAATTTGTTCATGGACGTCCGTCAAGACGTTGTCTATGCATACGGTTGGCCATCACGGGTTTTCTGGGCCGTTTGGAAGGTCAAACGAGCCCCGGAGTGAGCATACGCCTCATTTTGACGATTTTCGTGTGCTATTGCACACCATTTTTTGGGTGATCGGGATTCTGACGTCAAAAATGCAAATTTTGTTCGTGGACGTCCGTCAAGACGTTGTCTATGCATACGGTTGGCCATCACGGGTTTTCTGGGCCGTTTGGAAGGTCAAACGAGCCCCGGAGCGAGCATACGCCTCATTTTGACGATTTTCGTGTGCTATTGCACACCATTTTTTGGGTGATCGGGATTCCGACGTCAAAAATGCAAAATTTGTTCGTGGACGTCCGTCAAGACGTTGTCTATGCATACGGTTGGCCATCACGGGTTTTCTGGGCCGTTTGGAAGGTCAAACGAGCCCCGGAGCGAGCATACGCCTCATTTTGACGATTTTCGTGTGCTATTGCACACCATTTTTTGGGTGATCAGGATTTCGACGTCAAAAATGCCAAATTTGTTCGTGGACGTCCGTCAAGACGTTGTCTATGCATACGGTTGGCCATCACGGGTTTTCTGGGCCGTTTGGAAGGTCAAACGAGCCCCGGAGCGAGCATACGCCTCATTTTGACGATTTTCGTGTGCTATTGCACACCATTTTTTGGGTGATCGGGATTCCGACGTCAAAAATGCAAAATTTGTTCGTGGACGTCCGTCAAGACGTTGTCTATGCATACGGTTGGCCATCATGGCTTTTCTGGGCCGTTTGGAAGGTCAAAGGAGCCCCGGAGCGAGCATACGCCTCATTTTGACGATTTTCGTGTGCTATTGCACACCATTTTTTCGGTGATCGGGATTCCGACGTCAAAAATGCCAAATTTGTTCGTGGACGTCCGTCAAGACGTTGTCTATGCATACAGTTGGCCATCACGGGTTTTCTGGGCCGTTTGGAAGGTCAAACGAGCCCCGGAGTGAGCATACGCCTCATTTTGACGATTTTCGTGTGCTATTGCACACCATTTTTTGGGTGATCAGGATTCCAACGTCAAAAATGCCAAATTTGTTCGTAGACATCCGTCAAGACGTTGTCTATGCATACGGTTGGCCATCACGGGTTTTCTGGGCCGTTTGGAAGGTCAAACGAGCCCCGGAGCGAGCATACGCCTCATTTTGACGATTTTCGTGTGCTATTGCACACCATTTTTTGGGTGATCGGGATTCCGACGTCAAAAATGCAAAATTTGTTCGTGGACGTCCGTCAAGACGTTGTCTATGCATACGGTTGGCCATCACGGGTTTTCTGGGCCGTTTGGAAGGTCAAACGAGCCCCGGAGCGAGCATACGCCTCATTTAATGATTTTCGTGTGCTATTACACACCATTTTTTGGGTGATCGGGATTCCGACGTCAAAAATGCCAAATTTGTTCATGGACGTCCGTCAAGACGTTGTCTATGCATACGGTTGGCCATCACGGGTTATCTGGGCCATTTGGAAGGTCAAACGATTCCCGGAGCGAGCATACGCCTAATTTTGACGATTTTCGTGTGCTATTGCACACCTTTTTTTGGGTGATCAAAATTCCGACGTCAAAAATGCCAAATTTGTTCGTGGACGTCCGTCAAGACGTTGTCTATGCATACGGTTGGCTATCACGGGTTTTCTAGGCCGTTTGAAAGGTCAAACGAGCCCCGGAGCGAGCATACGCCTCATTTTGACGATTTTCGTGTGCTATTGCACACCATTTTTAAGTGATCGGGATTCCGACGTCAAAAATGCAAAATTTGTTCGTGGACATCCGTCAAGACGTTGTCTATGCATACGGTTGGCCATCACGGGTTTTCTGGGCCATTTGGAAGGTCAAACGATTCCCGGAGCGAGCATACGCCTAATTTTGACGATTTTCGTGTGCTATTTCACACCTTTTTTTGGGTGATCAAAATTCCGACGTCAAAAATGCCAAATTTGTTCGTGGACGTCCGTCAAGACGTTGTCTATGCATACGGTTGGCTATCACAGGTTTTCTGGGCCGTTTGAAAGGTCAAACGAGCCCCGGAGCGAGCATACGCCTCATTTTGACGATTTTCGTGTGCTATTGCACACCATTTTTTGGGTGATCGGGATTCCGACGTCAAAAATGCAAAATTTGTTCGTGGACGTCCGTCAAGACGTTGTCTATGCATACGGTTGGCCATCACGGGTTTTCTGGGCCATTTGGAAGGTCAAACGAGCCCCGGAGCGAGCATACGCCTTATTTTGACGATTTTCGTGTGCTATTGCACACCATTTTTTGGGTGATCGGGATTCCGACGTCAAAAATGCAAAATTTGTTCGTGGACGTCCGTCAAGACGTTGTCTATGTATACGGTTGGCCATCACGGGTTTTCTGGGCCGTTTGGAAGGTCAAAAGAGCCCCGGAGCGAGCATACGCCTCATTTTGACGATTTTCGTGTGCTATTGCACACCATTTTTTGGGTGATCGGGATTCCGACGTCAAAAATGCAAAATTTGTTCGTGGACGTCCGTCAAGACGTTGTCTATGCATACGGTTGGCCATCACAGGTTTTCTGGGCCGTTTGGAAGGTCAAACGAGCCCCGGAGCGAGCATACGCCTCATTTTGACGATTTTCGTGTGCTATTGCACACCATTTTTTGGGTGATCGGGATTCCGACGTCAAAAATGCAAAATTTGTTCGTGGACGTCCGTCAAGATGTTGTCTATGCATACGGTTGGCCATCACGGGTTTTCTCGGCCGTTTGGAAGGTCAAACGAGCCCCGGAGCGAGCATACGCCTCATTTTGACGATTTTTGTGTGCTATTGCACACCATTTTTTGGGTAATCGGGATTCCGACGTCAAAAATGCCAAATTTGTTCGTGGACGTCCGTTTAGATGTTGTCTATGCATACGGTTGGCCATCACGGGTTTTCTCGGCCGTTTGGAAGGTCAAACGAGCCCCGGAGCGAGCATACGCCTCATTTTGACGATTTTCGTGTGCTATTGCACACCATTTTTTGGGTAATCGGGATTCCGACGTCAAAAATGCCAAATTTGTTCGTGGACGTCCGTTAAGACGTTGTCTATGCATACGGTTGGCCATCACGGTTTTTCTGGGCCATTTGGAAGGTCAAACGAGCCCCGGAGCGAGCATACGCCTCATTTTGACGATTTTCGTGTGCTATTGCACACTATTTTTTGGGTGATCAGGATTCCGACGTCAAAAATGCCAAATTTGTTCGTGGACGTCCGTCAAGACGTTGTCTATGCATACGGTTGGCCATCACAGGTTTTCTGGGCCGTTTGGAAGGTCAAACGAGCCCCGGAGCGAGCATACGCCTCATTTTGACGATTTTCGTGTGCTATTGCACACCATTTTTTGGGTGATCAGGATTCCGACGTCAAAAATGCAAAATTTGTTCGTGGACGTCCGTCAAGACGTTGTCTATGCATACGGTTGGCCATCACGGGTTTTCTGGGCCGTTTAGAAGGTCAAACGAGCCCCGGAGCGAGCATACGCCTCATTTTGACGATTTTCGTGTGCTATTGCACACCATTTTTTGGGTGATCGGGATTCCGACGTTAAAAATGCCAAATTTGTTCGTGGACGTCCGTCAAGACGTTGTCTATGCATACGGTTGGCCATCACGGGTTTTCTGGGCCATTTGGAAGGTCAAACGAGCCCCGGAGCGAGCATACGCCTCATTTTGACGATTTTCGTGTGCTATTGCACACCATTTTTTGGGTGATCGGGATTCCGACGTCAAAAATGCCAAATTTGTTCATGGACGTCCGTCAAGACGTTGTCTATGCATACGGTTGGCCATCACGGGTTTTTTGGGCCATTTGGAAGGTCAAACGAGCCCCGGAGCGAGCATACGCCTCATTTTGACGATTTTCATGTGCTATTGCACACCATTTTTTGGGTGATCAGGATTCCGACGTCAAAAATTCCAAATTTTTTCGTGGACGTCCGTCAAGACGTTGTCTATGCATACGGTTGGCCATCACGGGTTTTCTGGGCCGTTTGGAAGGTCAAACGAGCCCCGGAGCGAGCATACGCCTCATTTTGACGATTTTCGTGTGCTATTGCACACCATTTTTTGGGTGATCGGGATTCCGACGTCAAAAATGCCAAATTTGTTCGTGGACGTCCGTCAAGACGTTGTCTATGCATACGGTTGGCCATCACGGGTTTTCTGGGCCGTTTGGAAGGTCAAACGAGCCCCGGAGCGAGCATACGCCTCATTTAGACGATTTTCGTGTGCTATTGCACACCATTTTTTGGGTGATCGGGATTCCGACGTCAAAAATGCAAAATTTGTTCGTGGACGTCCGTCAAGACGTTGTCTATGCATACGGTTGGCCATCACGGGTTTTCTGGGCCGTTTGGAAGGTCAAACGAGCCCCGGAGCGAGCATACGCCTCATTTTGACGATTTTCGTGTGCTATTGCACACCATTTTTTGGGTGATCGGGATTCCGACGTCAAAAATGCAAAATTTGTTCGTGGACGTCCGTCAAGACGTTGTCTATGCATACGGTTGGCCATCACGGGTTTTCTGGGCCGTTTGGAAGGTCAAACGAGCCCCGGAGCGAGCATACGCCTCATTTTGACGATTTTCGTGTGCTATTGCACACCATTTTTTGGGTGATCGTGATTCCGACGTCAAAAATGCCAAATTTGTTCATGGACGTCCGTCAAGACGTTGTCTATGCATACGGTTGGCCATCACGGGTTTTCTGGGCCATTTGGAAGGTCAAACGAGCCCCGGAGCGAGCATACGCCTCATTTTGACGATTTTCGTGTGCTATTGCACACCTTTTTTTGGGTGATCAAAATTCCGACGTCAAAAATGCCAAATTTGTTCGTGGACTTCCGTCAAGATGTTGTCTATGCATACGGTTGGCCATCACGGGTTTTCTGGGCCGTTTGAAAGGTCAAACGAGCCCTGGAGCGAGCATAATCCTCATTTTGACGATTTTCGTGTGCTATTGCACACCATTTTTTGGGTGATCGGGATTCCGACGTCAAAAATGCAAAATTTGTTCGTGGACGTCCGTCAAGACGTTGTCTATGCATACGGTTGGCCATCACGGGTTTTCTTGGCCGTTTGGAAGGTCAAACGAGCCCCGGAGCGAGCATACGCCTCATTTTGACGATTTTCGTGTGCTATTGCACACCATTTTTTGGGTGATCGGGATTCCGACGTCAAAAATGCCAAATTTGTTCGTGGACATCCGTCAAGACGTTTTCTATGCATACGGTTGGCCATCACGGGCTTTCTGGGCCGTTTGGAAGGTCAAACGATCCCCGGAGCGAGCATACGCCTCATTTTGACGATTTTCGTGTGCATAGCACACCATTTTTTGGGTGATCGGGATTCCGACGTCAAAAATGCCAAATTTGTTCGTGGACGTCCGTCAAGACGTTGTCTATGCATACGGTTGGCCATCACGGGTTTTCTGGGCCGTTTGGAAGGTCAAACGAGCCCCGGAGCGAGCATACGCCTCATTTTGACGATTTTCGTGTGCTATTGCACACCATTTTTTGGGTGATCAGGATTCCAACGTCAAAAATGCCAAATTTGTTCGTGGACGTCTGTCAAGACGTTGTCTATGCATACGGTTGGCCATCACGGGTTTTCTGGGCCGTTTGGAAGGTCAAACGAGCCCCGGAGCGAGCATACGCCTCATTTTGACGATTTTCGTGTGCTATTGCACACCATTTTTTGGTTGATCGGGATTCCGACGTCAAAAATGCCAAATTTGTTCGTGGACGTCCGTCAAGACGTTTTCTATGCATACGGTTGGCCATCACGGGTTTTTTGGGCCATTTGGAAGGTCAAACAAGCCCCGGAGCGAGCATACGCCTCATTTTGATGATTTTCGTGTGCTATTGCACACCATTTTTTGGGTGATCAGGATTCCGACGTCAAAAATGCCAAATTTGTTTGTGGACGTCCGTCAAGACGTTGTCTATGCATACGGTTGGCCATCACGGGTTTTCTGGGCCGTTTGGAAGGTCAAACGAGCCCCGGAGCGAGCATACGCCTCATTTTGACGATTTTCGTGTGCTATTGCACACCATTTTTTGGGTGATCGGGATTCCGACGTCAAAAATGCAAAATTTGTTCGTGGACGTCCGTCAAGACGTTGTCTATGCATACGGTTGGCCATCACGGGTTTTCTGGGCCGTTTGGAAGGTCAAACGAGCGCCGGAGCGAGCATACGCCTCATTTTGACGATTTTCGTGTGCTATTGCACACCATTTTTTGGGCTATCGGGATTCCGACGTCAAAAATGCCAAATTTGTTCATGGACATCCGTCAAGACGTTGTCTATGCATACGGTTGGCCATCACGGGTTTTCTGGGCCATTTGGAAGGTCAAACGAGCCCCGGAGCGAGCATACACCTAGTTTTGACGATTTTCGTGTGCTATTGCACACCTTTTTTTGGGTGATCAAAATTCCGACGTCAAAAATGCCAAATTTGTTCGTGGATGTCCATCAAGACGCTGTCTATGCATACGGTTGGCTATCACGGGTTTTCTGGGCCGTTTGGAAGGACAAACGAGCCCCGGAGCGAGCATACGCCTCATTTTGACGATTTTCGTGTGCTATTGCACACCATTTTTTGGGTGATCGGGATTCCGACGTCAAAAATGCAAAATTTGTTCGTGGACGTCCGTCAAGACATTGTCTATGCATACGGTTGGCCATCACGGGTTTTCTGGGCCGTTTGGAAGGTCAAACGAGCCCTGGAGCGAGCATACGCCTCATTTTGACGATTTTCGTGTGCTATTGCACACCATTTTTTGGGTAATCGGGATTCCGACGTCAAAAATGCCAAATTTGTTCGTGGACGTCCGTTAAGACGTTGTCTATGCATACGGTTGGCCATCACGGGTTTTCTGGGCCATTTGGAAGGTCAAACGAGCCCCGGAGCGAGCATACGCCTCATTTTGACGATTTTCGTGTGCTATTGCACACCATTTTTTGGGTGATCAGGATTCCGACGTCAAAAATGCCAAATTTGTTCGTGGACGTCCGTCAAGACGTTGTCTATGCATACGGTTGGCCATCACAGGTTTTCTGGGCCGTTTGGAAGGTCAAACGAGCCCCGGAGCGAGCATACGCCTCATTTTGACGATTTTCGTGTGCTATTGCACACCATCTTTTGGGTGATCGGGATTCCGACGTCAAAAATGCAAAATTTGTTCATGGACGTCTGTCAAGACGTTGTCTATGCATACGGTTGGCCATCACGGGTTTTCTGGGCCGTTTGGAAGGTCAAACGAGCCCCGGAGCGAGCATACGCCTCATTTTGACGATTTTCGTGTGCTATTGCACACCATTTTTTGGGTGATCGGGATTCCGACGTCAAAAATGCCAAATTTGTTCATGGACATCCGTCAAGACGTTGTCTATGCATACGGTTGGCTATCACGGGTTTTCTGGGCCATTTGGAAGGTCAAACGAGCCCCGGAGCGAGCATACGCCTAATTTTGACGATTTTCGTGTGCTATTGCACACCTTTTTTTGGGTGATCAATATTCCGACGTCAAAAATGCCAAATTTGTTCGTGGACGTCCGTCAAGACGTTGTCTATGCATACGGTTGGCTATCACGGGTTTTCTGGGCCGTTTGAAAGGTCAAACGAGCCCCGGAGCGAGCATACGCCTCATTTTGACGATTTTCGTGTGCTATTGCACACCATTTTTTGGGTGATCGGGATTCCGACGTCAAAAATACAAAATTTGTTCGTGGACGTCCGTCAAGACGTTGTCTATGCATACGGTTGGCCATCACGGGTTTTCTGGGCCGTTTGGAAGGTCAAACGAGCCCCGGAGCGAGCATACGCCTCATTTTGACGATTTTCGTGTGCTATTGCACACCATTTTTTGGGTAATCGGGATTCCGACGTCAAAAATGCCAAATTTGTTCGTGGACGTCCGCTAAGACGTTGTCTATGCATACGGTTGGCCATCACGGGTTTTCTGGGCCATTTGGAAGGTCAAACGAGCCCCGGAGCGAGCATACGCCTCATTTTGACGATTTTCGTGTGCTATTGCACACCATTTTTGGGTGATAAGGATTCCGACGTCAAAAATGCCAAATTTGTTCGTGGACGTCCGTCAAGATGTTGTCTATGCATACGGTTGGCCATCACAGGTTTTCTGGGCCGTTTGGAAGGTCAAACGAGCCCCAGAGCGAGCATACGCCTCATTTTGACGATTTTCGTGTGCTATTGCACACCATTTTTTGGGTGATCAGGATCTCGACGTCAAAAATGCAAAATTTGTTTGTGGACGTCCGTCAAGACGTTGTCTATGCATACGGTTGTCCATCACGGGTTTTCTGGGCCGTTTAGAAGGTCAAACGAGCCCCGGAGCGAGCATACGCCTCATTTTGACGATTTTCGTGTGCTATTGCACACCATTTTTTGGGTGATCGGGATTCCGACGTTAAAAATGCCAAATTTGTTCGTGGACGTCCGTCAAGACGTTGTCTATGCATACGGTTGGCCATCACGGGTTTTCTGGGCCATTTGGAAGGTCAAACGAGCCTCGGAGCGAGCATACGCCTCATTTTGACGATTTTCGTGTGCTATTGCACACCATTTTTTGGGTGATCGGGATTCCGACGTCAAAAATGCCAAATTTGTTCATGGACATCCGTCAAGACGTTGTCTATGCATACGGTTGGCCATCACGGGTTTTCTGGGCCATTTGGAAGGTCAAACGAGCCCCGGAGCGAGCATACGCCTAATTTTGATGATTTTCGTGTGCTATTGCACATCTTTTTTTGGGTGATCAAAATTCCGACGTCAAAAATGCCAAATTTGTTCGTGGACGTCCGTCAAGACGTTGTCTATGCATACGGTTGGCTATCACGGGTTTTCTGGGCCGTTTGGAAGGTCAAACGAGCCCCGGAGCGAGCATACGCCTCATTTTGACGATTTTCGTGTGCTATTGCACACCATTTTTTGGGTGATCGGGATTCCGACGTCAAAAATGCCAAATTTGTTCGTGGACGTCCGTCAAGACGTTGTCTATGCATACGGTTGGCGATCACGGGTTTTCTGGGCCATTTGGAAGGTCAAACGAGCCCCGGAGCGAGCATACGCCTCATTTTGACGATTTTCGTGTGCTATTGCACAACATTTTTTGGGTGATCAGGATTCCGACGTCAAAAATGCCAAATTTGTTCGTGGACGTCCGTCAAGACGTTGTCTATGCATACGATTGGCCATCACAGGTTTTTTGGGCCGTTTGGAAGGTCAAACGAGCCCCGGAGCGAGCATACACCTAATTTTGACGATTTTCGTGTGCTATTGCACACCTTTTTTTGGGTGATCAAAATTCCGACGTCAAAAATGACAAATTTGTTCGTGGATGTCCGTCAAGACGCTGTCTATGCATACGGTTGGCTATCACGGGTTTTCTGGGCCGTTTGAAAGGTCAAACGAGCCCCGGAGCGAGCATACGCCTCATTTTGACGATTTTCGTGTGCTATTGCACACCATTTTTTGGGTGATCGGGATTCCGACGTCAAAAATGCAAAATTTGTTCGTGGACGTCCGTCAAGACATTGTCTATGCATACGGTTGGCCATCACGGGTTTTCTGGGCCGTTTAGAAGGTCAAACGAGCCCCGGAGCGAGCATACGCCTCATTTTGACGATTTTCGTGTGCTATTGCACACCATTTTTTGGGTGATCGGGATTCCGACGTCAAAAATGCAAAATTTATTCGTGGACGTCCATCAAGACGTTGTCTATGCATACGGTTGGCCATCACGGGTTTTCTGGGCCGTTTGGAAGGTCAAACGAGCCCCGGAGCGAGCATACGCCTCATTTTGATGATTTTCGTGTGCTATTGCACACCATTTTTTGGGTGATCGGGATTCCGACGTCAAAAATGCTAAATTTGTTCGTGGACGTCCGTTAAGACGTTGTCTATGCATACGGTTGGCCATCACGGGTTTTCTAAGCCATTTGGAAGGTCAAACGAGCCCCGGAGCGAGCATACGCCTCATTTTGACGATTTTCGTGTGCTATTGCACACCATTTTTTGGGTGATCAGGATTCCAACGTCAAAAATGCCAAATTTGTTCGTGGACGTCCGTCAAGACGTTGTCTATGCATACGGTTGGCCATCACAGGTTTTCTGGGCCGTTTGGAAGGTCAAACGAGCCCCGGAGCGAGCATACGCCTCATTTTGACGATTTTCGTGTGCTATTGCACACCATTTTTTGGGTGATCGGGATTCCGACGTCAAAAATGCAAAATTTGTTCGTGGACGTCCGTCAAGACGTTGTCTATGCATACGGTTGGCCATCACGGGTTTTCTGGGCCGTTTAGAAGGTCAAACGAGCCCCGGAGCGAGCATACGCCTCATTTTGACGAATTTCGTGTGCTATTGCACACCATTTTTTGGGTGATCGAGATTCCGACGTTAAAAATGCCAAATTTGTTCATGGACGTCCGTCAAGACGTTGTCTATGCATAAGGTTGGCCATCACGGGTTTTCTGGGCCATTTGGAAGGTCAAACGAGCCCCGGAGCGAGCATACGCCTCATTTTGACGATTTTCGTGTGCTATTGCACACCATTTTTTGGGTGATCGGGATTCCGACGTCAAAAATGCCAAATTTGTTTGTGGACGTCTGTCAAGACGTTGTCTATGCATACGGTTGGCCATCACAGGTTTTCTAGGCCGTTTGGAAGGTCAAACGAGCCCCGGAGCGAGCATACGCCTCATTTTGACGATTTTCGTGTGCTATTGCACACCATTTTTTGGGTGATCGGGATTCCGACGTCAAAAATGCAAAATTTGTTCGTGGACGTCCGTCAAGACGTTGTCTATGCATACGGTTGGCCATCATGGGTTTTCTGGGCAGTTTGGAAGGTCAAACGAGCCTCGGAGCGAGCATACGCCTCATTTTGACGATTTTCGTGTGCTATTGCACACCATTTTTTGGGTGATCAGGATTCCGACGTCAAAAATGCCAAATTTATTCGTGGACGTCCGTCAAGACGTTGTCTATGCATATGGTTGGCCATCACGGGTTTTCTGGGCCGTTTGGAAGGTCAAACGAGCCCCGGAGCGAGCATACGCCTCATTTTGACGATTTTCGTGTGCTATTGCACACCATTTTTTGGGTGATCGGGATTCCGACGTCAAAAATGCAAAATTTTTCGTGGACGTCCGTCAAGACGTTGTCTATGCATACGGTTGGCCATCACGGGTTTTCTGGGCCGTTTGGAAGGTCAAACGAGCCCCGGAGCGAGCATACGCCTCATTTTGACGATTTTCGTGTGCTATTGCACACCATTTTTTGGGTGATTGGGATTCCGACGTCAAAAATGCCAAATTTGTTCATGGACGTCCGTCAAGACGTTGTCTATGCATACGGTTGGCCATCACGGGTTTTTTGGGCCATTTGGAAGGTCAAACGAGCCCCGGAGCGAGCATACGCCTAATTTTGACGATTTTCGTGTGCTATTGCACACCTTTTTTTGGGTGATCAAAATTCCGACGTCAAAAATGCCAAACTTGTTCGTGGACGTCCGTCAAGACGTTGTCTATGCATATGGTTGGCTATCACGGGTTTTCTGGGCCGTTTGAAAGGTCAAACGAGCCCCGGAGCGAGCATACGCCTCATTTTGACGATTTTCGTGTGCTATTGCACACCATTTTTTGGGTGATCGGGATTCCGACGTCAAAAATGCAAAATTTGTTCGTGGACGTCCATCAAGACGTTGTCTATGCATACGGTTGGCCATCACGGGTTTTCTGGGCCGTTTGGAAGGTCAAACGAGCCCCGGAGCGAGCATACGCCTCATTTTGACGATTTTCGTGTGCTATTGCACACCATTTTTTGGGTAATCGGGATTCCGACGTCAAAAATGCCAAATTTGTTCGTGGACGTCCATTAAGACGTTGTCTATGCATACGGTTGGCCATTACGGGTTTTCTGGGCCATTTGGAAGGTCAAACGAGCCCCGGAGCGAGCATACGCCTCATTTTGACGATTTTCTTGTGCTATTGCACACCATTTTTTGGGTGATCAGGATTCCGACGTCAAAAATGCCAAATTTGTTCGTGGACGTCCGTCAAGATGTTGTCTATGCATACGGTTGGCCATCACAGGTTTTCTGGGCCGTTTGGAAGGTCAAACGAGCCCCAGAGCGAGCATACGCCTCATTTTGACGATTTTCGTGTGCTATTGCACACCATTTTTTGGGTGATCAGGATTCCGACGTCAAAAATGCAAAATTTGTTTGTGGACGTCCGTCAAGACGTTGTCTATGCATACGGTTGGCCATCACGGGTTTTCTGGGCCGTTTAGAAGGTCAGACGAGCCCCGGAGCGAGCATACGCCTCATTTTGACGATTTTCGTGTGCTATTGCAAACCATTTTTTGGGTGATCGGGATTCCGACGTTAAAAATGCCAAATTTGTTCGTGGACGTCCGTCAAGACGTTGTCTATGCATACGGTTGGCCATCACGGGTTTTCTGGGCCATTTGGAAGGTCAAACGAGCCTCGGAGCGAGCATACGCCTCATTTTGACGATTTTCGTGTGCTATTGCACACCATTTTTTGGGTGATTGGGATTCCGATGTCAAAAATGCCAAATTTGTTCATGGACATCCGTCAAGACGTTGTCTATGCATACGGTTGGCCATCACGGGTTTTCTGGGCCATTTGGAAGGTCAAACGAGCCCCGGAGCGAGCATACGCCTAATTTTGATGATTTTCGTGTGCTATTGCACACCTTTTTTTGGGTGATCAAAATTCCGACGTCAAAAATGCCAAATTTGTTCGTGGACGTCCGTCAAGACGTTGTCTATGCATACGGTTGGCTATCACGGGTTTTCTGGGCCGTTTGGAAGGTCAAACGAGCCCCGGAGCGAGCATACGCCTCATTTTGACGATTTTCGTGTGCTATTGCACACCATTTTTTGGGTGATCGGGATTCCAACGTCAAAAATGCCAAATTTGTTCGTGGACGTCCGTCAAGACGTTGTCTATGCATACAGTTGGCCATCACGGGTTTTCTGGGCCATTTGGAAGGTCAAACGAGCCCCGGAGCGAGCATACGCCTCATTTTGACGATTTTCGTGTGCTATTGCACAACATTTTTTGGGTGATCAGGATTCCGACGTCAAAAATGCCAAATTTGTTCGTGGACGTCCGTCAAGACGTTGTCTTTGCATACGATTGGCCATCACAGGTTTTTTGGGCCGTTTGGAAGGTCAAACGAGCCCCGGAGCGAGCATACGCCTCATTTTGACGATTTTCGTGTGCTATTGCACACCATTTTTTGGGTGATCGGGATTCCGACGTCAAAAATGCAAAATTTGTTCGTGGACGTCCGTCAAGACGTTGTCTATGCATACGGTTGGCCATCATGGGTTTTCTGGGCCATCTGTAAGGTCAAACGAGCCCCGGAGCGAGCATACGCCTCATTTTGACGATTTTCGTGTGCTATTGCACACCATTTTTTGGGTGATCAGGATTCCAACGTCAAAAATGCCAAATTTGTTCGTGGACGTCCGTCAAGAAGTTGTCTATGCATACGGTTGGCCATCACGGGTTTTCTTGGCCGTTTGGAAGGTCAAACGAGCCCCGGAGCAAGCATACGCCTCATTTTGACGATTTTCGTGTGCTATTGCACACCATTTTTTGGGTGATCGGGATTCCGACGTCAAAAATGCCAAATTTATTCGTGGACGTCCGTCAAGACGTTGTCTATGCATACGGTTGGCCATCACGGGTTTTCTGGGCCATTTGGAAGGTCAAACGAGCCCCGGAGCGAGCATACGCCTCATTTTGATGATTTTCGTGTGCTATTGCACACCATTTTTTGGGTGATCAGGATTCCAACGTCAAAATTGCCAAATTTGTTCGTGGACGTCCGTCAAGACGTTGTCTATGCATACGGTTGGCCATCACGGGTTTTCTGGGCCGTTTGGAAGGTCAAACGAGCCCCGGAGCGAGCATACGCCTCATTTTGACGATTTTCGTGTGCTATTGCACACCATTTTTTGGGTGATTGGGATTCCGACGTCAAAAATGCCAAATTTGTTCATGGACGTCCGTCAAGACGTTGTCTATGCATACGGTTGGCCATCACAGGTTTATTGGGCCATTTGGAAGGTCAAACGAGCCCCGGAGCGAGCATACGCCTCATTTTGACGATTTTCGTGTGCTATTGCACACCATTTTTTGGGTGATCAGGATTCCGACGTCAAAAATGCCAAATTTGTTCGTGGACGTCCGTCAAGACGTTGTCTATGCATACGGTTGGCCATCACGGGTTTTCTGGGCCGTTTGGAAGGTCAAACGAGCCCCGGAGCGAGCATACGCCTCATTTTGACGATTTTCGTGTGCTATTGCACACCATTTTTTGGGTGATCGGGATTCCGACGTCAAAAATGCAAAATTTGTTCGTGGACATCTGTCAAGACGTTGTCTATGCATACGGTTGGCCATCACGGGTTTTCTGGGCCATTTGGAAGGTCAAACGAGCCCCGGAGCGAGCATACGCCTCATTTTGACGATTTTCGTGTGCTATTGCACACCATTTTTTGGGTGATCAGGATTCCGACGTCAAAAATGCCAAATTTGTTCGTGGACGTCCGTCAAGACGTTGTCTATGCATACGGTTGGCCATCACGGGTTTTCTGGGCCATTTGGAAGGTCAAACGAGCCCCGGAGCGAGCATACGCCTCATTTTGACGATTTTCGTGTGCTATTGCACACCATTTTTTGGGTGATCAGGATTCCGACGTCAAAAATGCCAAATTTGTTTGTGGACGTCCGTCAAGACGTTGTCTATGCATACGATTGGCCATCACGGGTTTTTTGGGCCGTTTGGAAGGTCAAACGAGCCCCGGAGCGAGCATACGCCTCATTTTGACGATTTTCGTGTTCTATTGCACACCATTTTTTGGGTGATCGGGATTCCGACGTCAAAAATGCAAAATTTGTTCGTGGACGTCCGTCAAGACGTTGTCTATGCATACGGTTGGCCATCACAGGTTTTCTGGGCCATTTGGAAGGTCAAACGAGCCCCGGAGCGAGCATACGCCTCATTTTGACGATTTTCGTGTGCTATTGCACACCATTTTTTGGGTGATCAGGATTCCGATGTCAAAAATGCCAAATTTGTTCGTGGACGTCCGTCAAGATGTTGTCTATGCATACGGTTGGCCATCACGGGTTTTCTTGGCCGTTTGGAAGGTCAAACGAGCCCCGGAGCAAGCATACGCCTCATTTTGACGATTTTCGTGTGCTATTGCACACCATTTTTTGGGTGATCGGGATTCCGACGTCAAAAATGCCAAATTTGTTCGTGGACGTCCGTCAAGACGTTGTCTATGCATACGGTTGGCCATCACGGGTTTTCTGGGCCATTTGGAAGGTCAAACGAGCCCCGGAGCGAGCATACGCCTCATTTTGATGATTTTCGTGTGCTATTGCACACCATTTTTTGGGTGATCAGGATTCCAACGTCAAAATTGCCAAATTTGTTCGTGGACGTCCGTCAAGACGTTGTCTATGCATACGGTTGGCCATCACGGGTTTTCTGGGCCGTTTGGAAGGTCAAACGAGCCCCGGAGCGAGCATACGCCTCATTTTGACGATTTTCGTGTGCTATTGCACACCATTTTTTGGGTGATTGGGATTCCGACGTCAAAAATGCAAAATTTGTTCATGGACGTCCGTCAAGACGTTGTCTATGCATACGGTTGGCCATCACGGGTTTTTTGGGCCATTTGGAAGGTCAAACGAGCCCTGGAGCGAGCATACGCCTCATTTTGACGATTTTCGTGTGCTATTGCACACCATTTTTTGGGTGATCGGGATTCCGACGTCAAAAATGCCAAATTTGTTCGTGGACGTCCGTCAAGACGTTGTCTATGCATACGGTTGGCCATCACGGGTTTTCTGGGCCGTTTGGAAGGTCAAACGAGCCCCGGAGCGAGCATACGCCTCATTTTGACGATTTTCGTGTGCTATTGCACACCATTTTTTGGGTGATCGGGATTCCGACGTCAAAAATGCAAAATTTGTTCGTGGACATCTGTCAAGACGTTGTCTATGCATACGGTTGGCCATCACGGGTTTTCTGGGCCATTTGGAAGGTCAAACGAGCCCCGGAGCGAGCATACGCCTCATTTTGACGATTTTCGTGTGCTATTGCACACCATTTTTTGGGTGATCAGGATTCCGACGTCAAAAATGCCAAATTTGTTCGTGGACGTCCGTCAAGACGTTGTCTATGCATACGATTGGCCATCACGGGTTTTTTGGGCCGTTTGGAAGGTCAAACGAGCCCCGGAGCGAGCATACGCCTCATTTTGACGATTTTCGTGTGCTATTGCACACCATTTTTTGGGTGATCGGGATTCCGACGTCAAAAATGAAAAATTTGTTCGTGGACGTCCGTCAAGACGTTGTCTATGCATACGGTTGGCCATCACGGGTTTTCTGGGCCATTTGGAAGGTCAAACGAGCCCCGGAGCGAGCATACGCCTCATTTTGACGATTTTCATGTGCTATTGCACACCATTTTTTGGGTTATCAGGATTCCGACGTCAAAAATGCCAAATTTGTTCGTGGACGTCCGTCAAGACGTTGTCTATGCATACGGTTGGCCATCACGGGTTTTCTTGGCCGTTTGGAAGGTCAAACGAGCCTCGGAGCAAGCATACGCCTCATTTTGACGATTTTCGTGTGCTATTGCACACCATTTTTTGGGTGATCGGGATTCCGACGTCAAAAATGCCAAATTTGTTCGTGGACGTCCGTCAAGACGTTGTCTATGCATACGGTTGGCCATCACGGGTTTTCTGGGCCATTTGGAAGGTCAAACAAGCCCCGGAGCGAGCATACGCCTCATTTTGATGATTTTCGTGTGCTATTGCACACCATTTTTTGGGTGATCAGGATTCCAACGTCAAAATTGCCAAATTTGGTTGTCTATGCATAAGGTTGGCCATCACGGGTTTTCTGGGCCGTTTGGAAGGTCAAACGAGCCCCGGAGCGAGCATACGCCTCATTTTGACGATTTTCGTGTGCTATTGCACACCATTTTTTGGGTGATTGGGATTCCGACGTCAAAAATGCCAAATTTGTTCATGGACGTCTGTCAAGACGTTGTCTATGCATACGGTTGGCCATCACGGGTTTTCTGGGCCGTTTGGAAGGTCAAACGAGCCCCGGAGCGAGCATACGCCTCATTTTGACGATTTTCGTGTGCTATTGCACACCATTTTTTGGGTGATCAGGATTCCGACGTCAAAAATGCCAAATTTGTTCGTGGACGTCCGTGAAGACGTTGTCTATGCATACAATTGGCCATCACGGGTTTTCTGGGCCGTTTGGAAGGTCAAACGAGCCCCGGAGCGAGCATACGCCTCCTTTTGACGATTTTCGTGTGCTATTGCACACCATTTTTTGGGTGATCGGGATTCCGACGTCAAAAATGCAAAATTTGTTCGTGGACGTCCGTCAAGACGTTGTCAATGCATACGGTTGGCCATCACGGGTTTTCTGGGCCGTTTGGAAGGTCAAACGAGCCCCGGAGCGAGCATACGCCTCATTTTTACGATTTTCGTGTGCTATTGCACACCATTTTTTGGGTGATCGGGATTCCGACGTCAAAAATGCAAAATTTGTTCGTGGACGTCCGTCAAGACGTTGTCTATGCATACGGTTGGCCATTACGGGTTTTCTGGGTCGTTTGGAAGGTCAAACGAGCCCTGGAGCGAGCATACGCCTCATTTTGACGATTTTCGTGTGCTATTGCACACCATTTTTTGGGTGATCGGGATTCCGACGTCAAAAATGCCAAATTTGTTCGTGGACGTCCGTCAAGACGTTTTCTATGCATACGGTTGGCCATCACGGGTTTTCTGGGCCATTTGGAAGGTCAAACGAGCCCCGGAGCAAGCATACGCCTCATTTTGACGATTTTCGTGTGCTATTGCATACCATTTTTTGGGTGATCGGGATTCCGACGTCAAAAATGCCAAATTTGTTCGTGGACGTCCGTCAAGACGTTGTCTATGCATACGGTTGGCCATCACGGGTTTTCTGGGCCATTTGGAAGGTCAAACGAGCCCCGGAGCGAGCATACGCCTCATTTTGATGATTTTCGTGTGCTATTGCACACCATTTTTTGGGTGATCAGGATTCCAACGTCAAAATTGCCAAATTTGTTCGTGGACGTCCGTCAAGACGTTGTCTATGCATATGGTTGGCCATCACGGGTTTTCTGGGCCGTTTGGAAGGTCAAACGAGCCCCGGAGCGAGCATACGCCTCATTTTGACGATTTTCGTGTGCTATTGCACATTATTTTTTGGGTGATTGGGATTCCGACGTCAAAAATGCCAAATTTGTTCATGGACGTCCGTCAAGACGTTGTCTATGCATACGGTTGGCCATCACGGGTTTTTTGGGCCATTTGGAAGGTCAAACGAGCCCTGGAGCGAGCATACGCCTCATTTTGACGATTTTCGTGTGCTATTGCACACCATTTTTTGGGTGATCGGGATTCTGACGTCAAAAATGCCAAATTTGTTCATGGACGTCCGTCAAGACGTTGTCTATGCATACGGTTGGCCATCACGGGTTTTCTGGGCCGTTGAGAAGGTCAAACGAGCCCCGGAGCGAGCATACGCCTCATTTTGACGATTTTCGTGTGCTATTGCACACCATTTTTTGGGTGATCGGGATTCCGACGTTAAAAATGCAAAATTTGTTCGTGGACATCTGTCAAGACGTTGTCTATGCATACGGTTGGCCATCACGGGTTTTCTGGACCATTTGTAAGGTCAAACGAGCCCCGGAGCGAGCATACGCCTCATTTTGACGATTTTCGTGTGCTATTGCACACCATTTTTTGGGTGATCAGGATTCCGACGTCAAAAATGCCAAATTTGTTCGTGGACGTCCGTCAAGACGTTGTCTATGCATACGATTGGCCATCACGGGTTTTTTGGGCCGTTTGGAAGGTCAAACGAGCCCCGGAGCGAGCATACGCCTCATTTTGACGATTTTTGTGTGCTATTGCACACCATTTTTTGGGTGATCAGGATTCCGACGTCAAAAATGCAAAATTTGTTCGTGGACGTCCGTCAAGACGTTGTCTATGCATACGGTTGGCCATCACGGGTTTTCTGGGCCATTTGGAAGGTCAAACGAGCCCCGGAGCGAGCATACGCCTCATTTTGACGATTTTCGTGTGCTATTGCACACCATTTTTTGGGTGATCAGGATTCCGACGTCAAAAATGCCAAATTTGCTCGTGGACATCCGTCAAGACGTTGTCTATGCATACGGTTGGCCATCACGGGTTTTCTTGGCCGTTTGGAAGGTCAAACGAGCCCCGGAGCGAGCATACGCCTCATTTTTACGATTTTCTTGTGCTATTGCACACCATTTTTTGGGTGATCGGGATTCCGACGTCAAAAATGCCAAATTTGTTCGTGGACGTCCGTCAAGACGTTGTCTATGCATACGATTGGCAATCACGGGTTTTCTGGGCCGTTTGGAAGGTCAAACGAGCCCCGGAGCGAGCATACGCCTCATTTTTACGATTTTCTTGTGCTATTGCACACCTTTTTTTGGGTGATCGGGATTCCGACGTCAAAAACGCCAAATTTGTTCGTGGACGTCCGTTAAGATGTCTATGCATACGGTTGGCCATCACGGGTTTTCTGGGCCATTTGGAAGGTCAAACGAGCCCCGGAGCGAGCATACGCCTCATTTTGACAATTTTCGTGTGCTATTGCACACCATTTTTTGGGTGATCAGGATTCCGACGTCAAAAATGCCAAATTTGTTCGTGGACGTCCGTCAAGACGTTGTCTATGCATACGATTGGCCATCACGGGTTTTTTGGGCCGTTTGGAAGGTCAAACGAGCCCCGGAGCAAGCATACGCCTCATTTTGACGATTTTCGTGTGCTATTGCACACCATTTTTTGGGTGATCGGGATTCCGACGTCAAAAATGCCAAATTTGTTCGTGGACGTCCGTCAAGACGTTGTCTATGCATACGGTTGGCCATCACGGGTTTTCTGGGCTGTTTGGAAGGTCAAACGAGCCCCGGAGCGAGCATACGCCTCATTTTGACGATTTTCTTGTGCTATTGCACACCATTTTATGGGTGATCGCGATTCCGACTTAAAAAATGCAAAATTTGTTCGTGGACGTCCGTCAAGACGTTGTCTATGCATACGGTTGGCCATCACAGTTTTTCTGGGCTGTTTGGAAGGTCAAACGAGCCCCGGAGCGAGCATACGCCTCATTTTGACGATTTTCGTGTGCTATTGCACACCATTTTTTGGGTGATCGGGATTCCGACGTCAAAAATGCCAAATTTGTTCGTGGACGTCCGTCAAGACGTTGTCTATGCATACGGTTGGCCATCACGGGTTTTCTGGGCCATTTGGAAGGTCAAACGAGCCCCGGAGCGAGCATACGCCTCATTTTGATGATTTTCGTGTGCTATTGCACACCATTTTTTGGGTGATCAGGATTCCAACGTCAAAATTGCCAAATTTGTTCGTGGACGTCCGTCAAGACGTTGTCTATGCATACGGTTGGCCATCACGGGTTTTCATGGCCGTTTGGAAGGTCAAACGAGCCCCGGAGCGAGCATACGCCTCATTTTGACGATTTTCATGTGCTATTGCACACCATTTTTTGGGTGATTGGGATTCCGACGTCAAAAATGCCAAATTTGTTCATGGACGTCCGTCAAGACGTTGTCTATGCATACGGTTGGCCATCACGGGTTTTTTGGGCCATTTGGAAGGTCAAACGAGCCCTGGAGCGAGCATACGCCTCATTTTGACGATTTTCGTGTGCTATTGCACACCATTTTTTGGGTGATCGGGATTCTGACGTCAAAAATGCCAAATTTGTTCGTGGACGTCCGTCAAGACGTTGTCTATGCATACGGTTGGCCATCACGGGTTTTCTGGGCCGTTTGGAAGGTCAAACGAGCCCCGGAGCGAGCATACGCCTCATTTTGACGATTTTCGTGTGCTATTGCACACCATTTTTTGGGTGATCGGGATTCCGACGTCAAAAATGCAAAATTTGTTCGTGGACATCTGTCAAGACGTTGTCTATGCATACGGTTGGCCATCACGGGTTTTCTGGACCATTTGTAAGGTCAAACGAGCCCCGGAGCGAGCATACGCCTCATTTTGACGATTTTCGTGTGCTATTGCACACCATTTTTTGGGTGATCAGGATTCCGACGTCAAAAATGCCAAATTTGTTCGTGGACGTCCGTCAAGACGTTGTCTATGCATACGATTGGCCATCACGGGTTTTTTGGGCCGTTTGGAAGGTCAAACGAGCCCCGGAGCGAGCATACGCCTCATTTTGACGATTTTCGTGTGCTATTGCACACCATTTTTTGGGTGATCGGGATTCCGACGTCAAAAATGCAAAATTTGTTCGTGGACGTCCGTCAAGACGTTGTCTATGCATATGGTTGGCCATCACGGGTTTTCTGGGCCATTTGGAAGGTCAAACGAGCCCCGGAGCGAGCATACGCCTCATTTTGACGATTTTCGTGTGCTATTGCACACCATTTTTTGGGTGATCAGGATTCCGACGTCAAAAATGCCAAATTTGTTCGTGGACGTCCGTCAAGACGTTGTCTATGCATACGGTTGGCCATCACGGGTTTTCTTGGCCGTTTGGAAGGTCAAACGAGCCCCGGAGCAAGCATACGCCTCATTTTGACGATTTTCGTGTGCTATTGCACACCATTTTTTGGGTGATCGGGATTCCGACGTCAAAAATGCCAAATTTGTTTGTGGACGTCCGTCAAGACGTTGTCTATGCATACGGTTGGCCATCACGGGTTTTCTGGGCCATTTGGAAGGTCAAACGAGCCCCGGAGCGAGCATACGCCTCATTTTGATGATTTTCGTGTGCTATTGCACACCATTTTTTGGGTGATCAGGATTCCAACGTCAAAATTGCCAAATTTGTTCGTGGACGTCCGTCAAGACGTTGTCTATGCATAAGGTTGGCCATCACGGGTTTTCTGGGCCGTTTGGAAGGTCAAACGAGCCCCGGAGCGAGCATACTCCTCATTTTGACGATTTTCGTGTGCTATTGCACACAATTTTTTGGGTGATTGGGATTCCGACGTCAAAAATGCCAAATTTGTTCATGGACGTCCATCAAGACGTTGTCTATGCATACGGTTGGCCATCACGGGTTTTTTGGGCCATTTGGAAGGTCAAACGAGCCCCGGAGCGAGCATACGCCTCATTTTGACGATTTTCGTGTGCTATTGCACACCATTTTTTTGGTGATCAGGATTCCGACGTCAAAAATGCCAAATTTGTTCGTGGACGTCCGTCAAGACGTTGTCTATGCATACGGTTGGCCATCACGGGTTTTCTGGGCCGTTTGGAAGGTCAAACGAGCCCCGGAGCGAGCATACGCCTCATTTTGACGATTTTCGTGTGCTATTGCACACCATTTTTTGGGTGATCGGGATTCCGACATCAAAAATGCAAAATTTGTTCGTGGACATCTGTCAAGACGTTGTCTATGCATACGGTTGGCCATCACAGGTTTTCTGGGCCATTTGGAAGGTCAAACGAGCCCCGGAGCGAGCATACGCCTCATTTTGACGATTTTCGTGTGCTATTGCACACCATTTTTTGGGTGATCAGGATTCCGACGTCAAAAATGCCAAATTTGTTCGTGGACGTCCGTCAAGACGTTGTCTATGCATAAGATTGGCCATCACGGGTTTTTTGGGCCGTTTGGAAGGTCAAACGAGCCCCGGAGCGAGCATACGCCTCATTTTGACGATTTTCGTGTGCTATATCACACCATTTTTTGGGTGATCGGGATTCCGACGTCAAAAATGCAAAATTTGTTCGTGGACGTCCGTCAAGACGTTGTCTATGCATACGGTTGGCCATCACGGGTTTTCTGGGCCATTTGGAAGGTCAAACGAGCCCCGGAGCGAGCATACGCCTCATTTTGACGATTTTCGTGTGCTATTGCACACCATTTTTTGGGTGATCAGGATTCCGACGTCAAAAATGCCAAATTTGTTCGTGGACGTCCGTCAAGACGTTGTCTATGCATACGGTTGGCCATCACGGGTTTTATTGGCCGTTTGGAAGGTCAAACGAGCCCCGGAGCAAGCATACGCCTCATTTTGACGATTTTCGTGTGCTATTGCACACCATTTTTTGGGTGATCGGGATTCCGACGTCAAAAATGCCACATTTGTTCGTGGACGTCCGTCAAGACGTTATCTATGCATACGGTTGGCCATCACGGGTTTTCTGGGCCATTTGGAAGGTCAAACGAGCCCCGGAGCGAGCATACGCCTCATTTTGATGATTTTCGTGTGCTATTGCACACCATTTTTTGGGTGATCAGGATTCCGACGTCAAAATTGCCAAATTTTTTCGTGGACGTCCATTAAGACGTTGTCTATGCATACGGTTGGCCATCACGGGTTTTCTGAGCCGTTTGGGAGGTCAAACGAGCCCCGGAGCGAGCATACGCCTCATTTTGACGATTTTCGTGTGCTATTGCACACCATTTTTTGGGTGATCGGGATTACGACGTCAAAAATGCCAAATTTGTTCGTGGACATCCGTCAAGACGTTGTCTATGCATACGGTTGGCCATCACGGCTTTTCTGGGCCATTTGGAAGGTCAAACGAGCCCTGGAGCGAGCATACGCCTCATTTTGACGATTTTCGTGTGCTATTGCACACCATTTTTTGGGTGATCGGGATTCCGACGTCAAAAATGCAAAATTTGTTCGTGGACGTCTGTCAAGACGTTGTCTATGCATACGGTTGGCCATCACGGGTTTTCTGGGCCGTTTGGAAGGTCAAACGAGCCCCGGAGCGAGCATACGCCTCATTTTGACGATTTTCGTGTGCTATTGCACACCATTTTTTGGGTGATCAGGATTCCGACGTCAAAAATGCCAAATTTGTTCGTGGACGTCCGTCAAGACGTTGTCTATGCATACGATTGGCCATCACGGGTTTTCTGGGCCGTTTGGAAGGTCAAACGAGCCCCGGAGCGAGCATACGCCTCATTTTGACAATTTTCGTGTGCTATTGCACACCATTTTTTGGGTGATCGGGATTCCGACGTCAAAAATGCAAAATTTGTTCGTGGACGTCCGTCAAGACGTTGTCTATGCATACGGTTGGCCATCACGGGTTTTCTGGGCCGTTTGGAAGGTCAAACGAGCCCCGGAGAGAGCATACGCCTCATTTTGACGATTTTCGTGTGCTATTGAACACCATTTTTTGGGTGATCGGGATTCCGACGTCAAAAATGCCAAATTTGTTAGTGGACGTCCGTCAAGACGTTGTCTATGCATACGGTTGGCCATCACGGGTTTTCTAGGCCATTTGGAAGGTCAAACGAGCCCCGGAGCGAGCATACGCCTCATTTTGACGATTTTCGTGTGCTATTGCACACCATTTTTTGGGTGATCAGGATTCCGACGTCAAAAATGCCAAATTTGTTCGTGGACATCCGTCAAGACGTTTTCTATGCATATGGTTGGCCATCACGGGTTTTCTGGGCCGTTTGGAAGGTCAAAAAAGCCCCGGAGCGAGCATACGCCTCATTTTGACGATTTTCGTGTGCTATTGCACACCATTTTTTGGGTGATCAGGATTCCGACGTCAAAAATGCCAAATTTGTTCGTGGACGTCCGTCAAGACGTTGTCTATGCATACGGTTGGCCATCACGGGTTTTCTGGGCCGTTTGGAAGGTCAAACGAGCCCCGGAGCGAGCATACGCCTCATTTTGACGATTTTCGTGTGCTATTGCACACCATTTTTTGGGTGATCGGGATTCCGACGTCAAAAATGCCAAATTTGTTCGTGGACGTCCGTCAAGACGTTGTCTATGCATACGGTTGGCTATCACGGGTTTTCTGGGCCGTTTGAAAGGTCAAACGAGCCCCGGAGCGAGCATACGCCTCATTTTGACGATTTTCGTGTGCTATTGCACACAATTTTTTGGGTGATCGGGATTCCGACGTCAAAAATGCAAAATTTGTTCGTGGACGTCCGTCAAGACGTTGTCAATGCATACGGTTGGCCATCACGGGTTTTCTGGGCCGTTTGGAAGGTCAAACGAGCCCCGGAGCGAGCATACGCCTCATTTTTACTATTTTCTTGTGCTATTGCACACCATTTTTTGGGTGATCGGGATTCCGACGTCAAAAATGTTAAATTTGTTCGTGGACGTCCGTTAAGATGTCTATGCATACGGTTGGCCATCACGGGTTTTCTGGGCCATTTGGAAGGTCAAACGAGCCCCGGAGCGAGCATACGCCTCATTTTGACAATTTTCGTGTGCTATTGCACACCATTTTTTGGGTGATCGAAATTCCAACGTCAAAAATGCCAAATTTGTTTGTGGACGTCCGTCAAGACGTTGTCTATGCATACGGTTGGCCATCACGGGTTTTCTGGGCTGTTTGGAAGGTCAAACGAGCCCCGGAGCGAGCATACGCCTCAGTTTGACGATTTTCGTGTGCTATTGCACACCATTTTATGGGTGATCGCGATTCCGACTTAAAAAATGCAAAATTTGTTCGTGGACGTCCGTCAAGACGTTGTCTATGCATACGATTGGCCATCACAGTTTTTCTGGGCTGTTTGGAAGGTCAAACGAGCCCCGGAGCGAGCATACGCCTCATTTTGACGATTTTCGTGTGCTATTGCACACCATTTTTTGGGTGATCGGGATTCCGACGTCAAAAATGCCAAATTTGTTCGTGGACGTCCGTCAAGACGTTGTCTATGCATACGGTTGGCCATCACGGGTTTTCTGGGCCATTTGGAAGGTCAAACGAGCCCCGGAGCGAGCATACGCCTCATTTTGATGATTTTCGTGTGCTATTGCACACCATTTTTTGGGTGATCAGGATTCCGACGTCAAAAATGCCAAATTTGTTCGTGGACGTCTGTCAAGACGTTGTCTATGCATACGATTGGCCATCACGGGTTTTCTGGGCCGTTTGGAAGGTCAAACGAGCCCCGGAGGGAGCATACGCCTCATTTTGACGATTTTCGTGTGCTATTGCACACCATTTTTTGGGTGATCGGGATTCCGACGTCAAAAATGCAAAATTTGTTCGTGGACGTCCGTCAAGACATTGTCTATGCATACGGTTGGCCATCACGGGTTTTCTGGGTCGTTTGGAAGGTCAAACGAGCCCTGGAGCGAGCATACGCCTCATTTTGACGATTTTCGTGTGCTATTGCACACCATTTTTTGGGTGATCGGGATTCCGACGTCAAAAATGCCAAATTTGTTCGTGGACGTCCGTCAAGACGTTTTCTATGCATACGGTTGGCCATCACGGGTTTTCTGGGCCATTTGGAAGGTCAAACGAGCCCCAAAGCGAGCATACGCCTCATTTTGACGATTTTCGTGTGCTATTGCACACCATTTTTTGGGTGATCAGGATTCCGACGTCAAAAATGCCAAATTTGTTCGTGGACGTCCGTCAAGACGTTGTCTATGCATATGGTTGGCCATCAAGGGTTTTCTGGGCCGTTTGGAAGGTCAAACGAGCCCCGGAGCGAGCATACGCCTCATTTTGATGATTTTCGTGTGCTATTGCACACCATTTTTTGGGTGATCAGGATTCCAACGTCAAAATTGCCAAATTTGTTCGTGGACGTCCGTCAAGACGTTGTCTATGCATACGGTTGGCCATCACGGGTTTTCTGGGCCGTTTGGAAGGTCAAACGAGCCCCGGAGCGAGCATACGCCTCATTTTGACGATTTTCGTGTGCTATTGCACACCATTTTTTGGGTGATTGGGATTCCGACGTCAAAAATGCCAAATTTGTTCATGGACGTCCGTCAAGACGTTGTATATGCATACGGTTGGCCATCACGGGTTTTTTGGGCCATTTGGAAGGTCAAACGAGCCCTGGAGCGAGCATACGCCTCATTTTGACGATTTTCGTGTGCTATTGCACACCATTTTTTGGGTGATCGGGATTCCGATGTCAAAAATGCCAAATTTGTTCGTGGACGTCCGTCAAGACGTTGTCTATGCATACGGTTGGCCATCACGGGTTTTCTGGGCCGTTTGGAAGGTCAAACGAGCCCCGGAGCGAGCATACGCCTCATTTTGACGATTTTCGTGTGCTATTGCACACCATTTTTTGGGTGATCGGGATTCCGACGTCAAAAATGCAAAATTTGTTCGTGGACATCTGTCAAGACGTTGTCTATGCATACGGTTGGCCATCACGGGTTTTCTGGGCCATTTGGAAGGTCAAACGAGCCCCGGAGGGAGCATACGCCTCATTTTGACGATTTTCGTGTGCTATTGCACACCATTTTTTGGGTGATCAGGATTCCGACGTCAAAAATGCCAAATTTGTTCGTGGACGTCCGTCAAGACGTTGTCTATGCATACGATTAGCCATCACGGGTTTTTTGGGCCGTTTGGAAGGTCAAACGAGCCCCGGAGCGAGCATACGCCTCATTTTGACGATTTTCGTGTGCTATTGCACAACATTTTTTGGGTGATCGGGATTCCGACGTCAAAAATGCAAAATTTGTTCGTAGACGTCCGTCAAGACGTTGTCTATGCATACGGTTGGCCATCACGGGTTTTCTGGGCCATTTGGAAGGTCAAACGAGCCCTGGAGCGAGCATACGCCTCATTTTGACGATTTTCGTGTGCTATTGCACACCATTTTTTGGGTGATCAGGATTCCGACGTCAAAAATGCCAAATTTGTTCGTGGACGTCCGTCAAGACGTTGTCTATGCATACGGTTGGCCATCACGGGTTTTCTTGGCCGTTTGGAAGGTCAAACGAGCCCCGGAGCAAGCATACGCCTCATTTTGACGATTTTCGTGTGCTATTGCACACCATTTTTTGGGTGATCGGGATTCCGACGTCAAAAATGCCAAATTTGTTCGTGGACGTCCGTCAAGACGTTGTCTATGCATACGGTTGGCCATCACGGGTTTTCTGGGCCATTTGGAAGGTCAAACGAGCCCCGGAGTGAGCATACGCCTCATTTTGATGATTTTCGTGTGCTATTGCACACCATTTTTTGGGTGATCAGGATTCCAACGTCAAAATTGCCAAATTTGTTCGTGGACGTCCGTCAAGACGTTGTCTATGCATAAGGTTGGCCATCACGGGTTTTCTGGGCCGTTTGGAAGGTCAAACGAGCCCCGGAGCGAGCATACGCCTCATTTTGACGATTTTCGTGTGCTATTGCACACCATTTTTTGGGTGATTGGGATTCCGACGTCAAAAATGCCAAATTTGTTCATGGACGTCCGTCAAGACGTTGTCTATGCATATGGTTGGCCATCACGGGTTTTTTGGGCCATTTGGAAGGTCAAACGAGCCCCGGAGCGAGCATACGCCTCATTTTGACGATTTTCGTGTGCTATTGCACACCATTTTTTGGGTGATCAGGATTCCGACGTCAAAAATGCCAAATTTGTTCGTGGACGTCCGTCAAGACGTTGTCTATGCATACGGTTGGCCATCACGGGTTTTCTGGGCCGTTTGGAAGGTCAAACGAGCCCCGGAGCGAGCATACGCCTCATTTTGACGATTTTCGTGTGCTATTGCACACCATTTTTTGGGTGATCGGGATTCCGACGTCAAAAATGCCAAATTTGTTCGTGGACGTCCGTCAAGACGTTGTCTATGCATACGGTTGGCCATCACGGGTTTTCTGGGCCGTTTGGAAGGTCAAACGAGCCCCGGAGCGAGCATACGCCTCATTTTGACGATTTTCGTGTGCTATTGCACACCATTTTTTGGGTGATCGTGATTCCGACGTCAAAAATGCCAAATTTGTTCGTGGACGTCCGTCAAGACGTTGTCTATGCATACGGTTGGCCATCACGGGTTTTCTGGGCCGTTTGAAAGGTCAAACGAGCCCCGGAGCGAGCATACGCCTCATTTTGACGATTTTCGTGTGCTATTGCACACCATTTTTTGGGTGATCGGGATTCCGACGTCAAAAATGCAAAATTTGTTCGTGGACGTCCGTCAAGACGTTGTCTATGCATACGGTTGGCCATCACGGGTTTTCTGGGCCGTTTGAAAGGTCAAACGAGCCCCGGAGCGAGCATACGCCTCATTTTGACGATTTTCGTGTGCTATTGCACACCATTTTTTGGGTGATCAGGATTCCGACGTTAAAAATGCCAAATTTGTTCGTGGACGTCCGTCAAGACGTTGTCTATGCATACGGTTGGCCATCACGGGTTTTCTGGGCCATTTGGAAGGTCAAACGAGCCCAGGAGCGAGCATACGCCTCATTTTGACGATTTTCGTGTGCTATTGCACACCATTTTTTGGGTGATCAGGATTCCGACGTCAAAAATGTCAAATTTGTTCGTGGACGTCTGTCAAGACGTTGTCTATGCATACGGTTGGCCATCACGGGTTTTCTGGGCCGTTTGGAAGGTCAAAATAGCCCCGGAGCAAGCATACGCCTCATTTTGACGATTTTCGTGTGCTATTGCACACCATTTTTTGGGTGATCGGGATTCCGACGTCAAAAATGCAAAATTTGTTCGTGGACGTCCGTCAAGACGTTGTCTATGCATACGGTTGGCCATCACGGGTTTTTTGGGCCGTTTGGAAGGTCAAACGAGCCCCGGAGCGAGCATACGCCTCATTTTGACGATTTTCGTGTGCTATTGCACACCATTTTTTGGGTGATCGGGATTCCGACGTCAAAAATGCCAAATTTGTTCGTGGACGTCCGTCAAGACGTTGTCTATGCATACGGTTGGCCATCACGGGTTTTCTGGGCCGTTTGGAAGGTCAAACGAGCCACGGAGCGAGCATACGCCTCATTTTGACGATTTTCGTGTGCTATTGCACACCATTTTTTGGGTGATCGGGATTCCGACGTCAAAAATGCAAAATTTGTTCGTGGACGTCCGTCAAGACGTTGTCTATGCATACGGTTGGCCATCACGGGTTTTCTGGGCCGTTTAGAAGGTCAAACGAGCCCCGGAGCGAGCATACGCCTCATTTTGACGATTTTTGTGTGTTATTGCACACCATTTTTGGGTGATCAGGATTCTGACGTCAAAAATGCCAAATTTGTTCGTGGACGTCCATCAAGACGTTGTCTATGCATACGGTTGGCCATCACGGGTTTTCTTGGCCATTTGGAAGGTCAAACGAGCCCCGGAGCGAGCATACGCCTCATTTTGACGATTTTCGTGTGCTATTGCACACCATTTTTTGGGTGATCAGGATTCCGACGTCAAAAATGCCAAATTTGTTCGTGGACGTCCATCAAGACGTTGTCTATGCATACGGTTGGCCATCACGGTTTTTCTGGGCCGTTTGGAAGGTCAAACGAGCCCCGGAGCGAGCATACGCCTCATTTTGACGATTTTCGTGTGCTATTGCACACCATTTTTTGGGTGATCGGGATTCCGACGTCAAAAATGCAAAATTTGATCGTGGACGTCCGTCAAGATGTTGTCTATGCATACGGTTGGCCATCACGGGTTTTCTGGGCCATTTGGAAGGTCAAACGAGCCCCGGAGCGAGCATACGCCACATTTTGACGATTTTCGTGTGCTATTGCACACCATTTTTTGGGTGATCAGGATTTCGACGTCAAAAATGCCAAATGTGTTCGTGGACGTCCGTCAAGACGTTGTCTATGCATACGGTTGGCCATCACGGGTTTTCTGGGCCGTTTGAAAGGTCAAACGAGCCCCGGAGCGAGCATACGCCTCATTTTGACGATTTTCGTGTTCTATTGCACACCATTTTTTGGGTGATCGGGATTCCGACGTCAAAAATGCAAAATTTGTTCGTGGACGTCCGTCAAGACGTTGTCTATGCATACGGTTTGCCATCACGGGTTTTCTGGGCCGTTTGGAAGGTCAAACGAGCCCCGGAGCGAGCATACGCCTCATTTTGATGATTTTTGTGTGCTATTGCACACCATTTTTTGGGTGATCGGGATTCCGACGTCAAAAATGCCAAATTTGTTCGTGGACGTCGGTCAAGACGTTGTCTATGCATACGGTTGGCCATCACGGGTTTTCTTGGCAGTTTGGAAGGTCAAACGAGCCCCGGAGCGAGCATACGCCTCATTTTGACGATTTTCGTGTGCTATTGCACACCATTTTTTGGGTGATCAGGATTCCGACGTCAAAAATGCCAAATTTGTTCGTGGACGTCCGTCAAGACGTTGTCTATGCATACGGTTGGCCATCACGGGTTTTCTGGGCCGTTTGGAAGGTCAAACGAGCCCCGGAGCGAGCATACGCCTCATTTTGACGATTTTCGTGTGCTATTGCACACCATTTTTTGGGTGATCGGGATTCCGACGTCAAAAATGCAAAATTTGTTCGTGGACGTCCGTCAAGACGTTGTCTATGCATACGGTTGGCCATCACGGGTTTTCTGGGCCGTTTGGAAGGTCAAACGAGCCCCGGAGCGAGCATACGCCTCATTTTGACGATTTTCGTGTGCTATTGCACACCATTTTTTGGGTGATCGGGATTCCGACGTCAAAAATGCAAAATTTATTCGTGGACGTCCGTCAAGACGTTGTCTATGCATACGGTTGGCCATCACGGGTTTTCTGGGCCGTTTGGAAGGTCAAACGAGCCCCGGAGCGAGCATACGCCTCATTTTGACGATTTTCGTAGGCTATTGCACACCATTTTTTGGGTGATCAGGATTCCGACGTCAAAAATGCCAAATTTGTTCGTGGACGTCCATCAAGACGTTGTCTATGCATACGGTTGGCCATCACGGGTTTTCTGGGCCGTTTGGAAGGTCAAACGAGCCCCGGAGCGAGCATACGCCTCATTTTGACGATTTTTGTGTGCTATTGCACACCATTTTTTGGGTGATCAGGATTCCGATGTCAAAAATGCCAAATTTGTTCGTGGACGTCCGTCAAGACGTTGTCTATGCATATGGTTGGCCATCACGGGTTTTCTGGGCCGTTTGGAAGGTCAAACGAGCCCCGGAGCGAGCATACGCCTCATTTTGACGATTTTCGTGTGCTATTGCACACCATTTTTTGGGTGATCGGGATTTCGACGTCAAAAATGCAAAATTTATTCGTGGACGTCCGTCAAGACGTTGTCTATGCATACGGTTGGCCATCACGGGTTTTCTGGGCCGTTTGGAAGGTCAAACGAGCTCCGGAGCGAGCATACGCCTCATTTTGACGATTTTCGTATGCTATTGCACACCATTTTTTGGGTGATCAGGATTCCGACGTCAAAAATGCCAAATTTGTTCGTGGACGTCCTTCAAGACGTTGTCTATGCATACGGTTGGCCATCACGGGTTTTCTGGGCCGTTTGGAAGGTCAAATGAGCCCCGGAGCGAGCATACGCCTCATTTTGACGATTTTCGTGTGCTATTGCACACCATTTTTTGGGTGATCAGGATTCCGACGTCAAAAATGCCAAATTTGTTCGTGGACGTCCGTCAAGACATTGTCTATGCATACGGTTGGCCATCACGGGTTTTCTGGGCCTTTTGGAAGGTCAAACGAGCCCCGGAGCGAGCATACGCCTCATTTTGACGATTTTCGTGTGCTATTGCACACCATTTTTTGGGTGATCGGGATTCCGACGTCAAAAATGCAAAATTTGTTCGTGGACGTCCGTCAAGACGTTGTCTATGCATACAGTTGGCCATCACGGTTTTTCTGGGCCGTTTGGAAGGTCAAACGAGCCCCGGAGCGAGCATACGCCTCATTTTGACGATTTTCGTGTGCTATTGCACACCATTTTTTGGGAGATCGGGATTCCGACGTCAAAAATGCCAAATTTGTTCGTGGACGTCTGTCAAGACGTTGTCTATGCATACGGTTGGCCATCACGGGTTTTCTGGGCCATTTGGAAGGTCAAACGAGCCCCGGAGCGAGCATACGCCTCATTTTGATGATTTTCGTGTGCTATTGCACACCATTTTTTGGGTGATCAGGATTCCGACGTCAAAAATGCCAAATTTGTTCGTGGACGTCCGTCAAGACGTTGTCTATGCATACGGTTGGCCATCACGGGTTTTCTGGGCCGTTTGGAAGGTCAAACGAGCCCCGGAGCGAGCATACGCCTCATTTTGACGATTTTCGTGTGCTATTGCACACCATTTTTTGGGAGATCGGGATTCCGACGTCAAAAATGCCAAATTTGTTCGTGGACGTCTGTCAAGACGTTGTCTATGCATACGGTTGGCCATCACGGGTTTTCTGGGCCATTTGGAAGGTCAAACGAGCCCCGGAGCGAGCATACGCCTCATTTTGATGATTTTCGTGTGCTATTGCACACCATTTTTTGGGTGATCAGGATTCCGACGTCAAAAATGCCAAATTTGTTCGTGGACGTCCGTCAAGACGTTGTCTATGCATACGGTTGGCCATCACGGGTTTTCTGGGCCGTTTGGAAGGTCAAACGAGCCCCGGAGCGAGCATACGCCTCATTTTGACGATTTTCGTGTGCTATTGCACACCATTTTTTGGGTGATCGGGATTCCGACGTCAAAAATGCAAAATTTGTTCGTGGACGTCCGTCAAGACGTTGTCTATGACTACGGTTGGCCATCACGGGTTTTCTGGGCCGTTTGGAAGGTTAAACGAGCCCCGGAGCGAGCATACGCCTCATTTTGACGATTGTCGTGTGCTATTGAACACCATTTTTTGGGTGATCGGGATTCTGACGTCAAAAATGCCAAATTTGTTCGTGGACGTCCGTCAAGACGTTGTCTATGCATACGGTTGGCCATCATCAGTTTTCTGGGCCGTTTGGAAGGTCAAACGAGCCCCGGAGCGAGCATACGCCTCATTTTGACGATTTTCGTGTGCTATTGCACACCATTTTTTGGGTGATCGGGATTCCGACGTCAAAAATGCAAAATTTGTTCGTGGACGTCCGTCAAGACGTTGTCTATGCATACGGTTGGCCATCACGGGTTTTCTGGGCAGTTTGGAAGGTCAAACGAGCCCCGAAGCGAGCATACGCCTCAATTTGACGATTTTCGTGTGCTATTAAACACCATTTTTTGGGTGATCGGGATTCCGACGTCAAAAATGCCAAATTTATTCGTGGAAGTCCGTCAAGACGTTGTCTATGCATACGGTTGGCCATCACGGGTTTTCGGGGCCATTTGGAAGGTCAAACGAGCCCCGAAGCGAGCATACGCCTCATTTTGACGATTTTCGTGTGCTATTGCGCACCATTTTTTGGGTGATCGGGATTACGACGTCAAAAATGCAAAATTTGTTCGTGGACGTCCGTCAAGACGTTGTCTATGCATACGGTTGGCCATCACGGGTTTTCTGGGCCGTTTGGAAGGTCAAACGAGCCCCGGAGCGAGCATACGCCTCATTTTGACGATTTTCGTGTGCTATTGCACACCATTTTTTGGGAGATCGGGATTCCGACGTCAAAAATGCCAAATTTGTTCGTGGACGTCCGTCAAGACGTTGTCTATGCATACGGGTGACCATCACGGGTTTTCTGGGCCGTTTGAAAGGTCAAACGAGCCCCGGAGCGAGCATACGCCTCATTTTGACGATTTTCGTGTGCTATTACACACCATTTTTTGGGTGATCGGGATTCCGACGTCAAAAATGCAAAATTTGTTCGTGGACGTCCGTCAAGACGTTGTCTATGCATACGGTTGGCCATCACGGTTTTTCTGGGCCGTTTGGAAGGTCAAACGAGCCCTGGAGCGAGCATACGCCTCATTTTGATGATTTTCGTGTGCTATTGCACACCATTTTTTGGGTGATCAGGATTCCGATGTCAAAAATGCCAAATTTGTTCGTGGACGTCCGTCAAGACGTTGTCTATGCATACGGTTGGCCATCACGGGTTTTCTGGGCCGTTTGGAAAGTCAAACGAGCCCCGGAGCGAGCATACGCCTCATTTTGACGATTTTCGTGTGCTATTGCACACCATTTTTTGGGTTATCGGGATTCCGACGTCAAAAATGCCAAATTTGTTCGTGGAAGTCCGTCAAGACATTGTCTATGCATACGGTTGGCCATCACGGGTTTTCTTGGCCGTTTGGAAGGTCAAACGAGCCCCGGAGCGAGCATACGCCTCATTTTGACGATTTTCGTGTGCTATTGCACACCATTTTTTGGGTGATCAGGATTCCGACGTCAAAAATGCCAAATTTGTTCGTGGACGTCCGTCAAGACGTTGTCTATGCATACGGTTGGCCATCACGGGTTTTCTGGGCCGTTTGATAGGTCAAACGAGCCCCGGAGCGAGCATACGCCTCATTTTGACGATTTTCGTGTGCTATTGCACACCATTTTTTGGGTGATCGGGATTCCGACGTCAAAAATGAGAAATTTGTTCGTGGACGTCCGTCAAGACGTTGTCTATGCATACGGTTGGCCATCACGGGTTTTCTGGGCCGTTTGGAAGGTCAAACGAGCCCCGGAGCGAGCATACGCCTCATTTTGACGATTTTTGTGTGCTATTGCACACCATTTTTTGGGTGATCGGGATTCCGACGTCAAAAATGCCAAATTTGTTCGTGGACATCCGTCAAGACGTTGTCTATGCATACGGTTGGCCATCACGGGTTTTCTGGGCCGTTTGGAAGGTCAAACGAGCCCCGGAGCGAGCATACGCCTCATTTTGACGATTTTTGTGTGCTATTGCACACCATTTTTTGGGTGATCGGGATTCCGACGTCAAAAATGCCAAATTTGTTCGTGGACGTCCGTCAAGACGTTGTCTATGCATACGGTTGGCCATCACGGGTTTTCTGGGCCGTTTGGAAGGTCAAACGAGCCCCGGAGCGAGCATACGCCTCATTTTGACGATTTTTGTGTGCTATTGCACACCATTTTTTGGGTGATCGGGATTCCGACGTCAAAAATGCCAAATTTGTTCGTGGACGTCCGTCAAGACGTTGTCTATGCATACGGTTGGCCATCACGGGTTTTCTGGGCCATTTGGAAGGTCAAACGAGCCCCGGAGTGAGCATACGCCTCATTTTGACAATTTTCGTGTGCTATTGCACATTATTTTTTGGGTGATCAGGATTCCGACGTCAAAAATGCCAAATTTGTTCGTGGACGTACGTCAAGACGTTGTCTATGCATACGGTTGGCCATCACGGGTTTTCTGGGCCGTTTGGAAGGTCAAACGAGCCCCGGAGCGAGCATACGCCTCATTTTGACGATTTTCGTGTGCTATTATTGCACACCATTTTTTGGGTGATCGGGATTCCGACGTCAAAAATGCAAAATTTGTTCGTGGACGTCCGTCAAGACGTTGTCTATGCATACGGTTGGCCATCACGGGTTTTCTGGGCCGTTTGAAAGGTCAAACGAGCCCCGGAGCGAGCATACGCCTCATTTTGACGATTTTCGTGTGCTATTGCACACCATTTTTTGGGTGATCGGGATTCCGACGTCAAAAATGCAAAATTTGTTCGTGGACGTCCATCAAGACGTTGTCTATGCATACGGTTGGCCATCACGGGTTTTCTGGGCTGTTTGGAAGGTCAAACGAGCCCCGGAGCGAGCATACGCCTCATTTTGACGATTTTTGTGTGCTATTGCACACCATTTTTTGGGTGATCGGGATTCCGACGTCAAAAATTCCAAATTTGTTCGTGGACGTCCGTCAAGACATTGTCTATGCATACGGTTGGCCATCACGGGTTTTCTGGGCCGTTTGAAAGGTCAAACGAGCCCCGGAGCGAGCATATGCCTCATTTTGACGATTTTCGTGTGCTATTGCACACCATTTTTTGGGTGATCGGGATTCCGACGTCAAAAATGCAAAATTTGTTCGTGGACGTCCGTCAAGACGTTGTCTATGCATACGGTTGGCCATCACGGGTTTTCTGGGCCGTTTGGAAGGTCAAACGAGCCCCGGAGCGAGCATACGCCTCCTTTTGACGATTTTTGTGTGCTATTGCACACCATTTTTTGGGTGATCGGGATTCCGACGTCAAAAATGCCAAATTTGTTCGTGGACGTCCGTCAAGACGTTGTCTATGCATACGGTTGGCCATCACGGGTTTTCTGGGCCATTTGGAAGGTCAAACGAGCCCCGGAGTGAGCATACGCCTCATTTTGACGATTTTCGTGTGCTATTGCACACCATTTTTTGGGTGATCATGATTCCGACGTCAAAAATGCCAAATTTGTTCGTGGACGTCCGTCAAGATGTTGTCTATGCATACGGTTGGCCATCACGGGTTTTCTGGGCCGTTTGGAAGGTCAAACGAGCCCTGGAGCGAGCATACGCCTCATTTTGACGATTTTTGTGTGCTATTGCACACCATTTTTTGGGTGATCGGGATTCCGACGTAAAAAATGCAAAATTTGTTCGTGGACGTCCGTCAAGATGTTGTCTATGCATACGGTTGGCCATCACGGGTTTTCTGGGCCGTTTGGAAGGTCAAACGAGCCCCGGAGCGAGCATACGCCTCATTTTGACGATTTTCGTGTGCTATTGCACACCATTTTTTGGGTGATCGGGATTCCGACGTCAAAAATGGGAAATTTGTTCGTGGACGTCCGTCAAGACGTTGTATATGCATACGGTTGGCCATCACGGGTTTTCTGGGCCGTTTCGAAGGTCAAACGAGCCCCGGAGCGAGCATACGCCTCATTTTGACGATTTTTGTGTGCTATTGCACACCATTTTTTGGGTGATCGGGATTCCGACGTCAAAAATGCCAAATTTGTTCGTGGACGTCAGTCAAGACGTTGTCTATGCATACGGTTGGCCATCACGGGTTTTCTGGGCCGTTTGGAAGGTCAAACGAGCCCCGGAGCGAGCATACGCCTCATTTTGACGATTTTCGTGTGCTATTATTGCACACCATTTTTTGGGTGATCGGGATTCCGACGTCAAAAATGCAAAATTTGTTCGTGGACGTCCGTCAAGACGTTGTCTATGCATACGGTTGGCCATCACGGGTTTTCTGGGCCGTTTGAAAGGTCAAACGAGCCCCGGAGCGAGCATACGCCTCATTTTGACGATTTTCGTGTGCTATTGCACACCATTTTTTGGGTGATCGGGATTCCGACGTCAAAAATGCAAAATTTGTTCGTGGACGTCCATCAAGACGTTGTCTATGCATACGGTTGGCCATCACGGGTTTTCTGGGCCGTTTGGAAGGTCAAACGAGCCCGGGAGCGAGCATACGCCTCATTTTGACGATTTTTGTGTGCTATTGCACACCATTTTTTGGGTGATCGGGATTCCGACGTCAAAAATTCCAAATTTGTTCGTGGACGTCCGTCAAGACGTTTTCTATGCATACGGTTGGCCATCACGGGTTTTCTGGGCCGTTTGAAAGGTCAAACGAGCCCCGGAGCGAGCATACGCCTCATTTTGACAATTTTCGTGTGCTATTGCACACCATTTTTTGGGTGATCGGGATTCCGACGTCAAAAATGCCAAATTTGTTCGTGGACGTCCGTCAAGACGTTGTCTATGCATACGGTTGGCCATCACGGCTTTTCTGGGCCATTTGGAAGGTCAAACGAGCCCCGGAGCGAGCATACGCTTCATTTTGACGATTTTCGTGTGCTATTGCACACCATTTTTTGGGTGATCGGGATTCCGATGTCAAAAATGCCAAATTTGTTCGTGGACGTCCGTCAAGACGTTGTCTATGCATACGGTTGGCCATCAGTGCTTTTCTGGGCCATTTGGAAGGTCAAACGAGCCCCGGAGCGAGCATACGCCTCATTTTAACGATTTTCGTGTGCTATTGCACACCATTTTTTGGGTGATCGGGATTCCGACGTCAAAAATGCCAAATTTGTTCGTGGACGTCCGTCAAGACGTTGTCTATGCATACGGTTGGCCATCACGGCTTTTCTGGGCCATTTGGAAGGTCAAACGAGCCCCGGAGCGAGCATACGCCTCATTTTGACGATTTTCGTGTGCTATTGCACACCATTTTTTGGGTGATCAGGATTCCGACGTCAAAAAGGCCAAATTTGTTCGTGGACGTCCGTCAAGACGTTGTCTATGCATACGGTTGGCCATCACGGCTTTTCTGGGCCATTTGGAAGGTCAAACGAGCCCCGGAGCGAGCATACGCCTCATTTTGACGATTTTCGTGTGCTATTGCACACCATTTTTTGGGTGATCGGGATTCCGACGTCAAAAATGCCAAATTTGTTCGTGGACGTTCGTCAAGACGTTGTCTATGCATACGGTTGGCCATCACGGCTTTTCTGAGCCATTTGGAAGGTCAAACGAGCCCCGGAGCGAGCATACGCCTCATTTTGACGATTTTCGTGTACTATTGCACACCATTTTTTGGGTGATCGGGATTGCGACGTCAAAAATGCCAAATTTGTTCGTGGACGTCCGTCGAGACGTTGTCTATGCATACGGTTTGCCATCACAGCTTTTCTGGGCCATTTGGAAGGTCAAACGAGCCCCGGAGCGAGCATACGCCTCATTTTGACGATTTTCGTGTGCTATTGCACACCATTTTTTGGGTGATCGGGATTCCGACGTCAAAAATGCCAAATTTGTTCGTGGACGTCCGTCAAGACGTTGTCTATGCATACGGTTGGCCATCACGGCTTTTCTGGGCCATTTGGAAGGTCAAACGAGCCCCGGAGCGAGCATACGCCTCATTTTGACGATTTTCGTGTGCTATTGCACACCATTTTTTGTGTGATCGGGATTCCGACGTCAAAAATGCCAAATTTGTTCGTGGACGTCCGTCAAGACGTTGTCTATGCATACGGTTGGCCATCACGGCTTTTCTGGGCCATTTGGAAGGTCAAACGAGCCCCGAAGCGAGCATACGCCTCATTTTGACGATTTTCGTGTGCTATTGCACACCATTTTTTGGGTGATCGGGATTCCGACGTCAAAAATGCCAAATTTGTTCGTGAACGTCCGTCGAGACGTTGTCTATGCATACGGTTGGCCATCACGGCTTTTCTGGGCCATTTGGAAGGTCAAACGAGCCCCGGAGCGAGCATACGCCTCATTTTGACGATTTTCGTGTGCTATTGCACACCATTTTTTGGGTGATCGGGATTCCGACGTCAAAAGTGCCAAATTTGTTCGTGGACGTCCGTCAAGACGTTGTCTATGCATACGGTTGGCCATCACAGCTTTTCTGTGCCATTTGGAAGGTCAAACGAGCCCCGCAGCGAGCATACGCCTCATTTTGACAATTTTCGTGTGCTATTGCACACCATTTTTTGGGTGATCGGGATTCCGACGTCAAAAATGCCAAATTTGTTCGTGGACGTCCGTCAAGACGTTGTCTATGCATACGGTTGGCCATCACGACTTTTCTGGGCCATTTGGAAGGTCAAACGAGCCCCGGAGCGAGCATACGCCTCATTTTGACGATTTTCGTGTGCTATTGCACACCATTTTTTGGGTGATCGGGATTCCGACGTCAAAAATGCCAAATTTGTTCGTGGACGTCCGTCAAGACGTTGTCTATGCATACGGTTGGCCATCACGGCTTTTCTGGGCCATTTGGAAGGTCAAACGAGCCCCGGAGCGAGCATACGCCTCATTTTGGCGATTTTCGTGTGCTATTGCACACCATTTTTTGGGTGATCGGGATTCCGACGTCAAAAGTGCCAAATTTGTTCGTGGACGTCCGTCAAGACGTTGTCTATGCATACGGTTGGCCATCACGGCTTTTCTGGGCCATTTGGAAGGTCAAACGAGCCCCGGAGCGAGCATACGCCTCATTTTGACGATTTTCGTGTGCTATTGCACACCATTTTTTGGGTGATCGGGATTCCGACGTCAAAAATGCCAAATTTGTTCGTGGACGTCCGTCAAGACGTTTTCTATGCATACGGTTGGCCATCACGGCTTTTCTGGGCCATTTGGAAGGTCAAACGAGCCCCGGAGCGAGCATACGCCTCATTTTGACGATTTTCGTGTGCTATTGCACACCATTTTTTGGGTGATCGGGATTCCGACGTCAAAAATGCAAAATTTGTTCGTGGACGTCCGTCAAGACGTTGTCTATGCATACGGTTGGCCATCACGGCTTTTTCTGGGCCATTTGGAAGGTCAAATGAGCCCCGGAGTGAGCATACGCCTCATTTTGACGATTTTCGTGTGCTATTGCACACCATTTTTTGGGTGATCGAGATTACGACGTCAAAAAAGCCAAATTTGTTCGTGGACGTCCGTCGAGACGTTGTCTATGCATACGGTTGTCCATCACGGCTTTTCTGGGCCATTTGGAAGGACAAACGAGCCCCGTAGCGAGCATACGCCTCATTTTGACGATTTTCGTGTGCTATTGCACACCATTTTTTGGGTGATCGGCATTCCGACGTCAAAAATGCCATATTTGTTCGTGGACGTCCGTCAAGACGTTGTCTATGCATACGGTTGGCCATCACGGCTCTTCTGGGTCATTTGGAAGGTCAAACGAGCCCCGGAGCGAGCATACGCCTCATTTTGACGATTTTCGTGTACTATTGCACACCATTTTTTGGGTGATCGGGATTGCGACGTCAAAAATGCCAAATTTGTTCGTGGACGTCCGTCGAGACGTTGTCTATGCATACGGTTGGCCATCACGGCTTTTCTGGGCCATTTGGAAGGTCAAACGAGCCCCGAAGCGAGCATACGCCTCATTTTGATGATTTTCGTGTGCTATTGCACACCATTTTTTGGGTGATCGGGATTCCGACGTCAAAAATGCCAAATTTGTTCGTGGACGTCCGTGAAGACGTTGTCTATGCATACGGTTGGCCATCACGGCTTTTCTGGGCCATTTGGAAGGTCAAACGAGCCCCGGAGCGAGCATACGCCTCATTTTGGCGATTTTCGTGTGCTATTGCACACCATTTTTTGGGTGATCGGGATTCCGACGTCAAAAGTGCCAAATTTGTTCGTGGACATCCGTCAAGACGTTGTCTATGCATACGGTTGGCCATCACGGCTTTTCTGGGCCATTTGGAAGGTCAAACGAGCCCCGGAGCGAGCATACGCCTCATTTTGACGATTTTCGTGTGCTATTGCACACCATTTTTTGGGTGATCGGGATTCCGACGTCAAAAGTGCCAAATTTGTTCGTGGACGTCAGTCAAGACGTTGTCTATGCATACGGTTGGCCATCACGGCTTTTCTGGGCCATTTGAAAGGTCAAACGAGCCCCGGAGAGAGCATACGCCTCATTTTGATGATTTTCGTGTGCTATTGCACACCATTTTTTGGGTGATCGAGATTCCGACGTCAAAAATGCCAAATTTGTTCGTGACGTCCGTCAAGACGTTGTCTATGTATACGGTTGGCCATCACGGCTTTTCTGGGCCATTTGGAAGGTTAAACGAGCCCCGGAGCGAGAATACGCCTCATTTTGATGATTTTCGTGTGCTATTGCACACCATTTTTTGGGTGATCGGGATTCCGACGTCAAAAATGCCAAATTTGTTCGTGGACGTCCGTCAAGACGTTGTATATGCATACGGTTGGCCATCATGGCTTTTCTGGGCCATTTGGAAGGTCAAACGAGCCCCGGAGCGAGCATACGCCTCATTTTGACGATTTTCGTGTGCTATTGAACACCATTTTTTAAGTGATCGGGATTCCGACATCAAAAGTGCCAAATTTGTTCGTGGACGTCCGTCAAGACGTTGTCTATGCATACGGTTGGCCATCACGGCTTTTCTGGGCCATTTGGAAGGTCAAACGAGCCCCGGAGCGAGCATACGCCTCATTTTGACGATTTTCGTGTGCTATTGCACACCATTTTTTGGGTGATCGGCATTCCGACGTCAAAAATGCCATATTTGTTCGTGGACGTCCGTCAAGACGTTGTCTATGCATACGGTTGGCCATCACGGCTTTTCTGGGTCATTTGGAAGGTCAAACGAGCCCCGGAGCGAGCATACGCCTCATTTTGACGATTTTCGTGTACTATTGCACACCATTTTTTGGGTGATCGGGATTGCGACGTCAAAAATGCCAAATTTGTTCGTGGACGTCCGTCGAGACGTTGTCTATGCATACGGTTGGCCATCACGGCTTTTCTGGGCCATTTGGAAGGTCAAACGAGCCCCGAAGCGAGCATACGCCTCATTTTGATGATTTTCGTGTGCTATTGCACACCATTTTTTGGGTGATCGGGATTCCGACGTCAAAAGTGCCAAATTTGTTCGTGGACGTCCGTCAAGACGTTGTCTATGCATACGGTTGGCCATCACGGCTTTTTCTGGGCCATTTGGAAGGTCAAATGAGCCCCGGAGCGAGCATACGCCTCATTTTGACGATTTTCGTGTGCTATTGCACACCATTTTTTGGGTGATCGAGATTACGACGTCAAAAAAGCCAAATTTGTTCGTGGACGTCCGTCGAGACGTTGTCTATGCATACGGTTGTCCATCACGGCTTTTCTGGGCCATTTGGAAGGACAAACGAGCCCCGGAGCGAGCATACGCCTCATTTTGACGATTTTCGTGTGCTATTGCACACCATTTTTTGGGTGATCGGGATTCCGATGTCAAAAATGCCAAATTTGTTCGTGGACGTCCGTCAAGACGTTGTCTATGCATACGGTTGGCCATCACGGCTTTTCTGGGCCATTTGGAAGGTCAAACGAGCCCCGGAGTGAGCATACGTCTCATTTTGACGATTTTCGTGTGCTATTGCACACCATTTTTTGGGTGATCGGGATTCCGACGTCAAAAATGCCAAATTTGTTCGTGGACGTCCGTCAAGACGTTGTCTATGCATACGGTTGGCCATCACGGCTTTTCTGGGCCATTTGGAAGGTCAAACGAGCCCCGGAGCGAGCATACGCCTCATTTTGACGATTTTCGTGTGCGATTACACACCATTTTTTGGGTGATCGGGATTCCGATGTCAAAAATGCCAAATTTGTTCGTGGACGTCCGTCAAGACGTTGTCTATGCATACGGTTGGCCATCACGGCTTTTTTGGGCCATTTGGAAGGTCAAACGAGCCCCGGAGCGAGCATACGCCTCATTTTGACGATTTTCGTGTGCTATTGCACACCATTTTTTGGGTGATCGGGATTCCGACTTAAAAAATGCCAAATTTGTTCGTGGACGTCCGTCAAGACGTTGTCTATGCATACGGTTGGCCATCACGGCTTTTCTGGGCCATTTGGAAGGTCAAACGAGCCCCGGAGCGAGCATACGCCTCATTTTGACGATTTTCGTGTGCTATTGCACACCATTTTTTGGGTGATCGGGATTCCGACGTCAAAAATGCCAAATTTGTTCGTGGACGTCCGTAAAGACGTTGTCTATGCATACGGCTGGCCATCACGGCTTTTCTGGGCCATTTGGAAGGTCAAACGAGCCCCGGAGCGAGCATACGCCTCATTTTGACGATTTTCGTGTGCTATTGCACACCATTTTTTGGGTGATCGGGATTCCGACGTCAAAAATGCCAAATTTGTTTGTGGACGTCCATCAAGACGTTGTCTATGCATACGGTTGGCCATCACGGCTTTTCTGGGCCATTTGGAAGGTCAAACGAGCCCCGTAGCGAGCATACGCCTCATTTTGATGATTTTCGTGTGCTATTGCACACTATTTTTTGGGTGATCGGGATTCCGACGTCAAAAATGCAAAATTTGTTCGTGGACGTCCGTCAAGACGTTTTCTATGACTACGGTTGGCCATCACGGCTTCTCTGGGCCATTTGGAAGGTCAAACGAGCCCTGGAGCGAGCATACGCCTCATTTTGACGATTTTCGTGTGCTATTGCACACCATTTTTTAGGTGATCGGGATTCCGACGTCAAAAATTCCATATTTGTTCGTGGACGTCCGTCAAGACGTTGTCTATGCATACGGTTGGCCATCACGACTTTTCTGGGCCATTTGGAAGGTCAAACGAGCCCCGGAGCGAGCATACGCCTCATTTTGACGATTTTCGTGTGCGATTGCACACCATTTTTTGGGTGATCGGGATTCCGACGTCAAAAATGACAAATTTGTTCGTGGACGTCCGTCAAGACATTGTCTATGCATACGGTTGGCCATCACGGCTTTTCTGGCCATTTGGAAGGTCAAACGAGCCCCGGAGCGAGCATACGCCTCATTTTGACGATTTTCGTGTGCTATTGCACACCATTTTTTGGGTGATCGGGATTCCGACGTCAAAAATGCCAAATTTGTTCGTGGACGTCCGTAAAGACGTTGTCTATGCATACGGCTGGCCATCACGGCTTTTCTGGGCCATTTGGAAGGTCAAACGAGCCCCGGAGCGAGCATACGCCTCATTTTGACGATTTTCGTGTGCTATTGCACACCATTTTTTGGGTGATCGGGATTCCGACGTCAAAAATGCCAAATTTGTTTGTGGACGTCCGTCAAGACGTTGTCTATGCATACGGTTGGCCATCACGGCTTTTCTGGGCCATTTGGAAGGTCAAACGAGCCCCGTAGCGAGCATACGCCTCATTTTGATGATTTTCGTGTGCTATTGCACACTATTTTTTGGGTGATCGGGATTCCGACGTCAAAAATGCCAAATTTGTTCGTGGACGTCCGTCAAGACGTTTTCTATGACTACGGTTGGCCATCACGGCTTCTCTGGGCCATTTGGAAGGTCAAACGAGCCCCGGAGCGAGCATACGCCTCATTTTGACGATTTTCGTGTGCTATTGCACACCATTTTTTGGGTGATCGGGATTCCGACGTCAAAAATTCCAAATTTGTTCGTGGACGTCCGTCAAGACGTTGTCTATGCATACGGTTGGCCATCACGACTTTTCTGGGCCATTTGGAAGGTCAAACGAGCCCCGGAGCGAGCATACGCCTCATTTTGACGATTTTCGTGTGCGATTGCACACCATTTTTTGGGTGATCGGGATTCCGACGTCAAAAATGCCAAATTTGTTCGTGGACGTCCGTCAAGACATTGTCTATGCATACGGTTGGCCATCACGGCTTTTCTGGCCATTTGGAAGGTCAAACGAGCCCCGGAGCGAGCATACGCCTCATTTTGACGATTTTCGTGTGCGATTGCACACCATTTTTTGGGTGATCGGGATTCCGACGTCAAAAATGCCAAATTTGTTCGTGGACGTCCGTCAAGACATTGTCTATGCATACGGTTGGCCATCACGGCTTTTCTGGCCATTTGGAAGGTCAAACGAGCCCCGGAGCGAGCATACGCCTCATTTTGACGATTTTCGTGTGCTATTGCACACCATTTTTTGGGTGATCGGGATTCCGACGTCAAAAAGGCCAAATTTGTTCGTGGACGTCCGTCAAGACGTTGTCTATGCATACGGTTGGCCATCACGGCTTCTCTAGGCAATTTGGAAGGTCAAACGAGCCCCGGAGGGAGCATACGCCTCATTTTGACGATTTTCGTGTGTTATTGCACACCATTTTTTGGGTGATCGGGATTCCGACGTCAAAAATGCCAAATTTGTTCGTGGACGTCCGTCAAGACGTTGTCTATGCATACGGTTGGCCATCACGGCTTTTCTGGGCCATTTGGAAGGTCAAACGAGCCCCGGAGCGAGCATACGCCTCATTTTGACGATTTTCGTGTGCTATTGCACACCATTTTTTGGGTGATCGGGATTCCGACGCCAAAAAGGCCAAATTTGTTCGTGGACGTCCGTCAAGACGTTGTCTATGCATATGGTTGGCCATCACGGCTTCTCTGGGCCATTTGGAAGGTCAAACGAGCCCCGGAGCGAGCATACGCCTCATTTTGACGATTTTCGTGTGCTATTGCACACCATTTTTTGGGTGATCGGGATTCCGACGTCAAAAATTCCAAATTTGTTCGTGGACGTCCGTCAAGACGTTGTCTATGCATAAGGTTGGCCATCACGACTTTTCTGGGCCATTTGGAAGGTCAAACGAGCCCCGGAGCGAGCATACGCCTCATTTTGACGATTTTCGTGTGCGATTGCACACCATTTTTTGGGTGATCGGGATTCCGACGTCAAAAATGCCAAATTTGTTCGTGGACGTCCGTCAAGACATTGTCTATGCATACGGTTGGCCATCGCGGCTTTTCTGGCCATTTGGAAGGTCAAACGAGCCCCGGAGCGAGCATACGCCTCATTTTGACGATTTTCGTGTGCTATTGCACACCATTTTTTGGGTGATCGGGATTCCGACGTCAAAAATGCCAAATTTGTTCGTGGACGTCCGTCAAGACGTTGTCTATGCATACGGTTGGCCATCACGGCTTTTCTGGGCCATTTGGAAGGTCAAACGAGCCCCGGAGCGAGCATACGCCTCATTTTGACGATTTTCGTGTGCTATTGCACACCATTTTTTGGGTGATCGGGATTCCGACGTCAAAAAGGCCAAATTTGTTCGTGGACGTCCGTCAAGACGTTGTCTATGCATACGGTTGGCCATCACGGCTTTTCTGGGCCATTTGGAAGGTCAAGCGAGCCCCGGAGCGAGCATACGCCTCATTTTGACGATTTTCGTGTGCTATTGCACACCATTTTTTGGGTGATCGGGATTCCGACGTCAAAAATGCCAAATTTATTCGTGGACGTCCGTCAAGACGTTGTCTATGCATACGGTTGGCCATCACGGCTTTTCTGGGCCATTTGGAAGGTCAAACGAGCCCCGGAGCGAGCATACGCCTCATTTTGACGATTTTCGTGTGCTATTGCACACCATTTTTTGGGTGATCGGGATTCCGACGTCAAAAATGCCAAATTTGTTCGTGGACGTCCGTCAAGACGTTGTCTATGCATACGGTTGGCCATCACGGCTTTTCTGGGCCATTTGGAAGGTCAAACGAGCCCCGGAGCGAGCATACGCCTCATTTTGACGATTTTCGTGTGCTATTGCACACCATTTTTTGGGTGATCGCGATTCCGAAGTCAAAAATGCCAAATTTGTTCGTGGACGTCCGTCAAGACGTTGTCTATGCATACGGTTGGCCATCACGGCTTTTCTGGGCCATTTGGAAGGTCAAACGAGCCCCGGAGCGAGCATACGCCTCATTTTGACGATTTTCGTGTGCTATTGCACACCATTTTTTGGATGATCGGGATTCCGACGTCAAAAATGCCAAATTTGTTCGTGGACGTCCGTCAAGACGTTGTCTATGCATACGGTTGGCCATCACAGCTTTTCTGGGCTATTCGGAAGGTCAAACGAGCCCCGGAGCGAGCATACGCCTCATTTTGACGATTTTCGTGTGCTATTGCACACCATTTTTTGGGTGATCGAGATTCCGACGTCAAAAATGCCAAATTTGTTCGTGGACGTCCGTCAAGACGTTGTCTATGCATACGGTTGGCCATCACGGCTTTTCTGGGCCATTTGGAAGGTCAAACGAGCCCCGGAGCGAGCATACGCCTCATTTTGACGATTTTCGTGTGCTATTGCACACCATTTTTTGGGTGATCGGGATTCCGACGTCAAAAATGCCAAATTTGTTCGTGGACGTCCGTCAAGACGTTGTCTATGCATACGGTTTGCCATCACGGCTTTTCTGGGCCATTTGGAAGGTCAAACGAGCCCCGGAGCGAGCATACGCCTCATTTTGACGATTTTCGTGTGCTATTACACACCATTTTTTGGGTGATCGGGATTCCGACGTCAAAAGTGCCAAGTTTGTTCGTGGACGTCCGTCAAGACGTTGTCTATGCATACAGTTGGCCATCACGGCTTTTTTGGGCCATTTGGAAGGTCAAACGAGCCCCGGAGCGAGCATACGCCTCATTTTGACGATTTTCGTGTGCGATTGCACACCATTTTTTGGGTGATCGGGATTCCGACGTCAAAAATGCCAAATTTGTTCGTGGACGTCCGTCAAGACATTGTCTATGCATACGGTTGGCCATCACGACTTTTCTGGCCATTTGGAAGGTCAAACGAGCCCCGGAGCGAGCATACGCCTCATTTTGACGATTTTCGTGTGCTATTGCACACCATTTTTTGGGTGATCGCGATTCCGACGTCAAAAAGGCCAAATTTGTTCGTGGACGTCCGTCAAGACGTTGTCTATGCATACGGTTGGCCATCACGGCTTCTCTAGGCAATTTGGAAGGTCAAACGAGCCCCGGAGCGAGCATACGCCTCATTTTGACGATTTTCGTGTGCTATTGCACACCATTTTTTGGGTGATCGGGATTCCGACGTCAAAAATGCCAAATTTGTTCGTGGACGTCCGTCAAGACGTTGTCTATGCATACGGTTGGCCATCACGGCTTTTCTGGGCCATTTGGAAGGTCAAACGAGCCCCGGAGCGAGCATACGCCTCATTTTGACGATTTTCGTGTGCTATTGCACACCATTTTTTGGGTGATCGGGATTTCGACGTCAAAAATGCCAAATTGGTTTGTGGACGTCCGTCAAGACGTTGTCTATGCATACGGTTGGCCATCACGGCTTTTCTGGGCCATTTGGAAGGTCAAACGAGCCCCGGAGCGAGCATACGCCTCATTTTGACGATTTTCGTGTGCTATTGCACACCATTTTTTGGGTGATCGGGATTCCGACGTCAAAAAGGCCAAATTTGTTCGTGGACGTCCGTCAAGACGTTGTCTATGCATATGGTTGGCCATCACGGCTTCTCTGGGCCATTTGGAAGGTCAAACGAGCCCCGGAGCGAGCATACGCCTCATTTTGACGATTTTCGTGTGCTATTGCACACCATTTTTTGGGTGATCGGGATTCCGACGTCAAAAATTCCAAATTTGTTCGTGGACGTCCGTCAAGACGTTGTCTATGCATAAGGTTGGCCATCACGACTTTTCTGGGCCATTTGGAAGGTCAAACGAGCCCCGGAGCGAGCATACGCCTCATTTTGACGATTTTCGTGTGCGATTGCACACCATTTTTTGGGTGATCGGGATTCCGACGTCAAAAATGCCAAATTTGTTCGTGGACGTCCGTCAAGACATTGTCTATGCATACGGTTGGCCATCACGGCTTTTCTGGCCATTTGGAAGGTCAAACGAGCCCCGGAGCGAGCATACGCCTCATTTTGACGATTTTCGTGTGCTATTGCACACCATTTTTTGGGTGATCGGGATTCCGACGTCAAAAATGCCAAATTTGTTCGTGGACGTCCGTCAAGACGTTGTCTATGCATACGGTTGGCCATCACGGCTTTTCTGGGCCATTTGGAAGGTCAAACGAGCCCCGGAGCGAGCATACGCCTCATTTTGACGATTTTCGTGTGCTATTGCACACCATTTTTTGGGTGATCGGGATTCCGACGTCAAAAAGGCCAAATTTGTTCGTGGACGTCCGTCAAGACGTTGTCTATGCATACGGTTGGCCATCACGGCTTTTCTGGGCCATTTGGAAGGTCAAGCGAGCCCCGGAGCGAGCATACGCCTCATTTTGACGATTTTCGTGTGCTATTGCACACCATTTTTTGGGTGATCGGGATTCCGACGTCAAAAATGCCAAATTTGTTCGTGGACGTCCGTCAAGACGTTGTCTATGCATACGGTTGGCCATCACGGCTTTTCTGGGCCATTTGGAAGGTTAAACGAGCCCCGGAGCGAGCATACGCCTCATTTTGACGATTTTCGTGTGCTATTGCACACCATTTTTTGGGTGATCGGGATTCCGACGTCAAAAATGCCAAATTTGTTCGTGGACGTCCGTCAAGACGTTGTCTATGCATACGGTTGGCCATCACGGCTTTTCTGGGCCATTTGGAAGGTCAAACGAGCCCCGGAGCGAGCATACGCCTCATTTTGACGATTTTCGTGTGCTATTGCACACCATTTTTTGGGTGATCGCGATTCCGAAGTCAAAAATGCCAAATTTGTTCGTGGACGTCCGTCAAGACGTTGTCTATGCATACGGTTGGCCATCACGGCTTTTCTGGGCCATTTGGAAGGTCAAACGAGCCCCGGAGCGAGCATACGCCTCATTTTGACGATTTTCGTGTGCTATTGCACACCATTTTTTGGATGATCGGGATTCCGACGTCAAAAATGCCAAATTTGTTCGTGGACGTCCGTCAAGACGTTGTCTATGCATACGGTTGGCCATCACAGCTTTTCTGGGCTATTTGGAAGGTCAAACGAGCCCCGGAGCGAGCATACGCCTCATTTTGACGATTTTCGTGTGCTATTGCACACCATTTTTTGGGTGATCGAGATTCCGACGTCAAAAATGCCAAATTTGTTCGTGGACGTCCGTCAAGACGTTGTCTATGCATACGGTTGGCCATCACGGCTTTTCTGGGCCATTTGGAAGGTCAAACGAGCCCCGGAGCGAGCATACGCCTCATTTTGACGATTTTCGTGTGCTATTGCACACCATTTTTTGGGTGATCGGGATTCCGACGTCAAAAATGCCAAATTTGTTCGTGGACGTCCGTCAAGACGTTGTCTATGCATACGGTTTGCCATCACGGCTTTTCTGGGCCATTTGGAAGGTCAAACGAGCCCCGGAGCGAGCATACGCCTCATTTTGACGATTTTCGTGTGCTATTGCACACCATTTTTTGGGTGATCGGGATTCCGACGTCAAAAGTGCCAAGTTTGTTCGTGGACGTCCGTCAAGACGTTGTCTATGCATACAGTTGGCCATCACGGCTTTTTTGGGCCATTTGGAAGGTCAAACGAGCCCCGGAGCGAGCATACGCCTCATTTTGACGATTTTCGTGTGCTATTGCACACCATTTTTTAGGTGATCGGGATTCCGACGTCAAAAATGCAAAATTTGTTCGTGGACGTCCGTCAAGACGTTGTCTATGCATACGGTTGGCCATCACGGCTTTTCTGGGCCATTTGGAAGGTCAAGCGAGCCCCGGAGCGAGCATACGCCTCATTTTGACGATTTTCGTGTGCTATTGCACACCATTTTTTGGGTGATCGGGATTCCGACGTCAAAAATGCCAAATTTGTTCGTGGACGTCTGTCAAGACGTTGTCTATGCATACGGTTGGCCATCACGGCTTTTCTGGGCCATTTGGAAGGTCAAACGAGCCCCGGAGCGAGCATACGCCTCATTTTGACGATTTTCATGTGCTATTGCACACCATTTTTTGGGTGATCGGGATTCCGACGTCAAAAATGCCAAATTTGTTCGTGGACGTCCGTCAAGACGTTGTCTATGCATACGGTTGGCCATCACGGCTTTTCTGGGCCATTTGGAAGGTCAAACGAGCCCCGGAGCGAGCATACGCCTCATTTTGACGATTTTCGTGTGCTATTGCACACCATTTTTTGGGTGATCGGGATTCCGACGTCAAAAATGCCAAATTTGTTCATGGACGTCCGTCAAGACGTTGTCTATGCATACGGTTGGCCATCACGGCTTTTCTGGGCCATTTGGAAGGTCAAACGAGCCCCAGAGCGAGCATACGCCTCATTTTGACGATTTTCGTGTGCTATTGCACACCATTTTTTGGGTGATCGGGATTCCGACGTCAAAAATGCCAAATTTGTTCGTGGACGTCCGTCAAGACGTTGTCTATGCATACGGTTGGCCATCACGGCTTTTCTGGGCCATTTGGAAGGTCAAACGAGCCCCGGAGCGAGCATACGCCTCATTTTGACGATTTTCGTGTGCTATTGCACACCATTTTTTGGGTGATTGGGATTCCGACGTCAAAAATGCCAAATTTGTTCGTGGACGTCCGTCAAGACGTTGTCTATGCAAACGGTTTGCCATCACGGCTTTTCTGGGCCATTTGGAAGGTCAAACGAGCCCCGGAGCGAGCATACGCCTCATTTTGACGATTTTCGTGTGCTATTGCACACCATTTTTTGGGTGATCGGGATTCCGACGTCAAAAATGCCAAATTTGTTCGTGGACGTCCGTCAAGACGTTGTCTATGCATACGGTTGGCCATCACGGCTTTTCTGGGCCATTTGGAAGGTCAAACGAGCCCCGGAGCGAGCATACGCCTCATTTTGACGATTTTCGTGTGCTATTGCACACCATTTTTTGGATGATCGGGATTCCGACGTCAAAAATGCCAAATTTGTTCGTGGACGTCCGTCAAGACGTTGTCTATGCATACGGTTGGCCATCACAGCTTTTCTGGGCTATTTGGAAGGTCAAACGAGCCCCGGAGCGAGCATACGCCTCATTTTGACGATTTTCGTGTGCTATTGCACACCATTTTTTGGGTGATCGAGATTCCGACGTCAAAAATGCCAAATTTGTTCGTGGACGTCCGTCAAGACGTTGTCTATGCATACGGTTGGCCATCACGGCTTTTCTGGGCCATTTGGAAGGTCAAACGAGCCCCGGAGCGAGCATACGCCTCATTTTGACGATTTTCGTGTGCTATTGCACACCATTTTTTGGGTGATCGGGATTCCGACGTCAAAAATGCCAAATTTGTTCGTAGACGTCCGTCAAGACGTTGTCTATGCATACGGTTTGCCATCACGGCTTTTCTGGGCCATTTGGAAGGTCAAACGAGCCCCGGAGCGAGCATACGCCTCATTTTGACGATTTTCGTGTGCTATTGCACACCATTTTTTGGGTGATCGGGATTCCGACGTCAAAAGTGCTAAGTTTGTTCGTGGACGTCCGTCAAGACGTTGTCTATGCATACAGTTGGCCATCACGGCTTTTTTGGGCCATTTGGAAGGTCAAACGAGCCCCGGAGCGAGCATACGCCTCATTTTGACGATTTTCGTGTGCTATTGCACACCATTTTTTAGGTGATCGGGATTCCGACGTCAAAAATGCAAAATTTGTTCGTGGACGTCCGTCAAGACGTTGTCTATGCATACGGTTGGCCATCACGGCTTTTCTGGGCCATTTGGAAGGTCAAGCGAGCCCCGGAGCGAGCATACGCCTCATTTTGACGATTTTCGTGTGCTATTGCACACCATTTTTTGGGTGATCGGGATTCCGACGTCAAAAATGCCAAATTTGTTCGTGGACGTCTTTCAAGACGTTGTCTATGCATACGGTTGGCCATCACGGCTTTTCTGGGCCATTTGGAAGGTCAAACGAGCCCCGGAGCGAGCATACGCCTCATTTTGACGATTTTCATGTGCTATTGCACACCATTTTTTGGGTGATCGGGATTCCGACGTCAAAAATGCCAAATTTGTTCGTGGACGTCCGTCAAGACATTGTCTATGCATACGGTTGGCCATCACGGCTTTTCTGGGCCATTTGGAAGGTCAAACGAGCCCCGGAGCGAGCATACGCCTCATTTTGACGATTTTCGTGTGCTATTGCACACTATTTTTTGGGTGATCGCGATTCCGACGTCAAAAATGCCAAATTTGTTCATGGACGTCCGTCAAGACGTTGTCTATGCATACATTTGGCCATCACGGCTTTTCTGGGCCATTTGGAAGGTCAAACGAGCCCCAGAGCGAGCATACGCCTCATTTTGACGATTTTCGTGTGCTATTGCACACCATTTTTTGGGTGATCGGGATTCCGACGTCAAAAATGCCAAATTTGTTCGTGGACGTCCGTCAAGACGTTGTCTATGCATACGGTTGGCCATCACGGCTTTTCTGGGCCATTTGGAAGGTCAAACGAACCCCGGAGCGAGCATACGCCTCATTTTGACGATTTTCATGTGCTATTGCACACCATTTTTTGGGTGATTGGGATTCCGACGTCAAAAATGCCAAATTTGTTCTTGGACGTCCGTCAAGACGTTGTCTATGCAAACGGTTTGCCATCACGGCTTTTCTGGGCCATTTGGAAGGTCAAACGAGCCCCGGAGCGAGCATACGCCTCATTTTGACGATTTTCGTGTGCTATTGCACACCATTTTTTGGGTGATCGGGATTCCGACGTCAAAAATGCCAAATTTGTTCGTGGATGTCCGTCAAGACGTTGTCTATGCATACGGTTGGCCATCACGGCTTTTCTGGGCCATTTGGAAGGTCAAACGAGCCCCGGAGCGAGCATACGCCTCATTTTGACGATTTTCGTGTGCTATTGCACACCATTTTTTGGGTGATCGGGATTCCGACGTCAAAAATGCCAAATTTGTTCGTGGACGTCCGTCAAGACGTTGTCTATGCATACGGTTGGCCATCACAGCTTTTCTGGGCTATTTTGAAGGTCAAACGAGCCCCGGAGCGAGCATACGCCTCATTTTGACGATTTTCGTGTGCTATTGCACACCATTTTTTGGGTGATCGAGATTCCGACGTCAAAAATTCCAAATTTGTTCGTGGACGTCCGTCAAGACGTTGTCTATGCATACGGTTGGCCATCACGGCTTTTCTGGGCCATTTGGAAGGTCAAACGAGCCCCGGAGCGAGCATACGCCTCATTTTGACGATTTTCGTGTGCTATTGCACACCATTTTTTGGGTGATCGGGATTCCGACGTCAAAAATGCCAAATTTGTTCGTGGACGTCCGTCAAGACGTTGTCTATGCATACGGTTTGCCATCACGGCTTTTCTGGGCCATTTGGAAGGTCAAACGAGCCCCGGAGCGAGCATACGCCTCATTTTGACGATTTTCGTGTGCTATTGCACACCATTTTTTGGGTGATCGGGATTCCGACGTCAAAAGTGCCAAGTTTGTTCGTGGACGTCCGTCAAGACGTTGTCTATGCATACAGTTGGCCATCACGGCTTTTTTGGGCCATTTGGAAGGTCAAACGAGCCCCGGAGCGAGCATACGCCTCATTTTGACGATTTTCGTGTGCTATTGCACACCATTTTTTAGGTGATCGGGATTCCGACGTCAAAAATGCCAAATTTGTTCGTGGACGTCCGTCAAGACGTTGTCTATGCATACGGTTGGCCATCACGGCTTTTCTGGGCCATTTGGAAGGTCAAGCGAGCCCCGGAGCGAGCATACGCCTCATTTTGACGATTTTCGTGTGCTATTGCACACCATTTTTTGGGTGATCGGGATTCCGACGTCAAAAATGCCAAATTTGTTCGTGGACGTCTGTCAAGACGTTGTCTATGCATACGGTTGGCCATCACGGCTTTTCTGGGCCATTTGGAAGGTCAAACGAGCCCCGGAGCGAGCATACGCCTCATTTTGACGATTTTCGTGTGCTATTGCACACCATTTTTTGGGTGATCGGGATTCCGACGTCAAAAATGCCAAATTTGTTCGTGGACGTCCGTCAAGACGTTGTCTATGCAAACGGTTTGCCATCACGGCTTTTCTGGGCCATTTGGAAGGTCAAACGAGCCCCGGAGCGAGCATACGCCTCATTTTGACGATTTTCGTGTGCTATTGCACACCATTTTTTGGGTGATCGGGATTCCGACGTCAAAAATGCCAAATTTGTTCGTGGACGTCCGTCAAGACGTTGTCTATGCATACGGTTGGCCATCACGGCTTTTCTGGGCCATTTGGAAGGTCAAACGAGCCCCGGAGCGAGCATACGCCTCATTTTGATGATTTTCGTGTGCTATTGTACACCATTTTTTGGGTGATCGGGATTCCGACGTCAAAAATGCCAAATTTGTTCGTGGACGTTGTCTATGCATACGGTTGGCCATCACGGCTTTTCTGGGCCATTTGGAAGGTCAAACGAGTCCCGGAGCGAACATACGCCTCATTTTGACGATTTTTGTGTGCTATTGCACACCATTTTTTGGGTGATCGAGATTCCGACGTCAAAAATGCCAAATTTGTTCGTGGACGTCCGTCAAGACATTGTCTATGCATACGGTTGGCCATCACGGCTTTTCTGGGCCATTTGGAAGGTCAAACGAGCCCCGGAGCGAGCATACGCCTCATTTTGACGATTTTCGTGTGCTATTGCACACCATTTTTTGGGTGATCGGGATTCCGACGTCAAAAATGCCAAATTTGTTCGTGGACGTCCGTCAAGACGTTGTCTATGCATACGGTTTGCCATCACGGCTTTTCTGGGCCATTTGGAAGGTCAAATGAGCCCCGGAGCGAGCATACGCCTCATTTTGACGATTTTCGTGTGCTATTGCACACCATTTTTTGGGTGATCGGGATTCCGACGTCAAAAATGCCAAATTTGTTCGTGGACGTCCGTCAAGATGTTGTCTATGCATACGGTTGGCCATCACGGCTTTTCTGGGCCATTTGGAAGGTCAAACGAGCCCCGGAGCGAGCATACGCCTCATTTTGACGATTTTCGTGTGCTATTGCACACCATTTTTTGGGTGATGGGGATTCCGACGTCAAAAATGCCAAATTTGTTCGTGGACGTCCGTCAAGACGTTGTCTATGCATACGGTTGGCCATCACGGCTTTTCTGGGCCATTTGGAAGGTCAAACGAGCCCCGGAGCGAGCATACGCCTCATTTTGACGATTTTCGTGTGCTATTGCACACCATTTTTTGGGTGATCGGGATTCCGACGTCAAAAATGCCAAATTTGTTCGTGGACGTCCTTCAAGAAGTTGTCTATGCATACGGTTGGCCATCACGGCTTTTCTGGGCCATTTGGAAGGTCAAACGAGCCCTGGAGCGAGCATACGCCTCATTTTGGCGATTTTCGTGTGCTATTACACACCATTTTTTGGGTGATCGGGATTCCGACGTCAAAAATGCCAAATTTGTTCGTGGACGTCCGTCAAGACGTTGTCTATGCATACGGTTGGCCATCACGGCTTTTCTGGGCCATTTGGAAGGACAAACGAGCCCCGGAGCGAGCATACGCCTCATTTTGACGATTTTCGTGTGCTATTGCACACCATTTTTGGGTGATCAGGATTCCGACGTCAAAAATGCTAAATTTGTTCGTGGACGTCCGTCAAGACGTTGTCTATGCATACGGTTGGCCATGACGGCTGTTCTGGGCCATTTGGAAGGTCAAACGAGCCCCGGAGCGAGCATACGCCTCATTTTGACGATTTTCGTGTGCTATTGCACACCATTTTTTGGGTGATTGGGATTCCGACGTCAAAAATGCCAAATTTGTTCGTGGACGTCCGTCAAGACGTTGTCTATGCATACGGTTGGCCATCACGGCTTTTCTGGGCCATTTGGAAGGTCAAACGAGCCCCGGAGCGAGCATACGCCTCATTTTGACGATTTTCGTGTGCTATTGCACACCATTTTTTGGGTAATCGGGATTCCGACGTCAAAAATGCCAAATTTGTTCGTGGACGTTGTCTATGCATACGGTTGGCCATCACGGCTTTTCTGGGCCATTTGGAAGGTAAAACGAGCCCCGGAGCGAACATACGCCTCATTTTGACGATTTTCGTGTGCTATTGCACACCATTTTTTGGGTGATCAGGATTCAGACGTCAAAAATGCCAAGTTTGTTCGTGGACGTCCGTCAAGACGTTGTCTATGCATACGGTTGGCCATCACGGCTTTTCTGGGCCATTTGGAAGGTCAAACGAGCCCCGGAGCGAGCATACGCCTCATTTTGACGATTTTCGTGTGCTATTGCACACCATTTTTTGGGTGATCGTGATTCCGACGTCAAAAATGCCAAATTTGTTCGTGGACGTCTGTCAAGACGTTGTCTATGCATACGGTTGGCCATCGCGGCTTTTCTGGGCCATTTGGAAGGTCAAACGAGCCCCGGAGCGAGCATACGCCTCATTTTGACGATTTTCGTGTGCTATTGCACACCATTTTTTGGGTGATCGGGATTCCGACGTCAAAAATGCCAAATTTGTTCGTGGACGTCCGTCAAGACGTTGTCCATGCATACGGTTGGCCATCACGGCTTTTCTGGGCCATTTGGAAGGTCAAACGAGCCCCGGAGCGAGCATACGCCTCATTTTGACGATTTTCGTGTGCTATTTCACACCATTTTTTGGGTGATCGGGATTCCGACGTCAAAAATGCCAAATTTGTTCGTGGACGTCCGTCAAGACGTTGTCTATGCATACAGTTGGCCATCACGGCTTTTCTGGGCCATTTGGAAGGTCAAACGAGCCCCGGAGCGAGCATACGCCTCATTTTGACGATTTTCGTGTGCTATTGCACACCATTTTTTGGGTGATCGGGATTCCGACGTCAAAAATGCCAAATTTGTTCGTGGACGTCCGTCAAGAAGTTGTCTATGCATACAGTTGGCCATCACGGCTTTTCTGGGCCATTTGGAAGGTCAAACGAGCCCCGGAGCGAGCATACGCCTCATTTTGACGATTTTCGTGTGCTATTGCACACCATTTTTTGGGTGATCGGGATTCCGACGTCAAAAATGCCAAATTTGTTCGTGGACGTCCGTCAAGACGTTGTCTATGCATACGGTTGGCCATCACGGCTTTTCTGGGCCATTTGGAAGGTCAAACGAGCCCCGGAGCGAGCATACGCCTCATTTTGACGATTTTCGTGTGCTATTGCACACCATTTTTCGGGTGATCGGGATTCCGACGTCAAAAATGCCAAATTTGTTCGTGGACGTCCGTCAAGACGTTGTCTATGCATACGGTTGGCCATCACGGCTTTTCTGGGCCATTTGGAAGGTCAAACGAGCCCCGGAGCGAGCATACGCCTCATTTTGACAATTTTCGTGTGCTATTGCACACCATTTTTCGGGTGATCGGGATTCCGACGTCAAAAATGCCAAATTTGTTCGTGGACGTCCGTCAAGACGTTGTCTATGCATACGGTTGGCCATCACGGCTTTTCTGGGCCATTTGGAAGGTCAAACGAGCCCCGGAGCGAGCATACGCCTCATTTTGACGATTTTCGTGTGCTATTGCACACCATTTTTCGGGTGATCGGGATTCCGACGTCAAAAATGCCAAATTTGTTCGTGGACGTCCATCAAGACGTTGTCTATGCATACGGTTGGCCATCACGGCTTTTCTGGGCCATTTGGAAGGTCAAACGAGCCCCGGAGCGAGCATACGCCTCATTTTGACGATTTTGGTGTGCAATTGCACACCATTTTTTGGGTGATCAGGATTCCGACGTCAAAAGTGCAAAATTTGTTCGTGGACGTCCGTCAAGACGTTGTCTATGCATACAGTTGGCCATCACGGCATTTTTGGGCCATTTGGAAGGTCAAACGAGCCCCGGAGCGAGCATACGCCTCATTTTGACGATTTTCGTGTGCTATTGCACACCATTTTTGGGTGATCGGGATTCCGACGTCAAAAATGCCAAATTTGTTCGTGGACGTCCGTCAAGACGTTGTCTATGCATACGGTTGGCTATCACGGCTTTTCTGGGCCATTTAGAAGGTCAAACGAGCCCCGGAGCGAGCATACGCCTCATTTTGACGATTTTCGTGTGCTATTGCACACCATTTTTTGGGTGATCGGGATTCCGACGTCAAAAATGCCAAATTTGTTCATGGACGTCCGTCAAGACGTTGTCTATGCATACGGTTGGCCATCACGGCTTTTCTGGGCCATTTGGAAGGTCAAACGAGCCCCGGAGCAAGCATACGCCTCATTTTGACGATTTTCGTGTGCTATTGCACACTATTTTATGGGTGATCGGGATTCCGACGTCAAAAATGCCAAATTTGTTCGTGGACGTCTGTCAAGACGTTGTCTATGCATACGGTTGGCCATCACGACTTTTCTGGGCCATTTGGAAGGTCAAACGAGCCCCGGAGCGAGCATACGCCTCATTTTGACGATTTTTGTGTGCTATTGCACACCATTTTTTGGGTGATCAGGATTCCGACATCAAAAATGCCAAATTTGTTCGTGGACGTCCGTCCAGACGTTGTCTATGCATACGGTTGGCCATCACGGCTTTTCTGGGCCTTTTGGAAGGTCAAACGAGCCCCGGAGCGAGCATACGCCTCATTTTGACGATTTTCGTGTGCTATTGCACACCATTTTTTGAATGATCGGGATTCCGATGTCAAAAATGCCAAATTTGTTCATGGACGTCCGTCAAGACGTGTTCTATGCATACGGTTGCCCATCACGGCTTTTCTGGGCCATTTGGAAGGTCAAACGAGCCCCAGAGCGAGCATACGCCTCATTTTGGCGATTTTCGTGTGCTATTGCACACCATTTTTTGAGTGATCGGGATTCCGACGTCAAAAATGCCAAATTTGTTCGTGGACGTCCGTCAAGACGTTGTCTATGCATACGGTTGGCCATCACGGCTTTTCTGGGCCATTTGGAAGGTCAAACGAGCCCCGGAGCGAGCATACGCCTCATTTTGACGATTTTCGTGTGCTATTGCACACCATTTTTTGGGTGATCGGGATTCCGACGTCAAAAATGCCAAATTTGTTCGTGGACGTCCGTCAAGACGTTGTCTATGCATACGGTTGGCCATCACGGCTTTTCTGGGCCATTTGGAAGGTCAAACGAGCCCCGGAGCGAGCATACGCCTCATTTTGACGATTTTCGTGTGCTATTGCACACCATTTTTTGGGTGATCGGGATTCCGACGTCAAAAATGCCAAATTTGTTCGTGGACGTCCGTCAAGACGTTGTCTATGCATACGGTTGGCCATCACGGCTTTTCTGGGCCATTTGGAAGGTCAAACGAGCCCCGGAGCGAGCATACGCCTCATTTTGACGATTTTCGTGTGCTATTGCACACCATTTTTTGGGTGATCGGGATTCCGACGTCAAAAATGCCAAATTTGTTCGTGGACGTCCGTCAAGACGTTGTCTATGCATACGGTTGGCCATCACGGCTTTTCTGGGCCATTTGGAAGGTCAAACGAGCCCCGGAGCGAGCATACGCCTCATTTTGACGATTTTCGTGTGCTATTGCACACCATTTTTTGGGTGATCGGGATTCTGACGTCAATAATGCCAAATTTGTTCGTGGACGTCCGTCAAGACATTGTCTATGCATACGGTTGGCCATCACAGCTTTTCTGGGCCATTTGGAAGGTCAAACGAGCCCCGGAGCGAGCATACGCCTCATTTTGACGATTTTCGTGTGCTATTGCATACCATTTTATGGGTGATCAGGATTCCGACGTCAAAAATGCCAAATTTGTTCGTGGACGTCCGTCAAGACGTTGTCTATGCATCCGGTTGGCCATCACGGCTTTTCAGCGCCATTTGGAAGGTCAAACGAGCCCCGGAGCGAGCATACGCCTCATTTTGACGATTTTCGTGTGCTATTGCATACCATTTTATGGGTGATCAGGATTCCGACGTCAAAAATGCCAAATTTGTTCGTGGACGTCCGTCAAGACGTTGTCTATGCATCCGGTTGGCCATCACGGCTTTTCAGCGCCATTTGGAAGGTCAAACGAGCCCCGGAGCGAGCATACGCCTCATTTTGACGATTTTCGTGTGCTATTGCACACCATTTTTTGGGTGATCGGGATTCCGACGTCAAAAATGCCAAATTTGTTCGTGGACGTCCGTCAAGACGTTGTCTATGCATACGGTTGGCCATCACGGCTTTTCTGGGCCATTTGGAAGGTCAAACGAGCCCCGGAGCGAGCATACGCCTCATTTTGACGATTTTCGTGTGCTATTGCACACCATTTTTTGGGTGATCGGGATTCTGACGTCAAAAATTCTAAATTTGTTCGTGGACGTCCGTCAAGACGTTGTCTATGCATAAGGTTGGCCATCACGGCTTTTCTGGGCCATTTGGAAGGTCAAACGAGCTCCGGAGCGAGCATACGCCTCATTTTGACGATTTTCATGTGCTATTGCACACCATTTTTTGGGTGATCGGGATTCCGACGTCAAAAATGCCAAATTTGTTCGTGGACGTCCGTCAAGACGTTGTCTATGCATACGGTTGGCCATCACGGCTTTTCTGGGCCATTTGGAAGGTCAAACGAGCCCCGGAGCGAGCATACGCCTCATTTTGACGATTTTCGTGTGCTATTGCACACCATTTTTTGGGTGATCAGGATTCCGACGTCAAAAATGCCAAATTTGTTCGTGGACGTTCGTCAAGACGTTGTCTATGCATACGGTTGGCCATCACGGCTTTTCAGGGTCATTTGGAAGGTCAAACGAGCCCCGGAGCGAGCATACGCCTCATTTTGACGATTTTCGTGTGCTATTGCACACCATTTTTTGGGTGATCGGGATTCTGACGTCAAAAATGCTAAATTTGTTCGTGGACGTCCGTCAAGACGTTGTCTATGCATACGGTTGGCCATCACAGCTTTTCTGGGCCATTTGGAAGGTCAAACGAGCCCCGGAGCGAGCATACGCCTCATTTTGACGATTTTCGTGTGCTATTGCACACCATTTTTTGGGTGATCGGGATTCCGACGTCAAAAATGCCAAATTTGTTCGTGGACGTCCGTCAAGACGTTGTCTATGCATACGGTTGGCCATCACGGCTTTTCTGGGCCATTTGGAAGGTCAAACGAGCCCCGGAGCGAGCATACGCCTCATTTTGATGATTTTCGTGTGCTATTGCACACCATTTTTTGGGTGATCGGGATTCCGACGTCAAAAATGCCAAATTTGTTCGTGGACGTCCGCCAAGACGTTGTCTATGCATACGGTTGGCCATCACGGCTTTTCTGGGCCGTTTGGAAGGTCAAACGAGCCCCGGAGCGAGCATACGCCTCATTTTGACGATTTTCGTGTGCTATTGCACACCATTTTTTGGGTGATCGGGATTCCGACGTCAAAAATGCCAAATTTGTTCGTGGACGTCTGTCAAGACGTTTTCTATGCATACGGTTGGCCATCACGGCTTTTCTGGGCCATTTGGAAGGTCAAACGAGCCCCGGAGCGAGCATACGCCTCATTTTGACGATTTTCGTGTGCTATTGCACACCATTTTTTGGGTGATCGGGATTCTGACGTCAAAAATGCCAAATTTGTTCGTGGACGTCCGTCAAGACGTTGTATATGCATTCGGTTGGCCATCACGGCTTTTCTGGGCCATTTGGAAGGTCAAACGAGCCCCGGAGCGAGCATACGCCTCATTTTGACGATTTTCGTGTGCTATTTCACACCATTTTTTGGGTGATCGGGATTCCAACGTCAAAATGCCAAATTTGTTCGTGGACGTCCGTCAAGAAGTTGTCTATGCATACGGTTGGCCATCACGGCTTTTCTGGGCCATTTGGAAGGTCAAACGAGCCCCGGAGCGAGCATACGCCTCATTTTGACGATTTTCGTTTGCTATTGCACACCATTTTTTGGGTGATCGGGATTCTGACGTCCAAAATGCCAAATTTGTTTGTGGACGTCCGTCAAGACGTTTTCTATGCATACGGTTGGCCATCACGGCTTTTCTGGGCCATTTGGAAGGTCAAACGAGCCTCGGAGCGAGCATACGCCTCATTTTGACGATTTTCGTGTGCTATTGCACACCATTTTTTGGGTGATCGGGATTCCAATGTCAAAAATGCCAAATTTGTTCGTGGACGTCCGTCAAGACGTTGTCTATGCATACGGTTGGCCATCACGGCTTTTCTGGGCCATTTGGAAGGTCAAACGAGCCCCGGAGCAAGCATACGCCTCATTTTGACAATTTTCGTGTGCTATTGCACACCATTTTTTGGGTGATCGGGATTCCGACGTCAAAAATGCCAAATTTGTTCGTGGACGTCCGTCAAGACGTTGTATATGCATATGGTTGGCCATCACGGCTTTTCTGGGCCATTTGGAAGGTCAAACGAGCCCCGGAGCGAGCATACGCCTCATTTTGACGATTTTCGTGTGCTATTGCACACCATTTTTTGGGTGATCGAGATTCCCACGTCAAAAATGCCAAATTTGTTCGTGGACGTCCGTCAAGACGTTGTCTATGCATACGGTTGGCCATCACGGCTTTTCTGGGCCATTTGGAAGGTCAAACGAGCCCCGGAGCGAGCATACGCCTCATTTTGACGATTTTTATGTTCTATTGCACACCATTTTTTGGGTGATCGGGATTCCGACGTCAAAAATGCCAAATTTGTTCGTGGACGTCCGTCAAGACGTTGTCTATGCATACGGTTGGCCATCACGGCTTTTCTGGGCCATTTGGAAGGTCAAACGAGCCCCGGAGCGAGCGTACGCCTCATTTTGACGATTTTCGTGTGCTATTGCACACCATTTTTTGGGTGATAGGGATTCCGACGTCAAAAATGCCAAATTTGTTCGTGGACGTCCGTCAAGACGTTGTCTATGCATACGGTTGGTCATCACGGCTTTTCTGGGCCATTTAGAAGGTCAAACGAGCCCCGGAGCAAGCATACGCCTCATTTTGACGATTTTCGTGTGCTATTGCACACCATTTTTTGGGTGATCGGGATTCCGACGTCAAAAATGCAAAATTTGTTCGTGGACATCCGTCAAGACGTTGTCTATGCATACGGTTGGCCATCACGGCTTTTCTGGGCCATTTGGAAGGTCAAACGAGCCCCGGAGCGAGCATACGCCTCATTTTGACGATTTTCGTGTGCTATTGCACACCATTTTTTGGGTGATCGGGATTCCAACGTCAAAAATGCCAAATTTGTTCGCGGACGTCCGTCAAGACGTTGTCTATGCATACGGTTGGCCATCACGGCTTTTCTGGGCCATTTGGAAGGTCAAACGAGCCCCGGAGCGAGCATACGCCTCATTTTGACGATTTTCGTGTGCTATTGCACACCATTTATTTGGTGATCGGGATTCCGACGTCAAAAATGCCAAATTTGTTCGTGGACATCCGCCAAGACGTTGTCTATGCATACGGTTGGCCATCACGGCTTTTCTGGGCCATTTGGAAGGTCAAACGAGCCCCGAAGCGAGCATACGCCTCCTTTTGACGATTTTCGTGTGCTATTGCACACCATTTTTTGGGTGATCGGGATTCCGACGTCAAAAATATCAAATTTGTTCGTGGAATTCCGTCAAGACGTTTTCTATGCATACGGTTGGCCATCACGGCTTTTCTGGGCCATTTGGAAGGTCAAACGAGCCCCCGAGCGAGCATACGCCTTATTTTGACGATTTTCGTGTGCTATTGCACACCATTTTTTGGGTGATCGGGATTCCGATGTCAAAAATGCCAAATTTGTTCGTGGACATCCGTCAAGATGTTGTCTATGCATACGGTTGGCCATCACAGCTTTTCTGGGCCATTTGGAAGGTCAAACGAGCCCCGGAGCGAGCATACGCCTCATTTTGACGATTTTCGTGTGCTATTGCACATCATTTTTTGGGTGATCGGGATTCCGACGTCAAAAATGCCAAATTTGTTCGTGGACGTCCGTCAAGATGTTGTCTATGCATACGGTTGGCCATCACGGCTTTTCTGGGCCATTTGGAAGGTCAAACGAGCCCCGGAGCGAGCATACGCCTCATTTTGACGATTTTCGTGTGCTATTGCACACCATTTTTTGGGTGATCGGGATTCCAATGTCAAAAATGCCAAATTTGTTCGTGGACGTCCGTCAAGACGTTGTCTATGCATACGGTTGGCCATCACGGCTTTTCTGGGCCATTTGGAAGGTCAAACGAGCCCCGGAGCGAGCATACGCCTCATTTTGACGATTTTCGTGTGCTATTGCACACCATTTTTTGGGTGATGGGGATTCCGACGTCAAAAATGCAAAATTTGTTCGTGGACGTCCGTCAAGACGTTGTCTATGCATACGGTTGGCCATCACGGCTTTTCTGGGCCATTTGGAAGGTCAAACGAGCCCCGGAGCGAGCATACGCCTCATTTTGACGATTTTCGTGTGCTATTGCACACTATTTTTTGGGTGATCGGGATTCCGACGTCAAAAATGCCAAATTTGTTCGCGGACGTCCGTCAAGACGTTGTCTATGCATACGGTTGGCCATCACGGCTTTTCTGGGCCATTTGGAAGGTCAAACGAGCCCCGGAGCGAGCATACGCCTCATTTTGAAGATTTTCGTGTGCTATTGCACACCATTTTTTGGGTGATCGGGATTCCGACGTCAAAAATGCCAAATTTGTTCGTGGACGTCCGCCAAGACGTTGTCTATGCATACGGTTGGCCATCACGGCTTTTCTGGGCCATTTGGAAGGTCAAACGAGCCCCGGAGAGAGCATACGCCTCATTTTGACGATTTTCGTGTGCTATTGCACACCATTTTTTGGGTGATCGGGATTCCGACGTCAAAAATGCCAAATTTGTTCGTGGACGTATGTCAAGATGTTGTCTATGCATACGGTTGGCCATCACGGCTTTTCTGGGCCATTTGGAAGGTCAAACGAGCCCCGGAGCGAGCATAAACCTCATTTTGACGATTTTCGTGTGCTATTGCACACCATTTTTTGGGTGATCGGGATTCCGACGTCAAAAATGCCAAATTTGTTCGCGGACGTCCGTCAGGACGTTGTCTATGCATACGGTTGGCCATCACGGCTTTTCTGGGCCATTTGGAAGGTCAAACGACCCCGGAGCGAGCATACGCTTCATTTTGACGATTTTCATGTGCTATTGCACATCATTTTTTGGGTGATCGGGATTCTGACGTCAAAAATGCCAAATTTGTTCGTGGACGTCCGTCAAGACGTTGTCTATGCATACGGTTGGCCATCACGGCTTTTCTGGGCCATTTGGAAGGTCAAACGAGCCCCGGAGCGAGCATACGCCTCATTTTGACGATTTTCGTGTGCTATTGCACACCATTTTTTGAGTGATCGAGATTCCAACGTCAAAAATGCCAAATTTGTTCGTGGACGTCCGTCAAGACGTTGTCTATGCATACGGTTGGCCATCACGGCTTTTCTGGGCCATTTGGAAGGTCAAACGAGCCCCGGAGCGAGCATACGCCTCATTTTGACGATTTTCGTGTGCTATTGCACACCATTTTTTGGGTGATCGGGATTCCGACGTCAAAAATGCCAAATTTGTTCGTGGACGTCCGTCAAGACGTTGTCTATGCATACGGTTGGCCATCACGGCTTTTCTGGGCCATTTGGAAGGTCAAACGAGCCCCGGAGCGAGCATACGCCTCATTTTGACGATTTTCGTGTGCTATTGCACACCATTTTTTGGGTGATCGGGATTCCGACGTCAAAAATGCCAAATTTGTTCGTGGACGTCCGTCAAGACGTTGTCTATGCATACGGTTGGCCATCACGGCTTTTCTGTGCCATTTGGAAGGTCAAACGACCCCGGAGCGAGCATACGCTTCATTTTGACGATTTTCATGTGCTATTGCACATCATTTTTTGGGTGATCGGGATTCCGACGTCAAAAATGCCAAATTTGTTCGTGGACGTCCGTCAAGACGTTGTCTATGCATACGGTTGGCCATCACGGCTTTTCTGGGCCATTTGGAAGGTCAAACGAGCCCCGGAGCGAGCATACGCCTCATTTTGACGATTTTCGTGTGCTATTGCACACCATTTTTTGGGTGATCGGGATTCCAACGTCAAAAATGCCAAATTTGTTTGTGGACGTCCGTCAAGACGTTGTCTATGCATACGGTTGGCCATCACGGCTTTTCTGGGCCATTTGGAAGGTCAAACGAGCCCCGGAGCGAGCATACGCCTCATTTTGACGATTTTCGTGTGCTATTGCACACCATTTTTTGGGTGATGGGGATTCCGACGTCAAAAATGCAAAATTTGTTCGTGGACGTCCGTCAAGACGTTGTCTATGCATACGGTTGGCCATCACGGCTTTTCTGGGCCATTTGGAAGGTCAAACGAGCCCCGGAGCGAGCATACGCCTCATTTTGACGATTTTCGTGTGCTATTGCACACTATTTTTTGGGTGATCGGGATTCCGACGTCAAAAATGCCAAATTTGTTCGCGGACGTCCGTCAAGACGTTGTCTATGCATACGGTTGGCCATCACGGCTTTTCTGGGCCATTTGGAAGGTCAAACGAGCCCCGGAGCGAGCATACGCCTCATTTTGAAGATTTTCGTGTGCTATTGCACACCATTTTTTGGGTGATCGGGATTCCGACGTCAAAAATGCCAAATTTGTTCGTGGACGTCCGCCAAGACGTTGTCTATGCATACGGTTGGCCATCACGGCTTTTCTGGGCCATTTGGAAGGTCAAACGAGCCCCGGAGAGAGCATACGCCTCATTTTGACGATTTTCGTGTGCTATTGCACACCATTTTTTGGGTGATCGGGATTCCGACGTCAAAAATGCCAAATTTGTTCGTGGACGTATGTCAAGACGTTGTCTATGCATACGGTTGGCCATCACGGCTTTTCTGGGCCATTTGGAAGGTCAAACGAGCCCCGGAGCGAGCATAAACCTCATTTTGACGATTTTCGTGTGCTATTGCACACCATTTTTTGGGTGATCGGGATTCCGACGTCAAAAATGCCAAATTTGTTCGCGGACGTCCGTCAAGACGTTGTCTATGCATACGGTTGGCCATCACGGCTTTTCTGGGCCATTTGGAAGGTCAAACGACCCCGGAGCGAGCATACGCTTCATTTTGACGATTTTCATGTGCTATTGCACATCATTTTTTGGGTGATCGGGATTCCGACGTCAAAAATGCCAAATTTGTTCGTGGACGTCCGTCAAGACGTTGTCTATGCATACGGTTGGCCATCACGGCTTTTCTGGGCCATTTGGAAGGTCAAACGAGCCCCGGAGCGAGCATACGCCTCATTTTGACGATTTTCGTGTGCTATTGCACACCATTTTTTGAGTGATCGAGATTCCAACGTCAAAAATGCCAAATTTGTTCGTGGACGTCCGTCAAGACGTTGTCTATGCATACGGTTGGCCATCACGGCTTTTCTGGGCCATTTGGAAGGTCAAACGAGCCCCGGAGCGAGCATACGCCTCATTTTGACGATTTTCGTGTGCTATTGCACACCATTTTTTGGGTGATCGGGATTCCGACGTCAAAAATGCCAAATTTGTTCGTGGACGTCCGTCAAGACGTTGTCTATGCATACGGTTGGCCATCACGGCTTTTCTGGGCCATTTGGAAGGTCAAACGAGCCCCGGAGCGAGCATACGCCTCATTTTGACGATTTTCGTGTGCTATTGCACACCATTTTTTGGGTGATCGGGATTCCGACGTCAAAAATGCAAAATTTATTCGTGGACGTCCATCAAGACATTGTCTATGCATACGGTTGGCCATCACGGCTTTTCTGGGCCATTTGGAAGGTCAAACGAGCCCCGGAGCGAGCATACGCCTCATTTTGACGATTTTCGTGTGCTATTGCACACCATTTTTTGGGTGATCGGGATTCCAACGTCAAAAATGCCAAATTTGTTCGTGGACGTCCGTCAAGATGTTGTCTATGCATACGGTTGGCCATCACGGCTTTTCTGGGCCATTTGGAAGGTCAAACGAGCCCCGGAGCGAGCATACGCCTCATTTTGACGATTTTCGTGTGCTATTGCACACCATTTTTTGGGTGATCGGGATTCCGACGTCAAAAATGCAAAATTTGTTCGTGGACGTCCGTCAAGACGTTGTCTATGCATACGGTTGGCCATCACGGCTTTTCTGGGCCATTTGGAAGGTCAAACGAGCCCCGGAACGAGCATACGCCTCATTTTGACGATTTTCGTGTGCTATTGCACACTATTTTTTGGGTGATCGGGATTCCGACGTCAAAAATGCTAAATTTGTTCGCGGACGTCCGTCAAGACGTTGTCTATGCATACGGTTGGCCATCACGGCTTTTCTGGGCCATTTGGAAGGTCAAACGAGCCCCGGAGCGAGCATACGCCTCATTTTGAAGATTTTCGTGTGCTATTGCACACCATTTTTTGGGTGATCGGGATTCCGACGTCAAAAATGCCAAATTTGTTCGTGGACGTCCGCCAAGACGTTGTCTATGCATACGGTTGGCCATCACGGCTTTTCTGGGCCATTTGGAAGGTCAAACGAGCCCCGGAGCGAGCATACGCCTCATTTTGACGATTTTCGTGTGCTATTGCACACCATTTTTTGGGTGATCGGGATTCCGACGTCAAAAATGCCAAATTTGTTTGTGGACGTCCGTCAAGACGTTTTCTATGCATACGGTTGGCCATCACAGCTTTTGTGGGCCATTTGGAAGGTCAAACGAGCCCCGGAGCGAGCATACGCCTCATTTTGACGATTTTCGTGTGCTATTGCACACCATTTTTTGGGTGATCGGGATTCCGACGTCAAAAATGCCAAATTTGTTCGTGGACGTCCGTCAAGACGTTGTCTATGCATACGGTTGGCCATCACGGCTTTTCTGGGCCATTTGGAAGGTCAAACGAGCCCCGGAGCGAGCATACGCCTCATTTTGACGATTTTCGTGTGCTATTGCACACCATTTTTTGGGTGATCGGGATTCCGACGTCAAAAATGCCAAATTTGTTCGTGGACGTCCGTCAAGACGTTGTCTATGCATACGGTTGGCCATCACGGCTTTTCTGGGCCATTTGGAAGGTCAAACGAGCCCCGGAGCGAGCATACGCCTCATTTTGACGATTTTCGTGTGCTATTGCACACCATTTTTTGGGTGATCGGGATTCCGACGTCAAAAATGCCAAATTTGTTCGTGGACGTCCGTCAAGACGTTGTCTATACATACGGTTGGCCATCACGGCTTTTCTGGGCCATTTGGAAGGTCAAACGAGCCCCGGAGCGAGCATACGCCTTATTTTGACGATTTTCGTGTGCTATTGCACACCATTTTTTGGGTGATCGGGATTCCGACGTCAAAAATGCCAAATTTGTTCGTGGACGTCCGTCAAGACGTTGTCTATGCATATGGTTGGCCATCACGGCTTTTCTCGGCCATTTGGAAGGTCAAACGAGCCCCGGAGCGAGCATACGCCTCATTTTGACGATTTTCGTGTGATATTGCACACCATTTTTTGGGTGATCGGGATTCCGACGTCAAAAATGCCATATTTGTTCGTGGACGTCCGTCAAGACGTTGTCTATGCATACGGTTGGCCATCACGACTTTTCTGGGCCATTTGGAAGGTCAAACGAGCCCCGGAGCGAGCATACGCCTCATTTTGATGATTTTCGTGTGCTATTGCACACCATTTTTTGGGTGATCGGGATTCCGACGTCAAAAATGCCAAATTTGTTCGTGGACGTCCGTCAAGACAATGTCTATGCATACGGTTGGCCATCACGGCTTTTCTGGGCCATTTGGAAGGTCAAACGAGCCCCGGAGCGAGCATACGCCTCATTTTGACGATTTTCGTGTGCTATTGCACACCATTTTTTGGGTGATCGGGATTCCGACGTCAAAAATGCCAAATTTGTTCGTGGACGTCCGTCAAGACGTTTTCTATGCATACGGTTGGCCATCACGGCTTTTCTGGGCCATTTGGAAGGTCAAACGAGCCCCGGAGCGAGCATACGCCTCATTTTGACGATTTTCGTGTGCTATTGCACACCATTTTTTGGGTGATCGGGATTCCGACGTCAAAAATGCCAAATTTGTTCGTGGACGTCCGTCAAGACGTTGTCTATGCATACGGTTGGCCATCACGGCTTTTCTGGGCCATTTGGAAGGTCAAACGAGCCCCGGAGCGAGCATACGCCTCATTTTGACGATTTTCGTGTGCTATTGCACACCATTTTTTGGGTGATCGGGATTCCGACGTCAAAAATGCCAAATTTGTTCGTGGACGTCCGTCAAGACGTTGTCTATGCATACGGTTGGCCATCACGGCTTTTCTGGGCCATTTGGAAGGTCAAACGAGCCCCGGAGCGAGCATACGCCTCATTTTGACGATTTTCGTGTGCTATTGCACACCATTTTTTGGGTGATCGGGATTCCGACGTCAAAAATGCCAAATTTGTTCGTGGACGTCCGTCAAGACGTTGTCTATACATACGGTTGGCCATCACGGCTTTTCTGGGCCATTTGGAAGGTCAAACGAGCCCCGGAGCGAGCATACGCCTTATTTTGACGATTTTCGTGTGCTATTGCACACCATTTTTTGGGTGATCGGGATTCCGACGTCAAAAATGCCAAATTTGTTCGTGGACGTCCGTCAAGACGTTGTCTATGCATATGGTTGGCCATCACGGCTTTTCTCGGCCATTTGGAAGGTCAAACGAGCCCCGGAGCGAGCATACGCCTCATTTTGACGATTTTCGTGTGATATTGCACACCATTTTTTGGGTGATCGGGATTCCGACGTCAAAAATGCCATATTTGTTCGTGGACGTCCGTCAAGACGTTGTCTATGCATACGGTTGGCCATCACGACTTTTCTGGGCCATTTGGAAGGTCAAACGAGCCCCGGAGCGAGCATACGCCTCATTTTGATGATTTTCGTGTGCTATTGCACACCATTTTTTGGGTGATCGGGATTCCGACGTCAAAAATGCCAAATTTGTTCGTGGACGTCCGTCAAGACAATGTCTATGCATACGGTTGGCCATCACGGCTTTTCTGGGCCATTTGGAAGGTCAAACGAGCCCCGGAGCGAGCATACGCCTCATTTTGACGATTTTCGTGTGCTATTGCACACCATTTTTTGGGTGATCGGGATTCCGACGTCAAAAATGCCAAATTTGTTCGTGGACGTCCGTCAAGACGTTTTCTATGCATACGGTTGGCCATCACGGCTTTTTTGGGCCATTTGGAAGGTCAAACGAGCCCCGGAGCGAGCATACGCCTCATTTTGACGATTTTCGTGTGCTATTGCACACCATTTTTTGGGTGATCGGGATTCCGACGTCAAAAATGCCAAATTTGTTCGTGGACGTCCGTCAAGACGTTGTCTATGCATACGGTTGGCCATCACGGCTTTTCTGGGCCATTTGGAAGGTCAAACGAGCCCCGGAGCGAGCATACGCCTCATTTTGACGATTTTCGTGTGCTATTGCACACCATTTTTAAGGTGATCGGGATTCCGACGTCAAAAATGCCAAATTTGTTCGTGGACGTCCGTCAAGACGTTGTCTATGCATACGGTTGGCCATCACGGCTTTTCTGGGCCATTTGGAAGGTCAAACGAGCCCCGGAGCGAGCATACGCCTCATTTTGACGATTTTCGTGTGCTATTGCACACCATTTTTAAGGTGATCGGGATTCCGACGTCAAAAATGCCAAATTTGTTCGTGGACATCCGTCAAGACGTTGTCTATGCATACGGTTGGCCATCACGGCTTTTCTGGGCCATTTGGAAGGTCAAACGAGCCCCGGAGCGAGCATACGCCTCATTTTGACGATTTTCGTGTGCTATTGCACACCATTTTTTGGGTGATCGGGATTCCGACGTCAAAAATGCCAAATTTGTTCGTGGACGTCCGTCAAGACATTGTCTATGCATACGGTTGGCCATCACGGCTTTTCTGGGCCATTTGGAAGGTCAAACGAGCCCGGAGCGAGCAAACGCCTCTATTTGACGATTTTCTTGTGCTATAGCACACCATTTTTTGGGTGATCGGGATTCCGACGTCAAAAATGCCAAATTTTTTCGTGGGTGTCCGTCAAGACATTGTCTATGCATACGGTTGGCCATCACGGCTTTTCTGGGCCATTTGGAAGGTCAAACGAGCCCCGGAGCGAGCATACGCCTCATTTTGACGATTTTCGTGTGCTATTGCACACCATTTTTTGGGTGATCGGGATTCCGACGTCAAAAATGCCAAATTTGTTTGTGGACGTCCGTCAAGACGTTTTCTATGCATACGGTTGGCCATCACAGCTTTTGTGGGCCATTTGGAAGGTCAAACGAGCCCCGGAGCGAGCATACGCCTCATTTTGACGATTTTCGTGTGCTATTGCACACCATTTTTTGGGTGATCGGGATTCCGACGTCAAAAATGCCAAATTTGTTCGTGGACGTCCGTCAAGACGTTGTCTATGTATACGGTTGGCCATCACGGCTTTTCTGGGCCATTTGGAAGGTCAAACGAGCCCCGGAGCGAGCATACGCCTCATTTTGACGATTTTCGTGTGCTATTGCACACCATTTTTTGGGTGATCGGGATTCCGACGTCAAAAATGCCAAATTTGTTCGTGGACGTCCGTCAAGACGTTGTCTATGCATACGGTTGGCCATCACGGCTTTTCTGGGCCATTTGGAAGGTCAAACGAGCCCCGGAGCGAGCATACGCCTCATTTTGACGATTTTCGTGTGCTATTGCACACCATTTTTTGGGTGATCGGGATTCCGACGTCAAAAATGCCAAATTTGTTCGTGGACGTCCGTCAAGACGTTGTCTATGCATACGGTTGGCCATCACGGCTTTTCTGGGCCATTTGGAAGGTCAAACGAGCCCCGGAGCGAGCATACGCCTTATTTTGACGATTTTCGTGTGCTATTGCACACCATTTTTTGGGTGATCGGGATTCCGACGTCAAAAATGCAAAATTTGTTCGTGGACGTCCGTCAAGACGTTGTCTATGCATATGGTTGGCCATCACGGCTTTTCTCGGCCATTTGGAAGGTCAAACGAGCCCCGGAGCGAGCATACGCCTCATTTTGACGATTTTCGTGTGCTATTGCACACCATTTTTTGGGTGATCGGGATTCCGACGTCAAAAATGCCATATTTGTTCGTGGACGTCCGTCAAGACGTTGTCTATGCATACGGTTGGCCATCACGACTTTTCTGGGCCATTTGCAAGGTCAAACGAGCCCCGGAGCGAGCATACGCCTCATTTTGATGATTTTCGTGTGCTATTGCACACCATTTTTTGGGTTATCGGGATTCCGACGTCAAAAATGCCAAATTTGTTCGTGGACGTCCGTCAAGACAATGTCTATGCATACGGTTGGCCATCACGGCTTTTCTGGGCCATTTGGAAGGTCAAACGAGCCCCGGAGCGAGCATACGCCTCATTTTGACGATTTTCGTGTGCTATTGCACACCATTTTTTGGGTGATCGGGATTCCGACGTCAAAAATGCAAAATTTGTTCGTGGACGTCCGTCAAGACGTTTTCTATGCATACGGTTGGCCATCACGGCTTTTCTGGGCCATTTGGAAGGTCAAACGAGCCCCGGAGCGAGCATACGCCTCATTTTGACGATTTTCGTGTGCTATTGCACACCATTTTTTGGGTGATCGGGATTCCGACGTCAAAAATGCCAAATTTGTTCGTGGACGTCCGTCAAGACGTTGTCTATGCATACGGTTGGCCATCACGGCTTTTCTGGGCCATTTGGAAGGTCAAACGAGCCCCGGAGCGAGCATACACCTCATTTTGACGATTTTCGTGTGCTATTGCACACCATTTTTAAGGTGATCGGGATTCCGATGTCAAAAATGCCAAATTTGTTCGTGGACGTCCGTCAAGACGTTGTCTATGCATACGGTTGGCCATCACGGCTTTTCTGGGCCATTTGGAAGGTCAAACGAGCCCCGGAGCGAGCATACGCCTCATTTTGACGATTTTCGTGTGCTATTGCACACCATTTTTTGGGTGATCGGGATTCCGACGTCAAAAATGCCAAATTTGTTCGTGGACGTCCGTCAAGACGTTGTCTATGCATACGGTTGGCCATCACGGCTTTTCTGGGCCATTTGGAAGGTCAAACGAGCCCCGGAGCGAGCATACGCCTCATTTTGACGATTTTCGTGTGCTATTGCACACCATTTTTTGGGTGATCGGGATTCCAACGTCAAAAATGCCAAATTTGTTCGTGGACGTCCGTCAAGACGTTGTCTATGCATACGGTTGGCCATCACGGCTTTTCTTGGCCATTTGGAAGGTCAAACGAGCCCCGGAGCGAGCATACGCCTCATTTTGACGATTTTCGTGTGCTATTGCACACCATTTTTTGGGTGATCGGGATTCCGACGTCAAAAATGCAAAATTTGTTCGTGGACGTCCGTCAAGACGTTGTCTATGCATACGGTTGGCCATCACGGCTTTTCTGGGCCATATGGAAGGTCAAACGAGCCCCGGAGCGAGCATACGCCTCATTTTGACGATTTTCGTGTGCTATTGCACACTATTTTTTGGGTGATCGGGATTCCGACGTCAAAAATGCCAAATTTGTTCGCGGACGTCCGTCAAGACGTTGTCTATGCATACGGTTGGCCATCACGGCTTTTCTGGGCCATTTGGAAGGTCAAACGAGCCCCGGAGCGAGCATACGCCTCATTTTGAAGATTTTCGTGTGCTATTGCACACCATTTTTTGGGTGATCGGGATTCCGACGTCAAAAATGCCAAATTTGTTCGTGGACGTCCGCCAAGACGTTGTCTATGCATACGGTTGGCCATCACGGCTTTTCTGGGCCATTTGGAAGGTCAAACGAGCCCCGGAGCGAGCATACGCCTCATTTTGACGATTTTCGTGTGCTATTGCACACCATTTTTTGGGTGATCGGGATTCCGACGTCAAAAATGCCAAATTTGTTTGTGGACGTCCGTCAAGACGTTTTCTATGCATACGGTTGGCCATCACGGCTTTTGTGGGCCATTTGGAAGGTCAAACGATCCCCGGAGCGAGCATACGCCTCATTTTGATGATTTTCGTGTGCTATTGCACACCATTTTTTGGGTGATCGGGATTCCGACGTCAAAAATGCCAAATTTGTTCGTGGACGTCCGTCAAGACGTTGTCTATGCATACGGTTGGCCATCACGGCTTTTCTGGGCCATTTGGAAGGTCAAACGAGCCTCGGAGCGAGCATACGCCTCATTTTGACGATTTTCGTGTGCTATTGCACACCATTTTTTGGGTGATCGGGATTCCGACGTCAAAAATGCCAAATTTGTTCGTGGACGTCCGTCAAGACGTTGTCTATGCAGACGGTTGGCCATCACGGCTTTTCTGGGCCATTTGGAAGGTCAAACGAGCCCCGAACCGAGCATACGCCTCATTTTGACGATTTTCGTGTGCTATTGCACACCATTTTTTGGGTGATCGGGATTCCGACGTCAAAAATGCCAAATTTGTTCGTGGACGTCCGTCAAGACGTTGTCTATGCATACGGTTGGCCATCACGGCTTTTCTGGGCCATTTGGAAGGTCAAACGAGCCCCGGAGCGAGCATAAGCCTCATTTTGACGATTTTCGTGTGCTATTGCACACCATTTTTTGGGTGATCGGGATTCCGACGTCAAAAATGCCAAATTTGTTCGTGGACGTCTGTCAAGACGTTGTCTATGCATACGGTTGGCCATCACGGCTTTTCTGGGCCATTTGGAAGGTCAAACGAGCCCCGGAGCGAGCATACGCCTCATTTTGACGATTTTCGTGTGCTATTGCGCACCATTTTTTGGGTGATCGGGATTCCGACGTCAAAAATGCCAAATTTGTTCGTGGACGTCCGTCAAGACGTTGTCTATGCATACGGTTGGCCATCACGGCTTTTCTGGGCCATTTGGAAGGTCAAACGAGCCCCGGAGCGAGCATACGCCTCATTTTGACGATTTTCGTGTGCTATTGCACACCATTTTTTGGGTGATCGGGATTCCGACGTCAAAAATGCCAAATTTGTTCGTGGACGTCCGTCAAGACGTTGTCTATGCATACGGTTGGCCATCACGGCTTTTCTGGGCCATTTGGAAGGTCAAACGAGCCCCGGAGCGAGCATACGCCTCATTTTGACGATTTTCGTGTGCTATTGCACACCATTTTTTGGGTGATCAAGATTCCGACGTCAAAAATGCCAAATTTGTTCGTGGACGTCCGTCAAGACGTTGTCTATGCATACGGTTGGCCATCACGGCTTTTCTGGGCCATTTGGAAGGTCAAACGAGCCCCGGAGCGAGCATACGCCTTATTTTGATGATTTTCGTGTGCTATTGCACACCATTTTTTGGGTGATCGGGATTCCGACGTCAAAAATGCCAAATTTGTTCGTGGACGTCCGTCAAGACGTTGTCTATGCATACGGTTGGCCATCACGGCTTTTCTGGGCCATTTGGAAGGTCAAACGAGCCCCGGAGCGAGCATACGCCTCATTTTGACGATTTTCGTGTGCTATTGCACACCATTTTTTGGGTGATCGGGATTCCGACGTCAAAAATGCCAAATTTGTTCGTGGACGTCCGTCAAGACGTTGTCTATGCATACGGTTGGCCATCACGGCTTTTCTGGGCCATTTGGAAGGTCAAACGAGCCCCGGAGCGAGCATACGTCTCATTTTGACGATTTTCAGGTGCTATTGCACACCATTTTTTGGGTGATCGGGATTCCAACGTAAAAAATGCCAAATTTGTTCATGGACGTCCGTCAAGACGTTGTCTATGCATACGATTGGCCATCACGGCTTTTCTGGGCCATTTGGAAGGTCAAATGAGCCCCGGAGTGAGCATACGCCTCATTTTGACGATTTTCGTGTGCTATTGCACACCATTTTTTGGGTGATCGGGATTCCGACGTCAAAAATGCCAAATTTGTTCGTGGACGTCCGTCAAGACGTTGTCTATGCATACGGTTGGCCATCACGGCTTTTCTGGGCCATTTGGAAGGTCAAACGAGCCCCGTAGCGAGCATACGCCTCATTTTGATGATTTTCGTGTGCTATTGCACACCATTTTTTGGGTGATCGGGATTCCGACGTCAAAAATGCCAAATTTGTTCGTGGACGTCCATCAAGACGTTGTCTATGCATACGGTTGGCCATCACGGCTTTTCTGGGCCATTTGAAAGGTCAACCGAGCCCCGGAGAGAGCATACGCCTCATTTTGACGATTTTCGTGTGCTATTGCACACCATTTTTTGGGTGATCGGGATTCCGACGTCAAAAATGCCAAATTTGTTCGTGGACGTCCGTCAAGACGTTGTCTATGCATACGGTTGGCCATCGCGGCTTTTCTGGGCCATTTGGAAGGTCAAACGAGCCCTGGAGCGAGCATACGCCTCATTTTGACGATTTTCGTGTGCTATTGCACACCATTTTTTGGGTGATCGGGATTCCGACGTCAAAAATGCCAAATTTGTTCGTGGACGTCCGTCAAGACGTTGTCTATGCATACGGTTGGCCATCACGGCTTTTCTGGGCCATTTGGAAGGTCAAACGAGCCCCGGAGCGAGCATACGCCTCATTTTGACGATTTTCGTGTGCTATTGCACACCATTTTTTGAGTGATCGGGATTCTGACGTCAAAAATGCCAAATTTGTTCGTGGACGTCCGTCAAGACGTTGTCTATGAAGACGGTTGGCCATCACGGCTTTTCTGGGCCATTTGGAAGGTCAAACGAGCCCCGAAGCGAGCATACGCCTCATTTTGACGATTTTTGTGTGCTATTGCACACCATTTTTTGGGTGATCGGGATTCCGACGTCAAAAATGCCAAATTTGTTCGTGGACGTCCGTCAAGACGTTGTCTATGCATACGGTTGGCCATCACAGCTTTTCTGGGCCATTTGGAAGGTCAAATGAGCCCCGGAGCGAGCATACGCCTCATTTTGACGATTTTCGTGTGCTATTGCACACCATTTTTTGGGTGATCGGGATTCCGACGTCAAAAATGCAAAATTTGTTCGTGGACGTCTGTCAAGACGTTGTCTATGCATACGGTTGGCCATCACGGCTTTTCTGGGCCATTTGGAAGGTCAAACGAGCCCCGGAGCGAGCATACGCCTCATTTTGACGATTTTCGTGTGCTATTGCACACCATTTTTTGGATGATCGAGATTTCGACGTCAAAAATGCCAAATTTGTTCGTGGACGTCCGTCAAGACGTTGTCTATGCATACGGTTGGCCATCACGGCTTTTCTGGGCCATTTGGAAGGTCAAACGAGCCCCGGAGCGAGCATACGCCTCATTTTGACGATTTTCGTGTGCTATTGCACACCATTTTTTGGGTGATCGGGATTCCGACGTCAAAAATGCCAAATTTGTTCGTGGACGTCCGTCAAGACGTTGTCTATGCATACGGTTGGCCATTACGGCTTTTCTGGGCCATTTGGAAGGTCAAACGAGCCCCGGGGCGAGCATACGCCTCATTTTGATGATTTTCGTGTGCTATTGCACACCATTTTTTGGGTGATCGAGATTCCGACGTCAAAAATGCCAAATTTGTTCGTGGACGTCCGTCAAGACGTTGTCTATGCATACGGCTGGCCATCACGGCTTTTCTGGGCCATTTGGAAGGTCAAACGAGCCCCGGAGCGAGCATACGCCTCATTTTGACGATTTTCGTGTGCTATTGCACACCATTTTTTGGGTGATCAAAATTCCGATGTCAAAAATGCCAAATTTGTTCGTGGACGTCCCTCAAGACGTTGTCTATGCATACGGTTTGCCATCACGGCTTCTCTGGGCCATTTGGAAGGTCAAACGAGCCCCGGAGCGAGCATACGCCTCATTTTGACGATTTTCGTGTGCTATTGCACACCATTTTTTGGGTGATCGGGATTCCGACGTCAAAAATGCCAAATTTGTTCGTGGACGTTTGTCAAGACGTTGTCTATGCATACGGTTGGCCATCACGGCTTTTCTGGGCCATTTGGAAGGTCAAACGAGCCCCGGAGCGAGCATACGCCTCATTTTGACGATTTTCGTGTGCTACTGCACACCATTTTTTGGGTGATCGGGATTCCGACGTCAAAAATGCCAAATTTGTTCGTGGACGTCCGTCAAGACGTTGTCTATGCATACGGTTGGCCATCACGGCTTCTCTGGGCCATTTGGAAGGTCAAACGAGCCCCGGAGCGAGCATGCACCTCATTTTGACGATTTTCGTGTGCTATTGCACACCATTTTTTGGGTGATCGGGATTCCGACGTCAAAAATGCCAAATTTGTTCGTGGACGTCCATCAAGACGTTGTCTATGCATACGGTTGGCCATCACGGCTTTTCTGGGCCATTTGGAAGGTCAAACGAGCCCCGGAGCGACCATACGCCTCATTTTGACGATTTTCGTGTGCTATTGCACACCATTTTTTGGGTGATCGGGATTCCGACGTCAAAAATGCCAAATTTGTTTGTGGACGTCCGTCAAGACGTTGTCTATGCATACGGTTGGCCATCACGGTTTTTCTGGGCCATTTGGAAGGTCAAACGAGCCCCGGAGCGACCATACGCCTCATTTTGACGATTTTCGTGTGCTATTGCACACCATTTTTTGGGTGATCGGGATTCCGACGTCAAAAATGCCAAATTTGTTTGTGGACGTCCGTCAAGACGTTGTCTATGCATACGGTTGGCCATCACGGCTTTTCTGGGCCATTTGGAAGGTCAAACGAGCCCCGGAGCGATCATACACCTCATTTTGACGATTTTCGTGTGCTATTGCACACCATTTTTTGGGTGATCGGGATTCCGACGTCAAAAATGCCAAATTTGTTCGTGGACGTCCGTCAAGACGTTTTCTATGCATACGGTTGGCCATCACGGCTTTTCTGGGCCATTTGGAAGGTCAAACGAGCCCCGAAGCGAGCATACGCCTCATTTTGACGATTTTCGTGTGCTATTGCACACCATTTTTTGGGTGATCGGGATTCCGACGTCAAAAATGCCAAATTTGTTCGTGGACGTCCGTCAAGACGTTGTCTATGCATACGGTTGGCCATCACGGCTTTTCTGGGCCATTTGGAAGGTCAAATGAGCCCCGGAGTGAGCATACGCCTCATTTTGACGATTTTCGTGTGCTATTGCACACCATTTTTTGGGTGATCGGGATTCCGACGTCAAAAATGCCAAATTTGTTCGTGGACGTCCGTCAAGACATTGTCTATGCATACGATTGGCCATCACGGCTTTTCTGGGCAATTTGGAAGGTCAAACGAGCCCCGGAGCGAGCATACGCCTCATTTTGACGATTTTCGTGTGCTATTGCACACCATTTTTTGGGTGATCGGGATTCCGACGTCAAAAATGCCAAATTTGTTCGTGGACGTCCGTCAAGACGTTGTCTATGCATAAGGTTGGCCATCACGGCTTTTCTGGGCCATTTGGAAGGTCAAACGAGCCCCGGAGCGAGCATACGCCTCATTTTGACGATTTTCGTGTGCTATTGCACACCATTTTTTGGGTGATCGGGATTCCGACGTCAAAAATGCCAAATTTGTTCGTGGACGTCCGTCAAGACGTTGTCTATGCATACGGTTGGCCATCACGGCTTTTCTGGGCCATTTGGAAAGTCAAACGAGCCCCGGAGCGAGCATATGCCTCATTTTGACGATTTTCGTGTGCTATTGCACACCATTTTTTGGGTGATCGGGATTCCGACGTCAAAAATGCCAAATTTGTTTGTGGACGTCCGTCAAGACGTTGTCTATGCATACGGTTGGCCATCACGGCTTTTCTGGGCCATTTGGAAGGTCAAACGAGCCCCGGAGCGAGCATACGCCTCATTTTGATGATTTTCGTGTTCTATTGCACACCATTTTTTGGGTGATCGGGATTCCGACGTCAAAAATGCCAAATTTGTTCGTGGACGTCCGTCAAGACGTTTTCTATGCATACGGTTGGCCATCACGGCTTCTCTGGGCCATTTGGAAGGTCAAACGAGCCCCGGAGCGAGCATACGCCTCATTTTGACGATTTTCGTGTGCTATTGCACACCATTTTTTGGGTGATCGAGATTCCGACGTCAAAAATGCCAAATTTGTTCGTGGACGTCCGTCAAGACGTTGTCTATGCATACGGTTGGCCATCACGGCTTTTCTGGTCCATTTGGAAGGTCAAACGAGCCCCGGAGCGAGCATACGCCTCATTTTGACGATTTTCGTGTGCTATTGCACACCATTTTTTGGGTGATCGGGATTCCGACGTCAAAAATGCCAAATTTGTTCGTGGACGTCCGTCAAGACGTTGTCTATGCATACGGTTGACCATCACGGCTTTTGTGGGCCATTTGGAAGGTCAAACGAGCCCCGGAGCGAGCATACGCCTCATTTTGACGATTTTCGTGTGCTATTGCACACCATTTTTTGGGTGATCGGGATTCCGACGTCAAAAATGCCAAATTTGTTCGTGGACGTCCGTCAAGACGTTGTCTATGCAGACGGTTGGCCATCACGGCTTTTCTGGGCCATTTGGAAGGTCAAACGAGCCCCGAAGCGAGCATACGCCTCATTTTGACGATTTTCGTGTGCTATTGCACACCATTTTTTGGGTGATTGGGATTCCGACGTCAAAAATGCCAAATTTGTTCGTGGACGTCCGTCAAGACATTGTCTATGCATACGGTTGGCCATCACGGCTTTTCTGGGCCATTTGGAAGGTCAAACGAGCCCCGGAGAGAGCATACGCCTCATTTTGACGATTTTCGTGTGCTATTGCACACCATTTTTTGGGTGATCAAAATTCCGACGTCAAAAATGCCAAATTTGTTCGTGGACGTCCGTCAAGACGTTGTCTATGCATATGGTTGGCCATCACGGCTTTTCTGGGCCATTTGGAAGGTCAAACGAGCCCCGGAGCGAGCATACGCCTCATTTTGACGATTTTCGTGTGCTATTGCACACCATTTTTTGGGTGATCGGGATTCCGACGTCAAAAATGCAAAATTTGTTCGTGGACGTCCGTCAAGACGTTGTCTATGCATACGGTTGGCCATCACGGCTTTTCTGGGCCATTTGGAAGGTCAAACGAGCCCCGGAGCGAGCATACGCCTCATTTTGACGATTTTCGTGTGCTATTGCACACCATTTTTTGGGTGATCGGGATTCCGACGTCAAAAATGCCAAATTTGTTCGTGGACGTCCGTCAAGACGTTGTCTATGCATACGGTTGGCCATCACGGCTTTTCTGGGCCATTTGGAAAGTCAAACGAGCCCCGGAGCGAGCATACGCCTCATTTTGACGATTTTCGTGTGCTATTGCACACCATTTTTTGGGTGATCGAGATTCCGACGTCAAAAATGCCAAATTTGTTCGTGGACGTCCGTCAAGACGTTGTCTATGCATACGGTTGGCCATCACGGCTTTTCTGGTCCATTTGGAAGGTCAAACGAGCCCCGGAGCGAGCATACGCCTCATTTTGACGATTTTCGTGTGCTATTGCACACTATTTTTTGGATGATCGGGATTCCGACGTCAAAAATGCCAAATTTGTTCGTGGACGTCCGTCAAGACGTTGTCTATGCATACGGTTGACCATCACGGCTTTTCTGGGCCATTTGGAAGGTCAAACGAGCCCCGGAGCGAGCATACGCCTCATTTTGACGATTTTCGTGTGCTATTGCACACCATTTTTTGGGTGATCGGGATTCCGACGTCAAAAATGCCAAATTTGTTCGTGGACGTCCGTCAAGACATTGTCTATGCATACGGTTGGCCATCACGGCTTTTGTGGGCCATTTGGAAGGTCAAACGAGCCCCGGAGCGAGCATACGCCTCATTTTGACGATTTTCGTGTGCTATTGCACACCATTTTTTGGGTGATCGGGATTCCGACGTCAAAAATGCCAAATTTGTTCGTGGACGTCCGTCAAGACGTTGTCTATGCAGACGGTTGGCCATCACGGCTTTTCTGGGCCATTTGGAAGGTCAAACGAGCCCCGAAGCGAGCATACGCCTCATTTTGACGATTTTCGTGTGCTATTGCACACCATTTTTTGGGTGATCGGGATTCCGACGTCAAAAATGCCAAATTTGTTCGTGGACGTCCGTCAAGACGTTGTCTATGCATACGGTTGTCCATCACGGCTTTTCTGGGCCATTTGGAAGGTCAAACGAGCCCCGGAGCGAGCATACGCCTCATTTTGACGATTTTCGTGTGCTATTGCACACCATTTTTTGGGTGATCAAAATTCCGACGTCAAAAATGCCAAATTTGTTCGTGGACGTCCGTCAAGACGTTGTCTATGCATATGGTTGGCCATCACGGCTTTTCTGGGCCATTTGGAAGGTCAAACGAGCCCCGGAGCGAGCATACGCCTCATTTTGAGGATTTTCGTGTGCTATTGCACACCATTTTTTGGGTGATCGGGATTCCGACGTCAAAAATGCCAAATTTGTTCGTGGAAGTCCGTCAAGACGTTGTCTATGCATACGGTTGGCCATCACGGCTTTTCTAGGCCATTTGGAAGGTCAAACGAGCCCCGGAGTGAGCATACGCCTCATTTTGACGATTTTCGTGTGCTATTGCACACCATTTTTTGGGTGATCGAGATTCCGACGTTAAAAATGCCAAATTTGTTCGTGGACATCCGTCAAGACGTTGTCTATGCATACGGCTGGCCATCACGGCTTTTCTGGGCCATTTGGAAGGTCAAACGAGCCCCGGAGCGAGCATACGCCTCATTTTGACGATTTTCGTGTGCTATTGCACACCATTTTTTGGGTGATCGGGATTCCGACGTCAAAAATGCCAAATTTGTTCGTGGACGTCCGTCAAGACGTTGTCTATGCATACGGTTGGCCATCACGGCTTCTCTGGGCCATTTGGAAGGTCAAACGAGCCCCGGAGCGAGCATACGCCTCATTTTGACGATTTTCGTGTGCTATTGCACACCACTTTTTGGGTGATCGGGATTCCGACGTCAAAAATGCCAAATTTGTTCGTGGACGTCCGTCAAGACGTTGTCTATGCATACGGTTGGATATCACGGCTTTTCTGGGCCATTTGGAAGGTCAAACGAGCCCCGGAGCGAGCATACGCCTCATTTTGACGATTTTCGTATGCTATTGCACACCATTTTTTGGGTGATCGGGATTCCGACGTCAAAAATGCCAAATTTGTTCGTGGACGTCCGTCAAGACGTTGTCTATGCATACGGTTGGCCATCACGGCTTTTCTGGGCCATTTGGAAGGTCAAACGAGCCCCGGAGCGACCATACGCCTCATTTTGACGATTTTCGTGTGCTATTGCACACCATTTTTTGGGTGATCGGGATTCCGACGTCAAAAATGCAAAATTTGTTCGTGGACGTCCGTCAAGACGTTGTCTATGCATACGGTTGGCCATCACGGCTTTTTCTGGGCCATTTGGAAGGTCAAACGAGCCCCGGAGCGAGCATACGCCTCATTTTGACGATTTTCGTGTGCTATTGCACACCATTTTTTGGGTGATCGAGATTACGACGTCAAAAAAGCCAAATTTGTTCGTGGACGTCCGTCGAGACGTTGTCTATGCATACGGCTGTCCATCACGGCTTTTCTGGGCCATTGGGAAGGACAAACGAGCCCCGGAGCGAGCATACGCCTCATTTTGACGATTTTCGTGTGCTATTGCACACAATTTTTTGGGTGATCGGGATTCCGACGTCAAAAATGCCAAATTTGTTCGTGGACGTCCGTCAAGACGTTGTCTATGCATACGGTTGGCCATCACGGCTTTTCTGGGCCATTTGGAAGGTCAAACAAGCCCCGGAGCGAGCATACGCCTCATTTTGACGATTTTCGTGTGCTATTGCACACCATTTTTTGGGTGATCGGGATTCCGACATCAAAAATGCCAAATTTGTTCGTGTACGTCCGTCAAGACGTTGTCTATGCATACGGTTGGCCATCACGGCTTTTCTGGGCCATTTGGAAGGTCAAACGAGCCCCGGAGCGAGCATACGCCTCATTTTGACGATTTTTGTGTGCTATTGCACACAATTTTTTGGGTGATCGGGATTCCGACGTCAAAAATGCCAAATTTGTTCGTGGACGTCCGTCAAGACGTTGTCTATGCATACGGTTAGCCATCACGGCTTTTCTGGGCCATTTGGAAGGTCAAACGAGCCCCGGAGCGAGCATACGCCTCATTTTGACGATTTTCGTGTGCTATTGCACACCATTTTTTGGGTGATCGGGATTACGACGTCAAAAATGCCAAATTTGTTCGTGGACGTCCGTCAAGACGTTGTCTATGCATACGGTTGGCCATCACGGCTTTTCTGGGCCATTTGGAAGGTCAAACGAGCCTCGGAGCGAGCATACGCCTCATTTTGACGATTTTCGTGTGCTATTGCACACCATTTTTTGGGTGATCGGGATTCCGACGTCAAAAATGCCAAATTTGTTCGTGGACGTCCGTCAAGACGTTGTCTATGCATACGGTTGGCCATCACGGCTTTTCTGGGCCATTTGGAAGGTCAAACGAGCCCCGGAGCGAGCATACGCCTCATTTTGACGATTTTCGTGTGCTATTGCACACCATTTTTTGGGTGATCGGGATTCCGACGTCAAAAATGCCAAATTTGTTCGTGGACGTCCGTCAAGACGTTGTCTATGCTTACGGTTGGCCATCACGGCTTTTCTGGGCCATTTGGAAGGTCAAACGAGCCCCGGAGCGAGCATACGCCTCATTTTGACGATTTTCGTGTGCTATTGCACACCATTTTTTGGGTGATCGGGATTCCGACGTCAAAAGTGCCAAATTTGTTCGTGGACGTCCGTCAAGACGTTGTCTATGCATACGGTTGGCCATCACGACTTTTCTGGGCCATTTGGAAGGTCAAACGAGCCCCGGAGCGAGCATACGCCTCATTTTGACGATTTTCGTGTGCTATTGCACACCATTTTTTGGGTGATCGGGATTCCGACGTCAAAAATGCCAAATTTGTTCGTGGACGTCCGTCAAGACGTTGTCTATGCATACGGTTGGCCATCACGGCTTTTCTGGGCCATTTGGAAGGTCAAACGAGCCCCGGAGCGAGCATACGCCTCATTTTGACGATTTTCGTGTGCTATTGCACACCATTTTTTGGGTGATCAGGATTCCGACATCAAAAATGCCAAATTTGTTCGTGGACGTCCGTCAAGATGTTGTCTATGCATACGGTTGGCCATCACGGCTTTTCTGGGCCATTTGGAAGGTCAAACGAGCCCCGGAGCGAGCATACGCCTCATTTTGACGATTTTCGTGTGCTATTGCACACCATTTTTTGGGTGATCGGGATTCCGACGTCAAAAATGCCAAATTTGTTCGTGGACGTCCTTCAAGACGTTGTCTATGCATACGGTTGGCCATCACGGCTTTTCTGGGCCATTTGGAAGGTCAAACGAGCCCCGGAGCGAGCATACGCCTCATTTTGACGATTTTCGTGTGCTATTGCACACCATTTTTTGGGTGATCGGGATTCCGACGTCAAAAATGCCAAATTTGTTCGTGGACGTCCATCAAGACGTTGTCTATGCATACGATTGGCCATCACGGCTTTTCTGGGCCATTTGGAAGGTCAAACGAGTCCCGGAGCGAGCATAAGCCTCATTTTGACGATTTTCGTGTGCTATTGCACACCATTTTTTGGGTGACCGGGATTCCGACGTCAAAAATGCCAAATTTTTTCGTGGACGTCCGTCAAGACGTTGTCTATGCATACGGTTGGCCATCACGGCTGTTCTGGGCCATTTGGAAGGTCAAACGAGCCCCGGAGCGAGCATACGCCTCATTTTGACGATTTTCGTGTGCTATTGCACACCATTTTTTGGGTGATTGGGATTCCGACGTCAAAAATGCCAAATTTGTTCGTGGACGTCCGTCAAGACGTTGTCTATGCATACGGTTGGCCATCACGGCTTTTCTGGGCCATTTGGAAGGTCAAACGAGCCCCGGAGCGAGCATACGCCTCATTTTGACGATTTTCGTGTGCTATTGCACACCATTTTTTGGGTGATCGGGATTCCGACGTCAAAAATGCCAAATTTGTTCGTGGACGTTGTCTATGCATACGGTTGGCCATCACGGCTTTTCTGGGCCATTTGGAAGGTCAAACGAGCCCCGGAGCGAACATACGCCTCATTTTGACGATTTTCGTGTGCTATTGCACACCATTTTTTGGGTGATCGGGATTCAGACGTCAAAAATGGAAAGTTTGTTCGTGGACGTCCGTCAAGACGTTGTCTATGCATACGGTTGGCCATCACGGCTTTTCTGGGCCATTTGGAAGGTCAAACGAGCCCCGGAGCGAGCATACGCCTCATTTTGACGATTTTCGTGTGCTATTGCACACCATTTTTCGGGTGATCGGGATTCCGACGTCAAAAATGCCAAATTTGTTCGTGGACGTCCGTCAAGACGTTGTCTATGCATACGGTTGGCCATCACGGCTTTTCTGGGCCATTTGGAAGGTCAAACGAGCCCCGGAGCGAGCATACGCCTCATTTTGACGATTTTCGTGTGCTATTGCACACCATTTTTTGAGTGATCGGGATTCCGACGTCAAAAATGCTAAATTTGTTCGTGGACGTCCGTCAAGATGTTGTCTATGCATACGGTTGGCCATCACGGCTTTTCTGGGCCATTTGGAAGGTCAAACGAGCCCCGGAGCGAGCATACGCCTCATTTTGACGATTTTCGTGTGCTATTGCACACCATTTTTTGGGTGATCGGGATTCCGACGTCAAAAATGCCAAATTTGTTCGTGGACGTCCGTCAAGACGTTGTCTATGCATACGGTTGGCCATCACGGCTTTTCTGGGCCATTTGGAAGGTCAAACGAGCCCCGGAGCGAGCATACGCCTCATTTTGACGATTTTCGTGTGCTATTGCACACCATTTTTTGGGTGATCGGGATTCCGACGTCAAAAATGCCAAATTTGTTCGTGGACGTTGTCTATGCATACGGTTGGCCATCACGGCTTTTCTGGGCCATTTGGAAGGTCAAACGAGCCCCGGAGCGAACATACGCCTCATTTTGACGATTTTCGTGTGCTATTGCACACCATTTTTTGGGTGATCGGGATTCAGACGTCAAAAATGCCAAGTTTGTTCGTGGACGTCCGTCAAGACGTTGTCTATGCATACGGTTGGCCATCACGGCTTTTCTGGGCCATTTGGAAGGTCAAACGAGCCCCGGAGCGAGCATACGCCTCATTTTGACGATTTTCGTGTGCTATTACACACCATTTTTTGGGTGATCGTGATTCCGACGTCAAAAATGCCAAATTTGTTCGTGGACGTCCGTCAAGACGTTGTCTATGCATACGGTTGGCCATCACGGCTTTTCTGGGCCATTTGGAAGGTCAAACGAGCCCCGGAGCGAGCATACGCCTCATTTTGACGATTTTCGTGTGCTATTGCACACCATTTTTTGGGTGATCGGGATTCCGACGTCAAAAATGCCAAATTTGTTCGTGGACGTCCGTCAAGACGTTGTCTATGCATACGGTTGGCCATCACGGCTTTTCTGGGCCATTTGGAAGGTCAAACGAGCCCCGGAGCGAGCATACGCCTCATTTTGACGATTTTCGTGTGCTATTGCACACCATTTTTTGGGTGATCGGGATTCCGACGTCAAAAATGCCAAATTTGTTCGTGGACGTCCGTCAAGACGTTGTCTATGCATACGGTTGGCCATCACGGCTTTTCTGGTCCATTTGGAAGGTCAAACGAGCCCCGGAGCGAGCATACGCCTCATTTTGACGATTTTCGTGTGCTATTGCACACCATTTTTTGGGTGATCGGGATTCCGACGTCAAAAATGCCAAATTTGTTCGTGGACGTCCGTCAAGACGTTGTCTATGCATACGGTTGGCCATCACGGCTTTTCTGGGCCATTTGGAAGGTCAAACGAGCCCCGGAGCGAGCATACGCCTCATTTTGACGATTTTCGTGTGCTATTGCACACCATTTTTTGGGTGATCGGGATTCCGACGTCAAAAATGCCAAATTTGTTCGTGGACGTCCGTCAAGAAGTTGTCTATGCATACGGTTGGCCATCACGGCTTTTCTGGGCCATTTGGAAGGTCAAACGAGCCCCGGAGCGAGCATACGCCTCATTTTGACGATTTTCGTGTGCTATTGCACACCATTTTTTGGGTGATCGGGATTCCGATGTCAAAAATGCCAAATTTGTTCGTGGACGTCCGTCAAGACGTTGTCTATGCATACGGTTGGCCATCACGGCTTTTCTGGGCCATTTGGAAGGACAAACGAGCCTCGGAGCGAGCATACGCCTCATTTTGACGATTTTCGTGTGCTATTGCACACCATTTTTGGGTGATCAGGATTCCGACGTCAAAAATGCTAAATTTGTTCGTGGACGTCCGTCAAGACGTTGTCTATGCATACGGTTGGCCATCACGGCTTATCTGGGCCATTTGGAAGGTCAAACGAGCCCCGGAGCGAGCATACGCCTCATTTTGACGATTTTCGTGTGCTATTGCACACCATTTTTTGGGTGATCGGGATTCCGACGTCAAAAATGCCAAATTTGTTCGTGGACGTCCGTCAAGACGTTGTCTATGCATACAGTTGGCCATCACGGCTTTTCTGGGCCATTTGGAAGGACAAACGAGCCCCGGAGCGAGCATACGCCTCATTTTGACGATTTTCGTGTGCTATTGCACACCATTTTTGGGTGATCGGGATTCCGACGTCAAAAATGCCAAATTTGTTCGTGGACGTCCGTCAAAACGTTGTCTATGCATACGGTTGGCCATCACGGCTTTTCTGGGCCATTTGGAAGGTCAAACGAGCCCCGGAGCGAGCATACGCCTCATTTTGACGATTTTCGTGTGCAATTGCACACCATTTTTTGGGTGATCAAGATTCCGACGTCAAAAATGCCAAATTTGTTCGTGGACGTTGTCTATGCATACGGTTGGCCATCACGGCTTTTCTGGGCCATTTGGAAGGTCAAACGAGCCCCGGAGCGAACATACGCCTCATTTTGACGATTTTCGTGTGCTATTGCACACCATTTTTTGGGTGATCGGGATTCCGACGTCAAAAATGCCAAGTTTGTTCGTGGACGTCCGTCAAGACGTTGTCTATGCATACGGTCAGCCATCACGGCTTTTCTGGGCCATTTGGAAGGTCAAACGAGCCCCGGAGCGAGCATACGCCTCATTTTGACGATTTTCGTGTGCTATTGCACACCATTTTTTGGGTGATCGTGATTCCGACGTCAAAAATGCCAAATTTGTTCGTGGACGTCCGTCAAGACGTTGTCTATGCATACGGTTGGCCATCACGGCTTTTCTGGGCCATTTGGAAGGTCAAACGAGCCCCGGAGCGAGCATACGCCTAATTTTGACGATTTTCGTGTGCTATTGCACACCATTTTTTGGGTGATCGGGATTCCGACGTCAAAAATGCCAAATTTGTTCGTGGACGTCCGTCAAGACGTTGTCTATGCATACGGTTTGCCATCACGGCTTTTCTGGGCCATTTGGAAGGTCAAACGAGCCCCGGAGCAAGCATACGCCTCATTTGGACGATTTTCTTGTGCTATTGCACACCATTTTTTGGGTGATCGGGATTCCGACGTCAAAAATGCCAAATTTGTTCGTGGACGTCCGTCAAGACGTTGTCTATGCATACGGTTGGCCATCACGGCTTTTCTGGGCCATTTGGAAGGTCAAACGAGCCCCGGAGCGAGCATACGCCTCATTTTGACGATTTTCGTGTGCTATTGCACACCATTTTTTGGGTGATCGGGATTCCGACGTCAAAAATGCCAAATTTGTTCGTGGACGTCCGTCAAGACGTTGTCTATGCATACGGTTGGCCATCACGGTTTTTCTGGGCCATTTGGAAGGTCAAACGAGCCCCGGAGCGAGCATACGCCTCATTTTGACGATTTTCGTGTGCTATTGCACACCATTTTTTGGGTGATCGGGATTCCGACGTCAAAAATGCCAAATTTGTTCGTGGACGTCCATCAAGAAGTTGTCTATGCATACGGTTGGCCATCACGGCTTTTCTGGGCCATTTGGAAGGTCAAACGAGCCCCGGAGCGAGCATACGCCTCATTTTGACGATTTTCGTGTGCTATTGCACACCATTTTTTGGGTGATCGGGATTCCAACGTCAAAAATGCAAAATTTGTTCGTGGACGTCCGTCAAGACGTTGTCTATGCATACGGTTGGCCATCACGGCTTTTCTGGGCCATTTGGAAGGTCAAACGAGCCCCGGAGCGAGCATACGCCTCATTTTGATGATTTTCGTGTGCTATTGCACACCATTTTTCGGGTGATCGGGATTCCGACGTCAAAAATGCCAAATTTGTTCGTGGACGTCCGTCAAGACGTTGTCTATGCATACGGTTGGCCATCACGGCTTTTCTGGGCCATTTGGAAGGTCAAACGAGCCCCGGAGCGAGCATAAGCCTCATTTTGACGATTTTCGTGTGCTATTGCACACCATTTTTTGAGTGATCGGGATTCCGACGTCAAAAATGCCAAATTTGTTCATGGACGTCCGTCAAGACGTTGTCTATGCATACGGTCTGCCATCACGGCTTTTCTGGGCCATTTGGAAGGTCAAACGAGCCTCGGAGCGAGCATACGCCTCATTTTGACGATTTTCGTGTGCTATTGCACACCATTTTTTGGGTGATCGGGATTCCGACGTCAAAAATGCCAAATTTGTTCGTGGACGTCCGTCAAGACGTTGTCTATGCATACGGTTGGCCATCACGGCTTTTCTGGGCCACTTGGAAGGTCAAACGAGCCCCGGAGCGAGCATACCCTCATTTTGACGATTTTCGTGTGCTATTGCACACTATTTTTTGGGTGATCGGGATTCCGACGTCAAAAATGCCAAATTTGTTCGTGGACGTCCGTCAAGACGTTGTCTATGCATACGGTTGGCCATCACGGCTTTTCTGGGCCATTTGGAAGGACAGACGAGCCCCGGAGCGAGCATACGCCTCATTTTGACGATTTTCGTGTGCTATTGCACACCATTTTTGGGTGATCAGGATTCCGACGTCAAAAATGCCAAATTTGTTCGTGGACGTCCGTCAAGACGTTGTCTATGCATACGGTTGGCCCTCACGGCTTTTCTGGGCCATTTGGAAGGTCAAACGAGCCCCGGAGCGAGCATACGCCTCATTTTGACGATTTTCGTGTGCTATTGCACACCATTTTTTGGGTGATCGGGATTCCGACGTCAAAAATGCCAAATTTGTTCGTGGACGTCCGTCAAGACGTTGTCTATGCATACGGTTGGCCATCACGGCTTTTCTGGGCCATTTGGAAGGACAAACGAGCCCCGGAGCGAGCATACGCCTCATTTTGACGATTTTCATGTGCTATTGCACACCATTTTTGGGTGATCGGGATTCCGACGTCAAAAATGCCAAATTTGTTCGTGGACGTCCGTCAAGAAGTTTTCTATGCATACGGTTGGCCATCACGGCTTTTCTGGGCCATTTGGAAGGTCAAACGAGCCCCGGAGCGAGCATACGCCTCATTTTGACGATTTTCGTGTGCTATTGCACACCATTTTTTGGGTGATCGGGATTCCGACGTCAAAAATGCCAAATTTGTTCGTGGACGTCCGTCAAGACGTTTTCTATGCATACGGTTTGCCATCACGGCTTTTCTGGGCCATTTGGAAGGTCAAACGAGCCCCGGAGCGAGCATACGCCTCATTTTGACGATTTTCGTGTGCAATTGCACACCATTTTTTGGATGATCGGGATTCCGACGTCAAAAATGCCAAATTTGTTCGTGGACGTCCGTCAAGACGTTGTCTATGCATACGGTTGGCCATCACGGCTTTTCTGGGCCATTTTGAAGGTCAAACGAGCCCCGGAGCGAGCATACGCCTCATTTTGACGATTTTCGTGTGCTATTGCACACCATTTTTTGGGTGATCGGGATTCCGACGTCAAAAGTGCCAAATTTGTTCGTGGACGTCCGTCAAGACGTTGTCTATGCATACGGTTGGCCATCACGGCTTTTCTAGGCCATTTGGAAGGTCAAACGAGCCCCAGAGCGAGCATACGCCTCATTTTGACGATTTTCGTGTTTTTTGGGTGATCGGGATTCCGAAGTCAAAAATGCCAAATTTGTTCGTGGACGTCCGTCAAGACGTTGTCTATGCATACGGTTGGCCATCACGGCTTTTCTGGGCCATTTGGAAGGTCAAACGAGCCCAAGAGCGAGCATACGCCTCATTTTGACGATTTTCGTGTTTTTTGGGTGATCGGGATTCCGACGTCAAAAATGCCAAATTTGTTCGTGGACGTCCGTCAAGACGTTGTCTATGCATACGGTTGGCCATCACGGCTTTTCTGGGCCATTTGGAAGGTCAAACGAGCCCCGGAACGAGCATACGCCTCATTTTGACGATTTTCGTGTGCTATTGCACACCATTTTTTGGGTGATCGAGATTCCGACGTCAAAAATGCCAAATTTGTTCGTGGACGTCCGTCAAGACGTTGTCTATGCATACGGTTGGCCATCACGGCTTTTCTGGGCCATTTGGAAGGTCAAACGAGCCCCGGAGCGAGCATACGCCTCATTTTGACGATTTTCGTGTGCTATTGCACACCATTTTTTGGGTGATCGGGATTACGACGTCAAAAATGCCAAATTTGTTCGTGGACATCCGTCAAGACGTTGTCTATGCATACGGTTGGCCATCACGGCTTTTCTGGGCCATTTGGAAGGTCAAACGAGCCCTGGAGCGAGCATACGCCTCATTTTGACGATTTTCGTGTGCTATTGCACACCATTTTTTTGGTGATCGGGATTCCGACGTCAAAAATTCCAAATTTGTTTATGGACGTCCGTCAAGACGTTGTCTATGCATACGGTTGGCCATCACGGCTTTTCTGGGCCATTTGGAAGGTCAAACGAGCCCCGGAGCGAGCATACGCCTCATTTTGACGATTTTCGTGTGCTATTGCACACCATTTTTTGGGTGATCAGGATTCCGACGTCAAAAATGCCAAATTTGTTCGTGGACGTTCGTCAAGACGTTGTCTATGCATACGGTTGGCCATCACGGCTTTTCTGGGCCATTTGGAAGGACAAACGAGCCCCGGAGCGAGCATACGCCTCATTTTGACGATTTTCATGTGCTATTGCACAACATTTTTGGGTGATCGGGATTCCGACGTCAAAAATGCCAAATTTGTTCGTGGACGTCCGTCAAGACGTTGTCTATGCATACGGTTGGCCATCACGGCTTTTCTGGGCCATTTGGAAGGTCAAACGAGCCCCAGAGCGAGCATACGCCTCATTTTGACGATTTTCGTGTGCAATTGCACACCATTTTTTGGGTGATCGGGATTCCGACGTCAAAAATGCCAAATTTGTTCGTGGACGTCCGTCAAGACGTTGTCTATGCATACGGTTGGCCATCACGGCTTTTCTGGGCCATTTGGAAGGACAAACGAGCCCCGGAGCGAGCATACGCCTCATTTTGACGATTTTCATGTGCTATTGCACACCATTTTTGGGTGATCGGGATTCCGACGTCAAAAATGCCAAATTTGTTCGTGGACGTCCGTCAAGACGTTGTCTATGCATACGGTTTGCCATCACGGCTTTTCTGGGCCATTTGGAAGGTCAAACGAGCCCCGGAGCGAGCATACGCCTCATTTTGACGATTTTCGTGTGCAATTGCACACCATTTTTTGGGTGATCGGGATTCCGACGTCAAAAATTCCAAATTTGTTCGTGGACGTCCGTCAAGACGTTGTCTATGCATACGGTTGCCCATCACGGCTTTTCTGGGCCATTTGGAAGGTCAAACGAGCCCCGGAGCGAGCATACGCCTCATTTTGACGATTTTCGTGTGCTATTGCACACCATTTTTTGGGTGATCGGGATTCCGACGTCAAAAGTGCCAAATTTGTTCGTGGACGTCCGTCAAGACGTTGTCTATGCATACAGTTGGCCATCACGGCATTTTTGGGCCATTTGGAAGGTCAAACGAGCCCCGGAGCGAGCATACGCCTCATTTTGACGATTTTCGTGTGCTATTGCACACCATTTTTTGGGTGATCGGGATTCCGACGTCAAAAATGCCAAATTTGTTCGTGGACGTCCGTCAAGACGTTGTCTATGCATACGGTTGGCCATCACGTCTTTTCTGGGCCATTTGGAAGGTCAAACGAGCCCCGGAGCGAGCATATGCCTCATTTTGACGATTTTCGTGTGCTATTGCACACCATTTTTTGGGTGATCGGGATTCCGACGTCAAAAATGCCAAATTTGTTCGTGGACGTCCGTCAAGACGTTGTCTATGCATACGGTTGGCCATCACGGCTTTTCTGGGCCATTTGGAAGGTCAAACGAGCCCCGGAGCGAGCATACGCCTCATTTTGATGATTTTCGTGTGCTATTGCACACCATTTTTTGGGTGATCGGGATTCCGACGTCAAAAATGCCAAATTTGTTCGTGGACGTCCGTCAAGACGTTGTCTATGCATACGGTTTGCCATCACGGCTTTTCTGGGCCATTTGGAAGGTCAAACGAGCCCCGGAGCGAGCATACGCCTCATTTTGACGATTTTCGTGTGCTATTGCACACCATTTTTTGGGTGATCGGGATTCCGACGTCAAAAATGCCAAATTTGTTCGTGGACGTCCGTCAAGACGTTGTCTATGCATACGGTTGGCCATCACGGCTTTTCTGGGCCATTTGGAAGGTCAAACGAGCCCCGGAGCGAGCATACGCCTCATTTTGATGATTTTCGTGTGCTATTGCACACCATTTTTTGGGTGATCGGGATTCCGACGTCAAAAATGCCAAATTTGTTCGTGGACGTCCGTCAAGACGTTGTCTATGCATACGGTTGGCCATCACGGTTTTTCTGGGCCATTTGGAAGGTCAAACGAGCCCCGGAGCGAGCATACGCCTCATTTTGACGATTTTCGTGTGCTATTGCACACCATTTTTTGGGTGATCGGGATTCCGACGTCAAAAATGCCAAATTTGTTCGTGGACGTCCATCAAGAAGTTGTCTATGCATACGGTTGGCCATCACGGCTTTTCTGGGCCATTTGGAAGGTCAAACGAGCCCCGGAGCGAGCATACGCCTCATTTTGACGATTTTCGTGTGCTATTGCACACCATTTTTTGGGTGATCGGGATTCCGACGTCAAAAATGCCAAATTTGTTCGTGGACGTCCGTCAAGACGTTGTCTATGCATACGGTTGGCCATCACGGCTTTTCTGGGCCATTTGGAAGGTCAAACGAGCCCCGGAGCGAGCATACGCCTCATTTTGACGATTTTCGTGTGCTATTGCACACCATTTTTTGGGTGATCGGGATTCCGACGTCAAAAATGCCAAATTTGTTCGTGGACGTCCGTCAAGACGTTGTCTATGCATACGGTTGGCCATCACGGCTTTTCTAAGCCATTTGGAAGGTCAAACGAGCCCCGGAGCGAGCATACGCCTCATTTTGACGATTTTCGTGTGCAATTGCACACCATTTTTTGGGTGATCGGGATTCCGACGTCAAAAATGCCAAATTTGTTCGTGGACGTCCGTCAAGACGTTGTCTATGCATACGGTTGGCCATCACGGCTTTTCTGGGCCATTTGGAAGGACAAACGAGCCCCGGAGCGAGCATACGCCTCATTTTGACGATTTTCGTGTGCTATTGCACACCATTTTTGGGTGATCAGGATTCCGACGTCAAAAATGCCAAATTTGTTCGTGGACGTCCGTCAAGACGTTGTCTATGCATACGGTTGGCCATCACGGCTTTTCTGGGCCATTTGGAAGGTCAAACGAGCCCCGGAGCGAGCATACGCCTCATTTTGACGATTTTCGTGTGCTATTGCACACCATTTTTTGGGTGATCGGGATTCCGACGTCAAAAATGCCAAATTTGTTCGTGGACGTCCGTCAAGACGTTGTCTATGCATACGGTTGGCCATCACGGTTTTTCTGGGCCATTTGGAAGGTCAAACGAGCCCCGAAGCGAGCATACGCCTCATTTTGACGATTTTCGTGTGCTATTGCACACCATTTTTTGGGTGATCGGGATTCCGACGTCAAAAATGCCAAATTTGTTCGTGGACGTCCATCAAGAAGTTGTCTATGCATACGGTTGGCCATCACGGCTTTTCTGGGCCATTTGGAAGGTCAAACGAGCCCCGGAGCGAGCATACGCCTCATTTTGACGATTTTCGTGTGCTATTGCACACCATTTTTTGGGTGATCGGGATTCCAACGTCAAAAATGCAAAATTTGTTCGTGGACGTCCGTCAAGACGTTGTCTATGCATACGGTTGGCCATCACGGCTTTTCTGGGCCATTTGGAAGGTCAAACGAGCCCCGGAGCGAGCATACGCCTCATTTTGATGATTTTCGTGTGCTATTGCACACCATTTTTCGGCTGATCGGGATTCCGACGTCAAAAATGCCAAATTTGTTCGTGGACGTCCGTCAAGACGTTGTCTATGCATACGGTTGGCCATCACGGCTTTTCTGGGCCATTTGGAAGGTCAAACGAGCCCCGGAGCGAGCATAAGCCTCATTTTGACGATTTTCGTGTGCTATTGCACACCATTTTTTGAGTGATCGGGATTCCGACGTCAAAAATGCCAAATTTGTTCATGGACGTCCGTCAAGACGTTGTCTATGCATACGGTCTGCCATCACGGCTTTTCTGGGCCATTTGGAAGGTCAAACGAGCCCCGGAGCGAGCATACGCCTCATTTTGACGATTTTCGTGTGCTATTGCACACCATTTTTTGGGTGATCGGGATTCCGACGTCAAAAATGCCAAATTTGTTCGTGGACGTCCGTCAAGACGTTGTCTATGCATAGGGTTGGCCATCACGGCTTTTCTGGGCCACTTGGAAGGTCAAACGAGCCCCGGAGCGAGCATACCCTCATTTTGACGATTTTCGTGTGCTATTGCACACTATTTTTTGGGTGATCGGGATTCCGACGTCAAAAATGCCAAATTTGTTCGTGGACGTCCGTCAAGACGTTGTCTATGCATACGGTTGGCCATCACGGCTTTTCTGGGCCATTTGGAAGGACAGACGAGCCCCGGAGCGAGCATACGCCTCATTTTGACGATTTTCGTGTGCTATTGCACACCATTTTTGGGTGATCAGGATTCCGACGTCAAAAATGCCAAATTTGTTCGTGGACGTCCGTCAAGACGTTGTCTATGCATACGGTTGGCCATCACGGCTTTTCTAGGCCATTTGGAAGGTCAAACGAGCCCCAGAGCGAGCATACGCCTCATTTTGACGATTTTCGTGTTTTTTGGGTGATCGGGATTCCGAAGTCAAAAATGCCAAATTTGTTCGTGGACGTCCGTCAAGACGTTGTCTATGCATACGGTTGGCCATCACGGCTTTTCTGGGCCATTTGGAAGGTCAAACGAGCCCCAGAGCGAGCATACGCCTCATTTTGACGATTTTCGTGTTTTTTATGTGATCGGGATTCCGACGTCAAAAATGCCAAATTTGTTCGTGGACGTCCGTCAAGACGTTGTCTATGCATACGGTTGGCCATCACGGCTTTTCTGGGCCATTTGGAAGGTCAAACGAGCCCCGGAACGAGCATACGCCTCATTTTGACGATTTTCGTGTGCTATTGCACACCATTTTTTGGGTGATCGAGATTCCGACGTCAAAAATGCCAAATTTGTTCGTGGACGTCCGTCAAGACGTTGTCTATGCATACGGTTGGCCATCACGGCTTTTCTGGGCCATTTGGAAGGTCAAACGAGCCCCGGAGCGAGCATACGCCTCATTTTGACGATTTTCGTGTGCTATTGCACACCATTTTTTGGGTGATCGGGATTACGACGTCAAAAATGCCAAATTTGTTCGTGGACATCCGTCAAGACGTTGTCTATGCATACGGTTGGCCATCACGGCTTTTCTGGGCCATTTGGAAGGTCAAACGAGCCCTGGAGCGAGCATACGCCTCATTTTGACGATTTTCGTGTGCTATTGCACACCATTTTTTGGGTGATCGGGATTCCGACGTCAAAAATTCCAAATTTGTTTATGGACGTCCGTCAAGACGTTGTCTATGCATACGGTTGGCCATCACGGCTTTTCTGGGCCATTTGGAAGGTCAAACGAGCCCCGGAGCGAGCATACGCCTCATTTTGACGATTTTCGTGTGCTATTGCACACCATTTTTTGGGTGATCAGGATTCCGACGTCAAAAATGCCAAATTTGTTCGTGGACGTTCGTCAAGACGTTGTCTATGCATACGGTTGGCCATCACGGCTTTTCTGGGCCATTTGGAAGGACAAACGAGCCCCGGAGCGAGCATACGCCTCATTTTGACGATTTTCGTGTGCTATTGCACAACATTTTTGGGTGATCGGGATTCCGACGTCAAAAATGCCAAATTTGTTCGTGGACGTCCGTCACGACGTTGTCTATGCATACGGTTGGCCATCACGGCTTTTCTGGGCCATTTGGAAGGTCAAACGAGCCCCGGAGCGAGCATACGCCTCATTTTGACGATTTTCGTGTGCAATTGCACACCATTTTTTGGGTGATCGGGATTCCGACGTCAAAAATGCCAAATTTGTTCGTGGACGTCCGTCAAGACGTTGTCTATGCATACGGTTGGCCATCACGGCTTTTCTGGGCCATTTGGAAGGACAAACGAGCCCCGGAGCGAGCATACGCCTCATTTTGACGATTTTCGTGTGCTATTGCACACCATTTTTGGGTGATCGGGATTCCGACGTCAAAAATGCCAAATTTGTTCGTGGACGTCCGTCAAGACGTTGTCTATGCATACGGTTTGCCATCACGGCTTTTCTGGGCCATTTGGAAGGTCAAACGAGCCCCGGAGCGAGCATACGCCTCATTTTGACGATTTTCGTGTGCAATTGCACACCATTTTTTGGGTGATCGGGATTCCGACGTCAAAAATGCCAAATTTGTTCGTGGACGTCCGTCAAGACGTTGTCTATGCATACGGTTGCCCATCACGGCTTTTCTGGGCCATTTGGAAGGTCAAACGAGCCCCGGAGCGAGCATACGCCTCATTTTGACGATTTTCGTGTGCTATTGCACACCATTTTTTGGGTGATCGGGATTCCGACGTCAAAAGTGCCAAATTTGTTCGTGGACGTCCGTCAAGACGTTGTCTATGCATACAGTTGGCCATCACGGCATTTTTGGGCCATTTGGAAGGTCAAACGAGCCCCGGAGCGAGCATACGCCTCATTTTGACGATTTTCGTGTGCTATTGCACACCATTTTTTGGGTGATCGAGATTCCGACGTCAAAAATGCCAAATTTGTTCGTGGACGTCCGTCAAGACGTTGTCTATGCATACGGTTGGCCATCACGTCTTTTCTGGGCCATTTGGAAGGTCAAACGAGCCCCGGAGCGAGCATACGCCTCATTTTGACGATTTTCATGTGCTATTGCACACCATTTTTTGGGTGATCGGGATTCCGACGTCAAAAATGCCAAATTTGTTCGTGGACGTCCGTCAAGACGTTGTCTATGCATACGGTTTGCCATCACGGCTTTTCTGGGCCATTTGGAAGGTCAAACGAGCCCCGGAGCGAGCATACGCCTCATTTTGACGATTTTCGTGTGCTATTGCACACCATTTTTTGGGTGATCGGGATTCCGACGTCAAAAATGCCAAATTTGTTCGTGGACGTCCGTCAAGACGTTGTCTATGCATACGGTTGGCCATCACGGCTTTTCTGGGCCATTTGGAAGGTCAAACGAGCCCCGGAGCGAGCATACGCCTCATTTTGATGATTTTCGTGTGCTATTGCACACCATTTTTTGGGTGATCGGGATTCCGACGTCAAAAATGCCAAATTTGTTCGTGGACGTCCGTCAAGACGTTGTCTATGCATACGGTTGGCCATCACGGTTTTTCTGGGCCATTTGGAAGGTCAAACGAGCCCCGGAGCGAGCATACGCCTCATTTTGACGATTTTCGTGTGCTATTGCACACCATTTTTTGGGTGATCGGGATTCCGACGTCAAAAATGCCAAATTTGTTCGTGGACGTCCATCAAGAAGTTGTCTATGCATACGGTTGGCCATCACGGCTTTTCTGGGCCATTTGGAAGGTCAAACGAGCCCCGGAGCGAGCATACGCCTCATTTTGACGATTTTCGTGTGCTATTGCACACCATTTTTTGGGTGATCGGGATTCCGACGTCAAAAATGCCAAATTTGTTCGTGGACGTCCGTCAAGACGTTGTCTATGCATACGGTTGGCCATCACGGCTTTTCTGGGCCATTTGGAAGGTCAAACGAGCCCCGGAGCGAGCATACGCCTCATTTTGACGATTTTCGTGTGCTATTGCACACCATTTTTTGGGTGATCGGGATTCCGACGTCAAAAATGCCAAATTTGTTCGTGGACGTCCGTCAAGACGTTGTCTATGCATACGGTTGGCCATCACGGCTTTTCTGGGCCATTTGGAAGGTCAAACGAGCCCCGGAGCGAGCATACGCCTCATTTTGACGATTTTCGTGTGCAATTGCACACCATTTTTTGGGTGATCGGGATTCCGACGTCAAAAATGCCAAATTTGTTCGTGGACGTCCGTCAAGACGTTGTCTATGCATACGGTTGGCCATCACGGCTTTTCTGGGCCATTTGGAAGGACAAACGAGCCCCGGAGCGAGCATACGCCTCATTTTGACGATTTTCGTGTGCTATTGCACACCATTTTTGGGTGATCAGGATTCCGACGTCAAAAATGCCAAATTTGTTCGTGGACGTCCGTCAAGACGTTGTCTATGCATACGGTTGGCCATCACGGCTTTTCTGGGCCATTTGGAAGGTCAAAAGAGCCCCGGAGCGAGCATACGCCTCATTTTGACGATTTTCGTGTGCTATTGCACACCATTTTTTGAGTGATCGGGATTCCGACGTCAAAAATGCCAAATTTGTTCGTGGACGTCCGTCAAGACGTTGTCTATGCATACGGTTGGCCATCACGGCTTTTCTGGGCCATTTGGAAGGTCAAACGAGCCCCGGAGCGAGCATACGCCTCATTTTGACGATTTTCGTGTGCTATTGCACACCATTTTTTGGTTGATCGGGATTCCGACGTCAAAAATGCCAAATTTGTTCGTGGACGTCCGTCAAGACGTTGTCTATGCATACGGTTGGCCATCACGGCTTTTCTGGGCCATTTGGAAGGTCAAACGAGCCCCGGAGCGAGCATACGCCTCATTTTGACGATATTCGTGTGCTATTGCAAACCATTTTTTGGGTGATCGGGATTCCGACGTCAAAAATGCCAAATTTGTTCGTGGACGTCCGTCAAGACGTTGTCTATGCATACGGTTGGCCATCACGGCTTTTCTGGGCCATTTGGAAGGACAAACGAGCCCCGGAGCGAGCATACGCCTCATTTTGACGATTTTCGTGTGCTATTGCACACCATTTTTTGGGTGATCGGGATTCCGACGTCAAAAATGCCAAATTTGTTCGTGGACATCCGTCAAGACGTTGTCTATGCATACGGTTGGCCATCACGGCTTTTCTGGGCCATTTGGAAGGTCAAACGAGCCCCGGAGCGAGCATACGCCTCATTTTGACGATTTTCGTGTGCTATTGCACACCATTTTTTGGGTGATCGGGATTCCGACGTCAAAAATGCCAAATTTGTTCATGGACGTCCGTCAAGACGTTGTCTATGCATACGGTTGGCCATCACGGCTTTTCTGGGCCATTTGGAAGGTCAAACGAGCCCCGGAGCGAGCATACGCCTCATTTTGACGATTTTCGTGTGCTATTGCACACCATTTTTTGGGTGATCGGGATTCCGACGTCAAAAATGCCAAATTTGTTCGTGGACGTCCGTCAAGACGTTGTCTATGCATACGGTTGGCCATCACGGCTTTTCTGGGCCATTTGGAAGGTCAAACGAGCCCCGGAGCGAGCATACGCCTCATTTTGACGATTTTCGTGTGCTATTGCACACCATTTTTTGGGTGATCGATATTCCGAGGTCAAAAATGCCAAATTTGTTCGTGCACGTCCGTCAAGACGTTGTCTATGCATACGGTTGGCCATCACGGCTTTTCTGGGCCATTTGGAAGGTCAAACGAGCCCCGGAGCGAGCATACGCCTCATTTTGACGATTTTCGTGTGCTATTGCACACCATTTTTTGGGTGATCGGGATTCCGACGTCAAAAATGCCAAATTTGTTCGTGGACGTCCGTCAAGACGTTGTCTATGCATACGATTTGCCATCACGGCTTTTCTGGGCCATTTGGAAGGTCAAACGAGCCCCGGAGCGAGCATACGCCTCATTTTGACGATTTTCGTGTGCTATTGCACACCATTTTTTGGGTGATCGGGATTCCGACGTCAAAAATGCCAAATTTGTTCATGGACGTCCGTCAAGACGTTGTCTATGCATACGGTTGGCCATCACGGCTTTTCTGGGCCATTAGGAAGGTCAAACGAGCCCCGGAGCGAGCATACGCATCATTTTGACGATTTTCGTGTGCTACTGCACACCATTATTTGGGTGATCGGGATTCCGACGTCAAAAATGCCAAATTTGTTCGTGGACGTCCGTCAAGACGTTGTCTATGCATACGGTTGGCCATCACGGCTTTTCTGGGCCATTTGGAAGGTCAAACGAGCCCCGGAGCGAGCATACGCCTCATTTTGACGATTTTCGTGTGCTATTGCACACCATTTTTTGGGTGATCGGGATTCCGACGTCAAAAATGCCAAATTTGTTCGTGGACGTCCGTCAAGACGTTGTCTATGCATACGGTTGGCCATCACGGTTTTTCTGGGCCATTTGGAAGGTCAAACGAGCCCCGGAGCGAGCATACGGCTCATTTTGACGATTTTCGTGTGCTACTGCACACCATTTTTTGGGTGATCGGGATTCCGATGTCAAAAATGCCAAATTTGTTCGTGGACGTCCGTCAAGACGTTTTCTATGCATACGGTTGGCCATAACGGCTTTTCTGGGCCATTTGGAAGGTCAAACGAGCCCCGGAGCGAGCATACGCCTCATTTTGACGATTTTCGTGTGCTATTGCACACCATTTTTTGGGTGATCGGGATTCCGACGTCAAAAATGCCAAATTTGTTCGTGGACGTCCGTCAAGACGTTGTCTATGCATACGGTTTGCCATCACGGCTTTTCTGGGCCATTTGGAATGTCAAACGAGCCCCGGAGCGAGCATACGCCTCATTTTGACGATTTTCGTGTGCTATTGCACACCATTTTTTGGGTGATCGGGATTCCGACGTCAAAAATGCCAAATCTGTTCGTGGACGTCCGTCAAGACGTTGTCTATGCATACGGTTGGCCATCACGGCTTTTCTAGGCCATTTGGAAGGTCAAATGAGCCCCGGAGCGAGCATATGCCTCATTTTGACGATTTTCGTGTGCTATTGCACACCATTTTTTGGGTGATCGGGATTCCGACGTCAAAAATGCCAAATTTGTTCGTGGACGTCCGTCAAGACGTTGTCTATGCATACGGTTGGCCATCACGGCTTTTCTCGGCCATTTGGAAGGTCAAACGAGCCCCGGAGCGAGCATATGCCTCATTTTGACGATTTTCGTGTGCTATTGCACACCATTTTTTGGGTGATCGGGATTCCGACGTCAAAAATGCCAAATTTGTTTGTGGACGTCCGTCAAGATGTTGTCTATGCATACGGTTGGCCATCACGGCTTTTCTGGGCCATTTGGAAGGTCAAACGAGCCCCGGAGCGAGCATACGCCTCATTTTGACGATTTTCGTGTGCTATTGCACACCATTTTTTGGGTGATCGGGATTCCGACGTCAAAAATGCCAAATTTGTTCGTGGACATCCGTCAAGACATTGTCTATGCATACGGTTAGACATCAAGGCTTTTCTGGGCCATTTGGAAGGTCAAACGAGCCCCGGAGCGAGCATACGCCTCATTTTGACGATTTTCGTGTGCTATTGCACACCATTTTTTGGGTGATCGGGATTCCGACGTCAAAAATGCCAAATTTGTTCGTGGACGTCTGTCAAGACGTTGTCTATGCATACGGTTGGCCATCACGGCTTTTCTGGGCCATTTGGAAGGTCAAACGAGCCCCGGAGCGAGCATACGCCTCATTTTGACGATTTTCGTGTGCTATTGCACACCATTTTTTGGGTGATCGGGATTCCGACGTCAAAAATGCCAAATTTGTTCGTGGACGTCCGTCAAGACGTTGTCTATGCATACGGTTGGCCATCACGGCTTTTCTGGGCCATTTGGAAGGTCAAACGAGCCCCGGAGCGAGCATACGCCTCATTTTGACGAATTTCGTGTGCTATTGCACACCATTTTTTGGGTGATCGGGATTCCGACGTCAAAAATGCCAAATATGTTCGTGGACGTCCGTCAAGACGTTGTCTATGCATACGGTTGGCCATCACGGCTTTTCTAGGCCATTTGGAAGGTCAAATGAGCCCCGGAGCGAGCATATGCCTCATTTTGACGATTTTCGTTTGCTATTGCACACCATTTTTTGGGTGATCGGGATTCCGACGTCAAAAATGCCAAATTTGTTCGTGGACGTCCGTCAAGACGTTGTCTATGCATACGGTTGGCCATCACGGCTTTTCTGGGCCATTTGGAAGGTCAAACGAGCCCCGGAGCGAGCATACGCCTCATTTTGACGATTTTCGTGTGCTATTGCACACCATTTTATGGGTGATCGGGATTCTGACGTCAAAAATGCCAAATCTGTTCGTTGACGTCCGTCAAGACGTTGTCTATGCATACGGTTGGCCATCACGGCTTTTCTGGGCCATTTGGAAGGTCAAACGAGCCCCGGAGCGAGCATATGCCTCATTTTGACGATTTTCGTGTGCTATTGCACACCATTTTTTGGGTGATCGGGATTCCGACGTCAAAAATGCCAAATTTGTTCGTGGAAGTCCGTCAAGATGTTGTCTATGCATACGGTTGGCCATCACGGCTTTTCTGGGCCATTTGGAAGGTGAAACGAGCCCCGGAGCGAGCATACGCCTCATTTTGACGATTTTCGTGTGCTATTGCACACCTTTTTTGGGTGATCGGGATTCCGACGTCAAAAATGCCAAATTTGTTAGTGGACGTCCGTCAAGACGTTGTCTATGCATACGGTTGGCCATCACGGCTTTTCTGGGCCATTTGGAAGGTCAAACGAGCCCCGGAGCGAGCATACGCCTCATTTTGACGATTTTCGTGTGCTATTGCACACCATTTTTGGGTGATCGGAATTCCGACGTCAAAAATGCCAAATTTGTTCGTGGACGTCCGTCAAGACGTTGTCTATGCATACGGTTGGCCATCACGGCTTTTCTGGGCCATTTGGAAGGTCAAACGAGCCCCGGAGCGAGCAAACGCCTCATTTTGACGATTTTCGTGTGCTATTGCACACCATTTTTTGGGTGATCGGGATTCCGACGTAAAAAATGCCAAATTTTTTTGTTGGACGTCCGTCAAGACGTTGTCTATGCATACGGTTGGCCATCATGGCTTTTCTGGGCCATTTGGAAGGTCAAACGAGCCCCGGAGCGAGCATACGCCTCATTTTGACGATTTTCGTGTGCTATTGCACACCATTTTTTGGGTGATCGGGATTCCGACGTCAAAAATGCCAAATTTGTTCGTGGACATCCGTCAAGACGTTGTCTATGCATACGGTTAGCCATCACGGCTTTTCTGGGCCATTTGGAAGGTCAAACGAGCCCCGGAGCGAGCATACGCCTCATTTTGACGATTTTCGTGTGCTATTGCACACCATTTTTTGGGTGATCGAGATTCCGACGTCAAAAATGCCAAATTTGTTCGTGGACGTCCGTCAAGACGTTGTTTATGCATACGGTTGGCCATCACGGCTTTTCTGGGCCATTTGGAAGGTCAAACGAGCCCCGGAGCGAGCATACGCCTCATTTTGACGATTTTCGTGTGCTATTGCACACCATTTTTTGGGTGATCGGGATTCCGACGTCAAAAATGCCAAATTTGTTCGTGGACATCCGTCATGACGTTGTCTATGCATATGGTTGGCCATCACGGCTTTTCTGGGCTATTTGGAAGGTCAAACGAGCCCCGGAGCGAGCATACGCCTCATTTTGACGATTTTCGTGTGCTATTGCACACCATTTTTTGGGTGATCGGGATTCCGACGTCAAAAATGCCAAATTTGTTCGTGGACGTCCGTCAAGACGTTGTCTATGCATACGGTTGGCCATCACGGCTTTTCTGGGCCATTTGGAAGGTCAAACGAGCCCCGGAGCGAGCAAACGCCTCATTTTGACGATTTTCGTGTGCTATTGCACACCATTTTTTGGGTGATCGGGATTCCGACGTCAAAAATGCCAAATTTGTTCGTGGACATCCGTCATGACGTTGTCTATGCATACGGTTGGCTATCACGGCTTTTCTGGGCCATTTGGAAGGTCAAACGAGCCCCGGAGCGAGCATACGCCTCATTTTGACGATTTTCGTGTGCTATTGCACACCATTTTTTGGGTGATCGGGATTCCGACGTCAAAAATGCCAAATTTGTTCGTGGACGTCTGTCAAGACGTTGTCTATGCATACGGTTGGCCATCACGGCTTTTCTTGGCCATTTGGAAGGTCAAACGAGCCCCGGAGCGAGCATACGCCTCATTTTGACGATTTTCGTGTGCTATTGCACACCATTTTTTGGGTGATCGGGATTCCGACGTCAAAAATGCCAAATTTGTTCGTGGACGTCTGTCAAGACGTTGTCTATGCATACGGTTGGCCATCATGGCTTTTCTGGGCCATTTGGAAGGTCAAACGAGCCCCGGAGCGAGCATACGCCTCATTTTGACGATTTTCGTGTGCTATTGCACACCATTTTTTGGGTGATCGGGATTCCGACGTCAAAAATGCCAAATTTGTTCGTGGACGTCCGTGAAGACGTTGTCTATGCATACGGTTGGCCATCACGGCTTTTCTGGGCCATTTGGAAGGTCAAACGAGCCCCGGAGCGAGCATACGCCTCATTTTGACGATTTTCGTGTGCTATTGCACACCATTTTTTGGGTGATCGGGATTCCGACGTCAAAAATGCCAAATTTGTTCGTGGACGTCTGTCAAGATGTTGTCTATGCATACGATTGGCCATCACGGCTTTTCTGGGCCATTTGGAAGGTCAAACGAGCCCCGGAGCGAGCATACGCCTCATTTTGACGATTTTCATGTGCTATTGCACACCATTTTTTGGGTGATCGGGATTCCGACGTCAAAAATGCTAAATTTGTTCGTGGACGTCCGTAAAGACAATGTCTATGTATACGGTTGGCCATCACGGCTTTTCTGGGCCATTTGGAAGGTCAAACGAGCCCCAGAGCGAGCATACGCCTCATTTTGACGATTTTCGTGTGCTATTGCACACCATTTTTTGGGTGATCGGGATATCGACGTCAAAAATACCAAATTTGTTCGTGGACGTCCCTCAAGACGTTTTCTATGCATACGGTTGGCCATCACGGCTTTTCTGGGCCATTTGGAAGGTATAACGAGCCCCGGAGCAAGCATACGCCTTATTTTGACGATTTTCGTGTGCTATTGCACAACATTTTTTGGGTGATCGGGATTCCGACGTCAAAAATGCCAAATTTGTTCGTGGACGTCCGTCAAGACGTTGTCTATGCATACGGTTGGCCATCACGGCTTTTCTGGGCCATTTGAAAGGTCAAACGAGCCCCGGAGCGAGCATACGCCTTATTTTGACGATTTTCGTGTGCTATTGCACACCATTTTTTGGGTGATCGGGATTCCGACGTCAAAAATGCCAAATCTGTTCGTGGACGTCCGTCAAGACGTTGTCTATGCATACGGTTGGCCATCACGGCTTTTCTAGGCCATTTGGAAGGTCAAATGAGCCCCGGAGCGAGCATATGCCTCATTTTGACGATTTTCGTGTGCTATTGCACACCATTTTTTGGGTGATCGGGATTCCGACGTCAAAAATGCCAAATTTGTTCGTGGACAACCGTCAAGACGTTGTCTATGCATACGGTTGGCCATCACGGCTTTTCTGGGGCCATTTGGAAGGTCAAACGAGCCCCGGAGCGAGCATATGCCTCATTTTGACGATTTTCGTGTGCTATTGCAAACCATTTTTTGGGTGATCGGGATTCCGACGTCAAAAATGCCAAATTTGTTCGTGGACGTCCGTCAAGATGTTGTCTATGCATACGGTTGGCCATCACGGCTTTTTTGGGCCATTTGGAAGGTCAAACGAGCCCCGGAGCGAGCATACGCCTCATTTTGACGATTTTCGTGTGCTATTGCACACCTTTTTTGGGTGATCGGGATTCCGACGTCAAAAATGCCAAATTTGTTCGTGGACGTCCATCAAGACGTTGTCTATGCATACGGTTGGCCATCACGGCTTTTCTGGGCCATTTGGAAGGTCAAACGAGCCCCGGAGCGAGCATACGCCTCCTTTTGACGATTTTCGTGTGCTATTGCACACCATTTTTGGGTGATCGGAATTCAGACGTCAAAAATGCCAAATTTGTTCGTGGACGTCTGTCAAGACGTTGTCTATGCATACGATTGGCCATCACGGCTTTTCTGGGCCATTTGGAAGGTCAAACGAGCCCCGGAGCGAGCATACGCCTCATTTTGACGATTTTCGTGTGCTATTGCACACCATTTTTTGGGTGATCGGGATTCCGACGTCAAAAAGGCCAAATTTGTTCGTGGACATCCGTCAAGACGTTGTCTATGCATACGGTTAGCCATCACGGCTTTTCTGGGCCATTTGGAAGGTCAAACGAGCCCCGGAGCGAGCATACGCCTCATTTTGACGATTTTCGTGTGCTATTGCACACCATTTTTTGGGTGATCGGGATTCCGACGTCAAAAATGCCAAATTTGTTCGTGGACGTCTGTCAAGACGTTGTCTATGCATACGGTTGGCCATCACGGCTTTTCTGGGCCATTTGAAAGGTCAAACGAGCCCCGGAGCGAGCATACGCCTCATTTTGACGATTTTCGTGTGCTATTGCACACCATTTTTTGGGTGATCGGGATTCCGACGTCAAAAATGCCAAATTTGTTCGTGGACGTCCGTCAAGACGTTGTCTATGCATACGGTTGGCCATCACGGCTTTTCTGGGCCATTTGAAAGGTCAAACGAGCCCCGGAGCGAGCATACGCCTCATTTTGACGATTTTCGTGTGCTATTGCACACCATTTTTTGGGTGATCGGGATTTCGACGTCAAAAATGCCAAATCTGTTCGTGGACGTCCGTCAAGACGTTGTCTATGCATACGGTTGGCCATCACGGCTTTTCTAGGCCATTTGGAAGGTCAAATGAGCCCCGGAGCGAGCATATGCCTCATTTTGACGATTTTCGTGTGCTATTGCACACCATTTTTTGGGTGATCGGGATTCCGATGTCAAAAATGCCAAATTTGTCCGTGGACGTCCGTCAAGACGTTGTCTATGCATACGGTTGGCCATCACGGCTTTTCTGGGCCATTTGGAAGGTCAAACGAGCCCCGGAGCGAGCATACGCCTCATTTTGACGATTTTCGTGTGCTATTGCACACCATTTTTTGGGTGATCGGGATTCTGACGTCAAAAATGCCAAATCTGTTCGTTGACGTCCGTCAAGACGTTGTCTATGCATACGGTTGGCCATCACGGCTTTTCTGGGCCATTTGGAAGGTCCAACAAGCCCCGGAGCGAGCATATGCCTCATTTTGACGATTTTCGTGTGCTATTGCACACCATTTTTTGGGTGATCGGGATTCCGACGTCAAAAATGCCAAATTTGTTCGTGGACGTCCGTCAAGATGTTGTCTATGCATACGGTTGGCCATCACGGCTTTTCTGGGCCATTTGGAAGGTCAAACGAGCCCCGGAGCGAGCATACGCCTCATTTTGACGATTTTCGTGTGCTATTGCACACCTTTTTTGGGTGATCGGGATTCCGACGTCAAAAATGCCAAATTTGTTAGTGGACGTCCGTCAAGACGTTGTCTATGCATACGGTTGGCCATCACGGCTTTTCTGGGCCATTTGGAAGGTCAAACGAGCCCCGGAGCGAGCATACGCCTCATTTTGACGATTTTCGTGTGCTATTGCACACCATTTTTGGGTGATCGGAATTCCGACGTCAAAAATGCCAAATTTGTTCGTGGACGTCCGTCAAGACGTAGTCTATGCATACGGTTGGCCATCACGGCTTTTCTGGGCCATTTGGAAGGTCAAACGAGCCCCGGAGCGAGCAAACGCCTCATTTTGACGATTTTCGTGTGCTATTGCACACCATTTTTTGGGTGATCGGGATTCCGACGTAAAAAATGCCAAATTTTTTCGTTGGACGTCCGTCAAGACGTTGTCTATGCATACGGTTGGCCATCATGGCTTTTCTGGGCCATTTGGAAGGTCAAACGAGCCCCGGAGCGAGCATACGCCTCATTTTGACGATTTTCGTGTGCTATTGCACACCATTTTTTGGGTGATCGGGATTCCGACGTCAAAAATGCCAAATTTGTTCATGGACATCCGTCAAGACGTTGTCTATGCATACGGTTAGCCATCACGGCTTTTCTGGGCCATTTGGAAGGTCAAACGAGCCCCGGAGCGAGCATACGCCTCATTTTGACGATTTTCGTGTGCTATTGCACACCATTTTTTGGGTGATCGAGATTCCGACGTCAAAAATGCCAAATTTGTTCGTGGACGTCCGTCAAGACGTTGTCTATGCATACGGTTGGCCATCACGGCTTTTCTGGGCCATTTGGAAGGTCAAACGAGCCCCGGAGCGAGCATACGCCTCATTTTGACGATTTTCGTGTGCTATTGCACACCATTTTTTGGGTGATCGGGATTCCGACGTCAAAAATGCCAAATTTGTTCGTGGACATCCGTCATGACGTTGTCTATGCATATGGTTTGCCATCACGGCTTTTCTGGGCTATTTGGAAGGTCAAACGAGCCTCGGAGCGAGCATACGCCTCATTTTGACGATTTTCGTGTGCTATTGCACACCATTTTTTGGGTGATCGGGATTCCGACGTCAAAAATGCCAAATTTGTTCGTGGACGTCCGTCAAGACGTTGTCTATGCATACGGTTGGCCATCACGGCTTTTCTGGGCCATTTGGAAGGTCAAACGAGCCCCGGAGCGAGCATACGCCTCATTTTGACGATTTTCGTGTGCTATTGCACACCATTTTTTGGGTGATCGGGATTCCGATGTCAAAAATGCCAAATTTGTTAGTGGACGTCCGTCAAGACGTTGTCTATGCATACGGTTGGCCATCACGGCTTTTCTGGGCCATTTGGAAGGTCAAACGAGCCCCGGAGCGAGCATACGCCTCATTTTGACGATTTTCGTGTGCTATTGCACACCTTTTTTGGGTGATCGGGATTCCGGCGTCAAAAATGCCAAATTTGTTAGTGGACGTCCGTCAAGACGTTGTCTATGCATACGGTTGGCCATCACGGCTTTTCTGGGCCATTTGGAAGGTCAAACGAGCCCCGGAGCGAGCATACGCCTCATTTTGACGATTTTCGTGTGCTATTGCACACCATTTTTGGGTGATCGGAATTCCGACGTCAAAAATGCCAAATTTGTTCGTGGACGTCCGTCAAGACGTTGTCTATGCATACGGTTGGCCATCACGACTTTTCTGGGCCATTTGGAAGGTCAAACGAGCCCCGGAGCGAGCAAACGCCTCATTTTGACGATTTTCGTGTGCTATTGCACACCATTTTTTGGGTGATCGGGATTCCGACGTAAAAAATGCCAAATTTTTTCGTTGGACGTCCGTCAAGACGTTGTCTATGCATACGGTTGGCCATCATGGCTTTTCTGGGCCATTTGGAAGGTCAAACGAGCCCCGGAGCGAGCATACGCCTCATTTTGACGATTTTCGTGTGCTATTGCACACCATTTTTTGGGTGATCGGGATTCCGACGTCAAAAATGCCAAATTTGTTCATGGACATCCGTCAAGACGTTGTCTATGCATACGGTTAGCCATCACGGCTTTTCTGGGCCATTTGGAAGGTCAAACGAGCCCCGGAGCGAGCATACGCCTCATTTTGACGATTTTCGTGTGCTATTGCACACCATTTTTTGGGTGATCGGGATTCTGACGTCAAAAATGCCAAATTTGTTCGTGGACGTCCGTCAAGACGTTGTCTATGCATACGGTTGGCCATCACGGCTTTTCTGGGCCATTTGGAAGGTCAAACGAGCCCTGGAGCGAGCATACGCCTCATTTTGACGATTTTCGTGTGCTATTGCACACCATTTTTTGGGTGATTGGGATTCCGACATCAAAAATGCAAAATTTGTTCGTGGACGTCCGTCAAGACGTTGTCTATGCATACAGTTGGCCATCACGGCTTTTCTGGGCCATTTGGAAGGTCAAACGAGCCCCGGAGCGAGCATACGCCTCATTTTGACGATTTTCGTGTGCTATTGCACACCATTTTTTGGGTGATCTAGATTCCGACGTAAAAAATGCCAAATTATTTCGTTGGACGTCCGTCAAGACGTTGTCTATGCATACGGTTAACCATCACGGCTTTTCTGGGCCATTTGGAAGGTCAAACGAGACCCGGAGCGAGCATACGCCTCATTTTGACGATTTTCGTGTGCTATTGCACACCATTTTTTGGGTGATCGGGATTCCGACGTCAAAAATGCCAAATTTGTTCGTGGACATCCGTCAAGACGTTGTCTATGCATACGGTTGGCCATCACGGCTTTTCTGGGCCATTTGGAAGGTCAAACGAGCCCCGGAGCGAGCATACGCCTCATTTTGACGATTTTCGTGTGCTATTGCACACCATTTTTTGGGTGATCGGGATTCCGACGTAAAAAATGCCAAATTTGTTCGTGGACGTCCGTCAAGACGTTGTCTATGCATACGGTTGGCCATCACGGCTTTTCTGGGCCATTTGGAAGGTCAAACGAGCCCCGGAGCGAGCATACGCCTCATTTTGACGATTTTCGTGTGCTATTGCACACCATTTTTTGGGTGATCGGGATTCCGATGTCAAAAATGCCAAATTTGTTCGTGGACGTCCGTCAAGATGTTGTCTATGCATACGGTTGGCCATCACGGCTTTTCTGGGCCATTTAGAAGGTCAAACGAGCCCCGGAGCGAGCATACGCCTAATTTTGACGATTTTCGTGTGCTATTGCACACCATTTTTCGGGTGATCGAGATTCCGACGTCAAAAATGCCAAATTTGTTCGTGGACGTCCGTCAAGACGTTGTCTATGCATACGGTTGGCCATCACGGCTTTTCTGGGCCATTTGGAAGGTCAAACGAGCCCCGGAGCGAGCATACGCCTCATTTTGACGATTTTCGTGTGCTATTGCACACCATTTTTTGGGTGATCGGGATTCCGACGTAAAAAATGCCAAATTATTTCGTTGGACGTCCGTCAAGACGTTGTCTATGCATACGGTTGGCCATCACGGCTTTTCTGGGCCATTTGGAAGGTCAAACGAGACCCGGAGCGAGCATACGCCTCATTTTGACGATTTTCGTGTGCTATTGCACACCATTTTTTGGGTGATCGGGATTCCGACGTCAAAAATGCCAAATTTGTTCGTGGACATCCGTCAAGACGTTGTCTATGCATACGGTTAGCCATCACGGCTTTTCTGGGCCATTTGGAAGGTCAAACGAGCCCCGGAGCGAGCATACGCCTCATTTTGACGATTTTCGTGTGCTATTGCACACCATTTTTTGGGTGATCGGGATTCCGACGTCAAAAATGCCAAATTTGTTCGTGGACGTCCGTCAAGACGTTGTCTATGCATACGGTTGGCAATCACGGCTTTTCTGGGCCATTTGGAAGGTCAAACGAGCCCCGGAGCGAGCATACGCCTCATTTTGACGATTTTCGTGTGCTATTGCACACCATTTTTTGGGTGATCGGAATTCCGACGTCAAAAATGCCAAATTTGTTCGTGGACATCCGCCAAGACGTTGTCTATGCATACGGTTGGCCATCACGGCTTTTCTGGGCCATTTGGAAGGTCAAAGGAGCCCCGGAGCGAGCATACGCCTCATTTTGACGATTTTCGTGTGCTATTGCACACCATTTTTTGGGTGATCGGGATTCCGACGTCAAAAATGTCAAATTTGTTCGTGGACGTATGTCAAGACGTTTTCTATGCATACGGTTGGCCATCACGGCTTTTCTGGGCCATTTGGACGGTCAAACGAGACCCGGAGCGAGCATACGCCTTATTTTGACGATTTTCGTGTGCTATTGAAAACCATTTTTTGGAGGATCGGGATTCCGACGTCAAAAATGCCAAATTTGTTCATGGACGTCCGTCAAGACGTTGTCTATTCATACGGTTGGCCATCACGGCTTTTCTAGGTCATTTGGAAGGTCAAACGAGCCCCGGAGCGAGCATACGCCTCATTTTGACGATTTTCGTGTGCTATTGAACACCATTTTTTGGGTGATCGGGATTCCGACGTCAAAAATGCCAAATTTGTTCGTGGACGTCCGTCAAGACGTTGTCTATGCATACGGTTGGCCATCACGGCTTTTCAGGGCCATTTGGAAGGTCAAACGAGCCCCGGAGCGAGCATACGCCTCATTTTGACGATTTTCGTGTGCTATTGCACACCATTTTTTGGGTGATCGAGATTCCGACGTCAAAAATTCCAAATTTGTTCGTGGACGTCCGTCAAGACGTTGTCTATGCATACGGTTGGCCATCACGGCTTTTCTGGGCCATTTGGAAGGTCAAACGAGCCTCGGAGCGAGCATACGCCTCATTTTGACGATTTTCGTGTGCTATTGCACACCATTTTTTGGGTGATCGAGATTCCGACGTCAAAAATTCCAAATTTGTTCGTGGACGTCCGTCAAGACGTTGTCTATGCATACGGTTGGCCATCACGGCTTTTCTGGGCCATTTGGAAGGTCAAACGAGACCCGGAGCGAGCATACGCCTCATTTTGACGATTTTCGTGTGCTATTGCACACCATTTTTTGAGTGATCAGGATTCCGACGTCAAAAATGCCAAATTTGTTCGTGGACGTCCTTCAAGACGTTGTCTATGCATACGGTTGGCCATCACGGCTTTTCAGGGCCATTTGGAAGGTCAAACGAGCCCCGAAGCGAGCATACGCCTCATTTTGACGATTTTCGTGTGCTATTGCACACCATTTTTTGGGTGATCGAGATTCCGACGTCAAAAATTCCAAATTTGTTCGTGGACGTCCGTCAAGACGTTGGCTATGCATACGGTTGGCCATCACGGCTTTTCTGAGCCATTTGGAAGGTCAAACGAGCCCCGGAGCGAGCATACGCCTCATTTTGACGATTTTCGTGTGCTATTGCACATCATTTTTTGGGTGATCGGGATTCCGACGTCAAAAATGCCAAATTTGTTTGTGGACGTCCGTTAAGATGTTGTCTATGCATACGGTTGGCCATCACGGCTTTTCTGGGCCATTTGGAAGGTCAAACGAGCCCCGGAGCGAGCATACGCCTCATTTTGACGATTTTCGTGTGCTATTGCACACCATTTTTTGGGTGATCGGGATTCCGACGTCAAAAATGCCAAATTTGTTCGTGGACGTCCGTCAAGACATTGTCTGTGCATACGGTTGGCCATCACGGCTTTTCTGGGCCATTTGGAAGGTCAAACGAGCCCCGGAGCGAGCATACGCCTCATTTTGACGATTTTCGTGTGCTATTGCACACCATTTTTTGGGTGATCGGGATTCCGACGTCAAAAATGCCAAATTTGTTCGTGGACGTCCGTCAAGACATTGTCTATGCATACGGTTGGCCATCACGGCTTTTGTGGGCCATTTGGAAGGTCAAACGAGCCCCGGAGCGAGCATACGCCTCATTTTGACGATTTTCGTGTGCTTTTGCACACCTTTTTTTGGGTGATCGGGATTCCGACGTCAAAAATTACAAATTTGTTCGTGGACGTCCGTCAAGACGTTTTCTATTCATACGGTTGGCCATCAAAGCTTTTCTGGGCCATTTGGAAGGTCAAACGAGCCACGGAGCGAACATACGCCTCATTTTGACGATTTTCGTGTGCTATTGCACACCATTTTTTGGGTGATCAGGATTCCGACGTATAAAATGCCAAATTTGTTCGTGGACGTCCGTCAAGACGTTGTCTATGCATACGGTTGGCCATCACGGCTTTTCAGGGCCATTTGGAAGGTAAAACGAGCCCCGGAGCGAGCATACGCCTCATTTTGACGATTTTCGTGTGCTATTGCACACCATTTTTTGGGTGATCGGGATTCCGACGTCAAAAATGCCAAATTTGTTCGTGGACGTCCGTCAAGACGTTGTCTATGCATACGGTTGGCCATCACGGCTTTTCTAGGCCATTTGGAAGGTCAAATGAGCCCCGGAGCGAGCATATGCCTCATTTTGACGATTTTCGTGTGCTATTGCACACCATTTTTTGGGTGATCGGGATTCCGACGTCAAAAATGCCAAATTTGTTCGTGGACGTCCGTCAAGACGTTGTCTATGCATACGGTTGGCCATCACGGCTTTTCTGGGCCATTTGGAAGGTCAAACGAGCCCCGGAGCGAGCATATGCCTCATTTTGACGATTTTCGTGTGCTATTGCACACCATTTTTTGGGTGATCGGGATTCCGACGTCAAAAATGCCAAATTTGTTCGTGGACGTCCGTCAAGATGTTGTCTATGCATACGGTTGGCCATCACGGCTTTTCTGGGCCATTTGGAAGGTCAAACGAGCCCCGGAGCGAGCATACGCCTCATTTTGACGATTTTCGTGTGCTATTGCACACCATTTTTTGGGTGATCGGGATTCCGACGTCAAAAATGCCAAATTTGTTCGTGGACATCCGTCAAGACAATGTCTATGCATACGGTTAGCCATCACGGCTTTTCTGGGCCATTTGGAAGGTCAAACGAGCCCCGGAGCGAGCATACGCCTCATTTTGACGATTTTCGTGTGCTATTGCACACCATTTTTTGGGTGATCGGGATTCCGACGTCAAAAATGCCAAATTTGTTCGTGGACGTCTGTCAAGACGTTGTCTATGCATACGGTTGGCCATCACGGCTTTTCTGGGCCATTTGGAAGGTCAAACGAGCCCCGGAGCGAGCATACGCCTCATTTTGACGATTTTCGTGTGCTATTGCACACCATTTTTTGGGTGATCGGGATTCCGACGTCAAAAATGCCAAATTTGTTCGTGGACGTCCGTCAAGACGTTGTCTATGCATACGGTTGGCCATCACGGCTTTTCTGGGCCATTTGGAAGGTCAAACGAGCCCCGGAGCGAGCATACGCCTCATTTTGACGAATTTCGTGTGCTATTGCACACCATTTTTTGGGTGATCGGGATTCCGACGTCAAAAATGCCAAATCTGTTCGTGGACGTCCGTCAAGACGTTGTCTATGCATACGGTTGGCCATCACGGCTTTTCTAGGCCATTTGGAAGGTCAAATGAGCCCCGGAGCGAGCATATGCCTCATTTTGACGATTTTCGTTTGCTATTGCACACCATTTTTTGGGTGATCGGGATTCCGACGTCAAAAATGCCAAATTTGTTCGTGGACGTCCGTCAAGACGTTGTCTAGGCATACGGTTGGCCATCACGGCTTTTCTGGGCCATTTGGAAGGTCAAACGAGCCCCGGAGCGAGCATACGCCTCATTTTGACGATTTTCGTGTGCTATTGCACACCATTTTATGGGTGATCGGGATTCTGACGTCAAAAATGCCAAATCTGTTCGTTGACGTCCGTCAAGACGTTGTCTATGCATACGGTTGGCCATCACGGCTTTTCTGGGCCATTTGGAAGGTCAAACGAGCCCCGGAGCGAGCATGTGCCTCATTTTGACGATTTTCGTGTGCTATTGCACACCATTTTTTGGGTGATCGGGATTCCGACGTCAAAAATGCCAAATTTGTTCGTGGACGTCCGTCAAGATGTTGTCTATGCATACGGTTGGCCATCACGGCTTTTCTGGGCCATTTGGAAGGTGAAACGAGCCCCGGAGCGAGCATACGCCTCATTTTGACGATTTTCGTGTGCTATTGCACACCTTTTTTGGGTGATCGGGATTCCGACGTCAAAAATGCCAAATTTGTTAGTGGACGTCCGTCAAGACGTTGTCTATGCATACGGTTGGCCATCACGGCTTTTCTGGGCCATTTGGAAGGTCAAACGAGCCCCGGAGCGAGCATACGCCTCATTTTGACGATTTTCGTGTGCTATTGCACACCATTTTTTGGGTGATCGAGATTCCGACGTCAAAAATGCCAAATTTGTTCGTGGACGTCCGTCAAGACGTTGTTTATGCATACGGTTGGCCATCACGGCTTTTCTGGGCCATTTGGAAGGTCAAACGAGCCCCGGAGCGAGCATACGCCTCATTTTGACGATTTTCGTGTGCTATTGCACACCATTTTTTGGGTGATCGGGATTCCGACGTCAAAAATGCCAAATTTGTTCGTGGACATCCGTCATGACGTTGTCTATGCATACGGTTGGCCATCACGGCTTTTCTGGGCCATTTGGAAGGTCAAACGAGCCCCGGAGCGAGCATACGCCTCATTTTGACGATTTTCGTGTGCTATTGCACACCATTTTTTGGGTGATCGGGATTCTGACGTCAAAAATGCCAAATTTGTTCGTGGACGTCCGTCAAGACGTTGTCTATGCATACGGTTGGCCATCACGGCTTTTCTGGGCCATTTGGAAGGTCAAACGAGCCCCGGAGCGAGCATACGCCTCATTTTGACGATTTTCGTGTGCTATTGCACACCATTATTTGGGTGATCGGGATTCCGACATCAAAAATGCCAAATTTGTTCGTGGACGTCCGTCAAGACGTTGTCTATGCATACGGTTGGCCATCACGGCTTTTCTGGGCCATTTGGAAGGTCAAACGAGCCCCAAAGCGAGCATACGCCTCATTTTGACGATTTTCGTGTGCTATTGCACACCATTTTTTGGGTGATCGGGATTCCGACGTCAAAAATGCTAAATTTGTTTGTGGACGTCCGTTAAGATGTTGTCTATGCATACGGTTGGCCATCACGGCTTTTCTGGGCCATTTGGAAGGTCAAACGAGCCCCGGAGCGAGCATACGCCTCATTTTGACGATTTTCGTGTGCTATTGCACACCATTTTTTGGGTGATCGGGATTCCGACGTCAAAAATGCCAAATTTGTTCGTGGACGTCCGTCAAGACGTTGTCTATGCATACGGTTGGCCATCACGGCTTTTCTGGGCCATTTGGAAGGTCAAACGAGCCCCGGAGCGAGCATACGCCTCATTTTGACGATTTTCGTGTGCTATTGCACACCATTTTTTGGGTGATCGGGATTCCGACGTCAAAAATGCCAAATTTGTTCGTGGACGTCCGTCAAGACGTTGTCTATGCATACGGTTGGCCATCACGGCTTTTCTGGGCCATTTGGAAGGTCAAACGAGCCCCGGAGCGAGCATACGCCTAATTTTGACGATTTTCGTGTGCTATTGCACACCATTTTTTGGGTGATCGGGATTCCGACGTCAAAAATGCCAAATTTGTTCGTGGACGTCTGTCAAGACGTTGTCTATGCATACGGTTGGCCATCATGGCTTTTCTGGGCCATTTGGAAGGTCAAACGAGCCCCGGAGCGAGCATACGCCTCATTTTGACGATTTTCGTGTGCTATTGCACACCATTTTTTGGGTGATCGGGATTCCGACGTCAAAAATGCCAAATTTGTTCGTGGACGTCCGTGAAGACGTTGTCTATGCATACGGTTGGCCATCACGGCTTTTCTGGGCCATTTGGAAGGTCAAACGAGCCCCGGAGCGAGCATACGCCTCATTTTGACGATTTTCGTGTGCTATTGCACACCATTTTTTGGGTGATCGGGATTCCGACGTCAAAAATGCCAAATTTGTTCGTGGACGTCCGTCAAGATGTTGTCTATGCATACGGTTGGCCATCACGGCTTTTCTGGGCCATTTGGAAGGTCAAACGAGCCCCGGAGCGAGCATACGCCTCATTTTGACGATTTTCGTGTGCTATTGCACACCATTTTTTGGGTGATCGGGATTCCGACGTCAAAAATGCTAAATTTGTTCGTGGACGTCCGTAAAGACAATGTCTATGTATACGGTTGGCCATCACGGCTTTTCTGGGCCATTTGGAAGGTCAAACGAGCCCCAGAGCGAGCATACGCCTCATTTTGACGATTTTCGTGTGCTATTGCACACCATTTTTTGGGTGATCGGGATATCGACGTCAAAAATGCCAAATTTGTTCGTGGACGTCCCTCAAGACGTTTTCTATGCATACGGTTGGCCATCATGGCTTTTCTGGGCCATTTGGAAGGTCAAACGAGCCCCGGAGCAAGCATACGCCTTATTTTGACGATTTTCGTGTGCTATTGCACAACATTTTTTGGGTGATCGGGATTCCGACGTCAAAAATGCCAAATTTGTTCGTGGACGTCCGTCAAGACGTTGTCTATGCATACGGTTGGCCATCACGGCTTTTCTGGGCCATTTGGAAGGTCAAACGAGCCCCGGAGCGAGCATACGCCTTATTTTGACGATTTTCGTGTGCTATTGCACACCATTTTTTGGGTGATCGGGATTCCGACGTCAAAAATGCCAAATCTGTTCGTGGACGTCCGTCAAGACGTTGTCTATGCATACGGTTGGCCATCACGGCTTTTCTAGGCCATTTGGAAGGTCAAATGAGCCCCGGAGCGAGCATATGCCTCATTTTGACGATTTTCGTGTGCTATTGCACACCATTTTTTGGGTGATCGGGATTCCGACGTCAAAAATGCCAAATTTGTTCGTGAACGTCCGTCAAGACGTTGTCTATGCATACGGTTGGCCATCACGGCTTTTCTGGGGCCATTTGGAAGGTCAAACGAGCCCCGGAGCGAGCATATGCCTCATTTTGACGATTTTCGTGTGCTATTGCACACCATTTTTTGGGTGATCGGGATTCCGACGTCAAAAATGCCAAATTTGTTCGTGGACGTCCGTCAAGATGTTGTCTATGCATACGGTTGGCCATCACGGCTTTTTTGGGCCATTTGGAAGGTCAAACGAGCCCCGGAGCGAGCATACGCCTCATTTTGACGATTTTCGTGTGCTATTGCACACCTTTTTTGGGTGATCGGGATTCCGACGTCAAAAATGCCAAATTTGTTCGTGGACGTCCGTCAAGACGTTGTCTATGCATACGGTTGGCCATCACGGCTTTTCTGGGCCATTTGGAAGGTCAAACGAGCCCCGGAGCGAGCATACGCCTCATTTTGACGATTTTCGTGTGCTATTGCACACCATTTTTGGGTGATCGGAATTCCGACGTCAAAAATGCCAAATTTGTTCGTGGACGTCTGTCAAGACGTTGTCTATGCATACGGTTGGCAATCACGGCTTTTCTGGGCCATTTGGAAGGTCAAACGAGCCCCGAAGCGAGCATACGCCTCATTTTGACGATTTTCGTGTGCTATTGCACACCATTTTTTGGGTGATCGGGATTCCGACGTCAAAAAGGCCAAATTTGTTCGTGGACATCCGTCAAGACGTTGTCTATGCATACGGTTAGCCATCACGGCTTTTCTGGGCCATTTGGAAGGTCAAACGAGCCCCGGAGCGAGCATACGCCTCATTTTGACGATTTTCGTGTGCTATTGCACACCATTTTTTGGGTGATCGGGATTCCGACGTCAAAAATGCCAAATTTGTTCGTGGACGTCTGTCAAGACGTTGTCTATGCATACGGTTGGCCATCACGGCTTTTCTGGGCCATTTGAAAGGTCAAACGAGCCCCGGAGCGAGCATACGCCTCATTTTGACGATTTTCGTGTGCTATTGCACACCATTTTTTGGGTGATCGGGATTCCGACGTCAAAAATGCCAAATTTGTTCGTGGACGTCCGTCAAGACGTTGTCTATGCATACGGTTGGCCATCACGGCTTTTCAGGGCCATTTGAAAGGTCAAACGAGCCCCGGAGCGAGCATACGCCTCATTTTGACGATTTTCGTGTGCTATTGCACACCATTTTTTGGGTGATCGGGATTCCGACGTCAAAAATGCCAAATCTGTTCGTGGACGTCCGTCAAGACGTTGTCTATGCATACGGTTGGCCATCACGGCTTTTCTAGGCCATTTGGAAGGTCAAATGAGCCCCGGAGCGAGCATATGCCTCATTTTGACGATTTTCGTGTGCTATTGCACACCATTTTTTGGGTGATCGGGATTCCGACGTCAAAAATGCCAAATTTGTTCGTGGACGTCCGTCAAGACGTTGTCTATGCATACGGTTGGCCATCACGGCTTTTCTGGGCCATTTGGAAGGTCAAACGAGCCCCGGAGCGAGCATACGCCTCATTTTGACGATTTTCGTGTGCTATTGCACACCATTTTTTGGGTGATCGGGATTCTGACGTCAAAAATGCCAAATCTGTTCGTTGACGTCCGTCAAGACGTTGTCTATGCATACGGTTGGCCATCACGGCTTTTCTGGGCCATTTGGAAGGTCAAACGAGCCCCAGAGCGAGCATATGCCTCATTTTGACGATTTTCGTGTGCTATTGCACACCATTTTTTGGGTGATCGGGATTCCGACGTCAAAAATGCCAAATTTGTTCGTGGACGTCCGTCAAGATGTTGTCTATGCATACGGTTGGCCATCACGGCTTTTCTGGGCCATTTGGAAGGTGAAACGAGCCCCGGAGCGAGCATACGCCTCATTTTGACGATTTTCGTGTGCTATTGCACACCTTTTTTGGGTGATCGGGATTCCGACGTCAAAAATGCCAAATTTGTTAGTGGACGTCCGTCAAGACGTTGTCTATGCATACGGTTGGCCATCACGGCTTTTCTGGGCCATTTGGAAGGTCAAACGAGCCCCGGAGCGAGCATACGCCTCATTTTGACGATTTTCATGTGCTATTGCACACCATTTTTGGGTGATCGGAATTCCGACGTCAAAAATGCCAAATTTATTCGTGGACGTCCGTCAAGACGTTGTCTATGCATACGGTTGGCCATCACGGCTTTTCTGGGCCATTTGGAAGGTCAAACGAGCCCCGGAGCGAGCAAACGCCTCATTTTGACGATTTTCGTGTGCTATTGCACACCATTTTTTGGGTGATCGGGATTCCGATGTAAAAAATGCCAAATTTTTTCGTTGGACGTCCGTCAAGACGTTGTCTATGCATACGGTTGGCCATCATGGCTTTTCTGGGCCATTTGGAAGGTCAAACGAGCCCCGGAGCGAGCATACGCCTCATTTTGACGATTTTCGTGTGCTATTGCACACCATTTTTTGGGTGATCGGGATTCCGACGTCAAAAATGCCAAATTTATTCATGGACATCCGTCAAGACGTTGTCTATGCATACGGTTAGCCATCACGGCTTTTCTGGGCCATTTGGAAGGTCAAACGAGCCCCGGAGCGAGCATACGCCTCATTTTGACGATTTTCGTGTGCTATTGCACACCATTTTTTGGGTGATCGAGATTCCGACGTCAAAAATGCCAAATTTGTTCGTGGACGTCCGTCAAGACGTTGTCTATGCATACGGTTGGCCATCACGGCTTTTCTGGGCCATTTGGAAGGTCAAACGAGCCCCGGAGCGAGCATACGCCTCATTTTGACGATTTTCATGTGCTATTGCACACCATTTTTTGGGTGATCGGGATTCCGACGTCAAAAATGCCAAATTTGTTCGTGGACATCCGTCATGACGTTGTCTATGCATATGGTTTGCCATCACGGCTTTTCTGGGCTATTTGGAAGGTCAAACGAGCCCCGAAGCGAGCATACGCCTCATTTTGACGATTTTCGTGTGCTATTGCACACCATTTTTTGGGTGATCGGGATTCCGACGTCAAAAATGCCAAATTTGTTCGTGGACGTCCGTCAAGACGTTGTCTATGCATACGGTTGGCCATCACGGCTTTTCTGGGCCATTTGGAAGGTCAAACGAGCCCCGGAGCGAGCATACGCCTCATTTTGACGATTTTCGTGTGCTATTGCACACCATTTTTTGGGTGATCGGGATTCCGATGTCAAAAATGCCAAATTTGTTAGTGGACGTCCGTCAAGACGTTGTCTATGCATACGGTTGGCCATTACGGCTTTTCTGGGCCATTTGGAAGGTCAAACGAGCCCCGGAGCGAGCATACGCCTCATTTTGACGATTTTCGTGTGCTATTGCACACCTTTTTTGGGTGATCGGGATTCCGACGTCAAAAATGCCAAATTTGTTAGTGGACGTCCGTCAAGACATTGTCTATGCATACGGTTGGCCATCACGGCTTTTCTGGGCCATTTGGAAGGTCAAACGAGCCCCGTAGCGAGCATACGCCTCATTTTGACGATTTTCGTGTGCTATTGCACACCATTTTTGGGTGATCGGAATTCCGACGTAAAAAATGCCAAATTTGTTCGTGGACGTCCGTCAAGACGTTGTCTATGCATACGGTTGGCCATCACGGCTTTTCTGGGCCATTTGGAAGGTCAAACGAGCCCCGGAGCGAGCAAACGCCTCATTTTGACGATTTTCGTGTGCTATTGCACACCATTTTTTGGGTGATCGGGATTCCGACGTAAAAAATGCCAAATTTTTTCGTTGGACGTCCGTCAAGACGTTGTCTATGCATACGGTTGGCCATCATGGCTTTTCTGGGCCATTTGGAAGGTCAAACGAGCCCCGGAGCGAGCATACGCCTCATTTTGACGATTTTCGTGTGCTATTGCACACCATTTTTTGGGTGATCGGGATTCCGACGTCAAAAATGCCAAATTTGTTCATGGACATCCGTCAAGACGTTGTCTATGCATACGGTTAGCCATCACGGCTTTTCTGGGCCATTTGGAAGGTCAAACGAGCCCCGGAGCGAGCATACGCCTCATTTTGACGATTTTCGTGTGCTATTGCACACCATTTTTTGGGTGATCGGGATTCTGACGTCAAAAATGCCAAATTTGTTCGTGGACGTCCGTCAAGACGTTGTCTATGCATACGGTTGGCCATCACGGCTTTTCTGGGCCATTTGGAAGGTCAAACGAGCCCTGGAGCGAGCATACGCCTCATTTTGACGATTTTCGTGTGCTATTGCACACCATTTTTTGGGTGATTGGGATTCCGACATCAAAAATGCCAAATTTGTTCGTGGACGTCCGTCAAGACGTTGTCTATGCATACGGTTGGCCATCACGGCTTTTCTGGGCCATTTGGAAGGTCAAACGAGCCCCGGAGCGAGCATACGCCTCATTTTGACGATTTTCGTGTGCTATTGCACACCATTTTTTGGGTGATCTGGATTCCGACGTAAAAAATGCCAAATTATTTCGTTGGACGTCCGTCAAGACGTTGTCTATGCATACGGTTGGCCATCACGGCTTTTCTGGGCCATTTGGAAGGTCAAACGAGACCCGGAGCGAGCATACGCCTCATTTTGACGATTTTCGTGTGCTATTGCACACCATTTTTTGGGTGATCGGGATTCCGACGTCAAAAATGCCAAATTTGTTCGTGGACATCCGTCAAGACGTTGTCTATGCATACGGTTGGCCATCACGGCTTTTCTGGGCCATTTGGAAGGTCAAACGAGCCCCGGAGCGAGCATACGCCTCATTTTGACGATTTTCGTGTGCTATTGCACACCATTTTTTGGGTGATCGGGATTCCGACGTCAAAAATGCCAAATTTGTTCGTGGACGTCCGTCAAGACGTTGTCTATGCATACGGTTGGCCATCACGGCTTTTCTGGGCCATTTGGAAGGTCAAACGAGCCCCGGAGCGAGCATACGCCTCATTTTGACGATTTTCGTGTGCTATTGCACACCATTTTTTGGGTGATCGGGATTCCGATGTCAAAAATGCCAAATTTGTTCGTGGACGTCCGTCAAGATGTTGTCTATGCATACGGTTGGCCATCACGGCTTTTCTGGGCCATTTAGAAGGTATAACGAGCCCCGGAGCGAGCATACGCCTAATTTTGACGATTTTCGTGTGCTATTGCACACCATTTTTTGGGTGATCGAGATTCCGACGTCAAAAATGCCAAATTTGTTCGTGGACGTCCGTCAAGACGTTGTCTATGCATACGGTTGGCCATCACGGCTTTTCTGGGCCATTTGGAAGGTCAAACGAGCCCCGGAGCAAGCATACGCCTCATTTTGACGATTTTCGTGTGCTATTGCACACCATTTTTTGGGTGATCGGGATTCCGACGTAAAAAATGCCAAATTATTTCGTTGGACGTCCGTCAAGACGTTGTCTATGCATACGGTTGGCCATCACGGCTTTTCTGGGCCATTTGGAAGGTCAAACGAGACCCGGAGCGAGCATACGCCTCATTTTGACGATTTTCGTGTGCTATTGCACACCATTTTTTGGGTGATCGGGATTCCGACGTCAAAAATGCCAAATTTGTTCGTGGACATCCGTCAAGACGTTGTCTATGCATACGGTTAGCCATCACGGCTTTTCTGGGCCATTTGGAAGGTCAAACGAGCCCCGGAGCGAGCATACGCCTCATTTTGACGATTTTCGTGTGCTATTGCACACCATTTTTTGGGTGATCGGGATTCCGACGTCAAAAATGCCAAATTTGTTCGTGGACGTCCGTCAAGACGTTGTCTATGCATACGGTTGGCCATCACGGCTTTTCTGGGCCATTTGGAAGGTCAAACGAGCCCCGGAGCGAGCATACGCCTCATTTTGACGATTTTCGTGTGCTATTGCACACCATTTTTTGGGTGATCGGAATTCCGACGTCAAAAATGCCAAATTTGTTCGTGGACGTCCGCCAAGACGTTGTCTATGCATACGGTTGGCCATCACGGCTTTTCTGGGCCATTTGGAAGGTCAAACGAGCCCCGGAGCGAGCATACGCCTCATTTTGACGATTTTCGTGTGCTATTGCACACCATTTTTTGGGTGATCGGGATTCCGACGTCAAAAATGTCAAATTTGTTCGTGGACGTCCGTCAAGACGTTTTCTATGCATACGGTTGGCCATCACGGCTTTTCTGGGCCATTTGGACGGTCAAACGAGACCCGGAGCGAGCATACGCCTTATTTTGACGATTTTCGTGTGCTATTGAAAACCATTTTTTGGAGGATCAGGATTCCGACGTCAAAAATGCCAAATTTGTTCATGGACGTCCGTCAAGACGTTGTCTATTCATACGGTTGGCCATCACGGCTTTTCTAGGTCATTTGGAAGGTCAAACGAGCCCCGGAGCGAGCATACGCCTCATTTTGACGATTTTCGTGTGCTATTGCACACCATTTTTTGGGTGATCGGGATTCCGACGTCAAAAATGCCAAATTTGTTCGTGGACGTCCGTCAAGACGTTGTCTATGCATACGGTTGGCCATCACGGCTTTTCTGGGCCATTTGGAAGGTCAAACGAGCCCCGGAGCGAGCATACGCCTCATTTTGACGATTTTCGTGTGCTATTGCACACCATTTTTTGGGTGATCGGAATTCCGACGTCAAAAATGCCAAATTTGTTCGTGGACGTCCGCCAAGACGTTGTCTATGCATACGGTTGGCCATCACGGCTTTTCTGGGCCATTTGGAAGGTCAAACGAGCCCCGGAGCGAGCATACGCCTCATTTTGACGATTTTCGTGTGCTATTGCACACCATTTTTTGGGTGATCGGGATTCCGACGTCAAAAATGTCAAATTTGTTCGTGGACGTCCGTCAAGACGTTTTCTATGCATACGGTTGGCCATCACGGCTTTTCTGGGCCATTTGGACGGTCAAACGAGACCCGGAGCGAGCATACGCCTTATTTTGACGATTTTCGTGTGCTATTGAAAACCATTTTTTGGAGGATCAGGATTCCGACGTCAAAAATGCCAAATTTGTTCATGGACGTCCGTCAAGACGTTGTCTATTCATACGGTTGGCCATCACGGCTTTTCTAGGTCATTTGGAAGGTCAAACGAGCCCCGGAGCGAGCATACGCCTCATTTTGACGATTTTCGTGTGCTATTGCACACCATTTTTTGGGTGATCGGGATTCCGACGTCAAAAATGCCAAATTTGTTCGTGGACGTCCGTCAAGACGTTGTCTATGCATACGGTTGGCCATCACGGCTTTTCAGGGCCATTTGGAAGGTCAAACGAGCCCCGGAGCGAGCATACGCCTCATTTTGACGATTTTCGTGTGCTATTGCACACCATTTTTTGGGTGATCGAGATTCCGACGTCAAAAATTCCAAATTTGTTCGTGGACGTCCGTCAAGACGTTGTCTATGCATACGGTTGGCCATCACGGCTTTTCTGGGCCATTTGGAAGGTCAAACGAGCCTCGGAGCGAGCATACGCCTCATTTTGACGATTTTCGTGTGCTATTGCACACCATTTTTTGGGTGATCGAGATTCCGACGTCAAAAATTCCAAATTTGTTCGTGGACGTCCGTCAAGACGTTGTCTATGCATACGGTTGGCCATCACGGCTTTTCTGGGCCATTTGGAAGGTCAAACGAGACCCGGAGCGAGCATACGCCTCATTTTGACGATTTTCGTGTGCTATTGCACACCATTTTTTGAGTGATCAGGATTCCGACGTCAAAAATGCCAAATTTGTTCGTGGACGTCCGTCAAGACGTTGTCTATGCATACGGTTGGCCATCACGGCTTTTCAGGGCCATTTGGAAGGTCAAACGAGCCCCGAAGCGAGCATACGCCTCATTTTGACGATTTTCGTGTGCTATTGCACACCATTTTTTGGGTGATCGAGATTCCGACGTCAAAAATTCCAAATTTGTTCGTGGACGTCCGTCAAGACGTTGGCTATGCATACGGTTGGCCATCACGGCTTTTCTGAGCCATTTGGAAGGTCAAACGAGCCCCGGAGCGAGCATACGCCTTATTTTGACGATTTTCGTGTGCTATTGCACACCATTTTTTGGGTGATCGGGATTCCGACGTCAAAAATGCCAAATTTGTTTGTGGACGTCCGTTAAGATGTTGTCTATGCATACGGTTGGCCATCACGGCTTTTCTGGGCCATTTGGAAGGTCAAACGAGCCCCGGAGCGAGCATACGCCTCATTTTGACGATTTTCGTGTGCTATTGCACACCATTTTTTGGGTGATCGGGATTCCGACGTCAAAAATGCCAAATTTGTTCGTGGACGTCCGTCAAGACGTTGTCTGTGCATACGGTTGGCCATCACGGCTTTTCTGGGCCATTTGGAAGGTCAAACGAGCCCCGGAGCGAGCATACGCCTCATTTTGACGATTTTCGTGTGCTATTGCACACCATTTTTTGGGTGATCGGGATTCCGACGTCAAAAATGCCAAATTTGTTCGTGGACGTCCGTCAAGACATTGTCTATGCATACGGTTGGCCATCACGGCTTTTCTGGGCCATTTGGAAGGTCAAACGAGCCCCGGAGCGAGCATACGCCTCATTTTGACGATTTTCGTGTGCTTTTGCACACCATTTTTTCGGTGATCGGGATTCCGACGTCAAAAATTCCAAATTTGTTCGTGGACGTCCGTCAAGACGTTTTCTATTCATACGGTTGGCCATCACAGCTTTTCTGGGCCATTTGGAAGGTCAAACGAGCCCCGGAGCGAACATACGCCTCATTTTGACGATTTTCGTGTGCTATTGCACACCATTTTTTGGGTGATCAGGATTCCGACGTCAAAAATGCCAAATTTGTTCGTGGACGTCCGTCAAGGCGTTGTCTATGCATACGGTTGGCCATCACGGCTTTTCAGGGCCATTTGGAAGGTAAAACGAGCCCCGGAGCGAGCATACGCCTCATTTTGACGATTTTCGTGTGCTATTGCACACCATTTTTTGGGTGATCGGGATTCCGACGTCAAAAATGCCAAATTTGTTCGTGAACGTCCGTCAAGACGTTGTCTATGCATACGGTTGGCCATCACGGCTTTTCTGGGCCATTTGGAAGGTCAAACGAGCCCCGGAGCAAGCATACGCCTCATTTTGACGATTTTCGTGTGCTATTGCACACCATTTTTTGGGTGATCGGAATTCCGACGTCAAAAATGCCAAATTTGTTCGTGGACGTCCGCCAAGACGTTGTCTATGCATACGGTTGGCCATCACGGCTTTTCTGGGCCATTTGGAAGGTCAAACGAGCCCCGGAGCGAGCATACGCCTCATTTTGACGATTTTCGTGTGCTATTGCACACCATTTTTTGGGTGATCGGGATTCCGACGTCAAAAATGTCAAATTTGTTCGTGGACGTCCGTCAAGACGTTTTCTATGCATACGGTTGGCCATCACGGCTTTTCTGGGCCATTTGGACGGTCAAACGAGCCCCGGAGCGAGCATACGCCTTATTTTGACGATTTTCGTGTGCTATTGAAAACCATTTTTTGGAGGATCGGGATTCCGACGTCAAAAATGCCAAATTTGTTCATGGACGTCCATCAAGACGTTGTCTATTCATACGGTTGGCCATCACGGCTTTTCTGGGTCATTTGGAAGGTCAAACGAGCCCCGGAGCGAGCATACGCCTCATTTTGACAATTTTTGTGTGCTATTGCACACCATTTTTTGGGTGATCGGGATTCCGACGTCAAAAATGCCAAATTTGTTCGTGGACGTCCGTCAAGACGTTGTCTATGCATACGGTTGGCCATCACAGCTTTTCTGGGCAATTTGGAAGGTCAAACGAGCCCCGGAGCGAGCATACGCCTCATTTTGACGATTTTCGTGTGCTATTGCACACCATTTTTTGAGTGATCAGGATTCCGACGTCAAAAATGCTAAATTTGTTCGTGGACGTCCGTCAAGACGTTGTCTATGCATACGGTTGGCCATCACGGCTTTTCAGGGCCATTTGGAAGGTCAAACGAGCCCCGAAGCGAGCATACGCCTCATTTTGACGATTTTCGTGTGCTATTGCACACCATTTTTTGGGTGATCGGGATTCCGACGTCAAAAATGCCAAATTTGTTCGTGGACGTCCGTCAAGACGTTGTCTATGCATACGGTTGGCCATCACGGCTTTTCTGGGCCATTTGGAAGGTCAAACGAGCCCCGGAGCGAGCATACGCCTCATTTTGACGATTTTCGTGTGCTATTGCACACCATTTTTTGGGTGATCGGGATTCCGACGTCAAAAATGCCAAATTTGTTCGTGGACGTCCGTCAAGACGTTGTCTATGCATACGGTTGGCCATCACAGCTTTTCTGGGCCATTTGGAAGGTCAAACGAGCCCCGGAGCGAGCATACGCCTCATTTTGACGATTTTCGTGTGCTATTGCACACCATTTTTTGGGTGATCAGGATTCCGACGTCAAAAATGCCAAATTTGTTCGTGGACGTCCGTCAAGACGTTGTCTATGCATACGGTTGGCCATCACGGCTTTTCAGGGCCATTTGGAAGGTCAAACGAGCCCCGGAGCGAGCATACGCCTCATTTTGACGATTTTCGTGTGCTATTGCACACCATTTTTTGGGTGATCGGGATTCCGACGTCAAAAATGCCAAATTTGTTCGTGGACGTCCGTCAAGACGTTGTCTATGCATACGGTTGGCCATCACGGCTTTTCTGGGCGATTTGGAAGGTCAAACGAGCCCCGGAGCGAGCATACGCCTCATTTTGACGATTTTCGTGTGCTATTGCACACCATTTTTTGGGTGATCGGGATTCCTACGTCAAAAATGCCAAATTTGTTTGTGGACGTCCGTTAAGATGTTGTCTATGCATACGGTTGGCCATCACGGCTTTTCTGGGCCATTTGGAAGGTCAAACGAGCCCCGGAGCGAGCATACGCCTCATTTTGACGATTTTCGTGTGCTATTGCACACCATTTTTTGGGTGATCGGGATTCCGACGTCAAAAATGCCAAATTTGTTCGTGGACGTCCGTCAAGACGTTGTCTATGCATACGGTTGGCCATCACGGCTTTTCTGGGCCATTTGGAAGGTCAAACGAGCCCCGGAGCGAGCATACGCCTCAATTTGACGATTTTCGTGTGCTATTGCACACCATTTTTTGGGTGATCGGGATTCCGACGTCAAAAATGCCAAATTTGTTCATGGACGTCCGTCAAGACGTTGTCTATGCATACGGTTGGCCATCACGGCTTTTCTGGGCCATTTGGAAGGTCAAACGAGCCCCGGAGCGAGCATGCGCCTCATTTTGACGATTTTCGTGTGCTATTGCACACCATTTTTTGGGTGATCGGGATTCCGACGTCAAAAATGCCAAATTTGTTCGTGGACGTCCGTCAAGACGTTGTCTATGCATACGGTTGGCCATCACGGCTTTTCTGGGCCATTTGGAAGGTCAAACGAGCCCCGGAGCGAGCATACGCATCATTTTGACAATTTTCGTGTGCTATTGCACACCATTTTTTGGGTGATCGGGATTCCGACGTCAAAAATGCCAAATTTGTTCGTGGACGTCCGTCAAGACGTTGTCTATGCATATGGTTGGCCATCACGGCTTTTCTGGGCCATTTGGAAGGTCAAACGAGCCCCGGAGCGAGCATACGCCTCATTTTGACGATTTTCGTGTGCTATTGCACACCATTTTTTGGGTGATCGGGATTCCGATGTCAAAAATGCCAAATTTGTTCGTGGACGTCCGTCAAGATGTTGTCTATGCATACGGTTGGCCATCACGGCTTTTCTGGGTCATTTGGAAGGTCAAACAAGCCCCAGAGCGAGCATACGCCTAATTTTGACGATTTTCGTGTGCTATTGCACACCATTTTTTGGGTGATCGGGATTCCGACGTCAAAAATGCCAAATTTGTTCGTGGACGTCCGTGAAGACGTTGTCTATGCATACGGTTTGCCATCACGGCTTTTCTGGGCCATTTGGAAGGTCAAACGAGCCTCGGAGCGAGCATACGCCTCATTTTGACAATTTTCGTGTGCTATTGCACACCATTTTTTGGGTGATCGGGATTCCGACGTCAAAAATGCCAAATTTGTTTGTGGACGTCCGTTAAGATGTTGTCTATGCATACGGTTGGCCATCATGGCTTTTCTGGGCCATTTGGAAGGTCAAACGAGCCCCGGAGCGAGCATACGCCTCATTTTGACGATTTTCGTGTGCTATTGCACACCATTTTTTGGGTGATCGGGATTCCGACGTCAAAAATGCCAAATTTGTTCGTGGACGTCCGTCAAGACGTTGTCTATGCATACGGTTGGCCATCACGGCTTTTCTGGGCCATTTGGAAGGTCAAACGAGCCCCGGAGCGAGCATACGCCTCATTTTGACGATTTTCGTGTGCTATTGCACACCATTTTTTGGGTGATCGGGATTCCGACGTCAAAAATGCCAAATTTGTTCGTGGACGTCCGTCAAGACGTTGTCTATGCATACGGTTGGCCATCATGGCTTTTCTGGGCCATTTGGAAGGTCAAACGAGCCCCGGAGCGAGCATGCGCCTCATTTTGACGATTTTCGTGTGCTATTGCACACCATTTTTTGGGTGATCGGGATTCCGACGACAAAAATGCCAAATTTGTTCGTGGACGTCCGTCAACACGTTGTCTATGCATACGGTTGGCCATCACGGCTTTTCTGGGCCATTTAGAAGGTCAAACGAGCCCCGGAGCGAGCATACGCCTAATTTTGACGATTTTCGTGTGCTATTGCACACCATTTTTTGGGTGATCGGGATTCCGACGTCAAAAATGCCAAATTTGTTCGTGGACGTCCGTCAAGACGTTGTCTATGCATACGGTTGGCCATCACGGCTTTTCTGGGCCATTTGGAAGGTCAAACGAGCCCCGGAGCGAGCATACGCCTCATTTTGACGATTTTCGTGTGCTATTGCACACCATTTTTTGGGTGATCGGGATTCCGACGTCAAAAATGCCAAATTTGTTCGTGGACGTCCGTCAAGACGTTGTCTATGCATACGGTTGGCCATCACGGCTTTTCTGGGCCATTTGGAAGGTCAAACGAGCCCCGGAGCGAGCATGCGCCTCATTTTGACGATTTTCGTGTGCTATTGCACACCATTTTTTGGGTGATCGGGATTCCGACGTCAAAAATGCCAAATTTGTTCGTGGACGTCCGTCAAGACGTTGTCTATGCATACGGTTGGCCATCACGGCTTTTCTGGGCCATTTGGAAGGTCAAACGAGCCCCGGAGCGAGCATACGCATCATTTTGACAATTTTCGTGTGCTATTGCACACCATTTTTTGGGTGATCGGGATTCCGACGTCAAAAATGCCAAATTTGTTCGTGGACGTCCGTCAAGACGTTGTCTATGCATATGGTTGGCCATCACGGCTTTTCTGGGCCATTTGGAAGGTCAAACGAGCCCCGGAGCGAGCATACGCCTCATTTTGACGATTTTCGTGTGCTATTGCACACCATTTTTTGGGTGATCGGGATTCCGATGTCAAAAATGCCAAATTTGTTCGTGGACGTCCGTCAAGATGTTGTCTATGCATACGGTTGGCCATCACGGCTTTTCTGGGTCATTTGGAAGGTCAAACGAGCCCCAGAGCGAGCATACGCCTAATTTTGACGATTTTCGTGTGCTATTGCACACCATTTTTTGGGTGATCGGGATTCCGACGTCAAAAATGCCAAATTTGTTCGTGGACGTCCGTGAAGACGTTGTCTATGCATACGGTTTGCCATCACGGCTTTTCTGGGCCATTTGGAAGGTCAAACGAGCCTCGGAGCGAGCATACGCCTCATTTTGACGATTTTCGTGTGCTATTGCACACCATTTTTTGGGTGATCGGGATTCCGACGTCAAAAATGCCAAATTTGTTTGTGGACGTCCGTTAAGATGTTGTCTATGCATACGGTTGGCCATCACGGCTTTTCTGGGCCATTTGGAAGGTCAAACGAGCCCCGGAGCGAGCATACGCCTCATTTTGACGATTTTCGTGTGCTATTGCACACCATTTTTTGGGTGATCGGGATTCCGACGTCAAAAATGCCAAATTTGTTCGTGGACGTCCGTCAAGACGTTGTCTATGCATACGGTTGGCCATCACGGCTTTTCTGGGCCATTTGGAAGGTCAAACGAGCCCCGGAGCGAGCATACGCCTCATTTTGACGATTTTCGTGTGCTATTGCACACCATTTTTTGGGTGATCGGGATTCCGACGTCAAAAATGCCAAATTTGTTCGTGGACGTCCGTCAAGACGTTGTCTATGCATACGGTTGGCCATCATGGCTTTTCTGGGCCATTTGGAAGGTCAAACGAGCCCCGGAGCGAGCATGCGCCTCATTTTGACGATTTTCGTGTGCTATTGCACACCATTTTTTGGGTGATCGGGATTCCGACGTCAAAAATGCCAAATTTGTTCGTGGACGTCCGTCAACACGTTGTCTATGCATACGGTTGGCCATCACGGCTTTTCTGGGCCATTTAGAAGGTCAAACGAGCCCCGGAGCGAGCATACGCCTAATTTTGACGATTTTCGTGTGCTATTGCACACCATTTTTTGGGTGATCGGGATTCCGACGTCAAAAATGCCAAATTTGTTCGTGGACGTCCGTCAAGACGTTGTCTATGCATACGGTTGGCCATCACGGCTTTTCTGGGCCATTTGGAAGGTCAAACGAGCCCCGGAGCGAGCATACGCCTCATTTTGACGATTTTCGTGTGCTATTGCACACCATTTTTTGGGTGATCGGGATTCCGACGTCAAAAATGCCAAATTTGTTCGTGGACGTCCGTCAAGACGTTGTCTATGCATACGGTTGGCCATCACGGCTTTTCTGGGCCATTTGGAAGGTCAAACGAGACCCGGAGCGAGCATACGCCTCATTTTGACGATTTTCGTGTGCTATTGCACACCATTTTTTGGGTGATCGGGATTCCGACGTCAAAAATGCCAAATTTGTTCGTGGACGTCCGTCAAGACGTTGTCTATGCATACGGTTGGCCATCACGGCTTTTCTGGGCCATTTGGAAGGTCAAACGAGCCCCGGAGCGAGCATACGCCTCATTTTGACGATTTTCGTGTGCTATTGCACACCATTTTTTGGGTGATCGGGATTCCGACGTCAAAAATGCCAAATTTGTTCGTGGACGTCTGTCAAGATGTTGTCTATGCATACGGTTGGCCATCATGGCTTTTCTGGGCCATTTGGAAGGTCAAACGAGCCCCGGAGCGAGCATACGCCTCATTTTGACGATTTTCGTGTGCTATTGCACACCATTTTTTGAGTGATCGGGATTCCGACGTCAAAAATGCCAAATTTGTTCGTGGACGTCCGTCAAGACGTTTTCTATTCATACGGTTGGCCATCACAGCTTTTCTGGGCCATTTGGAAGGTCAAACGAGCCCCGGAGCGAACATACGCCTCATTTTGACGATTTTCGTGTGCTATTGCACACCATTTTTTAGGTGATCAGGATTCTGATGTCAAAAATGCCAAATTTGTTCGTGGACGTCCGTCAAGACGTTGTCTATGCATACGGTTTGCTATCACGGCTTTTTAGGGCCATTTGGAAGGTCAAACGAGCCCCGGAGCGAGCATACGCCTCATTTTGACGATTTTCGTGTGCTATTGCACACCATTTTTTGGGTGATCGGGATTCTGACGTCAAAAATGCCAAATTTGTTCGTGGACGTTCGTCAAGACGTTGTCTATGCATACGGTTGGCCATCACGGCTTTTCTGGGCCATTTGGACGGTCAAACGAGCTTCGGAGCGAGCATACGCCTCATTTTGACGATTTTCGTGTGCTATTGCACACCATTTTTTGGGTGATCGGGATTCCGACGTCAAAAATGCCAAATTTGTTCGTGGACGTCCGTCAAGACGTTGTCTATGTATACGGTTGGCCATCACGGCTTTTCTGGGCCATTTGGAAGGTCAAACGAGCCCCGAAGCGAGCATACGCCTCATTTTGACGATTTTCGTGTGCTATTGCACACCATTTTTTGGGTGATCGGGATTCCGACGTCAAAAATGCCAAATTTTTTCGTGGACGTCCGTCAAGACGTTGTCTATGCATACGGTTGGCCATCACGGCTTTTCTGGGCCATTTGGAAGGTCAAACGAGCCCCGGAGCGAGCATACGCCTCATTTTGACGATTTTCGTGTGCTATTGCACACCATTTTTTGGGTGATCGGGATTCCGACGTCAAAAATGCCAAATTTGTTCGTGGACGTCTGTCAAGATGTTGTCTATGCATACGGTTGGCCATCATGGCTTTTCTGGGCCATTTGGAAGGTCAAACGAGCCCCGGAGCGAGCATACGCCTCATTTTGACGATTTTCGTGTGCTATTGCACACCATTTTTTGAGTGATCGGGATTCCGACGTCAAAAATGACAAATTTGTTCGTGGACGTCCGTCAAGACGTTGTCTATGCATACGGTTGGCCATCACGTCTTTTCTGGGCCATTTGGAAGGTCAAACAAGCCCCGGAGCGAGCATACGCCTCATTTTGACGATTTTCGTGTGCTATTGCACACCATTTTTTGGGTGATCGGGATTCCGACGTCAAAAATGCCAAATTTGTTCGTGGACGTCCGTCAAGACGTTGTCTATGCATACGGTTGGCCATCACGGCTTTTCTGGGCCATTTGGAAGGTCAAACGAGCCCCGGAGCGAGCATACGCCTCATTTTGACGATTTTCATGTGCTATTGCACACCATTTTTTGGGTGATCGGGATTCCGACGTCAAAAATGCCAAATTTGTTCGTGGACGTCCGTCAAGACGTTGTCTATGCATACGGTTGGCCATCACAGCTTTTCTGGGCCATTTGGAAGGTCAAACGAGCCCCGGAGCGAGCATACGCCTCATTTTGACGATTTTCGTGTGCTATTGCACACCATTTTTTGGGTGATCAGGATTCCGACGTCAAAAATGCCAAATTTGTTCGTGGACGTCCGTCAAGACGTTGTCTATGCATACGGTTGGCCATCACGGCTTTTCAGGGCCATTTGGAAGGTCAAACGAGCCCCGGAGCGAGCATACGCCTCATTTTGACGATTTTCGTGTGCTATTGCACACCATTTTTTGGGTGATCGGGATTCTGACGTCAAAAATGCTAAATTTGTTCGTGGACGTCCGTCAAGACGTTGTCTATGCATACGGTTGGCCATCACGGCTTTTCTGGGCCATTTGGAAGGTCAAACGAGCCCCGGAGCGAGCATACGCCTCATTTTGACGATTTTCGTGTGCTATTGCACACCATTTTTTGGGTGATCGAGATTCCGATGTCAAAAATGCCAAATTTGTTCGTGGACGTCCATCAAGATGTTGTCTATGCATACGGTTGGCCATCACGGCTTTTATGGGCCATTTGGAAGGTCAAACGAGCACCGGAGCGAGCATACGCCTAATTTTGACGATTTTCGTGTGATATTGCACACCATTTTTTGGGTGATCGGGATTCCGACGTCAAAAATGTCAAATTTGTTCGTGGACGTCCGTCAAGATGTTGTCTATGCATACGGTTGGCCATCACGGCTTTTCTGGGCCATTTGGAAGGTCAAACGAGCCCCGGAGCGAGCATACGCCTCATTTTGACGATTTTCGTGTGCTATTGCACACCATTTTTTGGGTGATCGGGATTCCGACGTAAAAAATGCCAAATTTTTTTGTTGGACGTCCGTCAAGACGTTATCTATGCATACGGTTGGCCATCACGGCTTTTCTGGGCCATTTGGAAGGTCAAACGAGCCCCGGAGCGAGCATACGCCTCATTTTGACGATTTTCGTGTGCTATTGCACACCATTTTTTGGGTGATCGGGATTCTGACGTCAAAAATGCCAAATTTGTTCGTGGACATCCGTCAAGACGTTGTCTATGCATACGGTTAGCCATCACGGCTTTTCTGGGCCATTTGGAAGGTCAAACGAGCCCCGGAGCGAGCATACGCCTCATTTTGACGATTTTCGTGTGCTATTGCACACCATTTTTTGGGTGATCGGGATTCCGACGTTAAAAATGCCAAATTTGTTCGTGGACGTCCGTCAAGACGTTGTCTATGCATACGGTTGGCCATCACGGCTTTTCTGGGCCATTTGGAAGGTCAAACGAGCCCCGGAGCGAGCATACGCCTCATTTTGACGATTTTCGTGTGCTATTGCACACCATTTTTTGGGTGATCGGGATTCCGACGTCAAAAATGCCAAATTTGTTCGTGGACGTCAGTCAAGACGTTGTCTATGCATACGGTAGGCCATCACGGCTTTTCTGGGCCATTTGGAAGGTCAAACAAGCCCCGGAGCGAGCATACGCCTCATTTTGACGATTTTCGTGTGCTATTGCACACCATTTTTTGGGTGATCGGGATTCCGACGTCAAAAATGCAAAATTTGTTCGTGGACGTCCGTCAAGACGTTGTCTATGCATACGGTTGGCCATCACGGCTTTTCTGGGCCATTTGGAAGGTCAAACGAGCCCCGGAGCGAGCATACGCCTAATTTTGACGATTTTCGTGTGCTACTGCACACCATTTTTTGGGTGATCAGGATTCCGACGTCAAAAATGCCAAATTTGTTCGTGGATGTCCGTCAAGACGTTGTCTATGCATACGGTTGGCCATCACGGCTTTTCTGGGCCATTTAGAAGGTCAAACGAGCTCCGGAGCGAGCATACGCCTCATTTTGACGATTTTCGTGTGCTATTGCACACCATTTTTTGGGTGATCGGGATTCTGACGTCAAAAATGCCAAATTTGTTCGTGGACGTCCGTCAAGACGTTGTCTATGTATACGGTTGGCCATCACGGCTTTTCTGGGCCATTTGGAAGGTCAAACGAGCCCCGGAGCGAGCATACGCCTCATTTTGACGATTTTCGTGTGCTATTGCACACCATTTTTTGGGTGATCGGGATTCCGACGTCAAAAATGCCAAATTTGTTCGTGGACATCCGTCAAGACGTTGTCTATGTATACGGTTTGCCATCACGGCTTTTTGGGTCATTTGGAAGGTCAAACGGGCCCCGGAGCGAGCATACGCCTCATTTTGACGATTTTCGTGTGCTATTGCACACCATTTTTTGGGTGATCGGGATTCCGACGTAAAAAATGCCAAATTTGTTCGTGGACATCCGTCAAGACGTTGTCTATGCATACGGTTGGCCATCACGGCTTTTCTGGGCCATTTGGAAGGTCAAACGAGCCCCGGAGCGAGCATACGCCTCATTTTGACGATTTTCGTGTGCTATTGCACACCATTTTTTGGGTGATCGGGATTCCGACGTCAAAAATGCCAAATTTGTTCGTGGACGTCCGTCAAGACGTTAACTATGCATACGGTTGGCCATCACGGCTTTTCTGGGCCATTTGGAAGGTCAAACGAGCCCCGGAGCGAGCATACGCCTCATTTTGACGATTTTCGTGTGCTACTGCACACCATTTTTTGGGTGATCAGGATTCCAACGTCAAAAATGCCAAATTTGTTCGTGGACGTCCGTCAAGACGTTGTCTATGCATACGGTTGGCCATCACGGCTTTTCAGGGCCATTTGGAAGGTCAAACGAGCTCCGAAGCGAGCATACGCCTCATTTTGACGATTTTCGTGTGCTATTGCACACCATTTTTTGGGTGATCGGGATTCTGACGTCAAAAATGCCAAATTTGTTCGTTTACGTCCGTCAAGACGTTGTCTATGCATACGGTTGGCCATCACGGCTTTTCTGGGCCATTTGGAAGGTCAAACGAGCCCCGGAGCGAGCATACGCCTCATTTTGACGATTTTCGTGTGCTATTGCACACCATTTTTTGGGTGATCGGGATTCCGACGTCAAAAATGCCAAATTTGTTCGTGGACGTCCGTCAAGACGTTGTCTATGCATACGGTTTGCCATCACGGCTTTTCTGGGCCATTTGGAAGGTCAAACGAGCTCCGGAGCGAGCATACGCCTCATTTTGACGATTTTCGTGTGCTATTGCACACCATTTTTTGGGTGATCGGGATTCCGACGTCAAAAATTCCAAATTTGTTCGTGGACGTCAGTCAAGACGTTGTCTATGCATACGGTAGGCCATCACGGCTTTTCTGGGCCATTTGGAAGGTCAAACAAGCCCCGGAGCGAGCATACGCCTCATTTTGACGATTTTCGTGTGCTATTGCACACCATTTTTTGGGTGATCGGGATTCCGACGTCAAAAATGCCAAATTTGTTCGTGGACGTCTGTCAAGACGTTGTCTATGCATACGGTTGGCCATCACGGCTTTTCTAGGCCATTTGGAAGGTCAAACGAGCCCCGGAGCGAGCATACGCCTCATTTTGACGATTTTCGTGTGCTATTGCACACCATTTTTTGGGTGATCGGGATTCCGACGTCAAAAATGCCAAATTTGTTCGTGGACGTCCGTCAAGACGTTGTCTATGCATACGGTTGGCCATCACGGCTTTTCTGGACCATTTGGAAGGTCAAACGAGCCCCGGAGCGAGCATACGCCTCATTTTGACGATTTTCGTGTGCTACTGCACACCATTTTTTGGGTGATTAGGATTCCGACGTCAAAAATGCCAAATTTGTTCGTGGACGTCCGTCAAGACGTTGTCTATGCATACGGTTAGCCATCACGGCTTTTCTGGGCCATTTGGAAGGTCAAACGAGCTCCGGAGCGAGCATACGCCTCATTTTGACGATTTTCGTGTGCTATTGCACACCATTTTTTGGGTGATCGGGATTCCGACATCAAAAATGCCAAAATTGTTCGTGGACGTCCGTCAAGATGTTGTCTATGCATACGGTTGGCCATCACGGCTTTTCTAGGCCATTTGGAAGGTCAAACAAGCCCCGAAGCGAGCATACGCCTCATTTTGACGATTTTCGTGTGCTATTGCACACCATTTTTTGGGTGATCGGGATTCCGATGTCAAAAATGCCAAATTTGTTCGTGAACGTCCGTCAAGACGTTGTCTATGCATACGGTTGGCCATCACGGCTTTTCTGGGCCATTTGGAAGGTCAAACGAGCCCCGGAGCGAGCATACGCCTCATTTTGACGATTTTCGTGTGCTATTGCACACCATTTTTTGGGTGATCAGGATTCCGACGTCAAAAATGCCAAATTTGTTCGTGGACGTCAGTCAAGATGTTGTCTATGCATACGGTTGGCCATCACGGCTTTTCTGGGCCATTTGGAAGGTCAAACGAGCCCCGGAGCGAGCATACGCCTCATTTTGACGATTTTCGTGTGCTATTGCACACCATTTTTTGGGTGATCGGGATTCCGACGTCAAAAATGCCAAACTTGTTCGTGGACGTCCGTCAAGACGTTGTCTATGCATACGGTTGGCCATCACGGCTTTTCTGGGCCATTTGGAAGGTCAAACGAGCCCCGGAGCGAGCATACGCCTCATTTTGACGATTTTCGTGTGCTATTGCACACCATTTTTTGGGTGATCGGGATTCTGACGTCAAAAATGCCAAATTTGTTCATGGACGTCCGTCAAGACGTTGTATATGCATACGGCTGGCCATCACGGCTTTTCTGGGCCATTTGGAAGGTCAAACGAGCTCCGGAGCGAGCATACGCCTCATTTTGACGATTTTCGTGTGCTATTGCACACCATTTTTTGGGTGATCGGGATTCCGACATCAAAAATGCCAAAATTGTTCGTGGACGTCCGTCAAGATGTTGTCTATGCATACGGTTGGCCATCACGGCTTTTCTAGGCCATTTGGAAGGTCAAACAAGCCCCGAAGCGAGCATACGCCTCATTTTGACGATTTTCGTGTGCTATTGCACACCATTTTTTGGGTGATCGGGATTCCGATGTCAAAAATGCCAAATTTGTTCGTGAACGTCCGTCAAGACGTTGTCTATGCATACGGTTGGCCATCACGGCTTTTCTGGGCCATTTGGAAGGTCAAACGAGCCCCGGAGCGAGCATACGCCTCATTTTGACGATTTTCGTGTGCTATTGCACACCATTTTTTGGGTGATCAGGATTCCGACGTCAAAAATGCCAAATTTGTTCGTGGACGTCAGTCAAGATGTTGTCTATGCATACGGTTGGCCATTACGGCTTTTCTGGGCCATTTGGAAGGTCAAACGAGCCCCGGAGCGAGCATACGCCTCATTTTGACGATTTTCGTGTGCTATTGCACACCATTTTTTGGGTGATCGGGATTCCGACGTCAAAAATGCCAAACTTGTTCGTGGACGTCCGTCAAGACGTTGTCTATGCATACGGTTGGCCATCACGGCTTTTCTGGGCCATTTGGAAGGTCAAACGAGCCCCGGAGCGAGCATACGCCTCATTTTGACGATTTTCGTGTGCTATTGCACACCATTTTTTGGGTGATCGGGATTCCGACGTCAAAAATGCCAAATTTGTTCGTGGACGTCCGTCAAGATGTTGTCTATGCATACAGTTGGCCATCACGGCTTTTCTGGGCCATTTGGAAGGTCAAACGAGCCCCGGAGCGAGCATACGCCTCATTTTGACGATTTTCGTGTGCTATTGCACACCATTTTTTGGGTGATCGGGATTCCGACGTCAAAAATGCCAAATTTGTTTGTGGACGTCCATCAAGACGTTGTCTATGCATACGGTTGGCCATCACGGCTTTTCTGGGCCATTTGGAAGGTCAAACGAGCCCTGGAGCGAGCATACGCCTTATTTTGACGATTTTCGTGTGCTATTGCACACCATTTTTTGGGTGATCGGGATTCCGACGTCAAAAATGCCAAATTTGTTCGTGGACGTCCGTCAAGACGTTGTCTATGCATACGGTTGGCCATCACGGCTTTTCTGGGCCATTTGGAAGGTCAAACGAGCCCCGGAGCGAGCATACGCCTCATTTTGACGATTTTCGTGTGCTATTATTGCACACCATTTTTTGGGTAATCGGGATTCCGACGTCAAAAATTCCAAATTTGTTCGTAGACGTCAATCAAGACGTTGTCTATGCATACGGTTGGCCATCACAGCTTTTTTGGGCCATTTGGAAGGTCAAACGAGCCCCGGAGCGAGCATACGCCTCATTTTGATGATTTTCGTGTGCTATTGCACACCATTTTTTGGGTGATCGGGATTCCGACGTCAAAAATGCCAAATTTGTTCGTGGACGTCCGCCAAGACGTTGTCTATGCATACGGTTGGCCATCACGGCTTTTCTGGGCCATTTGGAAGGTCAAACGAGCCCCGGAGCGAGCATACGCCTCATTTTGACGATTTTCGTGTGCTATTGCACACCATTTTTTGGGTGATCGGGATTCCGACGTCAAAAATGCCAAATTTGTTCGTGGACGTCCGTCAAGACGTTTTCTATGCATACGGTTGGCCATCACGTCTTTTCTGGGCCATTTGGAAGGTCAAACGAGCCCCGGAGCGAGCATACGCCTCATTTTGACGATTTTTGTGTGCTATTGCACACCATTTTTTGGGTGATCGGGATTCTGACGTCAAAAATGCCAAATTTGTTCATGGACGTCCGTCAAGACGTTGTATATGCATACGGCTGGCCATCACGGCTTTTCTGGGCCATTTGGAAGGTCAAACGAGCCCCGGAGCGACCATACGCCTCATTTTGACGATTTTCGTGTGCTATTTCACACCATTTTTTGGGTGATCGGGATTCCAACGTCAAAATGCCAAATTTGTTCGTGGACGTCCGTCAAGAAGTTGTCTATGCATACGGTTGGCCATCACGGCTTTTCTGGGCCATTTGGAAGGTCAAACGAGCCCCGGAGCGAGCATACGCCTCATTTTGACGATTTTCGTGTGCTATTGCACACCATTTTTTGGGTGATCGGGATTCTGACGTCCAAAATGCCAAATTTGTTTGTGGACGTCCGTCAAGACGTTTTCTATGCATACGGTTGGCCATCACGGCTTTTCTGGGCCATTTGGAAGGTCAAACGAGCCTCGGAGCGAGCATACGCCTCATTTTGACGATTTTCGTGTGCTATTGCACACCATTTTTTGGGTGATTGGGATTCCGACGTCAAAAATGCCAAATTTGTTCGTGGACGTCTGTCAAGACGTTGTCTATGCATACGGTTGGCAATCACGGCTTTTCTGGGCCATTTGGAAGGTCAAACGAGCCCCGGAGCGAGCATACGCCTCATTTTGACGATTTTCGTGTGCTATTGCACACCATTTTTTGGGTGATCGAGATTCCGACGTCAAAAATGCCAAATTTGTTCGTGGACGTCCATCAAGACGTTGTCTATGCATACGGTTGGCCATCACGGCTTTTCCTGGCCATTTGGAAGGTCAAACGAGCCTCGGAGCGAGCATACGCCTCATTTTGACGATTTTCGTGTGCTATTGCACACCATTTTTTGGGTGATTGGGATTCCGACGTCAAAAATGCCAAATTTGTTCATGGACGTCCGTCAAGACGTTGTCTATGCATACGGTTGGCCATCACAGCTTTTCTGGGCCATTTGAAAGGTCAAACGAGCCCCGGAGCGAGCATACGTCTCATTTTGACGATTTTCGTGTGCTATTGCACACCATTTTTTGGGTGATCGGGATTCCGACGTCAAAAATGCCAAATTTGTTCGTGGACGTCCGTCAAGACGTTGTCTATGCATACGGTTGGCCATCACGGCTTTTCTGGGCCATTTGGAAGGTCAAACGAGCCCCGGAGCGAGCATACGCCTCATTTTGACGATTTTCGTGTGCTATTATTGCACACCATTTTTTGGGTAATCGGGATTCCGACGTCAAAAATTCCAAATTTGTTCGTAGACGTCAATCAAGACGTTGTCTATGCATACGGTTGGCCATCACAGCTTTTTTGGGCCATTTGGAAGGTCAAACGAGCCCCGGAGCGAGCATACGCCTCATTTTGACGATTTTCGTGTGCTATTGCACACCATTTTTTGGGTGATCGGGATTCCGACGTCAAAAATGCCAAATTTGTTCGTGGACGTCCGTCAAGACATTGTCTATGCATACGGTTTGCCATCACGGCTTTTCTGGGCCATTTGGAAGGTCAAACGAGCCCCGGAGCGAGCATACGCCTCATTTTGACGATTTTCGTGTGCTATTGCACACCATTTTTTGGGTGATGGGGATTCCGATGTCAAAAATGCCAAATTTGTTCGTGGACGTCCGTCAAGACGTTGTCTATGCATACGGTTGGCCATCACGGCTTTTCTTGGCCATTTGGAAGGTCAAACGAGCCCCGGAGCGAGCATACGCCTCATTTTGACGATTTTCGTGTGCTATTGCACACCATTTTTTGAATGATCGGGATTCCGATGTAAAAAAATGCCAAATTTGTTCGTGGACGTCCGTCAAGACGTTGTGTATGCATACGGTTTGCCATCACGGCTTTTCTGGGCCATTTGTAAGGTCAAACGAGCCCCGGAGCGAGCATACGCCTTATTTTTACGATTTTCGTGTGCTATTGCACACCATTTTTTGGGTGATCGGGATTCCGACGTCAAAAATGTCAAATTTGTTCGTGGACGTCCATCAACACTTTGTCTATGCATACGGTTGGCCATCACGGCTTTTCTGGGCCATTTGGAAGGTCAAACGAGCCCCGGAGCGAGCATACGCCTCATTTTGACGATTTTCGTGTGCTATTGCACACCATTTTTTGGGTGATCGGGATTCCGACGTCAAAAATGCCAAATTTGTTCGTGGACGTCCGTCAAGACGTTGTCTACGCATACGGTTGGCCATCACGGCGATTCCAACCCATTTGGAAGGTCAAACGAGCCCCGAAGCGAGCATACGCCTCATTTTGACGATTTTCGTGTGCTATTGCTTACCATATTTTGGGTGATCGGGATTCCGACGTCAAAAATGCCAAATTTTTCATGGACGTCCGTCAAGACGTTGTCTACGCATACGGTTGGCCATCACGGCGATTCCAACCCATTTGGAAGGTCAAACGAGCCCCGAAGCGAGCATACGCCTCATTTTGATGATTTTCGTGTGCTATTGCTTACCATATTTTGGGTGATCGGGATTCCGACGTCAAAAATGCCAAATTTTTCATGGACGTCCGTCAAGACGTTTTCTATGCATACGGTTGGCCATCACGGCTTTTCTGGGCCATTTGGAAGGTCAAACGAGCCCCGAAGCGAGCATACGCCTTATTTTGAAGATTTTCGTGTGCTATTGCACACCATTTTTTGGGTGATCGGGATTCCGACGTCAAAAATGCCAAATTTGTTCGTGGACGTCCGTCAAGATGTTGTCTATGCATACGGTTTGCCATCACGGCTTTTCCGACCCATTTGGAAGGTCAAACGAGCCCCGGAGCGAGCATACGCCTCATTTTGACGATTTTCGTGTGCTATAGCACACCATTTTTTGGGTGATCGGGATTCCGACGTCAAAAATGCCAAATTTGTTCGTGAACGTCCGTCAAGACGTTGTCTATGCATACGGTTGGCCATCATGGCTTCTCCGACCCATTTGGAAGGTCAAACGAGCCCCGAAGCGAGCATACGCCTCATTTTGACGATTTTCGTGTGCTATTGCACACCATTTTTTGGGTGATCACGATTCCGACGTCAAAAATGCCAAATTTGTTTGTGGACGTCCGTCAAGACATTGTCTATGCATACGGTTGGCCATCACGGCTTTTCCGACCCATTTGGAAGGTCAAACGAGCCCCGAAGCGAGCATACGCCTCATTTTGACGATTTTCATGTGCTATTGCACACCGTTTTTTGGGTGATCGGGATTCCGACATCAAAAATGCCAAATTTGTTCGTGGACGTCCGTCAAGACGTTGTCTATGCATACGGTTTGCCATCACGGCTTTTCTGGGCCATTTGGAAGGTCAAACGAGCCCCGAAGCGAGCACACCCCTCATTTTGACGATTTTCGTGTGCTATTGCACACCATTTTTTGGGTGATCGGGATTCCGATGTCAAAAATGCCAAATTTGTTCGTGGACGTCCGTCAAGACGTTGTCTATGCATACGGTTGGCCATCACGGCTTTTCCGACCAATTTGGAAGGTCAAACGAGCCCCGAAGCGAGCATACGCCTCATTTTGATGATTTTCGTGTGCTATTGCACACCATTTTTTGGGTGTTTAAGGATTCCGACATCAAAAATGCCAAATTTGTTCGTGGACGTCCGTCAAGGCGTTGTCTATGCATACGGTTGGCCATCACGGCTTTTCCGACCCTTTTGAAAGGTCAAACGAGCCCCGAAGCGAGCATACGCCTCATTTTGACGATTTTCGTGTGCTATTGCACACCATTTTTTGGGTGATCAGGAATCCGACGTCAAAAATGCCAAATTTGTTCATAGACGTCTTTCAAGACGTTGTCTATGCATACGGTTGGCCATCACGGCTTTTCTGACCCATTTGGAAGGTCAAACGAGCCCCGAAGCGAGCATACGCCTCATTTTGACGATTTTCATTTGCTATTGCACACCGTTTTTTGGGTGATCGGGATTCCGACGTCAAAAATGCCAAATTTGTTCGTGGACGTCCGTCAAGACGTTGTCTATGCATACGGTTAGCCATCACGGCTTTTCCGACCCATTTGGAAGGTCAAACGAGCCCCGAAGCGAGCACACACCTCATTTTGACGATTTTCGTGTGCTATTGCACACCATTTTTTGGGTGATCGGGATTCCGATGTCAAAAATGCCAAATTTGTTCGTGGACGTCCGTCAAGACGTTGTCTATGCATACGGTTGGCCATCATGGCTTCTCCGACCCATTTGGAAGGTCAAACGAGCCCCGAAGCGAGCATACGCCTCATTTTGATGATTTTCGTGTGCTATTGCACACCATTTTTTGGGTGTTTAAGGATTCCGACATCAAAAATGCAAAATTTGTTCGTGGACGTCCGTCAAGACGTTACCTATGCATACGGTTGGCCATCACGGCTTTTCCGACCCTTTTGAAAGGTCAAACGAGCCCCGAAGCGAGCATACGCCTCATTTTGACGATTTTCGTGTGCTATTGCACACCATTTTTAGGGTGATCGGGATTCCGACGTCAAAAATGCCAAATTTGTTCATGGACGTCCGTCAAGACGTTGTCTATGCATACGGTTGGCTATCACGGCTTTTCTGGGCCATTTGGAAGGTCAAACGAGCCCCGAAGCGAGCATATGCCTCATTTTGACGATTTTCGTGTGCTATGGCACACCATTTTTTGGGTGATCGGGATTCCGACGTCAAAAATGCCAAATTTGTTCGTGGACGTCCGTCAAGATGTTGTCTATGCATACGGTTGGCCATCACGGCTTTTCCGACCCATTTGGAAGGTCAAACGAGCCCCGAAGCGAGCATACGCCTCATTTTGACGATTTTCGTGTGCTGTTGCACACCATTTTTTGGGTGATCGAGATTCCGACGTAAAAAATGCCAAATTTGTTCGTGGACGTCCGTCAAGACGCTGTCTATGCATACGGTATGCCATCACGGCTTTTCCGACCCATTTGGAAGGTCAAACGAGCCCCGAAGCGAGCATATGCCTCATTTTGACGATTTTTGTGTGCTATTGCACACCATTTTTTGGGTGATCGGGATTCCAACGTAAAAATGCCAACTTTTTTCGTGGACGTCCGTCAAGACGTTCTCTATGCATACAGTTGGCCATCACGGCTTTTTCGACCCATTTGGAAGGTCAAACGAGCCCCAAAGCGAGCATACGCCTCATTTTGACGATTTTTGTGTGCTATTGCACACCATTTTTTGGGTGATCGGGATTCCGACGTCAAAAATGCCAAATTTGTTCGTGGACGTCCGTCAAGACGTTCTCTATGCATACGGTTGGCCATCACGGCTTTTCTGGGCCATTTGGAAGGTCAAACGAGCCCTGAAGCGAGCATACGCCTCATTTTCATGATTTTCGTGTGCTATTGCACACCATTTTTTGGGTGATCGGGATTCCAACGTCAAAAATGCCAAATTTGTTCGTGGACGTCCGTCAAGACATTGTCTATGCATACGGTTGGCCATCATGGCTTTTCTGGGCCATTTGGAAGGTCAAACGAGCCCCGGAGCGAGCATACGCCTCATTTTGACGATTTTCGTGTGCTATTGCACACCATTTTTTGGGTGATCGGGATTCCGACGTCAAAAATGCCAAATTTGTTCGTGGACGTCCGTCAAGACGTTGTCTATGCATACGGTTGGCCATCACGGCTTTTCTGGGCCATTTGGAAGGTCAAACGAGCCCCGGAGCGAGCATACGCATTATTTTGACGATTTTCGTGTGCTATTGCACACCAATTTTTGGGTGATCGGGATTCCGACGTCAAAAATGTCAAATTTGTTCGTGGACGTCCATCAACACTTTGTCTATGCATACGGTTGGCCATCACGGCTTTTCTGGGCCATTTGGAAGGTCAAACGAGCCCCGGAGCGAGCATACGCCTCATTTTGACGATTTTCGTGTGCTATTATTGCACACCATTTTTTGGGTAATCGGGATTCCGACGTCAAAAATGCCAAATTTGTTCGTAGACGTCAATCAAGACGTTGTCTATGCATACGGTTGGCCATCACAGCTTTTCTGGGCCATTTGGAAGGTCAAACGAGCCCCGGAGCGAGCATACGCCTCATTTTGACGATTTTCGTGTGCTATTGCACACCATTTTTTGGGTGATCGGGATTCCGACGTCAAAAATGCCAAATTTGTTCGTGGACGTCCGTCAAGACGTTGTCTATGCATACGGTATGCCATCACGGCTTTTCTGGGCCATTTGGAAGGTCAAACGAGCCCCGGAGCGAGCATACGCCTCATTTTGACGATTTTCGTGTGCTATTGCACACCATTTTTTGGGTGATCGGGATTCCAACGTCAAAAATGCCAAATTTGTTCATGGACGTCCGTCAAGACGTCGTCTATGCATACGGTTGGCCATCACGGCTTTTCTGGGCAATTTGGAAGGTCAACTGAGCCCCGGAGCGAGCATACGCCTCATTTTGACGATTTTCGTGTGCTATTGCACACCATTTTTTGGGTGATCGGGATTCCGACGTCGCCAAATTTGTTCGTGGACGTCCGTCAAAACGTTGTCTATGCATACGGTTTGCCATCACGGCTTTTCTGGGCCATTTGGAAGGTCAAACGAGCCCCGGAGCGAGCATACGCCTCATTTTGACGATTTTCGTGTGCTATTGCACACCATTTTTTGGGTGATGGGGATTCCGATGTCAAAAATGCCAAATTTGTTCGTGGACGTCCGTCAAGACGTTGTCTATGCATATGGTTTGCCATCACGGCTTTTCTAGGCCATTTGGAAGGTCAAACGAGCCCCGGAGCGAGCATACGCCTCATTTTGACGATTTTCGTGTGCTATTGCACACCATTTTTTGGGTGATCAGGATTCCAACGTCAAAAATGCCAAATTTGTTCATGGACGTCCGCCAAGACGTCGTCTATGCATACGGTTGGCCATCACGGCTTTTCTGGGCCATTTGGAAGGTCAACTGAGCCCCGGAGCGAGCATACGCCTCATTTTGACGATTTTCGTGTGCTATTGCACACCATTTTTTGGGTGATCGGGATTCCGACGTCGCCAAATTTGTTCGTGGACGTCCGTCAAAACGTTGTCTATGCATACGGTTTGCCATCACGGCTTTTCTGGGCCATTTGGAAGGTCAAACGAGCCCCGGAGCGAGCATACGCCTCATTTTGACGATTTTCGTGTGCTATTGCACACCATTTTTTGGGTGATGGGGATTCCGATGTCAAAAATGCCAAATTTGTTCGTGGACGTCCGTCAAGACGTTGTCTATGCATATGGTTTACCATCACGGCTTTTCTGGACCATTTGGAAGGTCAAACGAGCCCCGGAGCGAGCATACGCCTCATTTTGACGATTTTCGTGTGCTATTGCACACCATTTTTTGGGTGATGGGGATTCCGATGTCAAAAATGCCAAATTTGTTCGTGGACGTCCGTCAAGACGTTGTCTATGCATATGGTTTGCCATCACGTCTTTTCTGGACCATTTGGAAGGTCAAACGAGCCCCGGAGCGAGCATACGCCTCATTTTGACGATTTTCGTGTGCTATTGCACACCATTTTTTGGGTGATCGGGATTCCGACGTCAAAAATGCCAAATTTGTTCGTGGACGTCCGTCAAGACATTGTCTATGCATACGGTGGCCATCACGGCTTTTCTGGGCCATTTGGAAGGTCAAACGAGCCCCGGAGCGAGCATACGCCTCATTTTGACGATTTTCGTGTGCTATTGCACACTATTTTTCGGGTGATCGGGATTCCGACGTCAAAAATGCCAAATTTGTTCGTGGACGTCCGTCAAGACGTTGTCTATGCATACGATTGGCCATCACGGATTTTCTGGGCCATTTGGAAGGTCAAACGAGCCCCGAGCGAGCATACGCCTCATTTTGACGATTTTCGTGTGCTTTTGCACACCATTTTTTGGGTGATCGGGATTCCGACGTCAAAAATGCCAAATTTGTTCGTGGACGTCCGTCAAGATGTTGTCTATTCATACGGTTTGCCATCACGGCTTTTCTGGGCCATTTGGAAGGTCAAACGAGCCCCGGAGCGAGCATACGCCTCATTTTGACGATTTTCGTGTGCTATTGCACACCATTTTTTGGGTGATCAGCATTCCGATGTCAAAAATGCCAAATTTGTTCGTGGACGTCCGTCAAGACGTTGTCTACGCATACGGTTGGCCATCACGGCGATTCCAACCCATTTGGAAGGTCAAACGAGCCCCGAAGCGAGCATACGCCTCATTTTGACGATTTTCGTGTGCTATTGCACACCATATTTTGGGTGATCGGGATTCCGACGTCAAAAATGCCAAATTTGTTCATGGACGTCTGTCAAGACGTTGTCTATGCATACGGTTGGCCATCACGGCTTTTCTGGGCCATTTGGAAGGTCAAACGAGCCCCGAAGCGAGCATACGCCTTATTTTGACGATTTTCGTGTGCTATTGCAAACCATTTTTTGGGTGATCGGGATTCCGACGTCAAAAATGCCAAATTTGTTCGTGGACGTCCGTCAAGACATTGTCTATGCATACGGTGGCCATCACGGCTTTTCTGGGCCATTTGGAAGGTCAAACTAGCCCCAGAGCGAGCATACGCCTCATTTTGACGATTTTCGTGTGCTATTGCACACCATTTTTTGGGTGATCGGGATTCCGACGTCAAAAATGCCAAATTTGTTCGTGGACGTCCGTCAAGACGTTGTCTATGCATACGGTTGTCCATCATGGCTTTTCTGGGCCATTTGGAAGGTCAAACGAGCCCCGGAGTGAGCATACGCCTCATTTTGACGATTTTCGTGTGCTATTGCACACCATTTTTTGGGTGATCGGGATTCCGATGTAAAAAAATGCCAAATTTGTTCGTGGACGTCCGTCAAGACGTTGTCTATGCATACAGTTGGCCATCACGGCTTTTCTGGGCCATTTGGAAGGTCAAACGAGCCCCGAAGCGAGCATACGCCTTATTTTGACGATTTTCGTGTGCTATTGCACACCATTTTTTGGGTGATCGGGATTCCGACGTCAAAAATGCCAAATTTGTTCATGGACGTCCGTCAAGACGTTGTCTATGCATACGGTTGGCCATCACGGCTTTTCCGACCCATTTGGAAGGTCAAACGAGCCCCGGAGCGAGCATACGCCTCATTTTGACGATTTTCGTATGCTATTGCACACCATTTTTTGGGTGATCATGATTCCGATGTCAAAAATGCCAAATTTGTTCGTAGACGTCCGTCAAGACGTTGTCTATGCATACGGTTGGCCATCACGGCTTTTCTGGGCCATTTGGAAGGTCAAACGAGCCCCGAAGCGAGCATACGCCTTATTTTGACGATTTTCGTGTGCTATTGCACACCATTTTTTGGGTGATCAGCATTCCGATGTCAAAAATGCTAAATTTGTTCGTGGACGTCCGTCAAGACGTTGTCTACGCATACAGTTGGCCATCACGGCGATTCCAACCCATTTGGAAGGTCAAACGAGCCCCGAAGCGAGCATACGCCTCATTTTGACGATTTTCGTGTGCTATTGCACACCATATTTTGGGTGATCGGGATTCCGACGTCAAAAATGCCAAATTTGTTCATGGACGTCCGTCAAGACGTTGTCTATGCATACGGTTGGCCATCACGGCTTTTCTGGGCCATTTGGAAGGTCAAACGAGCCCCGAAGCGAGCATACGCCTTATTTTGACGATTTTCGTGTGCTATTGCAAACCATTTTTTGGGTGATCGGGATTCCGACGTCAAAAATGCCAAATTTGTTCGTGGACGTCCGTCAAGATGTTGTCTATGCATACGGTTTGCCATCACGGCTTTTCCGACCCATTTGGAAGGTCAAACGAGCCCCGAAGCGAGCATACGCCTCATTTTGACAATTTTCGTGTGCTATTGCACACAATTTTTTGGGTGATCAGGATTCCGACGTCAAAAATGTTAAATTTGTTCGTGGACGTCCGTCAAGACGTTGTCTATGCATACGGTTGTCCATCACGGCTTTTCCGACCCATTTGGAAGGTCAAACGAGCCCCGAAGCGAGCATACGCCTCATTTTGACGATTTTCATGTGCTATTGCACACCGTTTTTTGGGTGATCGGGATTCCGACGTCAAAAATGCCAAATTTGTTCATGGACGTCCGTCAAGATGTTCTCTATGCATACGGTTGGCCATCACGGCTTTTCTGGGCCATTTGGAAGGTCAAACGAGCCCCGGAGCGAGCATACGCCTCATTTTGACGATTTTCGTGTGCTATAGCACACCATTTTTTGGGTGATCGGGATTCCAACGTCAAAAATGCCAAATTTGTTCGTGGACGTCCGTCAAGACATTGTCTATGCATACGGTTGGCCATCACGGCTTTTCCGACCCATTTGGAAGGTCAAACGAGCCCCGAAGCGATCATACGCCTTATTTTGATGATTTTCGTGTGCTATTGCTCACCATTTTTTGGGTGATCAGGATTCCGACGTCAAAAATGCCAAATTTGTTCGTGGACGTCCGTCAAGACGTTGTCTATGCATACAGTTGGCCATCACGGCTTTTCCGACCCATTTGGAAGGTCAAACGAGCTCCGAAGCGAGCATACGCCTCATTTTGACGATTTTCGTGTGCTATTGCACACTATTTTTTGGGTGATCAGGATTCCGATGTCAAAAATGCCAAATTTGTTCGTGGACGTCCGTCAAGACGTTGTCTATGCATACGGTTGGCCATCGAGGCTTTTCCGACCTATTTGGAAGGTCAAACGAGCCCCGAAGCGAGCATACGCCTCATTTTGATGATTTTCGTGTGCTATTGCACACCATTTTTTGGGTGTTTAAGGATTCCGACATCAAAAATGCAAAATTTGTTCGTGGACGTCCGTCAAGACGTTGTCTATGCATACGGTTGGCCATCACGGCTTTTCCGACCCTTTTGAAAGGTCAAACGAGCCCCGAAGCGAGCATACGCCTCATTTTGACGATTTTCGTGTGCTATTGCACACCATTTTTTGGGTGATCAGGATTCCGACGTCAAAAATGCCAAATTTGTTCATGGACGTCCGTCAAGACGTTGTCTATGCATACGGTTGGCTATCACGGCTTTTCTAGTCCATTTGGAAGGTCAAAGGAGCCCCGAAGCGAGCATATGCCTCATTTTGACGATTTTCGTGTGCTATGGCACACCATTTTTTGGGTGATCAGGATTCCGACGTCAAAAATGCCAAATTTGTTCGTGGACGTCCGTCAAGACGTTGTCTATGCATACGGTTGGCCATCACGGCTTTTCCGACCCATTTGGAAGGTCAAACGAGCCCCGAAGCGAGCATACGCCTCATTTTGACGATTTTCGTGTGCTGTTGCACACCATTTTTTGGGTGATCGAGATTCCGACGTAAAAAATGCCAAATTTGTTCGTGGACGTCCGTCAAGACGCTGTCTATGCATACGGTATGCCATCATGGCTTTTCCGACCCATTTGGAAGGTCAAACGAGCCCCGAAGCGAGCATACGCCTCATTTTGACGATTTTTGTGTGCTATTGCACACCATTTTTTGGGTGATCGGGATTCCAACGTAAAAATGCCAAATTTTTTCGTGGACGTCCGTCAAGACGTTGTCTATGCATACGGTTGGCCATCACGGCTTTTTCGACCCATTTGGAAGGTCAAACGAGCCCCAAAGCGAGCATACGCCTCATTTTGACGATTTTTGTGTGCTATTGCACACCATTTTTTGGGTGATCGGGATTCCGACGTCAAAAATGCCAAATTTGTTCGTGGACGTCCGTCAAGACGTTCTCTATGCATACGGTTGGCCATCACGGCTTTTCTAGGCCATTTGGAAGGTCAAACGAGCCCTAAAGCGAGCATACGCCTCATTTTCATGATTTTCGTGTGCTATTGCACACCATTTTTTGGGTGATCGGGATTCCGACGTCAAAAATACCAAATTTGTTCGTAGACGACCGTCAAGACGTTGTCTATGCATACGGTTGGCCATCACGGCTTTTCCGACCCATTTGGAAGGTCAAACGAGCCCCGAAGCGAGCATACGCCTCATTTTGACGATTTTCGTGTGCTGTTGCACACCATTTTTTGGGTGATCGAGATTCCGACGTAAAAAATGCCAAATTTGTTCGTGGACGTCCGTCAAGACGCTGTCTATGCATACGGTATGCCATCACGGCTTTTCCGACCCATTTGGAAGGTCAAACGAGCCCCGAAGCGAGCATACGCCTCATTTTGACGATTTTTGTGTGCTATTGCACACCATTTTTTGGGTGATCGGGATTCCAACGTAAAAATGCCAAATTTTTTCGTGGACGTCCGTCAAGATGTTGTCTATGCATACGGTTGGCCATCATGGCTTTTTCGACCCATTTGGAAGGTCAAACGAGCCCCAAAGCGAGCATACGCCTCATTTTGACGATTTTTGTGTGCTATTGCACACCATTTTTTGGGTGATCGGGATTCCAACGTAAAAATGCCAAATTTTTTCGTGGACGTCCGTCAAGACGTTGTCTATGCATACGGTTGGCCATCACGGCTTTTTCGACCCATTTGGAAGGTCAAACGAGCCCCAAAGCGAGCATACGCCTCATTTTGACGATTTTTGTGTGCTATTGCACACCATTTTTTGGGTGATCGGGATTCCGACGTCAAAAATGCCAAATTTGTTTGTGGACGTCCGTCAAGACGTTCTCTATGCATACGGTTGGCCATCACGGCTTTTCTAGGCCATTTGGAAGGTCAAACGAGCCCTGAAGCGAGCATACGCCTCATTTTCATGATTTTCGTGTGCTATTGCACACCATTTTTTGGGTGATCGGGATTCCGACGTCCAAAATACCAAATTTGTTCGTAGACGACCGTCAAGACGTTGTCTATGCATACGGTTGGCCATCACGGCTTTTCCGACCCATTTGGAAGGTCAAACGAGCCCCAAAGCGAGCATACGCCTCATTTTGACGATTTTCATGTGCTATTGCACACCGTTTTTTGGGTGATCGGGATTCCGACGTCAAAAATGTCAAATTTGTTCGTGGACATCCGTCAAGACGTTGTCTATGCATACGGTTGGCCATCACGGCTTTTCTGGGCCATTTGGAAGGTCAAACGAGCCCCGAAGTGAGCATACGCCTCATTTTGACGATTTTCGTGTGCTATTGCACACCATTTTTTGGGTGATCGGGATACCGTTGTCAAAAATGCCAAATTTGTTCGTGGACGTCCGTCAAGACGTTGTCTATGCATACGGTTGGCCATCACGGCTTTTTCGACCCATTTGGAAGGTCAAACGAGCCCCGAAGCGAGCATACGCCTCATTTTGATGATTTTTCGTGTGCTATTGCACACCATTTTTTGGGTGATAAGGATTTCGACATCAAAAATGCCAAATTTGTTCGTGGACGTCCGTCAAGACGTTGTCTATGCATACGGTTGGCCATCACGGCTTTTCCGACCCTTTTGAAAGGTCAAACGAGCCCCGAAGCGAGCATACGCCTCATTTTGACGATTTTCATGTGCTATTGCACACCGTTTTTTGGGTGATCGGGATTCCCACGTCAAAAATGCCAAATTTGTTCGTGGACGTCCGTCAAGACGTTGTCTATGCATACGGTTGGCCATCACGGCTTTTCTGGGCCATTTGGAAGGTCAAACGAGCCCCGAAGCAAGCACACGCCTCATTTTGACGATTTTCGTGTGCTATTGCACACCATTTTTTGGGTGATCGGGATTCCGATGTCAAAAATGCCAAATTTGTTCGTGGACGTCCGTCAAGACGTTGTCTATGCATACGGTTGGCCATCACGGCTTTTCCGACCCATTTGGAAGGTCAAACGAGCCCCGAAGCGAGCATACGCCTCATTTTGACGATTTTCGTGTGCTGTTGCACACTATTTTTTGGGTGATCGGGATTCCGACGTCAAAAATGCCAAATTTGTTCGTGGACGTCCGTCAAGACGCTGTCTATGCATACGGTATGCCATCATGGCTTTTCCGACCCATTTGGAAGGTCAAACGAGCCCCGAAGCGAGCATACGCCTCATTTTGACGATTTTTGTGTGCTATTGCACACCATTTTTTGGGTGATCGGGATTCTGACGTAAAAAATGCCAAATTTGTTCGTGGACGTCCGTCAAGACATTGTCTATGCATAAGGTTGGCCATCACAGCTTTTCCGGGCCATTTGGAAGGTCAAACGAGCCCCGAAGCAATCATACGCCTCATTTGACGATTTTCGTGTGCTATTGCACACCATTATTTGGGTGATCGGGATTCCGACGTCAAAAATGCCAAATTTGTTCGTGGACGTCTGTCAGGATGTTGTATATGCATACGGTTGGCCATCACGGCTTTTCCGACCCATTTGGAAGGTCAAACGAGCCCCGAAGCAAGCATACGCCTCATTTTGATGATTTTTGTGTGCTATTGCACACCATTTTTTGGGTGATCGGGATTCTGACGTCAAAAATGCCAAAATTGTTCGTGGACGTCCGTCAAGACGTTGTCTATGCATACGGTTGGCCATCACGGCTTTTCCGACCCATTTGGAAGGTCAAACGAGCCCCGAAGCGAGCATATGCCTCATTTTGATGATTTTCGTGTGCTATTGCACACCATTTTTTGGGTGATCAGGATTCCGACGTCAAAAATGCCAAATTTGTTCGTGGACGTCCGTCAAGACATTGTCTATGCATACGATTGGCAATCACGGCTTTTCCGACCCATTTGGAAGGTCAAACGAGCCCCGAAGCGAGCATACGCCTAATTTTGACGATTTTCGTGTGCTATTGCACACCATTTTTTGGGTGATCGGGATTCCAACGTCAAAAATGCCAAATTTGTTCGTGGACGTCCGTCAAGACGTTGTCTATGCATACGGTTGGCCATCATGGCTTTTCCGACCCAATTGGAAGGTCAAACGAGTCCCGAAGCGAGCATACAACTCATTTTGACGATTTTCGTGTGCTATTGCACACCATTTTTTGGGTGATCGGGATTATGACGTCAAAAATGCCAAATTTGTTCGTGGACGTCCGTCAAGACGTTGTCTATGCATACCGTTAGCCATCACGGCTTTTCTGGGCCATTTGGAAGGTTAAACGAGCCCCGAAGCGAGCATACGCCTCATTTTGACAATTTTCGTGTGCTATTGCACACCATTTTTTAGGTGATCGGGATTCCTATGTCAAAAATGCAAAATTTGTTCGTGGACATCCGTCGAGACGTTGTCTATGCATACGGTTGGCCATCATAGCTTTTCCGACCCATTTGGAAGGTCAAACGAGCCCCGAAGCGAGCATACACCTCATTTTGAAGATTTTCGTGTGCTATTGCACACCATTTTTTGGGTGATCATGATTCCGACGTCAAAAATGCCAAATTTGTTCGTGGACGTCCGTCAAGACGTTGTCTATGCATACGGTTGGCCATCACGGCTTTTCTGGGCCATTTGGAAGGTCAAACGAGCCCCGAAGCGAGCATACGCCTCATTTTGACGATTTTCTTGTGCTATTGCACACCATTTTTTGGGTGATCGGGATTCCGATGTCAAAAATGCCAAATTTGTTCGTGGACGTCCGTCAAGATGTTGTCTATGCATACAATTGGCCATCACGGCTTTTTCGACCCATTTGGAAGGTCAAACGAGCCCCGAAGCGAGTATACGCCTCATTTTGACGATTTTCGTGTGCTATTGCACACCATTTTTTGGGTGATCGGGATTCCGACGTCAAAAATGCCAAATTTGTTCGTGGACGTCCGTCAAGACGTTGTCTATGCATACGGTTGGCATTCACGGCTTTTCTGGGCCATTTGGAAGGTCAAACGAGCCCCGAAGCGAGCATACGCCTTATTTTGACGATTTTCGTGTGCTATTGCACACCATTTTTTGGGTGATCAGGATTCCGACGTCAAAAATGCCAAATTTGTTCGTGGACGTCCGTCAAGACGTTGTCTATGCATACGGTTGGCCATCACGGCTTTTCCGACCCATTTGGAAGGTCAAACGAGCCCCGAAGCGAGCATACGCCTCATTTTGACGATTTTCGTGTGCTATTGCACACCATTTTTTGGGTGATCAGGATTCCGACGTCAAAAATGCCAAATTTGTTCGTGGACGTCCGTCAAGACGTTGTCTATGCATACGGTTGGCCATCACGGCTTTTCCGACCCATTTGGAAGGTCAAACGAGCCCCGAAGCGAGCATACGCCTCATTTTGACGATTTTCGTGTGCTATTGCACACCATTTTTTGGGTGATCAGGATTCCGACGTCAAAAATGCCAAATTTGTTTGTGGACGTCTGTCAAGACGTTGTCTATGCATACGGTTGGCCATCACGGCTTTTCTGGGCCATTTGAAAGGTTAAACGAGCCCCGAAGCGACCATACACCTCATTTTGACGATTTTTGTGTGCTATTGCACACCAGTTTTTGGGTGGTCGAGATTCCGACGTCAAAAATGCCAAATTTGTTCGTGGACATCCGTCAAGACGTTGTCTATGCATACGGTTGGCCATCACGGCTTTTCCGACCCATTTGGAAGGTCAAACGAGCCCCGAAGCGAGCATACGCCTCATTTTGACGATTTTCGTGTGCTATTGCACACCATTTTTTGGGTGATCAGGATTCCGACGTCAAAAATTCCAAATTTGTTCGTGGACGTCCGTCAAGACGTTGTCTATGCATACGGTTGGCCATCACGGCTTTTCCGACCCATTTGGAAGGTCAAACGAGCCCCGAAGCGAGCATACGCCTCATTTTGACGATTTTCGTGTGCTATTGCACACCATTTTTTGGGTGATCAGGATTCCGACGTCAAAAATGCCAAATTTGTTCGTGGACGTCAGTCAAGACGTTGTCTATGCATACGGTTGGCCATCATGGCTTTTCCGACCCATCTGGAAGGTCAAACGAGCCCCGAAGCAAGCATACGCCTCATTTTGATGATTTTCGTGTGCTATTGCACACCATTTTTTGGGTGATCAGGATTCCGACGTCAAAAATGCCAAATTTGTTTGTGGACACCCGTCAAGACGTTGTCTATGCATACGGTTGGCCATCACGGCTTTTCAGACCCATTTGGAAGGTCAAACGAGCCCCGAAGCGAGCATACGCCTAATTTTGACGATTTTCGTATGCTATTGCACACCATTTTTTGGGTGATCAGGATTCTGACGTCAAAAATGCCAAATTTGTTAGTGGACGTCCGTCAAGACGTTGTCTATGCATACGGTTGGCCATCACGGCTTTTCTAGGCCATTTGGAAGGTCAAACGAGCCCAAAACGAGCATACGCCTAATTTTGACGATTTTCGTGTGCTATTGCACACCATTTTTTGGGTGATCGAGATTCCGACGTCAAAAATGCAAAATTTGTTCGTGGACGTCCGTCAAGACGTTGTCTATGCATACGATTGGCCATCACGGCTTTTCCGACCCATTTGGAAGGTCAAACGAGCCCTGAAGCGAGCATACGCCTCATTTTGACGATTTTCGTGTGCTATTGCACACCATTTTTTGGGTGATCAGGATTACGACGTCAAATATGCCAAATTTGTTCGTGGACGGCCGTCAAGACGTTGTCTATGCATACGGTTGGCCATCACGGCTTTTCCGACCCATTTGGAAGGTCAATCGAGCCCCGAAGCGAGCATATGCCTCATTTTGATGATTTTCGTGTGCTATTGCACACCATTTTTTGGGTGATCAGGATTCCGACGTCAAAAATGCCAAATTTGTTCGTGGACGTCCGTCAAGACGTTTTCTATGCATACGGTTGGCCATCACGGCTTTTCCGGGCCATTTGGAAGGTCAAACGAGCCCCGAAGCGAGCATACGCCTCATTTTGAAGATTTTCGTGTGCTATTGCACACCATTTTTTGAGTGATCGGTATTTCGACGTCAAAAATGCCAAATTTGTTCGTAGACGTCCGTCAAGACGTTGTCTATGCATACGGTTGTCCATCACGGCTTTTCCGACCTATTTGGAAGGTCAAACGAGCCCTGAAGCGAGCATACGCCTCATTTTGACGATTTTCGTGTGCTATTGCACACCCATTTTTGGGTGATCAGGAATACGACGTCAAATATGCCAAATTTGTTCGTGGACGGCCGTCAAGACGTTGTCTATGCATACGGTTGGCCATCACGGCTTTTCCGACCCATTTGGAAGGTCAATCGAGCCCCGAAGCGAGCATATGCCTCATTTTGATGATTTTCGTGTGCTATTGCACACCATTTTTTGGGTGATCAGGATTCCGACGTCAAAAATGCCAAATTTGTTCGTGGACGTCCGTCAAGACGTTGTCTATGCATATGGTTGGCCATCACGGCTTTTCTGGGCCATTTGGAAGATCAAACGAGCCCCGGAGCGAGCATACGCCTCATTTTGACGATTTTCGTGTGCTATTGCACTTCATTTTTTGGGTGATCGGGATTCCGACGTCAAAAATGCTAAATTTGTTCGTGGACGTCCCTCAAGACGTTGTCTATGCATACGGTTGGCCATCACGGCTTTTCCGACCCATTTGGAAGGTCAAACGAGCCCCGAAGCGAGCATACGCCTCATTTTGACGATTTTCGTGTGCTATTGCACACCATTTTTTGGGTGATCAGGATTCCGACGTCAAAAATGCCAAAATTATTCGTGGACGTCCGTCAAGACGTTGTCTATGCATACGGTTGGCCATCACGGCTTTTCCGACCTATTTGGAAGGTCAAACGAGCCCCGAAGCGAGCATACGCCTCATTTTGACGATTTTCGTGTGCTATTGCACACCATTTTTTGGGTGATCAGGATTCCGACGTCAAAAATGCCAAATTTGTTCGTGGACGTCCGTCAAGATGTTGTCTATGCATACGGTTGGCCATCACGGCTTTTCCGACCCATTTGGAAGGTCAAACGATCCCCGAAGCGAGCATACGCCTCATTTTGATGATTTTCGTGTGCTATTTCACACCATTTTTTGGGTGATCAAGATTCCGACGTCAAAAATGCAAAATTTGTTCGTGGACGTCCGTCAAGACGTTGTCTATGCATACGGTTGGCCATCACGTCTTTTCCGACCCATTTGGAAGGTCAAACGAGCCCCGAAGCGAGCATACGCCTCATTTTGACGATTTTCGTGTGCTATTGCACACCATTTTTTGGGTGATCGGGATTCCGACGTCAAAAATGCCAAATTTGTTCGTGGACGTCTGTCAAGACGTTGTCTATGCATACGGTTGGCCATCACGGCTTTTCTGGGCCATTTGGAAGGTCAAACGAGCCCCGAAGCGAGCATACGCCTCATTTTGACGATTTTCGTGTGCTATTGCACACCATTTTTTGGGTGATCGGGATTCCGACGTCAAAAATGCCAAATTTGTTCGTGGACGTCCGTCAAGACGTTGTCTATGCATACGGTTGGCCATCACGGCTTTTCCGACCCATTTGGAAGGTCAAACGAGCCCCGAAGCGAGCATACGCCTCATTTTGACGATTTTTGTGCGCTATTGCACACCATTTTTTGGGTGATCAGTATTCCGACGTCAAAAATGCCAAATTTTTTCGTGGACGTCCGTCAAGACGTTGTCTATGCATACGGTTGGCCATCACGGCTTTTCCGACCCATTTGGAAGGTCAAACGAGCCCCGAAGCAAGCATACGCCTCATTTTGACGATTTTCGTGTGCTATTGCACTTCATTTTTTGGGTGGTCGAGATTCTGACGTCAAAAATGCCAAATTTGTTCGTGGACGTCCGTCAAGATGTTGTCTATGCATACGGTTGGCCATCACGGCTTTTCCGACCCATTTGGAAGGTCAAACGAGCCCCGAAGCGAGCATACGCCTCATTTTGACGATTTTCGTGTGCTATTGCACACCATTTTTTGGGTGATCAGGATTCCGACGTCAAAAATGCCAAATTTGTTCGTGGACGTCCGTCAAGACGTTGTCTATGCATACGGTTGGCCATCACGGCTTTTCCGACCCATTTGGAAGGTCAAACGAGCCCCGAAGCGAGCATACGCCTCATTTTGACGATTTTCGTGTGCTATTGCACACCATTTTTTGGGTGATCAGGATTCCGACGTCAAAAATGCCAAATTTGTTCGTGGACGTCAGTCAAGACGTTGTCTATGCATACGGTTGGCCATCACGGCTTTTCCGACCCATTTGGAAGGTCAAACGAGCCCCGAAGCAAGCATACGCCTCATTTTGATGATTTTCGTGTGCTATTGCACACCATTTTTTGGGTGATCAGGATTCCGACGTCAAAAATGCCAAATTTGTTTGTGGACACCCGTCAAGACGTTGTCTATGCATACAGTTGGCCATTACGGCTTTTCCGACCCATTTGGAAGGTAAAACGAGCCCCGAAGCGAGCATACGCCTCATTTTGACGATTTTCGTGTGCTATTGCACACCATTTTTTGGGTGAGCAGGATTCCGACGTCAAAAATGCCAAATTTGTTCGTGGACGTCCGTCAAGACGTTGTCTATGCATACGGTCTGCCATCACGGCTTTTCTGGGCCATTTGAAAGGTCAAACGAGCCCCAAAGCGACCATACGCCTCATTTTGACGATTTTCGTGTGCTATTGCACACCATTTTTTGGGTGATCGGGATTCCGACGTCAAAAATGCAAAATTTATTCGTGGACGTCCGTCAAGACGTTGTCTATGCATACGGTTGGCCATCACGGCTTTTCCGACCCATTTGGAAGGTCAAACGAGCCCCGAAGCGAGCATACGCCTCATTTTGACGATTTTCGTGTGCTATTGCACACCATTTTTTGGGTGATCGGGATTCCGACGTCAAAAATGCCAAATTTGTTCATGGACGTCTGTCAAGACGTTGTCTATGCATACGGTTGGCCATCACGGCTTTTCTGGGCCATTTGGAAGGTCAAACGAGCCCCGAAGCGAACATACGCCTCATTTTGACGATTTTCGTGTGCTATTGCACACCATTTTTTGGGTGATCGGGATTCCGACGTCAAAAATGCCAAATTTGTTCGTGGACGTCCATCAAGACGTTGTCTATGCATACGGTTGGCCATCACGGCTTTTCCGACCCATTTGGAAGGTGAAACGAGCCCCGAAGCGAGCATACAACTCATTTTGACGATTTTCGTGTGCTATTGCACACCATTTTTTGGGTGATCATGATTTCGACGTCAAAAATGCCAAATTTGTTCGTGAACGTCCGTCAAGACGTTGTCTATGCATACGGTTGGCCATCACGGCTTTTCCGACCCATTTAGAAGGTCAAACGAGCCCCGAAGCGAGCATACGCCTCATTTTGACGATATTCATGTGCTATTGCACACCATTTTTTGGGTGATCGGGATTCCGACGTCAAAAATGCCAAATTTTTTCGTGGGCGTCCGTCAAGACGTTGTCTATGCATACGGTTGGCCATCACGACTTTTCTGGGCCATTTGGAAGGTCAAACGAGCCCCGAAGCGAGCATACGCCTCATTTTGACGATTTTCTTGTGCTATTGCACACCATTTTTTGGGTGATCGGGATTCCGATGTCAAAAATGCCAAATTTGTTCGTGGACGTCCGTCAAGATGTTGTCTATGCATACAGTTGGCCATCACGGCTTTTTCGACCCATTTGGAAGGTCAAACGAGCCCCGAAGCGAGTATACGCCTCATTTTGACGATTTTCGTGTGCTATTGCACACCATTTTTTGGGTGATCGGGATTCCGACGTCAAAAATGCCAAATTTGTTCGTGGACGTCCGTCAAGACGTTGTCTATGCATACGGTTGGCATTTACGGCTTTTCAGGGCCATTTGGAAGGTCAAACGAGCCCCGAAGCGAGCATACGCCTTATTTTGACGATTTTCGTGTGCTATTGCACACCATTTTTTGGGTGATCAGGATTCCGACGTCAAAAATGCCAAATTTGTTCGTGGACGTCCGTCAAGACGTTGTCTATGCATACGGTTGGCCATCACGGCTTTTCCGACCCATTTGGAAGGTCAAACGAGCCCCGAAGCGAGCATACGCCTCATTTTGACGATTTTCGTGTGCTATTGCACACCATTTTTTGGGTGATCGGGATTCCGACGTCAAAAATGCCAAATTTGTTCATGGACGTCTGTCAAGACGTTGTCTATGCATACGGTTGGCCATCACGGCTTTTCTGGGCCATTTGGAAGGTCAAACGAGCCCCGAAGCGAACATACGCCTCATTTTGATGATTTTCGTGTGCTATTGCACACCATTTTTTGGGTGATCGGGATTCCGACGTCAAAAATGCCAAATTTGTTCGTGGACGTCCATCAAGACGTTGTCTATGCATACGGTTGGCCATCACGGCTTTTCCGACCCATTTGGAAGGTGAAACGAGCCCCGAAGCGAGCATACAACTCATTTTGACGATTTTCGTGTGCTATTGCACACCATTTTTTGGGTGATCAGGATTTCGACGTCAAAAATGCCAAATTTGTTCGTGAACGTCCGTCAAGACGTTGTCTATGCATACGGTTGGCCATCACGGCTTTTCCGACCCATTTAGAAGGTCAAACGAGCCCCGAAGCGAGCATACGCCTCATTTTGACGATATTCATGTGCTATTGCACACCATTTTTTGGGTGATCGGGATTCCGACGTCAAAAATGCCAAATTTTTTCGTGGGCGTCCGTCAAGACGTTGTCTATGCATACGGTTGGCCATCACGACTTTTCTGGGCCATTTGGAAGGTCAAACGAGCCCCGAAGCGAGCATACGCCTCATTTTGACGATTTTCTTGTGCTATTGCACACCATTTTTTGGGTGATCGGGATTCCGATGTCAAAAATGCCAAATTTGTTCGTGGACGTCCGTCAAGATGTTGTCTATGCATACAGTTGGCCATCACGGCTTTTTCGACCCATTTGGAAGGTCAAACGAGCCCCGAAGCGAGTATACGCCTCATTTTGACGATTTTCGTGTGCTATTGCACACCATTTTTTGGGTGATCGGGATTCCGACGTCAAAAATGCCAAATTTGTTCGTGGACGTCCGTCAAGACGTTGTCTATGCATACGGTTGGCATTCACGGCTTTTCAGGGCCATTTGGAAGGTCAAACGAGCCCCGAAGCGAGCATACGCCTTATTTTGACGATTTTCGTGTGCTATTGCACACCATTTTTTGGGTGATCAGGATTCCGACGTCAAAAATGCCAAATTTGTTCGTGGACGTCCATCAAGACGTTGTCTATGCATACGGTTGGCCATCACGGCTTTTCCGACCCATTTGGAAGGTCAAACGAGCCCCGAAGCGAGCATACGCCTCATTTTGACGATTTTCGTGTGCTATTGCACACCATTTTTTGGGTGATCAGGATTCCGACGTCAAAAATGCCAAATTTGTTCGTGGACGTCCGTCAAGACGTTGTCTATGCATACGGTTGTCCATCACGGCTTTTCCGACCCATTTGGAAGGTCAAACGAGCCCCGAAGCGAGCATACGCCTCATTTTGACGATTTTCGTGTGCTATTGCACACCATTTTTTGGGTGATCAGGATTCCGACGTCAAAAATGCCAAATTTGTTTGTGGACGTCTGTCAAGACGTTGTCTATGCATACGGTTGGCCATCACGGCTTTTCTGGGCCATTTGAAAGGTTAAACGAGCCCCGAAGCGACCATACACCTCATTTTGACGATTTTTGTGTGCTATTGCACACCAGTTTTTGGGTGATCGGGATTCCGACGTCAAAAATGCCAAATTTGTTCGTGGACGTCCGTCAAGACGTTGTCTATGCATACGGTTGGCCATCACGACTTTTCCGACCCATTTGGAAGGTTAAACGAGCCCCGAAGCAAGCATACGCCTCATTTTGACGATTTTCGTGTGCTATTGCACTTAATTTTTTGGGTGGTCGAGATTCCGACGTCAAAAATGCCAAATTTGTTCGTGGACATCCGTCAAGACGTTGTCTATGCGTACGGTTGGCCATCACGGCTTTTCCGACCCATTTGGAAGGTCAAACGAGCCCCGAAGCGAGCATACGCCTCATTTTGACGATTTTCGTGTGCTATTGCACACCATTTTTTGGGTGATCAGGATTCCGACGTCAAAAATTCCAAATTTGTTCGTGGACGTCCGTCAAGACGTTGTCTATGCATACGGTTGGCCATCACGGCTTTTCCGACCCATTTGGAAGGTCAAACGAGCCCCGAAGCGAGCATACGCCTCATTTTGACGATTTTTGTGTGCTATTGCACACCATTTTTTGGGTGATCAGGATTCCGACGTCAAAAATGCCAAATTTGTTCGTGGACGTCAGTCAAGACGTTGTCTATGCATACGGTTGGCCATCACGGCTTTTCCGACCCATCTGGAAGGTCAAACGAGCCCCGAAGCAAGCATACGCCTCATTTTGATGATTTTCGTGTGCTATTGCACACCATTTTTTGGGTGATCAGGATTCCGACGTCAAAAATGCCAAATTTGTTTGTGGACACCCGTCAAGACGTTGTCTATGCATACGGTTGGCCATCACGGCTTTTCAGACCCATTTGGAAGGTCAAACGAGCCCCGAAGCGAGCATAAACCTAATTTTAACGATTTTCGTATGCTATTGCACACCATTTTTTGGGTGATCAGGATTCCGACGTCAAAAATGCCAAATTTGTTCGTGGACGTCCGTCAAGACGTTGTCTATGCATACGGTCTGCCATCACGGCTTTTCTGGGCCATTTGAAAGGTCAAACGAGCCCCAAAGCGACCATACGCCTCATTTTGACGATTTTCGTGTGCTATTGCACACCATTTTTTGGGTGATCGGGATTCCGACGTCAAAAATGCAAAATTTGTTCGTGGACGTCCGTCAAGACGTTGTCTATGCATACGGTTGGCCATCACGGCTTTTCCGACCCATTTGGAAGGTGAAACGAGCCCCGAAGCGAGCATACAACTCATTTTGACGATTTTCGTGTGCTATTGCACACCATTTTTTGGTTGATCAGGATTTCGACGTCAAAAATGCCAAATTTGTTCGTGAACATCCGTCAAGACGTTGTCTATGCATACAGTTGGCCATCACGGCTTTTCCGACCCATTTAGAAGGTCAAACGAGCCCCGAAGCGAGCATACGCCTCATTTTGACGATATTCATGTGCTATTGCACACCATTTTTTGGGTGATCGGGATTCCGACGTCAAAAATGCCAAATTTTTTCGTGGGCGTCCGTCAAGACGTTGTCTATGCATACGGTTGGCCATCACGGCTTTTCTGGGCCATTTGGAAGGTCAAACGAGCCCCGAAGCGAGCATACGCCTCATTTTGACGATTTTTGTGTGCTATTGCACACCAGTTTTTGGGTGATCGGGATTCCGACGTCAAAAATGCCAAATTTGTTCGTGGACGTCCGTCAAGACGTTGTCTATGCATACGGTTGGCCATCACGACTTTTCCGACCCATTTGGAAGGTCAAACGAGCCCCGAAGCAAGCATACGCCTCGTTTTGACGATTTTCGTGTGCTATTGCACTTCATTTTTTGGGTGGTCGAGATTCCGACGTCAAAAATGCCAAATTTGTTCGTGGACATCCGTCAAGACGTTGTCTATGCATACGGTTGGCCATCACTGCTTTTCCGACCCATTTGGAAGGTCAAACGAGCCCCGAAGCGAGCATACGCCTCATTTTGACGATTTTCGTGTGCTATTGCACACCATTTTTTGGGTGATCGGGATTCCGACGTCAAAAATGCCAAATTTGTTCGTGGACGTCCATCAAGACGTTGTCTATGCATACGGTTGGCCATCACGGCTTTTCCGACCCATTTGGAAGGTGAAACGAGCCCCGAAGCGAGCATACAACTCATTTTGACGATTTTCGTGTGCTATTGCACACCATTTTTTGGTTGATCAGGATTTCGACGTCAAAAATGCCAAATTTGTTCGTGAACGTCCGTCAAGACGTTGTCTATGCATACAGTTGGCCATCACGGCTTTTCCGACCCATTTAGAAGGTCAAACGAGCCCCGAAGCGAGCATACGCCTCATTTTGACGATATTCATGTGCTATTGCACACCATTTTTTGGGTGATCGGGATTCCGACGTCAAAAATGCCAAATTTTTTCGTGGGCGTCCGTCAAGACGTTGTCTATGCATACGATTGGCCATCACGGCTTTTCTGGGCCATTTGGAAGGTCAAACGAGCCCCGAAGCGAGCATACGCCTCATTTTGACGATTTTTGTGTGCTATTGCACACCAGTTTTTGGGTGATCGGGATTCCGACGTCAAAAATGCCAAATTTGTTCGTGGACGTCCGTCAAGACGTTGTCTATGCATACGGTTGGCCATCACGACTTTTCCGACCCATTTGGAAGGTCAAACGAGCCCCGAAGCAAGCATACGCCTCATTTTGACGATTTTCGTGTGCTATTGCACTTCATTTTTTGGGTGGTCGAGATTCCGACGTCAAAAATGCCAAATTTGTTCGTGGACATCCGTAAAGACGTTGTCTATGCATACGGTTGGCCATCACGGCTTTTCCGACCCATTTGGAAGGTCAAACGAGCCCCGAAGCGAGCATACGCCTCATTTTGACGATTTTCGTGTGCTATTGCACACCATTTTTTGGGTGATCAGGATTCCGACGTCAAAAATTCCAAATTTGTTCGTGCACGTCCGTCAAGACGTTGTCTATGCATACGGTTGGCCATCACGACTTTTCCGACCCATTTAGAAGGTCAAACGAGCCCCGAAGCGAGCATACGCCTCATTTTGACGATATTCATGTGCTATTGCACACCATTTTTTGGGTGATCGGGATTCCGACGTCAAAAATGCCAAATTTTTTCGTGGGCGTCCGTCAAGACGTTGTCTATGCATACGGTTGGCCATCACGGCTTTTCCGACCCATTTGGAAGGTCAAACGAGCCCCGAAGCGAGCATACGCCTCATTTTGACGATTTTTGTGTGCTATTGCACACCAGTTTTTGGGTGATCGGGATTCCGACGTCAAAAATGCCAAATTTGTTCGTGGACGTCCGTCAAGACGTTGTCTATGCATACGGTTGGCCATCACGACTTTTCCGACCCATTTGGAAGGTCAAACGAGCCCCGAAGCAAGCATACGCCTCATTTTGACGTTTTTCGTGTGCTATTGCACTTCATTTTTTGGGTGGTCGAGATTCCGACGTCAAAAATGCAAAATTTGTTCGTGGACATCCGTCAAGACGTTGTCTATGCATACGGTTGGCCATCACGGCTTTTCCGACCCATTTGGAAGGTCAAACGAGCCCCAAAGCGAGCATACGCCTCATTTTGACGATTTTCGTGTGCTATTGCACACCATTTTTTGGGTGATCAGGATTCCGACGTCAAAAATTCCAAATTTGTTCGTGGACGTCCGTCAAGACGTTGTCTATGCATACGGTTGGCCATCACGGCTTTTCCGACCCATTTGGAAGGTCAAACGAGCCCCGAAGCGAGCATACGCCTCATTATGACGATTTTCGTGTGCTATTGCACACCATTTTTTGGGTGATCAGGATTCCGACGTCAAAAATGCCAAATTTGTTCGTGGACGTCAGTCAAGACGTTGTCTATGCATACGGTTGGCCATCACGGCTTTTCCGACCCATTTGGAAGGTCAAACGAGCCCCGAAGCAAGCATACGCCTCATTTTGATGATTTTCGTGTGCTATTGCACACCATTTTTTGGGTGATCAGGATTCCGACGTCAAAAATTTAAAATTTGTTCGTGGACGTCAGTCAAGACGTTGTCTATGCATACGGTTGGCCATCACGGCTTTTCCGACCCATTTGGAAGGTCAAACGAGCCCCGAAGCAAGCATACGCCTCATTTTGATGATTTTCGTGTGCTATTGCACACCATTTTTTGGGTGATCAGGATTCCGACGTCAAAAATGCCAAATTTGTTTGTGGACACCCGTCAAGACGTTGTCTATGCATACGGTTGTCCATCACGGCTTTTCCAACCCATTTGGAAGGTCAAACGAGCCCCGAAGCGAGCATACGCCTCATTTTGACGATTTTCTTATGCTATTGCACACCATTTTTTGGGTGATCAGGATTCCGACGTCAAAAATGCCAAATTTGTTCGTGGACGTCTGTCAAGACGTTGTCTATGCATACGGTTGGCCATCACGGCTTTTCTGGGCCATTTGGAAGGTCAAACGAGCCCCGAAGCGAACATACGCCTCATTTTGACGATTTTCGTGTGCTATTGCACACCATTTTTTGGGTGATCGGGATTCCGACGTCAAAAATGCAAAATTTGTTCGTGGACGTCCATCAAGACGTTGTCTATGCATACGGTTGGCCATCACGGCTTTTCCGACCCATTTGGAAGGTGAAACGAGCCCCGAAGCGAGCATACAACTCATTTTGATGATTTTCGTGTGCTATTGCACACCATTTTTTGGTTGATCAGGATTTCGACGTCAAAAATGCCAAATTTGTTCGTGAACGTCCGTCAAGACGTTGTCTATGCATACGGTTGGCAATCACGGCTTTTCCGACACATTTAGAAGGTCAAACGAGCCCCGAAGCGAGCATACGCCTCATTTTGACGATATTCATATGCTATTGCACACCATTTTTTGGGTGATCGGGATTCCGACGTCAAAAATGCCAAATTTTTTCGTGGGCGTCCGTCAAGACGTTGTCTATGCATACGGTATGCCATCACGGCTTTTCTGGGCCATTTGGAAGGTCAAACGAGCCCCGAAGTGAGCTTACGCCTCATTTTGACGATTTTCGTGTGCTATTGCACACCATTTTTTGGGTGATCGGGATTCCGATGTCAAAAATGCCAAATTTGTTCGTGGACGTCCGTCAAGACGTTGTCTATGCATACAGTTGGCCATCACGGCTTCTTCGACCCATTTGGAAGGTCAAACGAGCCCCGAAGCGAGCATACGCCTCATTTTGACGATTTTCGTGTGCTATTGCACACCATTTTTTGGGTGATCGGGATTCCGACGTCAAAAATGCCAAATTTGTTCGTGGACGTCCGTCAAGACGTTGTCTATGCATACGGTTGGCATTCACGGCTTTTCTGGGCCATTTGGAAGGTCAAACGAGCCCCGAAGCGAGCATACGCCTCATTTTGACGATTTTCGTGTGCTATTGCACACCATTTTTTGGGTGATCGGGATTCCGACGTCAAAAATGCCAAATTTGTTTGTGGACGTCCGTCAAGACGTTGTCTATGCATACGGTTGGCCATCACGGCTTTTCTGGGACATTTGGAAGGTCAAACGAGCCCCGAAGCGAGCATACGCCTCATTTTGACGATTTTCGTGTGCTATTGCACACCATTTTTTGGGTGATCGAGATTCCGATGTCAAAAATGCCAAATTTGTTCGTGGATGTCCGTCAAGACGTTGTCTATATATACGGTTGGCCATCACGGCTTTTCTGGGCCATTTGGAAGGTCAAACGAGCCCCGAAGCGAGCATACGCCTGATTTTGACGATGTTCTTGGGTGATCGGGATTCCGACGTCAAAAATGCCAAATTTGTTCGTGGACGTCCATCAAGACGTTGTCTATGCATACGGTTGGCCATCACGACTTTTCTGGGCCATTTGGAAGGTCAAACGAGCCCAGAAGCGAGCATACGCCTCATTTTGACGATTTTCGTGTGCTATTGCACACCATTTTTTGGGTGATCGGGATTCCGACGTCCAAAATGCCAAATTTGTTCATGGACGTCCGTCAAGACGTTGTCTATGCATACGGTTGGCCATCACGGCTTTTCTGGGCCATTGGGAAGGTCAAACGAGCCCCGAAGCGAGCATACGCCTCATTTTGATGATTTTCGTGTGCTATTGCACACCATTTTTTGGGTGATCGGGATTCCGACGTCAAAAATGCCAAATTTGTTCGTGGACGTCCGTCAAGACGTTGTCTATGCATACAGTTGGCCATCACGGCTTTTCTGGGCCATTTGGAAGGTCAAACGAGCCCCGAAGCGAGCATACCCCTCATTTTGACGATTTTCGTGTGCTATTGCACACCATTTTTTGGGTGATCGGGATTCCGACGTCAAAAATGCCAAATTTGTTCGTTGACGTCCGTCAAGACATTGTCTATGCATACGGTTGGCCATCACGGCTTTTCTGGGCCATTTGGAAGGTCAAACGAGCCCCGAAGCGAGCATACGCCTCATTTTGACGATTTTCGTGTGCTATTGCACACCATTTTTTGGGTGATCGGGATTCCGACGTCAAAAATGCAAAATTTGTTCGTGGACGTCCATCAAGATGTTGTCTATTCATACGGTTGGCCATCACGGCTTTTCTGGGCCATTTGGAAGGTCAAACGAGCCCCAAAGCGAGCATACGCCTCATTTTGACGATTTTCTTGGGTGATCGGGATTTCAACGTCAAAAATGCCAAATTTGTTCGTGGACGTCCGTCAAGACGTTGTCTATGCATACGGTTGGCCATCACGGCTTTTCTGGGCCATTTGGAAGGTCAAACGAGCCCCGAAGCGAGCATACGCCTCATTTTGACGATTTTCGTGTGCTGTTGCACACCATTTTTTGGGTGATCGAGATTCCGACGTAAAAAATGCCAAATTTGTTCGTGGACGTCCGTCAAGACGCTGTCTATGCATACGGTATGCCATCACGGCTTTTCCGACCTATTTGGAAGGTCAAACGAGCCCCGAAGCGAGCATACGCCTCATTTTGACGATTTTTGTGTGCTATTGCACACCATTTTTTGGGTGATCGGGATTCCGACGTAAAAATGCCAAATTTTTTCGTGGACGTCCGTCAAGACGTTGTCTATGCATACGGTTGGCCATCACGGCTTTTTCGACCCATTTGGAAGGTCAAACGAGCCCCAAAGCGAGCATACGCCTCATTTTGACGATTTTTGTGTGCTATTGCACACCATTTTTTGGGTGATCGGGATTCCGACGTCAAAAATGCCAAATTTTTTCGTGGGCGTCCGTCAAGACGTTGTCTATGCATACGGTATGCCATCACGGCTTTTCTGGGCCATTTGGAAGGTCAAACGAGCCCCGAAGTGAGCTTACGCCTCATTTTGACGATTTTCGTGTGCTATTGCACACCATTTTTTGGGTGATCGGGATTCCGATGTCAAAAATGCCAAATTTGTTCGTGGACGTCCGTCAAGACGTTGTCTATGCATACAGTTGGCCATCACGGCTTCTTCGACCCATTTGGAAGGTCAAACGAGCCCCGAAGCGAGCATACGCCTCATTTTGACGATTTTCGTGTGCTATTGCACACCATTTTTTGGGTGATCGGGATTCCGACGTCAAAAATGCCAAATTTGTTCGTGGACGTCCGTCAAGACGTTGTCTATGCATACGGTTGGCATTCACGGCTTTTCTGGGCCATTTGGAAGGTCAAACGAGCCCCGAAGCGAGCATACGCCTCATTTTGACGATTTTCGTGTGCTATTGCACACCATTTTTTGGGTGATCGGGATTCCGACGTCAAAAATGCCAAATTTGTTTGTGGACGTCCGTCAAGACGTTGTCTATGCATACGGTTGGCCATCACGGCTTTTCTGGGACATTTGGAAGGTCAAACGAGCCCCGAAGCGAGCATACGCCTCATTTTGACGATTTTCGTGTGCTATTGCACACCATTTTTTGGGTGATCGAGATTCCGATGTCAAAAATGCCAAATTTGTTCGTGGATGTCCGTCAAGACGTTGTCTATATATACGGTTGGCCATCACGGCTTTTCTGGGCCATTTGGAAGGTCAAACGAGCCCCGAAGCGAGCATACGCCTGATTTTGACGATGTTCTTGGGTGATCGGGATTCCGACGTCAAAAATGCCAAATTTGTTCGTGGACGTCCATCAAGACGTTGTCTATGCATACGGTTGGCCATCACGACTTTTCTGGGCCATTTGGAAGGTCAAACGAGCCCAGAAGCGAGCATACGCCTCATTTTGACGATTTTCGTGTGCTATTGCACACCATTTTTTGGGTGATCGGGATTCCGACGTCCAAAATGCCAAATTTGTTCATGGACGTCCGTCAAGACGTTGTCTATGCATACGGTTGGCCATCACGGCTTTTCTGGGCCATTGGGAAGGTCAAACGAGCCCCGAAGCGAGCATACGCCTCATTTTGATGATTTTCGTGTGCTATTGCACACCATTTTTTGGGTGATCGGGATTCCGACGTCAAAAATGCCAAATTTGTTCGTGGACGTCCGTCAAGACGTTGTCTATGCATACAGTTGGCCATCACGGCTTTTCTGGGCCATTTGGAAGGTCAAACGAGCCCCGAAGCGAGCATACCCCTCATTTTGACGATTTTCGTGTGCTATTGCACACCATTTTTTGGGTGATCGGGATTCCGACGTCAAAAATGCCAAATTTGTTCGTTGACGTCCGTCAAGACATTGTCTATGCATACGGTTGGCCATCACGGCTTTTCTGGGCCATTTGGAAGGTCAAACGAGCCCCGAAGCGAGCATACGCCTCATTTTGACGATTTTCGTGTGCTATTGCACACCATTTTTTGGGTGATCGGGATTCCGACGTCAAAAATGCAAAATTTGTTCGTGGACGTCCGTCAAGATGTTGTCTATTCATACGGTTGGCCATCACGGCTTTTCTGGGCCATTTGGAAGGTCAAACGAGCCCCAAAGCGAGCATACGCCTCATTTTGACGATTTTCTTGGGTGATCGGGATTTCAACGTCAAAAATGCCAAATTTGTTCGTGGACGTCCGTCAAGACGTTGTCTATGCATACGGTTGGCCATCACGGCTTTTCTGGGCCATTTGGAAGGTCAAACGAGCCCCGAAGCGAGCATACGCCTCATTTTGACGATTTTCGTGTGCTGTTGCACACCATTTTTTGGGTGATCGAGATTCCGACGTAAAAAATGCCAAATTTGTTCGTGGACGTCCGTCAAGACGCTGTCTATGCATACGGTATGCCATCACGGCTTTTCCGACCTATTTGGAAGGTCAAACGAGCCCCGAAGCGAGCATACGCCTCATTTTGACGATTTTTGTGTGCTATTGCACACCATTTTTTGGGTGATCGGGATTCCGACGTAAAAATGCCAAATTTTTTCGTGGACGTCCGTCAAGACGTTGTCTATGCATACGGTTGGCCATCACGGCTTTTTCGACCCATTTGGAAGGTCAAACGAGCCCCAAAGCGAGCATACGCCTCATTTTGACGATTTTCGTGTGCTATTGCACACCATTTTTTGGGTGATCGGGATTCCAACGTCAAAAATGCCAAATTTGTTCGTGGATGTCCGTCAAGACGTTGTCTATGCATACGGTTGGCCATCACGGCTTTTCCGACCCATTTGGAAGGTCAAACGAGCCCCGAAGCGAGCATACGCCTCATTTTGACGATTTTCGTGTGCTATTGCACACCATTTTTTGGGTGATCAGGATTCCGACGTCAAAAATGCCAAATTTGTTCGTGGACGTCCGTCAAGAAGTTTTCTATGCATACGATTGGCCATCACAACTTTTCCGACCCATTTGGAAGGTCAAACGAGCCCCGAAGCGAGCATACGCCTCATTTCAACGATTTTCATATGCTATTGCACACCATTTTTTGGGTGATCGGGATTCCAACGTTAAAAATGCCAAATTTATTTGTGGACGTCCGTCAAGACGTTGTCTATGCATACGTTTGGCCATCACGGCTTTTCTGACCCATTTGGAAGGTCAAACGAGCCCCGAAGCGAGCATACGCCTTATTTCGATGATTTTCGTGTGCTATAGCACACTATTTTTTGGGTGATCCAAATTCTGACGTCAAAAATGCCAAATTTTTTCGTGAAAGTCCGTCAAGACCTTCCCTATGCATACGGTTGGCCATCACAGCTTGTCCGGCCAATTTGGAATGTCAAACGAGCCCCGAAGCGAGCATACCCCTCATTTCGATGATTTTCGAGTGCGATAGCACACTAGTTTTTGGGTGATTCAGATTCCGACATCAAAAATGCTAAATTTTTACGTGGACGTCCGTCAAGACCTAGTCTATGCATACGGTTGGCCATCACGGCTTCTCCGGCTCTTTTGGAGGGTCAAACGAGCCCCGAAGCGAGCATACGCCTCATTTCGACGATTTTCGTGTGCTATAGCACACCATTTTTTGGGTGATATGGATTCCGACGTCAAAAATTCCAAATTTTTTTCATGGACGTCCGTCAAGACCTTTTCGATGCATACGGTTGGCCATCACGGCTTGTCCGGCCCATTTGGAGGGTCAAACGATCCCCGAAGCGAGCATACGCCTCATTTCGACGATTTTCGTGTGCTATAGCACACCATTTTTTGGGTGATCTAGATTCCGACGTCAATAATGCCAAATTTTTTCGTGGAAGTCCGTCAAGACCTTGTCTGTGCATACGGTTGGCCATCACGACTTGTCCGGCCCATTTGGAGGGTCAAACGATCCCTAAAGCGAGCATACGCCTCATTTCGACGATTTTCGTGTGCTATAGCACACCATTTGTTGGGTGATCCGGATTCCGACGTCAAAAATGCCAAATTTGTTCGTGGACGTCCGTCAAGACGTTTTCTATGCATACGGTTGGCCATCACGGCTTTTCTGGGCCATTTGGAAGGTCAAACGAGCCCCGGAGCGAGCATACGCCTTATTTTGATGATTTTCGTGTGCTATTGCACAACATTTTTTGGGTGATCGGGATTCCGACGTCAAAAATGCCAAATTTGTTCGTGGACGTCCGTCAAGACCTTGCCTATGCATACGGTTGGCCATCACAGCTTGTCCGGCCCATTTGGAGGGTCAAATGAGCCCCGAAGCGAGCATACCCCTCATTTCGATGATTTTCGTGTGCTATAGCACACCATTTTTTGAGTGATCCAGATTCCGATGTCAAAAATGCCAAATTTTCGTGGACATCCGTCAAGACCTTATCTTTGCATATGGTTGGCCATCACGGTTTGTCCGGCCCATTTGGAGGGTCAAACGAGCCCCGAATCGAGCATACGCCTCATTTCGACGATTTTCGTGTGCTATAGCATACCATTTTTTGGGTGATCCGGATTCCGATGTCAAAAATGTCAATTCGTGTGCTATAGCACAACATTATTTTGTGATCCAGATTCCGACGTCAAAAATGCCAAATTTTTTTGTGGACGTCCGTCAAGACCTTTTCTATTCATATGGTTGGCCATCAAAGCTTGTCCGGCGCATTTGGACGGTCAAACGAGCCCCGAAGCGAGCATACGCCTCATTTCGACGATTTTCGTGCGCTATAGCACACCATTTTTTGGGTGATCTGGATTCTGACGTCAAAAATGCCAAATTTTTTTGTGGACGTCCGTCAAAACCTTGTCTATGCATACGGTTGGCCATCACGGCTTGTCCGGCCCATTTGGAGGGTCAAACGAGCCCCAAAGCGAGCATATGCCTCATTTCGACGATTTTCGTGTGCTAAAGCACACCATTTTTTGGGTGATCCGGATTCTGACGTCAAAAATGCCAAACTTTTTCGTGGAAGTCCGTCAAGACCTTGTCTATGCATAAGGTTGGCCATCACGGCTTGTCCAGCCCATTTGGAGGGTCAAACGAGCCCCGAAGCGAGCATACGCGTCATTTCGACGATTTTCGTGTGCTATAGCACACCATTTTTTGGGTGATCCAGATTCAGACGTCAAAAATGCTAAATTTTTGTGGACATCCGTCAAGACCTTGTCTTTGCATACGGTTGGCCATCACGGTTTTTCCGGCCCATTTGGAGTGTCGAACGAGCCTCGAAACGAGCATACACCTCATTTTGACGATTTTCGTGTGCTATAGCACACCATTTTTTGGGTGATCTAGATTTCGACGTCAAAAATGCCAAATTTTTTCGTGGACGTCCGTCAAGACCTAGTCTATGCATACGGTTGGCCATCACGGCTTGTCCGGCCCATTTGGAGGGTCAAACGAGCCCCAAAGCGAGCATACGCCTCATTTCGACGATTTTCGTGTGCTATAGCACACGATTTTTGGGTGATCTGGATTCCGACGTCAAAAATTCTAATTTTTTTTCATGGACGTCCGTCAAGACCTTTTCTATGCATATGGTTGGCCATCACGGCTTGTCCGGCCCATTTGGAAGGTCAAACGAGCGCCGAAGCGAGCATACCTCTCATTTCGACGATTTCCGTGTGCTATAGCAAACCATTTTTTGGGTGATCCGTATTCCGATGTCAAAAATGCCAAAATTTTTCGTGGACGTCCGTCAAGACCTTGTCTATGCATACGGTTGGCCATCACGGCTTGTCCGGCCCATTTGGAGGGTCAAACAAGCCCCAAAGCGAGCATATGCCTCATTTCGACGATTTTCGTGTGCTATAGCACACGATTTTTTGGGTGATCTTGATTCCGACGTCAAAAATTCCAATTTTTTTCATGGACGTCCGTCAAGACCTTTTCTATGCATACGGTTGGCAATCACGGCTTGTCCGGCCAATTTGGAAGGTCAAACGAGCGCCGAAGCGAGCATACGCCATATTTCGATGATTTTCGTGTGCTATAGCACACCATTTTTTGGGTGATCTGGATTCCGACGTCAAAAATGCCTAATTTTTTCGTGGAAGTCCGTCAAGACCTTGTCTATGCATACGGTTGGCCATCACGGCTTGTCCGGCCCATTTGGAGGGTCAAACGATCCCCGAAGCGAGCATACGCTTCATTTCGACGATTTTCGTGTGCTATAGCACACCATTTTTTGGGTGATCTAGATTCCGACGTCAATAATGCCAAATTTTTTCGTGAAAGTCCGTCAAGACCTTGTCTATGCATACGGTTGGCCATCACGGCTTGTCCGGCCCATTTAGAGGGTCAAACGAGCCCTGAAGCGAGCATACGCCTCATTTCGACGATTTTCGTGTGCTATAGCACACCATTTTTTGGGTGATCCGGATTCCGACATCAAAAAGGCCAATTGTTTTCGTGGACATCCGTCAAGACCTTGTCTTTGCAGTTTGCCATCACGGCTTGTCCGACCTATTTGGAGGGTCAAACGAGCCCCGAAGCGAGCACACGCCTCATTTCGACGATTTTCGTGTGCTATAGCACACCATTTTTTGGGTGATCCGGATTCCGATATCAAAAATGCCAAATTTTTTCGTGGACGTCCGTCAAGACCTTGTCTATGCATACGGTTGGCCATCACGGCTTGTCCGTCCCATTTGTAGGGTCAAACGAGCCCCGAAGCGAGCATACGCCTCATTTCGACGATTTTCATGTGCTATAGCACACCATTTTTTGGGTGATCCAGATTTCGACGTCAAAAATGCTTAATTTTCGTGGACATCCGTCAAGACCTTGTATTTACATACGGTTGGCCTTCACGGTTTGTCCGGCCCATTTGGAGGGTCAAACGAGCCCCAAAGCGAGCATACTCCTCATTTCGACGATTTTCGTGTGCTATAGGACACCATTTTTTGGGTGATCTATATTCCGACGTCAATAATGCCAAATGTTTTCGTGTACGTTCGTCAAGACCTTGTCTTTGCATACGGTTGGCCATCACGGTTTGTTCGGCCCATTTGGAGGGTCAAACGAGCACCGAAGCGAGCATACGCCTCATTTCGACGATTTTCGTATGCTATAGGACACCATTTTTTGGGTGATCCAGATTCCGACGTTAAAAATGCTAAATTTTTGTGGACATCCGTCAAGACCTTGTCTTTGCATACGGTTGGCCATCACGGTTTGTCCGGCCCTCTTGGAGGGTCAAACGAGCCCCGAACCAAGCATACGCCTAATTTCGATGATTTTCGTGTGTTAAAGCACACCATTTTTTGGGTGATCCGGATTCCGACGTCAAAAATGCCAAATTTTTTCGTGGACGTCCATCAAGACCTAGTCTATGCAAACGGTTGGCCATCACGGCTTGTCCGGCCCATTTGGAGTGTCAAACGAGCCCCGAAGCGAGCATACGCCTCATTTCGACGATTTTCGTATGCTATAGCACACCATTTTTTGGGTGATCCAGATTACGACGTCAAAAATGCTAAATTTTCGTGGACATTCGTCAAGACCTTGTCTTTGCATACGGTTGGCCATCTCGGTTTTTCCGGCCCACTTGGAGGGTCAAACGAGCCCCGAAGCAAGCATACGCCTCATTTCGATGATTTTCGTGTGCTAAAGCACACCATTTTTTGGGTGATCCGGATTCCGACGTCAATAATGCCAAATTTTTTTGTGGACGTCCGTCAAGACCTAGTCTATCCATACGGTTGGCCATCACGGCTTGTCCGGCCCATTTGGAGGGTCAAACGAGCCCCGAAGCGAGCATACGCCTCATTTCGATAATTTTCGTGTGCTATAGCACACCATTTTTTGGGTGATCTGGATTCCGACGTCAAAAATTCCAATTTTTTTTATGGACGTCCGTCAAGACCTTTTCTATGCATACGGTTGGCCATCACGGCTTGTCCGGCCCATTTGGAAGGTCAAACGAGCACCAAAGCGAGCATACGCCTCATTTCGATGATTTTCGTGTGCTATAGCACACCATTTTTTGGGTGATCCGGATTCTGACGTCAAAAATGCCAAATTTTTTCGTGGACGTCCGTCAAGACCTTGTCTATGCATATGGTTGGCCATCACGGCTTGTCCGGCCCATTTGGAGGGTCAAACGAGCCCCGAACCGAGCATACGCCTAATTTCGATGATTTTCGTGTGCTATAGCACACCATTTTTTGGGTGATCTAGATTCCGACGTCAATAATGCCAAATTTTTTCAAGGAAGTCCGTCAAGACCTTGTCTATGCTCTATGCATACGGTTGGCCATCATGGCTTGTCCGGCCAATTTGGAGGGTCAAACGAGCCCTGAAGCGAGCATACGCCTCGTTTCGACGATTTTCGTGTGCTATAGCACACCATTTTTTGGGTGATCCGGATTCCGAAGTCAAAAAGGCCAATTGTTTTCGTGGATGTCCGTCAAGACCTTGTCTATGCAGTTGGCCATCACGGCTTGTCCGGCCCTTTTGGAGGGTCAAACGAGCCCCGAAGCGAGCATACGCCTCATTTCGACGATTTTCGTGTGCTATAGCACACCATTTTTTGGGTGATCTGGATTCCGACGTCAAAAATTCCAATTTTTTTCATGGACGTCCGTCAAGACCTTTTCTATGCATTCGGTTGGCCATCACGGCTTGTCCGGCCCATTTGAAAGGTCAAACGAGCGCCGAAGCGAGCATACGCCTCATTTCGACGATTTCCGTGTGCTATAGCACACCATTTTTTGGGTGATCCGGATTCCAACGTCAAAAATGCCAAATTTTTTCGTGGAAGTCCGTCAAGGCCTTGTCTATGCATACGGTTGGCCATCACGGCTTTTCCGACCCATTTGGAGGGTCAAACGAGCCCCGAATTGAGCATACGGCTCATTTCGACGATTTTCGTGTTCTATAGCACACCATTTTTTGGGTGATCCGGATTCCGACGTCAAAAATACCAAATGTTTTCGTGGACGTCCGTCAAGACCTTGTCTATGCATACGGTTGGCCATCACGGCTTGTCCGGCCCATTTGGAGGGTCAAACGAGCCCCGAAGCGAGCATATGCCTCATTTCGACGATTTTCGTGTGCTATAGCACACCATTTTTTAGGTGATCTGGATTCCGACGTCAAAAATTCCAAATTTTTTCATGGACGTCCGTCAAGACCTTTTCTATGCATACGGTTGGCCATCACGGCTTGTCCGGCCCATTTGGAAGGTCAAATGAGCGCCGAAGCGAGCATACGCCTCATTTCGACGATTTCTGTGTGCTATAGCACACCATTTTTTGGGTGATTCGGATTCTGACGTCAAAAATGCCAAATTTTTTCGTGGAAGTCCGTCAAGACCTTGTCTATGCATACGGTTGGCCATCACGGCTTGTCCGACCCATTTGGAGGGTCAAACGAGCCCCGAAGCGAGCATACGCCTCATTTCGACGATTTTCGTGTTCTATAGCACACCATTTTTTGGGTGATCTAGATTCCGACGTCAATAATGCAAAAATTTTTCGTGTTTGTCCGTCAACACCTTGTCTATGAATACGGTTGGCCATCACAGCTTGTTCGGCCCATAAGGAGGGTCAAACGAGCCCCGAAGCGAGCATACGTCTCATTTTGACGATTTTCGTGTGCTATAGCACACCATTTTTTGGGTGATCCGGATTCTGACGTTAAAAATGCCAAATTTATTTGTGGACGTCCGTCAAGACCTTGTCTATGCATACGGTTGGCCATCACGGCTTGTCCGGCCCATTTGGAGGGTCAAACGAGCCCCAAAGCGAGCATAAGCCTCATTTCGACGATTTTCGTGTGCTAGCACACCATTTTTTGGGTGATCCGGATTCCGACGTCAAAAATGCCAAATTTTTTTGTGGACGTCCGTCAAGACCTAGTCTATGTATACGGTTGGCCATCACGGCTTGTCCGGCCCATTTGGAGGGTCAAACGAGCCCCGAAGCGAGCATACGCCTCGTTTCGACGATTTTCGTGTGCTATAGCACACCATTTTTTGGGTGATCCGGATTCCGACGTCAAAAATGCCAAATTTTTTCGTGGACGTCCGTCAAGACCTTGTCTATGCATACGATTGGCCATCACGGCTTGTCCGGCCCATTTGGAGGGTCAAACGAGCCCTGAAGCGAGCATACGCCTCATTTCGACGATTTCCGTGTGCTATAGCACACCATTTTTTGGGTGATACGGATTCCGACGTTAAAAATGCCAAATTTTTTCGTGGAAGTCCGTCAAGACCTTGCCTATGCATACGGTTGGCCATCACGGCTTGTTCGGCCCATTTGGAGGGTCAAACGAGCCCCGAAGCGAGCATACGCCTCATTTCGATGATTTTCGTATTTTTTGGGTGATCCGAATTCCGACGTCAAAAATGCCAAATTTTTTCGTGGACATCCGTCAAGACCTTGTCTATGCATATGGTTGGACATCACGGCTTGTCCAGCCCATTTGGAAGGTCAAACGAGCGCCGAAGCGAGCATACGCCTCATTTCGACGATTTCCGTGTGTTATAGCACACCATTTTTTGGGTGATCCGGATTCCGACGTCAAAAATGCCAATTGTTTTCTTGGACGTCCGTCAAGACCTTGTCTATGCATACGGTTGGCCATCACGGCTTGTACGGCCCATTTGGAGGGTCAAACGAGCCCCGAAGTGAGCATACGCCTCATTTCGACGATTTTCGTGTGCTATAGCACACCATTTTTTGGGTGATCCGGATTCCGACGTCAAAAATGCCAAATTTTTTCGTGGACGTCCATCAAGACCTTGTCTATGCATATGACACATTATTTCCAATCCAAGTGTATACTTGAGGAAATAGAAAGGGTAAGTAATGGAGAGGAGTTAAATCCATTATAAACCTAGCCGAAAAGGTACATGTGTGTAAGAAAAATGCTTTAGACTTACTCCTCAAATTCTTTTCTCTCTCTCTCCTTCATAAATAGAGCCATCTATATATAATTACTTCTCTCGTTGAATTTACATGATATGTTTAAGGTGGGCTCACTATATACATTTTTGAAGGTAGCGTATAGCTATGACAATTTGGATGACCATGCCTAAAAATTTATAGAGTATAACTATTTCGGTACAGTACACTGGTCAGGGTTAAAGTGCACTGGGTGTTTGCTAGCAAGGAAAGGAACCTTTATCAAACTAACATTGGATCAAAGAACCAAACACAATTGAAGAAAGAGATATATATGCCCAAAAAAGTTCAATTCTTCATGCAAATATACCTAAATGGAAATACAGATAAAGTATGCACATTTCTGAATATGTAATTTGTGTTATGCTTTCAACAGAGATCCAATTTGTGGAGATTGAACACTGTTCATTCTTTTCTTGTAATGCTTTGAAAAGGTCAGGTGCTTTGTACCTTTTGACATCATTTATATATCCTCACGGAAACTATTGACAAAAAAAAAAAAAAAAGAGTGATCCAATTTAAGCTAAGTTTTTGAGAGATGAGAAAAATTTACAACTTAAAGTATGTACTATTCAATCCAGATTAATGTTAACACGCACTAACAAGCACAATTAACTTTGTGCTTTTATTCAAAAGAAAACAACTTACCGAGTTTGTTAAGTTTATTTATTATATGAAAAGAGCCAGCTAGTATTATTTTATTTCTACTTAGCTTGGTTTCAGTTACCTGGGAATCTATTTCTCTCTTTTGGCCCAGGGAAAGCTACAATATATCAAAAATGATCTTTAGCGGCAATTAATTAATGAGAATAGCTTAATTGCCACTAAAAATGTATTTTTAGTGACAGTTAGCATTCTTTGTAAATGTCTCTAAAGTCTTAAGCAACATTAAATCCAATGACAATCAATTAATGCTGGTAACAGTTTTAGCCCTCTTTTTGTTATTATGTATATTTATTACCGCTTCCCATTACTAATCGTGTATAAGAAACATATAACAACACTTTCTACAAACACCATACCAATTTACATAGAGATGTTAAGGTTATGAAATTACTAGATATGGAGAATAAAAGAAATTATATTATTAGAAGGTCAAATATGTTTTTGGATTTATAAATACATGCTCAGGATTGGTAGTTAATTGATTTTTAAGGCTAACATTGAAGTTATGAGGTATAAAATTGGAGTGAACGAAACAATGCAATAAAGGAACGACACCCTACAGTATTTGGAAACTATTTAACATTACACTTGACATTTCACATGCTCTTATATTCATACAAATACCATATAATATGTTTAAGCTGAAAGTTCTTAATTTACTTGTGATATGTGCAACAACTCTTTTTTTCTTAAACTCCACATGCACTCATCAAAGATGAAACGAAAGGAATAATACTAATTATGCTCTGTATCACAAAATGAATAAAAGAAGACTAACCTAAGACAGATGCTTAATTACTTGGAATATCAAACCAGCAAAATCTTGTATGTATATCCAAGCTCAAAATCGATCAGATGACAAACCCTGAGTAGTGTAAATATACATCGTAGAGATCTTTAATATATGTGCACTATTAGGAAAGATTAAAAAAAGATACTCCATCTGTCAACTACTGTTTGTCATGATTTCTATTTTTAAAGTCAAACTATAAAAATTTTGACTAACATTTTAATATGTATTTTTTCATTATATTGATATTACTTTCCATATAGTTTTGAATATCTAATCTTTTTTGTTTAAAATATGAAATTAATATAATCTAATTTAACTTTGAAAATTAATCAAACTGACTTTCGAAAAGCACAACATGATAAATAAAAATAGACGGAGGGATTAATTATGTTAGAGACAGCTAATTAATTGTTTAAAGGAAGAAGAAAATTTAGAAAAGGGGTTGTTGCCTTCCTCCCCGTATTTGATTTCAGATACAAATACATAGAAGTACCATTTTCAAACAAAACTCTCATATTCGACAGATATGTGGTCATACTAGGAGCGATAAGATTAGAAATGAAAATATTCAGAATAAGGTGGGAATGGCCTCCGTGGTGGACAAAATGAGAGAGGCAAGATTGAGATGGTTAGATTATGTGAAGAGGAGATGAGGGGATGGGGTGCAAGAGGTTGGTTAGAGGGTACAAGGAGAGGCAGAGATAGACTGAAAAAGTATTAGAGAAAAGATGAATGACACGATATGACTCAGCCCAAGATTATTGAGGACATAACTTTAGATAAGAGGGTGTAACGGGCATGTATCAGAGTAGAAGGTTATAGTAGGTAGTGTAGTGTTGTCGTACGTAGAGTAGTCGGTGTTTGTCATCGTACTATTACTAGTACTCGTTTTTTTATAACCATCAGTATTTATTATTGTTTCCATTACTCTATTTTAATATGTTGTGTATGGTGCTTCAATTATTATGTTATTTTGCTTTTGCCACAGTAAAATTTGATTGTTTTTATTTTTTGTGACTTGATATGTTTATTTTTTGTTTTTGTTTTTGGAATTGCTTAAGCTAGGTTCTTTTGAAAACAGTTTATATATCACCATGACGTAGTGATAAAATCCGTGTACATTCTACTCTCTCCAACCCAACTAGTGAGATTCTATTGGGCATGTTATTGTTGTTGATATGTTAGCTCTTTTCTTCTTCTTTTTTTTTTTTAGAATAGAAAAGGCATACAGGAAAAAGTTACTAAGATTTTAAAAAAGAATAATATATATGAATGACGACTAGTGACTAGTGAATGAAGATATTAACTATACATAGATATTAGTAGAAGTAGCTGGTAGCTCGTATGATCAGTTGATGATAGATGGCCAAGTTAGTCAAGATGAAATGTTATGTACGTACCTTTTATAAAAGCTAGCTAGCTAGCTAGCTAGCTAGATCTGAAGCAACCGCAGTACCTGGGGGGCGTGCCCAGTGAAGCAGCGACAAGAACAAGAACCTACCAAAGGTAATAAAAACAAAAATTCATGAATGAATGATGAAAAAGAAAGCACGACTTTTGATAATTCCCTTCGGATCCCATCATTCATTAGCCTGAGTGAGGAGCTAGCTATGCATTCCCACTGCTAGGAAATCAATACAGCAAAGTTTGTTAGATCGAGAGAGATAAGGAAATATATTTTTTTTTTTATGAATATAAGTATATAGAAAATATATGTAGTATTCTTCCTCTTGTTGAAAAATCAAACATAAAATAACCTGATATTTTACTAGTATTTGCAAAATATTTCAAAATCGTATTATTACACAAATTTAACTTGGACACTCAAGGACGGGATTTCTTTGTGCGGGATGGCCCGTACCAGTCCACCACTTAGGTTAATTCTCTTCAATTTACACATCAAATGTCCAAATCCAAATTCAAGGACATGGATGCCTTGCCTTTGTCAAATGATTCTTCTTCGGTGGCTGCCGGCCGGTTGGTATCATAGTCGTTAAAAGTCCTGAATGATAATGATGAAAATTGGGGGACATGAGAATAAGTTGTTGTAGCTGCGGGATTAGGCAAGGAAGAAGATGAGGACGTGATTTCACATGAGTCTGAGATGGGACAGTCCATATTCACACCGAACAACCTGAATCGCTTTGCTGCTGCCTTGCCTTGAACAACTGGTACGGAGTCGAACACCACTGGCTCCACAACCCTGCCACTAGTACTACTATTACTGTGACCTCTTAATTGCATTAACCCAGCCTGCTGTGGAACTTGGGCTGACCCCGATCTGAGATAAACTACTGATCCGCTCGGACAAGGGTTTCCATTTACCACGGTTGTACGGCTGTTGATGAAATTACAAGTGTCATAGTAATAATTAGGACTGGATCCGTGAGATTGTTGTTGCTGAGACATGCTGCCAGGTGCAGGTTCCAGGGAATATTGTAAATGTGATTGGTCAGGAGGCTGCAAAAAGAGAGGACGATCCCAAGCAGCAGCTGGGTACTGAATATTAGAGCGGTACAAGTTATTATGGAGATGATGATTAGTCATGAAGTGGAGATGATCGGGGGCGTTTGGACGGCGCTTCCAGTCGATGAAGAGACGATCCTTGCCCAATTCACCGACTCCACGCTGAAATGAGACAATATCCCCAGCATCGAGCTTCTTCTCCTTGACGAAGCGGCTCCAACCTTTGGTCATTACATAGCTTTGACTGCTATTCCAATAGGAATACCTGAAGCGCCAAGGCTTTCCGTTCGTGTCTTCGAAATTGAGAAGGAGGCCTTTCTCGTTGGTAGAGGAATCCAGAGGAAAATACTTTTCTGCGTGCTGTTTGGGGATGACTAACCGATTGAGCTTGCCGACGTCACTGGGAGTGACTACCTTGTCGAACATGTGTTCTCGTTCAATCGTGTTACTTTCACCCACTTCATCTGCCATATCACTACTATTAGTGGTGCTTCTTTGCTGATGGGAGAAATCAGGATGAGAAAATGGGCCTTGATCGTTGAAGCCACGTCCATCTGAGAAGAAATTCATGATTTAGGACCCAGCATAGATCTAATCAGATAGGACCCAAAAAGCGTAGTTATTAGTGTGACTGGCTAGGGTTGAAAGAAAAAAAATATATAATTATTTTTTTTGTTTTTGTCGTCGTTCCGTGATGACTCTCATTAATTATCACCCATTCCGGAGTAGTCAGATTCAAAAGCCGCCTCTTTCTTCTCTCTTCTTTGTGTCTGTGTGTGAGAGGGAGAGGGAAAGAGACAAGGTACGTGGGTAATTTGTCTAAGTGGGTGGAATCTTCTTTTTTTTTTTTAAGTTAGGTAAATTTCATCCTAGTTATTCTCTTTTAGACTTTCTTCCGAGTTCATTCGCTCGTTGGGTCGGGGCCCACAAATTATCTGGTTGGGTTCATGTGAGCTCGTCCTTGTCATCGTCTCAATTAAAGTTTCTTTAACTCCTATTAAACAATATAACTGAACTCCTTCTCTCTAACTATCTTAACCTTACTTTTACTTCTTTTTTATTAATTTTAATTAATAATAAGGGATCAAGTAAACCTACAAAACTCACACATACCGTAGAGATTCACTGTGAGGGTAAAATTCGATCCAATAAACTAAATCGGAATGATTAAATAATTCACTTTATTTGGTTTTGATTCAAAAAATAATTCAATAATATCTTAATGAGTTAAACAAAACAAAAGAATATACATATCTTTATTAAATATACATAATATATTAAGTTTTATGAATAATTTGAATATCTTATAGATATTTATGAAAGTGAAAAAAATTAAAAGAAAAAAGTCCAACAAAAGGTCAATTAGAATCTAAGCCGAAAAACAAAAAAAATATATAACAAAAGCAATATTTTAATTTTAACTTTCCATGTAACATGTTTAAGATCACAAGATTAAAATAAAATTTTGATATATAACTTTAATTTAGAACCACAAAATTACAAATTTTGATTTCGTTTCTTAAACTCCATTTCAAGTCGAATTTGATCATCCTTTCATGAAAGGGATAAAAGTCTTCCGGGTTTTCAAGGTCATAACTGGTGGTTGATGGGTTGCTTTGTTATCCTATATTTGCAAAATAATTTGTTTTTTTCTATTATTCCACTTTGTATTTTATTTTCGTGTAACATTAGTAATTGATAAATAATATATATAATTAAATTAATTTTATTTAAAATTTTGATCAACGACAAAAACTCAAATCGGCCCATAAATACCTTGTCTAAGGTTAAAACGTTGATGAAAGTGCCACTTAAGTACTAGGGATGGCAATGCGGTGAGACAGGAGTGGAGTGGGGCAGGTCAAAGCTTTTGTGGGTGTGGAGCGGACGGGGCAAGGCGAGATTGGTTTAGATAGATTTTTTTAAAATTCAAGTGGGGCGGGGCGGGTTTGGGGTTTGAAAATGAATATTTTAAATTCATAAATTCACACATTTCATACCAGTTTTGCACCTTTTGGGCACTGCATATGATGAACAAAAGAGTTTATGAAAAAACCGTTTTGAATGGCCAAAAACTAGAAAGAAAAATAAAGTTACTAGCATTCAGTATTTTATGTAATCAATTCAAAATTATCAAAAAAAAAAAAGTTACTGACATATTTAAAAGAGTATAATAAAATTGCATTATAGTTCTACACTAGCCTATTAATTTTAGCAGTTACATAAACATATGAAGCAATTGATAAAGTAGAATTATTAAGGTAAAAACAAACTGTATTCAGTATTTTAATATTTTTAGAAATTATGTAAGGCAGGTGGAGTGGGTTTATGCGAATCGGTGCGGGACATGATAAAAACAACAAATTATATTATGTGGGACAGAGTGGAGCAGATTGAAATCTTAGCGGGTTTGTTCAAATTTACCCCGTAACCGTTCAGCACTGCTCTATCGTTATCCCCAACAACAAAATGTGTTGAGTGAAAAGCGAGTGTAAAGACAAACCCATGAATTGGGTTGTCTTATTCAGGATACGGATTGTTGATGTTGTGACTTTCACGGTGATAATTCAAACGTTAATTAAAAAGAAACTTATAATTACCATCTAATTGTGATATTTATGTCGTATCGTGACGCTATGCTACGCTACTTGAGATTTAAAAGATCGCTTCCAATCCGATAAATCAAGCTTTATGATTCTTTTGGATAGATATTTTATTCTTTGATGTGTTCAGCGGTGCAAGACTTAGAAGATGGCAATACGATGTTAGAGTATCACAACTGAGTTTTTTTTATTCGAAAAAAAAATCTCTAACGCTTTTATTGTTTGTATTAGGGTCAATGGTTCAAAGTATGTTTGTACAAGGGCATAGCTATAGCTATCCCAACTGGACACCTACGTCGAAAAATTATATATATATATATATATATATATATATATATATATATATATATATATCAAAAAGACACCTTTTGGGGACTGTTCTGACATTTCCTCTTCTTAACTTTTCTTCTTCCACGTACATCAATTCTATTAGTAATCTTATCATTTCCTCCCGCCTCTCTTCCCTATACACTTCTCGAAACGTTTCAAGAGAAAGCAAAGAAATCATCTGTTTCTTTTTTCCATATCATTGATTCTCTTTCACATATATTATAATCGTTTCATCGTCCATTAAACAAGTGTTCAACCATTTCATCGTCCTAAATGTCAAATCTTCATTTGTTTCTTCCTCTTCGAGTTCAAAACATTCATCTTTGGTAAGTTCATTTGAGTTTAATGGTAGTTTTTGGTTATTTTAGCAGTATTTGATTGTTCATTTTGTTATAGTAGTGTAATAAACACTTTATCTGAATGATTTTTCTGCATGTTATTGTTTGGGATGTCGTATTTGGTTGTTTATTTTGTTATAGTAGTGTAATAAATTTTTTCTAGATGAGTTTTCTTTATGTTATTTTGGATGTTGTATTTGATTTTTTATTTTGTTATAATAGTGTAATAAACTATTTTTCGGGATGATTTTATTTCATGTTCTTTTTTAGGATGTAGTATTTGATTTTTTATTTTGTTATAGTAGTTTAATAAATCCTTTTTCTGGATGATTCTCTTCATGTTGTTGTTTAGGATGAATATTTGTGGTCTCTAATGACGTTTTTGTTTGGATATAAATATTTAACCCTATTTGATTGCTTTTTAAAAAAAGAAATTGTGTATCTTGTCCGTGTATTCTTGAATATTGACTTTTGTTATGGATTGTTGTTTTCTTTGTTGTGCATTATTTTTCATTGCACTCTTTTATTAGACTTTGATCTACTTTAGTATTATAGGTTTATTGTGGTTATGGCTAAAACTAGAGGTGGTATGGTTAAAAAAATTGTCCCTAAGCCCGGTAAAAACAAGAAAAGGAAGGTTAAACCTCAAGCTTCAACAAGGTGTTCAAAAAAGAAAAAAGTTGTTGTTGAAGAACCCAAATATGATTCGTATTCTGATACGATGGATGAAATAGACAACTATGAGGAGAGTTTTGATGAGGTTGAGTCTAGTGAAGAGAGCAGTGGAGACGAGTCCACTAGTGAAGATAGCCGAGATACTGGAGATGAGGATAATGATCCTCTATCCTGGCCAACTTGTGCAAGAGAAATCTCGGATAAGTCCTATAATCTCACTACGTGTATGGATGAGTTAGGATCTTTTCCATTCAAGATTTCTGTGAGAGCAAGAATGACTTTGTATAATGATTTTAGAAATGTTTTACTTAATGAAAAAAATTATAATGACTTTAAAGGTAGTTGTTTTGGTCATGTAAGGCATATTTCAGAATTTTACAAGTTTAATGGACAAATGGTTCATTACATGTTGTTGTTCGTGTCAATCGTGATAAAAGTTGCATGAAATATAATTTTGTGTGAATGATAAGGCTTCATGTTTTGGGCTTAAAAGTGTTTGCATTGATTATGGTCTGAATTGTGGAGCGTACTCCGCGATATAAAAATATAAAAATTGTTTGACATAGGTGAGAAATTTTACTATGAAGTAATCAAGAATAAGAATATTAGTGGTTCGAAGTTGTTGAGTTTGATTAAGGGTTTCAAATTGAATAAGGAGTAGAAGTTCAAGTGCTCTTTAGTTTGGTTCGTCTACTCAATATTACTTGCCCACGATCAATCTAAGATTGTAAAATCAAACCATATTAAGATGACCAATGATTTAGAGTTTTTCAAGAGCTATTTGTAGGGAAAAGAATGCTTTGATTTGACACTTAAGTATTTGAAGACCAAAGTTATTTTGAAGAAACAATGTGATGTGTACAAGGAAAGAGCATCTTATGCTTTGTATGACTTTCACTAGGCATTTCTGGTAATTTTTATCATTTATGAAATTGATTACATTTATTTGTTATTTTATTAATTTCAAGTTTAGATATGAGGTTTTTCCTAATCTTGGTATATACGCAAAGAAGCCATTGGATTCTCCATTGCAAATTTCCCGTTTACTTAAATGACACATGACAAAGAGCGACAACATTATCGAAGGTGAACCATTTAAGTATACAAAGGTACAAACTTATTTTGTTATATAATGGTAAATTAGTAAAGGTCTTGTACTAATTATATTTTTTTTGTAGGTTGTACATCCGTACCTAATACCTACTAAGTGTGAAGAAATAAAATTATATGAAAACATTAAAGTCATATACGGATGAAGTGAAGGACACAATTATTGATGCCTTAAAGGCCAGTTTGAAAGGTGTCACTGTCCTCACTTCTGCAGTAGGTCATGTGAAGGATGAGTATTCAAACGAACACTTTCCTAATCAACCTAGAACAATTCTATACCAAGTACTTCTAAAGATGAAAACCTGGGTGAGCATGTTGCATCCCTCGAGCAATCAATGGTGGATTCATTGTTTTTGTACGAGAGGAGAAGTTGAGAAGAAATAAAAAGAAAAAAAATAAAGGTCGATAAATTCATATATTTTTTAGTGGTATAGTATAATGTATTTGTATTAATGCTTAGCCAATGATCTTGTAGTAGATGATGACAATTTTTCATCACCAATAGTGGATGACAACATTCTTCCATTAGATGTGGATTATAACTTTCATCGTGATGCAGTTGATGCATACTTTAAAGAACAAGTTGATAAAGAGAGACTACAGAAGAAGAAAAACAACAAAAGAAAACGAAATAAAAAGAGAAACAACAAGAAGAGACGATGGAAGAGAACAATGAAGAAAAAAAGAGGAGAAACTAGAAGAAAATAAAGCAAATGGAAAAGAAGAGAATGAACAACAACAAGAGAAGATAACAGAGAATGAAGAAGAGAAAAAACTTGATGAAGAAGGGTTGGCCATTGAAGTGAAAATATCTGTGATGGGTATTGTGATGGAGCTTATTGCTCACGTTGGTGGTGATTATGTGCAGTTGTGATTTTTTGGGATGGTTATTCCCTGGTATTTTAAGACAATTTGTGAAGTTGTTCTTTTATTAAGACAATTGATTTTTATGATAGGTGGGGTGAGTTTTTTTTTTTAAGACAATTGATTTTTATGATAGTTGGGGTGAGTTTTGTGATAGTTAGGTTTTTTCCTGGTTTGAAGACATGTTTTTTGACAAGGTTAAAGTGGTCTTTGTTTTTTTATTGTTGTTTTTGAAGACAAAAATGTACATCTGGCATTACATATTATATAATGAAGGGTTTTTATATTTCTTATAAATCTATGTCTCAATAAACTTGTATGTCTAATACTATAAATTGTTATCACAACATTATAAATTAAAATAAAAGATATAATACTGCAACAAATAGAAAGAAATAATTTATTTATTCAGTATTACATTTCTGTAACTCATTTGTTACAAATTTTTAAAAAGCAAACACAAAAAATAAATCACGCAGTATAAGGCGTTTTTCTTTTTCTTTTGCCAAAATCAATTTTTTAGTTGATCTCGATCTATTTCAACATCTTTTAGCAACACTTTCAAGTGATTCCTCTGCTCTTCGGCCTTTTTTAAGAAATTCATTAGCATATCCTTACAAATTTTCGTAGCTTTGTAATAATTCAAATTTAATAATGTGTTGAAGATTTGATGAGCTACTCGTTGATGATTCATTTTTATGCCACCTAAAAAATGGGCATATGTCAACTGCACAGTTAAAAAATTATCGATCTAGATTTGTATAGGTGTGTGACATCCTCAACGTAGCTGGTTTACCACAATGACAATTTTAAGACTTTTTGCTTTGGATGTTTGAGCAAAGTGGAGATTTTTAAGTCGTTTATGAGGAATTGCTCCTTATATACTAAAAAATAAGCAGATGTTATTGTTGAAAAAGTGAAATCTGAACTATTGTTACTGTTGTGAAATGTGTATATGAAAATGTTTTAAGAATGTTGTTTGTATAACCACAATTGATCTAATAATTTTCATATGTTAATAATTTTCATATATAAATAATTTTCATGTATATAGACAGTGCACAAAATGTATGTTATCTTTTGAATGATCTATAGATCATAAGTAATTACGATAATAGATGACAATAAATTGATCAAAATGCTGGCAATTGCTTGATTATAGTAGTAAAAAAACGGACGCTCGATTACAGTTGCAAAAAACATGCAGTAGCTTCATTATAAAAATAAATTCTATCAAGCTTATTTAAGATGTGTTTTTGTTCACACATGTAGTTCTCTTGTGTCCGGTTCTCTTACAAATCGAACATTTGTTTCTTCTCTTGCTCTTGAAATTCTCATCGATGCTTTTGACACGTTTCCTTGTTTTCCTTCCAAGTTTGATATCGACAAGAGGCGGATGAATTTTTATATTAAGTAGTTCTTCTGGAACACACCATTACGACTTGAGAGGGACAACATTAATAGAATTCATGTATACAAGAGAGTATGCTTCAAATTTATACAAAGGCGAAAAGTACTCATAGATGCTCATACCATGCTCATTTTCATGTTTCTGTCTCAAAGCAGTCATCGCGTGAGCACAAGGTATCTTGATCAAGTCATATTCCATACATGAGCATGACTTTTCCAGTAGGTCCACATATGCAGTAACACACGCATTGAACGTGGTAAATTGATTGTTGTCCCCGTTTACATTCTCCACATACAAGGAGTCTCCCTCAATCATTTTTTTCTTGCGATTTTTACCGCAATCGGCACTATTTGATTACCCATGTATTTGAGGATATATGCATGTATTTCCCTAAACAATTCTCCAAACCTCGTAGCAATTGAATTAAATATAGATGCTACTCTCTTTCATCTATTAATATAGCATTAAGTGACTCAACGATATTCATGGTCATCACATCAATATCTATTGTCAGAAAAATGTGCCTTACTCCGCTTCTCAAAACCAATATAATTCTCAAGAACGATGGCTACCACGGGGCATTTGTTCTTGAATTCTACAAAAATGATTGTCAAACTCCTCAAAGAATAAGCCTTTACCGCATTGTAATAAAGATAAAGGTAATCTCCACAATGATGATTTATGCGGAGATTTTCTTTGAGGTGCCTCACACAATATCCGTGATGAGCATGATTGTAAACCTTCACAATACCGTTAGCGATGCTTTTGTGTCTATCGGAGATAAAAACACAAATCTGATTCATCAACGACAACCTCCTTCAATTTCTTAAAGAAAAATGTCCAAGATGCACCATTTTCTTTGTCCACAACACGAAAGGCAGTCGTATAAACATGATTCTCCGTATCTTGTACTACAACGCTCAACAATACGCCCTTGTATTTACCACGTAAATGAGTGTCATCAACCGCAATTACCTTTCTCATATGGACAAATCCCTTAATGCAAGCACCAAAGGCCAAGAAATAATGCATGAACCTATAACTATCCTCGTTTATAATAAGACAATAGCTAGAACAAATATTAAGTGTCTCGAACATGTAAGAAAAATCTTTAAATCGCTTTAACATTTAGACCCTTGTCATCACGACACATATTTACACAAAGTGAAGCAATCACTTTGATTGAAATTTTTCTATGGCTATTGTTGGCATGTTCTACCCCACAACTATGTTTGCTAATGCACTTATAGATACGAAATCTATCTGAATACTCATATTTTCTCGCCCGCAACATCCATGCACAATTGTGATAACATATTTCACTAAGTATTTAGTACAACTCTACACGGTAGCAAAATCAAAAGACTTTTTTACCGTCGCTTCGGCTAATAACAATTGCAACTCGGTTTTGTTACTAAAAGTTTGATTTATACATAAATTAGTTTCATCTAAGAAGGAATGATTGTATTGTGATCCCAATTCCTTTTTTCCCTACATTTCTTCATAATATTCGGATTTGGGATCCTCCACATTAGTTGGATCATCATGTATATTTATTGAATGATCACCCAAGTTTTCTTTTAAATTATCACCCAAGCTCTCCTTGGGATGATCACCCAATCTTTCATTTTCAATCAAATCATTATTGTCATTAGATGAATTTGTTGGTTCAATTGGAGGTTTCACATTGACGTTTATTCTCATTGTAGACCTAGAGCCATCAATACCAATATCTTACATGTACAAGCTCACGTGTCTATCATTTTTTATGAATGTGGGATGTATTTTTTTCCTCCCTATTCATTTGATAGCTAATCACCAAGTCATTTGGCTCGCACGTTAACTCACAGGCCTCAATTACGCTTGCAATCATATCATCATATGAGTCATTGCGACGTAATGCAATGTGCATTGTCATCTTATTAAAAGATTTTCAATTCCAGCTTTTGGGAGTCTCCTCCCATACTCACATATAATCACCACCAGCAAGAACAAATTCAGTTATTGCTATAATCGACTACAAAGATATGAAATAGATTACAATATATATCAGTCGTTAACTATCGATGAAGTCTGACATCCGTACAGAAACAAGACTGAATGGGATCGTGGTTCAAAATGCAGCCCCTGCAATAGCTAAACAGATTTTAATGCTTTTCAACTACTAAAATTTATCTATAATGAAGTATAAGGTGTTTATTATGGAAGATTTCTCTAATATCTAAAATGGCGGGAAAATCATTTTGAAGCTTATTTTGTTAAAGAAAACGGATAAAACATGACTATGGAGTAGGAGGTGATGATGATGTTACTTGAAAATAGATATTTTGACCGGAAAACTCGCTGGAATCGTCACTCTTTTTGATAGCCAACAACAAAATGAGCTTTACTTTCTCTCCCATTTGTTTGACCTTTTTTTTTCTTCTTATAATAATATTTAACAAATACAAATACATATATATTATTCCAAATAGTGGAAAAAGAAGGCGGGGACCAAATTGGAGATATTAAAACATAGAGAGCTCTTTTGTATGTGTCAGTTAGAGCATGTGGATGATCATGTTATAAATAGTGGCTATGTCACTTATTTTTTGTGATTTTTGTCTTAATGTCCAATTAAGTTTGGAGAGTGACTAATTTATCCTAGTAATAGGTGTCCATTTGAAAGGAGTTCTATATTCAAACCCAAATAGCACAATATCTTTTTATTTTATTTTTGATAGAAATTAATTTTACGATTGTAAATTCAACTTTAACCCAGAAGGCTTCAAAACCTTCTATCCTTTGATCACTATTTCCCCCTGTCATATCCCTCGCTTCCTGATAGTATCTTTGTTTCCTGTCCATCTCCCTCACAATTCTCTCAAATTTGACTCAAACTATTTGATCGAGATAAGCACATACTTACTTTACTTGCTATTTGTGAGTCTAAGATGTTAGATCATCGTTATGGTAGCTTAGAACACACAAAATTTGAATATAAGGCAAAAAACTTAAAGGATATTCGAATGTAGCTAGGAACGTCCAAATACGAATGGGCATCAAATCCATAAAGTTTTCACGAGTCTGTACCAAAATAGAGGTTGGATAAGCTATGGGGTTGTGAGTAGTTGGTTTTGACGCATAAAATTGTAAAAAATTGGCCGGTGTTTGCATGTAATTTCACTGTGATTTTTTGCGGTTCGTATGTATCATATATCCACAGTCGTGAACTAATATACTAATTGTAAATTCCAAAGTAGATAAGTGCTTCTTATGCATTTTTGAAGATAAAACTATTTTTAGCTCCTAAAAAATATCTTCTGTTACTTGCTAAAGAATTTGTTTTTTCTCTTCATAACTTGATCAAACACCTCACTTTTCCATAATAAGCATTTTTGTACTAGAGGACATAAATTGTGATTATTATTTTTTATGATGCAAAATTAAAGGAAATGGATCTAAAAATATTTTAATTTTGGCCAAAATTAATGTTACCATATCAAATTTTATAGAAGATCTTTTACCCCTACCTATTTAATAGTGTATTTCATAGGTATATATGAGTTCACGTGGACACACTAATATTTATATTATGTAATATATTTGATGACCATGAGGGTACATATATACATTAAAAATACATTATTAAATAGTACATGGGGAAAAAATCATTTTAAAAAATCGATATTAAAACAATAATTTTCAATTAAAATTCGAATATATTTCTGATATATTTTCCAAAAATAAACTTATGTCCGATAAGAAAAAATTACTATTAGTATATTAGACTAGCATAACATAAGGGTAAAAATAGAAATAAATCTTTTGTTTTTGCATTTAGGCTCAAGGCAAGGCCAGCTGTTGCTTAAAGCACGAGTTTCTACTATAATCCTAATTAAAGCCACTAGCCTCGTCTTGCTTGTTTTTATTCATTCACTTTAATATTGTGATTTTGGGGAGGGCGGCGTAGGCATTTAAATTTGGGAGATAGTTGCAGTGTGGTAGTATTTAATTATTTGTGATAGTTATCTAGTAATATAGTAATAGTAATAATAAGTAATAAAAATATATATTTGCAGATGGGGTTTGTTAATAAGACACAAGGACGTAGACGTCAACTAGCATTTTCGTATAGGCTAGTATATTCATTAAACAGCCACAGGATTTGGATTATTGACTTGCTGTCACTACACATCCGTACTAATTAATTAAGTCGATGCTGGGCCTTGATAGGCTGCTAATGGACTAGCTGCTACTACTACTACTTTCATGAGATTCCTTTACTCTCTGAGCTCTATATATCACAATGCTATTTGAACATTATAATTATAATGGAAGTCATTAGTAGTAAATATATACGTAGTAGGTGGTAAATAATGAATAAATTAGAGTGAAGTGGTAGCTCTTCAATGTATATTGAATTAGCTAGATAGAAAGGGACCAGGTAGGTCTCCTTAACTACTTATTTATTAGCATAGGCATGAAATAATAATAATAATAATAATAATAATAATAATAATAATAATAATAATAATAATAATAATAATAATAATAATAATAATAATGTTCCGTTCGAATATATATATATATATAGTAAAGTAATGAATAGGAATGCTAATGCATGTGTAAGGGAAAAAGAGAGAGAGATGGGTGGAAGACGCATCCCTTTCTCAGGATTGGCTGGTTGCTTGAAGCAGACAGTCTATCATAGAGAGGGAGAGGACCACCTACGCCTTGGATCGGAGGCCAATGATGCCATCCTCCTGGACCACGTGGAAATTCTCAATTTTCGTTTAAAAAAGAATAGTCTAGTTTGATATGGAATGGAATTTAAAAAAAATAAAGATTTTTTAATCTTGTGGTTCTAAATTAAAGTTACAAAGATAGTAAAATATCCTTTAATCTTATGATTTTAAACATGCCACGTAAATAATTAAAATTAAAGCGTTTTCAAAACAGAAGGAGTCATTTTTCTTAAACAAACTAAAAAGAATATAAAGGACGTTTTTTTTAAAAAAATAGATGGAGTATCTTTTTTTCCCACATACCTATAATATACTAACGTAGCAAAAGTGAATATTAGAAAATCTTGGTTTAAAATTATAGGTACTATGATTCCTTGAAAGTGCAATTTTGTTGAATACTCCATCTATACATATGTATTTTTTATTAAGAACAAATATTAGTAGGTGTAAATCCTAAAGAATGGTAAATAAATATATAATTGCGCGTGCTATAGGTGGTCCAAATATACATACGCCAAATTAGTTAGAGCAGATAGTTGAGCATGCTATGGCCAAGTCTTCAGGGATGCAAAATAAAATTTCACCCACCATATACAAAATTCTAAACTTTTATCATCTATTCATTTGTCACTCTCCAACATAAATGTAAATTTTCATATATTTTTATTTTATTTACGTTCATTATTAAGAAAGCAGTTGCATTGAGTTATTTGATTGAATTAAAAGGAGAGTTAATTTTTGAATTATAGTAAAGTTGTTTACTATTTTTTTTGTCCCAACAAAATCACTATTACTAGAAAGCCCCTTTAAAGTGAGAGAAAATGTCCAAAATAATCCCTCAAATTTAAGATTTGAATCAAAATAGTTCTAACATGAAACACTAAAACACTACATGTATTTTAATGGACAAAATGATTAAAATGGTGCTTAAATATAGGTAATGTTTTATTTCGATCTTTGTTACATATATTTTACTTGTTTGATATGATTTTAATGTATAATAAAAGTGTTCATTTTGATTTTTAATAACTTGACTGAAATAGTCTTTAATAAATAACAAAAGATGTTCATTTTGGTTCTTTATTCTAAACCTAAGAGATGTATTAAAAAAATTGTTAAATTTTACAATAGACCCTATGTGGCTAGTAAAATTTACCATTGTTATTTTTCTCGTGGTAGTTCCAAAGGAAAAACTCCACAAAATCTAATACCATTTTATCTTGTTTTTTCAATATTTCTTTTTAAAAAAATATTATTACACTAGCCTAATACCCATTTAGATTTTAAGCAAGAGAAAAAAAATAAATATTGTTAGAAAAAGTAAAAAATGGTGTTAGATTTTATGAAATCTTAATTTTCCGTGGATCCAACAGAGTTGAGTTTAATATATTTTTTCTATTATGAATCTGTTAAGTTTATGGTGAAGGATCAAATGAACACATATTATATATATTAAGAATATTTTAATCATGAAATATATTAAGGTTCAAGATGAAATTTTTTACTATTCCGTTCGTTCATTATTATTTGCCATGATTTTTATTTTTAGAGTCAAATTATAAGAATTTTGACTAATATTTTAAGATGTATTTTTTCATCATATTGATATACAAAAAATTGCAATTTATAGTAATTTTCATATAGTCTTTAAATATCTAAATTTTTTATTAAAATATCAAATTAATGTAACTTAATTTAACTTTAAAAATTAATTAAATTAATTTTTGAAAAGTATAGTATGACAAATAAAAATGAACAGAAAAAGTATATACTAAGGATGATTTCAAGGGGCGAGTATTACTTTTGTAAGATAGGTACGTGGAACTTAGTGACTTTATTGGGACAACAAAACATAAATGATTTTACTAGATAATTTCAGTAAGTAAGATGAGTGATCGTGTGTGTATATATATATATATATATATACACACGAGGGATTAACTTGATTAAAGAACAAATAAAAAACAAGTTTGCACCAGTAGATTAAGGTGACATATTAGTAACATTTACCCATGTTGTTGGCGTAATATTTAGTCAGACTTCGAAGGTACTACTGTATATACTTGCTAATTTCTTATATGATCATTAATTATCTCTCAATTATTTCTCCAATAGAATTTTGTCTATAATTTAAAAAGGAAAACTGAACTTGTAGTTTATAATTGAGTTAATTACTTAAAGGGTCATTTAATTTTAAAAATTTGTCAATAAAGTTACTAAACTTTATTTTATTTGAATCTTTACATCAATAAAATTATTCAATTATATTTATCATTTAAAACATTAACATAATAGAATAAATTATTTTTATGTCATGTAAATATAAATTCCGCAAATAAATAAAACTAAAGAAAAATCATTCAACAAAATTTTTATGAATAAACTTAATCAGTGAAATAATATTATAATTTTATTATATACTTACAATTTAAATGACTTCTAATAATAATAAATTTATGATATTACCCCTGACGTAATGATTGTAACAATTGTTTTTATAAGACGATTTTTTTATCAAATTGTGATCTAAAGAACTCTAGACTACATTAATGGAGCTTCCATTTGACAGAGAATAAAGCATAAAACTGAATTGATTATTCATTCAAAAAGAAGCAGTAAGAAATTGTACATAATCACCTCTATACATAGAGGCACATGGAATCTTCTACACACTCTAACTACTCAACAAAATTTTGTAACTAATTAATTATTCTACGTGTACTAACTAACTAATTCACATGGTTCACGTGGAATTACTAATTAATTGTCCTACGTGTATGAATCACGCCAGCTTTAATTTTTTCTCTGATGAAATGATAGTCAATCTCTGTATGTTTAGTACGTTCATGAAATATCGGATTAGCTGCAATTTGTATAGCAGATTTGCTATTACTGAAAATGGAAACAGGTAACTTTAGAGGCACCTTTAACTTTTTGAACAAACCAAGTAACCAAGTAACTTCAGCTACAACTGAAGCCATACTTATGTATTCCGCCTCAATAGAACTCCTTGACACAGTGTCTTGTTTCTTTGATTTCCACGAAATCAAAGAGTCACCAAATTTGATAATGTAGCCAGTAACCGACCTTCTTGTATTAGGACAGGCTGCCCAATCTGAATCACATCGGCAAGTAAGTGTATCTGCAGCCTTAGCTTGAAGGCATACACCTTGCTCTATAGTACTTTTGAGATACCTGACCACTCTAGTTACATCTTCATAATGAGACTCTTTAGGAGTCTGCATAAATAGACTTAAAGTCTGAACAGCATAGCAAATATCAGGTCTGGTGATAGTAGCATGCATAAGCTTTCCTACAAGTCTTTGATAAGTACTTACATCACTTAGTGGTTTATCTTCACTAAGACCAATGGATTGATCATATTCCAAGTTAGTTAGTCTCATATTAGACTCCAAAGGAGTGGCTGCTGGTTTGGGACCACTTAGTCCCATATCAGATATTTGTTCCAGGAGGTATTTTCTTTGATTCAGAATAACCCTAAATTTGGATCTCAGAATTTCAATGCACAGAAAAAACATGAGTTCCCCTAAGTCCTTTAGTTTGAATTGACTGTGTTATGCCTATTTTGTTTCCTCAATCATGTTTGCATTATCTCCGGTGCTAAGTAAGTCATCTACATAGACTAGAAAGATAAATCAAAGGAATGCTTATAGTGTATCCATTACCTGATAAAACGATCTTTTCTGGTAAAAAAAATGATCTTTCCCTTGTGTTCTGCTATAGCGGAAACCAAAAAATCTAGAGCTTATGGTCTTAAGTTCCAACCTAGTTCCAACAATGCACTTCTCGGCAAGGAAGTGTACATAGAGTGATTATGTCCACTTTGAGAGAAACTAGCACTCAGTAGGGCAGTGGAAAGTTTAATGTTCCACTGCCTTGAAGCCTGTTTAAGACCATATAAAGACTTAAGTAATCTACACACTTTGTGTTGTCCCTTCTGCTCAGAGCCTTCAGGCATTTTCATGAAGACTTCTTCACACAAATCACCATGAAAAAAAGCATTGTAGACATCCATTTGGTACATAAACCATCCTCTAGAAACTGCTAAAGCAATAACTTATCTCACAGTAACCATCTTTGCAATTGGATAATAAGTCTCATGATAATCAAGACCTTCTTGTTGACTATAACCTTTGGCCACCAACCTAGCCTTGAACCTTTCTACATCAACATTTTCTTGATCTTATATACCCACTTAGATCCAACCGCATTCTTACCAGGTGGAAAATTAACAACCTCCCAAGTATGATTATTCTCAAGAGCCTGAATCTCTAGTTGCATAGCCTGAACCCATGTCACATCTGTAGATGCCTCCTTAAAATTCTTGGGTTCCACTTATGTGGAAAACTTTGCCAAGTAACTCTGATAAGTAAGGGAAGTATGATCATAGGAAAGAGTATTGGCAATAAGATACCTGCTAGCATGCTTTGTGGTTGGGGCTATGTAATCTTTCATCCAAATTGGTTGCTTAGTGGTTCTATTAGTATGTTTGACAGGTTGAGGAATAGAAAAATTTACAAGTGTTGTAACAGGAGAAACATCAGGAGTTGTATCAGCAATATCAACAACAACATCAATTGGCAAAACTTCAGTAGTAGTCAAGAGATCAGGATCACTGTCATCACCAATTTCTTCACAAAAATCTGACTCAAACATTAATAGAACTGAAGATGGGATTACATCATTTGGCTGAAGGAAAGGAAAAATATGTTCTTTAAAGACTACATATCTACTTACAAAAAAAGACTTGGTATTGAGATTCATTAACAAAAATAACCCTTCTGAGTCTCAGAATACCCCATCAAAACAGCAGGCTTTGCTCTTTCTACAAACTTGTCACTCTTTGGAATAGAGTAGGCATAACATAGACAACCAATTACTAGCAAATGAGAAAGTGAAGGACACTTTGAATGCAATATTTCCTAAGGAGTCTTCCCATTGATGGCTGAATATGGTAATCTATACAATAAAAATACAAGTGCTACTACACATTTCCCCCAATAATGAATTGGCATGTTGGACTCAAACATGAGTGCTCTAGCAACATTAAGGATATGCCTATGTTTCCTTTCAACTATTCCATTCTCCTGTGGAGTGTGTACACAACTACTTTGATGTATAATGCCTAAATTCTTGAACAAATCAGATCATTGAGAATCAAAGAATTTTGAGCCATTATATGATCTAAACATTTTGACATGAGCACTAAACTAAGCTTTGATCATTGCCAAAAAAAATTTATTGCCACCACAGTTTTAGACTTAAGTTGCAGCAAATGAACCCATGTAAATCTACTACAATCATCTACAACAGTAAGGAAATATTGTTTCTTATTAAAAGTAGAAACCTTATAAGGACCCCATAAATCCACATGAACCATATCAGATGGTATATTAGCTCTAGCAGAACTAGTAGGAAAATGCAATCTTGATTGTTTAGCTAGGGACATACTAAACAATTATGTAATATCTCATTATCTCTATCATTCTTCAGGAAATTTAGACATTTCATGACTTGGTAGAGGAATATCCAAGTCATTTGTGCCATAAATTGCAATCATGAACTGGTAAAGTAGTTGCTAATCTTTGTGATTTATTTTCATATGAAACCTTCTGTCCCTTCTGTAAATGTATAAACCACCATATTTCTTACCAATCCCCTTCACCCTGCCACTGTGAAGGTCCTGGAATACACAGAAATCAGGGTAAAGGGGGACAAAAAATGACAGTTCCTTGGTGAGCTTGGACATTGATAGCAAGTTAAATTTGAAATCTGGTACAAATAAAACATTCTGTACTAATTCATTTTAAAATACACGAGCATTGCCAATGTGAGAAATGGTAACTGAAGTTTCTGTAGGTAAGTTCACTTTATCACCCTTTGTCTCACTAATATGACTTTGAGTCATCAAGTGACTATTAGATGCTACATGGTGAGAAACACCTGAATCTACTATACAGTCAATTGAGAATACACCAGACATTAAACATGTAGCATTAGTATTACCTGTACTGCTGCTAGGAGTCACATGTGTGTCTTTATTCAGTAATCCCAGAATTTGATGGTATTCACTATTAGTGAACCCATGATTTTTTGTCACAAATGCATTATTCACAGCATGACTAGATGATGCAACTTAACCTGGATCATCAAGCTTTCAAGAGATATTGTTCACAGAAGAAAATGAATGTGTACCATTGTAAGTAGTGTGACCTTCACTGTTTCCATAGTTTTGTGTCCTGCCTCCTCTACTACCATTATTTCCAAACTCATTTCTTTTCTTGTGTTTCCAGTCACTAAGATAACCATTTAACTTGTAGCAGTTTTCTCTTGTATGACCAATAAAGTGACAATAATCACATTATACCTTCCTTTCTCTAAATGATTGATTACCCTGGTTATAGATCTGATTTTGACTGGATTGAATAGCCATAGGAGCAAAGTTCTTAGTTGCAGTCATTAAACAAGCAGAATATTGAACTTCATCCTCAATCACCATAGCATAGGCTTGATTGATAGATGTAGTGACACTTTTCAATAAGATCTGTCTTCGAGCTTGATTGTAAGAGTCATTTAAGCCACTCAAAAATTGTATCAACCTCAACTGATATAGATGATCAATGTAATCCTTGGATCTAACACACTCACAGCTTGGTGAAGACACTACTGCATCATACACATTCCAGAGATTTTTCAACTTGCTAAAATAATTCGAGACAGAATCAGTACCTTGGGCAAGAGTAATGATTTCTCGGTGCAATTGATAGATTTTGACTCGATTAACCTTATCGAAATGTTCCTTCAAATCTACCCAGACCTTGTGAGCACTTATAGCATACACGATCCCTCTAAGGAGCTCTTCACCCACTGTATTCATCAGCCACGAAAGAACAATTGCATTACAAGTCTCCCACTGCTCCTGCCACTCATCCTTGCATGAATCCTTCGAACAAGCACCTGTTACAAATCCAAATTTCCTCTTTCCTAGAAGAGTAATCCTCATTGACCTGCTCCATATACCGTAATTATCAGATCCAGTGAGTTTAATAGGAATAGTCATTGAACTCGATGTATCAGGACCTATGGATAAAGGATGATTGTAATCGATCTTTGTAGCTGCCATGACAAGCAACGAAATCTCAAATAATTGAAGAAAAAAAAAACTCTGGCACAGCTTGCGTCGCTGGCTCTGATACCTTATCAAATTGTGATCTAAAGAACTCTAGACTCCATTAATGGAGCTTCCATTTGACAGAGAATAAAGCATAAAACTGAATTGATTATTCATTAAAAAAGAAGCAGCAAGAAATTGTACATAATCACCTTTATATATAGAGGCACACAGAATCTTTTACACACTCTAACTACTCAACAGAATTCTGTAACTAATTAATTGTCCTACGTGTACTAACTAATTAATTCATATGGTTCACATGGAGTTAGTATTGTAGCTCAACATTTTTTTTTTTTTACCCAGGGACTGCAACAATTTAGCATTGTAGTTATTGAGCCACTTATTTGCAAGGTTACAAGTCTTTTTTAGGGTAGAAAATATCCATTATAGTACATTTTCAAATTTTGAATATATTCACTAATTAAGTTTTTTCTTGAATTCTTTTATAACTGGTAGAGCCGTCAATATAGGTTAGGTATGTTGGATCGGTCTGGCCTAATTCGGAATTTAATAGAAGTAGGCTAAAATTTTTAGAGCTCATTTAAGAAAAGAGTTTTTTAGCCCAGTCTGAATAAGTCTATTAATCTGTGGGGCATGAGAAATATCGGTTGAGTCGGTCCGTGGGCCATTAAAAATTAATCTAAAATATAATATAATATTAAAATTTAAAATTAAAGAGAGTCCGAACTCAAAAAGTTAATATTTCTATTGAGATATTTATATTTTACTTAAAAAGAAACTTAATATATATTATAAAGATAATTTTATTTGTGAATTTAATTAACAAGTAGTAGGAACATTAATATTTTTATACTATAATTTAAATTTAATTTAATAATCATAAAAAAAATATTTTTAAAAAAGTGGATTGACCCAGCAAACCTGTAGCCCACGTACTTGTGGGTTGGAGCGATCGGTTTTTGACCTACAAAAAATGAACTAGCCTGACTTGGTGCGTAAAATGTCAAAGTTTGTATAAGTTAACCCGGATGGGGTCGACTAGCACATATTGATAACTCTAATAAGTGGAGTTCATATTACATAGCATAAAACAACTTATTTTGTTGTGTTAATTTTCTTAATAATAAATTTAATTGAGTGATTTTATTAATATGAAAATGTAAGATCAGTAATGACTTTATTTTTCTTTTGTTAATACACTGAAGTGAGGGAGAACAAATGAAAAGATTTAAAACCTTTAATTCCGTGAATATATAAAAAATAAGTCGGCTAGACGCATCAAACTTAATAATTGCGAACGATATGAGGAAATTTAAGAATATGTTGTAGTTGAGATATATATTATTAACAAATTAGTCTCAAATTTGAATAAAGAGATTGATGTGAAAGAAGGAACGTAAAAAGCTCCACATTGGAAAACAAGTTTGAGATGGTAATTAAGGGTGACCAATTCAAGTTGCATCCTCAATTTCTACCTCATGACCATGGATGGATATGGGACCATGTATTATGCCATGGACCAAATACCAGATAGCATGCAATAAATTATCAAACATGCATGTTTGTGGTTAATTATATTAGCTTGTTAAATATAAAATTATAATATTCATGAGCTAGCTGTGCCTATAATTTGACAGCTCTACAATGTTGATGAAGTTTACCTATCCGTCCAATATACATGGACTCAGAATTTTTAATAAGGGGTTCAAAATTTATAAAAATAGATAGTGACTTTTACTATATATACATATAAACTTATTTTAACCATATATAAATAATATGATTTTCCGCCAAAAAGATTCGGAACCCCCTTCACTAAGGGTAGCTCGCCCCTGCCGCCCAATCCACCCCTGCAACCAGCTAGCTAGGTTGAAGTATACTATATATATATATATATATATATATATATATATATATATATATAAAGCAACGGTTCCACTTCCATGCATGCTATTGTAATATATACCAATACCATCTATCAGTCCTAATTCGTCATTGCTAACCAGGCCCTTTAGTTTAGAGTCATACATGATTGATTAGTACCTTTCCATTTATTTAATTATATATATTACCGGCCTACTTGTGCGATAGCCAACAATCAGAAAAAGCATCCCATGTTCTGATTTCACATGCCTGGTCTGCTTTCACACAAAAGATATATGCACCTTACACTACAACTATTTATCTTCTACCTCTCTCTCTCTCTATATGCTAATTAGTTTCTTACATTCCATTTCACTTTTTTTTAATTATTAATATGTATAAATTTACTCCAACAAAACTAACAAGCCAATTGTCACACGTTTGTTTGTTTATTTATATGTTTCATTTATTAATTCTTGAAGAAATATTAATCAATAAAATATGTGCCCACATAAAAGTATAATTAACGAGCTTAGCTGTTCAATTCTGAGGCAACGTCAAACACTTATTGGTGATCTAGCTATTCAATGTCATTAATATAATGGTATGATAATATTAATTACTCCTCCCAATATATGGAGCTAGCATAGAAAAACACTATCGTCATGAGCACACGGGCTGCTGGCGTATGCTTCTATCGTCACTGCATTTTCTTTTTTAAAAGGAAACAAAAAAAGACAATCTTTAATCATTTGGCTTAAAAACAAATAAATTAAATGTGGCCAAATAACAACTACTCCACATTAAAATGGGTTGCAACTAAACTAAAGCCACAAATTAGAAAGATTAATACGCAAATGAGTAGAGACTCCTACAGATATATGAAGTCGCGTTTTAAGGGCCTTTGAATGTGGCCAAACCAAGGCTTGTGTTGATTCTTGAGCCGCCCGCCCATCTAATGTTCATTTTTCATATTATATTATTTCATATATTTATCTCCCATTAATATTCTTCTCTCACATGTTCAAATCATAATAATATTAGTATCAACTAAGTTACTCCGTAAGATTTGTAAAATAAAAATAAATAGTATATGAGATTCTATCTAAAAAAAATTAAGGTGAACTTTGAATACTTACTAAACCAGCTTTTAATTTTATGTACATAGTATTCATTTTATATATATAATATATGTGGCTTGACCATTTTCTCTATACATTATAAAAAGAAGTGTTAAACAGTTTGAGACAACAAGAATTCAAGCAAAAAGCTACCACAAGAATACAATACCAATTATCCATTCATATCTTTAGGTGTATATCAAATATGTGTTATACATTTATTATTTTATAAAAATTATTACAATTACTTTAAAAATTTAAATATTTTGTAAACAATATTTCACTCTTTAATATCTTTCCTCTCACTTCCAAATCGAGTCAATAACTTTGATGGTAACTCAATTATCAATTGTTTTCATCGAAAACCACTCAACTTTCATTTTCAACTCAATAGTCACTCAACTATGATTTTTTTGCACAGAAAGTCACTCAACTTTCATTTTCAACTCAAAAGTCACTCAACTATGACTTCTTTGAACAGAATATCACTCAACCTATTCAATTGTTTTTTCATTAAAATTTAGTGACATGAAATTTTAAGAATCAAATATATATATATATATATATATATATCTATTTAAATCATTTAGTGACCCGCCCATTTAATCTAACCCGCTAAAAATGTAACATTAATCATTTTATTTTACCATTAATTCCCTAAATCATTCCCCATTGAATGTTGAACATTTATTTGATCATTAATTCACTAAAAAAAATGTGGGAGACAAGGAAGAATGATTTAGGAATTTAATGATAAAATAAAATATTTAATATTATATTTTTAGCTAATCGAATTAAATAAGCAGGTCATTAAATGAATATATATATATTAACTCTTTTCAAATCTTACTCACCTCTCTATTCCCTCACTCACACATTTTATGTATAATAGTGAGGACTAAAATTTACATACTATGGTTTCAGCAACTCCCACAGTGAAATCTGACACAATTGATGTATGGAGTTTTCGTCTGACCTTGTAACCAATTAGAGGGGGTTAATTTTTGACAATTTAAACTACCACAAATTGATTCTTAGGAAACTGCTTCTGAATATCAGCAACCACAACCTCTAGGCTCTAGTATATAGATTTAACAATTTAAAAAATAAGGAGAGTTGCAACCTTATGCCTAAAACTAATTAGCCAGTCTGAACAATCAAATTTTACAAAGAAAAAACAAGTATATATGCAAGTACACAACTAAGACAAGTGACGCTACTGCCGCAAACAATCAAACAAAATAAAGAAAGACCTTCACATTGCTAACATAAAATTGTTTGCTTATCATGAGTTTAATTATGTCATATAGATGTATTCACTCGAGCATCAGTGAATTGATATTAATCCGATTAATTGCTAAACGCAATATTCACTCTAATCATTCTAACATTCCGCCCAACCAAATAATTACATTATTGAAATTAATTATATATGATTACAAGGAACTTTAACGATTGATTCGTATATAGTATTGTGGGTGATACATAAATATGTACAGTATGGTAACAAAATTATTAATTCATATACAAAAGTATAAATATATATATATATAGGAATAAGGTTTATATAAATACATGAGAGCAAATTTCATTTAAGTATAACCATGGTTTATAATTATATGAAATTATGATTATTTACTAATAGTTTTTCCCATATTATATTACCTCTTTTGTTCAAATTTGTATTTAAAATTATTACTATTTAAGTGATTTTAAATCATACAAAAAACAAACTTTACTAGTAATTCTCCAAAAAAAAACTACGAGGGTAAATGTGTAATTTGAGGAAGGCGGCGAGAGGGGTTTTAGCTACTAATCTAGGGTTTTAGAATCAGAAGGAGAGAATAGAGTGAAAGGGGATATGGATTCTTTTTCGTCGCCGCCGCCGCATAGTGGAGCATCCTCCCAATTCTCGACTAATGACATAATGGACCAGGTCAAAACTCAGCTTGAACAGGCATACGCCGAGCAATTTCTCGAGGTTTGATCTGATATCTATTTTCATCTCCTTTTCTCTGTCATCGTTAATTTTTTTTTCAAAACTGTGATGCCGCAGTCTGTCACCTGTTTTTGAGTAATTAGTTGCTGGGTAATTACTGATCTGCGCTATGATGTATGAGAGGTTATGTCCGAAAAAAAGGTGCTAGCAAAACAATATATTTTTGGTATTTAAGCCTTTGTACTTGCTATAAGTTTTAATTATTCCTTGGCATTTGGCCTTAGGAGCATCCAACACCTTTAATTAATTTTTTTTAGAGTTTGATTGTATGCTTTCCACGTACGAAATTGTCTGCTTATGTCAAATTATTCATGAATAATTATATATATTTCCATATTTTTTTCTAATAACAATTTCCAGTTACCATTTAGGGATGTTGTGTAATTTTTATCCTAAATCTTAGGTTGACTGAAATCTGCATTACAATCTGTCTGTCCTAGTATTCCAAAATATTTAACTTTGGTCCGTTTGAACTTTTCTCCCTTTAATAATTAACTGTAAATATGGATTGCTACTACTTTATAGTTTATACCTAGTCAAACTTATTTGGAGTCAGCTAAATGAAATTGTTGTTTTTATTTGGCTCATTTCCTTTCATTTCAAGGAGGTTCTCTAGACCAAAAAGTTCTCTATATCTCTCACTCTTTCACGAGTACCTTGTACCTCTCACCAACACATGAACTGGTGACTTTGTCTACCAAGGTTATGTCAGATGATGAGAAATTACCTAGCTTAATTTGTTTCTTCTGGGATTTGAACCTAAGATCTCATGGTTCTCCCCCTCCCCACTTAATTGATCACTAAGTTAGTAGACACTTGTCTTTTTTTCTTTTTAGTTTGCTTGGTTAATTCAGTATTCATTTTGCAGAAATTGTAGATTCTTTAGACCAACTTGTTGGGATTGAGGAATAGTAGGATTATACAAAATGCAATGGCTCACCCATCTTAGAATTAATTTGCACACTTGTTCAATTAATCAATTGTTCCATTAATAAATCCTATCTTTTAACCAACTGTTTGCACCTGACAATAGATTTAATTGTTAGGAGAGTGGAAATCTACAGTGGTTTGACTTCCCCAGATCCACTTCCCTTTTTGATGAGGAAAATATAATGTGTTGAGGGTAACAATACAATTGTCCTTCTTAGTAACTGCACAAGTTGGGTAGTGTAGATATTTTGGGACTGAGGAACTATGTTAGCATCGTCTTGTCTTTAAATACTTGAGCTAATATATAATTATGACTATTGATTGATGTAACTGGCATTTGGTAGTTTCAAATTTTGGTCATCCATGACATCTTTTAAAATATCTCATCCTAGCATATTTCTCAACAACACATAAAAAGTAAAATACAAATAAGAGTTATGGCGTTCAATCTTATAATACGAGAAACTTAAGCCATGTGTAGCCTTTCGAGGTTCCTTCATTATTTCAGCAGGGGAAGAATAGCTTCTCAAGCAATTAGTGACACCATGAGAGATTACCTATTAGTATTTTTCCTTATGAGAATCTGAAGTGGCCAGTCAATTCATTTACCATACTCTTACTGTGTTGTACTCTCTAATCTCATATTTCTTTGATATTCCGATTTCACAATCAAGTCATTTGGTTTGCTAACTGTTATTTATTCGGTGACTGCGTTAAACTGTAGATGACACTTGAATAACTGACATTATAGTTTGGTTTCAAGTTACTACTTGGAACTTTGCCTGCAACCTTTATTTTAAAGGTTTGCTTGTGTTCTTGATGTGGATACTTTTCTGCTCCAGTGATAGATCTGCATTTTTCAATCATGGGTTCTTCAAATTGGAATCACTTAACAATGGTACCTTGATTATGTGAATGCATCATACATAATTTTTTATGGACTGAACATCTTCTGGAGAAGTAGATTGAGTTACTGTCATTGTATAAATAAGATTCTGCAACTTGTGATGTATGTAAGTTCAGCATGTTGCAGAAGATATAATACTAAGTTACTAACCCTTCAATTATCTCAGACGGTGAGGGACAAATGCTTTGACAAGTGTATCACCAAACCAGGGAGCAGTCTAAGTGGAAGTGAAGGTAGTTGCATCTCAAGGTGTGTTGATCGGTATATCGAGGCCACTGGTATAATTAGCAAAGCTCTCTTCAGTCAACGCTGAAACTGTAGTTGGGTAGATCTCAAGGCTTGCTTGCTCAGTAAATGCTGGAATGCATTAATTAATCTTTGATACCCTTTGTCATTTTCCGTTTTAAAGAAGGTTCTCAAGTATTTTGTAAAAGATGTTCTTCATTAATACTTTGTTGTTGATGGACAGCCAAATTTTTTTTTTATCTATAGCGTACTATTAAGATTTACATGGGCAATGTTGCACTTTGCCCTGGTGTTGTATACGTGCTTTCATGCATAAGTTATTTAGTAGGATTGAGGAAACCATAAGTGCATGAAGATGTCATAAAAGAAAATCTTATAATTTCCTGCATTTGGCGCAAGGTGTTATCTGGGCCCTAATTTATCCTTGAGCGCACGTATTGGGAGTGTTTTATATAACATTCTGTTTACTTGGCATATGTCTGGAAACAACTAGGATTAACCATATTGCGTACTAGGAGTGTGAATCGGATTTAGTTGAGCTCCAATTAGGTTAATTGGACATCAGGTGGGAAGTTTAAAAAAAAGTATTTGCAAAGAATTAGGATTAACTGGGTTTGTCCGACTCCGGTGGCATATATATATATATATATATATATATATATATATATATATATATATATATATATATATATATATATATATATATATGTTTAAACTTGTAATTTTGAAAATACAGAATTTTATAGGTTGAACCAATAGAATATATATCTTTGGTGTGGATCAACCAAGCCCATAGGATTCAACATGCTAATAGACTAGTCGGTACTTGAAGTTTCAATACAATTGACTACAAGTACTGAATTGAATGACATGTAATGCGCTATAGAATTTCACCCCTCCCCCCCACAAATACAAAGAAAATACTTATGAAAGATAAACACAACAATCATAACATAAAAGTGTAGATTACTTTCTCAGTGTCTGTAATATGTATTCGGCATAAAGGTCCCTGCACGGAAGTAAAAATGCAAATGTTAAAATCTTTCAACCACAAGCTCAAATTACTATAGGCATTCACAAAAAAGTACATTGAATATTGTATGGCTTGGACAGCAGTGCTTGGAGGCAGGAACTCATTGACAGCAACCTCCTTGTTCTCAAGCTTCTTGTCTATTGACAAATTAAGAAAATTTTACTTGTAGAGAATTTGCTAGATCAATTAAATTATGATATGAGGATACAGTCTTCAAAAAAGCGGCGGATTTCTGCCAGACGGTGAGGAGCAAGCTGGTTAATATCAGTGTAGTGGCGATATTCTGGATCGTCAGCACAAACTGCTATTATCTTATCATCCTTCTCACCCTGGATTAAAAATCCTTTTATCAGATAGGAAATAAAGTTTAACCTGCAGGCAGCAATCAACCTAACCTGATCAATCATAGGCATTAAACCTATGGCCCTAGCTCGAAGGAAACAGCCTGGGAGAACAGGCTCCTGTTGATGAAACAATTTTCTCAATTCAATTGAACCGGAGAAAATGCTATTCATTGTATTGTATAGGATATAGGGCATTCCGTTACCTGCATGAGCACTAGTACATCCATGGGGTCATTATCTTCACATAAAGTCCGAGGAATGAAGCCATAGTTCTGGGGGTACACCATTGATGAGTATAGGACGCGATCAACCTGAAAATAGATATTGGAGATTGACACAACATGTACACAAGAAGAGATTCATTCACATTGCTTAATTAGGAGTGTTGAGGTCATGCCTTAATGAGGCCAGTTTTCTTGTCAAGCTCATATTTGACTTTACTGCCTTTCGATATCTCAATGACCTGTAAGGATAATGCTACTTTAATCTGATAGGATCATAATCAATGTCAATCACAGGGGAGTGTAAAACAATTGTACTTACAACATTGAAAACATTTGGAGCTTCAGGTCCTACACAGCAACAATTAGGAATGATGAGAATGCAGCATTAATAATTGATAGTATTATGAATGAAAAAAGAGAATTAAACTACCTACCTATCTCGAGATCGTGCCATGGGTGAGCGGCGACAGACCTCCTTGACAATGATGAGAGAATCCTCTCATTCAAACGAGGGGCGTGTCTTTGTTCATCACTCATTTTTACGTGCAAAATGACAACTTGTAGATATATAGATGAATAGAGGAGAAATGGTGAGTGGGGTGTATATAAATAATAGCACAGAGCCCTAGGTATTAGGTGAAACAAGACAGCTTTCCACGCGACAAGGAAACTAGTAATATTGTTGTCCGATTCCTTTTCCTGATTTTTCTAATTCACCTAACCTACAAACTAAAATGAATAAACCAGACTCCACATCTAACATTTTAATTGTCCACATCTAAATTGTTGACTTCCTCTTCTTCTCATTTCCAGCCAGACATGTTGACTTTTAGGATCTCTCTATTATCCAATTAAAAAGCTACACACACACACCTATACATATAAACGTTTATATGTCTACTTAATTAGAGATCCATAACTATAGTAGATCTATGTTTGGTTTGGAGGAAGAGAGGTGGAATACATGTTGTATAAAAATGAATACAATTTGTATAAAAAAAAAAAAACTATTGAACCTACTTATAGGTGCAAACTGTAATTATTTTGGTTAATCATAAATGTATCACATGTTTGCCTTGTTGTTTAATATTTCCTTAAAAGAATCAGATTTACTCGATTTGGACAGTTGGCTCTGCAGGTCAAACATCATCCGTCTTCGTCTGATATTTAATATGGCTTGCAAATGCAAAAGTTGAAAAATATTTTTGACTCATGTTAAATTGATTGAACGATTAAATTAAACTAATCCGTTGAGATAAATTTACAGGAAGTTGGCAATCGACTGACGATTTCTATTCTTCATCTCCAAACAAAAAACATTACAAGAAAGAATAGGATATCTAGTTTGTTGAATAATATAGTAATATTTTGTTTCGATTTGTTAGGCTTTAGCTGCATTCTCTATCTTTAGCATGAAGCCCTATTAATTAATTATTTCAGTTCCAACACAATTTCTTTTGATGACATACTAATCAATTATTGTTCCCATTCCAAGTATTTTCTTTTACTTTTAGAAATTTATGAAGCTCATATATAATTGGACTCAAAAAGAGAAGAGCTGGTTATTGTGACATGACATACATAATTGATCAAGCTGTTGTGTAAAGATAAAAACTCAGGCTGAAGATGAAGAAATTGATGCTGCTTCTTCTTCTTCCTCTTCATTAGGCGGTAATCCTCTATAATTCCACTCGTGTGCTTTCCATTCCGGAAGTTGCTGAATGGTCATCTGTACAAATTGATTACTGGTCAATAGACTAACAGTTGGAAATTAATTAAGACGTTCGATCCATACGTACCATGCCTCTAGAATCAGGTTTACCAACTATTGCCTGACAAGCAAGCCTCCAATTATTTGGATGCTGAAAATTATATATACAAATTAATTAACAACAGTACTACATTCATCACTTGCTCGTATATATATATATATGTATACCCGTTTTAAATTTTCATTCTCCTTGTCTGTGCGAGGGTTGAGTAGCTCCTTTCCTTCAACAACCTATAATTGATGTCTGTCGGTGTGAGATATGTTTAATTTAGAGCAGCAAAACCAAATGTTCACACTCACCTCAACCAAACATGTAGCACAAGTTCCTCCTCCCCCACAATTGAGCAAAGGTCTTGCCTAGGAGATTAATAATTTTACATAAGTAGCTGGACTGGATGATAAGAATTATATATATAGTAGTAGTAGTACATACATAAGGTCCATACAACTCGACATTAGCATCGAGCATTATGTCCCTAAGTTTTTGGCCGCCACATGCTTTCCTTAGCTGCACATCTGGTGTCCCATCTGGTAGGAGTACTGACTGAACGAATTACGAGCAGTTATTAATGGGTAATCATGTGACTACTAATTAACTCATGATGATCGAATTGGACTACTCACGCTGACAAAGGCAAACTTCACACAAGCCTCTTCCTTCTCATGACTACTTGCAACTGCTTTGATTTTTGTTCGCAGGCATCTCTGATGAACCTTGGAAATACACGACAATGATGATTGTGATAGAGTGGAAGCGGCTAAGCCCCCATACCAGTATATTTCAATTGCTCTCATTTCACTGCTACTGCCAGCAATGGAGCTTTACAATATTTTCTATAAATAAAATGGTGTGGGTGGCTCTCCTTCCTTATCTTTACTTATTATCCATTCCCACGTTTCCAGCCAGACATTTTGGCTGCCCCCAAACCTATCACCAAATTAAAAACGTTTTTAAGTAGATTAAAAAAAAAAGCTTCTTTTTGGCATGTTCTTTATATTAGTCTCTTTTTCAATGCATACGTGAAACTTTTAACAACATACATTTGAAGTTAAGAATGAAAAAAAACCACCAAGTGTGCCACAATCAGTCCTTTCTTTTGAAGAAATATATAGGCTAGGCTTTCTTAGTAGTAAATGTTTGTGCCATGTTCTCTTGATATATGCCAAATTAATGTTTCTTCTTCAATTTATGGCACCTGGACAAAAAGTTGGATTGGCATCTTGCACTAGAGAATGGTGTATTCATCATAATTAAAGAATGAAGAGTCCAAAGAATTGAAACAAACGGATAAAAGGTTATCTCAAGTCAATCTACTTCTCTTCCAATTCTTTTTTGCTTCTAATACTTGGATACATTACATGGGAATAGAAAAGGCATAACTAGTACACAAGTTCTTTCTTTTTAGGTTCAAGAATCGGAGGGTCAATGTCAATTCCCATATTTGCTGCAGTGCCAGCTATTATCCTCATTGCAGATTCAATAGTAGAACAATTAAGATCCGGCAACTTCTCTTGAGCAATTACCTTCAATTGATCAATAGTTATTTTCCCCACTTTCTCCCTCTGTGGGTCCTTCGAGCCCTTTTCCACTCCTACAAAGTGATAAAATAGTTAATCATCTTCACATCTTTGGAAACTATCCAAACTTTTGTATGCACCACAACTTTATGACAACCAGGCTATAGCAAAGATAGAGTAACTGCACCATAAAAAGCTAAACTCCAGCACAAGTTCACATTAACATCTACAAGGTATATTATTTTGATTGAACGCCTGATTTCCAAATTGTGAAATTATACTTTTTATTATGGGATAAGCAAAGATCTTATTCATCAAAATGATCAAGCACCAAGTCAGTGCTGGCATTTTTCCCTGAATAAAACAGGGGGTTTGACCCCATATACCAAAGAAAGGGGATATCAGCAGTATGCATAAACATCTAGTAGAACAAGCTAATATTCTAACTTTTTGAGCAAATTTATTTCACTCACTGTTATCTACTTCAAAAATTACCTTTCATGTTATTATAATCAACTGTAACCCAAAAAACAGTGCTTATACAATAACGAAGGAGTTCATTTTAGTTCTATAGTTTGTTGAAGCAAGGACAGCATGCCCAATGATTTTGCCATTCCAAACACGAAATGTTTAAATCTACTGCCTATTTTGGATTAGCATAGAACTATAGTCTATGAGTAGAAAACCGCAGCCAGAGCATCTATATATATGATCATTCTCCACCCAGAAAGAAAGAGAGTCTCAACTGTTTTTCTAATTCGGATTTCAATATTTCTTTTTTTTTCGTTCTCCCTTTTTGTCCAACCATCTAGCAGAGCAACATGGAAAATTTAAAAAAAGGGAGTTTTCAGTCTAGTTTTTCTGTAATTTTACATGTCTACGTCCTACTATGAAAAATATCATGGAAGGCGGGAAAATTTTCATAAACAAGACTCTAAAGTTTCCTGTTCTTATACCCAATTCAAGCCAAGATCATTGGATAGTGCTTCGAGTTGTAGTCTTCACAGGCGTCCTTTGTTTAAAAAGTGCACAGGTGAGGTGGTTAACTAATATCAGGCATAAACTAGTTTTAGTTCCTGATTCAAGCCAAGATCATGGGGTAGTATATCAAGTGGTAGTCTTCAAGGGTGTCTATTGTTTAGGGGAGTGCTTAACCCTTCACCTTCCTTGCTGTCATAAATGTTAATGTCCTTATAAGTACTCTATAAGTCTAGAGCTAAAGAGGATTTTATGAATTTCTTGATCTCAAACTACAAGCAAATATTTATGGAATTCCGGCAGAGAAGTGGCCATATGTCTCATACAACTGTGGTGACTGATGTTGGAACAACAAGCAAGAGTGTGGTAGTAATAGGCCAGGATATGATGTACTCATCCAAAACTAGCTTGATATATTCAGCACCAAGTTGAGCATCGTACATCAATCAGTAAATCAAATACATTCTTGTGTCCTTCATATTCAAGCTAAATGGTAACTAACTCTAAATGAATCATTTAGTTTTCCTGACTTGCCTCTAAACTAAACCTTCACATTTTTACTGAAAAATTCTAAATACCTGCAGCCTTGAGCAGCAAAACAGAAGCAGGTGGGGTCTTCAAGATAAAAGTGAAGCTTCTATCCTGGAAGAGAAGGAAGAGGCACAATGAGACTTTAATCATGTTTTAATAATTGGCAATAAAAATGAAGAACTGACATCATAGACGGTGATTTCCACAGGAATAACATAACCAGCTTTGTCAGCAGTTCTGGCATTGTAATCCTTACAGAATGCCATGATGTTAACACCTTTGGAACCCAAGGCCGGCCCCACGGGTGGAGCTGGGGTTGCCTTCCCTGCCTCGAGAGCTAACTTTATAATACCAGTGACTGACCAAAAAAAAATGCAACCCATCAGTAAAAATATTCAAACCCCAAACTTAAAAAGCAAAGTGAAAATAATACCTTTCTTCGCTTTACCACCACCGGGCTTAGGGGGGGCCATGGAAATGACAGTGAGAGCCCTTGGAGCATAAGGAAGGGAACAAGTGTGGTTTTGGGTGTGAATGAACTGAACCGACACGCGTTGGACCCATGACAACTTAAGGGAGGAAGGTGAAAACGAGGAACAGAGTTTCCCTGGATGATTACAACTCGATAAAGACGCCATTTTTCTTTTCTTTCTGATAGAAGAAGAAAGCCGAACGAGAGAGGAAGTGGATAACACTCGGCACCCTCTCCTATCTCTACCCAGATTCCTATTTGAGCCTCTGGGCTGGGTCTTAATAAAAGGCCCCATGACACTTTTGCACTACAACAACACACATACAAGGCCCAAGAAAGGGCTTAATTCAGAACCAAGTGCACAAACATATGTTTTTGGGCTTGTCACTTAACTAGTACCCATTTCATAACAGTAAATTCTATACTCTTAAAATTTCTTAAATTTGATATAATATAGATACACCCTAAAGTATTTGTCTCAATTTCGAATACACGACTTAATATCCGATACATCATGTGAAGTCCAAGATTAAGAGATAATAGGGATTTCAACTGCAGCAGCAAAATGGGATGCTGACTTCTTTATTAAAGTTGACGACAATGTGCATGTCAATCTGGGTTAGGAGAAGCTTATTTATCTGAATGCTAAGCAATAGTGAGTCCACACTAATTAGGAGAGTACAACAAGAACTAGAGCTAATTCGTACTGCCTATAAGATGTTTAATTATCCATGTTGCTTCCATTTAAGCATGCTCGATCCAACATCTATAAATTTAGGTTCTCTACATTTCTACTTTCATTAAAATCTCTTTTAAAGATTTGAGTCCTAGCAAATATTTGCCTGTGTAGGTTGCTCGCGGTGCTAGTCCCTTGCACAGATATTAGCGCGCAGAGAATTATTATAGTTCTATATTAAGCATTAAGCTAGTGAATTAATGATGCATCCTCCCAACACTAAGTAGGAGAGGGATGAATATGTACTAATCCCATATATTGTCACAGGTGTTGTAGGTCCATTGTTAGACCGTCATCGATCTAAACCTTGTGTGTACGTGGGTTGCATGAAATCTGGACCCGTTCTTTCACAGAAGTAAGACTCTAGACCCAAAATGAGCTTCTACAGTTGTACTTGAAGGTTCAAAATTTTCTAGTATGACATACTTTTTGTGCAGAGGAGTGAATTACCATGAACCCGAATACTGGAAATTTGGTGAGGAGGGAAATAAGTATTTTAGGCATGCAACTGGACAAATATATGCGATCTCCAAGGATTTGGCTACCTACATATTGATCAATGGGTACACTTTTCGCTTGATAAATTTTTCTCAAGGTTTCTGTTGATTGCATATCCATGTGCTTTATTTGTGACATGTACTGTTTATTCATAAAGAATTTGTTGTCAGGGACATTCTACATAGGTATGCAAATGAAGCTGTTTCTCTTGGTTTTTGGTTGATTGGGGTTGATCATACGCAGTTTAATTTTTTTGGGCTGTCAGTCTAATCGTAGCCCCAATTTTTGACTTGAAATCTGCAATGAATACTAACTTAATTGGAATTGGGCAGAAAATTGATGTTCCAAAGCTGGTTAAGGGCGAAGGGATATGTTGCTACCATTGATTGATCGTTGAAAAAAATTGAGTGGACGGAATATGCATGTTCAATGTGTTAGTGAAAGGGAACTGCAATAATTATTATAAGGTAGCAAAATTTGCTATGATGAATGACATGTTTATGGATCCACACTGCATTAAAATGGGTCCATGTAAATTACTCCAATTAACAAACAAGACTATTTACCACATGCACCGACCACTGTTTCCATGTTGTCAAGAGTTAGGTTTGGTCGGAGATAAATCATTGCACCATCTTTTGTTTCCTTTTGAATTTGACCTTAAACCCTATCTATGTTACAAGTTTCATCTAAACTCTTTAATCTTCCATTCACATCCCTTTAATACAATACTAGTTGTATCTTTTTTTAATCTCTAAACTCTATCACTTACCTTGCAAAATATATATGTATATATTTCCACTATTTTATCACTCAAGCTGCTGCTTTTACACATCTTCCTCATGTATAGAATCCAATAAAACCTTTTTTGATTGTGTTGGTGCACACTCTAATGAAACACTATTCGATTTGCTCATCTCTAGGGACTTTACTTATGAAGAAGAAGAGAGATACCCCACTATCACTAAACATCCAAATTGTGTTAAACGTGACAATTTTGTGGTAACACTATTTCTCACTCTTTTATTTTATGTCAAAGGACCCATCATTCACCAACCTACCAATTTAGAAAAATAAAAATAAAAACGAACTCAATTGAGTACTGAGATATTTTAAAATTAACACAAATTTAATTATGAGATGATTTAATTATAAGATAATTTCATTTAAATTTATTTTATCTCCAAAATCTGAATGTAATAATAATAAAAGTTGATGGTCAAAAAACAAAAAGCCTTGGTCAAATGATTTGAAGGAGAAATGAAAACGCGGCGATACTACTTACTTGAAGACTTTGACTTTTGTAAATAACCGACCCCATACCCTATGTCAAAGAGACACATTTTTTTTTCCATCACAAACTTAAATAATATATAAGCACCCACCACTTGTTTTTCTAATCTAATACCACAATATAAAATTACAATTTCTCATTTTGTAAAGCACAACCACCAGAAGCACTTGGTCGAACATAAAAACTAAAATCCTGAGGAGCAAAAATGAAAGAGGGCCTACCAGCAATCGGCTAACACGTTTCTCTACCTCTACATCCTTATCCTCTTTTCCCTAAATCGATTCCTTTCCTTTTTTTTTTTTTTAGTAAAATTTTACTCTTTCTTTCCTGCTATCTATCTATCTATCTTTAGGGTTGTCTTTATTTATCTTTATCTTTCTCTATCTTCTTCTTCTTCTTTTTTTTGAAACCCTCGACTCGTCGCCGTGTTCAAAGTTTATATTTACGATTGAATCGGGGGTTGCTTCTTCTTCTTTTTTTATTATGGGTTTGGTAGCGGCTTTGCTTGAGATTTTACAAAGACCAACTTTTGGGGAGGTAATATTAGAGCTGGGGATGTTTATGGCACCCATCTGGATTGCTGTTCTTGTTGGGGTCTTGGTTGGATGGTCATGGAAGCCCAATTGGGCCAATCTTGCCATTGATTCTGTACCTACAACACATGTTCCTTCTCTCCAAAACTTGTCTTCTGGCTTTTCAACTCTCAAATTGCAAATTCCCTCTTGGATCAAGGAAACTCACTCCCCACACTCCATTTCATCCTCTACCTCCAGGTTTCTTCCAAAGTCTCTCTCTTTAATTTCTCATTTTCTGTATTTCTCCTTTACATACCCGATTTCTAAAACTAACTTTTAAAAATGCGATCCCAGTTGACTGATGGATTAAAAATTTGGCTAACTTTATTAAAGAAAATGAATTGTGTTGGTTTTAAAAATCTTTATAAAAATGAATAGATATTAATTTGTACTATCAAGTAATGAAAAATTAAAAGTTCAAGCGTCTGGAAATGTTTTTAACTTAATAATAATCTATATCCAAGTTAAAGATTTGAACCAAATGGTTAGCTCAAATTCATTAACGTGAATTAAAGCTTTTTAATAACTATGAAACAGCTGGTTCTTAAGTTATTCTACAAGCTTAAGTCTGCCTTAACTAAATTGGGCTTTGAAAATTGAAATACTTGTCACAAAATAGTGAAAGAAAGGTCATTAAAAAATCTCCCGGGAAATCATCTAAGTTAGATAATAAGTTGAGTAATCACAGTAAACAATGAGTTCCTCTGGGACTGCCGCTACCTGTTTCAGCTGCTGCTGGTTTTTGAGTTTTAACCCAATAGTATTTGCTTCCCTTTAGCGACTTGGTGGAGGTTGACTCGAAGAGAGGAATATGCAAGAGTCCAATGGACTCAAATGGAAGAGTGCATGCAAAGAAAACAAAGAAAAAGAATTAATAACTAATAAAGAAGGGGCTGATACTAATTTAACATGTAAACAAACTCAATCAACATTTGATGATGCAAATTAAGTCTGCCAGCGTAAAGAGGAAAAAAAGGAAACAAGGAGTACAACTTCCAATCCTAACACATAATAGAAGTCAACATAATCGCAATTTTAGTCAGCAAATAAGTGTGGAAGGCATAGTTAAAAGCATTCTTGCACCAACTTTAACCAACAAGAGCTATATCATGTAGGGGTCTGTTGGTTGGAAGCTTCTAGGCGTCCTCGAGTCGTGCTAAGCACGCGGAGTGTACGAATTGAAGGAAAAAAGAGGAAATTGAGGCGGCAAAATGAGGATTTAGGGCTGGGTCCATCTGGTTGAGCATTGTTGGCGTTGTGCTTGTTGTGAGCGAGAAGAAAGAGTGAGGGGTCTGGGTTGAATTGGAGTTGGGCCGGGTGTTTCATAATGGGCCAAATGTATGGTCTTAAAAGGAAGAAAGAAAGGAACAGGTTGTTTGGTTTCTATATTTTATCAAATTAAACCGAATTTGATAAAACGGGAAGGAGATAAATCATAAATTTAACTAATTATTAAGCTTCTTAACTTCAACAAGATAAAAGTAATTATTTTGAAATAAAAGATCAACTATACCAATCAAATCACAAATTATTTTAGGGAAATAAAACACAGACTAAAACACAATTTTTGGTAAAACAAATTTTCCTAATCTTTATTAAAAGTAGCAAGTATATGAATCTAATATATATTGAGATGTATTTTATAGGGAAATGGCAAAATGGCCTTGAAAATGATTTCAAAAGTATTTTTTTATTTTCGAAAACAATTATTTCAAATTGTTTGAAATTGAAGAAGCTTGAAAATTAATTAAATTGTGGAGGATCAGAATTGAGTCTCAACAGTAGATACACAAATCCTTGACCCCAATAATTATTTAATCTGCTGTTATCAGTTCATTGCATCTGGAAGCCGAAAAATTGGTAGTAACCGATGCAGACCTTCGTTACTTAGATGGATTAGTTGAAGAGAAAGATGGAGGACCTGCGTGGATTCAGATGATGGATCGTTCTACACCAAATATGTCCTATCAGGCTTGGCGTAGAGATCCCGAGGTAGCTTTCTCTCCCCTGGCCTTATAGTATGTGTAATGATAGGAGGGATTTAATTAGTTTGCACTTTCCTTTAATTGGATTACATTTTAATGTCATGCTAGACGGGACCTCCACAATATCGTAGCAGAACTGTATATGAGGATGCCACTCCAGAAATGTTGAGGGATTTCTTCTGGGAAGATGAATTTCGATTGAAGTGGGATGACATGCTTATACATGCTGAAACATTAGAAGAGTGTCCTACCACTGGAACCATGGTGGTTCAGTGGGTGCGTAAGGTATTATAGTGGTCTGTCTTCACTTGTGCATACTCTTGGATAGCCTAATTGAAGTATGACTAACCAAAATCATTCTGGTCCAGTTTCCCTTCTTTTGCAGTGATAGAGAGTACATTATAGGCCGTCGAATTTGGGAGTCAGGGCGGACATACTACTGCGTCACTAAGGTAAGAGAATGAAGGCTTGTCATAAGTGCACAAGTAGTATGTGCCAATTGTGGATGTCAAACAAGCATACACTTTACTGTTAGAATCATCTTCTCTTTTTTTTTTGTTATGGCAAACAATGTTTTTCAATATGGCATGCCATTTGTTATCTAACTCGATATCTCTTATATGAGTGAAAGCCAGATAATAAGAGATAGAAATTGATGAATAGCTTTTAAGTGTGTCATACAGTTTCATACTTTTAGACATTGTAGGTTAGTTGTGAACCTGATGAGCTATTTTAAATTTTTCATTATCTGAGTAGAACTCAAAGAAGTGGAGTTAGTTGTATCAAATCAGCTTAAGAGGGTCCTCCTCTTTCTGATGTGTTTCTTTTGCACTTAGTATATTAGTTGTGAACTGAAGAACGATAAGCAAAGTTATGTTTTCTGTTATCTAAGTAAATACAGAGAAATTGGTGTACAAGTATGCAATTGAAATTGAAGAGAGTGCAGTAACTTCTTGCCAAACCATTTTCCTCCCCTGCTTTTGGCATCTTTTTTTTTTTGAGATTTTTGGGATAGACTATGCTGTGCATGTGTTAATCTGCACTCATTAACGGTCAGAAAGGCAAAAATGGATTTGATGGTGTGTTCCCTTCAAAGGTAGCAGTGAACAAGACTGCAGCGAGCAGTCTAAGGCTCCATTACCCTAGTAACTTGTGGAGATAAACGGATGAACCTTCCCCCTCAATGAAACTTTCTTCATCCTTGTCACTTCCGATAGTTGTCCATGGGGGCTGTGTGAAATACTTAAATAGGGATTCTATGGTGATGATGAGGAATCACTCATACCTTGTACATATTGCATACAAGACCTATTCCTTCCTACCTTCGTGGTTATCATCAGGATCTAACAAATAAATTGTTTATATGATATACCAATGTTTATCTCAATCAACCATTTCATACTACTTATGGTGACCATCTGAGTCAAGCCTCCGCTCTTTGATACTTACTGTCTTCAAAGTGAAGCCTCTCCTACTTACTATTAGTTGACTGGAGTTGGATATTTCCTGTCAGATTTGCATTTGAATAGTTAAGATACTTCATAATTAGCATTCAAAGGAGGAATGTTTATACCTGTAGGAGAGGGGAAGACCCAAGATTAAATTGCAGGTATCCTAATAGGAGATCCTACCTCATGTTTTTCATTGTCTGGGTTGACTTGATATTGGTTGACACCTGACGGTGCTTCCTGTTTTATTTTTTTTAGCTGCCGTCACTCACTTCATACTCTCCAATGTTACATCATTTTGCTGAAATCTTGAATAATCTTGATTTTTACATGGTTCAGGGTGTACCATGCCCTTCTGTGCCCCGTCGCAACAAACCAAGACGTGTTGATCTCTACTATTCAAGTTGGTTCATCCGCGCAGGTAATTTGAAGTGATATTGCTAGCTTGATTGCTATACTTCCAATAAAATTATGGAATCTACTGAACCAATTATGATGATCAACCATCAAATGTAGTCTTAAGACTGAAACTGGAGATGTTTCATTTGAATCACTGAGAAGAGTTATTTTATGACTATACATCTGACTGCCTTTTAATTCTTTTGCATGAACAGCTGAATCCAAGAGAGATGGTCGGATGACTGCCTGTGAAGTATTACTCTTTCATTATGAAGACATGGGTATACCTTGGGAAATTGCCAAACTCGGGGTAAGGCAAGGTATGTGGGGAGCTGTGAGGAAGATTGACCCTGGTTTACGTGCATACCAGAGACATAGAGCGTCTGGAGACCCAATTTCACGATGTGCTTTCATGGCGCAAGTCAACACCAAAGTTGATATTGAGAATCTCAGATCAATGGGGAGCGAAACCTATCTTTCTGAGATTGAGCGTGAGGATTCACCTGAGAAGCCTGCAGGGAGGATCATACCGCGGTTCTTAGTTGTTGGTGGGGCAATTGCCCTTGCTTGTAGTCTTGATCGTGGACTCCTGACAAAAGCGGTTATATTTGGAGTTGCTAGAAGGTTTGCAGGGATTGGGAAAAGGTTGTGAAACTGCTCTAGTATGGGTCGAGGCATTTTTATATACATCATTTGATCGATAAGAGAACATACTTTGGCAGCAAGGTAGCCACTGTGAAGAGCTAGGTCCTCCTCCATAGTTATATTATGTTGTCTTCTGTCAAGCTGCAAGGCAGCCACTGTTCAGGAGAATCCAGATTATACTATACATGTATTCGTTGAAATTCTGGTGTCACTGAATATGTCATGCTTCAAATAAAAAGCAAAGCTGATTCTTTTATGAACTTTTTGTCCGTCTTTACTTTAATGAGTAATTATTTTTCTTTAGTAGTTTGAGGAAGTTGTTTTGTTTATTTATTTATTTATGGAGTGAGCGTTCTGTGAAACAAGTTTATCCTGAAAAGAGTGGCTCATAATTGGAATGGCGACCGGCCTTTCTCACCAAATGTGTGGTGAGTTAGTTGAGAATTGCTACCTTTCAAATTAAAATCCTAGAATTTGTTATCTAATACCTAATAGAATTACCGGTATCATAAAATAATTTTTTTTTAAAAAAAAAAAAATGGGATGGCCTTTTCATTATACTCAGCCTCCCGAGTCAAGTGCCGATATGATAGGCATGCCTCATATATGCTTGTATCGGGTCAATTAATCCTGGATATTGGTCTACTTTGTTGAAGTGGAAGCTCTAAAAAACTTTCAATCATAGAATCACTTGAACTGTTTGCAATGCAATTCTATTTAATATACTATATAGTTGTTGGCTGAATATATAGTTGTGAGCAGCAATTAATTAACCTTGGATATATATTTGTGTTTCTTCTGCATGGAAGCGCTGACCTTAATCCTTGCGCCCCAATGCACCAGCCGGTAAATGAAGGGTTCTTCAAATAAATATAGAAGAGAGGAATGAGAATAATATTTGTTTTCCCAAATATAAATGTTATGTTTAAATAAGAGAATTATGCATATAACCTGTTTGTTATCATGGAAACTTGTTGTGCTGATCCCTTATTTAAGTAACAGGGACGCTCAGAGAATGAGAAATCCATAACAAACCTCAATCTTAATATGGGCGTTACAAATAGAAAATTCTATATATATTATTTGTCAAGGAGTTGTTTAGTTTTAGATATACTAGGAGACAGAAGAGAAGAGCATATACCACCAAGCGGACGGAGGGGCCCATTGCCAGGCCCAAGTTGAAGTCCAGCCGTGAAGGCCCGGGCCCATCCATGAGCATTTATTTCCCTATAATACAGTGTCCACAGTTGCCTTCCGCTTAGGGATAGCCACCCGCTATTCAATTGACACGTGTCACTGAAACCTGCTACAAATAAGGCACCTCACTCACACACACAGCGTCTCCTCAACTGGTAACTAGAGCTTTCTGATCATTCTATTATGAATTTTTTATGTTATTGTAATGATAATAATAAATGCATGTTTTGTTTTGTTTTTGTTTTTGTTCATCCATCTGTAGGTATTTATTTATAGATTTCGACCACACATGGCAAGCATCACAGCTTCACACTTTGTGTCAAGAAGCTCAAATGTCCAAACTTCACTAGACACCAAATCAACCTTGTCACAGATAGGACTCAGGAACCATACTCTGACACACAATGGGTTAAGGGCTGTTAACAAGCTTGATGGGCTCCAATCAAGAACTAATACTAAGGTAACACCCAAGATGAGATCCACCAAGTCAGCTACCATTGTTTGTGGAAAGGGAATGAACTTGATCTTTGTGGGTACTGAGGTTGGTCCTTGGAGCAAAACTGGTGGACTAGGTGATGTTCTTGGTGGACTACCACCAGCCCTTGCAGTAAGTCTTACCTACTCATGATTCATTCTTTTGTTTCTAATGCACCAATTACAGCTTCATTATCATTTTAGGCCCGCGGACATCGGGTAATGACAATATCCCCCCGTTATGACCAATACAAAGATGCTTGGGATACTAGCGTTGCCCTTGAGGTACTCCTTCCTATATATACTTTTCATACATACAACAATATATATTCAACAATGTTTATCTGCAGGTCAAAGTTGGAGACAGCATTGAAATTGTTCGCTTCTTTCACTGCTATAAACGTGGGGTTGATCGTGTTTTTGTTGACCACCCAATGTTCTTGGAGAAAGTAAGCAAGCATATTATGATTATGAATACATTTTGAACATCTTTTAACTCTACTGGTGCTTTTAAGGTTTGGGGCAAAACTGGTTCAAAAATCTACGGCCCCAAAGCTGGACTGGATTATCTGGACAATGAACTTAGGTTCAGCTTGTTGTGTCAAGTAAGTTACTTGTTATACTGTTGTCTTGGAATTTTATGTGGCATTTTACTTTTTGTCTTTAATCGTTTTCTCAACCTTATTTTCTCAGGCAGCCCTAGAGGCACCTAGAGTTTTGAATTTGAACAGTAGCAACTACTTCTCAGGACCATATGGTAACACATCCTAGTTTCACTAGCAACCATAGTATATCATTGTAGGTAATCAACGCCTATTCCTGCAGGAGAGGATGTTCTCTTCATTGCCAATGATTGGCACACAGCTCTAATTCCCTGCTACTTAAAGTCAATGTACCAGTCCAGAGGAATCTATTTGAATGCCAAGGTAAAATTTATTTGTATACACTTGATTGCACTTTACCCTTCATATCAGTAAGGTTGTATTAATATATGATAAATTTCACATTGCCTCCAGGTCGCTTTCTGCATCCATAACATTGCCTACCAAGGCAGATTTTCTTTCTCTGACTTCCCTCTTCTCAATCTTCCTGATGAATTCAGGGGTTCTTTTGATTTCATTGATGGGTATGTATTTAATGCTTGAAATCAGACCACCAACTTTTGATGCTAGTAAATTCAGTTCTTAAAATTTTGCAGATATGAGAAACCTGTTAAGGGTAGGAAAATCAACTGGATGAAGGCTGGGATATTAGAATCACATAGGGTGGTTACAGTAAGCCCATACTATGCCCAAGAACTTGTCTCTGCTGTTGACAAGGGTGTTGAATTGGACAGTGTCCTTCGTAAGACTTGCATAACTGGGATTGTGAATGGCATGGATACACAAGAGTGGAACCCAGCGACTGACAAATACACAGATGTCAAATACGATATAACCACTGTAAGATAAGATTTTTCCCCACTCCAGTATATACTAAATTATTTTGTATGTTTATGAAATTAAAGAGTTTCTTGCTGATCAAAATCTCCATACAGGTCATGGACGCAAAACCTTTACTAAAGGAGGCTCTTCAAGCAGCAGTTGGCTTGCCTGTTGACAAGAAGATCCCCTTGATTGGCTTCATCGGCAGACTTGAGGAGCAGAAAGGTTCAGATATTCTTGTTGCTGCAATTCACAAGTTTATCGAATTGGATGTTCAAATTGTAGTCCTTGTAAGTACCAAATGGAATCATTCTATCTTTCTTGTTGAGTTTACTTGTGCTGAAACTGAAATTGACCTGCTGCTCATCCTATGCATCAGGGAACTGGCAAAAAGGAGTTTGAGCAGGAGATTGAACAGCTCGAAGTGTTGTACCCTAATAAAGCTAAAGGAGTGGCAAAATTCAATGTCCCTTTGGCTCACATGATCACTGCTGGTGCTGATTTTATGTTGGTCCCAAGCAGATTTGAACCTTGTGGTCTCATTCAGTTACATGCTATGCGATATGGAACAGTAAGAACCATAAGAGCTTGTACCCTTTTACTGAGTTTTAAAAAAAAGAATCACAAGACCTTGTTTTTCGTCTAAATTATAAATGCCAACTAAATGTTACTGCAGCAAGCTTTTCATTTCTGAAAACTAGTTATATCTTATTTTAACATAATCACACGTGACGTGAGTCAGGTGCCAATCTGTGCCTCAACTGGTGGACTTGTTGACACTGTGAAAGAAGGCTATACTGGATTCCATATGGGAGCCTTCAATGTTGAAGTATGTGATTTTACATCAATTGTGTACTTGTACATGGTTCATTCTCGTCTTGACATTAACTAATTGCTTCTTGAATATGGTTAGTGCGATGTTGTTGACCCAGATGATGTGCTTAAGATAGTAACAACAGTGTCAAGAGCTCTTGCAGTCTATGGCACCCTTGCGTTTGCTGAGATGATAAAAAATTGCATGTCAGAGGAGCTCTCTTGGAAGGTAGGTGTCAAATTGATAATTTGTATAGGCACTTCAGTTTTGTTGTTCTCGTCAGCACTGATGGATGCCAACTGGTGTTCATGCAGGAACCTGCCAAGAAATGGGAGACGTTGCTATTGGGCTTAGGAGCTTCTGGCAGTGAACCCGGTGTCGAAGGGGAAGAAATCGCTCCACTTGCCAAGGAAAATGTAGCCACTCCCTAAATGAGCTTTGGTCTTATCCTTGTTTCAACAATAAGGTCATTAATTATGTAGAACCCTAATATGGGGTCTCAGTCATCTATAAAATGAATGGTTTTTGCTGGGGAGCAGCAGGTTAATGTTTTTGTAGGGAAGGGTCAATAGAAAATAGTTATTACTAATGTTTGCGACTAAATGCTTAGTAATGTTAGCATAAATAATACTAGTAGCTAATATGCGTGAATTTGTTTTACTTTTTCTTGCATAATTATTTGCAGTACATATATATAAATTACCCAAGGAATCAATGTTTGTGGCTCCGTCCTTTGATGAATACAGAGCTAGTGTGGCAAGTTATAAATTTTGTTTAAAAGAAGCAAACTAGTTGGTTGGTCATATGAAAGAAAGAAGCTGGCTAACTTTGAGGAGATGGCTGTTGAATTTCAAAGTGAAAACAATGCAACATCGAAACCAAGTATGTCAATGAACACTTTTAAATTAGAAAAGAGAGATATTTTTGAGCCCATGACACATTATTAATTCATAAAGTAAGGTAGCATGATTGAATGGACTACAGCTCAATCAAAGCAAAGCATCTCCTTTACATAACGGCACCTGTCTCTTTGTCTACTACTCTATTGCTAGTACAACTAGTAGTAGTAATGAATGCTACAATCCAAATTGAATAGTAGTAAAAAGATGCTCTCTATTTACTAAAGTAAGTATTATTCTTTCGTCACTCTAAAGCAATTAAACTTAAAATGCTACTTTTAGCACTAAGATTGTTGATGGTATTTTTATAGTAAAGAGAAGATAAAAAAAAAAAGCAGGCAGGCGCTACGTTACTTATAACCACCACCACTCGGCGGCACTTTAGTTGCTTTTACTCTGTTCTTTCTCCTTTAGCTCCTTCCTTCCTTGAGTCATTTGATGATGGAATCCAATCCCAATCCCATCTCCTCTTCTCTTCTCCTTTTTCTGCTGTTTTTTACTCCAACTATGGTGGCTCCTCTAGGTATCAACTACGGGCAAATTGCCAACAATCTGCCCTTACCGGAAAACGTGGTACCATTAGTCAAATCCATCGGAGCTACCAGAATCAAGCTCTATGATGCTGACCCACATGTCCTCAAAGCCTTTGCTAACACCGGCGTTGAGTTCATCGTCAGTCTTGGCAATGAGTACCTTGCCAAGATGAAAGATCCTTCTAAAGCTCAATCATGGGTTAAAAATAATGTCCAACCTTACTTACCTGCTACTAAAATCACCTGCATCGCTGTCGGTAATGAAGTTCTCACCTTTAACGATACCATCCTCACCGACAACCTCCTCCCTGCAATGCAAAGTGTCCACACTGCTCTTGTTAATCTCAAATTGGACAAGCAAGTCACTGTCACCACCGCACATTCTCTTGCTATTCTACAAACTTCCTATCCCCCATCGGCTGGAGCTTTCCGTCGGGATCTTGTCAACTGTGTTACCCGGATCGTGGACTTCCATTGCAAAACTGGCTCACCTTTTCTTATTAATGCTTATCCTTACTTTGCTTACAAGGGAAATCCAAAGCAGGTCTCCCTTGATTTCGTGCTATTTCAGCCCAACTCTGGTATCGTCGATCCACAGTCCAATCTACACTACGACAACATGCTTTTCGCTCAGATCGATGCTGTTCACTCTGCTTTAGCTTCCATCGGCTACAAAAACGTCTGCGTGCAGATCTCGGAGACGGGATGGCCGTCAAAGGGAGACGCCGACGAGGCCGGAGCTACACCGGAGAATGCTAGGAAATACAACTGTAATCTAATGAAGCTTATTGGTCAGAAGAAGGGTACACCCATGAGGCCTAACTCGGATTTGAACATATACGTATTTGCCTTGTTCAATGAGAACCTCAAGCCTGGTCCTAGTTCTGAGCGAAACTATGGCCTGTTCAAGCCGGACGGATCTCAGGCTTACCCCTTAGGAGTCCCGGCAATCAACGCAGCGAGTACGAATAGCAGCAGCTCCGGTGGGTCTGGATCTACACCATCAGCGTCAGTGCCACTGCCGCCAGCAAGCTCCTCCTCCGGTTATCTAGCCATTACTTCTGATTCGGTGAGCTTCTTCTTCATTTTCTATATATATTATTTTGTTATTTCTAGATATACTAATATTCTTCCTTTCCTTCTCAGGTGAAAAGTCTTTCTACCGTGCAGCTTCTCTACCTTGCCCCTTTTATTTCACTGGCACACTTTGTGAGCTTTGGTTACACCACTTGTAATACAAATGTTTGTATTCTTTGATTATTTTTTATGGTATTATTAGTTAGATTTATAAGACAATACAATAGCTTCCAATCGGTTTGTTCTAACTTTATGGCTTTCATTCAACTATGTCCATTGTTTTCATCTACAAGAAAATGTCGTAGTAAAAACTTCTTCATCAAACTCTCATGCTGCTATATGTAATTAGATTTAAAAAAAGAAGGCCTGGTCCTTGAGTACAACTTCTTCACTAAAAAATGATAAGAACACTACTACTCTACAAGAGTATAATGCCTAATACGGATACCCAAGACTTACAAAATTTCTCTTAAAAAAAGACACTAGAGCCTCATCCAATTTCTGTTTTCCTCTTGGTGCGCCTCTTACTGATAGAGCACCTACTTCTAATTTACCTAGGGATAAGATGAGCCCCAACCACGTTAGCCCCCTGCCGGACAGCCAAGAATTCAGACCTTATCAAGTGGGGATAAGAGATACCAGTCGAGCATTTTCAAGAGCTTCTATGGCACTGATAGGACCCTCCCACAACTCCATCTTGTTGAGCTTTAACTCTTCGATAGAACAACACGTAGGCAGCTGATGTTTTGATATCCGATTCAGCAACAGGTGAAACATGGGAATCATCAAAATGATACCATCTGTCGTCATCAATCAACTGCCAATTAAAAGAACCCATCAGTTGTTTGCAAGTATACAATGAACCTACAGTCAACCAAGACCATACGACCCCCTTGGCCGAGATTCAGTTCAATATTCTCACTATAGTATATTAACAGCTCCTGATTTCTTGCTATCTCAAGAAGAATATATTCTAGTTAGCAATTACAATATTCAACAAGAGAACAAGACAAAATAAAAAGTACCTTACAGTAAGCTGTGTAATGCCCACCACCTAGTCCACCATAATGGTTGCTTATTGCATATAGCTCATACACATGGGAGCTCTCAGATAAATCCGTACTTTTCACATACTTGCTTAAATCCAGATTATGTATGGGAAAATTCACAAACGTATCAAGCTTGTTCTTCAGCCATCGGCTATAAGAGAACCGCTTTAAGTGGAAAACAAGTATGTCCGGTAATCTCCATAGATCTAACTTCTTGGAGGCTTGTCTATGCTCCTTGCAGCGAGGACAGTACCTGAATTAAAATCATAAACATACACTTAAAATCCACATCAAGTGGACAAAACTTAAAAGAAAACATCTCATGACATACCACATATCATCTGGTCCTAAAGGTTCCTCCTTTAGGAAGGCCTCCAAACACGAAAATAAGGATATAGCTTCTTGCTTGGTTTTCTTCACTGTAAGTCCACTTTTGTGAACCTCTGGAAGGTCTTTGAGGTAGCTCGCATCATATAGCTCATATTCCTTCTCAGTCCAATCCAATATAACCTTTTGCATTCTAACTGGTTCAATCACCGTATCTTTTGCAACGGGCCTGCAGTTAGTACCCCGTTCATCAGTTAAACAAAGATGAAATGTCAGCTCCATGCTGGAATTCCCCACTGGATCTATGCACTCTGTTGATTGACCTTCACAACCAAATTGGATAGTGCAGCTGTTCATTGGTACTTCAATTGTTTCCGAGGGAGAACCATTGTCGGAACCATCCTTAAGACCAGGTGCTGATGAGATAAATGATTTCCTTCTTAATGGAGCAAGTACCTTATGGACAGCAAAATCAATATCAGCTCCGTTATGTGGGTCTTCCAAGAAAGTAACAAGGGGTGTCAAGAACAACTTCCTCTCACTGGCCTTCGAACTGTCTATGATACACCTGGAGAAAATGCATGATGGTTAACGGCAGGTGAAGACACAAGTATAGTCAAGACACCAGTCTTGAATAGTTACTTTTCTTGACGAGTGATTAGTATAATAACTAGTAAAAAAGTCAACTAAGAAATTCAGAATTAACTTCATTCTTCGTCAGTTATTAACCTCAATAACGAATTTATACTATTGAATGTGAACACACACCAAATTGAGAGTAATCACAAATTCACGAGTCCACATTTTCACTCAAGTTGCTAAAAAGCAATACTAGGAGAAGACCTTGTAAATTATCAAATGCATGAAAAATGGATCATGACGAATGGGACAGCTGGTGGGCAAAAAATAACAGAATTTTTAATTTTAACAGCTTATAAATTAGCACAAGATCCGAGAATTTTTTTAAAAAAATTAAGTACCAATATAATCCAAGGATTTAAACTTACTTTTCCCGGTACCTGTGACTAATCTCCAGTCTTGTCAGTTGTGCCCCCCTTTTCGGGAGCCTGTATGCAACAATATGTTCATCATCCTTAACTGAATTCAAAATCTCTGTAGGGTTCTCAAAGTATCGAAATACCCGATGATCATAGACCTGTTCAGGAGACATATTATGAAACAAACAGTAGCACAGTTCGAACAAGCCAACACAAAATATTTACATGTGTACACGATTTTGGTACAAACATTTGCATAGGCATGCACATGTCCGGTACCCATACATAATGTGAACAAATAGCAAAAAAAACATTACCTCTGCAAGTAGCAGGTATTCATCAATCCTTAAGCAGCATGCATTTTCTAAAGCCTGTGCAAGATCTTTAATATAACCATGTTTTAAGACGGTAACAGTATATGGCATTGGAAGGCCACTGCCATCACTATAAAACACTGTTACTGTCATTGTCTTTGTGACGGTTGAAGGAAGTGGTAGAGACAAATACATGAAGGGATCAAACGTTATGGAGATTTTTTTGCAGTCAGGGCAAACCAGCGTAGACTTATATTGGCCCTGAAATAAATAGCTTCAGTATGAGTGAACTTGATGGCCATATGCACTAACAAGAAAACAAACATCAATTTCAGATGCGTTATATCCCAACAAAGTTCTATCCAAACATTACTGGAAGTGAAATAGCCTTTGTCACCAGAAAGAAAAAAAAAGTGACTATCAGCCTCCAGTAAGTGTCGAACTCAAGCTGACATAGGGAAGAGAAAAAGAAAAAGATAATAACAATTCCCAGGACTAAAAATATAAAACCACTTGCATAAAGGTCAATCAAGACAGTCCCAGTCGATAAAGAAAGAAAATGACAAAAAGCTAAGAACCTGGCAAATATCAACTATAACAGAGTCATTTCTGGCTCTGTGGTATCTCCAAAGCTCGTTAGCAACTTCTTCATCTGGACGACCGTCTGAGTCCTTTGTCTCAAAATACGGCTTTTGCTTGACGCGATTTAAATCTTCATGTAATCCATCCAAGAGGAAGGCGAGTAGTTCCTATAAATAGAAGCATATCACTTACTGAAAATCTAGCAGCATTTCAAGAGAAATGTGTTTCCGAACATATAGGTAAAGGAAACATATGAACTTAAGGCCCTGCCTATAGTGGGAAAAACTACCCGCAATATTCTAGCAACAAAAAACAACAGGCTCTACAAGTAGCTAATACATGGTACATTTATTATCAGATGATACAGAAGCATTCCTAAAGACCAAAATTAGCATTGAGCAAACCCTGTGGAAAATATGACAATCTCAGCCAAGACGAGCCAAACCAACCTGAGAGTCATGCTGGTTATATCCGCTAAACTGGGGAGCAAATCGACCAAGTTTTCCCTTGAATGCACGGGGTGCCACGGGTGTTCGACCAGAGGACCATAGTTTCCTCAATAGTTCACCAAATGCAAGTGCAAGCTCACCCTGTAAAACTACAACAGATATTAGAAACTTGAATATAAATCTCTTCCATACGAAAAGTTCACAACATAGACAAAAGAAGCAACATTACATGCATCCCCAAAGGATTCTGTCTGTTAATCTCATCAGTGTAATCTTGCAAGAAGTATTCGACGAGCGGAGGTGTATGAACCAGACACTGAAGTGCACTATTCATGAAGCATGTGTTTCCCAGATTGGATAATCCTGCCAACCCTCCCCTTTCGCCTTTACTTGCAGGCCTCAGACTATCATATCCATCCTCCATATCGCCATAACTAGAGTTCAAAGAACTCCCTTGATATGCATTGGAGCTATATCCAGTAGAGAAACCATTGGACAATGTTGGACCACCAGCAATTGTGACAGATGATCTCAGAGGTTCAACTGGAACCAATGCCAAGTCGTTTCCTGTTGAATCGAAGCCAAAACCAGAAGGCAGTGACCCTTCAGGTTGCACCTCCAGGAGAATCTGGCAGGAGATCATTCCATCAGTAAAGATTTACTAGAAAGCATGTGTTCACTTATTCTGCGATTATTTTTTCTTGTTCCACAAACCAAGCATTGTACTACTTATGCGAGATTTTATGCTCAGATTATTTTAGTTGATGTGGTAAACCAAAGGGCCCTCTTACTAATGCATATCACTATCAGCTGGTATTTCTCATTTTTCATACGACAATAGTAATGTAGAGAGGACATATTGTATGAAAAACTCACATCTTGATCCATCTGCAGGTTGGAGTCCTCCAGTGTTTGGTTTGAAGCAACTAACTTTGTATGCTTCGTTTTTTCAAAATAATCCCAGATGTGTGCCTGTACAATCGAAGAAGTGATAAGAAGGGTATAGCTTTAGTCTCATTTTAAGAAAACTTTGCTTGATGACATGAAATAAAACTAGATAATGTCCTGATTTTAAAAAGAAACGAACCTTTTCTGGCGCAATTTCTTTGAGTCTACACACTATGGTATAGAGTTCATGTAAAGATGCCTGAAACATATTACACCATTTTAAAGTTGCTAAATAACTGGGAAAAGAAAACATATTTAAACAACAGAACAAAACACCAAAAAAGCGATCAGATGATACAGCTAGTACGGTCAAATTGATCTACCTCCACATAGCTAACAGTTCCACCCATTTATTAAGTTATAAAGGGTGCAGAATTACATAAGAAGACCACCATGATTCAAATAGCAAGTTCATGTATTGCTCCAATAGAATATCAGACATCATTTTCTATGCCCCACCCCACCATCCCTAAGAAACCATGTTTTCGAATTGATAATAACAAGATGATTGAGATTGTTACAGCAAAAGCAATCATCAGATAGTGCATTTACCAGTGTCATTCTTAAACAGCCAATAGATGGCCAAATGAATGGAGAAGCAGGTGTACACTATTTATAATTAGAGATGAGAGAAAGATGATGCAACAAGAGTGCACCTTGAGTCCCTGATAATAAGTGATCTTTTGTTTTGAAGGGGCAAAAAATGACTCTGTATCTTCTTATATAAATTAGTGAGACCAAATAGAGAGACAAGACCATAAATACCTTTTTACTTAACCGTAAAGCCTTGTGGCTTTTATCTCTAGTATCAAATAAATTGAGACACAACGGGAACACCTCCACACTAAGTTGCTTGGCATCTCCCACAGATATCATTTTCCGAGGTAATGCTGGTCCTCCTTTATACCTAAAGGCAGTGCGTGTTTACCGCAAGACCAAAAAAAATTAGAAATGGAAAGCATGTGAAAAACCCTGGTAAATCCCTCACAATTTTAGCAGATCACTAACATGTACGCTAGTACCTGGGAAAAGAATAGCATGTGAATCCCAGGGAAGAGTAAATGTTTTTGACAATCAGCTCTTAAAGGGTTTTTTAAGACCCTAACTAAAATAGAAAGAAGGGGAGCTACTGATCCAATCCAGCTCCCCTTCCACTGATAAAGAAAAAAAATACTCACTCCATTTTAGTTTAAGAGTCTAAGTTTGACTAGGCATGGAATTTAAGAAAAGGAGATTTTTTAATCATGTAGTGTATAATGACCAAAATAGCCTACGAATCTTATGGTCAAAAAAGAGAGACCAACATTTACTTAATCATGTAGAAAGTTGGAATTGAAGACCAAACATAGAAAGAGACATTCATTTTGAAACCGGACAAAAAAAGAAAAGTAATATACTTCAATTAAAACAAAGGGGGCATTAAGTAACAGCATAGTACTTCTAATCACGACAGTCGACCATAACCATCCACAGACAACTCTGTCTGAACAGTGAAGTTCACAAAAGAAAATCATGGGGAATTTTGCATAGCTGTTGTTCGACAAAAAATGCCTTCAAAACATCGAGTATCTTCTACTCATGAACAAACAATGGGAGTATTTTCCAGAAACCATAAGCTGTGTTGCCAAGTTAAGTTCCACTGCACTGTCTGATAAAGAAAGATGAATGAGAAATAAGCAAGAAAGCCTTACCACTCAGAGAGCTTCTCCCATACTTCTTGTGGGACCAACACATAATCACGCCCTTCTTCCAAAGTTCTGAGAAGCTGTGGATCATCATCTCCACTGTCAGCTTCTCTAATTATTATATCGCTATTATCAATTGGTCCAGGTCTATTAGCTGAATTTGGTAAAAGAGAATGCAGAGATTCGGTAGCATGCTCGTTAAATGGATAAGCACCAAGAGGCTTCCTAATGTACCTCTGCCAATCCATGAACCACCTAAACATACAGACAAAATTAGAGCATGAATTTTCAAGTTTATTCCTTTATGACATGTTCTAATTTATTTTTATTTTTTTAGCAACTGGAAAAACACTTAACTACCTAAATACCATAAGGTCAGACCAGAAAAAAGAAGAAATAATCAAACAGCTACGAAGTCAGCAGAGTAGTCAACAAATCAATTTCTTATCTGGAACTGGTTGAAGTGTCCATCTGTAACCATATTATGGAGCACCAATCTTTAAGGTAAAATGAAATTGCAAAATGGCCACCGCAACAAAGGGGAGGATCTGAATAGCTGAAGCGTCATATGACTTAGATAAGAAGAAACCACCAGGCATTATTTGCCTCTAGTAAGATCACAGTCCTGGTCTCTACAAATATTAAGGTAATGTTTCACAGATCCAATGAATCATAGTCAACGTAGTACTTCAGCTCTCAAACTTTCTTTACCAGTACAGCCCATTCAGGTTCACATTGATGATTTTACTTGGTACATAACTATCAACTCTATATGCTTAGTGCTTAATCATGTTGTAGATTCTGCCTAGAGGAAGAACAAAGAGAGTCTTTCTCAAGTAGCTTCCTTTTCTTACATATAATATAGGTGAGAAAACAGCACTTATCATCTATCCAATCAACAGTTTGCTGAATACAGAAGTTTTGAGCAGAAAACTAGGAGGCAAGATTGGGGAGCTTCCAACTACTTACCTAGGTATGCCTTTGGGAGCTAAAAGCAAGTCCAAAGGCACATGGAAACGGATACTGGAGAAATAATGAAAAGAGACTCACCAGCTGGAAGAGTCAGTACTTGTCCTTGGGAGGAAGATTGACTTTAATTAACAGTGTGATGGATACATTACCATCTTATATGATGTCAGTCTTCCCTATGCCTGTTAGTGTATCTAATAGCATTGATGCACTTAGAAGAAATTTCTTATGGCAAGGCAGTGAAGATAAGAAGAAGTTTCATCTTGTTAAATGGAAAGAACTGATGGTGAGTAAAAACACAAGATGCCAAGGCATAAGAATCTTAGGAACAAAACCAGAGCTTAATGATGAAGTGGTTGTGGAAGTTTGCAAATGAGATAACATGCTCTGGAAAGAGGTCATCATAGCAAAATATGGCATGGAAGATAAGTGGATGAGTAAAATGATAAGTACTCCATATAAATGCACTACACAAATCTATGGCCAGTGCTATATCACAGAACCAAGGTAGAAGTGGGAGATGGGTCAAAGACATCCTTTTGGGAGGATAAATGGAATGGGTCTGTACCTATGAAACAGTTACATCCTGAATTATTCACTTTATGCCAACATCAACAGGCCACTGTGGATACAATGTGGACTGGACAAGGATGGCCTTTGTTCTTAAGGAGGAACCTTAGGATTGGGAGATTGACAAAGTGGCAGAATTTCAAAATTCAGTAGGCTCTTTCAGCAACCTCACTGGAAAGAAGGACTTATTAGTTTGGCAGAATGATACCAAAGGTCAATCAGTAAATACAGTGTACAAGGAACTCAACAAGAATGCTGGACAGGAGATGGAATGGCCATGGAAGATCATCTAGAAACCAAAAGTACCCTACAGAGTAAATTGCTTCATGTGGCTATTAACAAAAGAAGCAGTTTTGACTCATGAAAATTTAAAGCAAAGAGGCTATTAGTTGGCTTCGAGATGTAATTTATGAGGAGAACATGCTGAGACAAATTAACCATATTTTTTTGCATTGTACATGGACAGAACAATTATGGAAAATGTTCATCTGTCTAAAGGGGATAAGATGGGTGAAACCAGGGAGCATCAAAAGAATCTTGAGCAGCTGGAATAGAGATGGCAATGCTTCTGACAAGGAGAAGAGGTTGAAACTTGTCTCGGCATGTATTTGGTGGACAATCTGGAAAGAGAGAAACAGCAGGAGTTTTGAAAATTGGCAGAATAGCTTACAGAAGATCAAGATGGACTGCTTAGCTCTTTTCTATTTTTGGTGTGAACAAGATATATTAACTAGGACAGAAGATATCTTTGATGTCCTAGTTATAGGTAACAGTTTAGACTAAGACTATTTTATTCTGTAAGTTGTAACACTTCTAAAGGGGAAATACACTTTTGTTGTAGTATACCTGTGGATATACAGACTAAAGTTACTAGTTTCAAAAAAAAAAAAATATGCTGCTTGGAAACTTGAGCAAATTTTTAATGTTTCAAAACCAAAATTCATGGACTAGAATGAGTCATATCATAACCCAATTACTTCCGAAACAGTTCATATCAGGTTAATCTCTTTAAATTAATATTCAAATACCTTGTTAGTATTAATGATATATTTTACCTGATAAAAAGAAATACCTTGTAGTGATAAGTTATCGAAAACTAGCACATTAACTCATTTACTACAAACATAACATGGTGGCAGAAGCCCTAATTATTTAGCTGATAGATGTGAGTGAGCAGCAAAAGAAATTTGTCCCCAAGGCATTGGTCTAATGGCAAGAGAAGAGCGCCTATGGGAATTTGTAGGTAATCAAAAATAAAAACAGGAAAGAAAGAAAGAAACACAAAATGGCGCGGTGCAATGCTTGCTAGAATGGAACATCAAAATAAAAAGCAGACCTGTTAGAAACAACATAATAAAGATTGCCTTGTTTCAAATTGGACTCAGCTTTGCTCATAAGCTCTTGAATGATCCTTGCCTCTTCTTCAGAGGTGCACGGCAATTCAATAGATCCGTTTTCCATCATGTAGGTTGAATCCGGAATCGTCATGATCCACACAATACCTAGTAATAATGATAATAAAAAACAATAAGAAGAGAGATTCCAGTTCAAAATTGAATTTACAAAAAAGAAAAGTAACAGGAATATGAGAAAAGGAATAGACGAACCCTAGCAGATCCGAAAGGGGGGAGTTATGAACCCTAGATTACAGGAGAAACCCAAATTCCCCGATTCGAGTTTTGATCTGCACAAATACACGAAGCGTCTCTCTCTCTTTTGAGTTGTGAGTTTTGAGTTTTCAATTTTCATCCACCAACCTTTTATATATGATATGCCCAATCACGAGACCCTCTACTTTCTGGTTGAATATAAAATACTATTTCCAGTTTTGTATTCTCTCCTCCTTTTTCATTTTTTGGTTGAATTTACTGTATGCATCAAGTATATATATTAGATACTTTCTTTTCTTATTTTTTGAATCACTTTGTTCGTGTAATAATAACTCTAGTATTGTTTAACTGTTTGATTGAACCTATTTCTATGGATTGTTCATAAACTAGTTGTTATGTCCTCAAAAATTTTATTACAATCAAATCAAAAAAATAGACAATAACCAAACCGACAATTATCCTTTTTGTTGGTTTGGTTTTAGAAACTTAAAAAATCGAGTAGATTGATTTAATTTTGATTTTAAACAATAACCGAATCACGAATAACCCAGTGGTAATTATTCAGCCTCTCTTGATTTCTTGGGGTACTATAAAAAAAAAAAACAATTGAAAGATGGTGGTTAAAATTCAGCTTCTGCTAACGGATGAATTTGTGCATGTTTTAATTACTTTGGGAGGTTAAAAACGTTTTTGTGCACGTAAGGTTTTTCGAGAATATAAGCAGACTAACACAAAAAACTAAAGTTACAAGAACCTACTCATATCGAAATGACAACCGAATAGCATCAAATAGACAGCACTTTGCGTAAGTAAGCTGTTCACTCTTCCTAAGCCCATACACTAATGAAGAAAGCACTCAAAGAATCTCTATAAAAGCATAACACAAATGTGCACTTGGAACACAAATGTGCACTTGGAACACAAAATCATTCAGAATTTTACTTTAAATAACCCACTTTTCTAGTCAAGTTATAATAAATCAAAGAAACAGGCCAACTGAAAAGAGTCTTTGATGTTATACTGTATACTTCTGTGCTCTAGATATTAATTCTTCCAGAGGGGGGCTTACAAATGTACCAACCAGGCTCAATACCATGAAAACAAAAGTCCAACCAATATAGGTGATCTGCAGTTGTGCATCTAAACTAGTTACAGCAGCTTACAGATTCCGAACAGAATACAAATTCAGTCATGAATCCCATTAACAAAATCATTCAGTAGCAACAAGCAGTTGATATGCAAGGACACATATATATGTGCCAATAGGATCGACACATGACATTGCCAAAGCTACCAGTCAATGACACATCCTATAAACAATGACACTCTAGTGCCATAACCTCATGTATGCAAGAATATGCAGAGGCACCACTGGACAAGATCTGCGAATCAGTTTTCTAATGATAGATGTCAAGTATTAAACACCCCAACCAACAAAAAAACACCTAACACAAATCATGACATGGTAGCTCTCTCATCAGAGCTAGCAGAGGCCTCATTTCCAGCAGGAGAAGTTTCACCACCTTGTACCTCATCTTCGCTGAACATGCTGTCTCTGCCAGATTCAGAGGATGAGCCAATCTCCTCATCACTGAAAACCTCAGCCCTATGCCGCCTCCTCACATCCTTTATGCCTCTTCCTTGAAGAGCCAATCGCCTGCGCTTTCTTGCCTTCCTCTTGCCTTTGGGAAACTCTTCCTGTTTTGATTCAAAAGTCTTGTTCCTGACATCTTTTGCAGCTCTATCCATGCAATCTTCATTATCCTCAGATTCAGTAAATTGGGAATCAACATCAAGCTTGCGTCTCTTCCTACTTGTACTCGTCTGATAAAGAAAAATAAATTAAAAGGATATAAGCCAAATATTGAATCCACATAGTGAATTGAATATACACATCACTCATTAACGAGCAATAATCAACATAGTTCCTTTCCTGCTGTAATGTAAGCTTCATGGATGTTTTTTCTTCCTTAATTGGGTAGTCAGGCAGGGAAGGCAAGGTAACAAGGAGATCATAAATCTTCACTATTTTGGAAAGAAATCGAGGTGAAGCATAAATCAGCCGGAGCCCTTCCAAACTAGCTATTTTCACAATATTTTTTGAAGTATCCTTCGCAATGACCTCACTCTAGAACAAAGAAACACTGCCTAACATTACACCTTGCCTCCCTCAAAGTTAATATGGCCACAGTATTAATTTTTTAAAAAAAAATCATCAGCTTAACCATTGATGCCAAAAGTTTCTTCAATTGCAATAGCTATCCAGATTTACTGCAAGAATTTGTCGAAGATAAAAAAGGAAACTTGGACAGTTGCCCATTCCTTCAGTCTCAGGGAACCAGACATTCCCAGTCCACCACTTGGGCTGCATACCAGTAGAAACTCTTCTTTAATGAGTAATATTGGGAGAAATTATCTATGGTTGCGGAACATATTTTTTTGAGATAAAGAGGCTTAACACGAAGACGGATCATAATTGGTCTCAAATGTTATTTGTAACATATAATTATGATATAGGAAATGTCAATGCAGTCCTCAATTTCACATGATCTTATGCAATTTAGCTGATCCCAAGCCCGGAGGGTGGTTTACACTGACATCTAGCATAAAGTGAACATTCGTTATGATCTTGAAGAGCTGAATGGGCACAAAGAATTCAGATAGCACCTTCCTCACCCTCGATTAGGCTTTAGCTTACTGAATATGAAGCTTAAATAAATGCTTAAAAAACAAAAGAAAGTAATTGAGACTCGTTAGACACTTTTCAGACACCAACCAGTGCCTAATTCTTAAAGATAACCTTGGGACCCCGATCAACCAGGCGAGACCATTCACTTCGGTTCCGCAAGCAATCAAGGACAGCCTGAGAATGGCTTGCATATGCATAACGTTCTCCATTGTGCTTCCTCAGATTCGGCCAGTGCTAAAGAAGAATCAGGAATATAACAGAAAAATTAATTTTTTTGTTAACACCAGAAGAAAACACATCTTATCTCATTAAAGCATCTGTACCGGAAGAACTGCATTGCAGAGCTCTTCATAAGTCATTCTTTGACCTTTGCTCATAATCTCAGCAATCAAGCCTACAAATCCAGAAAAAGGTAGCAACGTAACATTAAGAAGATCCAAAATAAAAGGAATATTCTTTTTTTATAGAACATCTAACATATATAACTCTTGTTAAGGCAAAAACCTGGTAATGTCTGATGTGAAGGATAGCCAACCCCTTTTGCATCATCAGCAGCAGCAGCTGCACTTGATGAATTGTGCATTGAGGAAAGGTTCTGCTCATTTACCTCATTTGGGGAACATAAACTACTACTTGCAGAAGTATTGGACGCAAGTGTGTGACTCTTCTTCAGAGACTGCACACTTTTTGCTGATCCAGCATCTCCTTCTCTCCTAATAATAGAATCTTCTTCTCTTCTACAACCAAGGGAAGTTGATCTTTCAGATTTCTTAGTTTCCTGAACGACCTCTTGAGAACAGTTTGTACCATCTTTGCCTATGTCCTTTGACTTTCTCCTAGATGTCTGGCAAAATATAAACACGTCAGAATAATGTCAAAATAGGCATATAATCGCCTATTATGTAAAAATATCATAAAGCTTACCAACCCATGATCTTTTCCTCCACCGCTAGATGTTCGCTTCATTAGCATACTTGTAGATGTTGGAGAGGTTAACTGAGGTAAGCTACCAGCATGGCGCATCCGTGGCACTCGAGGAACTCTAGGAGAACTATTAAGTTCTTGATGAAGCAGTAGAGCAAGCTACATAAAAATGACCAGCCGCACAAGCGTAAGCTAAGAGGAAAATATTGAACTTTAAACATTCATTAATTCAACTTCTACCTCTTCATCACTTAGTGCTGCAGGGGATGATGAAGACGGAGGATGCATCAGGTGTGCATTCAGTTTAGAAGATGGCTGGCAACTTGGCTGGTTTGTCTTCTCGCATTTTTGTGTCAAATGTGTACCTGCAGCTTTATTCTGAATGTGTGCCGCACTCTCACTTTGCAGTGAGCTAGAAGACTCTGCAGAGCGTGCACTAGCAGGGTTACTACGCACAGTTGATGCTTTAGCAGAAGAATTGGGGACTGAATCCTTGGCTTCTGATACTGTTTTCTTCACTGGAGCATGAGAGAGCTTGGTCGACTGCAATATCTTCGATGCTGAACCAACTGATGACTTTGGGAGCTCTTTCAACATTTTCTTTGGTCTTTCACGCCTCTCTTCATCCCTACCAGCATCCATTGACGAACTCTCTCTTTTATTACTCAGATTGCTCCCAGAAATTCCCCTCAGTTTACCATTAGAATCATGATGGTGAGCTTTCGAGAATATTCGACTCTTAGGAGCAGAAGACTTTGTTGTACCTGAAGATGATTTTCCCACGGATAGAACTACTTTACGGTGATTTGGATCTGATAACAAAGTCGCGACTGCTAAGCTTGACCTAGGTGCCTCTTCAGGAGGTTTTGAACTTTCTTTGTGTCCTGAACTCTTTCTTGCTCCTATTGTAACTTCAGAGATCTTAGGTTCTTGATTAGATTGACAGAGTGCACTGGGTGATTCATCAGTATTAGTTGTATTATTACCAATCATTGCATTTCTACTGCCTTCCTGTAATTTACAGTCACTATTTTCTGAACTGACTATAGTGGTAATATTTACTACAGTTTTTTCAGACAAGCATCCTGAAGATGTCCCTGCAGGTTTTGCCAATGATTTTGTTATATCCAACTTACCCTTGCCTGGAAGTAAACGTTGATTTTCAAGGGCTGCAGGATCAGCATGGACCTCGGCTTCCAATTTAACCTCAAGTTCTGAAGAGCAAATAATCTTGTTGTCACTTGAACTTTCAACATGTGGCTGCCTTTTAATGTTAGGGACAAGACATGCAACATTTTCTACCATGAGCTCCACCATTTGTGATTCAGTTCCAAGACTTAAAACCGCAAGCTCTTCCTTATTGTTGGTAACATTAGTAACAACCTAATTCCACAATCAACGTTATTTTACAAACTTCCTTAACTAGAAAAGAAAAGGCAAGAACAAATAATACACATTCTTTGTGTAATGTAGAATGAAAGTATCTCTCATCTCTTCTTTCGCTTTGTAATGGCTGCCTAATGGCAAGGCACAAGCAGTGAATGACAAGGTGAAGTGCTATGGACAATCAAGCATGCAAGAGGGAAAAGAGCCTATGCTGAAGTTTTTAAAATGTCTTCAGCTGATACCTTTATATTATATATGGAGCAAGAGAAGAGAGACAGTCATGCTTAATATGCACATATATAAGAGAATCACCAGCCAGGTGACGTGACATCCTATATGACGAGCATTCCTATTTATCTTTTTTAAGCCTTTTTCCTTTTTGAAATAATTCAAGAAGTGTTCCATTATAGATAATCGGGTATATTCAAACCTAAGTTACTCGGACTCTTCACTTTTGGTGCCGCACCCGTGTCAACACGACAAGGGTGTGGGTGTGAGATCCGTGTCCAATTTGGTCAACAGATTTTGGGTACTTCGGTGGGGAAAATCTGGCCAATTTTGATGAATTTTGTAATCAATACAAAAGCTAAGGTGAAATGGAAGGAAATGGAATACATTTTATGTAAAATTTCTATGTCACACTGTTTCCTTTTATCTCCTTTCAGGATTCTCCACATAATAACTCATAATTTAGGTATTATATCTCTATTTTTAGATGCTTTAATTATTTTTAGGCGAATACCCACCCCTGTATTCATACATGGATCTATATCCCCAAATCTTAAAATTTAGATTATGAAGGATCCGACCTTTAAATCCGCACCCGTATCGGACACCCGCACCCAAGTCCAAGCAGCTTAGATTCAAAACAATCACCTCCTTTTTTGATAAAACAAACGCCATTTCTTACAATCTCTTAATTAGGGCTCATCCTCTTCCTCCTTCACCCACACCAATCTCCTCTTCTTCCTCCCCTCGACATAGGTACTCGCCAAGGTAAATATTCACTTTCTTTCTTTTGATATTTGTTTTATTAGTATTTTGGGTATCTCTGTATCCAGTATTTTGAATTTCTGTCGCAATTTAGATTTGCAGGTTTTAAACCCTGGAAAAACAAAAAATAAGGATATTCAACCTCTTTCTCTATTGATTTATTTGTCACAGATCAGACATCTTCTCCAATGTATGATCTATGCTTTTAAGTAACTTTTACCCCTTCATTTTAAAATTATGTTTTTGGGTGGATGGGTGCTTTATTTTTGTATGTATCAGCATTTGCATTGTAACTTTGAATTGAGTGATTTGATGGATAGAAAATCAGTTGCTGCTTAGGGTTTTCCTTTGTTGCAGTTTTTGACTTTTCTGGGCGCAAGTGCGAAAGGAACATGTTTTATGTCTCTCTGCCTTCATCACACACACACACGATACATAGACCTCAATGTATCATCTCTTCTTCATTGGGTTTGCAATCTATTTCTTCTTATGCAATTTAATTCCTTTCATGTCTGCATTACAGTTTCGCATCATTCCTTTTGGACTCTGATCAAGAGAAACTTCTTCCAGCATTGTAGCCGCAAAAGTCAACCTATTGATGAGGTGAATGATTTATCCCGTTTCTCAAGGTGTGGCACGAATGTTAGATGTTGCAATGAGAATAATAATTGGGGTGGGGGAGTGATATATTTTTGAAAACATATGGCTACGTGTTTTAGTTACTGCTAACTTGCTTGACTCATTACTTCCTGTTCGCTCTCAAATAGAGGTGTTGACTCATCCCTATATAATACACATTTTTGAAGAGTCAATTCTAAGCCTTTATTCCATTAAAAGTATTAAAGAAAATGTTCCATCACAGAAAATTGGATATTCAACAGACAACTCTTTCCCCTGATAAAACAGCCGCCGCTTCTTTTAATCCTCTTGGGTAGGGCTCCATTCTCTCCCTCCTCCTGGCAGGCGAATCTCCTCTTCCTCCTCTCCTCGAAATACGTGGCAAGGTAAATATCCTTTTCCTTGCTTTTGAGATTTGCTTAGTTGGTATTTTATGTATCTCTGTGGAGATTACAGATTTCTAGTTATGGGACAATAAAGTACTGTCCATTAATGATGATATTTGATGCTCATGCTTTGGGATTTATTAACATATACATAAATTTTACTAGAAAATCAAATCTTATGAGTAAAAATAAATTTTATTTGAAATACTTTACTTATTTATTTATTGTGTCACTTATTCATTTATATTTTTTGTGTGTGTGCGCGCTTCGGGGATTTACTTCTTTTTATTTTTTCAATTTATACCATGAATGATGGAATATACTGAAACAAACAAAAACATTCTTGAAAACTTTTCAGAGAATTATGAGAAGAAAATTATATGACATTTGTAAGCACAAGAGGGAGTAAAGTTTCTGATTTTTGGAATGGTCCAAGTAAAGTGGGAGAGAGAAAACCATGGAGGAAGTAACAGAATGAAAGAGGGAAAAAGGGAATCATTAAGGATTGAGAGAAACAATATTCTCTGGAAATATTAGCTAATTTAAGGGATAAAATTTGAGTAATACTCTCTCCGTTTCAAAAAGAATGTCCCTATTTTCTTTTTAGTCCGTTTCAAAAAAGAATGACCCCTTTCCTTTTTTGGCAACACTTTAACTTTAACTTTCCACGTGGCATGTTTAAGACCAGAAGATTAAAGGGAATTTTGGTACATTTGACATAACTTTAATTTAGAACCACAAGATTAAAAAGTTTCTTTCTTTTCTTAAACTCCTTCCAAGTCAAACTAGGTCATCCTTTTTGAAACGGAGGAAGTATATATTAATTAATTATAGATGAGTCTTTGTGGCCGTGATGCTGAAGTAAAGCTGCAAAATATTGTACAGAAGTTGAGGATTTATTGTAAAAATTGCCGTGAATGAGAGATCTTTCTTACTCCATTATTCCAAAATTCTCTCGTATCTCATAAACCAATCCCGAAGGAAGCTAATTAGAAATTTATGGTGTTTATTTATTCACCTAGTATGTATTGTTAATTTATGCTTATTTCTATATCATTACTTCAGGCTTTAATGGTCATGCCACCGTGGAAAGTATACATGGGTGATTTTTCCCGGAAAAGGTTAGTAAATTACTAGATACTTGTGAACAAGATCGAAATCACAACAGTAGAAAATTCTAATTATGATCAATAATGGTTTTACTTACTATTATACTAATAAACATTATATTTCACAATAGAGTTGATGGTAAAAGATGCACCTCAAGTATCCCTGATTTTCGAATTTCATACCTAAACTACCAAGTGTATGAGTTTCCTACCTAAACTATTGCTAACTATTTATCAAAATACAATGCAACTACCAATTTTTACCTTTTCCTGAACTATAAGTGTGTTTTTGACCCTTAATTTTACAGTAATGAATATTGTGTTTATGAACAACATTTAACTAGGATAGGAAGGCAAGAGTTTGTGATATATAATTTGTTATCAAGTTGAAAATGTTGATTAGAATATAGTCTTATAAAACTACAAAAGGAAGTCATGCTTTATTTATATAAATTCATCTGCTATTTATTTTTTCCAAAGACAATTTATATATAATTTTAGTTTATAAGAGCCGTCAAAATTGACTTAGCCCATGGGGCCGGCCCAACCCAACCCGTTATTGGGTAGGGTTGGGATATGATATTTTTAGCCCATTTAAAACTAGGGCTTATAAGCTCGGCCAATATAAGCCCTTGACCCTTGAGGCTTGATTGGGGTCGGGCCGGGGTCGGCCCATGGCCAAAAATATTTTATTTATACCATAGATAGCTAATTACTTAAAAGGCACGCTATATTGTAATATTACGAATCTTATTGGGATACATAGACTCAAAATTAGGTTAATTTGTTCTAGATACATTTTCACTGTGCATTCATATGTATCTAGGATACATAGAGAAATATTGCGCCCTTGCCTTCCTTCTATCTGACTCGCGCATTTGGGATGCATCACACCATATACAATGATACATATATCTAGTATCCTTGATACATGCTAATCACACTAGAGTTTTTGCTAGTGTTGTTGAAACAACACCATTATTTGTCATATTTGATTTGAAAAAGAAAAAAATAAAAAAAGAAGGGCTAGCCCGCGGCCCTTCTAGGGTTAGGTTGGGTTGGACATTTTCAGGCCTTTCCAAATGAAGGGCTGGCCTTCCCTAGATCAAATTTCTGGCCCACGAGGCTTGGACCAGGTGGGGCTAGGTTGGCCCTTTTTGACAACTTCACTCACTTTATATATATTTATTATTTGCTTGGAATTGCAATATAAAATTGTATGACTTATAATATATAATTGATTTTTGTATTTTAATATTATTATCTTTTACCTAGAGTAGATGTTTCCCCGCGCAAAGCGCGGGCGGGTTTATTAACTAGCGACAATGGAGAACAAAAGAAACACAATCCACCTTTATCCCACTCCCATTCAATCTCAGATGAAAGCCAATAAATATACCTTCTTTTTAGTCTCAGATGAAAGCCAATAAAATATACCTTCTCTTTCTTTATCAAATCCCAACCAGTAGCGCTACTAGAATAGTTGATCCATGTGCTTCACCATAATGGCTAGACTTAAATATTTCCACTCACTTAGCAAATACCACAGCTCCAGTTCAAACATGTTTCAACATACTCATAAATGTTCTCGCATTTTCTATAGATATGGTTAACCTTACACCAACACAAAACATGAAATATGTAACTGTAATTCAACTCCGATCTCATCAAGGAGATGAGTTATGGCAATCTGAATAATTGCATGGTTACCCTCAAGGTACTTCCTCACTAAGTGTGAATTTTTTCCAAAGCAGAAGGAACTGATGCAAAAATAACAGTGGCTAGAATATTTAGAGCACCAGAGAAGGTTCACTAGCTTTGAATGTTGGAAAGCTTTGGTGACATTGGCTAATACCATAATAAGAGAGATTTCATCTCCTCTTCATTTTCTAATAGGAATATTCGTAAATCCATCGAGGTTAAAGCGCCTGGCTTCTATTCCAAATATGCCCATCCATTTTACCTCTCTAACGAAGGGAAGGGAAAGAGTAAATAACACTGGAATAGACGATCTCGACCCTCCTATAAAGTTTTGGTCTTCCAGCCCCTACTGTTTTACAAAGTTGAAGTATAAAAAAGGATAATACTTAATAGTACATAAAGTTACTCTACCACTTAATAAATGCAGAACTGGACATAATTGGTCATAAATTTGGCAATCTGTGAGAAATGAAACAAAGAGAAGTCACCACAGTCACAGGAAACTATAGCATGAAAACCGATCACTTACCTCTTCTGTCATAGGTAAACTAGCAGAGTCACTCCGCTCTAAATTTGATGTTGCTCCATCATTCTCCATGGGAGAATCCTCAATCCTAGCAGAAATGTGGTTTCTAATCTTGTCTTCTCGGGGATGTGCTTCACTTGTTGAGCAGCGTTTAGATACATCATAAGATGCAGCTTTTGAATAGCGCTCATTTGAAGTTGGAATGTCAGAATAGCTTGTATTGTCATGGTCCAGTACACCAGGTCCTTCCAAATGGTCAACAGCAGCCAAAACTTCCCCTGAATTTCCAAATTTTGTTCTCTGAATATCTGTCTTGACAGACATGGGGCTTCTGTCTTTAAAAAAATTGCAATTGCTTTGAGTCAATTCCCTCATAACTTGAAAAGGAATACTAGTACCATTATCAACAATCATGGTAGTGCTAGTAACAATTCAAATAGTAGATAAAGCATCAGTAACACAAACCAAATTTGAATGTCAAGAAAGCATTAGACATGCAAAAATTAGTTCCTTTTAACAAAAGGGTAGTAGCTTAATCACCTGGTCTAGAAGCATGTGCATCTTTCTTAAGATAGTCTTCCTTTTCAAGGATCTTAGACTTCTTCTTACCACTTTGATCATTGGATATCCCACAGTCTTCTTTGGTACCCTTGTTGCCTTGTATCATGCTAGAACCCAATAAACCTGTGTCCTTCATATCATTGGTTGAGCGAGTAGTAGCATCTGAATCCATAGCATTTTGGGACTCAAGAACATGCTTCTCAGAAACAGGGTTAACCACATGTGCAAACAAGCAGTTTTCCTTTGACGATGAGAATAAAGCACCAGCACCATTACCATTAATCATCTCATTGCCTTTGTCACTGGTATTATCATGGGCGTCCCTTGTTTCATTATCCCAACAAGGAAATTCGCTATATTTAAAATTAAACATTTTGGGAACATAACCCCTGCATTTCCACAATTCACGACCAAATACAGATGATAACCCAGAAAACAAAGCTGGATCACCACCAGGGACACCTTGCATGTGAACCCTTTCTTCCACTGGCAAATCAGTCCAAAGTCTAAAGGGGCTACGGATAGGGAGAGTATTAGGATATGGAGAATTCATGGTCAAAGTCTTGGTGGGCAACTCAACAAGCAGCTGAGCAACCTCAGTTTCTTCGCTATTATTTGTGGTGGCTTTATTCTTACACTTATCACATGCAAATAATTTCTCACTCTTGACATACCGCACACAACGTGTATGTACCCACACACTGCACTCGTCGCAATTCACCATTTCCTCTCCATCATCAAAATTGACACCACACACACAATCCACTGTCCATGAACCATCAATCCAGTCATCCTGTGGGTTCGCAACAGGAAGCCGGTGAGACCGGCTCTTCATGGTTGCAAGGTTGGCTCAACCCTAAGCAAGCAGTGGCTTTAGGCCTAAAACAACAATTACAAATCTACGAAAGAAGCAAAAAGCCCCAAATTCAAATTCAGTTTTAAAAAAAAACGCAAGGATATATATCATGAATGAATGAGAATCAAAGGCGCATATATATACAAATCCGAAGCACAGAAAACAAATAAATTCGATTAAACGAAGAAGCACAAGTCGAAATCACACCCAAAAGCATAGCAAGGACCGAGTATAAAGATGAAGGAAATCCATTTATACATACATGAGAAAGAGATAAACAAGAGAGCTCAACAAATCTGACGAATCCCATGTTAATTGGCGTTCCAATGTGAGAAGCACCCAAAGCAGAATAAACGCCACCGCTTGTAAAGACCAGAATACCCTTGCTGAATATACTTTATTAAAATTTTATTACTCTTTAAAAATATATTACTGTATGATTTAAAGTAGTACATACTCACTCCATAAATTTGCAATTATTTTTTTATCTGTCTAATTTACTTATATTAACTTTCCAACATTAATGTCTTCTTAGACATTTCATGTTTAAATTATTGAACAAATAAATTTAATAAAATGCAATGTCTTAAATTTAAATTTCATTTAAAGTAATAATCATTACAAAATTGATGATTTGGACTTTTTTTTTAATTTTAAAATAATAGAAATTAGTATATAAATAAAATAATAATAGTCTAATTAACATTCTCAATGCAATGAAGTCTTAATTTTATTTTTAAGCACTTTTAAAAAAATAAAAGGAAAGTGTCTTGGTGCTATTCCGATAGGGGATCAAATGCAAACTTTGAAGGCTCGATTTCAAATTGTCAGTATAACTATTTGGCTTTCTAGTTCGAGTGCTTTTGAATTTGAATGTATTTTTAATAAAGGGAAAAGGGTCTGATATACCCCTCAACTTTGTCATTTAGAGCTGATATACCCCTTATTATAAAAGTGGCATTTAGAGCTGATATACCCCTTATTATAAAAGTGGCACATATATGCCCTTATCGTTATACAAACGGCTCACATATACCACTGCCGTTACAAAATGGCTTACATATACCTTTCATTTAACGGAAATTAAAAAATCAGTTTTAAATTTATATTTGTTACTTCTAATTTTTTAAAAAAAATTATTTAGGGGTATATATGATTCTTCTATCATAGTTCAAGGTATATTTTAATTTTTTTCATATATAAATTAATTTTTGACTTCTTTTATTATAATTATTTGAGTTTTTTATTCTTATTTTGTTTTTTCTTTCATTCCTTAGTTTAAAGAAAAAAAATTCAAACTATTTTTTTTTTGTGTATTGTAATTTAATTTCGTATTCGAAGAAAAAAATTGGTCATCTATAATAAGTTTTACAAGAATATTAGTGTAACATAAATAAATTTGATTATCAAAATAATAATTATAAATTAGTCATTAAAACAAAGAAAAAGTCAAAAAAAATATGTTTGACAAGGATTAAATTTACTCATATGGGATTATATTTTTTAGAAAAAAATAATAAAATTTTAGATTAAAATTATTATTTTTTTCATTTCCGTTAGAAGAAAAGGATATATGTGGGCCATTTATTTACAAGTAGGGGTATATATGAGCCACTTTTATAACGAGGGTATATCAGCTATAAATGACAAAGTTGAGGGGTATATCAGACCCTTTTCCCTTTAAAAAAATAAGTTATTGTTAACTTTTGTCTTACGGAAGCTAACCCTAATACATAAAAATAAAAACAGAAATAGGTTACACATATTTATAACAACTCAATTATCAAATTCATTATCAGTCACATATGAAATTAAAATCATCAATTTTGTATAAAGAGAAAAATAAATCCTTTTTAAGTTATTAATATTCGTCTCAGTTGTCATAACTTAATGCTAATTAAAGAGTGAAAAATTAAATAATCATATCTTTCTCGAGCGAAATGCACAAATTAAAACGATAATTTTAAAATATTTATATATGATAATTAAGATGATGAAAATAATTAATTGAGTTTTGACTTATTTTTAAGATGAATATGAGGATTCAAATTAAAATTTTAAAGCCCTAATATCACATAGACTTTTTAGCTGATTTGAAGATTTATTATTTTCAATTCTGAATTATGAAAGTATATGGAACTTTGATTGAACAAAAAAATATAATTATATTTATATTATGAGTCACGTGGTTGATTTTAGAATTAATTTGACCTAGATAAACACTTATGAGAATAATTTTCAAACACCAATTCTTTTAATTTGAATGTGTTGTGCTTTTGCAGAAAGCGACTTATAATTAATCTCTTTTAGTTAAATATGATGTATAGCAAACATTTTTTTTTATTCGCTAGTTACATTTTTTACATTCATTTGTAATAATCATTTTTAAATTGTGTTCTACTAATATAACACACATTTATGAAAACCGCATACAATACCATGTTAGTTTTTTACTTTTTTTAAAAAATAGAGGTATGAAAAAGAAAATGAGAAGGAGATTATAATGTGGGGAATCAAATTTCTACCAACAAGGTAAATATTTAGATAGTGATCAAACTAAGCTACTAATATTTCCCATGTTTATGGATATTTTGGGCCAAAATCACATATCTTAGACAATTCTAAACAATTTAGGCTTATGTCAAATGCGGTCCTCGAAGTTATTCACATAATTCATTTAAACACATCAACTAAGGTTTGTAACTATTGAACATCTGTACCCCTTAAAATTGTTACCTATTTAAAACAATTTAGGCTTATGAGATGTGTGTACTACTCTCGCTGTGACGTGATAGTGACATGACAAATTGATAAATTAAATGATGACATATGACATTTATTCAAAAATTTATTTTAAAAATGAAATTCTAATATATTTTTCTAATATTTCAGTATATTTATTTGTCTAAAATAAATTATAAGGCCAAAGTCATATGCGGCCACTCAAACTTGTCCCGATTATTCATTTAGACACCTCAACTAGACGTACTACCTATTGAACACTTCAACCATTCTGAATTTGAACCATTTGAACATTTTTTCGAGAATAAACAAAAAAAGAGGGTGTGTGAAATACACTCGCGCTGACATGTCAATTTGACCAATTAAATAATGACATGTGTTATTTTTTAATCCAAAAAATTATTTAAACATTATATTATAAAGTAAAAAAATTTAAGAAATTATTTTAAAGTAAAAAAAATGAAAAAAAAAACAAAACTTAAACACCACTTCCCTGCCCCTTCAACCGGAACAAAAAATACATTTCCTCTAACTCCATTAATGGTGACCCTCCCCTCCCCTCCTTGTACAGTTCCATCTTTAACCCAACAATTTTTTTTTCATCAGTTTTTTTATTAATTATAACTTTTTATTTCATCTCGTTTTTTAGGTAGAGAAAGATGGGCAAAAAAATCTCTCCGAAAAAATTTATAAATGAAACAAAATGTTAAGAATTTTAAAACCATTAGAATGGTGGGGGAAGAAGATAAACACTAAGACTAAGAATTTTGAAATCATTAGAATGGTGGGGGAAGAAGATAACCATTGGTGTATGGGTATGGGGGTTGGGTTGGGTTGGGGTTGATAGGAATAGGGAAGAAGAAGAACTGTTCTTCTTCTTTTTTGTTAATTTTTTTTAAAAAAAATTAACTTAGGGGTATAAAGGGTATAAATTAAGAAAAAAAAAAGAAAAATATTATTTTTAATAAATTCACGCGCTCAAGAAAAGTGAATTACACGTTTTTGTCATGTCAGCATTTTGTGTCTAATAGGAATGACTTTTGAACAAATAAAGTGTTCAATTGGCACAAGGATTAGTTGAGGTGTCTAAATGAATTATGCGGACAACTTCGAGTGGGTGGAGATGACTTGGGCCAAATTATAAAGAATATTCTAAAAAAACTCACTCACCTATCCATGGCAACCGCTCATCTTTCTCTCTTGTTAGATCCAAACGGAGAAACTATAACCTCCCCAAACACGGTCCCTCCCACAATCTATTTTCTCAATTATAATCTTCTTCTCTTTATTTGGTTATGGTACAAGGAATATGAACAATGTTTCATCGTATAATTATGAATTTCTATCATTATGTCCGAAAAAATGGTGTTATCGATATTGTTTCTTTTAACTATCGATTTTAATTAATTGATGTGATTGTTTATTGTTGATTATGTTGACATAAAAGAGAAAGTATTTAAATAATTGTCTTTATTTTTTCCCGCAAAGAGGATGTGGATGGAGGTCTCCATTTTTTCCGACAGAAAAAATGTAGATGACGATGTCCATTTTCTGATAAAAAAATGATGGGTACATCTGAAAAATTAATAGTATTAATGACAAGAAGATAATATAAAATGACGTGAATTCTTGTGAAGAAAAATGGTAGATCAAGATCTCATGGTGAAAGAGAGAAACATAGATTTTTAAGCCTTTTTATTTTTAAAAAATATAATGGAAAAAAAAGTAAAAGAAGAAAGAGATATTAAAAAAAAATTTAGCTAAAACTTACTCCTTCCGTCTGGTATTGTTTGTTATGGTTTCTATTTTTAGAGTTAAACTATAAAAACTTTGACTAACATTTTAACATGTATTTTTCATCATATTAATATGCAAAAAACTATAATTTATAGTACTTTTTATATAGTTTTAGAATATCTGATTTTTTTGTTTAAAATATCGAATTAATATGATTTAATTTACCTTTAAAAATTAGTCAAATTGACTTTTGATAAGCGTAACATGACAAACAACGGATGGAGGAAGTATCACTCCATACACTCCTATGCATGTGTGTTGCACTCTCTTTGTCATGTCAGCGAAAAAAGTGTTCAATAGATACTTATTTTAACAATACAATTGTTCAATAAATATAAATTTTAATTGATGTGTTTAAATAAATTATGCGTGTAACTTTAAGGTATTGCATATGATCATATGACTTAAGACAACAATTTATTTTTTCTCAGCATTTTAATCTACGACTATATTTTTTTTAGAAAATTATTCTTTATTTCTTGATATATATATATATATATATATATATATATATATATAAAACGAACATTGAGCTTAATAATTCAATATTCAAAAGTAAAGCAATGATACAACAGAACTTCACCAAATTAATACTCGATAAATTAATAACCTCCAAAATAATATTTCATCTATGATTTTTCTTATTACATCAACAAGTTTTCGTGTTGTCTTTTCGAACTAAACCATAAAATTGTGAAAAGTTTTGAATATGATAGTTGTTTTTTACTTGTAACCGGTTGCATATGTATGTATCGTCTTCAATTTCATCATCAAGATTATTTTTTTCGATAATATTCACAATTTCTTTTAAGTAATGGACCTCTAAACATGTTTCACTTTGGTCTGAATAATCATAAGCTCAAGTTCATAAATGACATTTACAGAAAACACTATTTAAATTAATAAATATTAATTTATCAATCAAATAAGATCTTTATAAAATAATAATATTTTATAATCTCACTTATATTAATTTAATCTAGTGAGATTTAATGTCACTGTATAACAACGTAAAAATAGATACAATAATATGCTATTGCATTTGACAAATGTGAAACATAAATATTTTATTCTTTTCATTTTTTTTTACTATATTAGAAGACTCGGTCACTTTTGATATCGTGTGTCTTTTTTTTGTTTTGGGTCAAATTTCAATTTTGAAAGAACATATATTGTCGTCATTTCCATTAACTATTTAGTTCTCAATATTGCTTTAATGCATTTCCTTTTTCATTCCTCTTTTTCTTCTTTTTGAATTTTAATCAATTCCTCCTAGTAAAATTTTTTGTTACATAAGCAAAGGGTAAAAGAAGGAAGATAGAGTCTTACCCATCAGCATGCACTTGGTTGTTTTTTCATATCTAATTCTTTGAGTAATTATCCACTATGAATTATTTCAAGAATCTGTAATTTTGTTGTAAAATATTGTGTCTGAATTTGTAATGTTATTGTAAAATATTGTGTCTAAAATTTTGTTATTTGAATTGTAAGTTTCACTTTACCTATAGTTTAGGAAGTATGGAATTAAGAGGGACATTCCAAGATAAGAAATATGAATTGGTGTAACAAAAATTTAATTTTTAAGTTTCTTATTATTCCGCATTCAGCTTATTACAATTTTCTTTAGTTATTGATAACTAGGTACTTCTTTGTCTCAATTTTATAAGGTAAAAATCTGCTCCAATTTGCAATTTTAAGTACCCTTTCTTTTTCATGCGCGTGTCATTATAACTAGTCATTGAAATTATGTATATTCTACTGTGAATGAAGGATTACGTTTTGCATAAGGTTGAATGATTTTTTTTATTGTGGTACTAAATTAACAAAGAAGTTTTCAAAACAACCCCAAGGAAAGAAAAAGGGGGATGTCATAAAGGTGTATGCAAAACTTTGATTTTATACTATAACAACAATATAATAATGACTCGTAAGTATTTGAATTTTAACTATGAAACAATCAAATATATAAATTACAAAACTATGTTAATATTTTCACAATGCTAGGCCAGTGCTTACAAGACCGCCGAACTTACACCATATATATATATATATATATGCTGAATTGAAATATGATTTTTCTTCCATTCATTTTTTAGTAAACAAATTATGCAAATATATTTTTATAAAATTTACTCCATTGATAAAACATGTAGAAAGTAAATACAATATATTTGAAAGTGCAGAATAATAGAATACAGGATAGGAGGAATTGCTTTAATAAATTTGTTACTATTAGGAAAGATGAAGAAGGCATCTCAAGGATTTGCCATCGAGAAGCAGTTGAAAAGCTTCATTGATCTTCTCAAATGGTAGTCTGTGAGTAATAAACTCGTCTAATTTGACCACCTATACATGCAATTGAAAAGTCATCAGAAGAAGAAGAAAAAAAAAGTGGACTATATATTATAAGTAGAAATGAAGTTACCCCAGCCATGCATTGTTCAGCTAAAAAAGGGAGTTGGGATTTTCCTTTGAAGTCACCAAAGACAGAAGCCACAATCCTTCTGCCATCGAACAGTTCCATTGGATGGAGTGATAGCAATTTTGGTGTCGGATGAATTCCTAAAACGATTGCCATGCCCCATCCCTATAATAAGTAGAAAGAGGGGTTTCTTTTTAAATCTTCTATAATTCTGTAGATAAATAAATAGTACAAAAAAAAAAAGAAAAAAAAAACTTGCATCATGTGTGGATAAAAATGCCTCTCGAAGAACTTGCATATTTCCAGCACACTCAAAGCTATAGTCCACGCCCCCCTCGCTCATTTCCCTTATTTTCTGCACCCAATATCAAATTCCTTATTTTACTTGCAGTAAAAAAAAAATTAGAAATCAACAGTCACTCACTCCTCTCTCACCTCATGGACGGGCACATCGATTTCTTTGGGATTGATGAAGTCAGTAATTCCAATTGCTTCACCTTAATTATATATATATATATATATAAAAAAAACAGTATATATATTATCCGTAACTTAATTAAATTACATATATTATTCTATGTTTACCTTTAATACGTTTTTCAGGGTTAATATCCACCCCTATGATCTTTGAGGCGCCTCTGGTCCGTGCCCCTTCAACAACCTGCAGCAAATTGAATTTTTTAATTAGGACCAGAAATATATTGTTGACTTTATTATTATAAGTAAAATAAATTGGGTAAGGTACTAATCCATGTGAGGGTATTTAATTGATGGAGACAAAACAATTGTTTTTATTTATTAGAGAAAAGCTTACGGCCAAACCAACAGCTCCTAATCCAAAGACTGCCACCGTTTCCCCTGTTTGAACGTCAGCCGTGTTCCACGCAGCCCCTAGACCTGCATCATCCATCCCATTTAATTCCTATGCCCTACTTGCCTTTATAATCAAAAAACAAAGTCTTACCCACTAATCAATAAATATCATGTTCCATTGCTTTTTTTTTTTTTTTGTTTTGTTTTGTTTTAGAAAGTGGTCTCGGTCATATCCAAGTATTTTAATATTAGAAAAAATTAATGTGTGGATCTAGTTCTAATTAAAAATATTCATGATTATAAATTTATGTAAAAGTTGAAAAAAAGAAAAGAGAATTAATTAATTACCAGTGGATACGCCGCAGCTAAGCAAGGTCATCTTGTCAAGTGAGGCATGAGGGTCAATTTTGACTAAGCAAGCAGAATCAACAACAGTGTATTCGGTGAATGTTGAAGTACTAAGAAAATGATAAATGGGTATGCCATCCTTGTTCCTGAACCTGCATTTTCCGTCACTTTCCATCACACTTTTGAATGGATTGACGCGGAACTTGCCACACAAGTTGGTTTTCTTTGATGATTTGCAATATATGCACTCTCCGCATTCACCATTGAAAATCGCTACGACTTGATCTCCCTCTTTCATGTCAATTACACCTTCTCCCACGCTCTCCACCACTCTGTAATGTGTTTCTTAATAATTACTTATTTACTTTACTTTACATTACTAATAATAACTACTCTACAAGTATTAAACTTACCCCGATGCTTCATGTCCCAGAATTCGAGGATAAGCTCGTTGAGCTTCGCTCTTTATATTATGAAAATAAAAAATAAAAAATCAAATTAGATCATATATCATGGATCGATCCATCACAATCTTAACATATATGTTGTACCTCGCCTTTCCAAGCACTGAGATCCGTGTGACAGATGGAAGTAAAGAGAATCTTAATTCGGACCTCCATTTTCTGAGGTGGATCTACCTGCACTTGTTCTACCACCAACGGCTGCCCTGGACCATACGCTACAGCAGCTGCAACAACAACAAAACGTTTAATTTATTATTATTATTATTCACAAGAAGAAGAAGAAGAAATTTATTACCTCTGCAACTGATGACCTTGCCCTTTGGAGCCATGTTTCAATTTTGGTTTCTTTCCTAGTCAATTTCTACAAACTGCAGGGCATTATATATAGTGCTACAACCAAGCCTTGTAGTCAAACTAAAATTAATACCGACGCATCTACATAATATTATTATTATTACACTTGTCACTGCAAATAAATGGGCCATATTGAGTAAAATATAATTATAAGCATTTAAACTTGAGATTTTTTCCTTTTTTGATATTTATCCTTCATTTCTTAACTACTTTTACCTCTTTTAGAATAGAAATAGATAAAGTAAAATAATCACATCAATTGATGATTATATAAGAGGTGGGTTGAATCGATTATCTTTTGACTAAGATTAAATATAGATTAATTTAATTTGACCCGTAAAATATTGAAGTCAGTATGAATTAGTCTGAATGAAATTAATTAGCCTATATTGACAATTTAAGTATGTCATATTCAAATATTTTACTTAATGAAAAAAAAAACAATAATAGTAAGAATTGAGAACTCTATTATTTTGTACTGTTTTAGCCCCTTCCTTGTGTCCTAATTCCCATATTTCTTATTCCGACAAACTGTAAAATACAGATATAATGAATGCAGGGAGCTTTTGTACGCGGGGTAATTTTATATTTATTTTACAAGTGTGAACTTAAATTAATTATCAAATAATTTTGTAAGAATAGTTAACACAAGATTGAAGCAATTATTTAATTTAATATACATTCACCATATCTTGAACATTCTGGAAGAGGTGCATTATTATTATTTTTATTACTATTACAGCCGTGTGACTTTATTCCTTTTACTAATTAGCATCTTTTAGAATTTTTAAAACATTACAATTATATTACTTCTATTAATATTCTTAAGTATATAAAATCTATTTGAAAGTCGTATAAGGAATTCGGTGCGCAAATTCAAGTGTGACTTTCGTAACCTCAAGAGTTTAGACCACGACACTTTTTGCGACGAAGAAGTATTATATGAGCCTCTCAATAATTCTGTAGTGATAATATTTTTATTGAATATATTTTACAAAAGTCTTTATCTACATGTTCAAACTTCTGCAGATGATTATTTCATCAAATCAAAATTGTAATTGACAGATAGAACAACAAAATATCATTAGATTGTAGATCTTGACAATTAATAAGTTAATGAAAAAACACATCAAGCATACTGATAATATCATTATTATTTATGAAACGGTAAAATGTCATTGTACGAATTTGAAGATAATCTCAAGTTACCTCTTTCAAAGACTGTATGATACACCTAATCCAACAGGCATGTGATAAATATGTCACTCTCATCCCCAACTTGTAATTAAATAGATGTTGAAGCATAATATTTTTTTTAAAAAAATAGGCAGGGAAAATAATAACAATATAAAGGAAAAAAAGAAAAGAAAAGGGAAAGCAGGAAACAAATGATCCCGTATACCAAGGTAAAACTAGTGCCGTATAAAAGTTAATTAGTTATTTATAATTATAGTTTTAGCGTTATTAAAATACTAATTATTATTTGGAGTTTAATTACACTTATTAGTCTAGTGTTCTTGGGGATTAAGATTTGATAACATTAGAAGAATAAAAATATAAATCTTATTTAGGCTTGCTAACAAACAGTAGATTTTAAATAATTTTGTTGTTCAGTTAATTTTTTAAATAATAAATACCAGATAATTCTTTCATGTCTCAATCTCAAATTAGATAGGGTTGTTGTTATTAGAAATTTTCGCAGAAAACACTATAATAATTTAATTATGTTTTATAGCTATTTGTGGTTTGTAGCTATAATTTAAGTCATCTCGTTGTATAATTTATGAATTTGTATAATTCACAAATGAATTTATATAATTTACCGTTATATTTATATAATTTAATTATTTTTGTATAAATTCAAAATAACAAATTAGTACAACTAAAAACATTTGAATTATAAATATTTATACAAATTATATAATGCAAAATTACATTTACAAAAGTTATACAATTATGTACAAATTATACAAAATAGAAATTTCAATCCTATTATCACTAAATATTGATAGCGAATAATATTGAGTTTGCTATGAGCCAAAGTCGTTGAACAACAAAACCATTGAAAATTCCCACAACACTTTTTAAAAAAAATAAAAAATCATAGAAGATCATCATTTATAAAATTGATGAGCAGTGACACATTTAAAATGAATTATTTAATTAATTGAGTCGTTATCTTTTATTCCTAGGCATATAAGTTTAGACTAATAGCAGACATTGACTTGATCCTGGCTGTTGCTTCATCTGCTCACCATATTTATTATTTTTAAAATAAATCCCACCGCCCGTGACTCCTTTTTATCATTTTCTACCCTGCTTCTATTCTAATAATTTTTTAAACAGGCATTAATTATAGGGGAAAAAATATTACGCAATCAAATACGTAGTTTATAAAATAATTTTACATTAGAATAATTAATTGGCGATGACCCGAAAAAAATGATTATATATGTCAGATAAAATTATTAGTTATATGTGAATTTAATTTGATTTTTTCTTTATGGCTCTAGATTCGGAAGAAAAAAAAAGAAAGTTATACATATTAAATCATTTCTTTTCGAGTAAAATCTTCGCTATGATATGATTTTTTTAATAATAATAAAAGTAGTATGTGATGACTAGTATATGAGAAGTTTAATTAAACATGTATGGACCAAGATGGAGAAAGAGAAGCGTGGACTAGCTAAATTTTTTATGTTAAAGTGATTGACGCTTAACCATTAGCTTTTGTTGTGGTAAAGCAATGAATCAGTAATTATCAGCTAAAGTCAAGATAAAGAGTTTGAGTTCTAATTTTTTTTTAAATTTAATTAGAATTTTTAAGTGTATATATATATATATATTAAATTTTTTAGTACAAATATTGAATCTACAAAAAATTAGTAATCCATTCGAATTTAGAAGCTCTTAACTAACTCTGGCTCTGACCGACCGAAAGAAGGGTTCACATTTACTTGCCATAAAGCAAGGAAGATGGTATCATATGAACATACAGGTGCAAAGATAAAATATTATTTTTGTTTTAAAATGGTTGACCCTAGTTTTGATGTTTGCAGACAACTAGGAGCATTGTGGAATTCTGCCGCATTATAGAAAAAGTGGTAAATAGCAATGACCCAAAACACATGTGCTGACTCCATTCAACTACCTCAAAGACCGTCTCTTCGGGGACATCCGATTGAAAAATAAAATAGTTTTTTTTTTAAAAAAATAATGATTTAGTTTGATTTGAAATAAAAATTTAAAAAAAAGAAATAAGACTTTTTAATTTTGTAATTTTAAATTAAAATTATGTCAAATGTACTTAAATGTATTTTAATTTTGTGATCTTAAACATGCCAAGTAGAAAGTTAAAGTTAAAGTGTTAAATTTTTTTTATTTTATTTTGAAACAACCTAAAAAGGAAATATAATAATATTTTTTTTAAAATGGAGGGAGTACTAAAATTAAAATATCACAAGTGGAATAAAAAATATACACCTTGGAACAACTCTTTTTACTACTTTGGAATATTTGATAATTTCAAAAGTAAATTTAATGTTTTGACGATTAAACACCTACGCTCCTACTAGTTAGCTCTGCACATTACCAGTATTATGGTGTCAGCTTGATCAATTTTTTTGTTCCTTTTAGTTTCCACTAAACGGAGTTGAAGAAGAGAATGGAGAATAAAACACTCCAACAGTTATCAAGGATTGGAATTGCAGCATATGATTGAAATAGATAGTATTGCCCTGTTCTATTACTGAGAAAAACAAACAAACAAACTAACTAACTATCAAAAAAAGGTAGATAGTTGTCATTATTAGTCAAAGCAACATGCATGTTTTCAGATAAAGTTTAGTTTTTCCTAAGCGACATTTTATACAATAACCAGTTTGTTTAATTATTTAGTGACAGTTTTAGCATTTTTTGTTTATTAATATAATTTATGTATTCGCTAAAAGATGTTGTGATTGCAATGTCTTTTGTGGTTCTAATTTGGGTTTTAGGGAGCTTCAAAAGTCTACTGATTGCATTGTAGCCCACAGGCCCAATTACTATTTAACATAAAAGTACATGCCTTTATTCAAAACTACTAGTAATATTTTTGCATTTATTCTATGGAAATAAAATAATGTTCTACTTCACCAAAATTAAAAGATAAAAGACCATCCTTTCTCTAATGGAATGTGTTGATTTAAAAAAATAGTGAAGGGTGAGTTGAAAATAGGGGGTAATGACATGATCATGTTCAGGGCGGTGGAACTTGCTAAAGATGATGAAACATGCAAGTTGAAAAAATAAAGAATTCTTGTCTTTTAGATTTCTCAATTTTAACTCTTTTATTTAACATTCAATTTTGTTAGGAACCAATATGTTATGCTTGTAAAATTGTCCATCTCATATCCTACACCTTGCGCTTTCTTATGCACTATCTATGACAATACATACAAGTCTCAGATTATTTTTAATTATAAGTCGTGGGTTTATGTATGTACGTACATCCACAAATATAAAGTCCAGATTTTCTTTAGAAATACTAATTAAATACAGACCTCAGCATAATCTCTATAACTTGCTATGATGCCCAAGCCAATGGTATGTATATATATAAATTTATTGTACTAAACTGATTTGTTTTATCGGAAGGAACAATTAATAGATGACTAAAACAAAAACATCAAAAGATAAAATTAAAAAAAATCATCGCTTGCATATTGACTGATGTTACAGAGAGTATATCATATCGAAGACAAATGAAGGTATCACACAAGTGAAGAGTCGAAAATTCAGTTTTAGGGCATTTAGCAACAGTTGTGACACTCTCCATCAACTCTTGTCTCTTGTCCAATAGTTGTTTTGGACTTATGATGACCAATTTAACTTTCCAAAAATCCTTCTTCTTCTTCATGTTGTTGTAGCGATAGAATAATGGGGAAGACCATCGTTGGCTATCGAAATTAGACATTCAATTTGATCTTTCATGTCCTATTTGTATATTAAAAATAATATTAGTGCTGCTTTCTTGTTTGTTGAGCGGTATGAGTACTTGTTATGCTTCCACGACTTTTAAAAATAAGGCCTCATTCGATTTGCCGCCTTTCACTTTTTCCTTTTAGAATAAGGGACAAACTCTTCTTTTTCTAATTTGTGAGTCGCAAATGAAAGTACACACTCATTTCCGCCCGCACCCAACCACAAATTACATCTTTATCTAATTATTATACATATCGAAGGCTTTTACGAATTTAATTTCATATTATACACGAGCCCCTGCCTTCGGATACAAAATCTTTTCAATATAGAATTAGTAGACAAAATTAATAATTCTCCAATTGAAAATGTAGACAATACTTATTTGATGATCATTTTAACATACAAGTATGGTTCACACATTACTTTGAATTAATTCGTGAATAAAATGAGAAACTGAGTATAGATTAAGGGTGTGTTTGGTACGAAGGAACATGTTTTTCTAGAAATTAAGTACATATATGATTTATTTTCTCATGTTTTATTGGTGAGTAGAAAATATTTTTCGAAAAAATATTTTAGTGTTTGGTTTTGAGCGAAAAATGTTTTTGAGAAATATCTATCCGTAAGTAAGGTAAAAGCAACAAATTTATCATATCATTAATATATTATTGAATATTGTTGGTACCTACGCGTTTTAATTTACACTGCATCTCATAATACAAGCCAGTTGATTCATTTAGTGCTGAATCTCAACCGAATGTGCCCAAACTTGAGCTAAATCTTACAAAAAGCTGCCCTTGAGAGCTTCATGTACTGCACCTTCATCTGTAATTGCATTTTGATGATGTCTACATAATCCATTTATTGCACTACAAATAGAACTGGACCCTGGCCGAGATTTAAGAATCAATATATCACTTAGCTTGATGATATCAGTCATTATATCTTAGTTAGTTTCTGTTGGTCAAAAATACAAATCTAGTAAAGGCAGACCTAAATGCATATGAAAAATGCAACATTATTATCATTAAAACATATTGATCTGATCTGGATAATCAATGTAAGCTATTGCCTTACCTGTGATGAAACTCTAACCAGTAATTTGCATTCACAAAGTAGAAGAAGAGGGAAAGCAAGAACACTTTAAAAATGGAAAGTGACTGACTACTGCCAAATAGTAATGGCTGAAATAGCTCCCAAATTATTACAGACGCTCCCTCAGTTTCATTCTATTAGAACTTGTTTGACTGGGCATGGAATTTAAAGAATGAAAGAGAGACCCTTGGATCATGTGGTATCTAAATGCCATGAAATTTATGGCTATTAAATCATGTCATTGAGAGTAAAGTCCATAGCTAAATGTTTCAAACATATAAATGTGTCATTCTTTACGGAAAATTCCTCGGTGCAGAAAGAAGTACAGGGGTTCTAACAGAGATATCAGTGTTTGGTAGAAATGATCTTTAAAGAAAGTTGTGACCTTTAATAAAGAAAATAAGTGTAAAAAACACACACCTAAACTATCCATTTTTTTTTTAGTTTCATGTCTAAACTATTAAGACTGTGAGTTTCATACCTAAACTATCACTAATTAGTAATTAAATAACCCTCAGACGTATTTCAGTGAACTTTTTTTTTCAGTTAAGAAATCAGCATAAGTGTTCCAAGTACCATTCTAATCAATCCCTGGGCCTCGAGCTGTTCATGGAGTAATTCCATTTCAGAAGCAGTTCAATGTAATCACAAATAGTACCATGGTATTTAAAAATGCTAACAGCCTAGCACTGCTGGTGATACTAAATGTTAAACTATGCTTTCTCTTTATGGCTGTACAGAATTAGTTTATGCAACTCTGCTATAACCAGTTAGTAAGTCAAAACCAAAGGTAGCAGTAGCTCAATCTTCATCAAGGTTAATTTGCCAAAGGAGCACCAAGTTTAGATATATATGCAAATAAAAGAGAGTGCATTAGAGACTAACCAAGCTAGGTCCTGAGAGTCACAACTCCTGCATCAATCAGCAGCAAATGGGGCAAAGTACCAATCCATTTTCATTACACTCACTACACCGCACCACGACAGCTCTGCCTTCATTCTGTTCCACATCTTCCTTCACCATCTTGCAGCTCCCATTACATGTAAAACAAGGCATGAACCTGATACCCCCGCAACCCTCACAAACAGAACCAGCTTTCATCTTCGGCAATCCTTGAAGCAAATCCCCAAAATTTCCCTCCTCCACAATCCTCATTACCTCCTCAGCTCCTCCAATGTACCTCCCTTTAAAGAACACCCTTGGAGGTATTAACTCAGTGCTCTCTTTACCCTTCACCAGCTGCTTCAGTTCTTCCCTGAAACCTTTATCCATCGAAATATCCCTCTCAGAATACAAAACCCCAAGCCCCTCAATCGCTGATCTCACAGCATTACAAGCCTCAAAGGTCTTCCTCACACCCCTCAACGTTGTCGTATAGATCACTATTTTATCGTCACCATTTGGCGGACAAATCCTTTCAAACCCATCAAGCACGGAAGCAGAAGACAATCTCGTGGGGTTAAAAATGTCGGTTTTATCAAGCGCATGGGTAAAAGATGGAATATTGGGGCTTGAATTCTCTTTGTTGGGGGATGATCTCAAAAATCTGAAACTAGAATCAGGGGTTGATTTGCGTAAAGAGAGAAATCGAAAGCTGTCAGAGATGGGTGTGGTGGAGGTGGAATCAAGACCAGCCATAAGTTCCCAAGAGTTGATGATGTCGGACTTGAGGATTCTGGGTTCGAACAAGGGGCTTGGGACAAGCGAACCAAGAGTGTGGCGAGGCGGTAGGGTAGGGGTGGGAGGGACAGTGATGGGTGGGGGAGTAGAAGGTGGATCAAGGGTTAAAAGACCATAAGTGGTGGAAGTTAGAGAGACAATGTGGTGGCTAAAACCGGCAGCAGAGCCACCCATTTGGGTGAATTCATTCTCTTGATTGAGCAAAGTGGATGAAACGCAACCCATTTGCAATGGCAGAAGAGAGAGTCAACGAAGTGAAGTGTGTGATGAAGACAAAGGAGTAGTAGTTTAATGGCGGAGTTCGAGGAGTTCGTATTCAATTTTTGAAAAATGGACATGGAAATTCTTTGCTATTTTTACCGCTCAAATATTTCATTTTCAAATTCGATCCCTAAACTTACTGTTTCTGTCGTAAAGTGAGCCTCCACATTATCTTTTGTCCCTTTTCTTTTTTAGATAGGTCTAACTTTATTTAAATATTAAAATAGAAATTGGATTATGGATATATATTTGTGTGATATAAATATAATTAGAATCACTATACAACAACTCTAATCCAATTCATAATTCGTGTATTTTTCGATACAATTTTAAATTAATCAAATTTTATATCACATGTCCTTTTTATTTCAATACAAATTTGATTCTGTCACAAGGTTCTATATAAATTTATATATGAAATCAAGATAGTTCTCTTTCGGAAAATTCTAACACTAGTAGAAATGCCTACGATTTATTCTTCTAAAGGTGGGAAAAAAGATGAAACTAAATAAACGAATTATTCATCCAAATTTTAGTTTGAGACTCGTGTAATTAACCTAATTTTTTTGATTTAACCGTGATATTGGGATAGATCCATGAGAAATCTGATTAGAATTTATTAGTTATGACACAAATCATAATGGGTCACCCAAATAATTGACTGCTGAGCGATATGAGATGAAAAATTTTGGGATTATTGTATAGAATGACAAACTAATAATATCAAATAAATACAGTAGCTACCATTTGATTTATTTGTGTTCCTTAACAATCTGTTTGTCAGTTCCTTTCTCCTTCATATTCTCGCTCGTCGCTCTCCCTCTCTCGCTCACTCACCTCTCTTGCTTTATACAATAGAATTGTATAAATTGTGTTTCTAATTGTATAAAGCGAGAGAAATTTGTATATACATGCAAATATATATATCCCCGTCCTATATACTTATAGTTATACAATAAAAGTACTTCCTCTTTTGTCTTTCTTTCTTTCTCGTTTTATACAAATTCAAATTGTATATAATTTATCTCTTTCTCGTTTTATACAATTCAATTCAATTATATATTCTCTGCCCAAGTTTTTTTTTGCCTTTCTCCCTTTCTCGTTTTATACAATTCAAAATGTATATAATCGTCCTATACACTTATAATTATACAATTCGTTTTATACAATTCTCTGTTCAAGCTTTCTCTTTCTTGTTTTATATAATTTACTTCAATTGTATATGTATAGCAAATTATACATGCATATGTTTGTTATGAAGCGTAATTATACAAACATTGCTATAGCATACAAATATGAATTTTATGTTTGCTATATATGAAAATTGCCATGAATTTTCAATTACGATTCTAAGGGAAGGAATTGAACTAGCTATTCCTGACGGAGAGAACAAGTCATTCAATAGGGAGATTATGTGAAAACCATGTTCCTCGCAATAGCCCAATATTGAAGTTTATAGATTTCTGCATTAACTTCATTATGAAAACAGTTGAGTTCATAATTTAAACTTTTTAAATATAAGTATGAGGAAAAACTATTAATTTTTCATAACTCATACTTAAAAAGTTTGGACCCACTTGTGCAATACAAAGATTGAAGGGACCTAAATTAAGGGGTATCCCAAGTTTAAACAGTTTTGAGGCCTGTAGCAATTTAGAGAAATGGTTAAAATGTAAATATAACAAAAATCGAAGTATTGAAAGTGGCTGGCTACCTGATATGAAAGCAATTTAGAGAATTGGTTAAAATGTAAATATAACAAAAATCGAAGTATTGAAAGTGGCTGGCTACCTGATATGAAATTAGAGTGGTTTGGATTGGGCCCAACAGGTCCATTCTGATGTTTGAACACGTAAAAGGATATAGTAGTCATTTATCATCATTCTAATGTTTGAACACATAAAAAGGATATAGTAGTAATTTGCTACTTCCGATTTTTGGAATAGAAGAGAATTCGCTGCAAAGTTTAAACATTGCCAGAATTCCAAACTTTAGCGTCATACAGGATGAGTTCACACGACATACGCCGTCCATTTAAACGCCCGGCGATCTCCGACCAACAAAGACGACGAGAACTTTCATTGCTCCGCCAGTCCCAAAACCGCCACGACGCTCAGCTACAAGCCCGTCGTTTAGCTTCCACTGTCCTCTCTCTTCAATCTGACTACAACTCCTCTTCCCAAGAACAGCAGGTCGACTTAGAAGTTACAGACGAACTTGAATCCTGTCCCGAAGAAGTCGAAGACGATTATGGACATCATAAGGACGCACATGATCTTCGTCAAGCTACCAAGCTGAGAGGACCTGACGCTCGGTTATGGTTTGCCAAGCAGCTTATGCTTCCTGAGTGGATGATTGATGTTCCCGATAAATTGAATACCGATTGGTGATATTTCAATAGCATCTCCATATTTATATATTCAATTTTTATATTCTAATTTCACTTAATAAGTCTCCAAATGTTGATGCTTGTAGAATGTTTGATGTTAAATATTCACAGAGATTGAGGTCATAATGGCATTTCAACTTTGTTTGGACATAGTGGAGGTTCAACTTTTGTAGAGACTAGGTTAAAATTAAATGCTTTTTGCTTGAACTATAAAATACTTCATACTTGGTTTGTTCTACTTTGATGCCATGGTTATCTGCACCTTAGCCTACCACAAAAACTTCACTTACTTGTCGGACGAGTAGTCAGAACTGTATATTTTCTGTGGATGTCTTGCTTGATTCAAACTAAACAAACACAATCAAGCACATTATTAATCTTGGGTTGAATTTGTCGGGCAGGTATGTATTTGCTAGGCCTGCTGGAAAACGATGTTTCGTTGTTTCTTCAAATGGAACAACAATCAGTAGACTGCGCAATGGAGTTCTCTTGCACCGTTTTCCTTCTGCTCTACCCAATGGTGCCAGGACTAATAACAGTAAAGCTGCTCAATCATACTGTATTCTTGATTGCATATTTCACGAGGTAACAATTGAAACATGTAACATTGTTGCTCATATTTTGTTCTGTATATCTGAAATATTCTGCACTGCCTTTGTTGTGGCAGTCTGATGAGACTTATTATGTCATTGACGGTGTTTGTTGGGCGGGAATTTCATTATATGAGTGCACTGCCGAATTCAGATTCTTTTGGTTAAACAGCAAGCTTGCTGAGACGGGGGCTTGTGATGTTCCCTCAGCTTATCATAAATATAAATTTAGTGCTCTTCCTGTCTACAACTGTGACAAAGAAGGACTACAGACAGCTTATGCAGGACAAGTTCCATATGTCAAGGATGGATTACTTTTTTACAATAAGTAAGATCTTTTGTGTTGTTTATCTCTCATTTGTTTAGTAGAAGGCAATTTAATACAAACTATGAGCATGATTTGCTCCTAAATTTCTTAGCTCTTCTTCTCTATTTCACTGATAAAAAAGGGTGGGGGTGGCAAGCATATAAGGAGGTAACTCAGCAAGTAAGATTTTCTTTTGACTTGTCCTTACTTCCTTTGACCAATAAAGTTTTTCACATAATGGATAGTGCTTGGTGTGATGTTTCAAGTGTAATACATGAGAAGACAAGTTGTCCTTTTTTTTGAGAGTTAGTCTTGACGGGCAGGCTTTGTAAAACCTTTAAATCAAGTTGAGACGGAGCTGTTACGACTAAAGTTTTTGAAATCTTGATTGCTGCATCCGCCGTATGATAAGCAATTTGTTTGCATATATATACATTCATTGGAAATGAATATCTAGTTGAGGTGTTAGGTAACACGTGTCAGGTCCTTAGAATCATGTGCTTTCTCAGCAACTAAACCAGCTCCACTTATCTTTTAACCTTTAAAAAGAAAGCCTATTCCACCATTTAGTTCTAACTTATATTGTGAACTATTCAGTTACGTTGCGTACGGATGGCATTTAGAAGTTGCTTGTGAACAGCTTGGTCCTTTACTGAATTCACCTGTTGGTTTATCTTGCCCTTTTCCTTCTCTGCACCGTTCATTTTAGTGGCTACAATTGACACTGTTACCAATCATGGAACTAGAATACAGCACTCACATGATTTGGGAAAGTTATAGATCATGCGTTGGACCATGGCACTCTAAATGGTGGATGCTATCCTAGTGTTAAATTGTCTAGTTTTGTTGTAGTTTCTCAAGCATCATCAATTATCAAAAACTTCAAGTTTCTGTACCTCATGATTGTCCATCCCGCTCAGGCATGCACAATATCAAACAGGAAATACACCTCTATCATTGGTTTGGAAGGATGAACATTGTAGTCAGTATGTCATTGATACAGACAATAAAGGACAAGTTCAAAGTCAACAACAGGTACATTACACTATGTTCTTTTTTGATTCTGAAAGCTGTTATTTAGAGGCCAATCTAAGATTTCTAGAATATGGGTGCACCACTAATAAAGGAAAGAAAAAATGCTTATAAGTGAATTAATCTCTAGACCTCTAGGTAAATAACTCCGCATTATTTTATGAATATATGGGCCTTGCTCAATTTTAATTAAAAATAAATTTTAAAAAATAACTCAGCATTCAACCAAGTAAACCATTTTGACTTCTTGTAACATGGGTGCCAACAAATAATGTTGTACCAATTTTAGAAAAATATACATAAATTACGGAGAGACCATGGGTTCACGTGCTCCGTAATATACCTTTAAATTCACCCTTGGCTGTTAAAGTCAGGCCTGTCATCAATAAGGTCATGCAAGGATTGTAAAACTAACTTTCGGATGTAACATGTTATACTAATATCAAGAAATCACATGCTATTCGCATCACTATTAACCAAATCCCAGCTACGAACCAACTTCCAACTCAAACCGAAACAAATGCAAACCAATTGGAATACAAATGAATTGTACAAATTAGAAGTGTTGAATACCCAAACCTTAAGTTGAAGAATCCAATTGGAGCTGCTTCTCCAATGAGGACAAGACCACTCTTGATATGTATACGAATAAGTTGGTTTTGTACTTTCTAAGTCAAATAAAACTCTCCCTTTTTGTTCCTTGGAAAAATTAAAGCTCTCCCTTTTTACAGTGTTTGAAAGTACAATGTGTAGTTTGTGTTTCATTTCTTAGGGGTTGTTTTGGTTTGTGGGATAACGTATTGGCATTATGGGATTATTTTATCCCATGTTTGGTACTGTTTATTATTGTGAGATCAATAATTTGGGATTGTTTATACCAAATTTGTTGTAGTATTTTTAAACCACTCTAGTCTCTCCGTGGGATAACAATCCCGGGATTGCTAACCCCGGGGTAAAACAACGAAACGACCCATTTGCCCTTTTGTTAATCTTTTCTCCCAATGTCTTCTAAGAAAGCCAATGTTAAATTAGAAATAAAAGTGAGATCTTTGTAACCAGGTCTTAACGTATTTCTTTTGTTTTACAACCAGCTAGTTTTGGAGCTCCTGGATGATGGCAGACTGGCTACATCTGATGACCCTCCTGTCATATTTGGTTGCTTACTTGGTGAATTCATGCAAAAGGTTTGTTCATATTATTATTATGCAATTTAAGGGAGGAAGGGGTAGAGGAGATGTAAGGAAAGGCCCTCCTAATCAGCTTTCTCAATCTTCTGAAATTGGAAGAGGAAATAAATCCCTCCCTCTTTTGGTACCAGGGGAGTGTAATTCATTACAACTCTTTATCTCTCTCCACTTTTATTTTTTCCTTTATTCTGTGTAATGTCTTGACTTATCCATTACTAAATCTGTTCTCATGGTCTTCAGACAGCACTTCACCGTGGAGATCTTATAAAATTTGCTATAGGTGAAGGAGGATTAGTTGTTGTTGACAGTAAACTGGAGAAGGCTGATCTAAAATACCTGGGCAAATCCAATCGTGCACGTGCTTTTGCTGATAGTTACTCGAAGGTTAGATGGTGGATTTGGATTCCATGCCCTTTGTAGGAATTGCTAATTTAGTTACCAGTTTAAAATTTCAATCACTCAAATCTGGTGTTGATGTACTCTGCATTTGTCATGAATATCCTCCATGCAAATTATTCTTGAATGCAGCAATATAGAGAAGGAAGAGAAGACGCAAAAAATAAACACAAAAAGAGTACATATTATGGTCTTAATCTACGTGTAGATTTGTCCGGTCATTGCATGATTTGCTTTGTGATGTGTCTTCACTGTCTAAATGGAATTTGTTTCACAAATTAAGTCCTTGTTATCATTAAGAGATTTTATTCGACACAGTAACCTGGTTTTGTTTCAGGTCTTGTTCCAGCACGCAGCTCGGTATTCTCCTCTGAGAATTGAGTATCTTTTTGCATCAATCAGTTCGTATGTTGAAGGTGGAAATTCAACTCAAGATGCAGAGATGGCTGGTTAAAGGTGCAATGTGCAGGAAACACTTTTCAACTAAGCATATAAACTTGCATGGTCATGAAATTAACTGAGTGATGGGCATGATCATTCTGACCTATGCTTTTTCTTGTTTGGAACGTGCATATCTCACCATGAAAGTAACATTTTTGTGTCATGTAAGATGAGGATAATGGTGCGAAAGAATACAGTGTTTTGACTTCATCCAACAAGGGGCTTTCACTGCTTTTCTCCTCATCTTGTCTACCCTTTATTCATAATTTGGGCACACTAAACTTTTACATGAAGAAGATTAATGGGCTCTGAAAATCCTTAGCTTCTGAATGCAGGCCCACAGCTTAACTTTTGCTCCGGTGTCCAACAATTCATCATTGACGTAATATTGTTCAAACAGGGCTCGAAAACTGTATTCAGTCATGAGTGAAAATAGATTTGCTAAAACCAAAGAAAATGTACATTATGGCTTCTTGTATTGTATTGGAACCAATTTCAACAAATTCTGTAGCTGAATTCTTTTCCCTAGTATACATGTACAGTTTGATTTAAGATGCAAAAGTGGTTGGCTCACAACCATCGTGAACACAAGCTAAGACGTCTTTATAGTCTCTTGAGATGGTGAAAGAATCATAAACTTTGCCGTCCCTACTCTTTTTGTATTCAAAAAGTAGTGATGAATGATTAAATGCTGTAAGCTTGACAAATCCCCAATCGTAATCCCTGTGAAGACTCCAAGTGGTATTAATTGGGGTGAACTCTGATAAGTGGCTTCCTCCGCCACCCACAACAACATGGATTGTTCCATTAACAATACCAGAATAGTGTGATCTTTCCGAGTTAACACATTGGTTCTGCATCATAGAAAAGTGAAACAATGAGAATGGATGTTATTTGTAGTACTGAGTTCTGTGAACTTGAGAAAAGAATTGCATGATTCAACATTGAAATGAATTAGCACTGGTTACCTGATAAATGGGACAAGTTCTTTCATAGTTATGGACATGACCATAAAATGCAATATCCACTTTATACTTCTGCCAAAGCTTCTGCAAGCTTTCCCTTCCCATGGGCTCCTCAAATGAGCCTTCTAAGCCATACCATTTGTCTGAAGAGTAACCAAGAACCCGATGAGCAGCAAATATCAGCCAAGGCTGCTTCTGTCTGTCTACTGATGCAAGACAATGTTCAATAAATCTGTATTGCTCAGACCCCTCTCTCCAATCATGCTCACTGTCTGCTATGCAGAAGTGAAACATGCCATAATCTGTGGAATACCTGCAGTTTGGATACACAAGGTCATATCAAAATGTAAGAAGCTATCGAAGAGGGTGTTCCATAATATTTTCTTGAGGATGAGTGTGTTCTATAATATTTGCTGAAAGCACATTCCCAATATATAAGACACAGTTGCATTGAAAAGAGAGGGAAAATAAGCTTCCTTTTGGATTGTAACTTGCTCATTTCTAGCTTCTCAATTTGTTTTTGAAAAACCAAACTTCAACATATTCGTCTATAGCTTCTGAAGTATTTCAAACATGTGAAAAGTGCAAAATGAACTAAAAACAATCAACTCATTTCATTCACTATAGAGACTGGACAAATTAAAACCAAGCAAGACCTCTGAATCATGAGATGACTCGAAAATATGATTCTTCAGCACAAGCACTTGAACATTTTTTTCTGAGAGGAAGGCAATCGTATTATAAAAACAGCACTAACGAAGTGCTGAAGTAATTACAGGTTGAGCAAAAACCAAAAATGAACCACTTTCTAATCTTACAGGGATTCTAAGATGCTAAGAATTGATTCTGCATCATTAACAAACTGTTCCTTGCACTAAAAAGGAACTTGATCTGTTGAATTGTTTCAATGTGCATAAACTTGATCTGTTTTGAGTATTTCAGTATAAGCACTTAAAGAATCCTCAAAGTCCCCTCTTTTGCCCAATACAGAAAAGTTATGCACCCATTTTGTACTTGTCACAACTGAACGTAGATTCTCTTTTTCTTGTTGGGGGTGGGGGTGTTGGGAGATGGAGAGAGGACACTCAAAACAGATAATTCTCCAGACCTTCATGTCACATATAACGAAAAACACAGAATAGTTTATTACCAAAAGTTAGCTCTATTATCAGCAGGAACATAAAACATGGTCTGAGCTAGCACTCCACATTCTCCACCAGAGTCCATAACATCATAGAAGGAACCAGTTCCAGGCCAATCACGCTCATGATTACCACTGCACGAAGATCATATATATATATATATCATATAAGAATAAACAGAGAAAGCCAAGATTGAAGCTTAATCACAGAAAATATTGTTAAGGGCGCGAACCTTGCAATCATATAGGGTACTGTTGATGCAACAGGTTCCACTTGTGCAGTAAATTGGTCCCACTGTGATATGTATCCATTGGCATAGGTAATGTCTCCTATATGGAAAACTATATCAATGTTTTTAAGGTCATTGATGAGTTGGTCCGTTGTATTCAGTGAGCCTGGCTGATAATTACTATACTCATTTGAACCATCCCGCTCAGCCTGAAAATCACTATGCAGTTTAGTCTAGTGATTTACGTATTGACAAAAAGAGTGAGGTGAGGAACAGGACAAAAACACAATACTCTGTGAATCCAGGTCTTCTGCTCAAACAAACAACTACAAGAATAATACACCAAAAGGGTCTTCTGATATTCACCAGACTATTCAATGAAGCACACTTCTTCAAGTTGGTAAATGGTTGGTGATGCTTTTGTAAAATGCACAGAGTTATTGTAGAACAGACAGAGACTCAGCATAGGGGAACATAAAAGATTACCACAACATTCAGCTTATGTCAGTGAGAGGTAAATCCTACAAGCGAATTTCCAATTGGCGTTAAATGCTCAACAAAGGAGAAAAACCAAGCTTAGTCTTTGGCCATCAATATATAGTGTAGCACTTAATTTCTATTCAAAAGTAAATGACTGATGCCACATGAAGTGGCTATACATTTTTATAGGATCAGTGGTAACACAAGCATAGAGTTGGTAGTTTATCCGATCAAACACATTCCAAAGGAAATATGATTGTAAATGAAGAGACTGTTGTTCAAATATGCAGTAGTAAATGAACAGTTTGTTGGCTCGAAAAACTACTCACATACATCTTAAACTTGAATTACAATGCACTTAGTGAAGCGCTGCAGAGAAATTTGTACGAACCTGGTATAAGAGTTACTACTGAAACGATGCTTAAAATCTATGCCTACAAAACATTTTTTTAAACTAGAAAACATTCTTTCACATTAATCTGTGGAATCAAGCTGTTTAGGACCAAAAGTCGGACCTTCACTAATACGAGAATGTAATGAGCTGAATTTTCATATCCAGAGTAGGAAGAATGATAGTTGAATGAATATTAGATTAGTCCTCCCAATATAACAATTTAAATGACACTCCCGGGACATCAAGCGTGATATACTTACTATTATAAATTCATTTTTACAAGAAAACATGCTGTTAGTTTTGATACTATATCCAGAAAGAGCAGAGAAATGGATTATCAGACCATCAGTAATTGGCAACTGAAGTTACCTTTCCCATGTCTCCAAAAATTATAACACGCTGCAATGAGTCTTGTCCTGGATATGGTGATGATCTAAAGGAATACATCTTACTCCAAACGTAGGAACCATTTGACAACATATGACCCATCTTGTATGTGTACCTGATGTATTTACCATTTCATCGAACACAATTATACATGAACTGATATCAAGTAAAAGTTTTATCCCTGACGCAATACAATTTGGAGAACAAACTTACAAGGTGCTTGGCCAAAGATCCTTCATGAAGCTAGTATGTATGAACCCTGGATCACGCCAGCCAACTGTTCGAGCAGGTGAACCTGAAGCATACATTAGAGAAGCATTACTTCATGTTGATATATCTCATTGGCTCGCAAATGATGGCGCGAGATATAATGAAAGAGCAGTTGGTTAAATATCATGATTTCTAACCCTTGAAAGTTTTATTGAAATTCTGATGTCTTAACATTCACTGAGAACCTTTGTAGACATCCTTTACAGAAGATGGACTAGACACCAATAGGCTGTCTTATATAGAGACCATAACCACATGCAGCATCAGTCAGTAAGAGGAATATGGGACAGCGTTCTATGCTAGTTCTAGTGTTAGAAATTGGAAATGCATATCCACAAATGACAAAACTCGAACTCCCAAATAGTGTGCAGTTCACTTGAAAAAGGACTGTAGTTTTTTATGCATATGCACAAATGATAAAACTTGAACTCCAAATAGTGTGTAATATACTTTTAAAAGGGAGTGTAGTCTTTTGTGTATGCTTAAATATGTTTAAAACAGGCTGAAGCTGCAGGTAGCAAATAGAAGAATCTCTTTATCTAACTTGAGAGCTTTTGCAAATGATTATTACAGAACAGGGAAGCACCTGATGCTAAAGCTAATTAAGTATGAGTCGTCTTCCATAACTAATAATTTGTAGATATGATACTTACTGTTTTTCCCCCACTTTCTAAATTTGAAAAATAACTTCAAACTAAAAAATTGTAACATACCACACATTGTATTTCTATCAAATGTCAATGTTCCTGCTGGTGAGCGATGTTGGGGATCACCCTTCCGACCCCATTCAATGAAAGGAACAGCTTCAAGTAAATTATAGCCGCTTGTCCAGGTCAATGTCATCTATGGAAGGAGAAAATTCATCAATGTACCTTAAAAGAAACTGAAGATTTACTTCATGGTGACATAGCTAGTGAGGACAGAGTGCCATCCTTAACATTAGACTAAATAAATAAAACTGATGATTAGCTAGCCTAGCACCAACTTACTTCATTCCATGATTTCCCCAAAGCAAGCCGTGGATAAAGTGGTGCTTTAGGATTTGCAAATGATATGTAATTTGAAACACCTACCAGCTTTGGCTGCAACAAATAGAATGGTATTAAGGAAACATGACGAAGACTAGCAAACAAATGGTGGAGTTTGAATGGTAAGGTGTATGGAGGTCTTATTTTTTGTAGGCATTTGCTTTAAAACAAATACAAGTACAAATTTGGGGTGGAGAATGAAAAAGATTAAGCATAGATATAACTGACATTTGACAACCCGCCTGTAAACAATGCAAAGGAGAAATCTGCCCGCTGATTGATTAACTGGAACTTGAGAGAAGTGTTTCCCGTTTTTGCATAATCCGGATTAGAGAAATTTGCAAAGTTATACTGAGAGAGACACATTATTTATTTAGGTTAGAAATTGCAAACACCTTTCCTAATTATAGTTGAATTGTAGTCACCTGCCTTTATTGGGGCTGTACAAATATATGGAGGCTGTTGTTTACCATCATTTTCCAAATAACATGTAGATCCACTGAGATGCAAAAGGAGTACAAAATAAACATTCCAAATTTATTTAACAACGAGGAAGTAGAGATTAGTACATACTTGAATTTTGCTGGAGAGAAAACTCCAACCCAGTCATCATGTGATGGGTTGGGGTTGTCAAGATGTAGAGTTACCCATTCAGTGTCACCACCCTGTCATGTCATGTCATGTGAATTAAAGATATTGCTTCAATAAAAAGGCCAAGAAGGATTCAAGTACCTTGGGAGCAAGAATAAATGGATAAGCTTTAATGGTGAGTGATGCATCAAGTGCAACAGTAGCTTTGTGGATTGCAATGTTTGATAAAGGCTGCTCTCCACTATGACCTGAAGCAACACCCAATAACACCAAAAAACATACAACAAACTTCTTCATTTTGGCAAAAGTTGCCGCCTTAGTGCTTCTGCGTTTTGATTCCAACAAATATTGTATTTTTGGCTTCTCTCTTCTTTTTTTACAAGAGTGATAATTTTAATGTTAATACATCTTTGACTACGTGGCTACATAACATACACATACATTTTCTATGCTAAATTTAAAAAGTCAAGTCAAATTTAGAGTCCGTTTGGCTCAGCTTAAAAGCTGGTCAAACTGATTTAAAAGTTATTTTTTGACTTATTTAGCTGTTTGGCAATATTCAAAATAACTTATTTTAAGTTAAAATAAAACTTATTTTAAGTTAAAAGTTAAAAGCTGGGGTAGAGATGCTTTTTTTTTCATGTGTTTAAGTTGACCACATTTTTAACTTTTTGCCCTTAATATTTTTATACAATCTCCAAATTACCCACGTAACCCTAACATCTCTTTCTTCTATTTTTCCCTTTTCACGTGTGGATGATAGACAATTACTATTTCTAATGAATGAAAATAAAATAAATCTTAAATCTTTCAAGTGATCTATTCAAATTATATATTAATAAAATGTAAAATAAGTTGCACATATAGTTAAATAAAAATTTATATTCCTCTTATAAATAATTTGTGATAATAAAGAAATATGTGAATGATAGACAATTATTATTACTTATGGATGAAACTAAAATAAAATCTTAAATCATTCTTTAATCTATTTAAATTATATATCTTTAAAATTTATAATAAATTTATATTCTCTTATAAATAATTTGTGATGAGAAAGAAATATGTGAATAATAGCAAAATATTATTATTTATGACTCACACATCAGTGTCATTGTAATTTGCATTCTTAAAATAATAATAAAATGGTCCTAAACTTAAAGATTCAACCCAAGCCCAAATATGTGTTGCTCCAAAATCATCACAATTAAAACAAGAGGCTTGGGTTATGAAAGGACTCTAAAGTTAAATTCAGGCAAAAGGTAGCCTATTTCTTTCAAATTGTAAATAATTAGTTAGAATGTATATATAATATCAAATGTAAAATGACAAGCTATTAAAATCAACATGCTTCGTGCGATGCCATATCAAATTAGACAAAAAATTTCAAACAATGAATTAATCCTCTAAAAGCTGCGACAATTGCTTTACTTTAGCGGGCGATAAAGTTCATCTACAATATATCATCTTATATATAATAAAAATTATCTATAGTAGAATATACAACTACACATCCAAGTGTAACCAAAATTAAAACTTAATAGCATTAAGAAATAACTTTACTAATCACCCAAAAAAAATTAATTTTACAATATAATTAATAATTATTTAATTTTCATGCTAATAAATAACTCATAATCTAAAAAATAATTGAAATACTATTACTTAATATTTAATTAATAAAGTTTTAAAAATATTTTAATTAACAATAAGGATAAAATTGTAATTTAACTTTAAAGACAAAATTTTTCCACTTAAAATAATATATATGATATATAGATATATTTTTTTATTTATTTTTTCAAAAGTGCAATCACATATACAACTTACATTTAAATTATTATTTTTTCTATTAATGTTATCAGCACATTCGATAACACCTCTATTGAACTAAGTTTTGCATGCCCATCATCAAATTCAAGGGCTATCCATCCACGTCATGCGACCATTTATGACTTTAAAGTCCAAAAACTTGTTTTGTATCGAAGACAGTTATAAATCACTAGTAGACTAGCAAAGATAGTAAATGATATCACATCTCCAATCCAGTCTCGTTTTGTTAGCTAATAGTATTAGTTGTTTCGCTTAGATAATCTAAAGATATTTTTTCTTTGGACTAAATCTGCATGATTTATACAACTAAGAATATTAATACACCTTACATTATATTACACTTTTTTTTTTTTACTTTCAAATATGAATGTGAAATTTTTTTTGAATGCCAAACAAGAGTTCGTTTTTTTTTTCTTTCTTTCTTTGAGGATGATGTTATTTATCCAACACAAAAAGATAGCAAATTAAATAAAACAAACTTGATAGGCATGAACTTTATAGACAATTTTCATATTGATGCATGTACGAGTCCAACAATCTTAAGATATAAATCAACCCAGTAATGGCAATATCGATTCATGCGGTCTAATAATTTTTTTTTGTTAGTGCACGTTTAGACAGAAAGCTGAAAAGCACAACGGATGAATGTTTTGTTTGATCTTTTAATTCCAAGGCAACACAACGCACGCTCAGTAGACATAAATTTAGCAAGTTATATACTTTTAATTTAAAAGCTGAATAAGGTATGTATGTTATGTGAGTTTTACTACTAATAGTTTGATCAAACTATTGTAGGTGTAAAGATTGAGATGACTGCAAATGTGTTACAAAAGGAAAGGAAGAAGTTTTCCCCAATCATTGTGATCAGATAAGCATGTTACAATGTTTACTTCTACTGTTACTTGGGATAACATTAGAAGGAAGATGGCAAGTGCATTTCTACTTTATTGTTTTATTATTATAAATAATTAAAAGCTCTGATCATATATCCCCAAATAGTTAACTGAATTGGAACGTTTATGGGCAACGTCTATCTTCTTCACGTGCCATTTCACATCCCTCAAGAGCAGAAAAAAAGCTTTTATTTTCCTACCAAACCCCAATGTACATATAAACTTTATGTGCCTAGTTCCACTTACAGGTCGGAATCACACCCCTTAATTAATTACTACCACCACTACTTTCTATCATTATGTATATATATATATAAGCATTCACTTGTTATTAGTATATATAATTGGAGAGGACTTCTTAGTGCGAATATTAGTATAGTTAAACCCCAACACAAATACTAGAGTTGAGGTAGTAAACAAAAAGGTCACCTCCATACCCGTTGGAGTGTTTAAGTTTAAATTTTTTTGCATACTTTCTTGAAAACTATTTGTACAATGAAAAAAAAACAATTTAATATAACCAATTAACATACGAATAAAACACAATTTAAAAGGCGTAGATAGGATGAAAGTTAGCAGAAAACATGACGAAGACATAGTTTTTATCATTTAAAAAGGGGAGTAAATACTTTTAGTTTTTTAAAGCAATGGGTGGCAATAGATAGAATCAAAGAGAGGGGGAAAGAAGATGAGAGAATAGAACAAGTTTGACCGGTCAATGGGATTAAAGAAGGCACTATCCTAAATCCCTTTTACCCAAAAAATAAAAAATAAAAATGGATTCCTTTTCGTTTAACCACATTACATTGGGCAGTCTTCGAGGGAAAAAATAATTGACTCTCTCTCTTACACACTTACCATAACCACATGCACACGCCTTTATCAATTTGTACTTGTACTTTCTTTATTTCATTCACACAAAATACATCTTTTTCTTAAATATAAATATCTTATATTTACAATCAAAACTAATAAATGTTTATATAGAATCCTATGATTACTACATAACCTCATTTAATTTGGTGTAAACATTAATACAACCACCAGAAAGCACTAAGAAGAGAAATATTCCTACTACTTTACAAGTAATTGTAGAGTGTGCATGAAATAATTGTTTGCAGATAAAAATTGAACTCTGAGATGCAGATAACACGTGAAGCCATGAGGGATGGTCAGTCGCTCGGTAGAAAAAAAGACACATTCTATCACTAATAATTTAAGAACTTTGGATTCTTATGTTGCAGCCAGCAATTACTTCACTTGGTTTAAAAAAGAAGAGGGGGGTTATTTTAAGGCAGCTTCACTCATTTTAATGTCTGATTGGTGAAAAGCTCTGCTGACACTTAGCCCCACCACACCACTAGTGTTGGCAATGCCAATGCAAATATAAAACACCTACACTTTGAATAGATGCTGCACGGATAAAATAAATACGCACACTTGAGACATCAGTCATTTCTCTCCCTCCCTTTATTTATTGTTTCAGGAGCTAAAGGCTTTTGCCCACCACTCTCTCTTCTTCTATCTATATATGTCGCTTTAACCAAAGCAATTTCTACCTCTCAATGGGAAAGAAAAAGGGTGCTACTTCATGGTTGAGTGCTGTAAAGAGGGCTTTCAGGTCACCAACTAAAGATAACAGCTGCGACAAAAAGGCAAAAATAGAGCATCAACTAGACGAAGATGAAGAAAAGGTAATCCTGCATTTCTTTTTACTACACCGGTATGCTGTCTACCAAAATATTTAATTGGAGTAACTTGTACAGAAAAGAGACAAGAGAAGGTGGTTATTCAGAAAACAGTCACAAAGTGAAGGGAAGGCAATGGTTGATCCAAAGCATGCAATTGCACCTGAAGCTGCTGTGGCCACGGATCAAGCAGCACTTGAGATCATAAGGTTGACACGATCTAACAAGTATTCACCTTCAAATAATGCTGCTGTGCTCATCCAAACAGCATTCAGAGGATATCTGGTAACCCAATCTTATTTGACCATTTAATTAGTGTTACTGACAAGATTGTTAAGATACAAGTTACGTAGATGTGTCGGTGCTATTTAACTTGGTATAAAATGGACAATGTTTTGGGAGTAATTTAGAAAGAAGAAAGTAGATAGCTTTAGATTTGGGACCATTTTCAATTGATCACGAGAGTGTTAAATATATTTACAGATAGATATTGCAATTGCAGGCAAGGAGGGCACTAATTGCATTGAAGGGGATAGTGAAGCTTCAAGCATTAATAAGGGGTCAAAATGTCCGGAAGCAAGCTAAGATGACACTCAAATGTATGCAAGCTCTGCTTAGGGTGCAGGCTCGGGTTCGTGAACAACGTGCTCGCCTTTCACACGATGGAGGCCGCAGGTCCATGTTTGCTGAAACAACGAATTTATGGGACTCTAAATATCTTCGTGACATCCGAGATAGGAATTCCAGAGTGAGTTCTACTTTCCGCTCCTTAGTTACTACTGTGTCATAAACAGCACTCACTAGCCGCTCTCTGTCTCTAACACTAGTAAATTTTTTGTACTCCGTGCAGTCTAGAGATGGAAGCTCAATTGCAGACGATTGTCCGAGATCACTTGTAGAGCTGGAATCAATGTTACAAGCCAGAAAAGAAGCCTCCTTCAAGCGGGAAAAATCCCTTGCTCATGCTTTTACTCAACAGGTTCAACTTTAATTTCTGTATCCCTTTAATTAATTATCATGTTACATCAACTGAAATACACCGTCTTTTACACATTCGAAAATCAAGGAATTGGATGAGATGGATATTGTTTGTAGTGAAGAAAGAAATGAAAGGGAATTAGAAGAGACAGCGAATTGGCTAGACGAGTGGATGTCATCAAAGCAATGGAACAGAGGTTCATTTGACAGAAGAGACTCTATAAAGACTGTTGAGATGGACACGGCTAAGCCATATTGTAACATGGTTCCAAATGCTCGAAGATCACAACACTCTAGCCCACTTCACAGACAGGCTAGTAGTCCTCATTATACTGCTAATTCTCCCCATCACCAGAGATCATCACATTACAATTACTCGGCAATTCAACCACCAGCCACCCCACCCCCTTGTCAACCAAAACCTCTTCAAATGCGCTCAACAAGCCCACGTAAAAGCCAATCAACTGCAAACACTCCATGCCTACGCTCAACGAGCCGTTCAAACAGTATAATGTCCCGGTATAGTACTTCAGGAAATGATGCATCAGTTCCTAACTATATGGCTGCCACTGAGTCAGCAAAAGCTCGGATTCGTTCACAAAGCACACCTAAACAAAGACCTTCCACACCAGAAAGAGAAAGAGTTGGAGCGGTGAAAAAACGGCTGTCTTACCCTATTCCTGAGCCATACACTGGGTATGGCTACAGTCAGAACTTGAGAAGTCCTAGCTTCAAAAGTCTTCAAGCTGCGTATGTTGGGATGGAACAACAATCATGTTACACGGACAGCCTTGGTGGAGAAATTTCTCCTTGTTCAACTACTGATTTAAGGAGATGGTTAAGATGAGAAAGATTACTGGAATTAACCAAAGCCATCCTGTGTGTCCTAGCCAGGAAAAATCAGGGTGCTAGGTGAATGCTGTCAGCCCTGATGTGTATTTCTTTTCTTCATTTTCTCTAGTGGATTCATTATGCACCTAGGAATTATAATCACATTTCAAATCCAAACTAATACTAACTACTACTTAAATTAACCTAAAACAGAGTGAGGCAATGTTTTCTTTTACCAGATATGCTAATGCGGAGAATATTGTTGTGAGGCCCGACTGGAAAAGTGAAGAAAATTAGTAGGAAGAAACAATGTTTAAAATTGAAGTATAGACATAATTGAACTACATGACTGTAGAAAGGGACAACTTTAAATGTTGAGTGAGATACTCTTCCTGCGCAAAATTAAATTGAGTTAGTATAGACATAATTCAACTCACTTTTCACATTACTTCGCTATTCAAATCCAAACTTATATTACTCATCATAGCTATAATTTGTTATAATTACCACTTACGACTTACATTAACCATTAATTACGTGGAATAACTTCAAGCCACGCTTGTATAATTCGTCACATTTGTATGATTCGAAACTAATAATCCTTCATTTTATTCGTATTTGTATACGATAGTTTTTATTTGTATATGACGATAATTTCTTTTGATTTTTCAGTTTTGTCAACATATAAATTCAATCTTTTTATGTATAACTTTTTAAGTTTGTGTAAACGTGTAGTTTTCAAATTTCGTATAATATAATTTATATAATGTAATTTGTATAATATACTTTGTGTAATTGTTTAAAGTTCATATATTCATTTTTTATGTTTTTATCATATTTGTATAATTCCAGACTATATATTACTAAATTATACAAATGTACCCGTAATATACAAACTATTTTCCTCTCTCGCTCGCATCTTTTCTCCCTCTCCCAATCTTGTTCGTTAGAGTATATAGATGCATATGTATAGTATACAATTATCTAACTGATATACATATACGAATCACTTCTCTACCACTCTTTGCCCTCTCTCCTCCCTCTCCCAATCTTGCTCGCCACTCTCCTCTCTATAACATTTGGGTGTAGCTACTACAAATCATAATTAATAAACTATGACTATAAAGCGTAACTAGACTATTTTTAAATGGCTATACGTGGAAGTTCCTCAATTAGATAACCCTAGTATAGGATTTCTTCATCAAAAGCTTAGCATTAGTGTCTAATTGTAAATCATCTATTTGATTTGGACTAATTTTGGACTCACAAAGGAATCTACAAAATTGAGGTACCAGTACCGTATATCATCGAAGTATATCATTTAGTGAGAAATGAAATGACTTGGCTTTAAATAAAATGAGTGTGAAATTGCTTTGATGCGTAAGACGTAAAGGCAGCATTGGGATGTGCAGCGTAAGACAGAGATATATTGATAAGTATGAACCTCTGTTGGTGGCTATTGGCAAGTATAGGAGATGAATTTGGGTTTCTCTCAACATGTTTGCTGAAATGTAACAATTCATCCCAAAAAACAAACAAACTATTACAACCCAACTAATATATTAGGTCCAGATGGGCTATTATGGAAGCCCAAAGCTACGTTTATCAGAATTTATGCCTCAAGTTCCTCGACTCATGTAAAATATTCATGGGTCACTCACTACTCACTAGCAAAGAAGCCACAAACACACAGAGCAATAACTCGGGGACGGATTGCTGACAAATGAAAATAAATGCATTCCAGTTTTCCTGTTAAAAGCATTGTGACAGGAATAGTCATTTTCATGAAAAAACAGGAATAGTCGGTCAAAAAATAAAACCAAAGTTTAACAATGTACAATTACAATAACAATAAATCATGATCAATAGATACGTAGTCATATAGAGTAGATTGGGTTCAAGAATATTGGAGAAAACCGCTCCAATAATCACTGACATTGTGTGGTGCATATATAGATGTAGATATAGATATAGTAGCTAACGAACAGCAACCAAGTGAAAAAAAAAACATAAAACTAAGATGGACTTCACCATTTTACAAGCTGCCAAGACTGCATGATCACCCGATGAAGTCGAGTCCGTGACTACCGTTCTCGCAGGAATCAAAGCTGCAGCTGCTGGTTGCAGAGCTATTGCTATAGCCATGAGGTGAACGTAAACTAGAGGCATTTCCAAGACACAACGCTTCACCCAATGGCCCTCCAGGTGCTGTTGAACTCATCCAAGAAACAGGGTTAAGCCACTGGGACCTCAAAACCTCATCGCCACTTCTCTCAGAATCCAACATCCGAATGCCCGCTTGTGCATGTTTGTTATCATCATCCATTCCCCCATTCCAACCAGACATGGAAAGTGTTAGCGAAGTAAAAGAGCCATTGCTGCTAATACCATCTTTTGGCCAAGCATTGCTAGTTGTTCCCCTGCCCTGTAACGAGGCAATTATCGAGTTGTTACAGTGTTCATTCTTTAACTGACTTGCCAATGCCTGGTCACTGCTGCTATTACACATGTACTGATTAAAGTTCATTGGATATAATTTGGGTTCATGTTGCACTTGAAATGCAGGTGAATTTCTTGTGTTGAATCCTATTGACTGCATGAGTTGCTTGTTACAATTATCATCGACAGGGATGGTTCCACATGTGTCTCCTCTCCCTAACCACTCAATACACCTTTCATATATAAACGCAGAGAGAACCAATTTATTTATAGGAACAAAAGACCCACACACGCAGATAAGATGAAACTTGAAAATTGCCCACCTGGTTTGGTCATTGGAAGGCTGCACAGTCGGAAACTGAAAAGAGTGTCTGTTGTTAGATTTTGGAGAAGGATTGGTGTGAATTTCCACAGGCTTTCTTGAACGGGGTTTGCTTTTGTGGGCATGTCGCTCACAATATTTCTGATCCGGAGCTACATCTCTTGAGCATCTCCATTTCTTCCCATCTGTTCTCTTACACCTCCATGGTTCTGGATCCGACCCACTTGAGAACTTCAAATCCACTACACATACATAACTAACAAAATTTAGACCAAAAAAAATAAAAAATACTCTATGACTAAATTTTTTTAAAAGAAAGGGATTTTTTACTGTTAGATTGAGGTGGAGATGGCAAAGGAAGGAGTAGGTGGGGCGGAACAGGCATAGATGCCATTATGTACTTGCATATTATGAACTGTCTTTGGAACTCCTGCAATTGGGAGGCTGTAAAAGGAACTTTTCCTGCAAAACAACCCACATCTTCAAAAATAAAAAAGAAAAACAGGCTAAAAGTTGGGGGTTTTGAAAACCGTACTAGCACAAGTGTTTGACGCCCCTGAGCTCACAACATCGCTCCCCACATATTTTTCGGGCCCACTACCGCCGCTTCCTCCATCATCAGCAGTCTCTTTCAAAAAGTAGGGATGAGAAGAAGGCGCCATGAACATGGTCCTTTTATTAGGGTACGAAACTTCACTGGTCTTCATCTTCAAATCCAGAAGCTCAGTGTTTTCTCCCTTTTCCATATATTTTCTCTTTGCCCCAACCCAATTCCAAACAACAAAATGTGTAAAGGCTACTTAGATAGAGCCAAAGCTGAAAAACTACTGTTTTGTTTTCCCAGATTACAGAGGCGGTTCAAGATTTGTTAGATTGGCTTAAGTTGCCGCCATTTCATAGTGAAAGAAATTTTACAAATATAACTTTACTATATCAAGAATATTAAAAATCTATATAATTTTTTAATTAAACTACTACAATACTATCATTAAGTATGGAGTAATTATTAAGAATAGAACTGAAATAAGTGGTTAGTTATTTAATTGACTAATTAATTTTAAATATTCGTAGCAAGTAATTCAAATTAGAGTAGTCTTTTATTGGGATGGACGAGAGTGGACGTTGTTCGCATGTGGAGGTTAATGCATTAATTCTAATCCCAGAACAAGATTTTTAGTTGCAAATAGAAAATCACATGAAACAGATTATCAATTTGGGAGTGGCCTAACCTACATAGTTATTGCTCCAACTACGGACTGTTTGGGACGCAATTGTTAATAAAGCCTTGTACAGAATTAAAGACATCCCCTCTGTCCTAAAAACATTTGTACCTTTTTACTATTTCCATTACAAATTTTTAATATTGACCAGCTCCATCCCAATTGTTGAAAGTTTAATCAAAAATTAATTATTTAAATATACATTAATTATTAATTTGTAATGATATAAATTTTAATATATTATCATAGTATATCTAATAAAAAAAAATTATATTTAATTATTAATTAATAAGACAAATAATGGGTGTAAACCGACGATTGATTGACCAAAGAGAGGAAGGGTTAAAAAAAGAAAAGATTAGACATGACATTAGTGTAAAGTACAAGTAGTAAAAGAGTCAACGGAGTAAAATAAAGAGAGTAGTTGGAGAGAAAGAAAGTTTAATTAATTGTTTTAATTTGATATTTTTTTAAAAAAAATTAAATTTTTAAAAAATAACTTATAAATATTTTAAATTTTAACTTTTTGCATATCCAACATACTAATTAAATTTCTTATAAATTGACCATATAAAAAGGAAATTGCGATGATTCAAAATAAATTGATGTAGTGTAATCAATAGTATGCTTTTTGTTATAGTATTGGGAAACGTTATTTTTGAGGTACAAGTGAGCCCTTAGATGAGGCGGGGACCAACATATGTCCACCTCAACATTTTGTGTTATTGCATTTTAAGTCCCTTCGTCTTTGAGTTATTGCATTTCATATTGCAAATTGCAATGGTCTAATGATTAAAATGTCATAATTCAGATTGTGTTTGAATTGTAGTACACTATTAGTTTTCTCTAATTAAATCTGTATTATAGTATTGAAATCGAATGCCATTACTGGTAATATTACAAATTCATAAGATCAAGAAAGAAAAAAGTAGTTTAAGTGGATACAAAACTTAGCTAATAGACAAACAGAAATTGAATACCTATAGATCATAGTACTGGTGTTGCACTTGTAAACGAAAATAAAATGGTAATTATAAAATTATATATAGGTAAATAGGATAATACCATACCAAGTGGATGCTAACTTTGATTACGTATTTAATATTTCAAATGTGATCTCTTCAACCATTTATCGTATATGCTAATATCTTCACAAGTTTCAATTTTTTTAACGATATTGTTGTTTAGCATTCTTGGTTGGTTAATTAGGTTACCTTAATCTGCTGGTCTTTCACTTTACAATTTCATTTTAAATTTTCTTCCACTTGATTTTGCGTTTTTCAATTTCAATTTTTGAATAAATGACAATCAATTTGATTTGATTTGGTTGGATAAGGCGATAAAAAAGTAACCAACTATTACGAAAAATGAGAAGCAATACGTGAAATCTCTTAAATACTTTTTTCATATTCAATTTACATGGTTGAATTAATGAACACTAATCAATAAAATACTCACAAAATAACAATATATTTTTAATGAGATAGTTAAAACAAATCAACAAGAATAATTTTTTACATCTAATATCAATAATCAAAATGAAATATAGATATATATTATGTGTTTGTTGATTTCATATACCAAGAATGAAATGTATTATACATCATTATAATGTATAGTATTAAATAATTCAAAAAAAAAATTTAAGTATTTTGATTTTTGTTTTTTAAATACCAAATAAAGTGAAAAAAAGAAGGAAGTAATAACTAAAATTCGAAACATATTGAAGTTAAATTGTCATTCTATTATATATAATTTAATTAATTATTTAATCAAATATAAATATTTTAACCACATAATCCCTTTGATAATTAAATTATTATGTTCTTGATAAATGAGAACATTAATATTGCTTTTAATCATGATTATAAATCTCATAATTTAAAAAGTTATGATTACGTACGATGTATGTTATTTATTAAATTAATAAATTTATGTTATCTTGAGCTTGTAGTTGTAAAAATTTTGCAAAAATTGAAGGGTTGACTTTTTATTATTCAATGCAGATTATTATATTTGTCAAATTCCTCCATATATCAACTCACACTTTTGCATTACTCTTCTTTTACTCAAACATACTTCCTTCTTCATGGTTAGGTAAATACATTCTACTGATTTTTTGTTCTCTTTCTCTTATTACAATTTTACATTTTCATTTTAATTTATTGATACCTTTTTTCCTAATTCTGTCTTTCCTTTATTTAATAGAAGTTGTGTGCCATCCATATTATAATGCAAAAAGAAAATTTTACTTTATAGTGTTTTCAAAAATAAAGATATAATTGTTGTTATGTATTTCAAGTTTTTTCTTTAATATACTATATACGGTTGAATGTTGATGTATGAATTGAAAGTTTCTCAATGAATTGCATGGATTATTGCGAGGTTAAACTCATTAGAAATACATATTCGTATTATGCTTTTAGTTTGATATTTGTGGGTATTCTTTTTCTTCTTTTTCATATCTTATACATGTCTTCCAATTTATATTACAATCAAAATTTTTTTTTTTTATGTGTACAACTAAATTTATAACTATAGACTTATATTATGCAACTATATAATATGGGATATATACACATGTCCGTCCAGATACAAATTCTCAAAATAACGATAAAGCTTGGAGTGGTTAGGCAGAATACGAGCCCAAATATAAAAGGCCCAAACACACAAGTTTAGGAGACCCGGCCCAATAAGGATCAAATTGGTTTCGAGTTCATAATGTTAGGTTAGAGTGTAACTATAAATTGTAATGAAAAATAAGATTGAGAAGCTGATGGTCACATATTTTGGTCCCAATAGAAGTGTAGGTTGATAAGTATTTCTAAATTGCAGTAACTAAATCATGATGCGTGTGGGTGCTTCTATCTTTTGTTTGTTTAATGATGAAACTAACAATGACAGTAGTGTTGTACGTTTTTATCCAATACATGGAATGATTAGGTGTCTGTCCTATGCTCTATCATTGCAGTATGTATGTATGTATGAGTTGTAACGATAATCATACAATTTCCAAGTGGTAAGATGATAAAGTTACAGAGAATTATACACAAAAAAACTGACGAATAGAAAATAGATTCTGTAGGCGTAACAGAAGGAAGAAGAAAATTTTGGATCGAGTAATAGTAGTATGTTATTATGAGGTTGTTAGAAGAGCATTGGATGGGATAGGAGGAGACTTTTGTTTGAGTAATAATCGAGCCTTTTGGCACTCCAACTTTGTGCTCCAATGTCTGCTTTTGGAACTAATAGCTCTCACAACCTTTGGGAATTCCACAAATCCTTTGATCCCTCGTTTGATGTGTGGATTTTCAGCTTCTTTGGAATGGTTTCTTCCATCGTGAAAATTACAAGACTTGGATTGCTCTGTTTTTAACCTTTCCAGTTCCAACAACTTGTCTTCCAATAAATATTTAGCCTCTGTCAGCTTCATTTGAACTCTTTCCTCCCTCATAACCTCAGCCACCCGCACCATTTTCCTCTCCTCTTCCATGTCTTTCCTCAACCCATCTATCTCTGCTTTATCCAACGAGATATGATTGGCAAGTTGTTTGCATACACGCTCCAACGCTTGTCTCCCTTTTTTCTCTTCACACAGCTCTCTAGCAATCTTCTTGTTCACGGTCTCCAACTTCTTACGCGCCTTGCGCTCATCTTCTACCTTGGCCTTCAATTCAGCAACCTCACAGTCCATAAAGGTGAGATCCCAAAAGGATGATGCAATTTTCCTAGCAGATATCGGGAGATTGAGTCGATGAATCTTGTGCTGTGGAAGAGGATTATTTAGTGAATTATAGAAAGGGTTTTCGTATAGTTTCCAGGTTGGACATATACAAGGAGGGATAATGTGATCCTCTAAGATGCCAATAGACTTATTATTTTCTTGCCTTCTCATCTTGTTCCAATTCGGGTGGGGGAGTTTCTTGCTTTTATTTATAATAAAACACCTTTGCTAGCAATAGTTGCTTTTTGGGTTAACTTTCTTGCTTTTGCTTTTAAGTAAGCAAGTAATAAATAGGAGTAGGGACATAATGTTGTGTCCTTCCAGCTACTGAAATTGCAAAAAGTAGAAAAAGATGTTAGGTGCCCTCCTCCATTTTATGTCTTCTTCAACATTTTACAATATAGCTTTTCACATGGAATTTGGTTGTGATGTTTCTCATCTTAATTAGAAAAACACTGCATATCCCAAGAACCATAGGATACCATACTGTTACAATCATTAACAATTTTCAATTCCTGTACATAACAAATTAAAAAACTACAATGTATTAATAATGATCTAGTCTTACCAACTAGTGTTATTTTTTTATGACAAAAGGAGGTGAGATGGATACATGAGCAATTTTATCTTGGTCAAGTGGGCATGTAAGGAAGTGGTGAAGTCATGATTATGCTCAAAATTTAATAAGTACTAGTAATATACATGAAATAAAGTTAACATTTAACATACATACAGAAAATGATTTCTCATTCATTCGACATACATAACATCGACTTTGATGTAGGGTAATTTTGTCTAATCCAACTAAGGATGCTCTGTCCTATAGAGCTTTTAGCAAGAAAAAGGTAAAGACATATGGTTATAGTGAGTGAGGGGTCCAAATAGTTGTTTTATGATAGTACAAATTGTTCCACATGGATGGTCTCCCTTTGTGTTTTCTCTTCATTCTGTCGTCTTCCTTCATTAGCACTTGGCTCTATCACACCAATACTTGGGCAATAAACTTGCTGGATGTATTCTCTGCAACGCCATAATTTATTGTCCAAAAGGAATACTGATCATAATATAATGCACATGGTGGAGTTGATTAATGGACCACTAAAGAACTGCAGTAGCAACAATTGGTGCCTAATTAGATTGAAGAAAAATGAGTGATTATGTCTTTTCTTCCTATACTAAAGTATTAAGTAATTATAACCCAAAAATGTACCTAGATATGATATCTATGATCAAATGTTAACAGAATGAAGTGGACAAAAATGAACAAGGCTATAAATAACAAAGAAGATTGGGCACACTCACTTTGTAACATCCATTGAGAACTCTCTACTGTAAGGGATTAGGATATGTTCCCTAAAGCAATTCATTGTTCATCTCCACAAAAGTAGTAGTGTTACAACAAAATAAGAGGTCAATTTTCATATTTTAATGTGTAACACTGACATAATTCTAAGCAGGACGGCCATCTACATTACATTTGAAGCTATGTGTAATAGACTTCCATCAGTGCTTATAAATATGAAAGCGATAGTTAAACAACAACTATCAAGTGATTCTCAAATCATCAATCATTATCCATTGAGTTTATCATGGTCATCTTCCAGTGGTATTGAAAACTTTGGTGTTGATTTAACAGTTAAACTAATTGAAACAAGGATAAGATTTAAGTTCTGTTCATGTGCTCAAGAAAAATAGAGTTACATGTCGTACAGGAACAAGTCCTATGAGTTGAATTGAACAAGAAAATAATCCAAATTCAACTTTGATAGTTGGCAACTTAAAGCATGCGTAAGTGATTCTAATAGAGCAGATTATATTCATTTTCCCAAGATAAATGTTTCATTTTTCGAGTGTTGCCTCTTAGTTACTTACTGATTTATGATTCTACAAGAAATTCATTGTAATTGCTGGCTGAGTATTCAATTTGGAATATGTGAATAATAAGTCTGGAAATTCATACCAAGGGTCTTAACATTCCTAGGAAACCACCAAGGAATTCCTCTTGCTTACATGCATAGAAGGACCTAAATGTGTAACCTTCATTTTACAATTATGTTGAGCTACCACGGGACCATACTGATTTCTTGATCCTCATCTTCTGCTACAACACTTACTTTAGTTAATAAATTATGTGACTCCATCCACTACTACTTTAATTTGGTGCGGATAAGAAAGCAAGGGCCCCAACTAGTGGAGCATTAATGTATGTAGCAGGCTCCGATTGCTGATAATTGTTCCTGTCATCTTCAAAGTTATCTCTACTATCAGGACCACCCACGATGGCTCCAATGAGAACGTTTGGATTCGGCGACCCCGAATTCAAAGACTGGAATCCATCATTGCAGCCAATGTGACCAGGATGTGCATGCACTGATGGTAGAGATGAACCTCTATGGTGCACGCGAAGTGGATACTTGTCTCCAAAACCAACCATGTACGATATTTTTGCTGGATTATCTCCTAATATGTAGTCCACTTGTTTCTTTGCAAGCTCAACGAGCCTCTCTGCAGGAAATCTTGAACTCCCACATGACACATCCCCTCCATTTGACCTCAAGTATTTGGCATAGGTTAATAGGAGAAACGATGAAGATGTCACGTATTGGAGATTACTTCCACTTCCTTTGTATAAAAGTCCTCCTGTACACACATATGGATCCATTGATACATATATATTATAGTTTCACTATTTCAATTTATGTACCGACCTGGGGTATACTGAGCTTGAAAGCTAGGTGAGCCTGGAATCAATGAGCAGATATAGTTGTCTGAGTGAACTTTGTATGCTTGGAATTCTTGACTACTCTTCTCCAAAAAGTCCTATGTAAAGCAGGGGGAAGATAAGAAGAGAAAAAATTAAAGTTGAAGGGGAAAAAAAAAGAAAAAAAAAAGGAACCTTTGATAGTATAATTTTGGTTCCAGGTCTCTTGTCATCCCAACTGAAGGAGTAGTCATCATCATTAGCACCCATAGTTTGACCATTGGATTGGATATAAGCAAGATAAGAAGAGTCTTGTGAAGCTCTATGAAGCCATGATGCTCCCCATAGAAGTTCATCCTGAATAAAATTTCATAATGTATTTAGTATGAAATTTAACTAGTGTTTATTCACTCTAAAATTAAGTCTTACATTGTAACCAGAATAAGAGCAGTAAAATGGGCAGACCACTGAACTGAGACTGTCACTATAGGAACCTCTATACTTGTCTGCAAAAGCAAACACCTGCAATATAATATTGCAAACATAAATATATATGTATATAGCACAAAATACAAAATGTATAATATATGAATTACCTTTTGTGCAGTACGCAATAATGACGAGGAATAAGAAGGGTCAGAATCTTTGAACACAATAGAGGCAGCAGCCAATGCAGCAGCAGTCTCAGCAGCAACATCAGAACCTGGATTTTGAGGGGACACTTTGTACACGTTGCGAGGCGTATCCATGTCCTCAGGTCTCTCCCAACACCTGTGATCTTGGTTGGGGTCTCCTACTTGAACGTATAACGTGTCGGGGCTAGCTGTGGCTGCTTTAAGAAGATAATCGCTACTCCAACGAATGGCTGCTTTTGCATTGTTAAGTTGGCTATGCATGGAGCTCCCAAATTCGATGACACTCCATGCTAGTAGAGTTGTGGTGAAAGCCATTGGCAATCCAAACTTAACATTGTCCCCTGCATCATAATATCCTCCTACTAGATCAACCTAACAAAAACAAAGAACAGAGTTAGTCTTACAATGATTAAATTACACTACAACTTTGTAGTATATATTTGAGAATTACATGGTAACCGGAACCATCAGATAAGCCAGAATCAGCCCTCCACTTAAGGCGTTGATTCGCAGGCAATTTTCCGGATCTCTGTCCCTCAAAGAAACGAATGGATTTGTCAAGAGCATTAGAGTAGTCTTGAGAAGTGAAGGCAAAGGCAAAATTATGAGAGAGATTAAGTAAGGTGAAGCATAGCATGAGCATGTTTAAAGAAGCCTTATTAGCATGAGCATGAGCCATTTCTCAGCTTATGCTTGTAAGTTTTATACCTGTTTATATAGAGTAGTCGTTGGTAGTTGAAGAGTTCGTTGGTCTATTAGAAAACTATTTTTTTTTTTAAAAAAATATAAATAATAAGTAGATAGTTCAATTCACGGGATCAACTGCGACAAACAAGACGAATTTATTGAGTTAAAAAGAGACTTATCTGCTTTGACATAAAGTCAATAAGGACAAGAAAAAGACTGTTCAATCTCGTGATTAAAAAACACATTTTCTCTCTTCACTTTGAATATATATTATACTATACCACAATTCACGGCGACGATAAAAATGTGACTTAGCAAAACTCACAAATCACACTGGTTGAAACTTGTTTTGATTACCAAAACTCAACCTCCCAATTTAGTTAGCGAGATTAAATCTTTTTGATAATCTCTACCCCATATAAAAAGGACAAGCCATCTTTTAAACTTCCATTCGGTATCTGCGACCGCATTTTCGAATGAAAACATACTGACTAAAACATGTAGCCTCATGAACCAAAATGGATACTTTGTCAGAAAAGAGTGTTGTTTTGGCGTTTTAGTTTTGTAATTTTCCTGTCACGAGACTTTGTTCAACAACACTTTGGGGAAAAAAAAAAGATTTTGGCTGGCATAACTAACCTCTACATTCATAATAATATTCATGCATGTGACCAATTTTATTACTAAGAAAAACATACACAAGTCTCTAAAATCTTTATCTCTCTCACATGCTTTTCTCATCTATCTATCTATACCCTCACACAAGTTTTTCTAAACAATTCTGGTTTACATTTAGGTTAGCATGTGCCTACTTTGATTATTTTACGGTACCTTTACTATTTTGAACATACAATACACGACCTTATAATTTTAACAAAAGTAGTTATATATGAATTAATAGAAAAGGTCAAAAGTGATCACCAATCTTATACAGTACTGGCTTTGTAAGAATGATCTTCCATGTGGCTGATTATCTTATTTGTCAACTAAAAACCTGAATTAACAGGAAAATGTCCACCCACTAAAATTAATTTTTTTGGACTTGTTATAACTATACTATTCCAAGTAGTTAAAGAAATGTAGCCCCGTGCTTCATTTTTAATTAAAGACAGACTCATTTCAGAGACCAATTATAGTAAACACTTGTTTCATCTTCCATAGTAACTTTAACATACTAATTTGCAAACGTACTTTCTCTCTTTCACGGGAATTTAAGAAAATAAAAAGAACTTTTAAATCGTATAGTCTTAAATTAAAATCATATCAAATATACTAAATTGTCCATTAATTTTGTGACTTTAAATATGTCACATGAAAAGTTGAAAGTAAAATATTACCAAAAAAAGAAAGAGATTATGATTCTTTTTAAAACAGACTAAAAAAAAAGGAGGTCATTCTTTTTTAAACGGAGGGACTAATAAAATTATGATGACAAAACATCTTAACCCATCCTCGCCGATCTCTTAAACAAAATCTTAATTCATTTTCTTGAACAACCTTTTACCTTCCATTAGGTAGGAAGGGGACATTGATCTTTACTCTTTAGTACAAGTTCTGAAATTATTGTAACACGTCCATCACAGGTTAATTTTGTTAGGGTTTATTCCCATTATATTTTAAGTTTTATTTTAAAAAAAAGTCTGGAGTATCACCATAAATCTTTAATTTCTCTTTATTTTTAGTTTATTCTTTTTTTTAGAGGAAATGTTTTAAATTGGGGACCCATCTTTTCATATTTGTAGAAACCTTACCTCAGAACACGAACCGTTCGTGTAAGTTGTTTTTAAGTAAAGACAGAATAGAAACACAAATTAAAAACCTTCCTCACTCAAGGAAGGAAAAACCTCGTTTTATTAATTCAACTATAAGATTTTGTGATTACAACTCAATAATCAAAAGTCTTATCTCTACTATTCCCTCGATTGACTCCAATCAATCTCACCAAAAGGCCAAACCCACCTTTTGTTACAACTCTTACTAACACTCAACCCTACAAAGAGCCAAACCCACCCTTTGCACAATAAACTGTAAACTACAATTAAGAACAAAAAAAAGACCAATAGTTCTTCGCGATAAAACCTTCTAACTCAAGAATGTTTTGTCCGTGGCAATCAATCTTGAAGACCTCAGTTTGATGATTAATTCCCTCTTGTTCTCTGCGTGAAGTCGTGGATGTTTTCTCTGTCTCGTGTGCTTCTTATAGAGTTTTTGCCTTGTACAATCCCTACTAATAAGGTAAGAGAGTTATGTTTAAACAAGGATTCTTTTTTAAATTAGAATCCTTATTATACACAACTTCCTTCCTTAATAATATATTTAAGGTTTTCCTTATTTATATTGACTTGTACCTTTAATATATTATTTTGACTTTGACAAATAACTCTATTTTACTGATCTTGGACTTCTTTCGCTGCGTACATTTTCTACTGTTCTTTGCGCTTTTTGTCTATCATCAAAACGAATTAACGATTCTATCACATTCTATCAATATTAATAGAATCCACAATATGATCGTTTAGAGAATTTTATTTATGGCGAGATTTTCTCACGATATATTTAATATAGATTTTCTCCCATTGTATGAATGTTTTGACTGTAGTAGAAATTGATAAGAGACCCAGAACTCATGAAATGAATGTAGTAGATGTCTGATAATAATTGTTTATGAGGGAAGACGCATGGGTTCGAACCCCATAGCCAGCAATTCTCTTTTTAGTACTAATTGTTTCTATTTGCTAACTAAACATGACTTGAGAGTTTGGATTTTGTTGTGTTGTTACAACACACACAACTAGGGGATGTAGCTCAGATGGTAGAGCGCTTGCTTAGCATGCGAGAGGTACGGGGATCGATACCCCGCATCTCCACCTAATCCTTTTTTATTTGCTTTTGAGTACCATGAAAAAGCTACCACCCTATTGATTTTCCTTTACAGTACCATGAAAAAACTACCCATTAACGGGAAGAGCAGTCTCTCCCTACAAAGCTAAGTTAAGTTCATTTTTAAGGCGGAGGTAAGGGTCAGAAGAAGTATTCAAATATAAGCAAAACTTCCAACTGCTATTCAAAGTTACCCAGAATCACCAACAATGATAAATTGTAGCATATGATCGATCATCCAAATAATTGAGTGTCTTCAAGCTTTCATCTTATTAAAGGAAGGAGAGTTGATAAACTTTAAAGAGTCAAAATTGACTTTAAGTTCACATTACCACCTCCCATCATATAGCAAAACAATACAAAAAAACTTAACTTCATTAAGCAAGTCATGAAATACATCACAATGGAATCAGAACAAACAACTAGAACCTATGAAAACTATTTTGATGCCTCAAAAGGAAAAGTATCCACTGGACTCTCATTAGAACAATCTACTCAGTAGCTTCCACGTGTTTCGCGGCATCAGCTTCTTTCAGCCTTTCCAAAGTAGAAATGCGACCATTAAGAGATTCATAGACATCATTCATCTGGATCAAAGAAAATAGTGAATAGATGTAGATAACAGAGAGACTCCAGCTGAGGTAACATGTTGCAGTTCAGATTGAAGGAAAAGATGCTTGAAGAAATTGCTCTTTTAGTCCATATTGATTAATCACCAAGTTTCATTTTGGCCTTTCAAAATAGTACTCTATCTTTTCATTTTTTGCAACTTCCCATATCATTTACAAAAGAGTTTCATGGCTTGTCATCTTTTGGCAGCAATACATAAGGCTTAGCAAAGGAACATGAGAAAGAGAAAATTCTCAACTTATACTCCATCCATCCTAATTTAAGTGTCTTAGTTTGACCGAGCACAAAGTTGAAGAAATATTGGGAGAATTTTTAACCTTGTACTCTTAAACTTGCCATGTTGAATGTTGGATTTGGGAAACTTGCTAAATATAGAAAAGAGACGCTCTTTTTTTGGGACGTTAAAAAGGAAAGTAAGACACTTAGATATAGAAAAGAGGGCTTCAGCAACTATTTGTAGCAACATCTCATAGATCTATGGAACATGATGAATGTCGATTTCATAGGTATAAAGTTGATGCTAGAAAAATAATCATTTTCCCTCTATTTAATGTTCAAGGAAACACAAGAATGGTAAATAGATCATTTAATACAAATTGCAGGACAAGAATGGTAAATAGATCATTTAATACAAATTGCAGGATTTTAAGGGTCAAGCTACAGTTTAGTTGCAACCACAAAAACTTAACCACCCTCGATGTTCACACCCAACCAATGAAATGTAAGACATATATCCTTTATATAAGGATTTATCACTTAACCATGATTAAGTAATATGTATCATCACATTTTGTATCTCTTAAAGTTAAATTGCTTAGGGTTGTGCAAGCATTAGGTTCAAATTACCATCTTTTACCATCACTTCTGCACTTATTTTGGGCATCAAACTTTCACAATTCTCTTGACCATTGAAATGATCCTTACTAGACCTACTAGGGTTAGAAACAGAGAAGAAGAGATGTCCTATGAAGTTAAGAATTAGTAGTAGTAAACTTTGGGACAAAGGGAAGTGAAATTAAGAAACAAGAATAAAGCCTCGAAAACATGTTATGAAAGTTTATCTGCAAATTAACATTAGTGGTTCTAAAAGAAAGTGGCCAAAGGAATTCAATAAATGGCCACATTTGTAAAAGGAAAAAAAAAAGATGTATATATACATAAAAATGGAATCATGTTCCTTCTCTATTCGTTCTTTCCTCTAAAGTTTTAGTTACCACTAGCTAATTTTACATTTCCACTCTTTACCATACTAAATTGATGCTACTCCATACTGATCATTCCTACATCATGTCATTATATACTACCATAATCCTTAAATGATCAACTGATCTTAATTCCATAATGACTTACTCAATCTTCTTTCAGTTATCATTAGGATCCTAACTAATATTTGTTGTACCCGTTCTACTAAACCAGCCAAAATGACTAATTTAATTTCCTGTTTGTTTTTGTTAGGATCCTAACTAAAATCTGTTGTCATATGCTACTGAACAATCCAAGAATAAGTCTCTTCACGCATCGCCAACTTTGGTACTTGCCTTGAAGCACCATTATCTCAATCCCTAGGTAAACAGGCTTAGTGTCATTGGCACTTGAACAATTGAATGAAGCCGCCCATATCAAAATAGATAACCATTATAAGATAACCCATATTTAAGGATGTCAAACATATCAACAGTAATAGTCGTGCTTTGACAGCATGGTGATTGATTTTGTTGAAGTATATAACATTCTGACTTAGAAATGAAAACTGCAATTTGCTAATTTTTACCACTAAAAAGGGCACAGGTTCACCAATTACACATAGATTACTGTAGCTAAAGTTTGAAGAACATACTCCATTTGGGACCAATATGCTCCAGGCCACTAGCTATGTTACATCAAGCTACAACTAAGTACAGAACCCGTAATTGTTGCAAACACTAGAGAAGAATAATATGTTGACTGGCAATTCTTCCAACAGCTACCTTATATCATAATTTCTCTCACTAAATTAAACAGAAGAGTTATTTCCATGGATTTTGTTCATCAACACTCGGGTAATGTAGAAAATTTCAACCTAATTTGATTTTGTAAGGGCAGCCCATAGCACAATTTGAAGTCAGGAGAAAAAAAACATTATTTCAATGAATATCTATAGAGAAGTCCACTTTAATTCCAAACTATTTTTTTGAAATCAAACACAAGACGATATAAAAATACAAATAAAAAGGAACCTGGTGAGACATGGCATGATGGGCAGTTTGGTAATCCTTGTGGAGAAGGTAGAGACCGCCGGCCGATGCCACAGCAGCACCGGCGAAGAAGGCTGCAAATCTGACCCTTAAAACGTACCCCATTTTTTCTGAATCTGCACTGCCACTCTTTACGATGTTGGTATTTAGGGAAAGAGAAACGATTTTTTTTTTTCTGAATCTCCGCTTATACTTTCTTTTTCATAAATAAACACATTAATTGCATATAATACAATTTCTTTTTTTTTAAAAAAATAAGAGATAATATAAAAGTAGAGATAAATATAGTGCATTGACTTATTTCTAAATTTAACACACACTCTAATTAATAGGGGGAAAAGAAGAAAGAGATCACTACTCAAAATATTATAAGTATAACTCGTTTGTAGATATGAATAATGTAAAAAGAAAATCACAGAATAGTATAATAATTTTTAGTCGATGGCTTATGAATATTATATATATAATAGCTTCATGTAAAATTAATTTGAAGAATATTTCAAATAGAATATGAATATTAAATTTTTCTTCCTCATAAAACTTTGTTGTAATAGAATTGTTTGTTCAAAATATAATGATTTTTGCTTGGGATAATGGTATATAATAGGAAACTAATAATCTAAAATAAATAAAGTAGCTACGGTTTGATTTAATTGTGCTCCATAGCAAACGTTAGTCAAAGTTTGCCATTCGCCTCTCTCCCAAAAATCTCGTTCGCCACTCTTCCTCTGCTCGCCTCTCTCGCTTTATACACAGGAGTGTATAAAATCTGTTTCTGTTTTGTATAAAGCGAGAGAAAATTGTATATACACATGCAAAAACATATATCTTCGTGTTATACACTTAATTATACAATTTACAAACATTTTACTTCAATTCAATTGTAGACAAATGTAAATTTTATACAAATATTGCAACGAAAAAGGCCAACGAATTATACAATTGTGAATCATACAATTACAGAGAAATACAATTTTCTCTCGCTTTATACAACATAAGTGTATATATTGTGTTTTTGTTTTTGTATAAAGCAAGAGAAAAACATATATCTTCTTGCCATACACTTATAATTATGCTATATAGATACATTTTAATTCGATTCAATTGTATGCAAAGCAAATTTTATAAAAATATTGCAGCGAAATAGATAGCAAATTATACAATTGTGCATTATACAATTGCAATGAAATAGGATAGCGAATTATACAATTACAGCGAAATAGACCAGCAAATTATACAATTTAGGCCAGCGAATTATACAATTGTATATGTATATCGAATTATGTGGTTTTATGTTTGCAATGGAGCGTAATTATATAAACTTTGTTATAATATATAAATATAAAATTTTTGTTTGCTATATGTGAAAGTTGTCCTTTTTGCTATCCTAAAGAAAAGAAATATAAATAGTTGGGCTTAATATCTTGGATTTGGACAGGTAGAGGCCCGTCTTTCCAAAGAGCCCAGTTTTTACTTTTGAAAAAATGAATATGTAATACTAACACGTGGCAGTTGGAAGTCCATTAAGGAGGCTCTCCACAACAGCCAACTACTTGCAGTTTTTTTATTTCCATTTAACTTATTGTTAATTATGATTAGCTATAGAATGCTTCTACTTTCTTTGATTCCAACTCAATTATATACTAAACACAAATGTAAATATTGTTTCGATAAAAGAAATTTATGTAATAGTTAAAACTATACTAAATATAATAGGAGTATACCCATTAATTAAACCCACAAAAGAAATAAGAAACCAGCTCATTATTAGTTGTTGATAGGTTAGGTCTCTAAGGAAACAGTTTATTAGGCATCATATATACCCTGGCCAATAGTTCATCACTGCATGCATGGCATTGCCCATTGGGCATTATGTATTCCCAACATCCAACAACACCTCATTCATATTATTCAATTCAATCTTCTTCATCCTTTATTTTTATATATAAATATCAATCTGTATACTATTAAGTTTTAGGATATCATGATCAAAATCTACCTGTTTCCATCATTTTCTTTGAACTTTTATAAAAAATAATTATAAAAGAAAATTTTCTTTTGATCAGAATAATAAATAACATATTTCATGCTGTGTTATTTTATTTTTTAAATATTTTTACCCTTTTAACTTTAATACATTTTACTTAAAAATGAAAGGAAAAAAAAAAAGAAGATCAATTTATTTTAAAATAAAAAGGATATAAAAAAACTTTTGAATTCTCTAACTAAATTCTGCCCAATGTTTATGCCATAGCCTTACCCGTTGTAAAATTGTGACAATGTTGTTACGTATAATTAATTAGGTTGCAGTTGCATGCATGGTCCAAGCTAGCTAGTAAAATCAACAATGTAACCCAAAAAAAAAAAAACTTTTTCTAATGATCTCTGATACTCTTCTTGAAAAGTGGTGTAAAATTGATCAATTTAATTAAATACAGCAGAGTTGACTTTCTGTCATTATTATTATTAGGCATTATGCCATGCCAGAAAGTATTCTTATTTTGACTTCTTACTGTATCTGCATTTATTTCTAATATCTTTTTGGTGCGGGAAAATAATTATGTACTCGTAACATCGACTACTGACATTAAAATTAATCAAATACTATATATTGTTCGATAGAGAGGAACCATAGTGAAAGAAATTGATGATAGATTAATTAAATCATGTCATTAATTACTTAAGCAACACGCTAATGCACACTTATAATTTCACCAAGATGAATTAGCTCTATGAGCTTGGCTTAAAAGTCTTTAAGTTGTTAACGCCTTATGTAGGTACAGGATAAATAAAATACACTTAATTGGGACATGAAAAGTCTAAGGAACTATGGATGTTAAGACGTGAAAGATCTTTTTATTCTTAAATTAAATATAGACTTTAATTACTTTGAACCTATGAATAAAAGAAACTCCTATATATTAGACAGTCCATTCTTAATTCATCTAACGAGTCCTACTCGACGATGATTATGAATTTTGGAACCAAATAGCTAATTAAGTACACTAGTTGATCTACAGACATATAAATAGGTATAACCTACTTGATGGAGATGAAAAGATTACCAAAAATAACATAGTCGACGATCATTGGTGAATTTCAGTGAATCATTTAATTATATGAGAACGATTGAAGTCGATGTCATGTATGTACAAGCTAAGGTGGAATGAGTACATTTAATTAGGGCATGCAATGTTGTAATGAACTATACAAATTATATGTTATTACGTACCATAACTTTCTATTCTAAATTACAGATTTTAAATTGAGTTTGTGAGTATAAAAAAATTCTAGTTGATGATTCTTTATCCTTCTAAAGAGTTCCAGTTCAATGAAAATTCAAAAATTATTCAAGCTAGTTGATATATTGAAACGGGATAGTTAATTAAATACTAGCTAGCTAGCTACAAACAAATAAAGATGTATCAACTATGTTAAAACTTGTTCACCATTCATGCTTGAGCTTCCATGATCATAACAATGAAGTTAGAAAAAGGAAGAAGAAGAAGAAGAGAAACAGTTGCAGAATTGCAGTAACAGAATTGAGAGGAAAATGAAGAAAGTGTGATGAGTGAATTGAATCAACCACCTTGTATTGTATGGAGATCATGTATTTATACAAGAAGAGAATCAAAATATCTAACAAACTCATCTAACAAACTAGTGGACTGAAATAACAGAATTAGTTAACTAACTAACTATTCTAACTAATTAATTGAAATGGCTGAGCTAACTAAACAGTTATATACAATTAATTAACTAAATCTTAACACCCCCCCTCAAGTTGGAGGTGTGGAGAACACAGACAACTTGTTAAGTGCTGCAGAATGCTTGATTCCAGTCAATGTCTTAGTTAACATGTCTGCCAGTTGGTTATCAGTACTTATGTGATGCAATGATATGAGCCCTGTCTGAAGTAAATTCCTCACGAAGTGACAATCAACTTCAATGTGCTTAGTGCGTTCATGAAACACTGGATTTCGAGCCATATGAAGGGCTGATTGACTATCACAATATACTTCTATAGGTCTGCGTAATGGCAGTGTAAGTTCAGTGAGCAATCTGCTGAGCCAAACTAGTTCTCCTGCAACTTTCCTCAAGGCTCTATACTCTGCTTCTGCTGATGATAGGGATATGATCTCTTGTTTCTTGGACTTCCAGCTAAGTGGACTGTTACCCATTAATACAATATAGCCACTTACAGACCTCCTAGTATCTGGACATGCAGCCCAGTCAGAGTCACAGTAAGCTCTGATGTTGTAAGACTGATCTTTGGACATAAAAATTCCTAGTGTAGGATCTGCCTTAAGGTACCTCAGTAAATGAAATGCTGCTTGTAGATGTGGCTGTCTAGGATCTTGCATGAATTGGCTGAGATGTTGCACAGTATATGAGATGTCCATTCTAGTGTTGGTTAAGAAATTCAGTTTTCCAATGAGCTTCCTGTAGAAAAATGGTTCTGTTAAAGGTGTTCCTTCCTTTGCATGAAGTTTGATTGTAGGATCAAGTGGAGATGAACAACTGCTCATATTTCCAATCTGGTAGTCCTTCAACATGTCAAGAACAAATTTTCTCTGAGAAATGATCAGTCCATCATTTTTATACAATACCTCCATTCCAAGAAAATAGTGCAGTCTCCCTAAATCCTTGATTTTAAAATTGTCATGAAGAAATGCTTTGAGGTCATTGATTTCAGAAACACTTGTTCCAGTTAAAATCACATCATCTACATAGACAGCAACAAAAATAGTGGAAGTCTCAGACTTTTTATGGAACAAGGAATAGTCATTCAAAGAATGTGTGTACCCTTTTGAATATAAAGCTTCAGTCAGCTTGGCATACCACTGCCTACTTGCTTGCTTCAAGCCATATAAAGATTTATTCAATTTGCATACCAATCCTGGTTTATGTACTGCTAACCCTGGAGGAACTTCCATGTACACTTCTTCATGTAAATCTCCATGCAAGAAGGTATTATTCACATCAAGTTGAAATATATCCCAGCCCTTCTTCACAACTACTGCTAACAAAGCCCTCACAGTTGTCATCTTGATTACTGGTGAAAAGGTCTCTGTATAATCAATCCCAGCCTCTTGAGTATAACCCTTCACTACAAGTCTTGCTTTGAATCTCTCCACAGTTCCATCAGCTTTATGCTTCACTTTATATACCCATCTACATCCTATGGCCTTCTTACCACTAGGCAGGCTGACAAGATCCCAAGTATGATTTGTATGCAATGCTTCAAATTCTTGTGTCATAGCTTGTTGCCAAGCAGGATTTACAGCAGCTTCTTCATATGAGGAAGGTTCATTATCATTACTGATGTTTCTCACAAGTGTTCGACTCTCAGAAGACAAGACCTCAGAAGGTATATGTTGGTGTTTTGAGAATGCAGTGTTAAGTGAAACATGTGTATTATGTAAGTGGTCTGTCATGCTGTTAGGTAAAATATAGTCATGTAGATAAGCTGGTAATTTGTGTGATCTAGATGGTCTATTGGGAATTTGGACAGAATTGGAATCATGTTCTACATTATTGGGTGATAAACCAGTTGTAGTGTTGGGTGATGTATGAAGTGGGTTGTTACTTGCACCATCCACATTATTTTCCATGTGTTGCATAGAATGTGAAACAGTATCATCATGCAAAGTGTCTATGAAGGGCACAAAATCTAGTACTGAAGGAAAATTGGAAACATCAGATAAAACAGTAAAGGGAAAAATACTTTCTTTAAAAACTACATCCCTTGAAATGTGTATTTTTCTTGTGGCTAGACTAAGAACCTTGTAACCTTTTGTCCCAAATGGGTAGCCTATGAATATATGTGGTGTGGTCCTTGCTTGAAATTTGTCTCTATGAGGCTTTGGGAAAGTAGGATAACATAGACAACCAAAAGATCTCATGTGTGAGTAAGTTGGTTTAGTGTTATATAGTAATTCATATGGAGATTTGCCTTTTGCATGGGAGGTAGGGAGCCTGTTAATGATATAAGTAGCACACAACACACACTCACCCCAATACTTAAGAGGTATCTTGGACTGAAAAAGAAGTGCCCTAGAGGTTTCTAACAAGTATTTATGTTTTCTTTCCACCACTCCATTTTGCTGAGGTGTGTAAGGACAAGTTCTTTCATGTGTAATTCCTTTTCCATCAAGAAAACTTGATGTTTCTGCATTAACAAACTCAAGGCCATTGTCAGTTCTTATGGTCTGAACATGAGTATTAAATTGGTTCTCAATCATGGATAAGAAACTTTTGATGACTGCCAAGGTGTTACTCTTGCATGTCAACAATTGTGTCCATGTGCATCTACTATAGTCATCAACAATGGTGATAAAGTATCTATGTTTGTCGTGTGTTAGCATGTTATATGGTCCCCATAGATCTATATGTAATAATTGGAAAATTTTAGTAGAAACATGGATACTATGATGAAAGGGTATTCTTTCTTGTCTTGCCATAGGGCATATGTTGCAGTGGAACTGTTGTCTCACAGAAAAACTTTCAGGTATAGATTTTATTTCCTTCATTTTTCCAAAAGGTACATGTCCGAGTCTATTATGCCACAATATATCCACATCATTACAGGTATGAGTCATAAGAGAAGTATTAGGAATTGTATTTATTGAAGAACAAACAGAAGGTTGTGTAGTATGTTTACATGAGGAAGTAGAAAAAGGTACATACTTAGAATTGAAAACACTTGATTTTGATAGATGATCAGAGGTGGAAACAGCAGGAGCAGCATCAGGAGAGACATGTTTCATCAGGCATTTAGAACACAAAAAATAGAGCCCATCCTTTGCTTCACCAATTACCAGAGGCCTCTTTCATTGAAGGGGCCTGCAGAATGCATGAAGATCCAGAAAAATACACAACACTTTTAGGCATGGATTTTGAAAGGCAATGAATTGAAATCAGATTATATTTGAATGAAGGCACATACAACACTTGATGCAAAATAATGTCTGGTGCAAGTATCACAGTACCAATTTTCACAACTTTTACTCTATAACCATTTGGTAAGGAAATTAACAAAGGACATGGAAGGTATGTGATGTTTGTTAGGACTGTTATATCAAAAGTCATATGGTGAGAGGCTCCTGAGTCAAGTATCCAAGATTCAGTATCATTGTGAGAACATCTGTAAGATAATTTCCCAAAAACAATTGAAGAAGTACATGCTATCATACCTGCAAAGTTCATACCACCATTGTCCATGTGTTTAGCATTATTTTTCTCAGCTTGGAATTGCTGCAACAGCTCCACAAATTGAACATATTGTTCCTTAGTTAGTTGATGAGTTGTATCTGCACGAGCTTCTCCATCATTTGCATCTCCAGAACAACCATGAACATCAGCCATAAGTCCCTTTCCTCTATTGAATCTAGAGTTCTGATTATTATCCCTGTACTCATTTTGATTATTGTTTCTCTGTGAATTGTTACTTGTCTGTAGGTAGCCATGTAGTTTGTAACATTTATCCCTGATATGTCCAGGCCTTTTGCAATAATCACATATCACACGAGGCCTGTTATTACCATATGAACCAGTTTGAGAGTAGTTGGTTCTGAAGTTAACATTATTGTTCCCTGTAGCGTTGTTACTTAACCTCAGTGATCTAGAAAAACTTGCTCCTCCTGAACTATTTGCATTGAAAATAATAGACTCCATAACCTTTTTTCCTGAACCACTTGCATTCAATGATGTAGATTCCATGAACATTTGAGCACTAGGCTTAATTTCTCTTTGCTTCTCATCCTGAATCAACAGAGAAAATGTTTGTGCCAAAGAAGGTAATGGATTCATCATGAGGATATTTCCTCGCACTACAGTATATACTTTATTCAACCCCATAAGAAATTGTATTAATCTTCTATCCTGCTCCACTTTATACATACTATCCTTGGCTCCACAAGTGCAGTTACAACTGCATTGAACTTTAATATGTAATGTACTCAACTCCTCCCACAATTTTTTCATCTTAGTGTAATAGGCAGTGACATCCAAAGTTACCTGTGATAGCTCATTGATTTCACGTTGGATCTGATATAGCTTTGCACCATTAGTTTGATCATATCGATCCTCCAATTCTTTCCATAACTCGTATGAATCAAAAACATATTCTACACTTTCTGCTATCTCTTTATTTAAGGAATTAAGAATCCAGGAAGTAACCATGTCATCACACCTTTCCCATTGACGAAACTGTGGTGTTCCTGCATTAGGCCTCTTACAATCACCATTGATAAAGCCCAATTTGTTTTTAACCGACAGAACTCTTAGAACACTTCGTCTCCATGACCTGTAACCTATCCCATCAAAAGGATTTTGAACCAACGAAATACCAGGATTATCTGAAGGGTGCACATACAATGGTGACTAATATCAATGCTGTTAACACCACTGTTACCCACAGAACTCTCAGTCGAAGTTGAAACATTCTCAATCACCATGGCGAAAACTAGATTAATCGAGCACACAAAATATGAATTGATCCAGCAATTGATTTCAACAAGGAAAATATTGGAATAGGAAACAGAAACAGAATCCAATTTTTAGCCAGTAAATCGACACACCTGAGATGTATGTCAAAGAACAAAAGAAACGAGATCTAGAAAATGAACTCAGAAGGTGAGACAGACGAATTAGAATACCTCCTAGCTCTGATACCATGTTAAAACTTGTTCACCATTCATGCTTGAGCTTCCATGATCATAACAATGAAGTTAGAAAAAGGAAGAAGAAGAAGAAGAGAAACAGTTGCAGAATTGCAGTAACAGAATTGAGAGGAAAATGAAGAAAGTGTGATAAGTGAATTGAATCAACCACCTTGTATTGTATGGAGATCATGTATTTATACAAGAAGAGAATCAAAATATCTAACAAACTAGTGGACTGAAATAACAGAATTAGTTAACTAACTATTCTAACTAATTAATTGAAATGGCTGAGCTAACTAAACAATTATATATAATTAATTAACTAAATCTTAACAACTACTTGGTGGAAATGTAAAAACTACCAAAAATAACTTAGCTGGTAGGATTCATAGGCTTGAAGTTGCACAACGTGAAATGAAATACATTTAATTTGGACATAAAATGTAAAAATTTCGAGTTACTTAAATTTTCTATTCTTGATTATAGTTGTCAAATACCAACTATATGATGGTGCATGAACTAGAGAAGAATCAGACACTAAATAATTATTTCGATCAGCTTCGAATTCAATGGCAAATAGCTGAGTAATAGAAATGATATATATTCACAAGTCTTTGATGTATATTATTTGAATTCAATGTTCATATGCTTAGTGTCTTAATTAGTTAATTCTGAATTACGTAATTAACACAAGAACTGAAGGATCAATAATGTCGTGGAACATTGTTCTACTGTGATCATGTATATGAATTACTAATTAATAATAAATACTAGCTTATTAACATGTCTTTGGTTGGATTTGTTATTTTCAATGTGAAGTTTTCTTTTTTAATGATATGATATGACCACTAGCAATATTCGTTAAATACATGATTTTTCTAATTTGTGAAATGGCCAAATACCAACTTTGAAGGTTGAACCATGCATACATCAATTTTTATTTAGCATTTATAACTACATGAATTATTCTAACACATCACTCAAGTTTCACTTGTCAAATCCTATGGTGTATGCGCTATTTTAGCTAGAGAAAATATTATTTTCGTCGAAATACTCATATATTTATTAATTAAGAAGCGGTTCATATTTTATCTGCAATATAATATAAGATAATAGCTGAGTAACGCGTGTCATTTCAAAGTCTTTCAATGAAACAAGCAGGACCAATAAAATAATATATAGAAGTTAGATGAATGTATATTTATTTGGGCACGATGGAAGAAATTAAACTAACACAAATATATCGATTATAAGAAATACCACTTAAGTCCACTATAAAAAAAAACTCCTTGTTCATATCAAATCATCTACATGTTTGTGCTCTTTTTTGCTACAAAATAGGTTATAGATTTGATTGACCTTCCTCCTAACATGTCTAAGAGGCCGTCTGAACGGATATGTTGTTTGTACCTTCACTTCATTGATTATACAATTTGTATTAGATGAAATAAAATATGTATCTATATCAAATCCCATATCTTTAATTTGATGATGACGTTACTAATTCTGAGCAATGGTTTAACACAACTCTTTCTTGCAAATTTTGTGTAGTACTCTAGTTATTATGAGATAGATACCTAGAGTCATTATAATAATAAATGAAATGGTGACATGAGAGACAATCCACAAATTGTACAACAAAAATATGGTTTACAAAGATTTTGTATAAAACATGAGTGATTACTGATAAGACAAGCACCGAAAGATTAGACAAATACTGCTGCAAAATTAACAAGTCACATGATCCACCAATCATCCGTCGCCTCATACATACAAAAGTCCAACCAATTTGTGGTGCAAACTTCTCACAAACGTCACCCTCAAATAGTCTTTGCAGTATGTAATTTAAATTGAATCGAAGATTTAATATAGACTCCAAATATCAGATAATTAAAAAAGGTCACAAATCAACATATTATGAATGACCAATTCAAGAAAATTAAAACGAGCAGCAAACATCTCATTCACTATGTTGTGCGGAATTTGAGATAATACGAGAAAATATAAACGCGAAAAACAAGACAACAGATTTACGTGGTTCACCAATAAATTGGCTACGTCCACGGGAAGAGAGGGAGCAGTTTTATTATGGAGAGGCAAAAACAGAATTACAGAATAGAGTTTCCCATAGCGTCTATATATAGTGCTAAGCTACGCCCTAACAGCGAGACCCCGTCCTTTCTGTTTGTAGCGGGTCCGATTCAAGGCATTCAACACACTATATATACTTCTTAGCCTTAATTATTTTTGAATAAGTATTTGTTTATCAAATAAGATTAATATTTCCAATTTTAGACTTGAAAAATAAAATTTAAAAGCTTATAACGATTTAATTACTAATAAAAGTTTAGTGGCTATACCTTTATAGCTAGTAAGGTATGCACAAGCATTGTTGCAGAATGCAGACCACATGGTCATGGAGAAAAACACTTCACATTTAGATTTACGAGTATCGGAAAATTTATTTCACCTTCACCTATTGCATTCAAGTTTTTTTGTCATTTTGCTATCACAAGTAGTATAATTTGAAGGTTGTCAAAATCTTAAGAGCTACTGATTTATACTGTATATGTTACGTTAGCATGTGATACAAGGATGAAAAAAGGGCAGCTGAATTGAAGGTTTTTATTTGGACAGGCACTTCAAAAAAATAATTAGAACAAGTTTAAAGGCATGTATAACAACTGAATTTTATAACCACATAATATGATTTTAACAAATTTTTAATACTAATTTAGCTAATACCGGATAGATTTAAGTCTCCAAATTTTATTCCTAAAGATTTCTCTAGGATCAAAGGGGTGAAGCTTAGAGCCTATACTTTGGCTCAGGGGCGGAGCTACTGGGGTTCATTCGAACCTCTTTCGGCGAAAAATTATAATATTTATATATGGTTAAAATAAGTTTATATATATATATATATATAGAAGATGTCGGCTATCTATTTTTACAGATTTTGAATTCCCTTATTGCAAATTCTGGCTCCGCCTCTGCGGTTTGGCTACATCTTATTGGCCCTTTGGGCATCATCTGAGTCATAAAGACTGTAGGGGCAGGGTAAGACCCCATTCTTTGTAACCAAACAGCCCCTTGCCTTGAGGAATAATACTGGTTAAATTTTTGTTTGATTTTTATCACTTGCTTGTACCAGTCATATTTTTTGTTCTTTTTGTTGTATGCTTAGTCTATTCTTATGGAATCACACTAGAGTAGTGGCCCTGGCTTACTCTAGACAAAATAATCCAAATTAAAATTTTAATCGTGTACATTATTAATATGATGTGATATCATACGTTACCAGATACATATTTCCTACCATCTATAACACCATTTAGAATTAAGAATATATTTGCACAACCGATTCTTCAGTGGTGCAACTTGGATTTGCACCCATTTCCACTAAAAATAAAATGAGGCAAAAAAGGGGAAAAAAAAGTCATGCTAGCTACGGTTGAGCCACACGTTATATCATTTAATGGTTCACTCCTTTTCTTCTGCCTGTTGGTACATCTCACATGACCTTTAAAAAAATGTGTGAAAGGCGAATGAACACCATACATTTGAAATGTAATTTAGCACACATAAATTAATATACTACTAATATGTTAGGGATCAAATTACATGTTAATTATAAATTGAGTTTGAAAATGGAACTTACTGATTTTATTGACTCTCACCACAATATGAGGCTTGTCTAATTTGTCTCTTTATTAATGTATAGTATTGTCATAATTTTTTGAAATGAAATTAAACCCACAGGCCCCTTCCCTTTGATCACATTTTAATCTTCAATGAGGATCCGACCATTACATTTAAAAGAAGGAAGAAAATAATATTAAAAAAAAAGATAGTTTTGAACAAGTCAAGGATATAGTGAAGTACATACATACATTTATAGATAGGAGAGTCGGTGGTGATGGGGGAGTTGGCTTTGTAGTTTGTAGGTGATGGGTGGCATGGGGTAATAAATACAACGACGCCTCAAGGCCTCCTATTTTTTACTCACATTTATTATGATTTTTTACTCCATGCATCAAGCAAAAATAATTAAAAGTTCAAATTCTTCTAAATTAATTTGCATCACTTACTATGTCACTTGCATAACTATATAATACTCGTAATTTATGCATCATTTTACTATAGATTGACTTCTTGTGTATGAGTTTATACATGATGAAGGGACTAGCAGAAACACCTAAACATTGGTTGGAAAAAGAAAATAAATATTTTCTTTTCACAAGTCAGGTTTTTTTAATTTTGAATACCGTATATAGTTTATCAAAAGTAAAATAATTTAGTCATGCAGTATTTATCTTTTTTTGCTGATAAACAAAGTCACTTATTTTTATTTATACTAGTATTTAAAAATTCATTTAACAAAAGGCGCTTGATTTTTAATGTCAAAAAAATAAAATATATCAAAACCCAATCAGGTTGAAAAAGAATTCTTCGAACAGCAAATTACTTGACTTGGACTTTGTTACGAGTAATAACTAATGACCGGCGCTTTAGTGGAAGACTTGGCCTGAAATTGGAGCGGAGTGCCCTAATTTCTTTTCCATTAGTAACACACTAAGGAAGTAATAGTCAAATGAGTTCAATAATTTCTTTTTATCCAACTAAATCAAGTGGTAACCCCACTAAAAAAAAGTAGAACTTTCCTGCTTGAAATCATTTTTTGAGTCAAAAGTTTTAAATGACTTTTGTTCTTTAAATAAATAAAAGAGACTTATTTATTTCTATTTTTTTTTTGATGACTCGAACTCAAAATTGGTGATTAGTTTGAACAAGTAGGAATTGGGAATAAAATTATTTCCATTAGATAAAATGTAAGTATAATTTGATAGGTAAACGAAACTCATAATTCACTTCAATGATCATCATAATTAGATTGAGAATTTATGTAATAAAAGAAAAGATATTCGAAGAAAAAAATTAGCTATAAATAGGAGGGGGAGGGGCAATAGGAGAATAAAACAAAATATTAAAAGAGGTTCAACCACCAACAAACTTTTTCCCTTTCCCTTATTTTCAGAGTCTCTTCCGGGCAATGTTACTCCTCGAAATTTGCATGAACAAACCTAGCTAGTGGCATTGGGACTTTGAACTTTTTTTGATGTCATTTTGAAGAGCTCTATTTTTTCATTGTGGTGATAATGGGCGAAGCTGCAAGATCAAGCCTGATAGCAATGAACGAAGCCATTAGCTTCCTAGTTTTCATTATCCTGGACATTGTTGATTTTCTGCTGTGTTATACTTACAAAGTAGTTGATTTCCTAATTGAAGCAGAGTGGAAGCCCTGTTATTGCTCTTCCACTAAAGAAGCCCTAACGAGCAGCGGCTCAATCTTGGTCTCCGAACGAGGAGAATCCAAGATAGTGTGTCTCACTTGTTCGAGCAAATTACATCTCGAAGAAATTTCAGACACACTTTACACTCGGCCATCATTCCTGTCGGAGGTGTCAAAATTGAAACGCCGGAAATTTGACAATGCGGGTCTCCGTTCAACTTTCACTGTTAATAATTCCACCGTAGTGGAAGGCAAAATGGGTGCTCCTAATCTGACTACTCCTAGGTGGTCGGATTGTGATTGTAACACTTGTAATTCTTGCTGCAAAGATTCACTTTTTGTCCGAGTTGATGGTGCCAAAGGTAATATTAAGTTTAAAGTCTCTTTTTTTAAAAAAAAAATTAACACAATCCATTAATTAATTAATTTGACAGCAAACTTTGAAGAAGATGTACTCTTCCTTCATGGGTTCATTTCCTCATCAGCATTTTGGACAGAGACATTATTTCCAAACTTTTCCAAGGCAGCCAAATCAAAGTATCGTTTATTTGCAGTGGATCTGTTAGGATTTGGAAGGAGTCCAAAGCCAAGTGATTCACTTTACACAATAAGAGAGCATCTAGAGATGATTGAGAAATCAGTTATAGAGGGACACAGAGTGAAATCTTTCCACATTGTGGCACATTCATTAGGTTGTATTTTGGCTCTAGCACTAGCTGTAAAATATCCTGGATCAGTCAAATCCCTCACTTTAATTGCACCGGTAAGGGGAGATAATTAAGATTTTTCAACACACAAATTTAATAGTGGATGACCTATATATATGTTGTTATACTCCAGCCATATTTTCCAACACCAAAGGGTGAACAGCCGACGCAACATATGATGAGAAGAATAGCACCAAGGCGGGTGTGGCCACCCATAGCTTTTGGCGCGTCCATAGCATGTGGGTATGAACACATAAGCAGAAGTGTTTGCCTTGTCATATGCAAGAACCATCGGTTGTGGGAGTTTCTCACAAAACTTGTTACCAGAAACAGGTCCGTATAATTTTCAAACACCACATTTAATTCTCAAATGACAATAACTAGTTTTTCTCACATAACATCTTTGCACTCTCTCTCTCTCTCTCTATATATATATATATATATATAGAATTTAGCATTATTACAACATGTAGTATTTGCCACGAACCTTGCTTATGATATTATTCTTAACAAAATTTCTCTTGCGTTCCCTTGATTAGACAGACAACCCCCCTTAATTATGTAGGATTTAGTTTACTAAACTAATAGTAATATATTTTTTATTGTCTCAGGACTAGCTAGTTGATGTGAACTTACGATACTTGTAGTATTTGCCTAGACTCCCCGTGTCAATTAGGCCAACAAATGCATATTTACTCATCTTAATGAAATAACACAATTAAACTACTTTGTCATACTCCCTTAGCTTGACTTCATGGTCCACCTTATTTCTTTTTATTCTTTTTTAGGTTCTATTTAATTTAGGCACATGGAACACCAAGTAGTTTTATCTTCTCTTCATTTTAGGTTATATGGTTGAGATATGCATCTACCCAAGAATAATCAAATCTATGTATTAACCAAATAGGCAAGTGGAGGATTAAAGAGAATTCAATTCGAAAAGAGAGAGAAGTAGTAAAGGTGCCCTTAAATATTTGCATTTAAACGGCGCTAGCTCTTCATGAACTTTGATGTAATAAATGATTTTTGTGTTTCTTTAATTCAAACACCAACCCACCAACTGCTCCAACCTTTTCTGTTTAATTTTACGAGTATCGATCGTTTTATGGCATTATTGTTCAATACTCTGCTAGAGTAGCACCTTTTCTTTTGTTGTTTCTCATCAGTTTATTTCAAAAATAAACAGTTGGGTATGTTACTTAAAAAAGAGTGAATTCTTAGCAGAAGGATACGTATACATTAAATAGTCAAATAGAAATTAGTAAACGACACCACAACATATATTATTATTATTTTTTCTTGTTTAGCAAATTAAATCTAAAAAGAATAATATATATATATATATATATACAGGATTAGGACATACTTAATAGAGGGATTTTGCTGCCACACACACAACGCAGCATGGCATACACTACACAACATCATATGTGGTACTGCTGGAAAAATAGAAGGATACTTAGAGATGGTGAAAAACAAGCTAAAATGTGAAGTGACAGTGTTCCACGGTGAAGATGACGAACTTATTCCGGTTGAATGCAGCTTTAATGTACAGTCAAGAATACCTCGTGCACACGTTAAAGTTATCCAGAAAAAAGATCACATCACCATTGTTGTTGGAAGACAGAAATCATTCGCAACAGAACTTGAACAAATATGGAATAATGCAAAATTGTGAATTCCCCACCAATCAATCATTTCTAGTAAAACAAACAAAATATTTTTATCCTTTAAAAAAACTGATCGATCTCATTTCTATGTCGCTCAATTATGTATACGTCCTCTAGTTTAAATATTAATTATTGGGATATGAAAACATCTTTTCTATGATCAAACATCATTATTAAATATATATATATATATATGGTCGAAAGCTTTATATTTACTTTTTTCTTTACATTTAATTTATTGTTCAAACACCTACCTTGCTACTCTTTTGCACAAGGACTTGAGTTAGGTAACAAGATTTGACAAAATTAGACATCTTAAAGTATTTTTGAGTATTTTGTTTACGGAACCCTAGGCATAGAATTGTATATAATAGTTAAACAAGAGAATTCGATTTATATCTATACTAAATACTATATAGATTAACACTTCATTTCAAATTAAGACTAACTTTAGAGATATGGTAAACTATGAATAACAAGGGAGTATACAAGCATTGCATGATTGTTGGGAAAAATTGAATGCGCGCTGCCAACCATAAATAACAGCGGAGACAATACTATTGGAGTCCACCTGTCACCTAATAATATAATAAACAACGTAAATCATTTTAAATTAGTGGACCAAAGTGTTACTAATAAATAGTGTAGGGACTCATCAGAGATGCTGCTCATTGGCAGACCACCAAATATATATCATACAATCCAACTAATTAATTTCCTTCCTTTCATTTTAATTGACTTCTATAGTTAAATTTATTTAATCAATAAAATTTTATCATCATTTTTTTTGGAAGTTTTGTGTCAAATATCGAGATTCGAGGGAGTAGATCGTTAAATGGAGAAGATGATTTAAGATACGTTCCTCCGTTTTTAAGAAAAATAATCTTATTTTTTTAGTTTGTTTGAAAAAGAATGATCCTTTTTATTTTTTGACAACATTTTAACTTTAATTTTAACTTTTTCGTGTGGTATTATTAAGACCACAAGATTAAAGGACATTTTGATACATTTGAAATAACATTAATTTAGAACCACAAAATTAAAAAGTTTTTTCTCTTTTCTTAAACTCCGTTCCAAATTAAATTAAGTCAATTTTTATTTTTTTTAAAACGGAGGAGTAATAGTATTGGAATTGATTGAAAGCTAAATAGTGAAGGTGAGCAGAGTACAGGAAGCAAATTAAAGTTGCAGACTTGTCCTCTATATTTTACTTACAAATGGAAAAAATATAATGGAAGGAAGGTCTCTTTCTGCTCATTGTAGGGTTTCCATTTAAGATGAATAAATAAATAATGTTTGTCCCTTATGTGGTTTTCATGTAGGTTCAAACAGAGTTCAAATAAAATAAATGGCCAAAGTCATATGCGGCCACTCAAACTTGTCCCGATTATTCACTTAGACACCTTAACTAAACGTACTACCTATTGAACATCTTAACCACCCCGATTTGAACCGTTAAGCCATTTTTTGCCTACATGGCAAATCGTTTGTGATTCACGCAAATGGAGCGCGTGAATTTATTTTTTTCTCATTTTTTACACTGCCTACATGGCAGCAACGGTAACATTGCACTTCAATGTTAAAGTTGAAGTGAAATCCCCAATTCTCTTCCCCAAAATCATCTTCCCCAATTAGTTGAAGTGAAATTCCCAATTCTCTTCCCCAAAATCATCTTTCCCAATTTCTCTTCCCCAAAATCCATTTAGAACCCTAAATCTCCAATTCTCTCTTCTACTACTAAATCTCCAAGTTTCTCTCTTCTTCTCTAAATATCCAAGTTTCTCTCTTCTTCTATAAATCAATTCTCTTTTATCAAATGTCGCAAATTTCAGTAAATATCGATGAAGTTGATATATGCAAGTGTGGTTATTATTGTCGACTGAAAACTTCGAGGACTCCTTTGAACCCAGGTCGTCGATTTTTTGGATGCAAATCATCAAAGGCTTATTACTTTTCAAACAAAAACTGTTCTTGTTGTACTATTTCAAAAATCAATATTTTGGTATATTTATTACGTCTTACTACTGTTATATGGTTTGTAGGAAAATGGTGGATGTGGATATTTTAGATGGATCGATCCGCCGCTTGAAAATGTTGATGAATCATCCTCAATGAATAGACTCATAGACGGTCAAAATCCGATTGATCGACTAAAGAGAAAAGTGAAAGAACTTGAAGAAGAAAAAGATTCTTTGAAATTTCAATTGAATGAAAGTGAAGTGAAATTGATGGTATTGAACAAGAAGCTTAAGGAAGTTAAACTCCAAAGGGATTGGGAAAATGTCAAATTTAATCGAATTGTGATTGTTTTTCTTTGTCTACTAACTATTAAATGGTTCTTTAATATTCTGTAGTTGATAGTAGTTCAGGATTGTAATACTTAATTGTTTAGTTTTGCAGTAGTTAGGTAGTTATTCTAGATCAATTAGTGATGTTTTAATTGGTATATGTCCTTAATATTTTGTATCAAATTGGAAGTTTGAGTTGAATTGATCACTTGCCATGTGTTTTGAATTTTTTTTCTGGAATTGAATTGATTAGTACTCTTATTGACAAAAACAAAAGGCATGCTTTGAAAGGTAGTGTAGTTGTTATTCAAAAAGTAAGTTAATAACACAAATGCATTACTTAAAAATACATAACACACAGTAAGTAATGGAAATACATAACACAAATGCATTGAGAGGTAATAGAAAACCATTGTCTTACAATAGGCATAGTCTTGCTAACAGAAATACAATGTTCAAAAATACATTAGACAAGTGTTCAAATAAACCAAAGAGTAAATTGTTTTCAAATAGACACCAACTTCCCAAATGAACTACTTCCAGTTTTTCTTTTTAGCTTTCATTTGTTGTAACTGTGAGGTGCTGACTGCATCTTTTCCCTTCCATTTTAGGTCACGGGGTTTAAAACCAATGTCTATATTGGTTGGTGAAGCACTCTTCAATGTTGTTGGCCCATGTAGAATCTTCTCACTTGATGTACCAGGCTGCAATATAAGATAGAAAGTTTAACATAATGTTAGATTATAATATGGCTATAAAATATACACTAAAATAGGTAAACATGTTAAGTGAACATACATTTAATACTTGGGCTCCAGTTGTAGGATTAGAGTAAACACCAAAACCAGTTGCAGGCCTTCTGTTTTCTCCAGTAGCAGCAGCAAATGAGGCAGAACTGTATGGTCTCTTGTGACCTGATAAAGGTGGCAATTCACTAGAAGAACTATCCCTTTCTGTAACAAATGGAGTTCCTCTTGCATTAGCTTTTTTTCTTCCCAATCCTCTTTCAGTTCCAACTTGAACCATATTTTGAGCAGGTCTTGGCACAGATGTTGTGTCAGCACAAATAGAAGTTGTTTGACTTGATTGTGTAGTTGCATATGTGGTTCTGGAAATAGAATGTGATGGACCTCCCATTGTAGACTATATAACATAAATAAGGATATATGAAAACTTGTACAACAAACTTAAAATGCAAATGAATTTTTAAAGGATAGCCATTATCTAATCTTACTGTTGTTTGGGTAGTTCTTGGCACAGTTCTTGGCACAGCACTGGTATCAGGACAAACAGAACTTCGTGTTCTAACCTGTTGAACAAAAATAAGTACATATGAATAACTGTCTAAATGAAAATTAAGGCAAATGAATATGTAAAGCAAATCTTACTCTTGTTTGAGAATAACTTTGTTGGCTGTTTCCTTGACTTGTAGGTTGAGAATTGCTCCCCCTCCCATACTATGTCACCACAAAATAAAACATATGATTATAAACTTTAAGCAATTTACAAATGTGAATATGACTAGTATTACTTACTCTTGCACACACAGCTTTGTTATGACCAGTTTTCTTGCAAATGGAACATGTCATCTTTACTCCTTTTCTGGAAATTTCCCCCCATTTTTTGGGCTCATCCTTGCTCTTTCTTCTCTTCTTGGCAGGTCTACCTGGCATTTTTCTTGGTTTTGGAGGCTCTATTGATGGATTGGTAGTTTTAGGCCACATTCTCATATTGGGTATTGGTTGGATGAAATGATTGTAAGCCTTGAGAAATGTTTCCTTCATATACTAGTGCTCTACATGTTGATCAGGATCTTGATTCAAGTAATAATAAACACAAATAGCATGAGGGCAAGGAATACCTCTCAACATCCATAACCTACAGTCACAATGCTTCTTCTCCAAGTCAACAACAAATGAGTATTCCCCATCATTAATCTCAAAACCATTCACCCCATTCCATTGAACATTACAGTTCTTTGAATACTCCTTGTTTCTTTCTAGTATTGCCCTTGCCATAGGTGCAATGTCTGATATCCATGTTTCAGCAAATTTGATCATGTCTATGTGTCTATTCATCATTTTATGCCTAATATCCTCTAGCATGGTAATAATTGATTTATGTCTAGCAGCTAAGATCCAGGAATTGAAAGTCTCACACATGTTATTTTCTACAACATCACACTTGGAATGAGTTTGAAAAAAAGCTCTACACCAATTTATGGGATCATAATGTAATAAGTCCTCTGTTATTTCCTTCTTACCTAGCTTAGACATTGCATGAACTTCTTCACCAAACTTGACTTCAAAAGAGGCCTTTGAGCATCTCCAAAACTGTTTCCTTCTTTCTTCTCCTTTCCAGTTAACATGCCAATTACTCCATATATGTCTAGCACACATTCTTTTCTCAGCATTTGGTAACAACTCCAACAATACAGGAATAAGTCCCTAACAAAAAGTATATACAGAATAAGTAATTGGAGTAGTAAAACTAAACTAAAAAAAAGAAGAAATTGTATAAACAATACCTTTTGCATATCTGACATCACAGTCAAACCTTCACCAGTTCCGAAGTTTAGATCAGCAATTAAATAACTTATGAACCAGCTCCAACTATGTTTTGTTTCTGTATCCACAACAGCCCAGGCAATGGGATACATTTGATTGTTCTCATTCTTTCCAACAGCAACTAATAATTCACCCTTACAAGCTCCTTTGAGAAAACAACCATCAGATCCAATTATATTCCTACACCCCTCCAACCATCCTTGCTTAAATGCATGAAAGCATACATAAAAATACACAAAAAGGTTCTTCCCTGGTTCAGTTTCCTTATCAATTTTTACCCAACAAGAGCTTCCAGGATTGGTTTGTTTGATCACATCTGCATAGTCACATAATATGACAAATTCCAGATTCCAATCACCCATGTCTTCTCTCATAATTTTCTGTTTAGCCCTGTAACAAAGAGTCTTACCAACATAAAGACCCAATGTCTTTCTAACCAAATCTTGAATTTCCCAAATCCTTATGTATGGTTGAGATATAATTCTGTCCTTAAACTTTCTAGCAATAAACTTTGAATTACACAACTTATTTCTGTTTAATGGAATACACTTGTGAATAGGATTATAGTTCTTTACAATAAAATCACCTGAGTCTCTGTCAATTGAAGCATATAACAACCACTTACACTTAACATTTTTGCACTTCACCCTCACTCTATGTTTTTCATTAGGTCTTAGTTTTAACTGTCTTCTATACTCTACAGCATAATCTGCCACTCCTTTCCTGAACTGATCTGCCCCTTCAAAGACTATTCCAAGCTCAAAAATTGACACTTCACTATCTTCATCATACCTAACCTTTCTGCTTCTCCTTCTAGCAGGTATGTCTACTCCCCTAACAGCATCCACATCTAGTTGTTCATCACTATCATCACTCCAACAGTCGGAGCTATCAATGTAATCTTCATCTCCACCCAATTTTCCAGCATATTTGTCAGTTTTGTTCTTTCCAATATCCTCAAAACCTCTATCTATACCACCAGCTTCTCCAACTGGTATTTCTTCAAATTCAGCAGCCTTTTTTCTCTGTTTTTTGTTTCTTCTTTCTTCTCTAAATGCTCTTAGCTCCTCATCAATATCTGAACCATCTTCTGAAGGTATATCTAAATCTGAATCACTACTCAAGAAATCAGATGCATCTTCTCCACCTAGGTTATCATCCACTTCCTCTCCACCTAGGCTAACATGCTCACCCTCACCACCCTCACCAGTAAGGTTAGCAGCTTCACCCTCACCACCCTCACCACTAAGGTTACAAGCCTCACCTTCTTCACTTAAGTTAACTGTCTCACCATCTTCACCATTAGTTAGATATCCTATAGTTACCTCAGTGTCAAGTAAGGGTTTATCTAATACATGACAGACATATACTTCAAAAGTGTCCTCATGTTTTAAGTCTTTAATAAGGTGTAGTAAATGTTGGTCAGTTGTAATTAGGATCCATTTTTTTCGATAAGTCTTTTACATAAAAGCCTCCAACAGTTTCATACCCTAATTCTTTAGTATAATACAATAGTTCCAAAATGGAAAAGTGGTCCTTGATGATATACCTTAGTGCAGACACACAGTTTCCAACATAAGTAGGGACAGCCGATAACTCAGACAAGATTCCACCATGGTAAATCTTCGTAAATATGATTTCCTCCATGGTCAATTGTTAGCAGCCCTCTACAAAATATCAAGCAAACCCTAGATTTAACGGAATATACTCATACAAACAACTAAAAAACAAAGCTTTAAATCATACTTTTGGGTAATAGTAAAGAATAGACAGAATATTCGCAAAACCCTACATTTTTACAAAACCACAACTTTATGAAATTCATATAAGAAAGCATGTAAAGAAACAAAAATTAAACTTACAGGAGGATAGATCGTAACACGAAGAAGAGGAATCAAACAAAATCGAACAAGGAACTGGAATGAATCGCGAGATGGAGAGCTTGAGATCAAAAGAAAGTGTGAAGTTAGAGAGAGAGAGAGAGAGAAAGAGATTTGTTCTGTGAAAGTTAACGATTTGGGAATTTTTCCAAATTTAGGCATTAACAAATACACGTGGGAATTTTTAAATGGTCATTCAATACACGTCAGATACACGTGGGGCGGTTAACTACACGCGCCACATAATTAATGAAAAGTGATTAAAAAATGGTTTTACGGTTCAAATCTGGGGTGGTTAAGGTGTTCAATAGGTAGTACGTCTAGTTGAGGTGTCTAAGTGAATAATCGGGACAAGTTTGAGTGGCCGCATATGACTTTGGCCAAAATAAATTGTGTACTTTAAACCTCTTTTTTAGGTACTGACATCAGATTTTATTCATTCTCAAGTTAAGATGCCACGCAATATATGTATGTACATTTTATAAAAATCTGAATTAAAATAATTCGACAATTTAGGTTGAAACAAGGAGAATTTGTTACTCAATAGGAGAAAGTGTATTTGAATAGAGAGTTGTTCGACCTACAGAGATCACAAGTTGAGTACTAGTTTGAGTTTCCAATTTAAGGCAGCAAATTAGAAGAATAAAAAGACTAATTAATTTACTCAATTAATTATATGTATAAAAAATTAAAATAAAATTAGGACATTAATTAGTGAAGTTGAAGAGAAAAATTCCATAATAATAATTGATATATATATATAGAGAAGCTTCTTTATATGATTGTGGTTGAACGGGTTGGAAATTAGTGATAGTATTCATTGTAAAACTACAACATGTAAGGCTGTTGGCTAACCAGCGGAAACAATGAGGCACGCAATCTTATTAATTAACACTTTTTGTTTTGCTTTCGCTATATTTGTATACTGATATACATAGACTTACGCGGATCTAGAATTGGATTTTAATTTAAGTACTGATTAATCAATTATTCATTTCAGTAAATCAATTATTCATTTCAGTAAATGATCAGTTTATAGTTCAGTATTTTTTTTTGAAATCGTGTTTATTTGAAACAATAACTATTAGATATTTAAGTCGATAGAAACGTATAAGTCTGCTTACACTGTCAAGAAGCAGGACCATTGGTAGGTTTTTTAGTATTTATGGCAACTCGATCGTTTCAGGTTGTTATATATACATGGTTACTGTTTACTCTTTTTTTTCCCCATGAACTAATAAATACTACATAAAAATAACTAAATCAAAGGAGATACAAGTTTATGACTAAAAAAAATAGTTGTAATTACTTGGCGAAGAAGAAAAATAGGAGTACATATGAAATGTTGGGTCGAACCAAAGAAATATGGGTGGGCCGATCAGATAGAGTATATTGGGCTTTTCCTCCTAAACCTAAACCCAAGAAATTTGCCCTTGTCTACGTCTCTTTTTGGGCTACACATTAATGACTAGTATACATTTAGATTCAAAGTCTCTTCTTGCCTTAAACATCTATTGTATACGTACAACTTACGACTAAGTTGGAATAAAGAAACTTAAGTATATATTATATGTTTCCACTATAAAAATACTCTCAAGATTAACACTCCAAAATTGCTATAATGTGGCAAGCTATGTGAGACTAATCACTCCACCTAAGCGTTTCACTTCAAAAAAGTTACTCTCAGCGACGAAAGTCGATACTAATGGTTTTATGATTTTTAGCATTAAATTTTGATTTTGTGTTATTTCTTCAATAAAAAAAATCAAAATTGAAATCGATCAAGAAGGAGTTTGAAGAAACTATATGTTTTTACTTTTTATATGTAAATGCATAAAATGTACAATGATGCATTATATAGTAGGAGATTTGAATTAAGAAATAAATTTGATGATTTTCATAATAATATTGGATGTTTTTAATATTAAAAAGTGCATGTTATTTATTTTAGAAAATTAGATTGCAATTAAAAAATTAATTATCATACTTTTTATTGAAAAAATAAATTTTACTGGCGAATGGTTGTTGCAAACTTTAGTCACCACTAAAAATTATTCTAATCCTTTAGTGTCAATATTTAGCGATTTCGTGGCGACTTTTATCATCGAAAAAAGTCTAGTTATTTCGTGGTAAATTCTAGTTGGCAACACTTAGATAAAGGAATCAATCTCATGTGGCTTGCCATGTCACTAACAATTTCGATAGTTCTCTAAAGTATATTTATGATCTCTTGAAATAACAATAAAATATTTTCCAACACAAAATATAATAATTAGTATATGTAATATATTTCACATAATTTAGACATATATTGAACCTTTCTTCGTTTAATATATTATAGTACTGACATATTTTAGTGGACTAGTAAAGACTAAAGATGTTGGGTTCGTGTTCTCCATAAATGGTCCTGAAGTGCTAAAGGGATGGATTTGCCCGCTGCACCATTTCCAAATCTTATTTTTTGAAAAATACATTGTTGCAAAATTACATTCTTCCTTCTTAAAATTTATTTTATATCAATAGAATCACTCAATTTATATAAACATACTGAGATTCAATCCCGATTTGGCTGGAAGAACTTGAACCCCCTCAACTATTCGGCCAAGCTTTAAACTTTTGTTAGTGGAGTCAAAATTATATATATATATATATATATATATATATATAAATTTTAAAAACTGATTAAATATACATGTATATACGATGTTATTTTTCAACAAAAATGAATCGACTTGCACCACTGTAGGTCGGCCCCTGCTTCCAAGTGGATTTGAATGAACATTGTTAATTATCCAAAGTAATTGGATCATCAAATACAACTCAATCTCCGGAATATATATTAATTTTGACCAGCCAATGTCACACAAATTCCTCTGCTAGCTGGAGCTCCCACTAGGGCTGATGTTGCCTTTTTGACATTCACCATGGAAGTAAGAATTTAAGGTTTTCCATGAATCTACTACACACAGGTCTCGTAAGGAAAAGGAGCAATAATATGGCTATGGAACTGGATCTTTTAGATGCCATTTTGACCAAAAAAAAAAAAGAAAGATGTAAAAATACAAGTACTAGTTGGAGCTGGTCAATGAATTAGTTCATGAAATGATCATTGGGTGGTTAGTTTAGTCTAATCTGTAAGGACAGAATTTGAAAATGACAAAAAAAAGTTGAAATGCACTGAGGGAGTAGTACTGATCAATAAAGAGAAAGAAACAGCACCCCGTCATGTAAAAAAAAAAACTGATTTGAACTTTACAAAGGTTTGTCAACTGGCTTCGTGAAGTCTAAAATAAGCTAATTAGAGATGTTTGGTCTAAATAAACATTGAAAAGGAAAAAAAACAAATTAAGTAGCTTTAACTTAAAAGTAGTAGATTATATTTGATACAACATTCACCTGATCAATAAGAAGACGTACGATATATATATATATATGTGTGTGTGTGTCCTTCATATATATTAGAAACACTTGATATGACAATGAAATTATAGTATACGAGTAATATTTATATATCAAATGAAATGTAAGCTAAGCAAAACTTAACTTTGTGAGGATAACAGATTTGATGGCTTCTTCATTAGTGACATTATGAGGAACCCTAATGACAACATCTTGTTGCATCATCTCCTTCATACTTGAAACGGTTGCATGGTGAATCTGAAACTCTAACTCTCGTAAAACGTTCATCAATCTCGCACATGGATAGTTCACATTCGGTGAACGCACCCGAATCATAGCTTCAACTCCAATAATTTTCACCTCCACCTCCATTCCGTCCACGAACGATGAATTAATATTAATATTAATATTCGTACCATCAACTACTGCAGATGATGATACGCAGTTTCTCTTCTGAATTAATTTTTTAGTTGACACCTCAATTTTAGCCTTGAGTTCTTCCACTTTGGCTTTGAGCTCATTAATATAAGTAACCGCATCAGCTAACAAAGAAGCTTTGTCCATTTTAGACACGTTAGGGACCACACTCCTTAGAGCATAGAACCGATGATTCAGCTTTTCCCGTCTCTGCCTTTCTGCTTCAACATGATTTTTCGCTGTTGTGGATTTTCTTGCTCGTTTTTTAGGTGAATCCTTATTCATAGCCGAAGACTCATCCGAATTTCCTGAATCGGACCCCATAGTTATTGTTTTCGTATCCATAGGATCTCCTAAAGGAACAAAATTAAAACCATGATCATTAATTTGTCCAAATAATGACTTTATTAATTGGACTAATTCCAAATTTTCTTGGATAACTTGAGAGGAACCCAATTCAACAACACCATGAGGAGTAGAAATACAAAGCAGAGTCCGAATACCGTGCAAGTGAGCTTCTTTAGCTCTATCGTAATTATAAATTTGTAATTCGTAGTAATTATTAAGCCAAACATAGGAACCAGAATTATAAGCGTGGACGATTAGGTCGTCCTCCGACAAAAAACAATTTGGCGCTGACACCGCATAAAACATTTCCATATCGCTAACATTAGCGTTATGGACTTTGGCCAGCGCTAAATCGCGGAAATGGCCGTCCCCCCACGAGAAAATAAGACGACCATTTGCGTCTTTCGACGCTTGCCAAAATATGCCATAAACCCACCATTCTTGACGATTGTGGATTATATAATGAAGGCGCTTTTGAAGTAGTGAAGTTGAAGAAAAAGAAGAAGAAGTTGAGATGAAGTCTTGCATTATTATTATGATTATTTCAAGTTCCAGAGATGAAACAATACTATATTTCTTCTTTTGTGTGAAAGTGCAATATCTCATGCTAATATAAAATATCAGAGACTTTTTATATAAGATCTAAAAATGTGGTGTCATTTTTCACGTGTTGTAATTTATAGACTTCAATTTTAACAAACAACGTAAGTAGCTAGGATTATTGACCTAACCGAGGTAAAGAAAGAAATTATGTGATGAAATGATTTGAGTGAGTTCATATTACATATCCATGGTGGACCCTCAATGAATGGACGGTTCAATGACCATCTCTATTTGTTCTCATTCATTCATTCCAAATATAAGATTGAAAAATACCTACGCTTTCTAAATACACTATAATGCCATTTCTTTTAGTTTCTCCTCTCTATTTTCTAATACTTGGACTGTCATGATAAGTTTACTTTAAGAAAAGTCAAATTTTTAAAAATTTACAGCAGATATAATTGACGTTTCAAAAGCAACCGATCATAATTAACGTTTTCTCTTGTTTTACACTTTAAAAAATAGGTTTTATGTTAGGATTAATTGTCAGGAGATCCGTGGGATAAAAATAAAAATTCTAGATTTATAATTATATTATATATAGTCATAATAAAAAAAATACGAGATAATTAATAAATTATAAATATATAAAAAAACAAATAATGAAATCAAAATTATGTATTAATCGTTTGGACTTTGGAGAGTTGAGTTTTAGCTATATTAATTTAGTTCATCTTAGTTTAAGTAACTTTTAGTCGAGTTAATGAAATCCATTTGTTACACAGCCATTTTAATCACCTCAATTAATACAACTCAATTGCTTAATTATTTGACACTTTTTAATTCTAATTAATCTACCTATAACTATTTAGAACGTAACCCATATATTGGATATTTAATGCCTGGGGCCAGCTGTTATATAAAGGAAGGCTGCGGAACCTTGTCAAATTGAGAATCAATAATCTTGTCAAATGTTGTCTGTCTACAAATTTAGCAAATTTGTTTAACGTGCCGTAGGTTCAAATGGACGTACCGTTATTAAGAGAACGACATCATACAATCAATTGCAACGAACCTCTCACCATTTTTTATATTTTGAGATTTCCAGGAGCTCATACGTACGTTGGAAGATTTTTTCTTATTATTCATAATTGTCAGAAATCAAATCCACTTAATTTAGATAAAGATAAATATTTATACTCATTTAGTTAAATAATCCGATGAAGTGATGGTTAAGTGTTCATTGACTATATACAAAATATATATCATGTATTTATTGATTTGATATAAAAATTAAGTAGAAATACGTTTTAATTTCAAGTTTTCATTAAGTCTTAAAGGCCTATTAAGATAAATACAACAATTTTAATAGTTATTATTTATTGTACTTACTCTTATATAAGTCAATGTGTATGATTAAAATAAAACTTTTCTGTGTTATCTTCTCAATGGAATTAATTTAGGGTTTAAATTATGGTATAGGAAGTTGATCTAGTATATCGTGATAATTACCCCCGACCAATACAATTACAATCTCAATCTTTGTTTTTTAAAGTATTTGTGGCAGGACTAAAATGATTAGGTGTCATGTTAAAGCTAATAAATCAAAAGTCGAAAGATTATGAGTAAATAAATAAATGAAAAATATATTAAAAAACACAAAGATTTAATGTGGTTTGATCAAACAGCTAACGTTTACGCACTATAATTCACTATATAAACGAATACAAAATATAGAATAAAATAACCCCAATCAATTTTCTCAGATTACATGATAGGTTTACACAAGTAATAATGTATCAAACTTGTGTACCACAAATTCCTCTCCTAACTAAGACTCTCAAATCCTCTAGGACTATATATTGTGAATGTTGATTAAGTTAGAATGAAAAATTCTATAGCTAGATATTTTTCTACTATAAAAAGACTAGTCAATCCAAATTTACTTTTTTTTTATACAAAAAACAAACTATTTATGATAAAAAAAAAAAATTAAGTGCAAGTAAAACCCAAACAATATGCTTCATCTGCTTACAAAAAAATTGCAAGTTCTCGTAATTATAAATCACACACAATTAGTTTAGATAAACATGTTTTTTACTGATAAAAGAAAAACCCTTTTAAGATTTTATCATATATATACCAAATTAATTACAAATGCAACGAACCTGTCAACTACAACAGAAATAATTTTCTGTTTCATGTCAACTACATGAACAAAAATAAAATATCAGTATCAATTTTTCTGAGTAAACAATCCAATAGACTCCATTTTTCTGTAATTTGTCAAGTTGCATTTGTCATGCATAATCACATGGACATCATTACCATTAATTTGAAAGACTGTTTTTATTTTGTTAATTTTTTTAAAAGAAAAAGACGTATCTTTCTGGATCACCTCCAAGTCAATTACTTCTCTAATACTATGGATCTGAATTTTTTAAAATGAATATAATTAGAATTTTAGCGATAAAAAGAATTCAATCCCTTAGTTGCACATTTGCATCTCTTGAAAATCGCAGTAAATGAAATTGATGATATCCTTTTACTTTTTAAATTATAATTCAATTCAATAATGACCGAAGGAAATGGATACACATCTCAATTGTTTGATTTCCATCAACTTCTTGTGCATTTAATACATTTGTGTAGTACCAAACTTGTTTCTTTTACCATTAAATAGGTAATTTTCGCATAGCAAACAAAAAATTTATATTTGTATGCTATAACAAAGTTTACATAATTGCGCTTCATAGCAAACATATAACTGTATAATTCGCTATACATATACAGACCTAAATTATATAGTTCGCTATACATATACAATTGTATGATTCGCTGGCCTAAATTGTATAATTCGCTGGCCTATTTCGCTCCAATTATATAATTCGATTACACTGCAATTGTATAATTCGCTGGGCTATTTCACTACAATTCTATAATGCGTTGGCCTATTTTTCTGCAATATGTGTAAAAAATTTACTTTGCAAACAATTGAATTGAAGTAAAATGTTTGTATATTGTATAATTATAAGTGTATAGGAAGAAGATATATGTTTTTCTCTCGCTTTATACAAAAACAGAAACACAATTTATACACTTCTGTTATATAAAGCGAGAGAAAATTGTATTTCAATGCAATTGTATAATTTGTTGGACTTTTTTGCTGCAATATTTGTATAACATTTGCATTTGTATACAATTGAATCGAAGTAAAATGTTTGTAAATTGTATAATTAAGTGTATGGCACGAAGATATATGTTTTTGCATGTGTATATACAATTTTCTCTCGCTTTATACAAAACAGAAACACAATTTATACACTTCTATTGTATAAAGCGAGAGAGGCGAGCAGAGGAAGAGTGGAGAGTGAGTATGAGAGAGTGGCGAGCGAGAGTTTTGGGAGAGAGGCGACTGACAAACTTTGACAAACGTTTGCTATGGGGCACAATTAAATTAAACAGTAGCTACTTTACTTATTTTAGATCATTAGTTTGTTATTATATACAATTATCCCTTAAATTAATCAATATTATGCCTTGCTAATCCGATCAAATCTACATCAAACCTCTCTATTCCTATTCGATTAACTTAATTGACTTTTATAATAATAAGGGATAATGCCTAAGTATCCCCTCAACCTATGCCCGAAATCCCAGAGACACACATATACTATACTAATGTCCTATTACCTCCCTGGACTTATTTTATTAATAATTTTTTATCCTTTTTCGGCCTACGTGGCACTATCTTGTGGACCCAACGATGGTTGACTTTTTTTTTCAAACTAGTGCCACGTAGGCTAAAAAGGGGTAGAAAATTATTAATAAAATAAGTTCAAGGGTAATAGGACCTTAGTATAGTATAAGTGTGTCTCTGGGATTTCGGGCATAGGTTGAAGGCATACTTGTGCATTATTCCTAATAATAATAATAATAGCTGCAATTGTAATTTAAAAAGTAGTACTAGTTGTAAAGAAGTCTACTATCAATCAATTTAAATGAGTTCTCTTAGTACAAACTTTCAATATTCAGAAAAACAACTAGTTGAAGAAGTAGACAAACTTTGAATAGTTAAACCTAAAGTCTTTAGTATCACATGGGGATGTTAACTAATGTGTGTCACGGCAACCACTGAAATATATAGTAGCGAAATGTTTTTTTTTTTAATTTTAATTTGATTACTGCATTAACTCTTCATTTTGCAAGGAGTTATTTTTAAATTAGGAACTTGCGTTTCTGTACTTTATATTTTCAAAACATAAGAGGTCTCACTTGTAAAATTATGCATTTTAGAATTTAATATTTGTAAAATTTGATAAAGTGTATATATATATATATTTGTTTTAATTAGACACCAACTTGATGGACTCATGTGATACCCCAGTATGGGGTCTAGATGTTTTTTGATTTTGTTTAGGGTACGCGTGTTGTTAAATAGGAATTTGTCATTTACACATGATGTGACGTCCCCTGCTATTTATAATTTTATATATAAAAATTTGCCAGATGAAACCCAAGGTTCAAATTAATATAACACCAAATCCTGGAATTGTGACCTAGCGAACGATAAGAAATGATTTTTTTTGGCCTGTTTGGTTTTATTTGATCTAAATTTTTATCTTAAATAAATTTTTCTTTTAGGAAGAATTTTTGAATTGACTAATTTTTTTTTCTTGTAAGAAAAGATTTAGAACTCTATAAATAGAGGAATGTTGATCAACATTCACAATTAAATCTTAAAGACTTTGAGAGTTTTTGTAAGGTGAGAATTTGTGGGTCACAAACTCGATACGTTATCACTTGTGTAAACCTTCCATGTATTCCTATTCTGAATTGAATTGGTTGAGGTTGTTTCTTTCTCTCATATTTATAATGGATTGCTCATCTCCTTTGTTGACGTAGATCGATTGACCGAACCATGTTAAATTATTATGTCTTTTGATATATCTTTCGTTGTCTTATTACTGATAATCTTTCGAGATTAGTTTTACTATCTTCCACATATTACCTGCATATTTTCGATTGTACCGTGATTGATTTACCTAGAAATCTGTTGTAATTTGTATAATAGAGATACTTCAGGAATTGATAAAGATTAAAATATTAATATCTTGTTAATGTGAAACTCAACGATACTTTCTTTTACTCATTCTTCCTATGCAAGATCAAAATGAACATTTTAAAAACACAAACAATATAATATGAGCCAAACTACTCGTAAAGAGGTAGACAATAAATTTAGACGAATCTAATTCTAATATCGTAACAAAAAATAATTTTTAAATCTAACTTATCCAAAAAAAATCAGCTCAATATGTAAATATTGGCCAATACCATTTACTGAGACCATGTCCCCCATCTTACCATTAATATGGGAGTGAATAGTATTATAAAACATACATAATTTATCTACAATATTATCAATATAAATATAATTATCACGAAAAAAAGAACGTAAATGCACTTTTTTAAAAGAGTGCATATTATTATGATATGTATTTTGAAACATCCCAAAATTAGTGGTGGATTCATGATTTTTTTTAGGAGGTTCGAAAAATAAATATATAAATAAGTCTTTTGAAATGGGCCTTTTAAATTTTTTTTGGGTTTAAACCACATTTTTGGCACTATTTTAAAATAAAAAATGTTTGAAAAATAGAACTGATTTTATTTAACAAAAATAAATTGAAACTATAGAGGAAAATAAATGAATATTGTTGCAGAGATTCGAACTTTGGGCGTGCAACTTAATATTTAAGGGTCTTACCATTAACTCATCTATTTTTATATGTTATTGAGAGGGTTCAAAATATATATATCTATAAAAATATAAAAAATTTACCTTATATATATATTTTTTATTTTTTTATCGAGGGTGTTCGGATAAACACCCTGGACCTAATGCAGTGGCTTAGCCACATTGTGTCAAGGGTGTCCAATTGGACAAAATTAGCATAATACAAGTAAAATAATAAATGAAATAATTAAATAATCTATCTTTGACATCCTTAACATAATAAATTGTTATTTTTAGATATCCTTTAAAAAATATCTGGCTCCGCTACTGACCCAATGTGGGTCTGCCCCTGCCCAAAATAGGAAGTCATTTTAGGGACCAAACTACTTGATAATTGATATGTAGCGGCAATACATTAGACAGTTGAATAGTACTACTCAAATATAGTTAAAAAGAAACTCGATAAATCTGGTCATTTATAGGTTTTTTTTATTCGTGATAAAGAAATATATTATGACAAGTATATATATATATATATATATATATATATATATATATATATATATATATATATATATATATATATATATATATATATAAACACTTTCTAATTGATCCTTGATTTGATTAGAAATGCTATATCATTTTGACACGTAATATAATTCATTTGGTTATTCTATTTCACAAGGCGTTTCACGTCATTTGATATATGACAAATTGAGCATCTACAATAAAATAACATTTTGAACTAAACCAACTGAACTCATCATTTTGAACTAATCAGTTCAATTATATTAGCACATACATTCCTAATTTGTTGAACTAATATATTTGGGAATTCAATTTAGTTTAAAAAGTATTTTATGAATTTAAATCTAATTTAAATTTAAATGATTACACCATGTTTTCGTGATTTAATTAGATATTTAGAAATTTGATTATTACGTGATTTAATTAGATATTTAGAAATTTGATTATTAGTTGATTAGTGGATAAGAACAAACAAATCAAGTTTCGAAAATCTGAACGAAATAAAACTTTTTGGTTTAGTTGCATGCGTGATGATGTGATGGATTGTGTATCTCAATTACTATCTCGATTTCTTTATTTTTAGTGTGTTAATATGAAATTTAATTTGATTCTATTATTTTATCGATCGAGCTAATGTAAGTGACTTAAAGAGAAAGATTGATAGCTAGACTTTTGAAAATGGGCACATGATCTCCTATGCGAATTTTATAACAAGAAACGTTTTATTTTATAAATTCATGTGATATACATATAAGCTCGATAATGATGTAATCTAATGAATAAATTGGTAAGATTTGTTAGGGAAGCAACAATATTATGAGCATGACGGTAATTATCTTAGAGATCAACCAGAGCCACAAGTTTTGATTTGGCCACTGCCTAATCATATTTATAAATATTATTATAATTTGTAGAGGTATTCAATCTAATAAATTGTTTCGAACTAAACGAGCGCTATGTATATATTATATGAAAAGATTCACCATAGTAGAGTGTGGCCCTAGCGACTTATACATATGGGAACACATACAATTAAGTGGACCAAGTTGAGGCTTAGACATATTTTACACGTGGGCAGCTCAGTTTTCTTTTTATTTTTATGCATTAAACGTGTTTAATTTCCAGGTACCTAGTATTCCCGCTTATAGGCTTCTAGAATGACTAGACATTTAGAAGATACACATCAAATAGGCTGCTAACTTAAAAAAGACATATAAAATACTATGTGACATTATTAAGATGGTGAATTTATAATTTTAAGTCCCACTTTGTCGTTATGTCACCCCCTCAAACTCAAATTAATTGGACTAATTTTATTTTTGTAGAATAAGAAATTTCATATACCACATAATTATATTCCTAAATTACCATATGCAACGAAATTTAAAATATTTAAATTGTGTAGCTTAACTTCAAGCCAAATACACTGTATAACACTCGCATATCTCCTCTATTTCTCTTGCTATGAATTATAATTTGACAACTGTAATTACTATTCCTAATTATAGTTAGTCCAAAGGATAGCTATTCATCTACTTAAATAAGTAAGGAAAAATAACTTAAATACACAACTATAAGTTTAATATTCTTTAATTTTCTCTTTTTTTTTAAATATTACATAATTTCCTTTTTTTTTTTAATTTTAGTAGAAGTTTAGAGACACATAACCTTCTCTCTCCTATAACACACACTTCCCCAATATCATATCTATTTTTTCTCCACTAAAACACTCAATCTTTTGAATCACTTTTTGAATTTTGAATTATTAATTTTAATTTAAAACGTTTCACAACATTTAATATGAAATTTTGAATTTCAAAATTCAAAAAATTTGAAATTTCTGAAAATTGGACCATTATTCTCTGGTTCTTCTTCTTCTTACTCCATCATCCGTATATAATTCTTTTCTTCTTAATCCATCATCTGTTCTTATTTTCTTTTTTTTCTTCTTGTTCATTGCTATATTACATAAGCCGTCTCTAGGTCTTCTTTTTCTTCTTATTCCATCATCCTTTCTCTTTTTTTTTTGTTCATTGTCCTATTACATCATATTAATGGATCTTTTTACTAATAGAAAGATTAATAATTCGGACGATGAAAATTGGAAAGAAAATAGAAAAAAGTATTTACATGATCCTATGAATGTTCGGAAGGATTCAAACAAAGATTTTGGCGAATCCTCTATATCAAAGGTTGACAAAATACACCAAAAAAAGAGAAAAGAAGCAGCAACCATTGTTGTTGAAATTAGTAAAAATTTTATTAAAGGAATCCCATATGTATCATGAATTTTTGAAAATTGTTATCATGTATCAGACAATAAGTATAATAGATAAGTACTCAGTGTGTTAGTCGATGCATTGATATATGAATTAGATGTGTATCATATGATTTCCTATGTATCAAGAGTTTTTGAAAATTGTTATCATGTATTAGTCAATAAGTTTAATAACTGCGTCATCAAGTGTGTTTGCTAATACATATCGACTCTGTGTGTTATTGTGTTTAGACGAAGCATTGATACATGAATTTGATGTGTATCATATTATTTTCTATGTATCATGAGTTTTTAAAAATTGTTATCATGTATCAGTCAACAAGTTTAATAACTGGATGTTCATAAAAATGTCTTTAAACTAGATGATATAATCTTGAATTTTTAAAATTTGAAATTGTTATCCAATTTCCGGAAAGACCTCTCAGTTGAGGATTGGAGACTTGTCATGAAACTGAAGATCCTCTTTAAGATACAATGAGACAGGTTTTTGTAGCTTGTAAAGGGGTTGATTCTTGGTTCTCCAATAAGCTCCATCTTAGGGGCTTAGCAGTTCATTGAGCAATAAGTGGTGATTTAAGTGTAAACGAAGGAGGTCTGGACATAATGTTCATGCCACCTCAGAGACAGAAATGAGCAAAAGTGAAGAATGCAAATGTTGCTGCCTGCTGCAACTGATTTCTTTTGGTCGGTACTCCGAGAATTCTGTGTATGCTGTTTTTGGTACTGAAGTGAGATTTATGCCACATTGACCAATGTCAGAGTTGTACAGGGGCACAAAACGGCAACACATTTTTTCATAATACAGAGATGTAATATTGACTTTTTGATATATACCAAAAACCGTGCAAAAGATTATTGGTTGGCTATTTGTTGGCAAGTTTTTCATACAAATATCAAATTCAATTCTTTGTATAAAAAAAATAAAAAATTACGTGCTGAATTAATGCTTATTAATGAACTGTTACCATAATTTAAGCTGATTTAAATAACAAATTTAAATGTTCCATTTTTTTCTCCTTTTAATCTTAACAGTTTAAGTTACTGTGTATCATTTACCATGTATCACAACATACTAATGTATCACGCCACAACAATTTTAAGGGATTATTAGTAAATACTAAATTTGTCAGGACAGAATGTAATTATTGTATTACACTATGGGATTCCTTAAATTTATACAATAAGTAAAGTCTAGTAAGCCCAACAAAAATCATATGATATTACAATGACTGGGTCATATAGTCCAGGGGCTTTAGTTGGGCCTAAGGAGTTTGAGCCCAGTCAGATAGATTCTATGTTTATAAATTGAAATACAAAAGTAATACGTACCCAAAGAAAAATTATTGTAAATTAATTAAAACTTAAATAAATTCAAAATTAGTTATATCTTTCCCTTTCAAAAACCGAAATCTTCACTATATTAATAAGAGCACTAGAACAGTATTACAACCTTAAGATTTTAATTGAACTAATCAAACTATCGAATTACAATGGAAATATTGAAATAATGAGTAATTTAAGATAGAAAAAGAATGGAGATAAGGACTTAGATTCTAGAAGAAAAAGAGAAGACAAAACATTTTCTTCAATATGCATAAACCCTTCTTTCCAACTCATTCGTCTTTAAACCAAATGCTAATTAGGCCTGGAATTCAAATAAAACTCTTCAATATTTTACTCGGCCCAATCTCATTTCTCAATACTAACTCATAGACCCTAATAGAGTTAGCTTTTTTAATAATATCATAATTAAAACTCAATTATCAATTCTATTGACTACAGATTGGCCTGTATTTATTTCCTTGAGGGTAAGTTGATTTTCATTAATTGCTAAGTTGATTAATTTTGTTTTAAATAGAGGTTTTTTGCTTTGATCTAGCTATCCCAAATACAAATTAGATTTTTTAAAAAAAAACCAATGAATTTGACAAAGATTGTGGTTGCATTATTTTTCATAGTGATTTTTGTAGGAAATGTTGAAGGTACTAGTGAGGGGAAAATGTCTTGTAAAACATTTTGTATCCCCAATATTTTTTGCAGGTATAAAAAGTGCCTGAGACGCTGTCAACTTCATTTGGACATTGCTCCCCGTTTAAACAGACAAGCTGATCGGAAGCTGCTCTAATTTGATGCTATTATTTAACTTCATAAAAACTATATCAAGTACTGAAAACAAAACATCAAAAAATATGACTCCAATCTTAATTAAGATTATAAGCTTTTAATGAAGTCATATGTTTATGATCACAGCTCCCATCTTTTCTTTTTCGAATTTCTTAATTTATAGTCTATTTATTACCTCTAGTATTAATCAGAAACAACCTTTTTATCATCTACGGGAGAAATGATAAATACAACTTACAAGTTATATATTTTTGAAATTTTTTTCAAATGTCAATATTTTAATATTTAAGAGAGCTTATTATCACTTTTAATATTTAATAAAAATATTTTTTTAAAAAATTTGTTAGATATCTTATTTATATTTTTATTATTTATTTTTGTTTAAAGAAAACAATTTTTTCTATAAGAGGAATTTAGGGGATAGAATTATTTTAAAAAGGAACAAATGCTTAAAAGTCTTATCAGTTACATTTTATCATAATACACCAATTTCATCACTTTTCCTTTGCCATGTTATATAAAATACGTCTTTCACCATTATTTTTAAAAAATTTGATATCCAATTTTCTTAATTTTTTTGTTTCTAAACATTTTTATTGATTAAAGTAAATATCCAATTTCCACTAATTATTGTTATGAAAATAAAAAATGAATAAGTACCACATCTATAAAATTTTCGATATCCAAATTTCACGAATTATTGATATGAAAATTACGGAATCAAAAAATACAATATCCGATTTTTCACTAATTATTTTTATGAAATTTTATGATAATACATTTATAGTTTAATCAATTAAATTTATTTTTTTAAATTTAAAAATTTGAACACCTATCGTATTATTTGTTATTCGACATACTTTTCTCACTATGTTTTTGTTTATTTTTCAGAATTTATATCCTTGCTTAAATCTTATATTCATTTCAATATGTATACCATTTATATTTGTATTCGTTCTAGTTTTCATGTTGTATTTCGTATAGTGAAACTTGTATTTCTTTATTAGAATGCATTCATTCCAATGTGTATGTCAGATAAATATTAGCTATTTAAAAAACATATTGTATTCATATATTTAAAAAACATATTTGTATTTATTTTTCTCTTCAGAATCTTGTTTCTTTTCCTAAGTTGTATTTATTTCAATATATATTTTATTTGTATTTATATTCATTCTAGTTTTTATATTGTATTTTATAAAATGATGTATAGAAAATAATATGATGAAAAAGTGAGAATTAAATATAAAATTGAAAAAGAGTACTAGGATATTTGTCGCAATCATTCTTAAATAAAATTCAAATGTTAATTGCATACATACTAGTTTGAATATGAATTGAGAAAAGATATAAAAATTTGAAGAAAAAACAATAAAAACAAAATAAACTAATAAAAAATTGTTCTTCCTGATAAATAAAATACATAACTAACTGACATATTTTGGGATGAATACAAATTAGAGACAAAAACAACATTCGTAAACTATGCAACATAATTTTTAAAAAAAATACAAATATTGATAGTATACATAGTGATCTGAATACAAATTGAAAAAGAATAACAATTTCTAAAAAAGAATTATAAATACAAAACAAATTAATAGAAAATTGTTCTTTCTCAATTTGATTTTAAATAAGTTTTTCGAAATCTTCTACACCCATTTTTTCCCCTTTATTAATAGTGTATTTACCCTGCTGACATTACTATCTTGAACTTGAATGCGGGTAGAAACTTAGATCTTCTATCTTGAGTCATTTTAGTCACAAACTACATTTTTGAATAATCCTTGAGTAATGCATAAATTAAAGAGGCAAAATTCCTAAAAGTTGATGATTGTATGTGATACTTCTTTTAGTCCTCTTTGAATCAGACATTGGATTACAATTTTTGTGTTTTCCCTTTATTTGAAATCTTAACTGAAAATAAGGAAATTGAAAAGCACCTAAACACACAAAAATCTAAAAAGTTCCAAACGAAAACATAGAACAATATAATAAGAGAATCTAATTTCTAAAACAAAAAAAAAGGGAAAATGATGAGGATCTGAAAAATGGGGGAAGCATGGGGAATATGAAAATAAGGGAGAATGGAAAAGATATGAAAATAAGGGAGAATGGAAAAGATAAATTTTAGAGAGAGAAAAATAAATTATTTCTTTTTAAATTTGGTAAGGTGTTAATTGAGAGAGAGACATATGCAATTTATTTTAAACTGTACTAAAATGTGAGGAAAATTAATATGTGATTTAGGATACATTATTTTTTTAAATAATAATATTTTTGATATTTTTACTAATATTTTTAAAACAGAAAACTTTTCACTAAATATATTTATTTTTTTTGACTAATTTACTAATTTTTTCTAAATTTTTTATGTTTATATTTTTGTAAGCAAAACTCGAAAGGAAGTTTGGGCCGTGAATTAATGTCCAATTGGGTTTCCCAAAGTGGCCTAGAGTGTTCAACTTATTTACTTTCGTAACTTTTACATTAAATCTATTTTTGTATGTTTGAAAAAAAAAGAACAACTAAAATTTGTGGGAGCACATATAAATATTATGAATATTTGGTTTTTTACTTAGTACGGGTAAAACTAAAAAGTTAAATATATATATAAATATATATATTGTAACTAAATCAAATTGTGACGGACCAATAGTCCACCTTTAATTATAGGATTCGAGTTCGAGTAATATGAGAAAAATATAATTAAGAACACCATCATAAATAAGTCTTGCAATACTTAATTTGAATTTAGTCGGAATTCCAAATTTCTATTATTCAATACTTAATATAAGAGCTATATATCGAGCTAGAACGATGACGTTATTAGTTAATTGGTTGAATGAATTGTTAAGGTTGCATTTTGTACCTGGATCTTATTTAAAAAAGAATTCGGGAAATGTAGAGTAATAAGTGAATCGGAGAAGGGTCTAAAATACCCTTATAGTATTAGAATTGGTATAAAAATACCCCTCGTTTATCTTTTGGCCTTAAAATACCCTTGGGGTTAACCTTTAGGGACCTATTTTGCCCTTTTGGCCAACAGACTACTAAGTCAATATATTTAATTATTTCATTTATTACGTGGCATGTTGTAATTGGTTAAAAAATTAATTAATTAAAATCTAATTAATTTGATCCAAACCACCCTATCCACCCGGATCGACCCGACCCATCTTTCAAAATACCCAACCCATCCAAATAAAATATCCATTACCCATTTCTTAAAAAAAAATAAAAATTCACCCAACATCATTGGTTCTTGGAGCTCTCTTGAAGTTCATCTTCTTCATCAGATTGTATACTCTCAGAAGGGGTATCAAAAGCATCAAAGCACTTTATGTACTTCCCATTTGGTTGGGGTTCTCAGATATGCCTTGGAATGAATGTTTCGATGATTCAAGGAAAGCTTGTTTTGGCTAAAATCTTACAAAACTACTCATTTGAGCTTTCCCCATCCTATGCTCATGGTCCAACAATGCCAGCTCTTGTTCTACAACCACAATATGGTGCTCCTATGATTGTTCCTTTTGGCCAGCCTTCCGTCGCAAATCCCACACTAATGGAGACAACAACACAAATCATGAGGATAATGAGAGTGATATCCTGCAAAGCCTCCCAGAAAACTTAACAAATCTGATGAAGAAGATGAACTCCAAGAGAGCTCCAAGAATTGATGATGTCGGGTCGATCCGGGTGGATAGGGTGGTTTGGATCAAATTAATTAAATTTTTAACCAATTACAACATGCCACGTAATAAATGAAATAATTAAATATATTGACTTAGTAGTCTGTTAGCCAAAAGGGCAAAATAGGTCCCTAAAGGTTAACCCCAAGGGTATTTTAAGACCAAAAGATAAACGAGGGATATTTTTGTACCAATTCTAATACTATAAGGATATTTTAGACGCTTCTTTTTGCGTGGATTGTAGGAGAAAAATAAGGGGCTACTCTAGTGAGGGGGAAAAAGCAAATCATGCAGGAGTCAAGCTGACATATTAGTATGTAGGTAGCAGAAAAAATTGGCAGTTATTTTTGAAAACAATGAGAGGAGTTAATTATTAAATTATCATTGTGTAATTAAGTGGAGAGTCAGAAAACTGAGGGGGTAAAGTGCAAAATATAATATATTCAAAAATCATATACATACATATTACTTGAAAATTCATAGGTGAATATTGATATTGTTGACTCTACTTCAATAGGAATTACGTGATGAAAGAGAATGGCCTAACCATCTAATAAAGGCAATAAATGTATATTGTGACCTAAAATCGATGACACAAGGTTTCACTATTTTCTAGGTTTGTCAGCCTTTCTATCGAGGGATATGACTTACCCCCTCTAATCAATTTTTTTTATTAATGTTTGAACAATTCCTTTTTTATTATCAAACTTTTAAGGTTGAATAAGATTTAAAATTAATTTATAGATGTATTAGACTCAACAAACTGATTATCATGAGTTCATTATATTTTGCTTCCATGTTATATATAGATATATGTATATACTGGATGTTTGGGGCAGCTTTGAGTCCAACATTGATGGGCATAAAGATTGTTATTTGGTCTTGAACAATACTTATGAGCTAATTTTTAATTAGTTCCAATGTTCACTTCTTTATCAATTTTTCCTGGTTTTGATAATGACAATTCAATCCTGAGAGAAGGGTTACCGTAATTTATAAGTTAGCATGTAAAATAGCATGCATATCCTGTGAAGAAATGTGGCGAATTTCGTAGAGAGAAAAATGGAGACGTTGATTAATTAGCATTATGGTTGTTCAATTCTTGTGTAGCTCAGATTATTTCAAAAATAACACTCTCTTCAATCTTCACATATTCTATCTTTTCCAAAAATCTACTTATAGAAGTACGCTCGTTATATTGTCCTTTGTTCTTCATTTCTTGTGTATGGCCTTTTCCACAAAGGTGCAGCGCATACTTATTTTGTATAATATCTTAGTTTATAATTTTATTAAGACATAATACATAAATATGATTCTTAACTTACGTTAGTTGGCAATTATGATCCTTAATTTTGGATGTGCACAAATAAACACTTAAACTGTTATAAAATTAAACATGTAGACACACATGTTCTACATGACATCATACGCTTGGACACAAATTTCCTATGTTGGGTGCAATGTAAGACGAATGTAACAATCTGTTACAAGTTTAAGAGAAGCAACACATCTTATGTTAAGGGTCATAGTTGCCAACTAACACCAAATTAAGACTCTTAAGGATCATGTTTATGTATTATATTTTTATTAGTAATACTCGATGATGTTGGTATTGACTACAACTTATGAAATCCATTTCTTGGGCTTATACTAAATTAAAATTTACTACTTAGCTCATACAATCTCACATGGTTTTGGATCAGTTAAATTCGTCGTGAAAATATTAGTATAACATTATAATTTCAAGTAGTTCAACTACAAATTCGATAAATAAATATTGCTACCGCATCTGTCATCGCATGCAGCTCATGATGGATTACTAAAAGTTTTCTATGGATAAAAATGATTTCCTTTTTAATTGAGTTTCCGCAACATTAGAATAATTTTTTGTATTTGGTTTATTTTGCGTGTCTGAATTTTTCAAAGGTAGTTATAATTGAAATATTTTTGCAAAAAAAGTTGTATCACATTTCAAAATTCAAAACAACAAATTTCCTTTATTAAATGGAGTAATTTTCTTTTTCTTTTTTTTATAGTAGATAGTACCAAAAACATCCCATCAAAGAAAAGGAGCAGTTTACAAGAATGTAATAGAGCCAAGGGACGACAGGATTCAGCTTCAATTTCCAAAGTGCATATGCAATGTTGCATCCATTATGTAATTTATACCATCTTCATTTCACATCAAAATATATTCAGGATAATTGATAACCGAGTAAAAGTAATTACACTATATATCATGTGACTTTTTACATGTTATAGTAACTTGTCATATCATCTAGAACTTAAACAATTTATGCAAACTTAAATTATAACACTGGTAAAGAATAGATCTTCTTTGAAAAGAACTTTACAAAAGCTTAGAATGAATCATATTCTTTCACACTTTTTCTATAGTTTTAACCCAAAATGAGGAATGACCTCTTATTCATGTGAAGAGATATCTGTGGATGATGATGTCACAAGATCTTGTACACAATACAAGTTAGGATATACATTATTTCCATATGCCTGCCTGTCATCAATAAAAACAGATATACATGAGAGAAAAAGGAAACAAGAAATCACATAATATATGAAGGAATACATATAGTCAAAATCTTTATATGATAATGTTGTTTGTCAAGATATTATTTCTACCGTTCTATCAAAATAATTGTGGTAGCTAGATCTAACACATAACATAACATGAGAAATTAATATTTTAAGCACTTGAGCGTTGAAGTAAAGTATGTCTTAATATATGAGAAAATGTTTCGAGTTTATGAAAGGAATGGAAATATTATATGACATGCATGTGGGGAAGTATGAAGAAATAATGAGGAAAGAGACAGAAGAGGTTCAAGAAGAAATGATGAGAAAAAAGAAGCTAATGATATGCAATACTAATTCAAAACTGACACAAGCATAAACTCATTCTGCTTTACCTTGGCAGGAAATGAGTCAAATATCTTCATCATTACACCAATCTGCTCTTGTCCACCAACAACATTTTTTACCTAATAATGACCGTATCCCACAACCTACAAAATACAAAACTAAAACTACACCAAATATTAGCTTTTGTCACTAAAGTTACATAGTGATGGATGTAACTATTTTTATCAAATGAACCCTTTTCCCCTAGCTAGAGGAGTAACAATTGGGGGGAATGAAGCCTGGTCCGACAACACTAACACATGATTCATAACCCCTTTTCATATTATAAATCTTTTTTTTGAAAAGCATGGTATATATAGGGATTATGGATCTAATTGGTGACCTCGAGCCAGACAACATTCCCCTCAACTGAGAGAACTTCCTCCATATGATCTATGGGATGGAGAAGAAATTAAGAAAACAATGTACAAGAGAAGAGGGATCCCTATTGAGAATGAATGAATGAACAAGTGGGAGTGGGGGATAGATAGATAATAAATAAAGGATGGACAAAGAAAGAGGACAAACAAAGTCATAAAAGCAAACCAACAGACACTATGGGCCTTGACCCTACTATTTTGTGATTGACCCCCCACAACATCACACATACTATACCAATACACTCCCTCCCTCTCTTCATGTGTCACCATCTCTCCCCTTGACTTTAACCTATTTATATATACACAACTTCATTCAACTCAATAAAATCATTAATGAAACAACAATATATAATTCCACATGTAGAGTGTAGAAACAAAAGTGTATAAACAATCGCAATACCTATTACTTTAAATTAAAAGAATTCAATGATCTAAATGTTGAATGATATTAGAACCGCATGTCAATACTATCATATGGATCCTTCCGTACATTGACCATGGTATTAAGATGTATTCACAAAAGATCAGAATATTTTACTTACAAAATTTTGGTACCATTCAAAAGACATTGAGTATTCTAAGTCCAAATTAAACTTTACATTAATGGGTGGATGTCAAATATAATGTTTAGAACCTTAGCACTTATCAAAGCGTAACACATTGTAAAGTTGACCATAAAACAGTTGAATCACAGTCTATTTTAGCATATTTGAATGTTTCTCAAGTTAATTATTATGACAACTTGTACCTACCATGTTATTTTACATTATTGGATTAATCTATCTATTTGATAAGCGCTATTGACAACTTGCTTTTTTATAAAGGACGAAATAATTCTGTTGATTTTGTTACGTACGTCGTAAATTAACTTTTTGGGTGTAATATTGTCAAAGAAAAAAAGTAGACAGTGAGAGGATACCATAAAAAAAATAAAAAAGTAGAAAGGGGGACAATTATCAATACATGACCTAATATAATCATCATGTAAGCTTTTCTCAAAATCATACCCAGAAAGTCAGCTAAAAAAGGGGGAAAGATTAAAAATAAATAAAATAAAATCTGGACAAAGAATAATGAATCATCTTAGGATATAGAAATATCAGGAGAAGAAAAGAATTAATGATAAAAATAATAAGTAAAACGTATATCACGAGATGTAACATATAGTATTTAATAGCATAAATAGGGTGAAATAATATTTTGAACGAGAAAACTTGAGAACCAGCATCTGGGCCAATTTTAAGGATTTTGTCCAAGTAAAATTGAAAAAGGAATCTTTTACGTACGTAGTATGACAAATAAACATTTGTGTAGGGTTATATGTTCTTGTGTATTATACATTATATGAACCGATAATGTAATGGATTTTTGCATTTTAAAGTCTTTGTTTACTCTTACCTTACATTACGGAATGTAAGTTGATGGATTCCTTCACCATGGTAAGAAGTTTTTATTTCGAACGAGATTAAAAATTTAAGTTTTAAGTCATTTTAATTATTATGTAAAAAGGAGAGTAATGACAAACTTGCATAACAAAAAGTCTTCAAATTCTATTATTGGAGAGGGATTTTTTTCATTATTTATTCTATTTCCTATAGAACCTTGCCAATACAATCAATGGAGTTAGTCGTACATGAATCCAATTACTTGTCATGTTGCGTTTTTTGAAAGTTAACTTTTAATTTTTTAAGTTAAATTAGATTACGTTAAATTGATATTTTAAATAAAAAAATTTAAATATTAAAAAATTATAAATTATAATTTTTTACATATTAATATGATAAAAAAAATGTATCTTAAAATAATAATTAAAATTATTATAATTTAACTCTAAAAATAAAAATGATAACAAAAAGATGGATATAACAATTTTGTTATTTATGAGCTATTATGAATTGATAATTAATTTATAGTGATAAAATGTAGAAAAGTTTATATAATTAAGAGAAAAACAAAAAACAATAAATGTGGTGACATGAAAAAAGGGACCCTCGTTCAGTGTGTAACTTCATTTTCTAAGCTTAGGACAGACTTGGTCAGCCTCATTTTTGTGAAAAGACACTTTCAACCCTTCTTTATTTTGGTATTCCGGGTTAACTTCCTCATAAAACAACCCAATTAATCTCCTTGTTTAATAATCAAAGAGATATCTAAGCGTGGATTTGTAAACAAATTATAGATTAATGATGATGATTGATCCGTTTGAATAGTGTTAATCTATTCATTTTTTAGTGTAAGTTTTTTCCAGGAGTCAAACTTGAAAAGTTAAAAAGGGGCAAAATCAATCAACTTTTAAGAAAAAAAATAGTGCAACATCTAGCCTTTTTTTCATGTTTCTGCTTAAATTACTAAAATTTTGTTTGCATGAAATAAAGGAGACTTTTGTTGTTCACAAGGCTAAGCACCTTTTGTTCTCTATTCAATTCAAATCCAAATTTTTCAACAACATTGCCAGCTTTCCTCCCTACCTACAAGGTGTAATGTTAATGTGGTCCATTTTCCCTCTTATCGCTGTACATAATATCGATATCGATATGGCCAACAACATTGTTATTTGTAAACCAAAACCGAAAAAGTTTCAAATAATATAGTAACAAAATTGTTTTATATTCTAATGCTATCTGAAATGTAGAAAAAATTCTGAAAAGATGTGTTTGACATTAAGAGTAAATCATAAACTATTATCCCGTCGTACATGTGACTTGACTTGATACTGAAAAATTTTTCAAAGAAGAACTGATCAAAGATAAGAGGGTCGACAATTTTTTATTTGAGTTTTTTTTTTTTTTAAAAGTAGGGTTTGTCCCTAGTAGTAAAAGTGAGAAAAAACATTAAATTACTTTTTCTTTTTTTCACGGTTTGAATAGAATTTGTGTTTTTTTCTTCATTGACTCGAGGTGCTGCACTGATTTTCACTATACCTTGCAGCAATTAATACTTTGCAATTTAGTTTTAGCAGTATAGTAGTGGGTATATATATATACACACACTCATTAATTACTACATACATGGAAATCATGAATTGACAATACTACTTTTTGACTTCATGTCTCCTAAAATACTAGTATTCATCCATTTCCTCCTTGGGTGTGACCTACCAACTCGTATTATACACAAACTCTGCCTTCAAATTTGCATCTATTCTTTGCAAATTGCATCACAGCTAGCCACTAGATCTCATGTTTCATAATTCTCCCGCTATTTTTAATTGTTATATACTGTTCTTTAAAAGTTAATTTAATTAATTTTTAAAATTATATTAGATTATATTAATTTGATATTTTAAAATAAAAAATATATATTTAAAAACTATACGAGAAGACTATATATAAAGTGTAATATTTTTTCATATTAGTATGATGAAAAAATATATCGTATAATATTTATTTAAAGATGTTTTTGTTGACTCCAGAAAAAAAAACATAACAATTAAAAATGAACGAAAGAAATATCGATACAACTAGTTTTATATGCCAAACGAATACAAATTTGAATTATTTCAAATGCAGACTAAAAAATGAAATAATTAATTAGCCGATTGAATATGAATTTGTATGGAAAAATCTCACTGACATTGTCTATACTTCCTCTGTCTTGCTTTGTTTCCAAGTTGTATTTGATGAGTTAGAAAGTTGTGTTAGTTAAAAACACGAAAATCAACATTTGAGTGCTTTGTTACAATTTAGTACAAATTAAAAAACTGATTAATTTTGGACGTTTTTAATCATTCAGGGAATAAAAGGTGCATGGGAGTAGTTGGGAAAGTAGAGAAAAAGGTGGAGTCCTTTTTGATGCATGCTTTTTCACTACCCAAGAAATCACATATTATAACAATTAAATTAAATTATTACAAAGTTGGGAGATAGAAAGAGAAAGATAAAAGATTCTTTTGCATTATGTAACAAACGAGAAAAATCTAAGATAAAAAAGTTTTTTAAGTCCCAACATTATAAAATGTCTTTGATTTGGTAAACACAACACATTCATTTGTCCTTATATTAACAAAAAATATTATGAATTGATATTAAAAAACAAAAGATTCTAGTAAAAGTTTTGATGAATAAATGTTTATGATTCTTTTCCAAGAGTCAATTCCCTCCAACGCTTCAACCAAAAGAGGACAAACATTGTCAACCTTTCACTTGCATTAACTTTTGGCTTCACTACCATTTACATACTCAAATTACTAACTCTGCAACAAGAGATAATGATATTCCGACAATGATTTAAATAGTTTTTTTTTTTTTGTTTACTCTTCTTTATTTAGCTTTTGATATAAAGAGAAATATTTTAATTTTTTGAGGGGGTAAATCATAGCTTGTTTGGCCAAAATTTCTAGCTAAAAGTGCTCAATTTTTAAAAAGTGAGACGTTGGGTTAAAAATAATTATTTTGGGAGAGTAGCATAAGCTTTAAGAGAAGAGTAGATGTCTTATCAAAATACTTATTTAAACTTTTAAACAGTTTAATCAAACATTAATTGTTACTCCAAATAATGTATAGATTTAAAATTCAAAATAAGCCTATTTTAAGTAATCCAAATTGATACATAAGAGAGAATTAGAACTTAAGTATAGTTTATCACCGATTAAGTTAAGTATATTTAGAAGAACTGAAGTCCAAGTTTGCAACTCCCACGTTTGTGCCAAAATTGACCTCAAGACAAGTTTAATAAGATTTAGGTTTGAGATCGGTCGATTTTTAACCTAATCCAAATATTAGGGTCATGAAATTAAAAAAAGATATCACGTACCATTTTTGTTGATTGTCTATCTAAGCCATAGATCGGTCACTAAATTGTGCAACTCCAATGAATCAGATTTAAAACAAAAGGGCATAAAAAAAAATGGGGGGTGGGGGGTGGGGGTGGGGGGGGTAATATAATATTTGGTCGAATTTAATTGTGATCAGTGCTCCTGAATGCTCATGTCAACATAAATAGTTGCTTACTCTTAACTCCGCTCATTTTCTCGACGTAGGCAGTGATCTGTGTTGCATAGCTCCTAACTATAGTTTTTGTTGCGACAAATGCTCCTATGGAGCCTTTTGTTTGTTTCGTCACATTCTTTCAGGAGAATTAATGACTATAACACTATATACAATTTCCGCTCATTTTTATTTGTAATTCATGTACACAAACTAGGAAGGACAAAACAAAGTTGTTAACCGGCAAGGGATCTAGTAAGTTGATAGTGTTGTTCACCTAACTATTTCTAACTTGTTTAAAACCGAAGCGTCATTTTTATTTCTCATATGTTTATGCATACTTTACAGCTAACAACAAAAGAGTACTCAAATAAATGAGCTCAATATATTTAGACGTCCTAGTACATAAAAAAAAGGGGGGAAAATTACATCATCATCCATTGTTAGTTATATCATGTCAACCATCCATATTTTGAATGATAAATGTACCAAAAAAGAAGGATATGGGTAGAGTTACTGCGAAAAAGTATGATAAAAGATGAAATATAATTTTTAAATAATAAATAAATATAAAATGAGATGAAATATTAAGATCACAATGCAATCACATTAAATCAGTCATTACATGAAATCGGTCTTTTTGTTATTATCTAAGTTGAATTTAAACAATGCAATGCAATAAAGTTTAAGTAACAATAAAAAAAAGCATTATATTTATTTAAACTAACAATCCAATGCCCATCCAAATAAGGTGTCAGTCTCTAACTTCTGTAAACTCCATCTTCAATGAGGAGCATAGAATTGTAACTTCTAAATAGAAAATTTCCTTAATGGATTGTTCTTGACTAGCTTCACCAAACACTATGGTTTATATAATTATTGGATGGTGGTGGATAATCAAAGAATAGGCTCCATGTTGCAACGCATGAATACCAAGAAGTCGCCAAAATTTGATGATATATGATACATACATTACTGTCTCGTCAGCCAGTGCTTGATATGTGCCTATAACAACATGATGAAATATTTGAATTCGACACCTTGTTGCTATACCTCAAGGTGCTGGAATCGTTCAGTAACACCGTTGTTCATAGTCTCCTGATTGCTAGCACATGCAGCTGAAGTAGATTTATCATGTTCTATATACTCCAAGAAGTCCATCACATGTGGATCAGTCCATGGGCATCCCCGTGGTGCATCAGGACCTGCCACCCAACCAAGATGGCCTCCTTTAGGGGTTACAATCAACATACAGTTTGAGTTCTCCTGAGGGAACAACACAAAGATTAGCTGCAATGTATGTCTTCAAGAACAAACTTAATACATTGTGTAGGCACTCATACAATTGAACAAGAGTCAGATTCAGGATTTGAACTTTATGGGTTTGTATCTTCTGAACCCATAGTTCATTTGATTTTTTGCTTCAGAACATATTATTTGTCCCTATCTAATGTTTTTTAACACGTATTTATTGGGATCTCAACTGAAGCTACTTATTCAGTTGAACCTGCTCAACGTTTATACTGTAGATTCTGCCCCTGAGTTGATTCTCCTAGACTGGTCTCAAGTCTCAACTAGCATGTGATAGCTTCTTTAATGCCAACTAGCTTAATGCACTAAGATACAATACACTTCGTCCAATTTATGTGAAACCACTTGATAAATGAATCAAACCCAAATTAACTTATTTTCAAGTGTTGATTACAATTTGTACTAGGGCTTCTTTAACACCTTAGGGATCAAATGAACAATGCAAAGGTACATTTGGAAGTCAATTCCAACAGCAATTTAGCAGACTATCTAGAAGGAAAAGATTCGTCAAACTTTTTAAGGAAAAAAAAGTGTAATTATCCTTAAAAATAGGTTGCACTGCAACTGATGGGTTGTAACCCCTCTTGCCAGCATCTTCTTATTGCAGGCATCTATCAATAAAATTTCACTCCCTACGATACTATCAACAATAACATACCCCGTGTAATCCCACTGACGGGGTCATAAATTAGAGTATTTCATATTAATTTAGAGGATCATAGTCATTAGTCAGTCTTTCTAGTTACACTTAAAGATGCTCCCTCCAAGAATATCCACCTATCATCTTTTATTCTCAAACTAATGTTTGGTGTGTGAGAATAGCCTTCTTGTATACTTTTTAAAGCACACAAATTAAATTAGGGCTAATAACTCTTTCATAAACAAATTGATCCTTTTCCATAAGTAAATCAATAAGTCATTACTGGATCCTTACTTGTCTTTCCATATACCACCAAAGATATTTATTTTAGCTCCTCTTGAGACACATGCCAAGTCAAGAAGACATCCAATTTGAGATGCAATATTATTAATCTACTAGATAAAAATGAAATGGAGTTGAGCATAATTTACTTTGTTGCCACTTGCCAATGTCTTTTTTCTTCATACTTGAAACATAATCCTTAAAATTGTTCCTTTGAGATGTAAGTTTTCAGAAAGTAAAATTGAATATTTTGGTAGAATTGCATATGAACAAACAATGAGAAAATATCAATAAAATAAAATAGGCTATGAGAATGAAGATAGTATCTACCTCAATATCTTTACGAGGGATTCCTCTAGCTGGAGCAATTGGATCATTTGCAGCCTCCACAAATAAAAAGAGTAAGTTAACTTTGCATTTTGTCTTAGTTACCACTTGCAGAATCTTAACAAATATAATCCCTTTTTGATAAGTAAACTACTATATCTTTTAGCTCTCTATTTTCCCCTTTCATCCTCTCTTTTGCTTTTCCTCCTTTCTTTTTTTGAGGAGAATCACAAAGAGATGGAATATTTCCCTTTAAATCACAATAAGACTTTTTATTATGTCATTGCAATACTCTAGACAAATTGTCTATCTCTTATAAAGATCCGAGACTCAAATATGAAAAAATGTAATTCTCTACACTAGTATATTGGAGAAAGAGTAATAGTTGCTGCATTGCTTTTCCTAGAATCTGATCCCAATTACATTTCATAAAAATCCTTCGCATTTTATCAAGTGAAGTAATTCATTTATTCAAATGAAAAGTGTGACGTCTATTTGATAGTAAGTTAACCAAGTTGCATAAATGGGAAAATATCCTACAACAGATAACTTAAAATATGTATTGTCTAAAGAAAACACAAAGTTAAACATCTATCCTCTCTCAAGTTTCAGCTTTCTTGCATGGGATTTTATATGATATGATGTTCAGGTTTTATCCAAGAAAAGTGTACACTATAACTCTCCTAACCATGAACTGTAGATCTATAAATGAATCTAAAGTACGATAAGAACAATGGAGGGTAAACGGATGAAACAAACTTACTTGGATACAAAGCAGAGGTGTACAGACATTTGTAATGGAATCTGAGCTACTTGAGTTAGAATAGTAATCATCCACGGACTTGAATCCAAATGAAACTGCAAAATTGAAGGCAATTACTGTAAGTTCAGATGCAATCATATACATCTCTTGTATTAATGTATACAAGAATAAATACCTCGTGTCAGTCCATCATCAAATTCTCTAACAGTTTTTGCATTGGCAGCTAATGATATATTAAATTCACCTTCCATATCTTCAAACAGTAGAGCATGCCTATAAACAAGAGATCTAGTTTAAAAGAGGTCAAATGTATCCTGAGAAAAAAAGGAAAACTGACTTATGAAATTACTTTTTGAAAATTTTGCGAAGAGAATTTGCTAATGCTTTGTCATAGACATTGTTAAAGCCCTTGTGAAAATCTTCGTCTGCAATGACCAAATTGAAAGGATTGCACAAGGAAACAGCACCTGAGAGAAGGCAAGAATGAGATTCCTGCAATGAAACAATAAAATATGAGAGATGGGCAGTACATGGACTCCAGCAAGTAGATAAATTAAAATAATGAACTCAGGCCAATGGATTGTAAGGTAAACACAAACTAAAATAACAACTACAGTGAACGCCTATATACTTGTGACCAATTAGTCAAGCACCCCCACCTCTATTAACTCTAGTTAAATTGACGATTGATGCATCATTAAACAAAAAAGTTATTAGAAAGCAGTATAAGAATTCAAGTGCTCCATCCACTCCGACTTTATTACATTGCCTATAGATTGTCTTTAAAAATACAAATAATGCAACTGATAGGCAATATTGTTGAAGACAAATACAACAACTGGCAGTCAATTTTCTTTAAAGAGCTGTTCAAATTTGATCCAGAAAAAAGATAACACGTAGTACCCATTCAACATTTATTGTTGACTCCCTTTGTAGATCTGTAGAGTGACTCCAAAGATAATGTTCAATATGATTAAAAAAAATTCTAGTTCAATAAGTGTTTATCGAGACGTCTCAAGGATCTACTTGGGATAAAAGAAGGTAATACATGTTACTGTAACATCCCCTTCTAGTTTAGTTTTTTAAGCAACAACACTGAATCTCTTTTATGTAGACTTAAATCAGGCTACGGCGGAATAATCTCAATAACCTGGTGATAGAGATTAGGTTTTCAGTTATCCGAGCTTGTGCTAATGAGAAGTAGAAGATATCCGGTGAAATTGTTAAGATGCGTGCGCGCTGGCCAATATACATGATCTTTATACGAAAAATGGAACACCATTACTAGATGGTCTAATTATCTGATAGCTCATGAAACTCAATTCTATTGACAAACATTCAGTTATACTAAGCACAAGAAATGTTGAGAAAAAGAAGATTGTGACGCAGCTAAATATTTTTCCTCAAGTACACCATAGCATTCTTAAAACAGCTCAAACATTCAGTTCACCTTTTCTAAAGAAACGGTATGATGTTAGCCAGATCATCAATACTCAGCCCAATTACAGTTCTAAAATTTAAATATGCTAACAAGTTCACCATAGCATTCTTTAGAACAGCTCAAACTGAAGATGCAAGGTAGATCAATACAAGGACAAATGAAGGAGGAACATTGATAAGCCATAAGCACAAAGTGAATTGATTGAGTTACCTGTCCCAAGTAGCGAACAAGAATATTTGCTCCAAGAGACCAACCTACTGCATATAAATTTGCCGCTGGATAGCGATTGCTGACATGTGCCACCACTTCATACATATCACCAAGAAATGAAGCTGAATAGAACTGCATAAATTAGCTTATCAACAAAAAATGAATAGATAACTTTTACATGGCAAAGACGATTGCATTTTGACATTACTTAGAAGAGGAAGAGTAATATCTTAAAATTATATGGTTCACCTTAATTCAACTGATTCATGAGCAGTTGTATGTTTTATCTTAACAAATTGACGAGCTAAAAAATCTACAACACTTTGACCAGTACCACTTGAGAAATAAAGCTGATCAAGTTTGGGAATAATGGAGTTAATTATATTGTTTTATAGGTGAAAATGGGGCTTTAATATAGAGGTATAGTGATGATAATATTATAATAGAGTTAATTATCAGAAAATTCAGAAGTTCAACAAGGAGCTATAAATCAGACTTTAGAAAGTCTACAGTACACATGAAGAATTCAGGAATAGAGAACTCCTTTCTATGCGAAAAATGGAAATATACATTAATTTCCTATTTTTCCTAGGAAAACTTAGACGTAAAGTTATGTCTGATACTCTGGTATGAGCCAGATTGCGAGTTTGAAGGTGTATAGATGAAGAAAAGTATCTAGGACCAAAAGATATGAAAGTTGAGAATTTAGAGAAGAACAACAAATAACTCCCCACTTCCCCTTCTTAGGCTCTTATCAAAGATATTTGTCCCCCTTATTTGCTTCCTCCCCTAACCCAGAGGCACTCTAATTCCCTTAAAGAATTACATTATAATAAATTTCTAAAGGATCTTCACTGTACCCTTGGAGGTATCATCAATCATTAGATCTTGCCTTCTTGGACAATCTTTAAATCATACAACCACCAAGGCAACCATTCACTGTCTGTAAGTTTGATTTCAACTTGACAAGGACATCTACAATTAAAATGTCCACCAGATTTAATATATTTCTCACATGAAGGTCTTGTATAATTTTACAGAGTTATTACGCTAATAACTTCATTATCAACTTAACTTTATTCTCAGCCAATTGAAGGTTGCATACCTCCAACCCACCAAATTGTTTTATCTAGATATACTATTGAAGCAAGAGAAAGGAGAAATCTTCCGTAGTTGAACTATAGGGTGGACTTGAAAAACCTTTTTTACTTGTTTTCATTCACTATGTTTTAAACCTTTTTTGAAATCACTTGGTGAAAGAGACCAGATCATGTCAAGCAAGAGAGGGGAACCGACATTTTGTGAAGATAAATTTTTTAGCCCATTCGAAGACAAAAGTCCATATTATTTGCATAAACAAGAGATATAATCAACTTTGAAGAGTTTCAATCTAATAATTGATGCAATGGAGGAAGAAACTTATATTTGGTTCATGTAGATCATTCCTGCAATTCTATGAAAATCAAATTAAAAAAGAAACGGGCATCAATGCACAGATAATATAATGAACCGAAAAAGAAAAAAAACAAGCAAAATGGGCAATCATATAGATAATTGTTCTACTTGTTAGCTTTCTCCATATACTTCTTTTTTTCTTCGTCAATGATGAAAGCAATGAGGAGAGGCGGAGCAGCATTTTTAATAAGGGGTTTCAAAATCTGTAGAAATATATAGCCGAAAGGGCGTTCGGCATATATTATTATATACGTATAAACTTATTTTAACCATGTATAAATAATATAATTTTCCACCGAAGGGGTAGCTCCGCCCCTGCAATGAGGAGGAAAGACTTTCCAATTCCTATAGGACTTTAAAAGTGAATTTTGTTTTGATCAGGATCCTCAATATTCATATCAACACTAATGACACCCACATATCAACCGTCCACAAAAGGGGCTACCGATTACCATCAACTAACCATACCAACAATTTTTAAGCATTGGCCAAAAATCACTATATATCACATCAAAACTAATACATAGTTGTATGAATGGGGAGGAAATTTCCAACATATGAATCAACCAAAGTAATGAATGAGAGTACCTGGGGAGTTGTCACAGGACTATCACCACATCCTCTACTATTGAACACCACAACTCTCCAACCCCTACTTCTAGCTCTCAGCAGCATATGTCTCACGTACGAGTCATCGCTTCCCCCAGTCAGACCTGGCTGCAATTTCTCTCATCAGTACACAGTTCCATTCTATATACACATGCGAGTGTGTACTTAAAGTTGCCAAAATTTATTAGTCTGTATAAATTTTAAAAACAATTCAACTAAACTAGAGCGGCTGCAAATGTTGTATAATCAATTAACTTTATAGAAATGTTATGCCCAATGTCCATTTATGATAAGAAGCAAGACCCACAAGCAAAATGAGCAGCGGGGAGTCGGGAGGTAAGCTGCGATCGTCGCCGGATACCCAATCGAGAGCGATGGAACCATCATCCTTAGTCCGCAAACACTCTCGGCGGAGACGAAGGTCAGGAACGTCCCTAAAGAAAGCTGCAAAAATAGTTTCTATATGGCGATTTCCAGAGACGATGGGATAGGGATTGTATGGATTATGAAGGGATTTAAAAGCAGATAAAAACTTGTGTCGAGCTCCGCCTGTGACTTGTAGTGATGGGTGAGGAGCCTTGCCGTCCGACATTGTGGTGGCGCAGCTAGTATTTAAATGGCGGCGGAAGGTGACGTGTAAGGGAGGGGAAGAATTAGAGAGTTTTTTGAGACGGTGGAAGGAGGAGGAGATAGGAGTGGCTGAGCCAATACTGGCTCTAGCCATTGGTTGGTCCCACTGCTCACTCTGCTTTTTTTTAAAAAAAGTTGTAGCTTGTTGAGAATGAATGAATGGGAGTGGGGGATAGATAGATAATAAATAAAGGATGGACAAACAAAGTCATAAAAGCAAACCAACAGACACTATGGGCCTTGACCCTACTATTTTGTGATTGACCCCCCACAACATCACACATATTATACCAATACACTATGGGCTTGACCCTAGAATTTTGCTTCACAAATATAACTTTAATTACAAGAAAATTTATATTTATATATTATAACAAAGTTTATATAATTGTACTTTATAATAACCATAAATATGTATAATTCGTCGTACATATATAAAAGAATTAATTGTATAATTTGATATATATACAAAAAAATTAATTGTATAATTCGATATACATATACAAAAGAAAGCAGTTGTATACAAATTAATTGTATAATTTGTGTATGTAAAAATCGAGAAAGAGAAAAAGACAAAAGAAAATTGGACAGGAAATATTTGTATTGTATAATTATAAGTGTATAGGACGAAAATATATGTATTTGCAAGGGTATATACAATTTTCTCTCACTTTATACAAACAGAATCGCGATTTATATATTTCGTTTCTGTTTGTATAAGCGATAAAGGCGAGGGTGGTGCGAAATCTGGGAGAGTGGTGAGCGAGATCTGAGAGAGAAAAATGAAAAAATATATGTATGTTTACAATTTTATCTCGTTTTATACAAACAGAAACATATTTGTGTTTGTATAAAAATGAGAGAAAGTAAGCGAGAGAAGGAGAGTGGCGAACGAAACTTTGAGAGAGATGACTGACAAACAATTACTTATATGGTACAATTAAATTAAAGTGTGATTATTATATTTAATTTTATTTATTAATTTGTCATTATATACAATTTTTCGTACATTATATATAGACAACTTCATTCAACTCACTAAAATCATGACTGAAACAACAATAATATATATGCAGTATATTTGAGTGCTTTGTTACAAATCATCAATCAAACAACTTAAAACCCATGTCTCTTGCTTCGTTTATAGTTGTATTTGACGAGTTAGAAAGTTGCGTTAGTTAAAAACACGAAAAAAAATCAACATTTGAGTGCTTCGTCACAATTTAGTACAAATTAAAAAACTGATTATGAAAAAGAAAAAGGGAAAAAAAGCATAAGTAACTCTCTAAACTATGTATCTCAGATACACACTTATATTATAATTAGGTTTTATTATTCTAAACTTATTTTATAAATAATTTTCTATTCCTTTTCAGTCTACGTGATACCAATTTAAAAAAAAAAAAATCAACTAATGTTGGACCCACAAGATAGTGCCACGTAAAATAAAAATAAAAAATTATTACTAAAATAAGTTCAGACACATAATAAAATCTTAGTATAAGTATAAATATATCTCGAAAAAAAGGTGCATGGGAGTAGTTGGGAAAGTAGAGAAAAAGGTGGAGTCATTTTTGGTGAATGCCCAAGATTTCAGGACAATTAATTCAATTTTATGTAACAAATGAGAAAATTTTAAGATAAAAAAAGTTTTTTAAGTCCCAACATTATAAATGTATTTGATTTGGTAAACGCAACTCTACCACGACACATTGATTCGTTGTAATGAATACATGTTTTTGATTCCTTTCCAAGAGTCAATTCCCTCCAATGCTTCAATACAAACATTGTCAACCTTTCACTTGCATTACCATTTACATACTCAAGTACATAACTCTGCAACAGGAGATTCCGACAATGACTTAATTAGTTTTATTTTTTGTTTACTCTTCCTTAATTAGCTTTTGATATAACGAGAATTTTTTAATGTTTTGAGGGGGTACCGTCCAAGTCAATCATAGTTTGTTTGGCAAAATTTTCTAGCTAAAAGTGTTCAATCTTTAAAAAGTGAGGCAAATTTTATGAAAAAATAATTGTTTTAAGTCTTATAAAAGAGTAGATTTCTTACCAAAATAGTTATTCAAAAAATAAGCTTATTTTAGAAATATAGCAAATAAGCTAATATGTAAGTAGGTAATCCAAATTTTGATTCATAAGAGAGAAAGAAGTTAGGTTGACCAACACCTATAATTCCTTTTTGACTATAACAAACACTTGAGCTGAGCCTATATACTTTTCTTTTACATTGTTAGGGAAGGGGAAGTTTGCAGGATAACAGTTGGTGGGCTTGGCCCAAATTGTCAACTTGGTATTCTATGTATCATACATATTCAATCTCTAAATATCAAAGTGCCCAACCAAGTTCATATATTCAATCTCATTATATGGGCCTTTTCTACAACCTAGTGTTCACTGTTTTGAGCTAATTTTCTTATATCTTTTTATGTTTGGAAAAAGTAGAAGCTAGCTGCATCTAAATTCTTGGTATATGCCTAAGCTTTGGTTGGTAGACACTCAGCCCTTTGATATGTCATTCCCCTTCTGACTCCTAAATTGTGCAACTCCAATGAATTTGATTGGAGATACATATAAATATTGATATCAGGATTATCTACATTCTCAAAAAAATAGTGGACAAAGTTAATTTAGTGTTAATCTATAATTGTTATTTTTGTTTTTTATTTGGTACTTGATATTAAATATAATTTCAAATATAAAATAAAATGCTTCCTAATAAAGTTATCTCTGGTAGATATAAATTGCGTATTTTTGAAAGGAGGAGAAATATCACCACAAGATAACAGTGCAAATAACAACAAAACTCTTTCATTTGAACATGTGTCTCTTCCTCAATTGACAATTGATATTATGTATATATGTTCAAATACACATGATGATGATGATTAGTACTAATATCCAAAAGCAACCACACAAATCCTCAAACCCCACACGGGAATTCACACTAGAAAGTCTTATTTTCTTTCCTTTTATGAAAAGATCCAAAGAAAAATGGAACCTATGAAAAGCAAAGTTGGAATTAAAAACAAATGGATAAGACCACGTAAGTAGGTTTACGTGTTGATACAATTGGAAAGTGTCTTTGCACCATTGGTCACGGGACAGAATATCTTTGCTTATGTCCCACGCAATTATCCATTTCCCAATTCACTTTATACAATATTGCGGTCTTCAATTCCCATATTGAAGATGAAGTGGACTCATCATTTGTAATTCGTCGACTAATTAATTAAGTGCACGAACAAAGTCTTTTTTTGGTTTAAAATATAGAACATTTTCAAAATAATACTGTATATTTTTCATCATTTTTATCCAGAGTGAATTCCTAATACATCAAACAAAAGCAAAAAAGACTTGTATTCAGCCACGAAAAATATGTCAAAAACTATGAAAAGATTTAAAAAGAAGAAGAAGATAAATAGTACGTTAAGAAGGTTAAAAGTTACTATTTCTGTTTTAACTTACTATTCATAGAGTATCCTTGTTCATTTTATAAACATGCCTACATTATATCGTCATATAATCATAACACTCCAAAACTAAACGTGTACGTCATGGAGATTCAATTCACCTAATGTATTAAAAGAACTAATAAATCATTTTGCAAAAGAAGAAAAATCCATCTCTGTTTATTCTCAAGTGCCATTAAGAGGATAAAATTAAGAAAGAAATTAAAAACAAGTGTACCATCAAAGATAGACAGACACCTCGTCTTTATTTTGTCATTATACTAGAAAACATATAACGGCCCACCAAATGTGGACAGTCGTCTATTTTTTATTTATTTATATAATAAGAGCCTACATATATGTTGAAATTAAAAGCAGAACTGAAAATGGCTCCAACAAACTCAGACATGATTTGGGGTGAATCAATCATGTCAAGTAAGTGCAACGACAACATGAGAAGAAGGTTCAATGATGAGCAGATTAAGTCATTAGAAAACATGTTTGAGACAGAGTCAAGGCCTGAATTGAGGACAAAACAGCAACTGGCTAAAAGGCTTGGACTGCAGCCAAGACAAGTAGCTATATGGTTTCAGAACAAGAGAGCTAGATCGAAATCGAAGCAACTTGAATTGGAGTATAGAATGCTTCAAATCAGTTATGACAACTTAGGTTCCAAGTATGAATTACTCAAAAAAGAGCATGAATCCCTCCTCATCCAGGTAACTTATTTTTTTGTTCCAATTGATAGGCTAAAAACTAAAGATACTCTTAATTAACACAGACCGTCTTAGGCTGAACCATTACTCTTGTATATATGATGAAGTTTATTTTTTTCTTTTCAACAATCTTCACACGCACAACAGACTCTACAAGTTCAAAAAGATGGACTGTAGGATGAATCGCTCATATTCTTTATGTTTACAGCTGCAGAGACTTAAAAAGTTAATGGAAAAGGATGACAATGAGAAAGATGTGAATAAAAAATCAGAAACGGAAGTGAAACAAGATGATTTTGCACCAGAATTTGGCAGCAGGGGAATTGACTACTTGAGAGCAGAATCTGATATTTTAGACATGGCACAAATAGCTGATGGCTTATCGGAGATTGAAAATGAATTCAACTTCGAGTCCAGAACGTTTCTTCATGATACTGGTTGTACATCACCATTGTGGGAATTTTAGTGTTGAAACTTTGCTGTCTGTTACACAATCTTTTTGTCAACCTAAAATGAATGATGAATAATGACATGTAATATATTAATATGTACTGCCAAATTAAAACTCATACTTGTATGCATCTACAAAATCAAAGATGGTTTAAACAAATAGGTCAAGAAAGCTCTGCAGTGGAGTTAAGCTCTCAGTAAAATTCCAACCTCTACCTCTCCTTATGCGTACCCAATATATCCAACCTCCTCATGATATGTTGTTGTTCATAAGAACTTCATACTCGAAGATATATAGGGGTATTATATTCGAGATATATTATATGTCATCTTAGATAAGCATCGATACTCATAGCGCTTTGTTTTTCCAATTTTGACGAGAGGTGTAGAAAGAAACTGTCACAGATAGGAAACGGGGAAGGTAAGTGATGTCCAATACACTTTTTGGCGACGTAATTCAGCTCAAACAATGTCACATGAGTATCTATTATATTACTTTTCAGTTTAAGTGACAGTCAAACAAAATCATGTATAATGTAGTTGGCAGTAACACCAAAACACCTTTGATGGGTGTTAAGTAACAGTAGGTGAACACCCCATGCATATCTAAGATGCACTTTTCTTTTATTTCACAACTCTCAACTCAGTACAAAAACGGCTAATAAGGAAACCAAGCAGTTAGCAAAGTTTCTAAAAATTAAGTTGTTATATTTAATTTTCACTACTCACTACTGACGAAATTTACTTAAAGTGAATCATCAAAAATACAACAACTTTTGTGTAATCACACAAATTCTGAAGCAAAATGAAATAGGAAACAGAAAACATTACTTGAGATCCAATTAGCATTTCTAATTTTGTTTGAAATTACGATTAGGAAGTCAACAAGACATCTATTGTGTGTGATGTTCTTGGAACACTTGGGAAAATATAACACAGAAAGATGATCAAAATCTTTGATACAAATAAAACACAAATTCATCAAAGTTTTTAGGATAAAATTGAACAAGCAAATCTAATCCGTTTCTCAACATGAGCAACTACATGCTGACAGAAATTCAAAATCACCATCTACTTGATCTTCTTCTTAGGCCTCAACTGCAACAACACCAAATAAATGGTAAAAGTCAGAAATCAACATATAACAGTTTTGTAATGTGTCTTGAACAGTCTGATGAAATGAACCTGGTTGCTGTGCCCACACTTCTTCTTGCGGCAGTTGACAGCACGGGGATGTAGGCGAGCGTAGCACCTTTAGAAATAAGGAAATAATTAGAAACAAACATGCATTAACCGTACCCAAAAAAAAAAGTTTTGACACAGCTAAACTTTATCCCACTTCCAGCTATATTAACACGTCTACAAGTACATCAATTTTGATAATCAAACTTTAAGAAATGAACATGGAACTGTTTAAACTTTCATGGTGTTTCAATCACATTGAAAATATACACAACTCTACTCTGATAATGTTCCAATTCAGTAGAAAATAATTCTTGGTTACTAGCAGTATTAGGAAAACAACGACTAGCACAAACATGATCAGAACAATAAAACTAGATAAAAGGAGCAACATTCGTTCAATGAAAGACTTACTTGCGGCAAATCATCTTTTCCTGATTGTACTTCCTAGCCAAAGCCATCAAAGAAGGCTCAATAATTCCTCCACGAAGCCTCAGCACCAAATGCAAAGTCGACTCTGCAATTTTCACAGGTGTCCCATAAAAAGGCATCAACTTTTAGCTAAATTCCATAAAAGAAAGTATGAAATTCTAGCTAGAAAAACAATAACCCACAAAAATGCATCAAATTTTTAGCTAAATTAGCAATCAACCAGGAGGAAGACTGAATCAGTTAACAATGGCAATTTCAAATACATATAGACCAATAAATTAAATCTATACCTTTCTGAATGTTATAGTCAGCAAGAGTGCGGCCATCTTCTAGCTGCTTACCAGCAAAAATCAGCCTTTGCTGGTCTGGAGGAATTCCTACAGCACCAGAACACACATACGAAAAATCCTTATACTCAAATGATTTTAAAAGAAAATGAGTGTGTTAATACTTTAGCGAGAGTATAAAAAAACAAACCTTCCTTGTCTTGAATCTTGGCCTTGACATTGTCAATAGTGTCACTGGATTCAACCTCGAGGGTTATGGTTTTACCCGTCAAAGTTTTCACGAAGATCTGCATTTTCTCCGCCTCTCACCACCAATTCTTCTCTTACTCTGCCGTTCCTTCATCTGCAAATCAATTTATATCTAGGGTTATAGTCAAGTGATGTAAGTCCATTGGGCTTCGATTGGTTCTCCCCAGGAACTGGGCTTTAGCGAGATGACCCAGTTGGCACAACGTAACTGGAATCCAAAAGACTTCTATAGATTTTCTTTTGGTCTTTTAGCAAAGAACTAACAATTGACTAAAAAAGTAATATTTAAGTTTAAAAAAATAATAGGGGAAGATCTACTTTTAGTTTTTAACTTATTGAATCATTGTAAATTTATTTTTAATCTTGCCAACAGGGGCGGATCCAAGGGGTGTCAAGCGTGCCTTCGCCGGAAAAATACATGGTATATACTATATGGAGGTTAAATTTTGGTTTTAAAATAATTTTTATAAAAGTATTGATATGAGTAGGAAGTTTAGTCTAGTAATTATGATGTTATAAAATTTTCTTAAGGATTGAGTGATCAAGCTTTGACTAACTTTTAAGTCAATCCAAACACCCTCCAAAGCATAAGAGATATATCAAAATTTGATTTTATGCAATAATAGTTCTCATTTAAAAAGAATAAGGATTTAATAAATATTTCATAAAAAATAACTTACCTTAGATTTAACCTTCAAAAATGTAACCTAAAAGTTAAATCATTCATTTGAATTCTTTGTATCATGTACAGGAATGATAACAGATGATTCTTTAGCGATTTAAAATTATCAACTTAGACTAATGTGTCATTACATAATCCACGGGATATATTAGTTGTGTGCTAACGAATATCTTTATTTGAATGACCATTTGGTTTGTAGGCGGTTTCATTTTAGGGATTATGGTATGGAGAATATTTTGATGTGAATTGTTGTAAGTTGTAACATGCTTTTGGTATACAATAATGGCATGTCGAGTGTAATATCACAGCTAGGGCTAGGAGGTGCAATGCTTTCACATTTTATCCTTATTTCTTGTGCAGTAAAAATGTTATTTATGATCTATTAGCACACTCAATTTTATTAACAGTGATGTAGTTAAATATTATTTCTAATCTTCTAGTATACTTAATTTTATTACCGTGATATTGAAGATAGATCTTTTTGTATATGATAATCAGGGAAAGCTGCTGAGTGGAAGTAGGTGGGAAGGTGTCTTGTCTTGGCCTATGTCAGAATATAGATTAGATATAAATTAGGTTAAATAAATGAGTTTGAATAAAAAAAAAAAGGGGGAATATTTAAGGTTACATAAAATAGTAAATAAAAATATCGTTCTTTAGTATTTCTGTTTAATGATTCAACCTATGTGTAGTCATAAGTTGTTTAGATCATATCAAACATAACTTGTGAGATGGTAATGATATGAAAATATAAACTTTTGCGCCACATAAATTTATTTAATTAATACCAGGGACATAAAAGGAGGAAAAATTGCAAATGACACCTCAAGGTACGTTATTACTGCAGACACCATACTTGAAACACAAACATGGGCCGAAGTTGATAATACTACATAAAAAGTAGGATCATAAAGCAAAACAAAGCACCTTAGCATCTTAACAAGGTTCAATCATTTTTTATTTATTTTTAGTAAGAAAAGGTAACATAATACTAGAAGGGCATTTTAGATAATGCCTTGTCAAGTTGGCTCCATTTTTGTTCCAATGATCCATTATACCCAATTGACATCCGCACCAATCCAGGTGAAATCCCAGCCAACTCCTTCTCTTCATTGTTCAGCTCGCTGCTTGTGCTAGAGCCAGAGCACGACATGAGAGTCTCGTAATATCCCAAACTCACAGCCATGAACCCAAATTGGGTAAAGTTTTGCAAGACATTCATCAAACGATTCGCACGTTCCTCAGTTTCCATGTCCACGCAAAGAATTCCCCCATAACCATACTCTTTATTAGCCATGGACTTGATAAGTACATGATCTGGATGGTCTTCTAGGCCTGGATACATCACTTTGAGCCCAAGTTTGGTCATCCTAGTACCATATTCCAAAGCCCGTTTGCAGTGCTCTTTCATTCTCAGCCCCAAGTGAGGAAGCCTTTCTGCAAGTTCAAACGCAACTTTCGGGTTCATAGTTGGGCCCAATAGCATAAGAGACCCTTGATGAAGATCCATCATGGAGTTCACAAGACTTGCTGGCCCACAAACAGCACCTGCTCCATTAAACAATGAATTATCATCTTATCTTAACAAAATTATTTAATCAGGATATTATATTGAAATACAATAACTCAATGACATGCAAGAATGTAGTCCCAAAATGTCTCGGAAAAATAAACAAAAAGAATGTATGTGTCTTTCAGTACATAATAATAATACATTTATTTATATAAATAATGATTGATGGTCTTTTGAGTTCAATGTATAATGTTTCGGGATAGCTAAACAATAAGTAAAAATAAAATAAACTTAAATACCATAAGACCACTATTAATTACTAATTATTAAAATAGATTGAAGATAGGATAGGATAAGATCATAGAACAATAATTTTAAAAAAATTATAAATTGAAGATGAACCTTTGATGAGAATAAGTCACAATAATTTCTTTTTTGAAAAAAAAAAACATGCATATTTATAACCTACTATCAAGATCAACCGAATCTACTTTTGTCTGATATATAAAAAAAAAATACGAAGGAATATTCCTATGAGAATAGAGCTAAAATATAACAAGACAATATTATATTAAAACAATTATGAAGATGACCTCCATTTCTGATGAGTTCATTTTGCTATTTGCAAAAGCCACGTGTTTATTATCTAAAATAACTAAGCCAAAAATATGACCACCCACTACTGCTACTAATATAACTAGGACCAAATTTAGAAGTTCATTCGTGAATTCATATGAACTTAATTCGAAAAATTATAATACATAATTTTTATACTAATCATAAATTTTAAATATATAAAATTAACAATTATTTTAATCATAAATTTTAAATTTGAAATCTCATATCATATAGGGCTTTTATAAATATTTTGGAACACATGTGATCACCCTTCAACATCAAGTAGGTAGGTACATGTCAGTTATATCACATGTACATGCACAACTTTACAAACTATTTGGACGGACGGGACATAGTAAACTTGTGTATTTTTCCAAAATAAATACATAATAATTTAATACTAACCCACAAATATACTACAAGTAGTATAAATGTTTGTACCAAAATGGAAATAAAAACTCAAGGTAGCAAATCCAATTAAGAAAACACGTGAAATCTTATCTCTTAAGTCTGATTTAAAGAGCACCAACATCCAATAATGTAAACACACCAAAAATTAAGCACGTGTTATAACACTGTCCCTAAAATCAGTCTTTTCAACCTTTTATAAAAAATAAATTATCGACTATCATTTTTCACAATATTTCTCTTTATTTACGTGTCGATGTGGATGAGCTTGGAAAAAGAAATAGAAGGTGGAAAATATGATTACAACAATATGGACTTCTATCAATTGTCAATAATCATGAGTAGAACATCATTGCTAATTACTAATACAATTTCATTTTTGTTTTCAATACGTGCAGATTTAACATATGCATACCAAGAATTATAAGAAAGAGAGAATTTTAGAATTGCCTCAATTAATCTTAACTATTGAGTACCATCTTTTTGTATTCCTAAGAAAAGTAAATCAAATTAATTTTTTGAACGAATATGTAGTATTTATTCTCATAAAAAGTTTGGTGAAAGAACTAACTTTACAATTACAATTGCAAAAAATAATGGTTCTATAAATAATACAGTTTGAGCTTATGGACCATTTTTTTTTTTCAGGAATAGGAAATCAAAATTTGCCATTAAGATTCATTGTTCATTTTAATTACGTTTCAAATTTGCAATGAATGATTTCCTTTTACAGAGATTTATAGTACAATTTTCGTGTAATGAATGATGTAAGTGAAAGGACCAAAATAGAGTAAAATCAAACCTGCAATGATGTCAGCTGCACCGCTAATGTACTTGGAAATACTATGAACAACAACATCAGCCCCCAGCTTCACCGGCGACAGCACCAACGGAGCAAAAGTGTTGTCCACCACCACTGTCACACCTTTTTCATGCGCTATCCTGCTCAACTCCGGGATGTTAGCCACCGTCAGCGTCGGATTTGAAATCGACTCAAAATACAGCACATTTGTTCTCCCTTCAACTATAGCTTCCTTGACCATTTCCAAATCCCTTATATCCACGAACGACGTCGTTATGTTACAAGCCCTTGGTAAAAAATGCGTGAGCAACGCATGGGTCCCACCATACAGCGTCTGCGAAGCCACCACGTGTCCACCTGCACAATTTGATGAGCAACAACCAACACATGACTCCATTTCAATATATTGCTACATATAAATTATGATCATTAAAATTAAAATGTATGTATAGCTATTTAAAAAGGGGGAAAATTATGGGCAAGGCAGCAGGTGTCCACCTGAACTGCAGAGCTGTAGCATCACCGATGATATCGCCGACATGCCGGAAGCCGTACAGTAAGCAGCTTCCGTTCCCTCAAGCGCCGCCATGAGGCGACCGAGATTGAGCACCGTCGGATTGAAATGACGGCTGTAGATGAAGAAATCACGGTCAGGACCAAGTTCACCGGCGAACATGCGGCGCATCGTCTCCGGTTCCATGACGGTGAAGGTGGCGGAGGCCTCGATGGACATGTTAACGCCACCGTGTTCACCGAATTCATGGCGAGCATTGGCTAAAGCCGCCGCTGGATCTTCCCATACAAGCGATTTTGATTGTTTTTTGCTCACGAATAAGGTATCATCGTGATGGTCACAGTCATCGGAACCCGACGATCTCTTCTTGTTAGAGAAGGTGTTTTGGTTCAATGTATCTGCCATTTTCGTGGAGAGAAAAAACAGTAGAACCTCTTTTGATAAGTAGATTTCGGAAATTTAATCGGTGTCTGTGAGAAAAATAAGGGGACAGACCACTCTATATATAATAGAAAATAATTAATTAAACCAATACCAATAATTAATTAATTAATTACAATTAAAATAATATTGGCAAGAGTAATTATTTTATTTCTTTTTCACTTGTGATTCATTTTCAGCAAACTTACAGATAAGAATGGAGTGAGATCATTAAAGGAATTTGCCACTAATTATGTAACCTTCAATTTACATTGGACCAACACAAACGTATTTTTTCACATTGACCATTGACCATTGACCAAACAAAGAATATTTATATCAATATACTCTCCGTTCTAATATACTCTCTCTGCCATATCTTTATTTTATCATTGCTATCAATGGTTTAATTATTTCCAATTACATATAAATAACTTATTATCGCAAAGCCGAAAGAAAATTATTACATTAAGAGGGATATAGTAAAATTATAATTTTATTTATCATATAATTAACGGGTGTATCAAATCAAAATGTATAAAAACTATATGTTTATTTTATTTTTTTGGAAATCAATTTTTAGATGAAATTAATTTAATATTCAAAATTATATAGAAAATACTTATCAATTATAATTCTTCTTATTAAAAATAATATATTACATATTTTAGGACAAAGGGATTGACTTAGTTTATATATTATAGAGTAGTGAGTAGCAAAATTGAATCGGTAGAACGAATGTACCCGCCCTTCCGACTATATTGGATAAAGTACGTATTTGGGAAATGATATCGGAAAAGTACACAAAAGGTAATATATATATATACACAAAATTACACTATGAAAGATGGAGGGCCTCAACCAATTGAGTATACCCTCTCACCACAATAATAAGCTATTTTAAAACTCAATAATAATAATAATAACAACGCTATTTTAATTTATTTCATCTTATATCATAATATATACACATGTGTCAATTAATTGGAGAATGCTACTGTATATATTAGCCCAAAGAAATTGCACTTGTTGTAGAATACTTGTGTCTATGATACATACATAACTTGAATAAAGAAATCTTTGAAAATGTATACTCCTAAGTATATGAGTAGTAATTTAAAGAAAGAGATTTTCTTGTTAATTATCTATGTATATGACATAAAAATGTCAATAATAAAATATAATTGTGTGAGTTTTAATAAACTTCGACTCAAGTAAAATATGCAACACCAATATTAATAAAATTAATCAACAAGTTAAACTGCCTACTCTTTATTACATGTACAAAAAATAAGATGCAGAAACAATTACTCAAGACAAGTAAAGCTAAAGCTTTTGTGGTCCTTTTATAGGGATATATATAGCTGTTTGGCGCAATTTAAAAGCTGGTTTTTGACTTATTTAACTGTTTGACAATACTTAAAATAGCTTATTTTAAGTTACAAAAAACTTATTTTAAGCCAAAAATTAAAAGCTGGGGTAGGGGTGTTTTTTTTTTAGCTTATAAGCTGACCACATTTTTATGTTTTTTTCCTTAATATTTTTATACAATCTCCAAATTACCCATATAACCCTAACATTTCTTTCTTCTATTTTTCCCTTTTCACGTTTGGCATAACAACTTCAGCACTTTTATCCAAACGCATAACTGCTTATTTTAAAAATAAATTTCAGCACTTTCAAAAATATTTTTTTAAAGCGCCCATCCAAACAGGCCCATAAACATGATTCATGAGAGTTACTTTACAAGACTACAAAGTCTATTTCATGATCTGTCCACTTTATATATGAAAACAAGATAATAAACATGAAGGTACATGTTTTGCTTCTTTCTTTTTCGTTCTAACAAATGGAGCAATGCAAATCGATTCTCATTTCATGCGGGGACCTTAAATATTTATATACTAATTTATATGTTATATATTTATGTTTTTTCAATATTATTTTTTATATGCAAAAAAATTGTATATATTTCAACTATTGTTTTAGTGGACCGTAACATATTGGTATAAAACCATTGAACTTCAAGTACGGTCATCTTGATTATAACCCAACTTTTATTTTTATTCTACTTTACATTTATTAAATAAAATAAATCCTACCACGACCTGGGGGAAGATTAGTTTTTACGGGCAGCGTTGAAAACAGAAAACATATCCCTAGAAGAGAATCATAATTACTGCCTGCAAGACCTTGGAAACATATATTCCATGCTAAAATCAAATACTGTTGAAAATCTTGAGGAATTTCATGCCCTCCTTCCTATTCCGATGTTATTTGTCATGATTTTTATATTTAAAATTAAATTATAAAAATTTTGACTAATATGTTAAGATATATTTTTTCATCATATTAATATGTCAAAATTATAATTTATAATACTTTTCATATCGTTTTAAAATATTTATTTTTTTATTTAAAATATCAAATTAGTGTGATATAATTTACCTTTAAAAATTAATCAAATTAACTTTTGATAAACGCAACATAACAAAATATTTCCGAACGAAGGGAGTACTAGTCACCGGCAAATTAGCACTCCTAGAAAGTGTGATATGGATTCGTAATTTTAACTTTATAATTTTCATTATTGAATTTTTTTATATTTTTAAAATTATAAATTTATGATAGACTATATTTAATCTTATCGGCTTAAGATGAATTAGTGGAAATGATGAATTATATCTATAGTATTTAGCCATAAATATTAACGTGCTGTTTATGATTTTTTAACTACTAATTAAGACACCCATCATTAACTAAATTTAGCAATAATACATATATTAACATGCTAATTACGTTTTTAGCTATTAAAACACTCCACAACCATGTGGATGATATTCTTTTATTCATTAAATAATACTTATTGGGTTGCAGCATTTTTCTTTTGGTGCAATTGTGCAAGCAACACAGAGAGGTGTCATTTATGATCAATAAAATGAGATTAATTGTCAAAAATACTCCAACTCCCCCCGACCATTGATGATATTTTTCCATTAACTAAATTTAGCATTAATAATACACATATTAACATGCTAATCACGTTTTTTAGCTTTAAACACCCCTCGACCATGTGAATGGTATTCTTCCATTAATATAAATAATATATGGTTGTAGCATTTTTCTTTGAGTGCAAGCAACACAGAGAAGAAAATTTCAAGGTTTGACATTTCAATGAGATTAACTGTTAATATTACTCTAACTTAAAAAAATATATTAATTCAGTCCCTCTTTTTATTTTGGTTGAAATGCCTTGGAGTATATTCAATTTCTAAGGTTTATATATTTATTTCCCAGTTAGATTTTAAAAAGGAAAGGTAAGTTGAATTTCACTCTGGGATGAAGAAATTATTATTGGTTCAACCATTTTGATGTAACAGCTTGCTATATTAAAAGCTACCAGCTTCACAGTAATTCTGATTAATTTGTTAAAAAATTATGGTACAGTGAATGTTAAGATGTTCCACTAGGAATGAGAATTGGACAAACCTCCTCTCAAGAGTTAGCTTTTGAGGTTGAGTTAGCCCAATAACCATATCTTAATAGAGTTACGTTATCATTTATCAAACATACAATTTTCCTTCATACAATGAACCATAAGAAAATTGTGTGTTAATAACGTGAAAGAAAAAAATATAATAACGCACGACACATTTTTTGAAATGCATGAAAAACACAATATAAAATTACACTAATTAAAATATTCCGTATATAACTTAAAGTCATAGATAAATAAAAATTTGAGATTATACACTTTAAATATTGTCCAGAAATTTATGTGAATAATTATATATGCATGTCTACGTCTACGGACAAGGAAGGACAGTTTCCACATATATAATTAATGATAAAAATCAGAATATTAAACTGCAAACGAAAACTCTTTATCTAGAAAGGTCCACAAAATATAATTTTGTGATACCGACAATGTATCTCTAACAAATTATTGTTAAATTGACTTGTATATAGAAAAGGAAAAAAAAAGGTTGTATACCAGTTTTAGGAGGAAGTAAAAAGAGTTGTTCATCATTAAAATTTTCTTATGATGAGTAGTATGTAGTTTATTTTCTTGGAATTTCTTCTAATACTAATTGATTCAATAAAGACGAGAAAACATTATTTGAAAAGCAAATGGCACGTCGTTGTTCTTAATATATATATATATATATTAAGTAATATTGATACATTCAAGGAAACAAATTCCACTTGTTGTACAATTTTTTTTTTGATGATTTACGAAATCTCGTTTGACATGTGAAATTTTGTTTCTAGTGTGATTAGTATATGTTTCTTTTTGAATTTTAATTTTAACGTGAAATGAACTTCAATAAAATTTTCAATAAAATTAAAAATATTCATGTAGATGATTTTAATTTTTAACTGGTTTAAAATTAAAGCGTAACTTTTTTATTTTTTATAATCTCATATATTTATATATACATCAATAATATACTTTTTATCGTTTTCACCAAAGATCAAAAGAATAAACAAGTAAATAAGCTGAGTATATATTCATGGTCCCTCTACTATGGTGAAGAAGAAGTGAGAAATATGGAAATATTCAAAAAGTCTGTAGTAGAGAAAAAAAATGGAAAAGAAATTAAATAAGCATATGCATGGATAAGCTCTATTGGATTGTGCGTTTCCTTATCATGGCCAAGTCATCTACTACCTATCTATTCCAGCCTTAAGATTTCAATTAAATTTCAGTAGATACAAAATGGTATTCATTAATTTCTTTTCATTTATTTGAGTTATTTTTAGAAATATATTTATTTGTAGGAAACAGTTATAAATATCTTGTAGAATTAATCGAAATGCATGACTCAAACACCAAGAATTATTTTATTAATAAAAAAACTCACCTAATTTTTAGGAAGAAGACGTTATCCGCGTAACTTGGAACAAAGAAAAAAAAGACAAAAGAAATGGGATGTGTATTAGTACAAAAAAAGATGAAGTTGAGGCAGATAAAAAGGCACATGTTAATCTGAATTTTGCAAGTGCTAAGGTTTTTGTCCATATTGTGAGTCACTTTGATAAATCTAATGACAACAATATCAACAATGATCAACAACTATAATTATTAATTGTTGTCATCATCTTTATCTCTTCCTCAAAAAAAAAAATATATATATATATATATATACCTCTAATTGGTATTATCCACTAAATCAGTTTTTACACTTTAAAGAATGTCGTATAATACAAGCAAGCACAAATTTAGTTGATAACTCCACTTAGGGTTATTGTCCACCCTTTTTTTGAAATAGAAATGATAAAACCCAACCTGTTTTAACCAAAAACCTCCCATATGACCCAATACTGTGCATGTATATACAGATCACCATATGTAGAATATCGTATTTAGTAAATTTTTACACATGGTTTGGATGGTTGTTGCATATTATTTCATAAGGTATCATATTATTTTAATAAATATAATAGTTGAATAGATTGCACCATTAATCTCCAACGTTAATATCAATGATAAATGTACCAAAAAAGATTTATCATGTTCTATATATATACTCCCATCACATGTGGATCAGTCCTCGGGTGCAATGTATGTCTTCAATACAAAGATTAGCTGCAATGTATGTCTTCAAGCGCAAATTTAATAAGTTGTGCATGCACTCATGCAATTGAACAAGATTCAGGATTTGAACTTTATGTGTTCTGAACCCACGGTTCATTTGATTTGTCCAGACGGGGTCATAATTCCATATTAATTTAGAGGATCACAGTCATTAGGTAGTCCTTCTAAAGCACACTTAAAGATGAATTATCCACCTTTCATCTTTTGTTCTCAAACTAATGTATCATGTGTGAAAATAGTCTCTTGTATACTTTTTGAAGCACACAAGTTAAATTAGGCCTAATAAACAAATTGATCCTTTTCCATAAGAAAAACCAATAAGTCACAAAGCCATCCTAACTGACCTTCCCATATACCACCAAACATATTTATTTTAGCTCTTCTCTTGAGACACATGGCAACATCCAATTTTGAGATGCAATAGATAAAAATGAGACTGAGTAACTTTGTTGCCACTTGCCAGTCCTTGAAATTGTTCCTTTGAGCTGTAAGCTCTCAGAAAGTAAAATTGAATATTTAACTCGAATATGATTATCTAGCAGACTGAGACTATAACAAACTACCAGTGCTTCGCCTGACTAATCCATATAAATTATAATGAATAAATCGAGTCTGGAGACTGAAGAAAATACTTTGAACAAACAATAAGAAACTGCGCGAAAAATACTTTGGCAGAATTGCACGACAAACAATGAGAAAATATCAACAACATAAAATGGGCTATGAGAATGATAATAGTATCAACAAGCACAGTACCTTTCTGATAAGTTGATTGCAGAACTACTTCGATCTATATTCTTTTAGCCCTCTCTTTTTTCTCCCTTCTCACTTTTGCTTATCCTGCTTTCTTTTTTTTTTGAGGAGAGACACAAAGAGATGGAATATTTCTCTTTACATCACAATGAGACTTTTGACTACGTCATTGCAATATTCTAGATAAATTGTCTGTCTCCTATAAAGATCCGAGAGTCAAATATGGAAAAATGTGATTCTCTACACTATATATCTTATACAGAGCACAAGTAATTGGTGCAATGCTTTTCCTAGAATCTGGTCACAATTACATTTCATAAAAATCCTTCGCATTTTATTAAGTGAAGTAACTCTTGTATTCAAACGAAAAGTGTGAAACGCCTATTTGATAGTAAGTTAACCAAATTGCATAAGGTAAAACTGTGATGTGGAAAAAAAATCCTACAACAGATAACTAACTACATATGTGTATTATCTAAAGGAAACACAAAGTTAAACATATACTCTCTCAAGTTTCAACTTTATTGCATGGAATTTTAACTTAAATGATATGATGTTCAGATTTTGTCCAAGAAGAATTGCACTTTAACTGTCCTGACCATGAACTGTAGACCTATAAATGGAGTCTGAAGTACGATAAATAACAACAAACAAAAAAGAACAATGGAGAGTAAATGGCTGAAATGACTTACTTGGATACAAAGAAGAGGTGTACATACATTTGTAATGGAATCTCAGTTCATCATCAACAGTTTTGGTATTGACAGCTAATGATATATTAAATTCACCTTGCACATCTTCAAACAGTAGAGCATGCCTATAAACAAGAGATCTAGTTTAAAAGAGGAAAAATGTACACCAAGAAAAAAAAGAAAGCTGAATTATGAAATTACTTTAGGAAAATTTTGCGGAAAAAATTTGCTAATGCTTTATCATAAACATTGTTAAAGCCCTTATGGAAATCTTCATCTGCAATGATCAAATTGAAAGGATTGCTCAAGAAAACAGCACCTGAGAGAAGGCAAGAATGAGATTCCTGCAATGAAACAATAAAATATGAGAGATGGGCAGTACATGACTCCTGCAAGTACATAAATTGAAATTATGAACTCAGAGCAATGGATTGAAAGGTAAACATAGACCAAAATAACAACTCCAGTGAACGCCTACATACTTGTGACCAATCATCGAGCACCCCCACCTTTATTATGTCTAATTAAATTGACCGTAGATGCATCAGTAAACAAAAAAATTACTAGAAAGTAGTTTCTAAGAATTCAAGTACTCCATCCATTCCGACTTTATTACATCATTTGTCTATAGATTGTCTTTAAAAAAACAAATAGTGCAATTGATAGGCAATTTTGTTGAAGACAAACACATCAACTTGTAGTCAATTCTTTTTCAAGAGTTGTTTTGATCCAGAAGAAAGAAAGCACTATGTTGACCCAGGACAAATGAATGGAGACAGCAGTGCTCAATTGCCTACGCAAGTATATAACAAGCTACCAGATAATGGCATAACTTCACATTATATCAAACACATGTCCATTCAAGATTTACTGCCGACTCTCCCCGTAGATATTGATTGTACAGTGACTCCAAAGATAACTTTCAATATGATTAAAAAAAAAATTTCCAGTTCAATGAGTGTTTATCGAGATGTTATGTAGACTTAAATTAGGCTATAACGGAATAATAATAACATAGCGACAGAGATGAGGTTTTCAGAAGGTCGATCTCACATCATTTGAACCAATTGAATTACTCAAGACGCATTAAGAATAAACAAGGTTTTGGGGTGTTCAGAGGATGAAGAATCATTAAGAGGATCATATTCCATATCCATGGAAACATGGAATACAGGGGAGGAGAAGGGGGGGGGGGGTGCACAGTTAATAAAGTGGAAAACCTTGGAGACCAAGGTTCAAGTCCTTACAAAGACAAAAAAGTATTAGGTGATCTCAGTCTTACCATCTTCCTAAGCCTTGGTGGACAACGTTACCTGAGCTTGTGCTAAAGGTAGAAAACATCCAGTGGATTAGTTAAGATGCGTGCACGCTGGCCATTAATATACACTATCTTTATATCTTTATAAGAAAAATAGAACACCATTACTAGATGGTTTAATCATCCGGAAGCTCATGAAACCCGATCCCATTGACAAACATTCAGCTATACTAAGCACAAGAAAAATTGAGAAAAAGAAGACTGGGACACAACTAAGCATTTTTCCTTAATATACTATATGATGTAATTATGTTAGGCACTAGCATCCATATCTAAAGTTTTCACGTTTTTCTCAATAAACTATATGATGTTGGCCAGATTACTAATACTCTGCAGTATTTCAGTACTAAATTTAAATATGCTAAAAAGTTCAGCATAACATCACATTCATACCAAACATTCTTTAGAGCAGCTCGTACTGAAGATGCAAGGTAGATCAGTACAAAGACAAATGGAAGAGGAACATTGATAAGTACAAAGTGAATTGATTGAGTTACATGTCCCAAGCAGCGAACAAGAATATTTGCTCCAAGAGACCAGCCTATTGCATATAAATTTGCCGCAGGATAGCGGTTGCTGACATGTGCCACCACTTCATACATATCACGAAGAAATGACACTGAATAGAACTGCATAAATTAGCTCATCAATAAAAAATGAATGGATGACTTTTACATGGCAAAAATGATTGTGTTCGACATTACTTTGAAGAGGAAGAGTATCTTAAAATAATATGTTTCACCTTAATTATATCAATTCATGACCAGTCGTATGTTTTCTCCTAACAAATTGACAAGCTAAAAAATCTAGAAACTTTGACCAGTACCATTTGAGAATAAAGCTGACCAAATTTGGAAATCATGGAGTTAATATCTTGTTTTATAGGTGAAAATGGGGCTAAAATGATACTTATAATAATGGAATTAATTATCAGAAAATTCAGAAGTTCAATGAGAAGCTATAACGATATTCAGACTTTAGAAAGTCTACAGTTACACATCAAGAATTGGGTAACAAAGAACTCCTCTCTATGCAAAAAATGGAAATACACATTGATATCCTACTTTGCCTGGGACAGCTTAAACATAAAGCTATCTCTGAAACTCCGGTATGAGCCAGATTGTGAATTTGAAGATGTATAGATGAAGAAACGTATCCAGTACAAAAGATGTGGAAATCGAAAATTTTAGAGATTACTATTGGAAATTCTTCCGTAGTTGAACTATAGGGTGGACTTGGAGAAACCTTTCTAACTTATTTCCGTTCACTATGTTTAAAATCCTTTTTGAAATCACTAGTGAAAGAGACCGGATCATGTCAAGCAAGGGAAGGAACCAACATTTTGTGAAGATAAACTTTTGAGCCCTCCCGAAACAAAAGTCCAAGTGAATATTTGCATAAACAATAGATATAATCAACTTTAAAGAGCTTTTATCTACTAATTGATGCAATGGAAGCAGAAACTTATACTTGGTTCATAAAGATAATTCTTTTAGCAATCATATGAAAATGAGATTTAAAATAAAAGTCCATCAATGGACTGATGCCAGAAAAAAAAATACAGAAAATATACTGAGCTGAAAAAACAAGGAAGCAAAATGGGCAAGCATATAGATAATTGTTCTACTAGTTAGCTTTCTCCAGATACTTCTCCTTTTCTTCATCAGTCATGAAAGCAGTGAGGGGGAAAGACTTTCCAATTCCTATAGGAGTCTTGAAGTAAATTTTGTTCTGAGCAGGATCCTCAATGCTCATTTCAACTATTGGCACCCACATAAATAGCTGCTTACTCTTAACTCCAGTCATTTTCTTCATTCTTCCTTTCTCCACGTAGGCAGTGACCTCTGTGGCATAGCTAACTAGAGTTTTTGTTGCGACAAAGTAATGCTCATATGGAGCCTTTTGTTTCATCCACACAAATCCAGTGTCGCGAACACAGCCACATTCTTCAAGGTCTTTAAGAGCGAGAACACCCATGGGAAATCCCAACTCTTTCAGCAGCTCAAGAGAATGACTATAGCACTCTTCAGCTCCATATACAATTTCCGCTCCTGCACGCTCATCTTGGCATGCTGTTTTATCGCTGGCCATTTTGCGGTGGTATAAGATCGAAAAAGTTCTGTATTGCAAGGTGCAGTAATTCAGGTTATTGTGTGATGCTTAAATATACAGAAAGCAGAAAGGAGAAAGAGAGGACAGAGCAAGGTTGTTGACTGGCAGTTGTGCAGAAGGGATGTAGTTGATAGTGTTGTTCACCTAACTAGTTGAACAAAACTTCCAAAAGAATGGAGTCAATGGACAGCACAATATCAATCAACCGTCCACAAAAAGGCTGCCAATTCCCACCAACTAACCATACCAACAATTTTCTCTTCTTAACCAAAAAGTCTGATTAACAGATTCAAACATTGGCTAAACTCCACCAAAAATCACATCAAAGCAATACCAGTGGGGAGAAAATTAAAGATCAAATCTTTACTAACATTCCGATCAATCAAAGTAATGAAAGACCAAGATGAGAGTACCTGGGAGTTGTCACGGGGCTATCTCCACTTTTCTACTATTGAGCACCACAACTCTCCAACCCGTACTTCTAGCTCTCAGTAGCGTATGCCTCACGTACGAATCATTGCTTCCCCCAGTCAGCCCTGGTTGCAATTACTCTCATCAGAACAGTTCCATTCTATACACACACCCTTACTTTTACAATCCAAAATTCAAAGCCAATGTGTATGCCATTCTGAAAATTGCCAAAAATTATTAGTCTATATCAATAATGAAGCAATAGAAAGAAGACCCACAAGCAAAATGAGCAGCGGGGAGTCGGAAGGTAAGCTACGATCGTCGCCGGATACCCAATCGAGAGCGACGGAGCCATCATCCTTAGTCCGCAAACACTCTCGCCGGAGACGAACTGACCTAAAGAAAGCTGCAAAAATAGCTTCTATATGGAGATTCCCATCGACGATGGGATAAGAACTGTATGGATTATGAAGGGATTTAAAAGCAGATAGAAACTTGTCTCCAGCTCCGGCTATGACTTCCAGTGATGGATGAGGAACTTTGTCGTCCGACATCGTGGTGGCGCAGCTAGTTTTTGGACGGCGGAAGGTGACGTGTAGGGGAGGGGAAGAATTAGAGAGGTTTTTGAGATGGCGGAAGGAGGAGGAGATAGGAGTGGCTCTAGCCATTGTTTGGTGGTGCTGTCTGGTGCAACTATAACAAATAGTACATAAACATGGAGTATAAGGACTAAAAAACAAGAACGAATACAGAGAAAACAAAAATAAGTAGATAATATGTGAATAATAATACTAGTATTTGCTACTATTTTTCTTACTTTAATATTTAACTAATTCTCGATGTCTATATATTTCATGTAGAATTGTATTCTTCATAATATTTTATCTATTTATTTCTCTTCAAACTCATGATCAACCTTTTACGTCTCTTCTTTTTACATGATTGAAATATTTCAATCTTATTTTTCGTTTAGTTTATATATATATAACCACTTTCATATTGTCCCTAATATCTAATCTTAATTTCACATTTTTATTAGGTTCATCCATTCATTTCAACGCGATCATATTAATTATTTTAAATTTTTAATGTCAAGTTCTTGATTTGATGCATCTATCTCAATAAAATCTTGTTAGAAATGCAGTACTAGAAGAATGGTCAGAGCGCTTTTTAAGGGCTTATTTGGCCATCCGATATGATATCATGATATGAAATCATAAGATAAAATTTATGTTTTATAGACATGCGATATGAAATTTTTGTGTTGTATATTTTCCCATAAACATAAAAATTTCATGAGTTTAAAATTATTAAAATAGCCCAATTGTTTATTCAATCTTATCAAATAAAAAAAATTATAAAATCGCATAAAAAATTATTATAAAGGTATTTTTGTTTTTCACTTAAGTAATTGTTTCATCTAGCATAATTTTTAATTAAAAAAATTGAACATAAATTATAGTGTACTAGTTTTTAATACAATCCTTCCACATAGTATGAACAAGTTCCTCAAGTTGAATTTGCATTTCTCGATCATGTGATAGAGAAGACGAACTAACATTGTTACTTTGAGTCATTTGTTGGTCAATATCATCCGCAACTATATTTTCATGTTTATACACCATAAATATTTCATCACTTTAACAATCGGGTTATATGAATTAAAGTGACTATATGTTAGTGAGAATAATCAATTTTATGTCGCGTGAATAATAAATTTTTAAAAATAATGATGTGATTAGAAATTTTATTTACATATGAAATAAATGATTAGTAGATATAAACATGCGGTTATTTTAACAAAATATAAATTTGTATATCAATTTTTGTATTAAAATATCTCAAATCATGATATGAAATCACATCTTGTGATATGGAATCATGAGTTGGAATCAGCATGAAATCGCATGACAAAGCTGATTTCATCTAACAATACCATATCGTGATATGATATCGCATGATCAGATACTTACTAAGTGTAAATATTTGATTTGTCTATGATACTATTAATACTTGCTTTTATTAACCCAAAAAAAAAAAAAATCGAAACCAAAATGACACAATTGACATTTACAAGAAGTTATGGGTGGAAATGAATTTTGTTATAGTATACCTAAAAAGTTCATTTTGCGAACTACTCCATATAATCCATAATATTATTTCCCTTCCATCAAAGTTCAGTAAATTTGTCGTAACCCTCAAAAGTTATAGCTTTGCTGCTTTAGCCCAAGCATTTTCTGTTTTATGCTTTACTGGTCCTTGTAATTTGCATCAAAACTAATTTTGTCACATGTACTTCGTCATTAGCTCGGAGATTCACATTAAAACAGATTTTCGCCATTGTTAACTCCTCCGCTGTTTATCACCATGTCCTCAATCGTCGACCAAACGGAATTGCAAAAAGAAGTAGAAGCTCCGGCCACCGTGACTGACCCAGGAGACACCGCGATCCTGTCGGGTGAAGCACCAGCAGACGGTGCTGGAGATCCGAAACACGAGGAATCCAAGGAATTTGCTACCCAATCCGGAGATGTACAGTCAAACGATGCAGACGCTTCAAAACCTGACGACAAATTGACGAAATCCAACGAGGCTAGTGATGCAGATCCCAAGGCAAATGAGGGAGATACTTCTAGCGAGTCTGGAGATGTACAATTGAACAATGCAGAGGCATCGGAGTTGATCCGATCGAACAACTCAGATGATTCAGATCCCAAGGTGGATGAGCCGAAGGGTGATACTGTTGAATCTAATGAAACGGGAAGTAACTCGAAGCAGCTAAAAAAGGATGAAGGTAGCCGAACATTTACAATGAGAGAGTTGTTGGATGAATTGAAGAATGGAGATGCCAATGAAGATTCTGAAGCTGAAAGAAGAGAAAGCGACACACCTCACAGGTTTGTGTTCGCTGGCTTCTCTATAAAATGCAATGTACCTTTCAATTGCAGAACTGAAAATATCATTCATGTGTACTTATCAACTAAAAAATTATCATCAACAAGCTAGATTGAATCAGATGCTTCTGTAGTAAAAGTGCATTCTCGAATGTATAGCTTACTCATCCAAGTTAACTATAAGCTGACTGCAGATATGATCATGATGAAGATAAATTAAAGACAAAGATAAGTTTAATACAAAACTAGTTAATTGAAGAAGCTGATGTATTGTCCGATAGTAGAAATGTTACAAAGTTCAGGTGGTTTTGATGAAAATGATCATGAACGAAAATATATGAAGCACAAACAAAATTTGAGAGAAGTAAAGAAGATTATAGTATAACAGACACAAAGGCAAGTAAGCACACTCACTTGGAGAAAATAACCATGAATGAAAGTAAACAAAGCACTAACAAAATTTGACAAGAAAATTGACATGATTGAAGAAAATGATGGTTGGTTTATGAGTTATGACCATGCCAGCATCTGAAGGTATCACACCTTGTCTTGACCACTGATATTGTTGTACGTATAACGAAACACAAAAATAATTTCTAAAGCACAAAATGAATTCAAAGTATTTCGAGTTCCTATATGGCATAGTCATGGGTTAATAGCTGAAAGTTTGTCTCGTGTAATTCATGTTTCAAGTAGTTGAGGCTTCTGTTTTGATCCTTGAGAATAGATTCAGACACCATTTTCTGAAAATAAGAGCTATACTTAACACCTCGTGATGATGTAACATCAATCTAATCCCAAATTTGAATCTGAATTTGAAAGAGTTAAAAGGATTTAGTTCCATTTGATGTTAAAATAATAGCTCCTTATAGCTAAGTTCTCCGGAGATATGACATCTGAAGGCATTTTGATTGATTTAACTATGCAATCAATTTATGCAACCTATCATCTTTTGAGTAATCTCTGCTGTTTATTTTGAATCACTTCTACAACCACAAATACTTCAGCTTGACCTCAATACCTCATGACATCTACTGTTTTTCATTCTTTTCTTAATTGAACATTAAGAAGCCTATAACTTACATTTTCCTGTTACTTGTGAATTTGGTTCTCCAGTCAACAGAGCAGTCAACAGCACACAGAAAGTAATGCTGCCTTGGATTTGATTAACAGTGTCACAGGTGCTGACGAGGAGGGCCGATCTCGCCAACGAATTCTAACATATGCTGCCCGGAGGTACATCTAATCTTTAGCACCATTTTAGTTATGGTGTTGCATATCTTAATTGGGCTTAGGCTGTCATTCTGAATTCTAATTTCATGACAAGTTTTATGGTTTGTAAATCGAGAGGCCTCCAGACAATTCACTTTCTTCAAGGAGTCAGAGTTCTTTTTTTTTTATTTAATAGGTAATAATGATTTTATTGAGATTTCTCGAATACTGAGTGGATTCCGGGAGTGTACATTGCAAAAGGAAAAAATTCAGTTCCTCTTCAATCCTGTAAAGAAAGTAGAAGTCTAACGTGGTATCAACTTCGTTTCCACAAAACTTGACACAAAAGCAATTATATCTATCTGAGCATTCTTTCCTTCTTTTCTTCAGAATACTAATGATTTCTTTCACTGTAAAGCATCCACCATACAATTGAACTGTGGTATTTAAATTTTGAACTTAACCAAATTCCTCCTCTGGTCCAGCTTATCAATATCTCCCTTATTGTCTTTGGCATGGTTCACTTCGCCTCAAATATATCCAATAGCATGCTCCATATCCAATTGATTAATTTACAGTGAATGAAAAGATGATATGCATCTTCGTATACTGTCATACAAAGCACATCTGTTATAGGTACATTCCCCTTCTCTGTACTCTGTAGGTTGTGCTTGGTTAGGCAAGCCTCCTTAGCCCCCAGCCAAGTTACACATGCCAATTTATGGGGAGTTCCGTTTTCCAGGACTTTTCTCCATGGATGATCTGAATGTGAGATATTTACCCCTTTAAAGTAGTTTGTGACTTGATCTGATAGAGTATTCTCTGAGTGCTCTGTGTAAGCTTGTTCATATCAAAACATGAGTCAATTGAATACTTTGAAATGTTCCGTTAGGACCACAAAATGAACTGCTATCTTATGGGAGACGAAGAAAAAAACTTGGAAAAAAACGACAGTTTCAGCATCTATCCCATGTCATGTTGAGAACAGATTCTCATTTCTGTGTCAATGTGGGGTTCTTGGTGACTTTGTTTATTTTCTCTTTGTGGTCTGGTTAATGTATTCTTCACTTTTTGGATTACAACAAGTATGTTGTTATTGGTCTGGTTAGTGCATTTGGCACAATTCTTGTGGATCAATTTTCTGAATTGCATAGAAATATTTCACATATTAAGCTTTGAGTTCATGAAGGCCTATCTGAGTTCTGATCTTTGTACAGGTATGCTACTGCACTGGAGCGAAATCAAGAAGATTATGATGCACTGTATAATTGGGCACTGGTTCTTCAGGTAATTTGATTTCTCAGTTTTCTAGACTGATTGTCTTGCAATTTTTCTTTTTGTCATCCTATGCAAGCTTTATCTAGGAACGACCTAAAGATAAGGAAAAATGATTTGAGAAAGAGTAATCCTATTATCTAATATCTACTTATTGAAGGATCTGAATCTTCCTTTCATGAAATTATTCATGGTTCAATAATTCCTAATTTTGACTTTTCATGCAGGAAAGTGCAGATAATGTAAGCCCAGATTCCACTTCACCTTCAAAAGATTCTTTGCTCGAACAGGCATGCAAAAAGTATGAGGAGGCAACCCGCCTTTGTCCTACGCTGAATGATGTATGTATTCAAAACCTTTTATTATTTTTTTGATTTATTTATTTTTACAATTCATTTATTTAAGATGTAAATTTGTGTAAATGTAACTGGTCTAGGCTACATTGTGATGTTGGATTAAGTAGTATTTACCTGAAGATCAGAGTACTTTATATGAAAAGTCACTATTTATTGTCCTATGTTATGATCTCTCACTATTTCATACATATTAGTATTCTCTCTGATGATTCTTTTTGATATTATCTTCTCATTATCCTCCAGCAGCAAAACCCGCTACCTAGTATCAAATTGCAAATTTAATACTGTATTTGTCCACTTCCATTGAAGTGAATGACATTAAGTTGCAGTAGCAATTCGTATTGCTTGTAGAAGTTTCCTATCCTTAACATTGGCATGCACCCAACCACACGCGCACGTGCACACACAGACGTATATATATATATACTTATGACATGGTATGGAAGATTGGTAAAGATTTCTTCAGCTGCTGAACAGGCCTTTCCTTCTTGTTTTATCTCTGTCTTGTTCCTATTTATCTCAGGCTTACTACAATTGGGCCATTGCAATATCTGATCGAGCCAAAATCCGGGGTCGTACAAAAGAAGCTGAAGAACTTTGGAAGCAGGTATTGTTAACTTTATTATGTTATTTCTCTATTTTCCTCATGGGCGAAAAAGAGTCTGTTTGGTCCTAATAGATGGAAGCATCTTTCCTCATCTATGTTTCTATGTTCTGTCAATAGATGTATAACCTTTGCAAGAACCATGGATGAAGATATGCGAAGTTATTCTGATTTTTTCTTGATAAGTAGAAGTTATTCTGAATTATTGTAACATCTGAACAACCACTTTGGTACCATTGGCCTTTTTATTTCTTTTTTACCTAATTGAGGGACGGTTTGGTATCAAGAACTGGTTTCCTGTTTTAAGTTTCAAAATGTGGAAAAGAGAATTCAAACGATGGTGTTGTAACTGTTCCTGTTCTAGATACATCTTTCATGCATGCACACAAACACCAAAAAGAAAGAAAAATGTGTCTCTGGTTTATTTGTTCCCTATTCTTCTCAACATCCAACATTACTCTTACCTTTATCCCCCATCCTCAATACTACCGCTCCCACCTTCTCCCCAACCCCAACCCAATTTTCGTCACCATATTCTTACCATTTCCTTCCCATATGTTTTTTCCTCTTCATCTGTTGCTGTCGCCCTTCCTATCCTCTATCGCTGTTCCACATCATTCCCTTCTCCCACCTCTGAACTACCTTTCCACGGCTCACTAGCATGTTCATCCTTTTCTGCTTTCCAACTTTGTTCAAAAACTGCTTTTAATCCTGCCAACGTTCTTCTATTTGGTTTTTAAAACTTATATAAGTAGAGAAGATGTATTATTTTGATATTTCTAGAAATATTTTAGAATACAAACATAATTTTTATGCTTTGATTGGCAACTTATGATTTCATCAAAACAATAAAACTCGTCCTTATTCAAAAAACTTTTCTTATTCTTCTAAATTTTCAGGCAACAAAGAATTATGAAAAGGCTGTCCAGCTCAATTGGAACAGTCCACAGGTAATTTCTAATCTAGTTTAATTAACCGTAATAGTTTCTATTAGTCCCTGTTTTTTTCTTACCAGACTATAGTTTTTTCGAATTCTATTTTTGTGAAGGCTGTATCATCACAAATACCAAGATATTCTTCTGATTTTTCCTATTTATTAGTACAAAGGCCTTGTAATTTCTTTGGGTGTACCAATTTACCAGTATATCATACAACTCTTTCTAAAGGATGCAGTTGTAGTTATTTAATATTTTTTTATGTTGAACGATTTTCTATATGCTATGCTTGTTAATTTCTGGTTAAGCATCGGGATGGCAATGGGGCGGGGAGGATGCGGGGTAGGGCGGGTTTCAGGTTGTGCGGAACGGGTGGGATGCAGGGTGGGTTGAACTGTGTTTTTAAAACTAATCCGGGGGCAGGTTGTGGGGGTATATGTGATTTTATGTGGGTTTAAACTTAATTTAATTTTTTTACATGTTATAAGAGTGATAAATTATTATTTGTTAAGATAATTTCTTTAAAGCTACATTCAAGATAGCAAATGAAGATGGCTCAATAAAAAATAATTCAAGTTCTCACATGTTTCCCAATTGACCTCTAAAAAATAAGATTTGAAGTCACTATCCTATTAAATTAATACAACTTAATGTAAAAGTGAATTTATTTTTATGAGTTTTATTTTTAGTACCAAATTTAACTAGAAAAAGAAAATATTAAAAAACTATGGGGGCGGGTTCATGCAGGGCGGATTAAAACTTTGCGGGTTAAGCTCAACCTGCACCTCCCCATTTCCATCCCTAGTTAAGTAGACGTTGGCCTTCATTTTATATGTATTTTGCTGCTTTTCTCCTTTTATTTTACCTTTTATTGATCTACTTTTGATCTCTTGTCCTTAAGAGTTTTTCCTACTCTAATGCCTCGACTGTCATTCCAGGCATTGAACAACTGGGGACTTGCCCTGCAGGTATCTTTACTTGAAAACCCTATTCTGGACAATCTTTTCTAGACTTTAAAATATTGTTAGTGTAGTGTATGTCTTTATAGTTCCTGAGTTTTGCTGTGTATTTCAGTTTGCTGAATGAAATCTGATCTTATGCATTTTGAAATACATCCAGGAACTCAGTGCAATTGTTCCTGCAAGAGAAAAACTAACAATTGTCAAAACAGCGATCAGTAAGGTACTGGTGTTATTTGACACAGAGCCTAAAATCTAAATATGAAGAATAAGCTGCAAAATCATTTAGGTCCAGTAGTTTGGTAGAATTCTAAAACAATTGTTTATATAATTTTTGTTTATGCTCACACGTCACTCATCAATTCATATGAACTTGCAGTTTCGTGCTGCAATCCAGCTGCAATTTGATTTCCATAGAGCAATCTACAACCTTGGAACTGTTCTGGTGGGTTTACATATTTGCTCCTTCTGGCTTCTGTACTTGAGACTTGGGAGAGTGTTGATCATTTACAGCAACCTCCTCCTTTTTCAAGTGAAAATTGAAAAAACTCAAACAATGTGAATTGTGAAAGGACAAAGTGGAAATGATGATAACCTTCTTTTTGCACCATCCTCTTGCAGTATGGATTAGCAGAGGACATGTCAAGAACAGGGGGAGCTGTTACTGCTAAAGGTATTTCTCCTAATGAGTTGTACAGCCAGTCTGCGATTTACATTGCTGCTGCACATGCACTTAAACCAAATTACTCGGTATGTCATTTATATTTAAAATATATGATTCCATTTTATCTCCATTGTATTTCTGTTTGTATAAAAAATGGTTGTGATGATAAGGGGAAGGAGTTCAGTGGTGACATTGAGTAAAGTTAAGAAATGCGTCATTTTTAATCCGTGCCTTCCCTTCCAATTTCTTCAAACTAATCTACCACTGACATGGTAACTGTTGGTGCTGGTGTCATTATCACTTATTAACTCTATACTCTGGTTTGACTAACCGTATCAAAAGAGACTAAACTATGTACCCTGGTGATACACATTGCTTGTAATTCAAGATTTTAATCATAATTCTGCTATCTTGTGAAGGAAAGTTGGCATCAGCAATCCAGTGCTATTCTTCTGTTTTAACTTGTTGTGCGGTTCTCAATTTCTCCGTTGTCCTCATTTCAGCTGTCTGTTGTTATACAGGTTTATACAAGTGCCTTGAAGCTTGTGAGATCTATGGTATGTATTGTTGCTTTGATCCTGTAGTCTCTGAATAGTCCCCTTCTTATTTTGTTGTATTTGTTTTATTATGCTTGAAATGTAGGAGTATATTTGAAATTATATGCAGCTAAACAGAAGGGCACCCAAACAGGAGATAAAACTTATTTTTTGATAGATTTGAAATATTATAAGAATCAAAATGAGAGTTTTGTGTATCTTTTTAACATATAGATGAGGGGAGAAGGTTTCGATTCAAAAAGAGTGGATTGCATTTTGGCATATCATGGAATAACAATTTTTCATTATGATGATCAAAATTCAAAATGGTTAAGAGCTTATATATGAAAAATCAAGTACTCCTATATTCAAGGGAGCTCTTTTATACGGCAAAAGCAAAAGGAGAAGGGTCAATGAAAAGTTGGTTTTACCTCTTAAACTAATCTCTCTGATTGTTGAGAAAATAGAGAACAAGTTTTTATTTGTTACTACACAAGATAATTCTGTAATTCTAATTTTAATCATTACTATGTTGGATCCCTTCCCTTTCTTTACTAAAAAACCCTCTTGCTTTGCCGTCAAAAGTCTAGTGAAACTAGCTCTTATTATGTAATATTTTGATTATTGAGATAAGCATGTGTTGAAGCTTTTTCTTCTTTGGGCATATTTGATCTTACTAGGAAGGTAAGTTTGTCAAATAATGCAATCAAGTTCTAAAAGCACTCCTCTGTTTCAGCTACCTCTGCCCTACCTGAAGGTCGGATATCTCACTTCACCACCTGCTGGTAATCCACTCGCACCACACAGTGACTGGAAGCGTTCTCAGTTTGTTTTGAATCAGGAAGGACTTCAACAGGTGAAAACATTCCATGCCTCAGTTTGTTAACAATAAACGCTCAGTATTTTTACGCGATCCTGGCTCTTTTTTTCTTCATGGAGAGTTTAAAAGTCTAGCTTCATATGGAAACCTGTCTTGCATTCAAATTTTTTCATGCTATGAGGTTTCACCACAAATATAATAGCATATCTAAATTAAGCTAGCGTTTGACCATAGATTTTCCCAAATAATGTTGGGAAATCAGATTTGGGTGAAGTTTGGATTGAAATTTCAAAATGTTTTTGGCCAAGGTTTTCGGAGACATGTCATCTTTTTCTTTTGAAAAGCATGAAACATGACTTGTACCCATAAGTTCTAAAAACTAGCTAAAATATCCATAAGTTCGGCACAAAATTATCATTTTTATAATAAACTAGATAATACATTATCCTAAAATCATAATACAATACTTTAATAAAAGCTACTAATAATACAATTACTAGTTACTATAATTTGTCATATTAAAGTTAGTTACGAAGATTCGTTAGTGAAAAACTAAATAATAACAACAGTACTAACTAGCTATTTTTCAATATAATATTTCCACATTCTACGAATAATCTCTTCACGGTGAGTATGCATTTCCAGATCAGTTGACTGAAAAGGGTAGGTAGGAATTAGTTGGGGTCATAAATAGATGAGCTTTTTTATAAAATATAGAAGTTTAGGGTTAGTTTTAAAATTTAAAAGGACATCAGCCACATTTTGGTCCCAAATCACGTTTTTAGTAGATTTTGGTATTTGGTTTCAAAATTTCACAAAAAACTAGACAAATTCTATGGCGAAACATATTATGCCCCAAAAAGAAATTTATGGTCAAATGGGTCTTAAATTGTTTTCAACTACGGAAAAGTATGACCAGATCACATTGTTGGACCTTACTATTGCTTATCATTATTTGCATGATCCTTTTGAACTTCTAGCCTTGCATATCAGTTATGTAAAGCCTACCATGTCAAAGGTTTGTGACTATTTGCATTTGCTATTTTGTCTTGAACTGGAGAATTCTCTATTTCCCTAAAGGTCAACCTTAAATCCATTTGATGCACTCAAAGTGATATGTTCTTCTTTTAGATCAATCAAGTAGATGACAAGATATTTTTGCCTTTTAGTAGTGATGAATTATGTGACCATTTCATTCAAAAGCTTAAGTTGTTAAAAAAAACACATGTTCATGTTCTTAGTTATGAATTCAACATGTTCCTTCACATGCAACTCTGTTTTTCTTTCATGGCCAAGCACATGAAAATTCTTTTTGATAATAGGTGGCAGTGAGACTCGAACATAGGAGATCAACCTGATTTTAACCATGTTGAAGTGTGTGACCAACTCATTTAAAAAGTTTAAAGCTATACCGAAAGAGAACACATTTATATTCTTAATTACGTCTTCAACATGATGGATCTGAATGCTCTTGCATGTCTAATTCTATATATAATTGTAGCTTTCTTACTAGTAATTAACTAATTTCCTTTCTTGCTTGGACAGATCAGTAAAGTTGATCAAAGACACATGTCAAGTAGCCTTTCATCAAATTCAGCAGATATGAGTCCTAGTAGACAAGCAATTAAAGTTGATGTGCCAGATATCATCTCTGTATCAGCCTGTGCAGATCTTACATTACCACCTGGTGCAGGCCTCCGTATTGATACGATTCATGGGCCAGTTTACATGGTAATTCTTCATGCTTTCTCAACATACATTTTCCACTTATGATGTCTCCTGCGGCTACTTCTGATAGTTAGTTGAGCTCATGGATAAATATGCCTTAGAGAGCAGTAGAAATTTGATTGCTATATTCTCTAACTTGATCAGAACACAAATCAGTCCTATACAAACCTATAAATTGGAGACATCATATTCTCTGTCAACAAGGCCAATGAAAATTACAAGTCATTTATGGTTTATTTTATAAGGAGGGTGACTAGTTATAATTCATCAACAAAAGCTAATGTTTTCTACGTAGGGTGTTCTAATTGCTTCCTTTAGCAGATGATTTGATATTCTTAAATTCATTGCCTCCTTTGCAAAATGGGCCCATCCTTTCATAGTGCCTTTGCCTATGTGTTTGAAATTTATGGAATATTATTGCCATCAAGCTCGGACCTACCCTTTACTGGCCTTGACCTGTTTGCTGTGATGGCCCACTCACCTTTCTTCATCTTGTGATGGGAATTTGGTTATCGTTTAGGAATGAATTGACTTTTATGATCTATCTACGCCCATTTTTATTATGTTAAATCTACTTTTTCTCTCCGTGGTCATAGTGAAAAACCTTCCATGATTGTAATGCCCTTCTTCCCGCTCTTACTCTCATGCCACAAAAAGGCTTACTTTGGTATCATCTGAAAACTGCATTTTGGGTTGTCTTCAGATATTACCTTCTCTTTGAACAGACCCATTTGTCATATCTTTATCAGTTTATCTCACTTCTAGCCCACTCAATTACATTTTCACTCCGGACTTTCCGGATTGGAGATTATTACCTTTAGATAGGACTTGTTTTCAGGTTTGTACAAAGATGTTCTGGTAATTTCGCAAACTTTAAGCTACCGTTACAAAGTGCCGTACTGCTGTCTACATTTGATCTGTTCAGAAAACATATAAAATGGTTTCCCAGAGGTGAACATGAACATTGTGTGCAGATCGTCATTCTTCTTATTCGTGAAACACAACTCTTTAGTTTTATGTTCTCCATGATTTCCTCCTTGTAGGTGAAGGAGAGTGGGAAACGAAGTTTTTTAAATATGTTCATTTTAAGATTACTCTATTGATTGGAACACCTCCTAAATTTTACATTCAGTTTTGGAGTTATAGTATTCTACATTTCGTGGAAAATTTCCTTTTGCATGATCTTGTGACATTCTTCTATTTGTCAGATCGCTGATTCATGGGAATCTTTGGACTGGTGGCTTGATGCAATTCGTTTGGTTTACACGATAGGTGCAAGGGGCAAGAGTGACGTTTTGGCAGGCATCATCACTTCATAAGCTTTTTGCATGTAACTATATGATCAACCTCAATGGTGGGATTCCTGCTCGAGAAAAGCCTGATTTATTAGCCTCTGGAGTCTGTTGCTAATGTACACTTGTATATTATTTGATTTTTCACATGAAATGAGGTTCATTGAAGTTCCTCTTGTAAGCGGACGTACGTCACAGGACTACAGAAATTTGAGCTTGTACTGATGTTTCATAGACGTGGATTAAGGATGAGACTTTCTTAATTAAATTCTTAGAGGGTTCTTCTTGTGATCGTCTATCGAATTGATTTGCTTATTTAAATTGAAAGAGGAAATGCTGCATAGCTGTTTTAGTTATGCATTTGGTAAGGATTTAAGATATATTCAGAGACATTATAAACACGATTGATCCTTAATCATATCTAGTTACTTGCCATTTCTCAAGTTATTCGTGTTTTTTTACTGTAGTGCAATTGATTTTACTTATAATAATAATAGAAAACACTCTTTAAAAATCTCTAAACTATTGAATGCAAGCTTTGCACACATACTTGTGCCTAAAACATGATTAATTAGTGTGTATTTTCAATGTTATTACTCTCACCTCTCTTTCTTTATATGCCTTATTCTCTTTTCTATTTTGTTATTGGATGGATGTACAATGCTTACAGAAAACTTGTAATATTTTGCTCAGGATATCGAAATTTATTGTAAATGAATGCCACCCATTCTCATTATAAATTTCATCTGTGAGATACAACTTTATCAGTTCCTAGACTAAGAGCACAGAAAAAAATAAACGACACGAGCTGTAGGTTCTTGTAAATCAGTACATTAGTTATTTTCATTTTTATGGACCAGTTGGACACTGAAATTCTTCAAGAAGCCAAGAATTTCATGCAGATTGGAGGAGCTACCCTGGCCAAAGCAAGTATAGATGAAGGAAGAATCCATAGACCTTCTCCACAGATCAAACCAGAAGCAACTGCTGGAACCATCACCTTAGCTTTCTTAGAGTTAAGTTTATGCCACACAAACACAACCAAACTCCCTATACACATATCAATACCAAAATAACCACCAATTAGAAAAGGCACCGCCATCGCCATAGGCAATGGCATCCACTTCCCTATCTTCTCTGGAGAAAGATCTTTCACCAAATTTATGGCAACAGCAAATGCAAAGAACCCATAACACAGCTGCAAGCAATGTTGAGGTAAAGCTGAAACACCTTGTACACTGAGAATCGCCATGTTTCTATAGATCAATGCATAAGGTGCCTTGAATTCACCATTTGGATTGCCAATATCAAATGCATTGTAGAACAAAAAGAAGCATAATGGACCTATCACACAGCCTAAAGCTGTCCCTATAGCCTGACTAAGAAACATAGTTTTTGGAGATGTCAATGTTAAATGCCCCGTCTTAAAATCTTGCATTAAAATGCAAGAAATGTTAACTACTGACTTTATCAAACCACAACCAGCTAAACCAGCAATGACACCATGTTCTTTACCAGCCAATGCAGCCATCATGAAAAGTCCCACTTTACCATAGTTATATGCCATGTTTATGTCAGTCAAGCCTGAGCCATACGCGTTGCAGAAAGCTAAAGACGGAGCAAAAAGATAAGCTAGGATCACCCAATACCATCTGATCTCATGGAAAATCAATGGAATCATAATCACAGCAATAGTCCCCAATGCTAAATACCCTACACCTCCTATCCACATTGGAATTCTCTCTCTAACAAACGCTTCATCGTACTTCACATCCTCTGATTTCTTCTCCTGCCTCACCCCTGCTGCTGATATATCTAGTAATCCAAGTATTTGATTAATCATCATCCATACATAACAGTACTTATAGCTAAAGCTAAATTCTGAAGTTTACCTGGACTTAGATTTTTGCGTTTGAACCTCTCGTGAACACTAGACAGTGTGAAATACAATATCTTGGCAAAATTGTAGAGCCCATCACCAAGGAGGAGCGCGATGGAGATGAAGACCTATATAGCAACAAACATATAGTACTAGAAAATGATGTAGAAAATTTTGGAGAGAGAGATTATCATATATTAACCTTGTAACCATTAAGGCTTTTCATACTGGATTCTGATATATCAGCAGGGAACCATTCTCCTTTAAGTTTTGCAATGAGAGGCCACATAACACCCCATGAAAGAATTGCCCCAAGAAGCAATGATATGTTTACTATGTGTGGACATATCATTCCAGTTCCCACATAAGTCAAGCTAAAATCAAAGTAAAATCTAGACCACAACAGAAATATTGTATATGTTAGGCCATCATCATGTTAAAGCAGATTCAAAAAATACATCGTCATTTAATTTAGATAAGGGGTATTGAGCTTAAACTTAAAAAGACATACGTTTGTTTCCAGGCTTTTAATCCAAATGTAGGAAACTGTTGAAATCCACAATCCTGTTTGCCAGTATAAAACCACTGAAAGAAAGCCCAGCTAAAACTATAGGAAAAAAACTTGAGGAAGCCTTTCACTTGCTTTCTGCAAAATAATCAACAACTTATAGTAAATAATTTAAAAAATTACTACAAAAAAGAAAAGAAAAGGAAAGCTTACCTAGCTTTTTTATCATTCTTTCCATGAAATCCATTAATTAGAACAGCAGTTGCCATTCCAGTTGGAAAAGTCAACTTATAATCCACTATCAAGACCTGTGTATTCATTCATTGCAAAATGATGTTTTCATCAATTAATTAATTAATTTGAAATGATCAAGAATTAGTGAAGTACCTTTCTAAGCGGAACTAATACAAAAAGTCCAATAAAGCAAACTACAAGAAGATATCCAATCATCCAACCAATTTCAAGTTTCTTATAACTATCTGATGTATTTCCAACTGTTCCAACCCCTGCTAGTTCATATGTTTTCTTATCCATTCCCAATAAATAAGATCCTAGTCCACCTGAAAATTTTCAAAAATATATATATTTCACAACATTATCATAGAATCAAAAAAACATTATGATACCTACCTCCGAGAGCAATGCTGTAACACGCGACAGAACATGTTTGTATCATGGTATTTTCCTGTCTTGTGAAAGGAACAGACACAAACCCGAGCTTCTTAATGATCTTAGTCCATGCCTGAATGAAAACATAGGCAAGAAGAGCAGCTGATACATTGAGATTAGGATTGATCCCAGTTGTGAGGTTCATTTTCATTTGTATCACACTGTAAATGCTACCAATAATTGTACTAGCAATGATTCCTCGTAACGTGATTTGTTTTGTCCAAGGTTGAATTCTCATAGCACTCTCAGACAAATCTTCATCCTCATCCATAGCAACTTCCTCTAATTCTCTGTTGCTATTATTCATCACTTCAACTGCAACAATTCAATTATTATAAAAAATAATAACACCTTATGTTAGCTTCTTCAATGGTACAAGTTACAAATAAGATGAATACAATATAATGAGGTAGAGCTACTAATAGTTCTTGGGAATATTTTTACAAAAAAAAGAAGAAGATATTAAACTCAAAGAATGAAAACTTTTTATAATGAAGTAAACAATTCCTAGAGTTTCTTCATATGGGTTCTGGTCCCAGAATTTTGGATTTTGTACTCATATAATATTGCCTTCCATACTGTAAGTTGACTATTTTATTTTAGAGCTGAGTCTATCGAAAATAACTTTTTTATCCTACTAATAAAGTCCATATATATCTGACCTTCTTTAGATTTTACTTTTAAAATTATAATTGTTGTTTGTAGCGCATAAGTTGACTAATATTATGAGAAATATTTATTATTTTCTCATGTTACTAAGGAAAGAAAAATATTGTTTATGTATGTACCCACAAACACACGCAAAAAGAAGAAATAATAACCACCATATATGGAGAGAGTTTATTTAACAAGTATCCTGCGGGCATGCAGACCTTATCATTGATCTCTACATGACTACACGCATATTTGAGATTAGATGTTCATTTTTAAAAGTTATTCAATTATGATTTTATAATCTTAATTATATATATATTGAATTTTTAAAATAAAAATAGAAGACTTAGACGACAGTTATTGAGTTCGAAATAATACTTTTAGGATATAATTTAATTTCTATACACTAATATGATTAGTAAAGCTATGACAGAACTAGAGTTTTTACTTTTTTAAAAGAAGATGAAAAAGACAATGAAATTCAATATATTTATACATGGAAGTAATTTTTTTAAGATAAGGTGTCAATTGAATTGCTTCAATAAATATGACTGCTATATATTAGATCATATAAAATTATCTTATAGTTACAAGAAACCTTTTTAGAACAAGCTTAATATGGTAACTTAGAGAGTAATACAATATTTTATATACGATTAAGTTAATCTTTTTTTAAATTGTTTCAATATATATATATAGATATATAAGTAATAAATAAAACATGAAGATAATGAACTAGTAGAGGAGGTTCTTCCATCATAAAGTAACCCAACTTTTGGTTCATGTCTCTTTCTTTCTTTTGTGTTATTTTATTTTATGTTTAATTTTGAAATCTAGAAATAAACTGAATTTGTGCTCTTTAAAAATCAACCTTTTTGGACAAAGACGTGAATTAACCTGTAGTTCTCCAAAAGGCTATATAAATATATTCGAATATTATGAATGTGAATTATTTTTCGAATATAATGAGTGATATGTCAATTATATATGAATAAAATAAAAGATGAATAAGAGAGGTGGACAGTGGAAAATTCATTCATCTTTATCTGATTGGCTAAAAGAGTCAAAAAGATGCTTCCTGTTGGTTGCTTGACAAATGACAACTAATTAAATATTCTTTAAAAATTAAACTATGTATGATTAATTCTAAAATTACATAAATAATCAAATTTAAATTAATATGTATGTGTACATAGTGGTTAAGTAGTAGTGTTGTATAAAATGGTAGTAATAAGTACCCTCCCTCCATTTATAATTAGAAATTCTAACTTCAAGGATTGTGAGTGAAATTGTTTTTCATAAAAAAATTATTTTATATTAAAGTAAAATTAAATTAACTGAGTTTCAAAGTAAATATATTTCATCAAAGAGAAGCAAAAAAAAAAAAAAAGAAGAAGAGATGATGCTTAAAATTGGACAGGTTGGAACTACCTGTTCCATACAAAGAGAACAAAATATTCCTATCTATTTAATTTGTTCATTCTAGAAAGAATTTCTCTCTTTTTACCTCTCTTTAATTCTAGACTATTAAAATTAAAAAATATTTTAACATATTTTTAAATTTAAGATCACAAAAATTTAAAATTTAAAATAAAAGGAAGTAAATGAGTAAAATTATATTTAAAACATCATACTATATATAGATAAGCTAGGGAGAACAAAGTTCAGCCTAGCTAAACTAGCCGAATCCAAACACTAGTAATTATTACAAGAATAATATTTTTTTGATATAATATATACACTAGTGATAGAGAAATAATTGGTATATAAAAATAATCTTGTTTCATTTTGACTGATATAATTCAAACAAGTGGGCTATAAATATCTATAGGTATGGCCCCAAATTGGACTTTTTGTACTTGACTATATAAATTAGTTAGTAAAACAAGATCCAAACATTGTTTAATGCAATAATTAGAGTGTTTAAACAATTAGTACTTAGGAAACATTTAGCTGAAAATTAGGCATAAGAAAGAGAGGAAGACGTGGGGACTGACACCTAGCTATATACTTAATCATACTCCTTTCTTTACTCTTAATCAACTACTCACAAATTAATTGGAGTTTGTAGTACAAAATTTGTACTAATCCACTTTAGTTCTCAAGCTTTTCCAGATTAATTAAACATCATTATTTCTGAATAAAAGAGATCTATATTCCTCATGTCCACCTTGATTTATTTTTTACTTGTTCAATATAATTTTTTCTTTTAAACAATAAATAAATAAAAATTTCTTACACTTAATTCACATGATTAATTTTAAAAAAATACTCTCCTAATTATTTTCTCCAACTTTATCGTTAAACGACTATTTCTAAAATACTTGTAATTAAATTTTAGATTTTCACAATATAGTGAAAAATAAGTTTATAATAAATATAAAAAGTAAATTTTACGCTGATCGTCAACTTATACCATAATTAATGCTTAATGACATACATGGAATTTGTGCAAATGGTATATATCTTTCTTTGTTATGGCAAATCAAGTTCTATGCTTTGTAAAGCTCGAGTTGATCTTTTCCATACTTTATTATTAATCTCGTAATTACCAGTGTCAAGTAGCTTTAAATTACAGTAAAATTAGTAGTATAAACTTATTGTATAATTAATGGATTGATTTATCTTTTTATTTGTGCCTACCTCCACTACTTTTAGTGGAGTATCATCATCATCATCATCTCCTTGTTGAAAGCAACAAGAATAAAGAATATTATAAAAATCAGAAAGATGATATAGTACACAAAAACAAACTGTAATCAAATGCAGTTAAGATTATTGTACTTAATAATTTGACTTAATGAATGATTCAGTTATAAGGGTATGGGACATGGTACCATAATACTATTTAGATATTTTAACTAAATTATTTTAATTGAACATCTTAATTGATCCTAATAAAATACTGTTTCAATTAGATATTTTGATTCAAATCTTTAAAGAAAAATATTTTATATTTTTTTATTTATCTATTAAATAATTAAGTTAACCTCATAAAATATGTTATTTATATTAGTGTATACGCGTATACTAAAAGAAAATAATATGTTAGGAAAGTTGATTTTCTTTTTATCCACAAACTAGTTATATATGGTCCAAGTTGAAAACACCCACAAAGACTCAACATGCATGTGTTAGACATGAACTAATAAAGAAAAAAAAGAGTTGAAAAACATCCACTATCCGTTAAACTAAGATCAGATCCCTCCTATAGTAGTGTGGGGTTGAATTTTGAGTCCACATTTTTAGAAGCATTTAGCCTATCAGATCTATTGACTCAACTAATCGAAATTTTAAGTTTTATATTATATATTTTCAAATTTTGATCAATTATAGTATATAAAAAAACTCGTACTTTTACCATTTTATCATATTTTCATACGCGTGTATTTGTTTCTTGGACTTATAAAGAGAAAGAAAAAAAGTATTCGGTCTGAATTAGAATAAATAGAACACATCTTTGTTGCGTATGGACAAAATTATTCTCATAATTTCTACAATGACTTGTATGGTTAAAGAGAAGAATATATAAAGGAACAAAAATAAAAAGGTATTTTATCTTTGATTTGAACAATTGCATTAAATGTCTATCTTAAAAATCGAATGAAAACAAAAAAAAGAATATGATAATTGATAATTGATATTTGATTGATCGGTAAGAGAGGCAAACACACGCCACTTGATGGACGCTTCCAAATTCGAAAGTGACAATGTTTCACTCTTTTAAGTCAATGGTTTATATCAATTTGCAACTATGGGTAACTCATAATTACATTTCCTCCATAGCTACCAATTTTATTCACCTCCTTTCATTTTCTGCATTATTATTTTTCCTTTCTAGAAGTTTAGTCTCTTTCAAGTGTTTAATTTCCTCTCTAACTATTAATTTACTTAATTATTCCATCAAACCTAAATGCTAGGACAAACTTGATATATTGCCATCTTTGATATTTATTATCAAGTAAATTTCATGATTAATAAAGTTAATTAAGAAACATATACGCTCTAGTTTCATACTTGTCCAGTATATATCTTCTCTTGCTAAATACTTGGTCACACGTCTGTCAAATCTAACAAATAAAATTTGTAATTACTTAACAAAATAAAAAAGACTCTCATTGTAGAGTTTTGACAAACTTAAAAGTGAAAACAAGAATCTTTTTTCTTTTTTATCTTTTTCTTGTTTGATGACGGTAATTGAATAGCCATCAATCAGTTATTAATTAATTGATACTACATGATATATATATATATATATATATATATATATATATATATATATATATATATATATTATGTATAAAGCTCCAACAATTAGCTTAATGTTCCCGAAAAGCACAATTGAGGATACAGAAAAGTAAAGTGAATATTTTTAGCTAAAGCTACACGATACTTTTGAATTTTGATGAGGTGATATTAACATTTAACAAAAAGAAAAAAATATTGATTACCAAGTTTATATGTGTCCAATATCTTCCATAGAGCCGAAAACAATGTGATGTAACCATATGATACATATCTTACCTATAATTTGTTGTGTTCATCCCTAAGCTTTTAACATATGTGTCCAAAAAAAAAAGATTTAGATTGATAACTCACTTAGATTTACTATTATCCAATTTGAGTGCCAAAATTATTCAAGGACTGAATAATCCGTTTCACAGAAGGATGGCCCAAATACATTTTTGAAGTGGACCTGATGTTGTAATGTAATACCCACAACTTCAACTTCAACTTCAAACAGGCCCAAAACAAATGTTTCTACTTTCTAGTATTTGCACTGCTGTCAAATCCGAAGCAAGAGATCAAAAGTGAAATGGCAGCATAATCTCAATAGCGAACAAAAAGATCCAATATCTATAAAAAAAAAATAAAATTTTATTTAACTATCGATAAAAGAGGTTTGGATATATGGCTGCGTAGTCCGTTTTGAAGGGTATATATATTTATTTCTAACTGTTTCAATAATTGCTGAAAAATAAAAAAGACAAGTGCAGAGCAAATTGCGCATAATTACAATGTTGTATGGCTGGCTACTTTCTGCGACTTGGGTTAACAAAAAGCCTTAGCACGCGGCATAGCAAAACTCTGTTGGCGTTCCTACTTTGTCGCCTTCTATACTCTTTTAGGATCAATTTATTATTTAATTTTTTGTGATACATAAAATCCTCCAAAAATTATCACATTTTTATTAGTTTCAAATTACATTACCCTGTAATTGAATATATAAATAAGCAAGTCTTATTAATTAATGGCGCGTTATAAAGCCATGTGGATCTAGGTTTAATATTACTAACACGTTAAAATGGTATTCCTATATTAGCCTTGGGCTAGAATATTTAATTGGGTAAAATTTGTCGTTTTGTGAAACTCACACCTTCCACGTCCCTAACTTATTCTGTCTGCTGAGCATATGAAATAGTCAAAACCGTGTGCTCTCCAGACTCCAGCCCCAAGATTCATTCCAAAACAAACGTCGCCCGCCCCTCATAAAAGAGTCACCCCCCTCCCTTCCTTTCCTCACGAGTAATTCATTCCAATCAACTAGCAAAAATGTGTAAAGGATTTCAACCAAACGAGAAAGATCGCCTGAAAATCAAAGGCTTTTATCTCCATTTATCACCGACTGAAACCGTCTCACCGGATTCTCTAACTCTGCATTATCTCCCTAGAATTAGTGAGAGTCCATTAGAGATTAATGATTCCAAAATCCGATCCAATTCCCCCGGTTTCGTTACGCTTTACCGGGTAGTATCAGCTGACAATGTAACAACGAAAGGTGTTATTTACGGAAGCAGGGACAGAGTTAAAGCCAGTGAAGGAGTAAAATTTGAAATATTCATGGCTGATGTAAAGCTCATAAAAGGTATTTTCATGAAAGATCTACACAACTGGAGAATCGATTGCAAGTGCGCTTTGTTGGAAAACGACGATTTAAAAGTGAAAGGAGCAGAGGTGTGTGTGGCGGTGGAAGGACGCACCGCCGCGCCGCCGGAAGTGATTACTGAGAAGGTGGAGATGACGGTGAGATCACGGCGGAGGAGCTGTTTTCAGAAGCTGGAGGAGATTCCTGAACAAAGAGAAGTTGAAAATGACGAGTCTACTTGTTGCTGCTCGGAGTGTGAAGGTGAAGAAGACGATTCGGACGACACCGATACGGCGGAGGGAGTTGGGTGGGCAGTAGATGTAGGGATATGGGTGATGTGCCTTGGGGTGGGGGTGGGCTATTTGGTCTCTAGAGCTTCTTCAAAGAGCTTAAGGAGGAGGAGGAGATTCCTATAAAAAAACTCATTGTTTTGGTTAAATAATCCTGCGTAGACATTTTTTCCACCACTTATACCTTATAATTTTATTATTCTGCTAGTAATTTCTAACAAATAGGATATAGAAAGTTTTGTTTTCTGCAAAGTATTACATTTAGGCTCGTTTAATCCAAAAATAAATTATTCTAGAATTGTTACTTCATCTTGTTTTTATTACTTTGCAATTTTCGAATCAATTGTTCCACCATTTAGTAGTTTAAATAAATACTACTGTCATAAAGAGATGAAAACACACTTTTGAGCGTGAGGAATGCTTGTAAGCTCACGAGTAATGTGGTGGGAGATGATGCAATTCAATTTTGGTAATTGTCACGCTTCCCTCTTTCACTGTCTTTAATTCGATAAAAATATTGGATTTAAAAAATTCTGTTTGACACCCTAATTTCATTATTTCTTACTTTATATTTATAACAATCCTTTTTCCTGATTTAAACAAGTAAATTTCTAAGTTTATACGAATAGACGACTATTTTTTAAAAAAATCCAAGATTAATCTCCTGTCTTTCTCATTTAACACACCAACTTAATCAATCTTACGTTTATTATTACGATTATAAGTGATAAATCTGGATAGTGAACAAGGACTAATTCACAATTGCACAAGTAATTTGAATTCTCATTATTTTTTTTCTATTTGTTTGCTAGAAATAAATAAATAAATAAATTGACACGTGGCAAGGGCTACGTGTCATCACAGAGATACATGTATCCACGTCAGCGTCTCTACACCACCCAAGTTACGATCCGGAACCCAGACCCGAATTACACGTATCCATATGCTGGCTGGCACGAGGCATCTCCTTCGATATGGTAGTCAACAGATCCCCTAATGATAAAATAAAAGTAAAATCACTTTCAGTAAATTAAATTATTTATCGCCTAGAATTTAGAGAAAAATAGAAAAACAAAATAGGTAGTAGTAATAAAATATTATCGATAATTTGTCATAGAATAGTTCATTTGTGAGCTACATTCAACTGCCAATACTTTCTCCGATGCTCTTCCGTCAACTTCAACGGCCATTTCCACAATCGGCAACTTATACTTCACTTTTATAACAAAGCGATTTTGCTTATTCGGTCCCAGCGGCGATGGGCGGCGGCGGTCCCAGAAATTATTCGGCGAATCCAAATGATTACAAGCTTCTCGAAGAAGTCGGTTATGGAGCGAGTGCAACAGTTTATAGAGCGATCTATCTTCCTTACAATGAAGTTATCGCAGTCAAGTGCTTGGATCTCGATCGCTGTAACAGCAATCTGGTTTGTCTATATTTCTTCTGCTTTCTGCTCTCTCAGTTTACTGATGGAAATAATTGACTTTGACTTGCGGATTAATTGATTTTTTGCTTTGTGATTTCTAGTATAGAATGATAGATGTTGTTTTAGTTTATCTTTATGGATATAGGTGGTTAGAATTGCAAATTGGCTATAGAGATCATAGAGTCGAAAGGACGTGGCTTCAATTGTGATTTCCTTGTTTGCTTTGACTTGTCATACGTCCGTGTTTTTACTCCTTGTATTTTGTCAGCAGTCAATATAACAAGACTCAATTCTGGTGTCTCCAAGTGATGTGATTGAACAAAGTTACTGATTTTACCCTGCGCACCCAAAAGGGTAGCGGCTGTGGGTTTCTGTCATAAAAAAAAGTCACTGATTTTATATTATTGTTGACCCTGTATTAATTTCACACTGTTGGAGTTCATTGACGAGCCGAGGTTCTTCCCAAAACATCTTCTCTACCTCTTAAGAGGTAGAGGTAAGATTTGCATACACTCTACCCTTCTCATACCCCACTTAGTTGGATTTCACTGGGTATGTCGCTGTTGTTGGTGTTCATTGTCGAGCCGAGTGTCTTTCGAGACAACCTCTCTACCTCCTAGAGGTAATGGTAAGGTTTACGTACATTCTACCCTCCCCGACTCCATGGAGTCGGATTTCACTGGGTACATCATTGTTGTTGGTGCCAATTGGCACTAAATGCGAATGCATGGATAGATATAGAATGAGAGTTAATTTGTGTGTAATCAGATGACAGAGTATTATCAATTAACTGGGTCAAGTCTGAAGTGACAGCTGGTTTTACCTATCAGTAAGGCAGTAACAATAATCAGGTTTGGAAGCTTTAAATTCTTTTCTTGAACTCCTTTTTGATTGCGCTTTTATGTCAAAGATTCTGGTTTGCTAGGTGTTCCGCTGATGATGTATGCATATGAAGTTCTCTTCAAGGGCATAAAAAGAACATATAAGATCTTTGGCTATTTTGAAATGTGATTTGCTCCACGTCTATGGCAATTCATTTCCTAATTTTATTTTTCTTTGTTATTGTTGTTGGGGTTTTTTTTAAAATAGAAATATAATAATATGCGACAAAACTATTTAGCAGGGCAAAAGAAAAGAAAAACAATGCACAGTAATGTAATTTTAGTTGGATCAGATAACAAAGTATCTAAAATGTAAGAGCGACTTGTATTGAGCGATAGATTGGTCGACAATGAAATGGACAACAAAACCAAAACTGTTTCGTAATTACATGTTTGCTGGACGTTATCTGAGAAGCCCGTGGATTCTCTCTACAAGTACCATCACATTATAGTATTCAACATAAAATCACATTATTCCTGTCACCACTAATCCTATTTTATCAGGGGATCGGTAGCTATCAAAATTCAAAGAAGTCCTTTTTTTTTGTTAGCGGATTTCTCATTAAGTTCTTGTTTGACTTGTCGCTAGTTGAACCCCCTGATATTCATCTGTTTGAAGTTATTATTTTCACTAATGAATTCATCTTTGTTTCTTTCTTAATAAAGTAAATACAGATTACGTAAGCAATTAATAGACCCTTTACTATAACCAGCCCGATGAAAATATTTGAGAGGAAGTATCCCTGAAAGTAACCATGACCATCTGTGCTTGGTCTATTTTCGACTTTTCATGCCACCCAACATTTTTGTGCTTCTTTCCACTTGTGATAATATAGTTCATTTTGGAAGGTTGATCGATGCATTCAATGTAAGCACCCACTAAAATTATCAGGTCAGTATTGTCTAAGGCGAAAAACATAGAAAACTGCCAAGTGTTTGCTGGTGTTTTAGCTTTTAACTAAAGATAGAAGCATGAGCTTTAGTGTAGTAAGACTTCGACGAGAAAAAGTAACTTAATATATAAAGAACAGTTATATTGGGCAAATAAGTGAAAAACTACGATTACATAGAATATATAAAGTAGTCATATCAACAAGTTCAAATCTATTACATAGAATATTTAGGGACTAGCTTGTCATATTGCATAGAATAGTTAAGGAGTAAGGACTACTTGTCATATTGCAACTTTGACCTACAATTTTGGATTGAAAATTCTGATAGGGGGAACCGGTTGTGGGTGTCGCTAGATAATTTCATTTCCATGTTGTTACGAAACAATATATTTAGTTGGTGTATGTTCATTTCATGTCATAATAACCTGCGAAACTAATTACCTTTTAAACTTGCTCTACACTCCTATCCAAAAGAAGGAAAGATCCTAATATATTCTCTAATTGGGATCTTATATTTTCACTTATTGATTGGTTAATGTTTTCAGGGGGCCCCAAACCTCCTCCACGTCATGAATTTAAGAGTAACAAATTTAAATATCTATTAATGAATCCCAAATTATTTGGTATCAACTATATGAATCCTCTTTGTTCGTTCAAGTCTATTCTGGCTTATTTTTTAATTTCATTTTAAAGATAAGTTGGAGGTTTTCTTACAACAACATACCTAGTGAAATCCCACTATCTCGTGGAAGTGAGACCGTAACAATTAAACCTTAATTGCAGTATTTGTATCTTTTGAGTCCATAGTGTTCTGTTTTCAGCAAGGTTGCATGCATTGTAAGAAAGTTTAAGCCTTTTGAGAAAATTATTCTCAATGTGATTTTTGGTCCGTCAACTCCTTTTTGAGGAGTAGAAGTGTCAAGGAAGGCTTCTTAATAGTTACAAATGGAGGTGTTATATTATAAGGACTGTATTTTGAAATCTCATTTTTATTTGGGTAGGATTATGCTGCTATTTTGCTATAGGTATTTGAAAAAAATTATTTCTCCACAGGATGACATACGCAGGGAAGCTCAAACTATGAGTTTGATAGACCATCCTAATGTAATAAAGTCATTCTGTTCATTTGTTGTTGAGAACTACCTATGGGTGGTAATGCCCTTCATGGCTGAGGGCTCTTGTCTACATCTCATGAAAATAGCATATCCAGATGGATTCGAAGAATCTGCTATTTGTTCTATGTTGAAGGAAACTCTCAAGGCGTTGGAATATCTCCATCGACATGGGCACATACATCGAGATGTGAAGGTTTGTTAAAACCGATGTTCCCTTGTTTTTGACCCTCAAATTCTGATATTTGTGGTTTCTCTACCACTTTTCTCATCCCAGGCTGGGAATATATTACTGGACACTAATGGGGCAGTAAAGCTGGGCGATTTTGGTGTTTCCGCATGCATGTTTGACAGTGGTGATAGACAGCGGTCTAGGAATACCTTTGTAGGAACTCCGTGCTGGTGAGCATATAGGCATCCTTTCAGTCACTTCCTATCTATAATTGTTTCTATGCAAGTTTTTTCGTGCTCTACATGTCTATCAAGGCATGAACTACTTTTATTTTGTAGGATGGCACCAGAAGTTCTGCAGCCTGGAACTGGATATGATTTTAAGTGAGTTTTCTCTGTCACGGTGTAAGATCTTGATGGTTTCATATGTTATGATGTACATTTTTCATTTAATGGTTGACTGAGAGCTATTTGAGAAAGCTGAAGGCTGAATTCTTTTTGAAATTGTACCATTGAATTACTTTACTGAACTTTTAGTGCTGAAAGGTATTAAGTTTATGCATTTTAATCCTGTCACTGAATTCAAATATGAATTATCCTCTTTAGTATTTTTTTGAAATTAAAACTGAGTGTATTAATTTATCACTAGATAATGCTAGCTTCTTGGACTTAATCAGGTTGTAATGATGAAGCTTATATCATTCATGATATAACATATTCCAAGCATTTTGTTCATGTAATAAGCAACTACGGTTGATTAGAAACTTGTTCTCGGATATGTGGTCTTTCAAACTTTAGTGATAACTAAATTTTGGTTTACTTGAAATTGGTAAAGCAATTTAAGTGGCGCATGGAGTATTACATGATTTTGAGTTTTTGTATAAATAAGTCTTATTTTTTAATGACTTAATCTGGTAATTTTAAGTGCTTAAAACAGTTATCAAACACACTTTTAGATGAGATTCTGAATATTGACATAAAGGTCTACATTTTCTTCTTGTCTAAGTATAATGCTTGTGTACTTATGCAGGGTCTATGAGAGTATTTAGATTATCAATGCTATTGACTCTAATTTTCTTCCTTCTACAGGGCTGACATTTGGTCATTTGGAATAACTGCCCTGGAATTGGCTCATGGTCATGCACCATTTTCAAAGTACCCTCCAATGAAGGTATCTATTCATTTCCAAGAGGGTACAACAACAATACTTTAACTTGGTGCTTGAGTATGCATTATTTAAGTTACCCTCTGTTCTCTCGCCACAGGTACTTCTGATGACAATACAGAATGCCCCTCCTGGACTTGATTATGACAGAGACAAAAAATTCTCTAAGGTAGTAATTCCATTTTTGGAATTATTTCATAAGTAGGTATTAAATACTGGTTTAATTCGACTGTACACACCCCCCCCCCCCCCAAAAAAAAAAAAAAAGAAAGAAAGAAAAGTTAGTCGTATCATTTGCATTTGTACATGGAGATATTTGTATATGTTGATCTGCTACGTGCTTCAATCTTTATTTTGTATCATGTACGAAGAACAAAATGGTTTTTACTTGTCGTAACAGTCATTCAAGGAAATGGTTGCGATGTGTTTGGTGAAAGATCAAACTAAAAGGCCAACTGCTGAGAAGTTGTTGAAGCATTCATTTTTCAAATATGCTAAGCCCCCAGAGCTTTCTGTAAAAAAACTCTTTGCTGACCTGCCACCACTTTGGAATCGAGTTAAAGCTCTACAGGTATTTCATGGTATCGTTGTTCTAGGGTTGCTTAATTTTCCTACTTATCATTGTTTATTGCTGATTGATGAAATTATTGCAGCTTAAAGATGCTGCCCAACTAGCTTTGAAGAGAATGCCTTCTTCCGAGCAGGAAGCATTATCACAGGTTTGTGACAATTGTTTCATCAATGACAGTGTTCATTAGTTTTGAATGGTTATGCTATCTAAGTTCCCGTGCATTTATTTGTTCCATTAGCTGTAATGCTATTCTTCTGTGCGCAAAAATGCCATTCAACTCTTAAATTAGGTTTCCATCGTTAATGAGAAAATGTAATCAGCCTCTCAATATGAATTCCAGATCTTTGGATCTCCATTTTTCTCTTTTGAACTTTGTGCATCCCATGAAAATCAGAGATATCGAATTGGTAGGTGTATAATTGCTATTTATAACTGTCTAATCCATTCTGTTGGTTCTTTATATACTTTTAAAGAATGTTGTACTTTCTATTCCTGTCTTCTTTGGACATGGGGATAGGATGTTGATGACGTTATCTCTGGTTTCAAAAGAAAAAGCAAAAAAGATGGGTGACGATGTACTCAGAATGTTTTGATGTTTTTAGCCCAAAGGATTGCTTCTGATATTGTGTCTATGGCCCTGTTTATATCTAAAAGCAAGTAAATGCATTTTCCATCATCTTTTTCCCTTTTTGCAAGTGTTAATGTTGCTTACGCCAGTCCTTCTCTTTTCACGTTTCTTTATCTGTGGCATGTGAGTGTGAACAAGGTGTGAGTTTCCTTCTTCAAAATCTCCCATCTGTTTTAATATGTTGTTGTTCTTCACAGAGTGAGTACCAACGGGGAGTTAGCGCCTGGAACTTTGATTTGGAGGATTTAAAGCTTCAGGCTTCACTGGTATATATATGAGAGGCGTCTCTTTATATCTGATAAAGACGCTCTTTCACTTTTGCTCCATGAATTTTGCCATCCTAAATTTAATAGTCTCTCGATTTCTGGGGCAGGTACAGGACGATGATGAAATACAAGAAATTAAGGAAGAAGATGATACCATCAAAGCTTATATGAACTACAAGGTCTTTGCCAGTCTTTTCTGTGGTGCTTTAGTCAATTTTCAAGTTACTCAGATCAGCCTTGAACTGTTCTCCTATTTGCAGGAGAAATCTGTTGCCCTACAATATGCTGGAAAATCAACCCCTAGAAAAGATTCTATTGCCAGGTATATTCTTTTTCATTTTGACCAGCCACATAGAGTTTGTCGTAGAAAGATATCAAAATGTAGCTGTTAGTAACTTAGTTTGCTAGAGGGAATGACGCCTTGTTTGAATTTTGAACTTTTTTTAACTTGAGTTCCTTGAACTTTTAGGTGTTAGAACTAGTTAAACCATTTTGGGCCAACTATTATACTCCCACCATTTATTTTTCAAAAGTCATACTTTTTTGGTGCGGAGTTTAAGATGTTAACTTGACATATATATTATATTGATGGAATAAATATCAAATTAGTGATTGTAAAATTAGCATGATACTGAAATATCATGTTGAAGTTCAAAATTTGGATACTTGAACAAATCTTTATCATAGGAAGTTGTGAAAGACTTATTGTATTATGGGATGGTGTCAAACATTTTGAATATCCCGCAATACTAAGCATGTCATACAAATAGAGGTGCAGGCTGTATGTGCTTTCATGCTAAATATTGTTCTTAGAGTCCATATTGATGTACTTAAGTTAGTTTGTTCGTATTTACGTTAAGGGTAGAAGGGTAGAGGGGTGATCCATTATCCACTATGCATCAGTAACCTCAGGTGTTTTTCGGTTCCAAAAAGTAGTTGTCTTATACATAATATCCTCTCTTCTGGAGCGTATTTTTTTTCCTGTGGAATCAAGTGCAAACCAAATATTCTCAATATAATATCTTATCTTCTTCAGAAGATATAAAACATCAGCATATTTTGTGAGAACAGCTCTCTCCTGGGGAGAACATTAATAATAGTTTTGTCATCACCACGAAAATATGATAGTTTAGGTAATGCTTATGCATTGGCTTAGATTATGTGAGCTTTTAGTTAAAATTTTATTTTTGGTCAAGCTATGCCTTGGATTATTATCATCTCAATTTTAGTTTTCGTTGAACATCTTGTGCCCAGTGAGCAAGAAAGTATTGGTGAAGTGCCAGTAGCTGAATACGAGATCAAGAAGGGAAAAGATTTGGAGAGCAGTACACCAGATTCTGATCATTGGGAGAAAAATGGACTGAAGAAGAATGCATCAAAAACAGAGTTGCCACCCCTAACCTCAGACAGGGATGTCTTACCAGCCAAGAGTAGAACTCAAACACCAAAAGCTCGTCAAAGTCAGAGTGGACCACTTATGGCTGGCGCTGTACTTAGTCACTCGGCATCAGAAAGAGTTCGAAGCTCCGAAAGGTTCTGTACGACTCATTGTATTCTTATTCTACTGTATCTCTTACATTGCGCCAAAGAAAAGCATTGCACCGAAACTTTAACTAAGAAGCTTTATTACTTTTCAGGAATCAAATTGCCTTTCTTTTCATATCATTTCAACTGTAATAGGGTGAAAGGAAATTGGTTAGAACTGAATGCTCAAACTTGGTCTCTCTACTAATATGGCAGTCCCCAATTTTTTAAAAATGTTTCTTCATTGGAACAAAACAGATTTCCACTGGAGAAGGAATTCTCACAGGAATTTTGCTCTAAAGTTAGTGTGTTGGATTCATTTTATAGAGGCTAAAATCAGTGTGTAAATCATCCAATAGCATTCTAATGTAGTTCATTGTGCTTTATTTGACCATTTGCATATATGACTGTTTATTTGGACACTGTTATCAATTGAGAACTTTCAGTGAGGCAACTTATGCTGCTCTTGCAGAAGTGAGATTGAAAACCAACAACCAGGAGATAAAGCTCATCCAGTGCGAAGAGCACCCAGCTTTAGTGGGCCTTTAATGCTTCCAAATCGAGCTTCAGGAAATAGTTTATCAGCTCCGATTAAATCATCTGGGGGTATTAATGCTTTCAAGACAAGTTCATTTTTTGCTATTGTGTGTAAGACCCACAATGGTTTATAGAAAAACTCTAGGTGGCATGCTATTAAAGGCTGACTTCTCTTTGCAGTAATGATGATTTTTATTTGTTCAGGATTCAAAGATTCCTTGGATGACAAGTCGAAGCCGAACTTGGTCCAAATAAAAGGCCGTTTCTCTGTAACATCAGAAAATGTAGATCTTGTAAAGGTAAATCATATTTTGTCATTTTCTTTCTTTTAGATCACTATTTGCTAACTTAAATATTTATGTTAGGATATTCCATTATGTACAGTTCCTCGACGATCTTCTCAAGTAAGTGGTTTGGTGTTGCCTTCTCAAAACAACTCAAGTATTTCATTCCTGCTGTATCTTTGACACAAGATTTCTGTGATTCACAGGGATCACCACTTAGGAAGTCTGCTAGTGTTGGAGAATGGCTGGTCGAATCTAAACAAATGGTGTGTGTATTGTCCCTTACTTTACAGCTGTAGTTAAGTCATGTGATTATGTTAAAACTTGAGCTCCACCCTGATGGTGCTATTTTGTCTTAACCAAGAGAAAAAGCAAAGAACTTGTTGTAATACTGCATTTTTCATAAATTTTCAGCCACCCAGTCAACCGCCCAAGGAACTTGGCGTTAATAATGTTCCTGCTTCAGTTCTCATGCCTCACTTACAAAATCTCTTTCAACAGACGTCAATTCAACAGGTAAGGCATCAGTGTATGGTAAAGATGCAAGATCCGTGTCCCCCCTCCCCCCCCACCCACCCAAACGCGCACACAGGAAAAAATACAGAACAAAAACAAGAAAAGAAATGTTAAATTCAGGATTAACTAGTCCGTTTCTATTTCTCGGTTGTTCTAACGCTTAATTTCTACTGCATTTGTTATCAGGATCTCATTGTAAATCTATTGAGTAGCTTGCAACTATCTGAGGCAGGAGATTGTAAGTATGAGGAAGAAATGTCTGATGTCCTTATGTAAAGAAATATGTTCTACCAATAGTAACATGGATTCAGATTTACTTAGATTGAAATTTCTTGTTCTTTCAGCTTCTCAAAATGGGAAGTTATCTCCCTTACAGCGCCCAGAGAGCAATGGAATTGTAAGTACATGTCTTTGCTTTGAAAATTTGCTTAGCTTTAAGACTTTGAGAAAGTGCAAATGTTTACATGGAGCTGTATAAACATGTCTCTTATTGGGAACTTGTCTTTTATCACATGGCAACCATTCATTTTGATGAAGACACTTCCGTTTTACAGGTTGAAGCAGCTGTTTCTGAGAGGGAGAAGCTATTATTAGTCAAAATATCTGAGCTTCAGGCTAGGTCAGTCCACTGTGGACGCAAATCAACTGTGGTGCATTTTTCTCACAGTTCTATGTGGGACTTCTAATTGAAGAACTGATCTTCTCTCTACTTTGCAGGATGATTAATTTGACAGATGAGTTAACTGCAGAAAAATTAAAATACTGGCAGGTGAGTGCACAGTGGTTTCTTTGATGCAAAGGTCTATGTAATATTAATTGAATTGAAGTAAATGAAAAGATAGTAATAGAAGACCAACTGTGTGGAACTACTTTGATGAGGTTTAAAAAACTAGGTCCAAAGTTAAAACAATTGAGGGGATGAACTGGAAAGGTTTATTTATAGCATCCAAGTGTGTTGCTAACAATGGTTTTTCACTGCTACAGTTGCAACAGCGGTTAAATGCCATGTCAAGTTGCGGAGAGGATGGGGACAGAAGAGAGTTGGAATCCTGATGACAATGATACGTTTCATATATAAACACCGTGTATATTCAGGTGTCTATTTGATGTTGCTAGAGCAGATAATTATGATTTTTTTCACACACATATAAATGCCTTGAACAGACGTAATTGTCGTTTGCTTTTGCAGGTTTAAGTATAGGAAGAGGCAGAGTGTAATTATTCTTATGTCACTGAATCATGCACTTGTCCTTGTTGAATAGCTCGTGTGGGAAGAATCCATCTCCAAGAATCAATAAACAAAATAATGAGCGCATAGATAATTTCTTCATTTGTTTGACAAGTAGGTGCTGAAAACAAGCTTCTTGTGCAGATTCACGTCAAGGGATTATTATTTTTATTTAGATATAGAAGATTGTGGAGGGAGGAAGGGCGGGCTCAGCGGGCAGAGACTAGAGAGTGGGAGTGGTGGGTTCAATTTCGAATTTCATTTGTAGATCCTTAGTTTATGATGTAGTCAATATTAAGGTGTAATTTTGTATCATATATGATGATCATGAGATGTGTGTTCAATAAAGCTTTTAGCTTCACAAGCATCCCTCAAGCCTAACATATTTGTGGCCGTTGCCAAATTGCCATTGCATAAATGGAGAGATGGATCTGGTACTGTTGGACCCAATTTATATGTGGACATCATGTCTTCTGTTAGATAGGAATAATTTTATTCTTTTGTTTGGCAAACATAAACGTGATGGGATTACACTGCTGCTGGGTGGGTATGTTGATACTGGTTTGTAAAATAACGTTTGTATTTATGCATGTAACTAATAAATGAAATGAACGAAGTTGGTAGTGTGTTTGGCAGTGGACCCGCTCTCGAAAATGAAAAGCGCCAAACAGGACCCATAAGATATTCATTTTCTCAAGGGGCACTGTTTTCAAAGACGTACAGTATTCACGAATCTTTTTCTAACTAATAGTACTAATTCTATAATCCTAATTCTAACCTAATCTACTTCGCCGGGCACAGATTAGATGCTGCCGTCGCCGTTCTCTATCTCCGCCAATGAAATCTCTCACTTCCACTGCAGCTCTACTTCTTTCTACTTCTCCGCCGTCTTTACGATCTTCTCTCTTACCAAGTCTTCGACCTCTTCTTTATCGAGCTCGCCTCCGCAACAAGCTTAATCTGGTAATTAACTTAATTACTACGTGTTCTAATCTCATTTTAACTTAAAAACCTACCTACATGTACTGGAATCAAAATGAGTTCAATAGAGCTGAAATAGGTTATTGATTTTGTAGAGAAGATTGGGAAATGGAACTTGCCGGGCAGAGTTTGCAAACGATGTGCCTTACGCCGCTGCTATTGGTGCTTGCATTTTGAGCTCGTGGGTTTTCCCGACTACTTACACGGAGGAGGACGATGGTGAATCCACAATTGATTCTGCTGATGCGAGGTTTGCTGTCATGGCAATTATCAGCTTCATTCCGTATTTTAATTGGATGGTGAGATTTTTTCTTAATCATCATTTGTTTTAAATTGGAATATAGGCGTTTAGGGTTGAGGAGCGTGAAGAGTTGTTGTTGTTTGGAACCATTTAGGGGATTCATATAGCTAAGTCCAACTAACTTGGGATTGATTGATTTGCTGGTTTACTTTGTAGAGTTGGGTTTTTGCGTGGTTGGATACTGGGAAACCACGTTATGCAGTTTATGCTCTTGTGTATTTGGCTCCATATTTAAGGTAAGGAGCTCTTAAAACTTTAGTTTTCTAGGTGATGTTTTAATATCATGTCTTGTCACCACCCTGAACGTGCTTTAAGGAATGTATTGAAGTTTGAACTAGCAGAAAGAAAAAAAACACATAGAGTTCTATCTTGTCATCTATATTAACAAGGATCCTTCACGAGTTGTGGTAAATGAAGGATTGTACTCTATTTCCATGAATGACTGCTTATCCTTCTTGATTTCCATGTTAAGCTTCCAACTCTGATATGATTGTAAGATTTAAAGTTTATTGTTGGAAGACAATTACCCCTAATTATTGGACTAGAAAGACTTGTAAAATTTTAAAGTTCACTAACTAGTCTCAGGGTTGGCACAAGGATTTTGACCAAGGAACTTGAAAATATGCAATGAAATGGTGCTAGTGAAGCTTGCCTGTGGGAACCCCTACAGATTTTGAACCACTCTACAAAGACATCCTTTGTTCTTTTTGTCCTTTCTTGGTAACATCAGATTCTCTAGGAATTTGGTATACCCTGCTGCTACAAGTTTAGGCAAAGGCATTATCAGCATTTTTTGATGTTTAGTTGAGGCATTTTGCCTTGATATTTATAACCAAGCATTTCAATCTTATGCTCTTTTATCGTATGCAGCAACAACCTGTCTCTATCTCCTGAAGATAGCTTTCTACCCATTGCTAGCATCCTCTTGTGCATCTTCCACATTCAGGTATATATTTACAGTCTATCTGAAACTCTATAAATTAATTATGCTTGAGGTTCTCTGATATAATCCTGGAAAGCGCAGCTCACAGGGTTTATTGCAAGCAGACTAGAGCATCTAATCGTAGTTTTTGTTTCCGTTTTTGTTTCTTCCAATAGTGGGAGTTATTGAATTCTATTTTTAGTAAATTTTTCCTGTTTCCTTTTCTTTGTAGATTCTACTTAATATATTGTTTAGTAGATTTGGGATTTGCTTTTCCTTGTTTTTACTTATTTCAGTTGTTGATTCGGATAGCGATGTAATAGTTATAAATACTTGCTGGCCTCATAGTTAAGGGGGAGACGGACTATTGCAAATACAAACAAAATTGTGATGTTAGAGATCTTATAGTTAGGATCGAGCTTGAAAACTACTTTAAAGCTTGAAGTCTTCATGATAATTCTTTTCTTCCTTTGATGTGTATATCTTTGGTTATATCTTGTCATTCTATTTAGGGTCAGAGATCCTTTTTTTGCTCTTCAATTCCTTCAGTTATTTGTATAATTCTATTTCATTATTTAGTTTATCACTCCGCTTTGTGTATCCTGAATTGTATCATCCTCATTGAAAGTTTCATATTGTTCCAGCTGGAAGCATTCCAAAAAGATGGAAACTTTCAGGTATTAGATAAATTTACGGAGACTGGAACTTCAATTGCTGGGAAGAAAGATGTAAGAATGTCAGAAAAGGTATAGACCGTGTGAAGCACTTATTGACAAATGTAAATGATTTAGAAGTTTATCATTCCTATCTAATTTTTCAAATTGTCATGAAGGAGGAAACATACGATCTTAAGAAGTTGTCTTCAGCAGATGAGAAAAGGAGTTGGGAAATTTCTAGAAGACCTGAAAATCGTGAGCACTTGAATGAAGATGGAGAAGATCCTACTTCAAGGAAGCATTAATTTTACCTGTTTAAGGCTGAGTTTTGACGGGTCTAATGCCAATCCTTGGAAGGAGCACAATCATATGCTGGTGTGTAACTGTGAAAGTAGTTCACTGACCAAACAATAAGCATCTTCTGTACACAACGGATTGATCTTATCGTTCTATGATTCAACTCTACACCAAATATCTGAATTGTCTCTTATCAAAATTTCGACCAGGGCCTACTATGTTTTTGCAGTTGTAGAATAATGACTGCCTTATCTGTAAGAGTGTACTGTGGGTAACACCCCTCATGCTGTTTCTCTTCCTGAGTTCTATGTATCAATTGTAGTTTGTTTTCTCAGAATTTTCACGTTGAGCAGAGGTTCATGCTGTATTGGCAGGTGTGAGCTCATAAATTGTGTACCATCCTGAAGAATTTTCGTCAGTGCAGGCAGAACATTATTTATCACAATTTCATATTCTGAAATGAGGTTTTATGTGTGATACGTGATGGTGTTAATGAACTAAAGTTGTTTGTGCTAGGTCAATAGAGAAGTTAGAAATGTGGGCAAGAGTTGTTGTAGGATCCAGATCTTGATTTAAATCTTCGCATTCACGAGCTACTAATATTTTGTTTTTGATCAAAATATCTTTCACCTTTTGAAGTGAAGTAAAGTGAAACAGTTTAATGGTCCCCTTTTTGTTCACACTTGGTATTATACCAAAGTAACGAATATTAGACATGTAAGTAGAATTATTTTTATTTTTCGTTTAATTTAATACAAATTTAGCCCCACTTTCCTTTTCTAAACGCAGCGGCCTACCTGGCAATTGGCCTCAACTCAACAAAGTTTTGTCAGTTAAAACTTTAACCATAAAAGAAGAAGACGAAGAAACCCTAAAAAGAGCTTCAATGGCGGGAAGCAGTAGTGGGAAGCTGATACAAGACCTTATATTGTGCGCTGCAAGCGCAGCATTAAGCATGGCTGTGTTCTTTGTTGGGCTTCGTCATCTCGACCCGAATCGCGAAGCTTCTAAGAAAGCTATTGAATCCCGCAAACACCTCTCCAAACGCTTAGGTCGCACTCTTATTTACACCACTCCCTATGAGGTATACACATCTAATTTATTTTTGACAAAAACGAAATTTTCAATAGAAATGTTTAGATTAATTAAGGCTTGCAGGATATGATAACTGGGGATGTTGTGAATCCAGACCACATAGATGTGGAATTTGATTCGATTGGGGGGCTGGATGGTATTAAGGAAACTTTGTTTCAGCTGGCCATTTTACCTCTGCGAAGGCCGGAATTGTTTTGTCATGGAAAATTGCTTGGTCCAATGAAAGGGGTTCTATTGTATGGACCACCTGGGACAGGGAAGACGATGCTTGCTAAAGCCATTGCCAAAGAGTCTGGTGCTGTGTTCATAAATGTCAAAGTTTCTACTCTAATGAGCAAGTGGTTTGGTGACGCCCAAAAGCTCGGTGAGTCTTTCACATTTCCTTTGCATAGCTAAGTTTGTTAGCTTTCTAATTTTGTTTTAATTGAAGGAGCTATTCCAATTTGCCTTTACAGTTCCATGTGGCACTGAAAGGAAGAAAACCGAAAAACTTAGGAGCTTTTGCAGGGTTTAGGTTTAGCATGCAACATGCTATCTTCCTTCATAAGTGATTGCTAACAATTGCAGCTAATTCTATAGTGGGAAGGAAGAAGAAGAAGAAACTGGATAAGACTAGACTGCACCTTTATTTTCATACTATGTTGGCATTTACTAGCTTTAATGTCCAATTTTCCATAATAAGCATATGACCTTTGTTTCCCTCTTCTTTTTTCTATTTGGCAGTTGCTGCTGTTTTTAGCTTGGCCTACAAGCTCCAGCCAGCTATAATATTCATTGATGAAGTTGACAGTTTTTTGGGCCAGCGTCGTTCAACAGAGAATGAAATGCTGACTAGCATGAAAACTGAGTTCATGGCTTTATGGGATGGTTTTACTACTGATCGTGAGTGTAACAATCTGCATTTGGTTTCCATTTTGCCTTAACAAGTCCTGTGAATAGCTAGTTTCTTTTTGTCCAACTGCTCTTCATTGTCAAATTCATTTATAATTCTAGCTTTACCCATGGAAATTAAACCAATTTTTGTATTTGCACATTTGTGTCTTCTTTGTTTGAATATTTCTGTAGCATCCATTCATGGTGTTTTAAAAGTAAGCTACATACATAATTTAAAATGTTATTTTTGATTGATAAACAATTCTGTTTCAGTAGTTTACATACTACCTTTATGCTGTAGGACACAGACATATTTAGCTGCACTGGTAGCATGTCTTACTTTAGTACGTTATAACTCATCCCTGGTTCGACATGACATGCCATCCCCTTTTGCCTCCATGCTTTTTATATGAATAGCTTGCAGAAAATGTGGCCATGAAACTGATCTCTCCACTCTCCACTCTCAAACTCATCTGTTCTAAAGAAACTTAGGAAGTCTCTTTTGTTAAGCTTTCATTTTGACTAACATAATAGTCATGGATGAATGATATAGCACTTCTAAATATGTTGTTTGATGAATGCCATACCAGATATGAATTATGAGTGACAAGTAAATGAAATTTCCTTCTGTGCAGAGAATGCTAGAGTAATGGTCCTGGCAGCAACCAATCGCCCAAGTGACCTTGATGAGGCAATAATTAGACGCTTTTCTCAGGCATGTGAGATTGGAAAACCTTCTCTTAGTGATAGAACAAAGATTCTGAAGGTAGTTTTGAAGGGTGAGAGAATCGAAGATAACATTGATTTTGATAGACTTGCTGGCTTGTGTGAGGGATACACTGGTTCAGACATTCTTGAAGCCTGCAAGCAAGCTGCCTTTATTCCTCTTGGGGAGTATTTGCAAGATGAGAAGAAAGCAGAGCAATCACAGGTGGCTCTCTCTCCCTCTAGATCAAATATCTGTGCATTTTGTTCTGACTTGTAGAAAAAGACATGGTAACTCCTCAGTTACAGGCACCAAGACCATTGTCTCAGTCTGATATAGAGAGAGCAGTGGCTGAATCAAAGAGGACCAGGGTTTCTGCTAAGAAACCAACTATTGTGAGCTTTCGGTTGGATGATTATGAGGTTCTCACTTATTCTTTTAGGTTATATCAAAATGTAAAGTCTGTTTGACAGATCATTGGTGTCTTTTCTTCAAATAACAATATATTTTTCATACTTTCAGGATTTAGACTGAGACTGGCTCCAGTTGATGACACACTTGACATCCGTTGAAGATATCATTCTTTAGGCGTGGCCCAGCCCTTTTTGAATCTCAATGCTCTAACCTGTTTAGGAATTGGAAGATATATAGGTCATTTAACTTGCATTGTTTCAATGTTGTAAATACCATGAACAAGTAAGTAGTCATTGTTACAAGGTTCAGTTTAAATTTCTCCTCCACGAGCGTTTAGCTGCAGCACACTCATGTGGACGCATCCCCATAGTTTTTTTGAAGACTATATCATGTAATATTGTTTGTTATTATAAAGGAATTGTCTTTGGAAATACCCCAATCATAGCTATTCCAGATAACTTGAATGACAGAAAGATACTCGAAGTGCAGCTTTATCCCTTCTGAAACTAGTCTCCTGTGACTGACCTGACAATATTTTACTGAATTTATGGATAATTGCAGTGAATGGCGCTTTTCAAGTATAATTCTATCTAAGCAATTGTTAGAGAGTTAATTTACTGGGTCTCTGTATATACACTCAGAAGTAATAAATAGGCAACAAGATGTTTAGCTTTTATCCGTCTCTGAAATTGATCTATCAATGGGAAAAGGGCTCAAAATCCTCAGCTTAAAGCATAAATCCAGGCCAACTCCAGCAAAAAGGAAGATCAAAAGATTCTCCGAGACATAGACTGCGCCATCAAGAGCATGGGACCAGAAGCTGGCTGCATCCAACTCCAATGGTGGTCCACCTCCAAGTGTAGCAAGGCCTGCATTGAATGCAATAGAATCTTTTTAACCTTAAAAAAACAAATTATCGCAGAAACTCGTTTTGGAAAGAACAGGATCATATGTACAGACAAAAAATCCAGAATACTTCAATTTATCCCAAGGTAGTAAGATGGATGGAACTGAATATGTGTGCATCGATAGCAACGAAACAAGCATCCAAACTCAGCAAGGAATAACCTTGAGATTATTGTTTCTCAGCACATTGAACCCGCAATCTAGCCAATCAATTACTACGCCAATTGAACCCTTCATTTTGGTATGTATGCCTTGCGTAGCCCCATAATGAACCCTTGATGCTATAAAATCCTCAAGACTTTGACCTACTCCTTCCTATTCCAAAAAATTACACAAGAATATGGAAGGAGAAAGGCGACACATTACAATACCTAGCATGAGAGTATAATACCTTTGACAACGCCAAATGCTGCAGATGTTCCTGACTTGAGTTGAAAATTATCGAAGTCTCTTCTTACAGCATAGCGGAAGGTTACACCAAACAAAGCACAACTAATAAATGTGATTGACAGAGGGAGTATTAGCTCAGAACTGCTGGAGATACGACTTAAGAAAATGGGAAGTCCTGCAAGTGTGCCAACAATTGCAGAAAGTGAAGCTGCTTTTACGGATTCTACTCTTTCCTCATCTCTATTCACTACATCTCCGTCTGTTGGATCTCTCTTTCTAGCATCACCACTAACGTTGAGGGAACGCTCAGCTTCTTCAATCATTGCTCTTGCTTCTAAAATATCTTTCTGGCATTCTGCAATCTTCAATTGCATCAACCAATCAGTACCTTAACTATTAGAGAGGACAAAAAGTTGATCAAGAAAAGCTCCAATGACGTCTTTAGAACATCTGAAATACTAAGAACAATGTAATCATTCTTGAGACGTTTGGACACTTGAAGCACCCTCCTTTTGTAAGGTGCTAAAACATTTCAATCAATCATTCAACTATGCTCAATCCCAAAGTAATAGATATCAGTTCTAAAAATCCTTTTGTGTTCATTATGCTCTATTTACACAATGATCAAGGGCCGGGGGACAAGGTTCCTTAACGGTTTCCTGAAGTTCGACATTCTGTAAGTCTCACTTTATCCAACACGAGAACACAAGGGGTTAAAACATGATTTTTGTAAATCTGGACAGAGTTTGCTTCAGAGTCCCCTTTGCCCGGGTATGCCTTAGTAAGAAGTTCGTTTACAATCCCTTAAGACAATGCATTAGTTTTTTTTGAGCATATAATCAAGTAACTCTATTATGGTCTCGAAAATTCATAGAATTTACATCTACAGACTACTATAAAGCCTCCAAGTATTTCAAATCATTGCTCTGGATTTTACCATGGTTAAGCAATTGCAAATTTGCAATTCAAAACAATCTATGCATAATGACAAAAATGTAGGATCCAATAATATTCCCAGTCAATATAAAAAGAATATCCAAAACAAAGTTCTCCCTTTCTCTCAATATATAGCTAGAATATGATACTATACATACTGAGATAACAGCATAACATTGAACAGCAGAGGGCTACCTATGCCCAAATGCATTGATTCACTTGTTCCTTTGTAAATAGAGTTATACAGTCATATTGCGCATATGTTTACTCAATCGAATTGTTATGACTAGACGAAACAATTGAAGTCCGAGTAAGAAGGGATAATAAAGATTTAATTTTTCATAGCGTTCGAGTCAGCTTTCACGCCCCTAAACTAATTCTACGCCATACCTATCTCCCACCAACAACGCGTACCAAATAACTCTATCCAATCAACCACAGTTACCATATAACTTTATCCATCACAGCTAAGACAGAAGTAAAGAAATCACATACTAGTATTTTTGTGTCTGTTGAGATTTATACCTGACACCTGATCGCAAATGTCTGTTTACTTTTCGTAACATGTGTACATAAATTATATATTAAACCAACAATTCAGCTTAATCCTTCAAATATATAAAACATACCTCAGAAGTTCTAGTTTCAAGCTGGGTGATATAATCCTTTAGCAATTTAGCCTCCAATTCTTGTCTTTCAATTTCAGCAAGTTCTTTCTTTGCCATTTCTACTCTCAGCGTTGCTTTCTCCAACCCATCAAGTAAAACCCTATTTTCTTCTCTCTTCAAAAGTTCCTCTACTCTTTCGTCCACTATACCAGTCAATGCATCCTTCAAATTCCCCATTTCACCATTTTCCGAGCTATTACTGCAATTTATGCTTAGAAATTTTGCCTGCCCTGAAAATGGAGCTGTGCTTGAGAAATTAATTGGGGGAAATGCTCTTCTGCTGAAGAGGATTTTTGGATATGGAAGTAATGAGGAAATTGATGTGCTCTTCATACTCAGCTTTTCTTCTTATCCTCTTGATTCTTCAAAAATGAAAATTGATACAATTATCTTTTTAATTTATTGGAATGTGTACAAGATATAATTTTTTTTTTTTTGAAGAAAATTCAATATTTACTCTATTCCTATGCTATCCCTTCATAATTGATGTATAAATAAGATAGGAAAAAACTCAAATATCTCCCTACCTTTGAGAAAGGTTTATTTATGTCAATCTATTAAAAATTTAGCTCATTTATGTTATTTTTATTTGATAATATTATGTCATTATTTATTAACTGAAATGATATATATAAGTGTCAAATTTTTAACAAATGACATAGATAAGTTTTTTTTTTCAAAGTTTGATGACATAATTGAGTCTTATCTCGTTATAAATAATTTAATTAATGTCGTGGTTGAATCAGCAATGATAGCCAACTCATTTGGGTTATGAAGGAGTATGGCGTTAAAAGAATCTAACAACCACCAAATCATCCTGATTGGTATCCAACCTTTTTCATGTCAAATGAAGGCCAAGTAGTGTCAATGTTTGGAGCAACTTCCATGATATACAATTCAAAAGATGACTCAGTTGTATATTCAGATGTTACTAACTGTTGTGTGCAATTCTACATTGGAAGTCTAGTTTGTCCATTTTCAATGGAAGAGACACAGAATGCAGCAAAGGAAGTTTGTATCAAAACAATTGAGTTAGAAATAACTTGTAAGAGTAGTTTCTTTTCAATTTTTGTTTGTTATTTCAAATACACGCACATGGGAAGGATATCTTTAAACTATATTGCTTCTGAACTAGTTTGGTGCTAATAGCTACATGTAAAAACGAGAGAGTGTGTGTAGATTCAAGTGCAAGCTTTTGTTAACTTTGATATTTGAACTAGAATTGTTCCTACTCGACAATAGAATATAAAAAAACTGGAATCCATTGGAATATGTACCAAATGTATTTCTGATAGTTGAATCTACAAGGAGCTTGGATAGATTGTTGACTATACTTTTCCCAGATTGGAAGAGTGTGGTCATGTTGTATTATTTTTCAATGATTTTTCTTTCCCGTCCTCTGCTTTGAACTTCTTTTGCAGGTTAGACGTCTAAAAGGCTGTCAATGACCAACCACAAGAGTTTGGAAAGGAAACTGTTGGCCAGCTTATCTTTTGCAGTTCTTAAGTTAGTTTCACATAGATTCCAAACAATATTCGCGGAAGCCAAGATTGGCTGTTATTTGATTCTTGTGAGTAGCAGCCTAGCCTAACTGCATTTATCACATTGATGATGCACCAACATTTACTTATCTTGTTTCTTCCTGTTCCCCATATTGTTGAGTTGGAGGAAGTGGCTGCGCTTTAATTTGGTTTAGTGGGATACAAGTATGTTATGGGTTTTATGAACTCTATAGCTTTAGCTGCAGCTACTTTGACGAATTCTCGATAAAATTCTCCAACTGAAGTTGACTCAACAACCAATGATGTACTGTTTTAAAGAAAATGGGATTTACACAAATGCAAATTTATGGTTGATATTCACAATTCAATAAACAACAGGGCAACCCTCTATAACAATGCCTCTAGCTGTTGGACAAGCAGCATAAGGACATCCATCAAGATCATTTCCCCACCAGTTAATAGTTATGTTCTCCAAGCCCAAACACAGATATATAAGAACTGCCATAAATGCCAAACCAGCATCAAGTGCACCCGAAAGAACGTAGTTATGTCGTTGCCACCAATCTGGTCTATATCGATAAACAACAAAGCCAGACAAGAACCCAACGATGATCCAGGTTGTGTAGTTCACAGCAGTGGCTGGTGGCATCATCCCTGTTGCTCCTATTAGCACTGGCATGTTAATCAGTTTGATCCATTCTTGCTTAGGAAATGCCCTCGCTGCTAACCACACAAGTACCGGTGCTATCGCGCCAAATAAGAAGAACCAATTCACCATCCCATAAGTTCCCAAGTCTCCGAAAATCCTTCTTGGTGCAATCAAACCCCAAATCACTGATGCATCATAAAACACATGATCCGAAGGACAAGTCCACACCGTGTTGGACAACGTCTTGTCGCATATGTCTGGAATCGTTTCCATTAACCACCACGCTGTTCCCAAATACACAAACCCTGCTATTAGAGTACCTACTACCTGCAGTGTCCATTTTCTACTATTGTAAATACGTAAGAGAATCATCTATATTATCCATTATAGCGAGTAGCTTACCTGAGCCATAAACATTATTCTTGGAGGAATTTTCATGTAATGGCCAAGCTTGAAGTCTTGGAGGAAAGTTATAGCTTGAGTCATACTAATGTAACCATAGACCTTGAAGCACATGTTAGCGACCGGATATCCTGGATAAAGGTATCCTATGATATATTCCGTGATGACATTCAACCCTGGTGTCTGCAATGTTCAAAAATCATATATATAAGTAATTAAGTGACTTTTCTGTTACAGATAGTTGATTGATCCTTGTTACCTGGTTGGTAATGGCGGTGATGATTCCTATAGGAAGGGTAAAGAAAAAGGCAATGACACAAGCTAGAATAACTCCCCACCAAGGTAACTGAAGTTGCTCATTGTAATATTCACAAGCAAAGATAGTGAGTGTAATGTTGGCGACAAGAATGCACCAAAACCACCACTCAGGTACTTGGTTATACTTGCTCATTAGTCTAGTGTGTATGTCCATTTTCTGATCTTTGAAGCTTGATTTGCTCTGCTCCCATATCTCCCTGCAATCCATAAAACTCGTTATAACATTACTTTCTCTTTTTTTTCATGTATAACTACTCTTATTTCTTACCTTCCGTGAAATAAGAGAACATGCATGACAGTAGCACTGAGAGCAGCAAAGCCAACTCCATAAGTTACCGCGAAGAATGTACTAAGATAAAGATGTCCTTGTCGCTCGTAGGCATCAACGTCAAGATGGAAATTAGAGTCAATTATACTTGATATGTTGTAAACTTGGCCATTGGAAGTGAACATTTCGTCAGAGAAAATTGGGAATGTTTTGGCTTTGAAGATATCTAACCAGTAACATATTGGAGTCAAAACATACATAACAAATATGAATCCAGCAGCAACATTAGCTGTAGCAAACCATGGGCTAGCTAATGGGCTTCCAAGGTAGGACGAAATAGAGGACCAATCAAGGCCTATAGCTCCAATTCCAAGCCCCTTTAGGCCCGAACCTAGTTGTTGGGCAAACACAGATTTGGGAAAGATCCAACATATCCATGACAAAGATGTCAACATTGAAAAGAGATATCCAGGGAAAATGTAGTATGCAAAACTGCAGATAAAGGCTACTATAAAGAACTGAGTACGCGTTAGCCCTCCTTTACAACGTTCTTCTTTCTCGTGTAAAGCCCTGCAAATGAAGGAAGCTCTATGTTAAAACTAACAAGCGCTGACAGATGTATGTGAATTTGGCAATCAATTCCTGTGAAGCAGAGTAGTCCCCTATGGGACATCCTATGGTTATAACTTGAATCACAGTGTTACGAGTTTGAATCTACAATTCAGTTCACTAATTTGTGGCAATTATACGAAAAGTGGATAAAAGTTTAATCTTGAGAGGAATTATTACATTACTATAGAATAAAAACATGAATCTTTTTTAGGTGAAAGGATCCTCCATTACTATTACTCTGTTTTCAAGAAAAACAAAATTGATATATATCTAATTACCTAACATAATGAAATTTCCATATAAAATATCTTCTAAAATTATTGATTTTTCACCTAATTCCCAAAGATATTATTTTCAAAAACAAAAGCAACCTGTGGGATCGCTGTCGTATTTATCAGCCGCAACCTACCAAAAATAATAATAGTGATCCGTCTAAATACTCTTGAAACTATTTAGCAGAAATTTATCTTGTATAAAAATTATTTTTTTCTCCTTGAACTTTTCGACAAAGAGGTTTGAAAATTATTTTACAAAACTTACCTGAATAATGAGACTTGGACAAGATTGGAAGGCCACCACATGGCTGCTGGCTCAACCAAGTACTTTCTGAAAATTCCAGCCCATCCAAATCCCAACACCTACCATTTAAAATATCTTATTAACAAAGTTTAAGTTATATACGTCATCGTCGTCAGTTAGTCGTTACGATTAATTACCTGTGTTGTGATGATAACAATAAGAGAAACAAAGAAGGTAATGTCTTTCTTATAAAAGACTTTAACAGCAGTGACAACATGAATAGCATAAACAGTTCCAGCACCAGAATTTGCAAAAATGGTGATGAGGACATGTTCTTTAACATTAAAAGGGCCTGGATTTAAACTGAATTCCCATTTAGATCCTTGCAAAAATACCCTTTTTGTTATCTTTGCAGCCATAAGTTGACCCAAAGGAACCACAGCTATTTGAGCTGAAATTGCTGTAATTGTCAATGGCTCTGTTCTGTACCAAAAGAATTGGTTCAGAAATGATAACAAAACACAAGAAACTGTCCCTAAAAACCACATTCGAAAAGTTAAAACAGGTAATGAAGGATCATCAGTTGTTGGAACAGTAAGAGCAACTTGTTCGACAGGAGAATTTTCATCTTCATCATCCTTGTGGACTTTAACATTAGAGCTTGATGCAATGCCATGATCAAAATTGGATACTACAAAACAGAGAGAGATTTCAGTTTTGGATCTGAAATACACCTTTCGGATCCTTTCATAAATGTTGTTACAACGTGTGAGAACTGATTCGTTTTTTTAGGATCTAATATCGACATTTTTAAAGAATTAAATTGTGTTGGAGAAAAAAGAGTCTTACACAGAGGAGTCTTGATTTCTGATGCAGATTCTTCCATTGGTTGAATTTTTTTCTTTTTTCTTTTTTGTATGTGACAAATGATATGTATGAATTATTACCTCTTACCTATATATTTGCATTCAAATTTTGGAGAATCTTTTTTTTTTTGTTTCTGTATTATTGGATTAGGTGAATGCTTGAATAGTACAGAGAGAGAGAAGAGCCAATGGAAAATGGTGGTTTAGATTCATTAGAATTTGCATTTAAACGTGGAAGAATCTGTCTACCTAACACGTAACACGATAACGGGCTGTGAAAATAATTTTTTTTATAGAAATACATTACTATACAGATCAAGCAACTTTAACTTTAAAAATTCATTTTTAATCATTAATTAACTAAATTATAATCATGCACATGTTTAGATCATATATATAAAAAATAAATTGAAATAGGAAGAATAATTTACTACGTTGATACTCAAATAGATGATTTGAAGAACGGTAGTATCTTTTCTTTGAAAAGATCCATGAAGGTGACATTTTTTCTTCACAACTAAAAAACAAAAAAGTTACAAGTAGGTACACTGTTATTTGGATCAAGTTCTGCCACGTCATAATGCTTCAACATAATTCATAATTTTGATGATATAATCAGTTTAATATCAAAAATTGAACACATCTTTATGAATTTGCTTTTAATTATATCTTGTCTATATATGCATGTGATTATGACCGCTGTGGTCCATCATAATTACTTACCCAACTTGTATTTTGTTTTATTTTTGTGACGTGAAAACGATCACCTAAATAAAAAATTTTAAAACTATATAGTATATACGCATATAGACAAAAGTCGAATTGACTTAACGAACATAGATAGACATTTGAGTAGTATTCGGGAGATGTGTGTACTCAAAAAACTAGCCACTTTTATTTTTCAATCTTATAATTTGAAAATAACTGTATGCTATAATTTCAAATTTCATATAAAAAAAATCTACGACAATATCTTGAAATTTCAATAACATAAATAAAAACTGTTATTTATCGAACGTGTACTATTCAGAATTTTCATTAACATTATTTTTATAAAGACTTATCAGAACAAAGGAAAAATTACGATCATTTATTTATATTAGTCAGTCAACTATGCATAAGATCAAGATGGATCGACCAAATGAGTTTTGTTTTCTATGATCGATTAAGTTCGATTCATCTTACATTAATAATGTTTATGTTGAACGTCAAAGTAATTGTAATCTTAGTCATGTGCATTAAGACTTGAAATGCATTCAATTTTATCGTCACTTAAGCCTTAAGGTGTGGTAAAGTCTATTCAATATAAAAAAAATTCTGTTCTTCAGTTGCAATGTGTAAAACACTTCACTTTTTATTGGATTTGTAGTTCTTGATTGTTGAATTTTATCGTTTTTTATTTTATTGTTTTCAATAATCCATCTAAGTATATTGTTTATTATTTTTCAATTATCACTCTCTCTGTTGTACATGGATATGGTGCACTTTCTTTGAGAAACAGCCTCAAGGTTTGGTATGCTTTTGTTGTATGTTCCCGTTGAGCAACTCACAAGTCAAAAGAAAACACCAAGGCTCCACTAGGAGCATGTATACAAACAATTCACTTCATTGACACTGTTAGGTGGTTTGATAAAGAATGAAGTAAAACCAAAATACGTACCAAACAGTAGCTCTAAAACAAAATTGAACAAGCTAAGTACATATTTTATTTTTACCAGTCCACTTCTTTCTAGCATTTTCAATTGCCTCCTCTCTCATTCTCAAGAGTTCACGACAAGATTGTTGATACTGCATATCAATGGCATCAAGTTCCGACTTCAGATCGTGCAATTGATTTTTGTCATTTGCCCCGTTGATAAGAGAGTTAGAACTGAAATCATTAGATATGACATTCAGCAAGCTATCAGAGGAGATCCCTGAAGTTTTGGTGGTACAATCACTCATTACAGCATCACCTAGACTCCCCTTACTGTTGCTTTGAGTGTGGACATTGATGTTATCTGACTCATTGCCAAGAGACCTTAAAACGTTGTTATACTCCACATCTGAGGTTGATGCTATCCCTTGATTCAAAGATGTAATGCCTTCACAGACAATAGGATCTTCGATTATCAAAGTTGAATCATCGGATAAGTTATTCACTGCAGACAAACTCCCAAAAGAATATTTCTGGATTGTTGAGAGTTTGAAAATGAAGTCGGTAATCAATTCAGCTATTGTTGCCACATCGTCATTCAACAACTCAAGCTCCTCTGCCATCTCACTAGCTATTGACATCACAGTGTCAGCATCAATACAATATACAAAGTGCACATGCCTGATCCGACCTGTTAAAAATAGAGAAAAGAGTCAAACATTTGCTTGCAAATACTCCATGTATTATTCTGTAAGAATGATCAAATACCAGCCAATTCAGCTATTCGCAGTGAAAACACAATTGAACGATCATCATGCTTGTCACCTTGTAACCTAAATTCGTTTCTCCCATTTCGTCTCACGATTTCTAGATTAGAAAAATGAGGAGATGCAGTCTTGCTTTCTATGGACATGCCACTGTGCATCTTTTGTGCAAGGTCTACATCCATGAAAATCGACTTTGGCAAGCTTTGTGCTTCAGGCACAAAATTTGTGGGCTGCAAATGATCACATGCGGGGGTTTTCAAGCTCTCAGATGAAAGAAACGGGTCTTCCAAAAGTTCAGCTGCACTCAATCTTACTGATACTGGGGCCAAACATTTCTCGACAAATTGTTTTACATGAGGATCTGCTACTTTTGCTAAAGACGCTGGCTTTATTCCCTGAAATCAAATATTTTCCTTAGCATTGCAATTATTTTCAAGTAGAATAAAGTAACAGTAAAAGCCCAAAACAACTAAAACTCACCGACGTGACTTTCTTATAAATTTGTGCTTGATTTCTACACTCATTATATGGATATTCACATGTTATTAGCTCCAAGATGCACATGCCAAAAGAATAAATGTCAACAAGTTCATTATATTCTTCATCATATAGCTCAGGCGCCATAAATTCAGGGGTACCTGATAAAGAGAAAACACAAAGAATGGCAAGAGGGGTTAACAATTAGTTTTGATGGAGACAAAACAGTAAGTCTAAGTCAAATAACTACCAATAACACTTCGAACAGTAGGTTGCTCCATAATTGTCGCCAATCCAAGATCTCCAAGTTTAACTTCTCCATGGTTTCCATTGATGAATATATTGTCACATTTCAAGTCTCTATGTATAACCGGTGGATTGTGACTATGGAGATAATGTAAACCTTGGAGAATTTGTCTAGCCCAATGTTTAATGGCTTTAGTGTCAACCGTCTTATGCTTTGTCCGATAGCTAAGAGGGAGAGAATGCAAAAGATGTAAGAAAAAGAAGATCTGGAGGTTGCATGAAAGATAAATAAGAAGGGCAAATATGAAAGAAATATAGTACTCACTGCCTTAAGCTTCCTGAACTAAATAATTCGGTGATCATATTAATACTTTTGTTCACATCGTCCACCCATGAAGTATATAATTTTATAACGTTCTCATTCTTCAACATTTTCAACAAGTGAACCTCGGAATATGTTCTCTCCAAATGTTCAGGCGACTGCAAAGCATCATCTATGCAAATTTGATTCCAGGCAACTTCTATTCCATCAATATTGTCAAATGCCTTATAGCTACATATGAAAAGATTTGAAAATCGCTAAAAACTTGAAAATGAATAATGATGATGAGGTAAGACTTCAAACGCAAAAAATAAAAGGAGATGGGTGTCGGAGCCATACACAGTCTTAAATGCTCCACTTCCCAAGATTTCACTATACTGGAGGAAGAGAAACAAAAAGAAGGTGACAATACCACCAAAACCCACAAAATTACACAAATGAAACAGAAACAAAATTAATATCATATGATAACCAATCACAATCATGTCTCAAAATTAAATTTTGAGTTTATAACATCGTTGACGATCTTTCTTCCTTTTATAAAGATTTTGAAGCTTTTTCTGACCTAAAGTAAACACTTCATGAACCTCTCAACTCTCTTCATAGGTGCTTGAAGAACCCTTTGCAGAAAGGCAAGCATAAGGAATAACAATAGCAATACACTCACCCTTCGTGTTTTTTTTAATGACCATTCGTGACTGTCCACCAAGGCTTAGACAAATGGAAGAATCACCTAGTTATTTTATCTAACAAGTGCTTCTGAATTTATCTCATCTTTTAAGAATTTTATTTTTGCTTTGTTGATTAATAAACCTTACAGTGCTTTATAGCAATATCACATATGGGGTTCTCCATTCTTAGAGAGATTCAACTTCCTCACGTGTGCGCAAGCAAGCTTGCAAATAATTCATGTGATCACTCTACGTTATTTATTAAACTGGTTTATGCTTGTAGCTACCCCAGGGGGAATACGTGTAATAGCCCCACAGGGAACTCCTGAAATCTCATGACTCTCAACCACTTCATTGACGACTACACCACTCCCTTGAATGCAATGCGCTCACCCTTTGTATGGGATAAGCCCTTTTTAACAAGACTCACTTTCAAATCAAATGATACAACTACCACAATTTTCTAGCATTAACTTATAAAATGAAATGAACAATAGTACAACAAGCGGGACCTACAGTTGTGTTATCAGATAATCCTAAAAATAGAAACTTGGCAAGTATACATAGAGAAGAGAAAAAAAACACAGAAATTACCCGAATATATCTCTCGTCTGGTGACACTTCAACAATTTCAGGTTCATCTAATTTCACTTTTTCAAACCAAGAACAGGCAGAATTCATCTCTCCACACCCAGAAACAAAAAAAAATAACACAAAAAAAGAAGTAAACCTAGAGAAGAAGAAAATTAATGAAATCAAAGAAAAGGTTCAGAAAATGCTTCACAGGCGACAGAATAGGAATCAATAACTCTTCCAAATCGGAATTGGAATTGAAAAAGCTCAGCTTTCAGCAAAATTAAACCGGAAAAATTGAGAACCCCCATTTGAAGAATTCAACTGATTAACAATCGGACACAGTATTGAAACGCATATAGCTAATTAGGGCAAACAAATCTCAAAATCCCTAAAAAATCATAGTTTGTTAATAGAGAATTTAGGGGAATGGAGAAGAGAGAAGCAGCTGGAAAAATGGCAGTTTTTGAGTTAAAGGGTTAATAATTTGTCAACTTCAAATAATCAACTTGCTAATCGCCGTTGATTTAACATCTAATTAGCCACGTATTACAATGTTAAACGTAATTAGTGTCTAAAACTTATATGTTTATAAACAAATTGGTACTTTTGAATAACAGGGTTTCGTGGTGTAGTTGGTTATCACGTCAGTCTAACACACTGAAGGTCTCCGGTTCGAGTCCGGGCGAAGCCATTTTTGTACTTTTTTCTTTCTCCAAGCTTTGCCTGCTTGTGTCTTAGACTAATCTCATTGCTACATTTTGTTAACATTCAGGCATCATCAATTCCACTCCAAGCTTTGCCTGCTTGCGTCTTAGACTAATCTCATTGCTACATTTTGTTAACTTTCAGGCATCATCAAGCAGCAAAGTTATTTTTGCCAAATCGGGCGCTTGTTTTGATATATAATCAATCAATTTCAATTGGTATTCTTTTCAACAATAACTTACATGTATTTGTTGGATGGCTTGTTCTCATTCTTAATTGTTAGATATGAGTAACATTTCTCGGTGATTTTCACTCCAAGACAGACAAATCTATACTTACCCACTCTTGGTGTTTATATAAACCAGACGTATGTGATTGGTTGGTGTTAACATTTCGGTGTGGACAAGTTTTTATAGAATTGACACACTACTGATAAATCATGATAAATGCAATCAAAAGTTGGCACCTGAATCCATTTGCAATCTGGAGTTCCATGTGAATATAACGATAATCTGCTAGACCAAGTGATCATTCATTTACAGCCAATTACAATTGAACTATATATGTATTCAATTATCTATTAACAGAAACTTAACGTTAAAGCAGTAGAAAATTATTTAACAAGGGTACAATACACAAAACTGCATCTAATTGAATTCATTGCCCAGTTCTAATTCACATACAACCATTTTCAACAAAAGTTATCAACTCTAGCACAAGACAGCAATCGTTCTCATGAGTTCAACTCAACAAAAAGGCTGGCCTGAGGGTGTAATCCAGCATCTTTCAACGACAGAGCGAGCTTCTCTGAGCCATAGACTGTACGAGGGAAGTTGGACACGAGACTGTACTTTTCAACCTCTAGGCATCCAAGAGAATCAACATAGTCATACAGAGATTGTATAGTTGTACTACATTGAAATCTTCTCTCTTTGCGCTCACCAGTAGGAAACCTTACCAAAACCTGCAGGATACAAGAAACCAACAAAGAATTTAATCATCTGAAAAGTAGCAATTTCTACTGCATTTTTAATGTGTATTTGACTCGCAAGTTTTCTCGTTGCTTACTCAAAACCAATAGAAACAACCTTGTATCTAGCATTATGACATAGACGGATGCACGTTTAAATAAAAGAGACATGAACAAGATGATTACTTGAGTAACATCGGGACCCTTTGCAGGTTCAGGGCCCAGTGACTGTAATTTCTCCTCGCGCATTTTAGCCAATGCAGCTTCTCTTTCAGCAGCTTCACGAGCTGCTCTTTCACGAGCCTCTTCTTCCTCCTTTCTTTTCCTTTCAGCTTCAGCAGCTTCCCTTTCCTGCCGCTCTTGCTCTTCTTGCCTCTGACGCTCTCTAGCCTGGTATAGGACGAACAGTTCAGCAGCACACAAATTACTTTGTACCCTTTCTCAAAATTGAACTGCTAAAGCCTATTTTAAAACCTAAAACTACATACCTGATCAGCCTCTAGTGCAGCACGATAAGCAGCATCCTGCTCCTCTCTTAGTCTAATATTATTTCTCCTTTCTTCTGCTTCAAGCCTGGCAGAAACAAGCACAGGTGCACTTTCCTCGAGCACCCTTTGAAGTGCAGTAAGCAGTTCATCAGGAGATTTTGGCCCCTCAACCTGCAAAGTGCTCATCAGACTATGATATACAAAAAGCCATCCAAGTAAAGGAGAGGTCAATCAAGCAGCTTTAATAGAAAAAGGCAGGCCCGTAAGTTCGCTTCTACACTAAACATTAGATAGTATCTGGTATGAATTTGCAGTTCTTTTGGTATATAACAAGGAAAATAGAACTTTAATTAGCTTTTCACAACAAAAGGCACAAGCCTCAATATCTAGCTTATGGTAGATAGCTAAGAAGGATTAAGACAAAAGAAAAGGGCAGATCTAACTTAAAACCGCAGAAAAATCTGTATGTGATATGTACCCACTGAATGACAAAACATTTCCTATTAATCAAATCGACTAGGCCAAACAATGAAGCACAAAATTAAACAGGGCCAAAAGCTAACCGGTGTTAATCAATGTAAGGTCTTTTAAGATAGTTGCTAGAGACAGAAAGAGATATCCCCAGACCACACTCGAAAGGGGTGTTTAGTTTCAAAACTATAGCTTCTAACATCATGAACATGTACCGATAACAGAAGACAAGGAAGCGAAAAAAACTGAGCTTGCAAGAACAGTGACACGTAAAAGAGAATTAGGGGTTGACCCAAAAAAAAGGAAGAGAATTGAGGATAATGTTGTCTGCAAGAGGTAACCAGCCTGCCTCTAAAGACAATCATATTATTCATACCAATGCACACTCTTTTAACTTAACAAAAAATACTAGAACATTGTTCCAAAATAATGATTTTTTTGTGACAGTTACTTTTTCCCTTTTCTTTAAGGTGTCAAGTTTGTAGAAGCCAGCAGATATTAACCAGATTACTGCTTTATACATATATACCCTGATCTTTTCAACTTTTTTTTTAAGAATGGAACAGCCCTGATTTTTATTTCTTTTGTAAGTATACGTGCACTGATATCTATGCAGGAAGCGCAAGGTTTGACTCTGGATAGGAAAAAGGTGACATAGAGTCATAGGATCAGCCACATTTCTCTCTATATGATCCAAGGTTATAATTAAGTAACAAAAAGAGGGACAAAACATCCATAAGCCATCAACATCTAAATCTCTGATATCATCTTAGATAAGCATACAACAATTATATACACCCAAGACACACTATAAGTCTACATAATTTGAAAGAAACTTCCAGATACTTACAAGTATAACAGTATGACGAAGTTAAAACAAATAGCCAGAAAAACCTACTTGGAGTAAATAAGCAATTATATCATCTTATATCCCATAATCAATTTGATCCTCTTGAACTAACCAACGTTGCTAACAAAAAGTCTCTCATTTCCTCATATGGACTTCATTATTAATGACATAAGAAACAGTCGATATGCATTGTGTGTAAGCAAATACATCCTAGGCTTCTAGCCAATCCATTAGGCTAAAAACAGAACAAAGTTCAGGCCTGACCGATAGAGGCTTGAGTGCTTGACAAACTCAAGAGCATCTCATGCAAAATTAGGTACGTCAACAAACTGGTTAATGTCATCATTTCTTTGTCCCAGTCCAATATTGTCGACCAAAGTCCTTAAATAAAGTCATGCAATCCATAAAAAAAATCATATTTTCACATGCATTGTCTTGTGATATGTCATATGGGTTCTTCTATACAGGGTTAACCAATATAAAAGACTGTTAACAAGTTATAGAGGCCTTTATCACACTAAAAAGCTACAGATGCTTGAACTTGTGGAAGGAATAGTTTCAAGGATTTACTTCTCAAGAAATCCCAAGTTTATCCAGATGATTCTGCTGACTACTTTGAGTTAGTGATCCCTATACGGTCTAGAATTTATATTTTCCAACACGTAATATAAAGCTAGTCTCTAACTAAATAAAGCAACTTCTAGTTCTGGATAACTGCACCATATTATACAGCAATATAAAACAAAACACTCATATAACTTTTTGTTTACCTGCTGAAGCAGAGCAATCCTTTGGTTTGTCGCAGCCATTACAACAGCACAAAAAGGAAACCTTGATGCCTTCAAGCTATTACTCATCTTGAAACCCTCACTAGCTCTAATACTCCCGCCCCAAGCAACAAAATTCTCATTGATAAATGCTACCAATGCTTCATTACACAAAGTCCTTTCACAAAACACAGGGGTATCTGGATGCTCAGGCGAATGTAAATACACAAAAAACAGCTTGAACTCATGCCTAGACCTCTGCAAAGCATCCATAAAACCTTCAGCAATAAAACTCGGCCTAATACTCCCAAAATCCCTATCAAAACTATCCACGAAACTCATTGCCTCCGCTGCTGATGCAGTTACAGATACCAAAGGTGAAGAGGATTCACTATTTCGCCCCAAATTGAAACCGATCATTCTCAACGAATACGAAAGTACACCACCTGCCGCCCATACACCCAACCCCACAGCACCTGAAATCAATCCTAGACTGCCAGAAATGATGGAGAAGGGGAGAGTAATAATCTTCCAAGCTAATCCCGGCGGTCCGCCGCTGCCACCGGCAACGAGCCCAGTTTCTGCCGGTGGTTGATTCGTGCTCGTTGGTGGTGTATCGGAGGTGGTGGGTTCGGATGCATACTCAGTAGCAGGATGGTGATTTTGCGAGGTAAAAACAGAGATCGCCAGTTCGAGATCCCAGCCATGGGCGGCGAGGATCTCAGTGCACAAATCGGTGTCTTCCACCCCGGTGATCGCTTGAAAATATGCTATCTTATCGGCTACATCACCCATTTTTTCCGATTCCTCTACAATTTTCCGGTGAAAGTTTTTGCTTGTTATGTGTTCATTAAGAATTTTCCGATGATTGCTCTCTAACTGTTCTATGAAATGACAATAAAAGAAAATGGACTGGGTTTTATCAGTTCATTGATTCTAATTTATAGCCAGAAATGGGCTCTGACTAACTCGAAATTACAAATCTGCCATTTCACAAGACTGCAATTATAGTATTTGATTTTTAGTTTTCCCAAACATTTAAATATTAAATTGATTTAATTTAGCTGTAATGATTAATCAAATTTACAAATATTCTCACTAGCGACAACTACTCCATTATTCATTATTAACTTTGCCACCAATTTTTAAGGAGCAATATGGAGAATGACAATCATACTACGATATGCTCCCTTGAATAATGAGTTTAATATATCTATAGTTCACAAAGACAAACAAAATCATAAATTATCTTTTCATTTGTATACAAAACTAAACAAAGTAATAAGGTAGATAAGTAAATTATCTCTTTTCCATATAAGCTTTTGCTTTTCTTCTCTTAAATTGTTTCAGTGGCCCATGAAAAAGTTCCAAAGAGAAAGTGAATAAAATAATTCAGGCAATTATACAAAGTCAAAACTCAGTGATCTGAACTTAACATTTTTGCAAGCATCACTGATCTTGTGTTATCTGCTGCAGCTTGTCATGCAGAAGGAACAGACAGTTATTCAACCTCCTTAATCAGAGGCCTGCCCTCACTCTGTACTTTCGTCATTTTTGGAACACTTGTTTTACTCCCTACGAATTCAACTAGTCGGCTCTTCTCTGCCTCGACAATGGCTGCTATGGAAGACCATGCTTCTTTTGGCTGCTCGTGAGCCCAACACATGATAAAATAAACCTTCCTTTCTGCAGACTTGAGCTTCGTTTTCATTTCAGAACTTTTGGACTTGCAGTACTTCTCCGACTTCAAATCCTTCTCTGCGTGTTGGATTAGTCTCCTTAGATCACAAAGCAGGCAAACTACGGCTGGAGTATCAAGATGAAGAAGGGTTATTGTGTCGTTGATTAGCCCCAATGCGAATTGCAGGCCCCCCGTGTGTCTGAAGGCTGATGAGCATGTTTGCTCCATGCAGTGGGATAGAGCTTCCAGGACTGTCTCTGGCTGCCCCCCTTGACCAAGAACAGAAGAGACGCTCAACAAAACTGTGGCTGATCCTACGGGATCTGATTGCCAGTCACCATTGTAGAGGCGAAGAGTAAAGCAATAACTGTACATGATGTCAACAAGGTGAACAGCCAGTAAAGGGGATGGCCCAGCTGCACTGAGCTTTCTAACCGAGGGTAATGGAGAGTCAGGGCCAAGTGGAATGTCATGCAAAGGGTCACTTCCTATTCTGTCTTCCGAAGACACAGCTGTATCCTCCTTCACAAGCGGCTGGACCAGTTGAGTTCCATCCTGACCAAGAGATATGTACTTGGCAGAAGGCTTCGACCACCATGGCTCCCAGGGCTTAATCAATTTGCTCAACTCACCTGAGGCAACAGCCCTTTGGAAATGTTTCTTTTCTTCAGCAGATAAATCTTCAAAACTTATCTGGTTTCCTGCATACAAAAGGAAGCCACCACCACAACCCACCCGCAAAAAAAAGAAGAAGAAATTAGCTTGAAGGGAACCCAAAGAACCAAGAGGAGAAAACATAGCATCAAAATCTGAAATTTCAGGAACATACCAGATAGAACTTTTTGAATTGTTTCCTCAGACAACGGGGAATCTGATGTAACAAGATCAATAAGGGAAAGTTATGGTTAAGAATTGCAGAGATAAAAAACGCAAGTCATGTTGTCCTCTATAATGCATGTAACGTCAGTTCAATAATTTCATTAGTTTCGTGAAAGGTAATGTGAGTATAAGATTCATTCATACAACCACATTGCAAAGCAACAGGATTGATGATACATGGATACAGCAAGAATCCACTGAAACAAAATTTGTTGAGCAAATCAAACATCCTTATTGTGAAGTACAAGAAAAGTTGTATCAATGAATTATTTTTTAAAAAAATTGTAGAAAACAAAAACAAGATTCATATTACTCCTCTTTACACGATATTAATTAATGAAATGCGATTCTGTGGAAACGCATCAAGCAGGAATGGATTCATTATTGCAGACAACAAAACAATGCTTACCATCTTCATCCATGATGTCTGCTTCATCTTCTGAGTGGAATCGTTTAAGTATGTCTAGCATTTTCTGCTTACTTCCATCATTTGGTTGCAAATGCTGTAGTTCCTCCATGACATTCTCTCTCATAAAGGATTCGGTGCAACGAAGACTATGAGACTGCCACCAATATCATTAAGAAAAATCAGGGACGATGGTTCAATAGATTCTCCACAATATATGGGACTTATAGCCATCACATGCTAACAATAACAACTTTCGGCATAGGTAGATTTCAGAAGAAAAAAAAGGAAGTGCAAAAGATCATAGTTTCCAGCTTCACTTAGAAGAAGCCATTTTTCGCTTACCTTGTAACAAGGCAGAGAGCAATAACGGGTATTACATCGAGGGCAGGTATACTGCGAAAATTGCTTTTGACAACTGCACAAAAAGTAAGCATTGCTGTTATTATAGCCACTCACAATTTTGATAGACAAACAACTTGCTAAGAAGAAATTATCAGATTTTCAATTTCCCCATTATATTGAATAAGCAAGGGAAAAAAATACGATAGGAATCAGTGGATACACAATTTTTCTTTTGGTCTTTCCAAGATTACCTCAGAAAACCTTAAGCTCATGCGAATTTTTTGCTAGCTTTTTGGCGCAAACTGGTTATCATAAATGATGTAGATTCCATTAGAGAAATGATGGGAGATTTGCACAATCTGAAACTTTTGATGAGACTTCTCATGTGCAGCATTGGTAGAATGTAAAATAGGCAGGTCACAATAGTAAATGATAATGAAGTCAACATATTCGTCTTAGTGAAAACTTCTCATACGCTCAGAATGTAGAATAGGAAGAAACTAAAGAATAGATGAACTATGTGGGTGAAACTTCCATGTTCATGAGTTCAATTCCAGGAATTGATCCCCTTTCACCTGAAAAATGTTTCAACCTTCACATATCCAACAGTGAAGGAAAAAATATTTGCCTCAATATCATAGGAGGAAAGTATTAGGTTTCTAATTTGGATCTTTAAGGGAGACAATGGAATACCCCAAACAATGAGGATTTAACTTGAAATTGTACAGTATCGTGTTCAATTTTCAGATGGACTCTTCATCAATAAAAAAATCAGATGGACTATTCACTAACGTGTCTGATAATCACTTCGATCCCTCTAAGCCTACCTGCGTCCATAATTGTGCAAGCATTGTACATTTATAAGATAGGCATCATATAGCCGCTCCTAAATCCCAAAAATGGTGGTAACGCAAACAAAGTGACCAAAGTACACCAAATTCTGTTCAACTTTGTCTAAAGTTCATGTATAACAATCCATCTTTTAATTTCATTGTCATCTGAAAGAACTACAATCATTTCTCTATATCAACATGCAAATAGAGAAAAAAGAAACTGTGACAAATCACAAATGGCATAACCCACAAATCGCAACTCTCAACACAAGCTAAATGTCAGGAAGATGCAAAGAAGGCCTCAACAAATCAATCAATCAACTACCCCTCAACCCCAAATAAGTTGGGGTCATCAATATGAATTCTCTTTCTAAAAAAGAATTCACTTCAAAATTCAGACCTCGACATCCTATTGCCATGCTATTTCACGATTAATATTCCGCTCTATTCGTCCATTTCACATTAGCCACTCCTAAAGAGTGGAGTGTAAATGTGTAATGAAAGCAAACTACAATTACTCAAGCATGCGTTGCTAAGTCCATTTAGCTGTAAGTTACTTCTAGTTTCTAATTTGAGCATGACAAGCCAAAAAAACCAATATTGATAACATCCCAATTGAGTGTTTAAGCAGAAAACTCAAAAACTTGCTGAAAACTGAAAAATTGAATCAATTAAAGAAAACAATAAAGCATAAAAGAACTAATATATTGAAATCAAAGCTAAAAAATTAACAATACTTACACCCGACATATTATACGAGACGACGAGTTCAGCTCAGACGAACTTGAAACTCCCTCCGATGTTATAATTTCGTCGGCCATGGCAAAAAGTAAAGCAATTAATTAAGAGAAAAAGATCAAAACCTTGAAAGCTGTAGCTTTTTTACTTGAGAAAAAAAAATCCAACAATCTCTCTAGAAAACCCGCGAAGGTTTTTTTTTGTTTTTCATATAAAGAAGAAGACGACGAACTTCCTTTTTCTTTCTCGGAGCTCCAGTGGGTACCTGAATGGGCTCAAAGGTATTGGGCCAAAGTTCACAATTTTAAGAGGCTCAATTTAGGGAAAATTGTATATAATGACAAATTGATAAATCAAATTAAATGTTATAATCATACTTTGATTTAATTGTATCGTGTAGAAAACTGTTTGTCATGCACGTCTCTCCCTTAAGCTCTCGCTCACCACTTCCCTCTCTCGTTCCATCTCTCGCTCGCTCCCTCTCACTTTTATACAGACACAAGTGTATAAAATGTATTTGTGTTTGTATAAACCGAGAAAATTTATATATATATATACTTGTTCCCCTCTCCCCTCTCTCCTCTCTCCCAGATCTCTCTCAACACTCTCGCCTCTATCGCTTATACAAACGAAATGTATAAATTGCGTTTCCGTTTGCATAAAGCGAGAGAAAATTGTATATACACATGCAAATACATATATCTTCGTCCTATACACTTATAATTATACAATATAAATATTCCCCTGCCCAATTTTCTTTTATCTTTCTCTCTTTCTCGTTTTATACATACACAAATTATACAATTGATTTGTATACAACTGCTTTCTTTTGTATATGTATAGCGAATTATACAATTAGTTTCATTCTATATGTATAGCGAATTATATATATTAATGTTTGCTATTGAGCGCAATTATGCAAACTTTGATATAGCATACAAATATGAATTTTGTGTTTGCTATATGTGAAAGTTGGCCGTTTTGCCATAGATTTCCTAATGAGGAAAAATTTGGCAAATAGTGTTTCTCCGTACAATTTGTCATTATTTGGTAAATATTTTTGGCAAATATCCAAATTCCCAAATACTAGTTTTTTCTAGTATTTGGGTCAAATCTCATTACTTGGGATATTTTGAAAATTGAAATTTTACCCTAACCTTTTATCTATTACTAAAAACACCCTATATAGTAGTGTTTGTGTTGTATTACATAATTTATTAGGTGAACACCAAAGTAGTAATGATATGGTTATTGAAGAAAATGATGAAAATTTAGCTCAGAATAACAAAGTCATGTGTTTGTTTACTTCACGATGTATGAAATGGTAAAATTCCACCCAAATAATATTTAAAAATTTATGGTCAAACGCTAGGCAGAAGAGACATTCAAACCTTTTCTAAAAGGTCCATACATCAATAGGACCTCATTGGTAAGTGCTACAAGAATTAGACATTGAAATAAAGTAGAAACTATATCAAATGGACAATTAGGAAATTTGATATATTAGTACAACAAGAGCTAGCAATTGGTAACCTGAACATAGCTAGACATATGAAATCAACAGTAAGGTTCCGCTAGTTTATGATATTCTTGATGACTGGTTTGTTCTGTTTGATTATCATATCAGCATCCTCAAGTTTGAATTTTGCCAATTTTGATAATTCTTCAACACCATCAACAACCCCTTCGATCCTCGTGGCAATTTCGATCACTAAAGAAGCAAATGTTGCAGTTGGTATGATTTCAACAAGAGGGATAACATTAGTACTACTGGTTCTTATAACTGGCTTTTCTTGATCATTCTTTGGCTGTATAAAAAGCAATCCTGAAAGTTGTTCCATCAGAGTTTCTAGTTCTTGAATCGCGTTACTCTTTTCTTGTAGTAAGATATCCATCCTGGAGGATTTTCTCATTGTTTTCATGTTTAAAGCTAACTCTTTCAGTATCTCACTTGTACTTGAACTTACTTGTTGGCAAGTGTTAGTAAGCTCATTCTTTAACAACTCAGAAGCCTATAACACAATGAAATTTTTTGCCTTTTAGTTAGTTAAAGAGTTTGTATAATTTTTTAGTAGAATTAAGAATTTAGCCGACCTGATCTTTTTGATTGATGCAGCTTGTAAGTGCCTCAATGCAACAGGCACAACTACGCATTGACGCGCTGATCTTAAGGTACTTTCCCCATGGATGTTGAAAGTTGAAAAGTCCATGAGCAGGCTCCCATCTAGCAAAGTTGGCCTAGCAGATAATTCCATGTTATATCAGTAAAATTTGAAGTTGTTTTGGGGTTATTTGGATCAATTTTGAAGCAAAAAATGAGTCGGTGCCACAAATCCACGCACTACCTTTGGAAGATCTGACACTCACCCAACGGTATTTTAAAGAGTCCGAGTAACATAGCTTATATTGATATTGGCAAAAACTTACCATTGTCTCTTCAGAGGCCTTTGAATTCAACACACACTTGAAAGCTAGCATTTTTTTAGTATTTGTTGTTGTGTCTTCACTGTCGCTAAAAAATTCAGCTACACAACCTAAAAGGACAATTGAGGATCAACTTTAAAAACAATATATGATGAAATTTTGTTACTGATATCCAAATTTTAGGCAAGAAATACTTACAATCTAAGGACTCTGCTAGCTTTTCCAAGTTACTAATGACAAGTTTATGGAGCTCTTCACCAGCCCATATGGGAAATATGAGAATGCTTGTAATAACACACAAGGAAGCACCGATGATGATCGTTGATACTCTCTCGTGAGCCATGTTCAACAAATTTGCAACACGATATCCAGATATTGAAACCAATGTGAAAGTCAGAATGAAGATCATAGTGCCATAATCATACCGTGCTTTCACTGCAGGAATGAACCTTGTGAAAGTTGCTGCTGAGGCTAAATCGAGTGAAGAAAGAAAAAAATTAGTAACAGATAATCCAGGTCCTATATGTACAAAGATCACTCACCTAATATGAAAATTATCCCTAGGTAGCTCCGACTCTTAAAAAATGTGGATGTGTGCATGTCAGATCCTCACAAAGTAGAGCGGTAGTATTTTTGGAGAGTCCAAACAACATAGTCATATCCTATATGCAAAAAGTAATTTTTATTTACAAACATCACTCACCTAATATGAAAATAGAAACTCCCATAATTATAGGCTCAAATCTTTTGCCTGATTGATTAGCAATCCAATGGATCCCTATTGCAAGAAATCCAGCACAAAAAGTACCAGTAGCTCTGTTTAAGCATTTGTATAGTGTTGCTCCTGCAATTTTCTTATAACTCTTAGCCTACAAAAAAGTGTAAAAAATTCAAACTACTTGCTACTTACCCACAGTGTACTCAAAAACCACAACAACAGTCATAACAGCCCACATTGCAGTTCCTCCAACACCATTATACAAAGGTCTCATATAATAGAACAACGATACAACGCATAGAGCTATTCCAACTTTAAGACAATGGATCACCTTTCTTGGTTCATTCTTTCCTATGTTCCATGATTTCTCCAAAAATCTCATGACTATCAAGATCAAATTTTTCAAGAATCGTTCAAATGAAAGGTACATTCTTGTAACTAGGCTCGATTCTGGTGCCAAATTTTCGGACGAGCCATCAGCCATCCTGATCCTCCATTCTGCATTGTTGATTGCATTCATGTTAATGCAATATATATAGAAAAATAAACAAGAGTACTTGTACAATATATTGTGAATGTTACTTCTTTATATAAAGATGTAAAACTTTGGCCACATAATTAATTTAAAGATATTCAAATACTATTGGAGTAGGTCATGACTCAGTTGCAGTTTATATAAAGCAGTAAGTTTTATAAGAAAAAGTTTGTTCCAAAATATCAGGTTTAAGAAAAACCACAAGTACCATTACAGTTTGGCTGATAAGTGGTAAAAATAAACAATTAATTTCATAAAAACTAAATGTCATCAGTTTGGGTTTTATTAAAACAGCTGGTGGTCACTAACTAATACTTACTTTAAAGTATGGTTTAGGTCATCTCACTGTCTAATTATAGTAATCCTTTATGATTAGTGCTTCTCCCATCAGAATCCTCTAATATCAGTTTTTTACATTTAGCTTATGTAGCAAGGTCATTTTGTTTATGCTTATACAGTTTATAGTCTTTTTCTGATATCTTAGTTTTAGTGTCCTATTGTTGTAGTCTGATCTATGTTAGTAATTTTTAGTTAATTCTTGTTGTATGTGCGAACAGAAGTTCCATATTGATAGCCGAAAAGGTTGAGAAACTATATATAAGGGTGTGAGGCCTTATGGGAAAAACGGTGCTGACTTGACACAAAGCGGACAATATCACACCATGTCAACAGTATCTTTGGACTGATCTAGCCCCCGGACAATTGAAATCAGAGGTCGGGACGAGTATGGAGAAGGCAAATGATGGTGTGGGTCTTGGTTTACTTAACCCTTATGAACTTAGAGATGCACACAAAGAAGCTAAGCTAGTTGCAGGCTTCAGTTGCCATAAAATACTCCAATGATGTGTGTCACACAGTGAATCTCAAAAATTGATCTGTGGATCGTGGTGATTGGACACATGGAACTTAGTTCAAGGGGAGATATCGGGTGTGTGAATAAAAGTTTCACATTGATATCTGAAAAGATTGAAAAGCTACGTATAAAATGTATAAGGCCTTTTAAGGAAAATCGCGTTGACTTAGCCCAAAGCAAGGCACAGAGTTATCGAATGCTTGTATTAGTGGTGGGCACTTAGTGGAATAATAAGTATATTTACTCTAATAGAATATTCTGTGATGAATCAAAAACCCTTTCGGTATTGGGGGTTCTACCAAAATTAGGCCACAAATGACTTGATGTATGTTAGTTAAATAACATAATATGGCTTTTATAATTCAGGTTTCAATTGGTTTCTTCTGCTTTTAACTTTGAAATGGAACATCACTTATTATTTTCACTTATTTGAAAAAAATATCAATAGTTTGTCTTTCTTCAAGTAAGTTTCAAAAATATTACACCTGTCCTTTTCCAGCATCAGTATTAAAATAGCTGTTAGAGGATTCGTGTGTCATTATTTCATTAGTGGAACATAACCATGAACTATTTGATAGCCAGTGGCACACAGTTCGAAACTATGTAGATAATGAGTCCGCTCCTTTATGCTTCTCAATACCATGTTTTTGTTTGTGGTATAGTTCGTACTCGTGAAATGCACCTAACCACAAATCACAAGCTACGCTCTTATCATTAGACCAAAACTCTGGTAAGGCATAACCATAAACCATCAAGTCTCAAAATTTGTTTACTTTCACTATGTGCAGACCTAAACTGACTCCTCTGTACCAAGTTAAAGCTTTTACATGAGTTTTGAGTCTCACAGCCACATATATAAAGAGAAAAAGTATTTTCACGCACTTCATTTAGACGAGGTGGTTCGATTACTACAAAATTATAGACTGCAGTGAAATGAAACCAGCACTTTTTGAAGAACCAAGAAGATAAACAAAGATCCTGATGGAGGTTCAGCAAGGTGATGATGGTCCTTATATGTCAAGCAAAGACTAATGTAATAACATTTCTCAGTAATTCATGTTTCATAGTTAGTTACAGAAGAAACAACAGAAATTGGAAAAGTAAAATCAGAAAGTAACCTTAAACTACCTAGCTAGTCAGTCAGCTTCAACATATAAACAAACTATGCAAGAGAGAAGAAGATATTTCTTTGGTGTTCCAAGGGCGGTAAAAAGGAGCAATCTTGAAAAGAGAAAAACTCTTTGAGACACCTTCCTCTCAATATGCTCCTTCGCGTGTTCTATGACACCACAAACAAATCCAGGAAGTTGTTTGCAAAAACGCCTATGCACCCCAACAAGTTTACTTCACTAGGCATTCAAGGCGAAATCAGAAAATGACACATTTCCTTGTCTGGAAGTGTCAGCTAGCTAGTTGTCCTTCTAAAAAGAATAGAAACTGCAATTTTTGCTATCTTACACATCGGATCGTTTCAGGTAAGCAGCCAGATATCGGCACAGCAGAGTTTGGACAATCATTTATTAGAGTATTCCTTCCACCGGATGTATACTGAAGCTGATTATTCAGACCAACTTTACTAGCACTTGTCAAGTGTAAAAGTTGAACAAGAGATGAAAAAATCTCGTGTCTTGTTACTAGCCGGTTACCCTGCATGGAGAATTGGAATATTAAAATGATGAAAACAGCTCAAAGGAGAAGTGAAGTGACTTATTTATTGATGCCGTTTTCCAGTCAAGTATTTACCTCAGCCTCAACAACAAAGTGTGCCCACATCTTTGTCTCGCGTGACTGCATCACTCCCTTCAATATGTTCAAGCCAAAGCCTCGGATTATATCTACCATCTCCAGAAAGAAGCCTTGTTCATTGTAGAGTATCTGAGCAAAAGAGTACACATAGTATCATATGTTAGATAAAGTTTCTATCAAGACTTGACTAAATGACTAGATTTATCGGCAACAAAAAACCATTACTTACTTCTATAAGCATTTGACCAGGTGTACTAAGGTCCTCAACTATCAGCGGACAAACCATTGTTTGATCGCCAATTTCACATGCCCATGTAACTCCATTACCATTAGACTTGGAGTTTAACCGAGTTTCTGAGTCCTGCTAAATGATAAACATGTTATAAATTAGTACTGAGAAGCATGTCTATTTTTCTAACAACTAAAACAAGTTAAATCAATCAAAGTGTTTGATTATTACCTTCAAACTTTCAGCCTTTTTGAGTCCTTCAGCATGTTTAGTGACACCTTGCAAGAAAAGCAAGTGCTTTACCGTTCTGTGTAATAAGCGATCAATGCTCATCTGCCATAGAAACAACTTAAATATGAGTTCTTCGTAGAAATACTAAGTGCAGAAGCACCTTCCATGAACATTAATATATACTCAAACTTGGTCTCCACTTAAAACTAAACACTCTAACTCGTCCCCACTATATCTGGTGCACACTCAACGCTGACATGACACATAAATTTTGGAGGTGTCTAGATGTGCATACTCAATGTTGGAGTGCTTATTTGCCAGTTGAAGCCAAGCTCAAGTGAATGTTTATATATTACACCTAAGAAAAAAACATAGTGAGTTTGGAGACAATACCTTCTCCCCATTAGGGATAAGCCCTCGCAACTCAGATAGACGTTCATAGATCAGCTGCCGGTCTTTAGGAATAGGCCGAGTTCCTGGTTTAGCCTTCTTCTTGGTAGGCTTTGAGGATTTTTCATTGCCTCTGCAATTATTGATGCTGCATCTGTCTCCAATTAATGTACTTGCATCCAATTTTGTGATGATCTCACTTTTGGCTTCAAGGTTGCTTGTCCTATCTAGACCACATTCAGGCTGCACCAACTTTGCATTCTTATCAAAGTTAGAAAAACCAAGGGGCTTTTGAAGATAATTGCATTCTGAAGAACTTCCAACTCTTCTTCTCTTATTTGTTTCTGACAACTGTCCGTCGGAAAAAGATCCAGCAAATGAATAAGAGCTGCTCAAGGCACCATCCAGAAACTGGTCTAGTCCCAGTTTGGAGAATAACCTGTTAGCTGGCCTGGATCTGAGTTCATTAGCATTACTATAGGTCCATTCAGAGTTGGAAGTGCTAACAACAGGGTTCGAAACATCACCCCAGTTACATGGTTTTTTAGAATCATGTTTAACTCCAACCAAATTAGTCATTTTCTCAATGGCAGACATGTTTGAACAGTTTGCTTTTTCAACAGTTTCAAAGGCGTTGGTGATAGAACTTTGAATCGAAACAGAAGCATCACTGTCTGAATTGAACCTAAACTGTTCATTTATACCAGCAGAGGCTGAGATGATACCCGTCGTATCTAATATGTTATCACTGATAGTACTAACTGCTCCATCATTCCTCTGGTTGATGGGACATTGGACAATGTATCCATTTAGAGGGCCAGTAGTATCCTCATTTGCAAGTACTCCAAATCCACCTAAGGAACCAAATGTTGTGTTGTCATGAAAGCTTTGAGTTGCACCTGTGCCATATTCAAATTGGTTTATCCCCGTGGGAAGGACATAACTGAAATCTTGTATGCTCATATCTGATGGGAGATCTTCCCAGGTTGACGTCAAACAGGAATCGTGGAAGCTGGTAAACAAACCAGCAGATGGGAACATTGCTTGCTGTAGTTGAGTATCAAATTGGCTGCTGCAATTATTGAACTGATTCACATCCTGAAACTGGTTTTCACTCAAAAATGCTGTAGCTACATCAGAATTCATAATCTGACTTTCCGCATTGCATGTTACCGATTGAATGAGATTTTCTAGAAAATGAGATTCCTTCATCAAACTTTCATTGTTTGCAGTTGGAAAAACAGTGGAATTCACAAAATGCAGATTCTCGCAGCTTGATGAAGTCGGTGATCCTCCTATCCCCTGGAAAAGTGTTCTTGCTTGCTCCACAAAACATGTGCTCTCTTGAAGCTGCAGAAAACATAAACGAATAAGTACACATTAAAAATTGTTTGAGCAAGGACTTGAAGCAATCAGAGTTTGATGATGCGATCCCATGGTCTGATCAGTAAAGGAATACTCAAGATGCTATGCCAACATCTTGAGCATTCAGTTACTTAAGATATACAGCAGTACGTGCATGAACATGATCAACTTAAGAAAATACAAGTTAAAGTTTCAAAAGTTGATTAAACTAGTATAGATCAGTGAGCCTACCATAGTAGTGAATGCCTACAACAACATATTGTGATTATAGACATTATTGCTAACCTTATTAGTAGAACCAAATTGCAGAACACCAAGCGGTTCGACAGATAATACAGCAATTGTCTGCAAAATAACAACAAAATCATTTGTTACAGAGTGAAACCAACATTAGCAGGTGGTGGAATTGAAAAATGCAAAATAAGAACTAAAAAAGAAGTACCTTGATCCCAGCTGAAAATTGTTGTTCAAACTCATTATCATCCTACAAATGAATTTACAATTTTGCCAGTTTTAAAATTAGTAAATCCTCTTATTAACTCACAACTTTCCCAAATAAAAAGTTCAAACAAGTCTTCTGTGGAAAGCAAGGAAACAAATTATTACCAGGAATAAGTTGGAATTATTAGATGATCTAATGGAGATCTGCCTTTCATGATTAGCAGCTGTAAACATCCATTTATATTTCTTACTAAATGCTGTTTGGCCAATTATCCTGTAAAAAGTCAGATCATCAACATTATGATAATGAAAACTTGTTACAAATTAAAGTATATCACAATTGAACTCCTTCCTCCGCTTCAATTTGTTTGTCTTACTTACCTAAAGAGTACGTTTTAATTTCAAGATTCAAAAGTCATCTTTGCTTTCTCAAACTCCGTCTCAAGTAAAATCACACAAAAAAAATTGAAATGGAGTACTATATATTAACTGGATTTTCTGAAGAAAGATTTCATTTTAAAGCATACCCTCGACCAAGAATATGGACTTGCAGAAGCATCTCATCAATCACAGATCCCATTTGTTCCTCATAGTATACATCTTGCAATGCCAATAATCTGTCATGCAGAAGATTTGTTAAAACTTTTGCAAATAAAAGTTTTTCTTTTCTTCTTATACTATATTTATAAGAACATCAAATAGAAAATAGTAAGAGTAATAACCATATTCATAAGATGTCAAAATACACCATTTGTGTGACCAAAGCAAACTCTTTTTTTGCCTTCAAGGTTTTATTTTTATTTGTCAATATAACATATGAAAATGAACTTCAAGGAACAAAATCTTGCCTTTCCTGTAAATTTATAACCAATAATTGTAATTTCATCAAATCTATTGAACAGGACAAAACCAATTTGAATTTGAGATAATATAATATTTTCCTTTAACATATGAACAAGGACAAGAAAAGGGAATAAGGTCGAAAAGGGGATCAAGGAATTAAATAATTTATTTGATCCAAGATATATGTTTCATGTCATTTTCTAGTAGGAAAAAAACAGTGCCTGGGAATAGGAAAACAGTAAACTAAGCTCCAATTTCACCAATCAATTTTAACTTACGTTTTGACAGTTTTCATTTGAAAAAAAATAATTTTTTGAGAGGAAAGTATCAAAAATCCAAAAACTATTCCAAGCCCGATTTAGACACCTTAAAAATATTTCAACAATGAAATAAATATCTAAAGATATTTTTTAAAAAATATTCCCAAAATGTATAGTTAAAGTTAGCTAGGTATTATACCATATTGTATTATTTGTTCAACATATGAATCCACTAAAAGGAGTCGCAAGTCATAGACATGGAATGAGAAAAATCAAAATTTACACTAAAAATAAAAATAAAAAAGTAGTTTGAAAGAAAAGAGTACTTTAAAAGAGTGAGGAAAAAGGACCTTCATCACAAACATTTTAAATAAAACTACATAGGGAACAAAAAACAGAAAGAAGTAAAGTGAAAAAGTAAAAGACGAGAAAAAATAGTGAGAATGACAGAAAAAGAGAGAAAAAAAACTTACAAAGAATTAGTCTGATCAAATCCCCAGAAAACTCCATAAGACCATCCATGGCTTCTACAAAGCCTCTTGAGTGTCTCTTTTGCCATTGAATCACACATTTTACCCTAAATAATGCAACTCTCCAGCAAAAGCAAATCTTGGGTGTTGTTTTTTTCAATGTTTAAACAGCAAAAACTTCATTCACTAGCAAAAAAGCAGCAATCTTGGAGTGTTGTGCTTCCAGAAACCAACCAAGAATGCAACTTTGCGGCAAAAACAAACCTTTGGTGTGTTTTATTCACTGTTTAAACAGCAAAAACTTCATTCACTAGTAAAAAAGCAGCAATCTTGGAGCCCAAAAAGTAGTAACACTCCAAAAAAAAAAAGTTTAGAGCTTGGAGAAGATTTTTGGTGGGACTAATGAGATAGAAGATAATTGGGGTCTTGTTATATACTCGCTATTGTTTAAAGATAATCAAAAATAAAGATTGGAGAGAGAAGAATGTGGGGTGGGAGGCAAAGAGGGGACTAGTCTTGACTCTTGTCTATGAAAAAAAGTAAATACTATAAAGACCAAATTAGAAACTATTTGGACACATAAAAAAACACATTTTCCTTTTTATTGCTAAGCATTTTACTATGTTTTGTCTTTTCTACCATATGAAATAATTCTTTTCTTTTGCATAGTAAAATCGGAAAAGGATTAAAAATACTTTTAACGTTTTAAATCGGGAAGATATTTAAAGCTAAATGTGAATGGAAGCACAAAATTACTAGTAGTATATATGATATGAAGTAAACATATATATATATTGTACATGCATTTCATTAACGAAGTATTTATCGATCAAAAATAAGAAGGTAAAATTAATATGTATATTTTATACATAATTATATGATAAGTTGTTTTGAGAATTTTTTTTGACAAAAAAATCGGAATAATAAATATGAATGGTTAAGAGTGATCATCTTTCTCCTGTATATAAATTGATCAATAAACTAGTTTGAGAGTTTCTTGAGCTAAATATCAGCTAATTAAAATGGTGCAAATGCTTAAATGTATTTAATGGTAGATTTCTTAGTAAAGTATAAATCGTAAATTGCATTAATATGATTATCTTCTGCAAACTCAAATAAAATCATCTTGATAATGTAGCATAATTGTCAAACATAATTAAGGGCATTGATTTCTTGAGTTTATAGAAAATAAATGTTGATTTTAATCAGGATTTAAGTTATATTATTGTTTACATATTCTTTTATACTATGAGTAAATTTTAACCTTTTTAAGTGTCATCTTTATCAAATTATCAATAGATGTTTGTCAAAAAATTTACATATAATTACCTAATAAATAATACGATTGTGTAAATATCAAAACTTAAATGTTGTCATACGAGTGCATTTGCTTTCATTAGACATTAATTTATCGGAAATTTATAAGCCATATTTATCTGTTCTTGCTTTAGAATAAATAAAAAGCTTATTTGAACATCACACATATATATATTATTCAAAAATAAGTTAATTTTACAAATAAATAATTACGTGTTAAGTTGAAGAGCTTAAACTAATTCTCCAGTAAATAGTTGAAATATTTTATGAAAAAGATGTTGATAAACTATATAAAAACACCAAGTAATTAACCCATACTCATTCGAACGTGGAACTTAAAATCTGTCATGTTTAGAATTGGACTAAATATTTAAAGCAAGAATAATTTACTATAAGAAGACATATATTGATAAAAATAAATTGGAGTGGACCTAGCAAAATATACAAAATGTTGAATCTACTTAAAAAAACAAGTATTGCGATCGGTTTTATATAACGATGGATTAAGTATAATGCAGTTTCCTATCACATTTTATTTAGCAAAGATCAGAAAAGTCATCGACACTGAAAACAAACAAATTATTACTCTTTTACCTCAGTAAAAGTTATTGCCGCAGTCAAAAACCTAGTGAATTAAAACTCAAAAAATTTACTTTCGTCTTTGTCTAGCTAATTTCACTTTGATTACTCCATCATTCCATTATATATACTCATTTTACTTTTTTGAATAGGTTGTCAACTCTTTTCCTTTTTTCAATTGCATTATAGTTTGAAGTTTATGTATTATGAATTTCATAAACAAATGAAAAATATAAAGGTATCCAATAAAAAAAATTAATCATATACACACAATATAATTTTTTGAATCATTGAACCCCTAGCTCCGAACATTTCTTGGTGGTAACTAAATAGCATTTTATCTTTAATCAAGTTTTGAAAATGAAGTCGCTTTTAATAGAAAATATTTTATGTTTAGATCGAAAAGGTTTAATTTGGATCGGCTTCAAAATAAATATCAGACGTGATCGGAAAAAAAAGTGGAACAAGTAAGCTGAACTTTCCATACAAGTGTCCACTACTATGCCACTTCTTTTCTAAGGTTAAAGGAAAAATCCATCCATCAAGGGAAAAAGGAAATAGAAAGTTTGTATTATAGGGTATCCAATGTTCACAATATCTAATAAAGGGACATGTATTATATTTGTCATGATACAAAACAAGACTCTAGTGCATTACTTATTATAAAAGGGACTGTATATATATATTGGTCCCCAATGCAACATCTTAATTGATCTATATAGTTTGAGAATATTGACTTAGCCACTTTGATACTTGCCCAAAATCTACTCTTCACTAAGTATTTAATTAAAACTTTAAGCACACCCAAATCTAATTGATCTCCAATTTTTGTTAACCCAAATCAGCTTTTTGAATTATCAATTGGCTAATGCTAATCTTTTTTTGTGATTTATTTTGTCATTGAGATCAATAGTTATATTCTATTGACAGTAAAGGTGTACCTTTATCGGGTGATTTTCGCGTTAATATTCAAATATTATCGGTCTATTTGACATTTAAGTGAAATTTGATCTTTTTTTTATTTAATAAAAAATTTAAATTAAAATACCCTTAAGTTTGAGCGGTAGAGATGGCAACAAGAGGAATTATAGCTGTTAAATTGTAAAATGCAACCTCTTGATAAATTGATATAACCTCATGCATGCTATATTTAACGTTAGATTATTCATTTCGAATCGACAAAAAATTCAACCTAGCTCTAAAATAGCAACATACTAGTAGAATCAAAAGTTCATATGATCATGCTAATTAAAACTATAACTGAAAATAAATAATAAATTTATTTTTAATCGAACCTATCAAAGAGAGTGTCATATTTAACTAAGACTCCATCAACCCGAGTAATCTCTAATATTAATTATCGCACCTTTACATAACAGAATATTAGCATTACTCAAACATATATAACTTTAACATCCTTGTCACTCTACATGGCAATGATAAGTTACCCTAACTAGCAGCCTCACCAAATATTTAGTGGGTAGTTGCCTAAACAAGAGAATCAAAATAAGACCCAAAAATTAAAAAGATTGGGCTCCATTTACTCTTTAGCTAATTTTTATTGATCAAATCAGAGCCCTTCATCTTTAGGTAACAAAGGCCTTTATATCAGCATGAATTGTGTTAGAATGGTTAAGATTCATTTATTCTTAATCAATCAAAAGTTTTGATTTCAAATTTTGAGAATGAAAACAATTATGATAAAAACGTCACACGAAAAATGCATACTATAATATTGTGAAAATTAATATTTATGAATTAGTAAAATTTCAATACAAATATCAATCGGGAAAAAAAAGGGGGGTTAACAAAGGCTTATGATTCTATGTCTGCTTGAAACACCACACGCTTCATCATCACCGTTGATACCTAAGTCAACGGCATCATAAAAGTTTTCTATGCTCCTTTGTCTTTTCTAATTCCCATCATATATAATTCAATATTAAGGCAAAATAATAAATAAATATAAAGCTCACGTTAACCTTTTGGAAAATCATCTAAAATTTTCCCATCTTTTTCGACTTACTTTTACAAAAAATATAAGTTATATTAGTCTTCACTACTAGCAATGCCTGCAATTTAATCGATTACAACAAGTTATTATAAATAAATATTAAGTGATCAATCTACATGTTATATATCGTAGGTTAAGTTAACTCCATAACGATGAACACTATTAAGTAATACCAATATACATGTTATATATTATAGGTCAAAGTTAACCTCACACAACAATCAAGATTGATCGATCTACAAAGACCAAAGGATGATTTTACTTAGATAAATATCCTTCATTGATAATTATATATTATATATATATAACACAACACTTATATTAAATTTTGCACATGTTTTTAGCAAAAATTTTAACTTCTCCACTACAAATAAAATATTTCTACAATATTTGGAAAAGATAAGATTTGAGTGATATGGCATAAGATACAGATGTCCAATATTTAGGTTAAATAAAGACATAATTATATTTGAAAATTTCATGAAGATTTATCTTTTTAGTTTTTAGGAAGCATAGGACCCAAAAGAAGTCTTTTCTGTTGTGCTAAATGTTAACCACAATGATCATCTCATATATAATTTTTTTTTCTTTAATTGTACTTTACAGCTTAAATGACACTAATATTTTGGAATATAGTAATATATATTTGATTTTGCATGCTTTAGCATGGATCTTATGAAGTTGATTTAGTTTTGACTTTTAATAAAAAGATGCATTGGGAACCATTTCAACCATCATTGATCATTCAAAGCAAATTTTGATGACTGATCAGAAATGAATTTATTATAACAAGTTATTTTAATATGTGTTCATGATTTTAAGGACTAGGAATGAGGTTAATTAAATTACATATTTTTAAAAGAAATAGTTGGTTGACACATCCCCCTCAATGAAATCCTACTAGACTGTGTTATACCTAGCATATTATATAATATATGGTCCATTATATTTGTCTTTCCTTTTATCTTACGGCAATTGGCAATTATCAAAAATCTTATTGTACGAAGTGTCACATCTTCTTCTGATTTCAAACTCAATATATGATATTTATATTGAAATTTTAGTTAATTGTATTTGCATAACATGCATCAAGCCTATATTAAAGGAGAAAATACTATTTATTAAGGGATCAACTATCATTTTAGTATTACACCAGTCCAAATATACTTAATTTTGAAATTTCAATAGAATTCGATACATCACATAAGAAATTATGTCGTTATCACATAATAGAGTTTGATTTTTAATTTTCCTCTCTGAGAAAGACACAGCACTAGAACAAAATCAGATATTATTCAGTTCTTCTATCAATTGATAATAACTGGTTAAAGTTTGTTTAGTTTACACGCTTTTTAGTTTTTAGTTTTTGATTAAAAATAAAATCACACTGATTTATCTTGCAGAGACATAAGCAATCCAACCAATAAAATTTTCTTTTTCTTCTTTCATTTTTAAATTTGTATGAATTCAATAGTGTAGTATGAATATATACTATTTGACACTATTCTTTTAGTACTATTTTTATAAATATAATTCGAATTTTATAAAGTACTGAGTTTATACAATAGCCATAAATGGTGGATCCACACTGCTTTTTTAAAATGTGGGAAACAAAAGCTGACACGAGTAAGAGACTTTGGTTGACATTTGAAAGAAAAATAAAGAGGTGAAAAGGAAAAAATAAAATAAAATATGGCCATGGTTTATAATAGAAAAAAAAAGGCTAATAATCCTTCTTTAATTTTTTTGCTTCATGATTACACTTTTTATGTATGAGATTCCCTTAGGTATAGATATACATGAGTGCGTCAAATTTGATTGAGTTTATGTTGTATACCATCCATTCAAATAATGTTTATAGATAAACTTTCATTTTAAAATGCGTTGTACATTTTGATAGATAAAAAAAAACGTAATATATAATATATTTTAAATTTTAATTTTTTATATTTAATTATCAATCCTGTATTTTTTCAATAGCATATAAACTTTGCATCATTTACTATTAAAATGTATGATACATAACATATGATATTTTGTATTTCAATTAACATTGAAGTATATCCTATTGCACACAAACTCCATAAAAGATGATATTGTTGAGATAGGTGCATTTATTAAGAAAAGTGTTAATGTGAGGCACTAATGAATGAATGATGAATTAGTCACAAAGTTCAAGGTTGTGTCAGGCCCATGATAATTGATAGGTCCATCAAATAATGGGCCCCCACAAACAGAACCCTATATCCTCTACAGAGAATGTCTACCAATTTGCCTCCTCCTTTCTTCTTCTTTAATACACCTTGTTTTCGGAAATAATCTCTTTATTTTTATAAAACAGAAATAAAATTTATGTATGTTAAATTTTTGTTTATTTTTTATTTTATGTGAGATATTAGTAAATATGTTATTATTATTTATATTTGTATTGATTTAGAGCCGTCAAATGAATTTAAACCTATGGAGTTAACTCAATTCAATTCGTTATTAGAATAAAGTTGGAATAAGATTTTACAAATTCATTTAACATTGCGGCTTATAAGTCTGGCCCATATAAGTCCTAAGCCCTTGAAGCTTGATCGGACGGGCCCGGGGGGTGGCCCATGGGCTACAACTTTTTATATTTAAGGGTGACTTACAATGATCTCACTACTATAAAATCTATATCGTAAATCTTATCAGATTTTGGTACGTTCAGATACACGTATTTCGGAATATATAGACTCAAGATTAGGTTGATCTATTCTAGATACACTCTATCCAAGTAGATTCACATGTATAGGATGGATAGACAAATCTTGTGCCCTCGCCTCCCTCCAGTCTTACTTGTCGCTCTCTTATCTTATTCGCATATCTAGTATGCGAGATACATGTTAATTACGCTAGATTTTTTGTTAGTGTTATTAAAGCAACACCATTATTTGTCATATGTTTATTTTTAAAATCTTTTCATTTTTTGATGCTATAGAATTATAAATTTGAAAAGAAAAAAAAAGGCTAGCCCGCTCCAACCCTCAGCCCTTCAAGGGTTGGATTGGGTTGAGTATTTTAAGCCCTTCTGCGTGAAGAGCCACCCCCCTTACCTTTTAAATTTCTTAGCCCACGAGACTTGAATGGAATTAAATCGAGTCGATCCTTTTGAAAGTACTACTAATTATAATATCATTTCTATGATTTTTTTTTAAGTTACCAGTTACCACCACCTCATAATCTTACTTTTGCTTCAAAATAATTCATTTTTTTTGTTACCACCACCTCAGAATCTTACTCTGCTTCAAAATGATTTTTTTAACTTGCATTATTCAAATTTTTGTAATATATAATTTGTGGTGCAATTAGTGACATGTAGACAACCTAGTAATTCTAGGTTTAATCAGTGGTCTTAATCCTACGAGTGGTACCTCGACACATAAGAGTCCTCATTTGTTTCTCAATTCAGACCAAACAAGAATATACTCTCACTGTCCAGTGTCCATATTTACCTGATACGTTTCTATTTTTAATTTATTTCAAAAATAATATATTTGATACTTAAATTTATTTTTATTTTGGAATTACGTATCTACTAAATTAATAATGACTTAATTACCCAAAAGCTATTTCTATTTTTTTTAAAAAGTTACTTTTATATTTCATTAAATAACATCACTTAAGTTGATATGGACGGAAAATACATATTTCATAGTCTATTTTAAAAAAAAAAAAAAAAAATTTTTTGATAATATTTTAATTTTAATTTTTCATGTAGTACGTTTAAGGTCACAAAAATACAAAATAATTTTATTCATTTAATCTAACTTTAATTTAGAACCATATGATTTTCTTTACATTTTTAAACTCTGTTTCAAATAAAATCATAACATTCGATATATTATAATAATATAAGAGGGTTTTGCTTTTCGAGGCGTCAAATGTCGGTTATAATGTAGGCAAAAAGAGAGGGGCTGGGCTCAGTAAAAACTGACAATTGACAGTGACTTTGTTTACTTTTTTTATTGGGCCTAGGGCCCACAAGTAATTAGCCAGGGTCCACTAATTGGGATGATGATGTTTGTAGTGGGGCTAATTATGGTCTTTGCAGGCTTATGATGGGATCACATACACATCATCACTTACCTCCTCTATTTTTTTTTTCGACTCTTGATGAATAAAACATTTCGTATTAATATCGTACGAAGAAAAGTCATATTTCAATAGATGTTATATAAATAATTTATTCCAATGCAAATATTAGTTATTAATTTTAAGGTTTGAATTGTGATCTAACGATATGTTGCATCAAGACTGTTTTCTTTTAGTTATTCAACCTGAATATCTGATCTTTCGAGGATTTAAGGGTATTTATGATTGACAAGATTCATTAGATAATGAGTTGTTGATTCTATCATGTCATTTCGAACGAAGTTTTACCATAACATTCCGAACTAAGAAAGTTTTTTATCATTCTATTATTGAAAATCATCTTGTCTCGTGTCATTTACAATTAATATCACAAGTATAATCCAATACATGTTAAATCTCCTTCGAACGAAATAGGAGGCCCATCCTATATGCACTACTATTGGGCTTTGTTTTTTTACCATTAAATGATCCAGCCCATTTGTAAGCACCACAATTGCTAGCCTATGCTCTTTGAACAACTATTACGAGCTCATTTTCTCATTAATAAATATGTATTTTACAAGTTTAAATAAATATTTGATACGGCGTTTTATGGCTTGATTTCATATGAAATAAATATTGCAATTGTTTATGGAGCACAACAACTTAAATATTTTGGTTTAATAGTCAATTAGAAGCAATAGAATATTCATACTTGACTTTAAATAAGGTCACAAAGTATGTAGTTTCTACTTGCCAACTACTTAATTGATTTTTTCTCACATAATAATTAATTGACCCCACCATCAAATTTAGTGGTGGTTTAAAGAACATTTGGTTTTTAAATTATTACTAAAATAAAATATAGCTGAAAGTTTTTGACTATTTCTTTTGGTTAAACAATGTCCTTTTCATATTGTGAAAATTATTTAAAGTTAAGTCTATAAGTAGAAAGTGGTCCATTTTCTGGTTTGGCGGTGATATTAAGTAAGTATATTAAATCAAATAGAAATTAAATATAGACCAAAGCCTTTGTACTTTTGTTTTGTAATATTCTCAAAATCCACATTTTTAAATCTTTTGAGTGGTATTGGCAAAAAAAAAAGAAAAGAAAAAAGAGAGAAAGAAAAGAAACTGTTTACATCATTTACGAAATGTCTAATAAAATGCCTTTGTTTATAATTAGAAATATTAAATTTATATCTAAGATAATGCATCTTTGAAAATACTTTATTCTTTAAAATTTCAAATTATTTGACGTCAAAATGGAAACTGAATATTAAAGGTATGAAAATATTTTATATTTAAAACAAATCAATTAACCTAATCTAATTATCAACGAATTTTGAAAATATTTAAAGGATAAGTAATTAAATTTTTAACAAGAGAGTAAACCAGCTAATTTAGATCCAAACTCACCATACTGCAGATTTTGAGTGTACTTTCTTTAATATTTTTGATAAAAGTAATATTTTATCTTTTACAAAACCAATCTATTTAGGCAAGAAAATAAAATAAAATCAAGAGTCAATAGTAAGCACTTTTTTCACCAGTTTGATCCTTCAGTCTATCCTCTTGTTTAGCTACATAAACTATCAAATTTTTGAGTTTCATGTTAACTATCACTTTTTTATATTTGAATTACGTGTTGACGTCAAACTGATTTATACACATTATTATTTTATATTAAATATTTAGTATAAAAATATATTAATATAAAAAAATCATCATTTAAATAGATAATAAATAATTAATATATAATTAAAATATAAAATTCACTATAAAAATAATTTAAATATATTTATATTATTTAACTCTAAAATCAAATAATATTTGCTTCATGTGTCACAATATCTCAATAAGATAATAACTAAGATAAAAGTGATTTTAGAATCGCGGAATAGAGCGGTCCTAACGATCGAACCCACCGGCTATAGGCTCGTCGTTTCATATTCCTTTGATCAATAATATACTTTGAACTTCAATATTTTTCATCTTCAAATCAAATTTGGGCGACGAAAGCTCCATTTTTTTTAACATCTTCCTATACATTGGATCTTACTTTCATTGAATTTTCAAGAATTTATTGTATGGCAAATTATTATGTAACGGCGGTTCCGCCGACGGATCTGAATCGGAATACCGAGTGGTTCACGTATCCCGGTGTATGGACGACCTACATCCTAATTCTATTCTTCTCATGGCTCGTTGTTCTCTCTGTATTTGGTTGCTCTCCTGGCATGGCTTGGACCATCGTCCATCTTTCTCATTTTCTCGTATGATTCTAATTTCCTTTAATTCGGTTGGAATTGAGTAGTTCTTTGCAGTTAAATAATGATGGGTTGCTTTAAACTCGTCAAATTTTGATAAAATTATAATCAAGTTCAGTTTTTTTTTGGTTTAAATGGGTCTGATTAGAGGAATAGCAGTTTAAATGTTTGGTTGATTGATATTCTTATGATTACATGCCTAGTTCGTTTAGTGTTTCCTGTGTTTTTGGTACTATGGAATTTGGAGACTCAATTTGGAATTGATTTGAGCTAGGTTCAGCTTTGGGTCATTGATCATTTCCTTATGTTCAATTTGGAAGTGAGAGATTCTGGGGTTGTAGCTGAAAAAGTGGTGAATTGAAATTCTTTTAGTACTAGTCTTGATTCCTAGATATGGTGGAAAATATTACAGCTGAGCTTTACCTTGTGTGATTGATTGTTGATTTAAGGCCTAGATAGTTGGACATGCCGAATGTATCGAAAGCTATGGCCTTTTTGGTGTCTAATATATTTGGTTTTTCCATTTCAATCAAACTTCACTAGACATTATTGCTGTAGTCTCATATTTGTTGAAGGTATCCTATTAGGATGGAGATTAGCCAAGGTTCCTATATTGGTCGACATCTCGCGTTATAGTGTCTTTATATTGGTTTCGAGAACTTTTTCCACTTGAACTAGTTTTTGGAGTTTAGTTGGATTCAAGACCATTTTCATGACAATTATGATGTTTGCTGGATGTTCCTTGTTATTTCGTTATTTGATCACTAGCATACAGAGAAACAAGTACATTTGAAACATGGGAGATTTTTGCAGATGTGGATGGTTAGTACTTCTATTGAGATTGATAATGTGAAAGCTTGATTATATCTATTACCTTTTTTTTGCGTCTTTTAACTCATTCTTGCAATGCTTTGCCCGTCTCATGTGTTTTTTTAGCAATTAACTATTACAGTTTACCTATGTTGTATGCCCTGAAAAATGTCTGTATGCATAATTCTTAGGCTTATCGAATAGTCGAGGTCTAGTTGATGAGCTTTATCTTCCTCTTTGTACCAATTTTTTTGTTTTGTGTTTTTTTTCTGTCCTTTGTGTTATAGCATGGGAGGAAACCTTGTTTATATATCTACTCTGGATTTTACCTCTTTGTGTAAGACTCTGCCTTCTCTATAAATATGCATTTCTTATATCAATAATTTCCACTGGAAGAAGGGAACACAATTGTACATACTCCAAATTTTAGGTGTCTTTACAAACGCCTTCGTATTGTCATTTATCTTCAGGTCACATATCAATGTTTTCACTGGAAGAAGGGAACACCATTTGCTGATGATCAAGGTATCTACAATAGGTTGACTTGGTGGGAGCAGATAGATAGTGGGAAGCAGCTTACACGCAATAGGAAGTTTCTAACAGTTGTCCCTGTGGTGCTGTAAGTAGTCAATTTCAGCAAGTTGATTGCTATTTACAATATTAATGCTATGAACAAATTTCCTGCTTTCAAGTGTAGTCGATGTGCATATGATCTCACCAACTGGCTTGAAAAAGCTTCTAAATTTCACCATGATGCACTTTACAACACAGGTTCTGATTATGGTAGAGTATATATATTAGAGGGCATAATGCTCTTAAGCCATGATTTTGTAGGTTTGATTACTGAACTTTTCCAATCGTTCATTTTATACGACACTATTCTCATTTGGGAAGTTAACAATTACCGGTCCAAGAAGTCAGAAAATAGATGTAGTAGCTAGCTAGACAAAAATTATCATGGATCACTCACAAATCAATGTTATTAGCATTCCATTTATGCATAACTTCCATGGTTAATGATATTAGTCCAAGTGTTAATTGCACAAGCTTGCTTTCTGTATCTTCTTGATGTCATTTAGTGGAACTCCCTTACTAAATCAAAAAAATAAGAAGCTAGTTTGTGTTTAATTACTTTATCAAAAAAAAAAAGAAGAAGCTAGTTTGTGGAAATTGTTGTTGCACTGGCATAACTAAGCTTTGACTTTTAGGAGGTCTAGAATCCAAGGGGTTGGATCTTTACTAAGAATAAAAAATATATATGATATAATTTTAAAATAATAGGCTGTAATGGAAGCTTATTCTTAATAGCTTCTTCAACAAAGCATCACCACAACCGGAGCAAACTGATCAAATCTATTACTACTAAAAAAACTGATGATGGAGGAATCGGTGTTGAAGATGTTACCTCATATAAATAGATAGGGTGTTGAACAAAGAGAGGGCAGCTCTACAGGAAAGCACCTCTATACCTCAACCTTAGGTTGTAGGTTCATGTCACCGCTCAACATGTTAACATATCAAAAGAAAAAAGAGAAGAGTTGATACTATGTCTGATAGTGTCATATTTGGCTATGTCAAAGAAAAGTGTCATATTTGTTTTTTCTTTCGACTCTTTTAGGGTAAAAAGAATGGTTTCACATTCTCCTAGTGAATGGCATGACAAAGGAGGAATTAACACATAGAATATGATGACAGAAATGGAGGTGAAGGCCAAATAATATAAAATGGTTGTGGCACCAACAATATTACATGAGGGTGAATGTTAGCCAAGATGGATGTTTTAAGTCGTTGAAATATCTGTTTGAATTAATGCGAGTTCAGGTACAATTAAAAATAGAATCATATGTTTTGTATGAGTGATGCCAATTAGTTGGAATTGAGGAACTGTTGTCCAAGAGATAATGTCCATGTAGGGGTAAGTGTAAAATTAGAGATCTCTAGTTCTGGAAAACCCTTAATTTGCATCATTAGAGATGAATGGATATTTTGTGTTTCATTAGCCAACTCCGGCTAGTTTTAGATTGATGCATAATTGATTTATATACCCTAATAATATTATGGTTTAGTAGAAAGTTGGTTCCGTTTAACTTCAAGACCTACACATGACATGGTAGACCCAAACTCTGATACTTTCAGAGAAAGTGTTGGGCTGTTAGCATATTATGATTGTAGCAGGACTGCAGTAGCTATCTAGATATGCCATGGTTGAATGATTGTGCCAGGTTGCACAAGTAACTATTGAGGATGCACAGCTATTAAGCCTCTATTGAACTTCTCTCTAAGGTGAATATTCAAGTGGTTTGAGTTCCTAACTAATGCTTATAACATCTGTTTTGTTGAGAACCCAAATGCTCCACGTGAAAAAAGGACTGTTTCCTTCTGAAAGCAAGAAGCCAAATTTTCATTTGATTAAAGTTGATGTTAAATGGACCTATGACACACAAGAAAAGAAGAAATGAGTGTACCTTTAATGACACAAAAATTATGATTTGGTTTATAACTGTTGGTAGTCCCAAAAGTTTAAGAAGTTAGTTACGTATACCATTGATCCTGTAAAAATTAGCTAAATTGTGGAATTGAAGGAGGAAACTCATAGTTATGTTTGTCTAAATTCCTAATCTTTGCTCTTTGAGAAAGTTGTCTCTGGGGTTACCAGGATCGAGTTGTCTGGAATGTGGTTCTCCTCATAAGGCTTGAATTTTTGAATGACTAAAAAGAAAAAAGAGGGCCACATAATAAATCTTTTGAAAGCATTACGCATTAATTTCCACCTACTAAAAGCGCACATTTTTCAGAGATGACTAGTTCTTTTTCAATATTCAAGGGGAAAAAATACGGATTTTTCTTGTAGTATTTTGTCAGTGGAGCAAGTTTCATAAGGTAGTTGAGTTGTATACAAGATAGTTCTCGTTGAGAGAGTTCAATTCTTGAAATAAAAATGTTAAAGAAAATGATGAAAGAGCATTCGACGAAATGCCCACCTTTTTTCTCGTACAATTAGAAAAACTTTGAATCATCAATTGAGCATCTTGATATTATTGTCAGTCTTTTATTTATGCTATGGGATTATGCACACATCCTTGTTTGCATTACTGCATAGTTTTTTTTATATAAAAATTTCTGCATTTTGAAAATTTGTCTTGGATTATGTAGTGCAATATGAAATGTCAAATTCATTATTCATGCATATACATGTTCTGGGACTAATATGTTGTAGACAAAGCATGTTATATTTGCGTTTAGATTTCTTCAACATGTCGGTTAAGTGGCTGCTCTATGTATCTTTCTTTAAATATAATTTCTGTCTGTGCTTTGGGTGATGCGGTTCAAATCTTACTGAGTCATTTAAGAAATTTTCTTTAGTGGTTCATCAGAATAAGCTTCACAGGATTTGATGGGAAGGGAGTAAGAGGGAGGAAGTTTGTACACGTTTGGCTTGGTTTGAGCTAATGGTTCTTACTTTGGGGTTTGTAGTGGTTGACATGTTTATTGCTTCTCTATCTGAAATATGTATATTGAAAATAATTTTGCCGCATTTGCTTGTTCATTTCATCCTTTTTTTTAAATCAGTGATGAAACTTTCTCTTCTTCCCTCGTTTTACTTTCCTAGATATTTTGAAGTACTTTCTAGACTCTTAATGAGGTGAATGTAAGGCTATGGTTTGGTAGCTAATCGAACAATACCGGGTCATATTAATGATAGACTAGCTTATGCACTGTCACTTAAAAAAGAAATTATAGAAGGCTAGCTTAGGCTGAAGCTTAGCAATGATGGTGTTATCATTTATTGTACCAAGAACCAACTACTACTGCAACTTTTGTATTAATGATGTCGTAGGACATTGATTTGTTTGCCATTCACCTTGCCTGTGGCACCAGCTACCTGACGATCCTCTTTTTTCTTCCCCCTATAGAAAATGATTCTTTATTCTACTATACCTCTTTATTATCCCCTTCTGTGATCAGCCTTTGCAGACTTGCAGTGGTGTTCTCATACTTGTATCTTTTTTGCAGCTACTTGATAGCCTCCCATACAACTGATTATCAACACCCCATGCTATTCTTCAACACTATCGCAGTTTTTGTACTGGTCGTTGCCAAATTTCCCAATATGCACAAGGTTCGTATTTTCGGGATAAATGCAGATCAATGAACTTTGGTTCAACTGAAGTCATACCACAGAAAGAAGGAAAAAGAAAAGTAGTCATTGATTTGCTTTTAAGCATCATGAGTAAAACTGGGATGCCCCTGTACAGATGCAAGAACTGGAAAGGGTTTATCATTATTTTGTAAAAGAAATCTCTTTGTGGATAATCTTTTCTTGTAAAAACTGTTTGTATGAGAATGCTGGAATATCGATTGAGTTATGATATTTTTCACGTTACAACTCAATATTCTTGAATCGTATCGATCTTAAGCTTTGATAATATTTGAAGAAATGACCATACATCTTAGTTAAGCACTTCAAAAGGCACAAATCTGTCACCCTCAACTTATGTATTATAATTTTCGAAATGTCATTTTCAAAATATTACTTCTAACTTACTCTCTATTCTATTTTGGTCATTCGTCTTTTCCAGAATCCAAAAAAGGACTAACAGGAAATGTTTTAATTCATGAAAAAAAGTGAAAAGGTTAAATGAAAAAGACAGCATTTTTGTTAAGATGACATAAAATTTCATGAGGTAAAAAATATTTATAAATGTTGCAAAAACTTTTTGATGTTTTTATTATCCAATTTCCACAAGGGGAAATAAAGGGAAACCTCCTAAAATGGCCAGAAAGAAAACGACCTACACATTAAAGAAAAAATTTAGCCATTTCAGGCTTTTATTCTCCACTAGTAGTAAAAATAATTAACAAACCTTCAAAAAAGCATACTGTAAAATAATTTTAATATATAAAAAAATTGCAGACTTCTTTTATTCTTTTTATCGTTTTTGTCTTTTAACCATTCAATATTTGATTCAATTCTAAGCGCTAGTGATCATCTCACGGTATTGACTACGTGAAAGTCGATTGAAGCTTATCATTTAGTGTAAGGAGGAATTAAAATTGTTGAACCATAGGCGTTTTTATTGTTCGTAGATATTAGAAAATTGAAATTAATTGATGTCGACTGAATCTATTAAAGATAACTTAAAAAGAAAAGATTGTCCTAAGAGAAGTTGAAAGGCGCGGAACATATTTTTTAGCCCATGTGGGAGACTCAACAATTAGAGTTAGTCATAACAAAATTTCTATAAATGAATCTGAGAGAGAATTATTAACAAAACTTATAATGATCAATCGGTAAAAATTATATAATTAACTTAAAACTCTTTCTATATCCTTCAGAATGATTCATGAAATTTATATAATCAATCTGAAATTATTTCGGATTGAACTAGGGTTATTATAATATGATTAATAATCATCAAAACGTTGGAAAATAGGGTGATATTTTTACAAAAGATTTATATATTCATTAAATTAATAGTATATTAATTGAAAAATGTAATGAAGTGGGAGTGATTATTCCTTTGCACAACTATCAAGGGGAATGTTTGTGGATCCCACATTATGACAAAAGAAAATTAAAGATTGTCAGATCTTTTTCCTATGTTTTGTTTTAATAATAATAAAAGAACATGCGCATTGGCTACAATTATCATTTGGCCAGCTTTTATTCATCATCATAATCAACAAGGAAGGAAAAAAAAAGATAGGGGTGGGGCAGGTACATATTTTGTAATTTTAATAAATGTATATGATTTAAATTAAAATTATTAAATTTTATCGAATTTATATCACTTTGCCATAAAAAGTGAAAAAGGAAAAAAAAGAAAAAAGAAGCAAGGAGTATTGTCTTTTAACATTTTCCTACATGTTTAGAGCAAAAATTATTTTCTCCCAGTTTAAAAAATAGAGAAAAATTTTATTCCCGAAACAACGATTTTATGGTAATAATTTATTATAAATAGGGAATGTTAAGGTGAACCAGAAAAAAAAAAGATTGGATTGAGTCAAATCTAAGTGATGTATAATATGTATGCGGTATATGTCGCTGTAAAGTATAATATTCAAGTAAAAAATAGAAAAATCCTTTCATTTTTCATCAAAATTCAAATCTTAATTAAGATTAAAGATGATTTATTTTAATAATATATTATTATATCGAGAATCTATTAAAATAACCTCTTTACTCTATATAATAATATGAATAAAATCTTAATATAATTTATTTTTTTACAATTTACTCGTGAAATTATATTAAATAAATTATACAATTGTCCAAAAATATTTGTTCCTAGGAGATGCTCAAGGCTTTGAAGTCTATACAGCCATTTGAAGTGAATCAAAACCTGACAACCTTAAAAGCCATCTTGAAAAATGTGTAAAATAAAAAGACAGATAAAACTATGTACAATATAAATAATGAAAAATTAAGCTGCAAAAATGTACTTGCATAAGTAGCTCAAATAAATTAATTAAGTAGCAACTCTCCCAAAGCTCAATATTACAAACTTAAAAATCATACAATATAATACTTTTTTTTTTTCTAATATGACATAGAACAATTAATTAACACTAGTAGACTACTGTGCCCTCCAAAAAATTTGGGCTAGATATCTTCTTCCACAATATTTTCTTCACAATATCCCATAAGCTTCACATAATTACTTCCCACCAACTAATATTAATTCAAAGTAAATTAATCACAAATTACAAAACTAAAAAATAAAGAAAAGATTTAGGAGGAATGAGAATTCCTTTTATCCAATTGAGTTAGTTTTTTTTTTTTTTTGAAGAAACTAAAATCCCCACCAATAAAGTACACTACAAGAAAATCACAGAAACAAACATAAATATAAATCTAGTGATATCAGTGACAGTCTCAGTAATCACGTAATAAGCATATTTGATTCTCACTTTCCTAATCCCCAATGTATGATCGTAATTTTTTTTTTTCAAAAAGAAAAAAAAACTTGAACTAATAATAAATATAAAGTATTTTTTTTTTTGTTACCAAGATCCTCCTCCTAGCATCCCATTCCAATATCCATTAGTAGATTGATCTCCAAGACTAGGCTCATTAGCACCACCATCACTTGTGTTATTTGAAACTTGCTTTAACCCTACAAAAGGAAACAAAAACCTTCCATTTGCATTTGTGTCTTGAAGATTATTATTGTTATTTCCATAGCTACTACTATGATGAACATCATTTCCAATTCCATGATCCAAGGAGAAATTTAGAGATGGCATCAATGAAAATCCAGATGAGTTGTATACTGAATTTGGCATTGTCATGAACGAATTATTATTATTATTATTATTATTATTAGTGATCCCATTAATCAACTCCATCGCGGAAAGTTGAGATGGAGAAGAAGCTGAAGAAGAAGAAGATGGAGGAGGCAATATTGTTGAAATGTTATTGTTGTCCTTGTTACTCCCATCATAATTTGGTACCTGTTCAACATACAACATAACATAACTTCATTTGTGCACCATAGATTGTACATATATAGCGCGATAAGTTAGAATATATAGTCAAGTAGTAACTTTACTAAAACATATATATGGTGTTGTATTAATTACTTGTATACACATAGAGACTATGATGTACAAAGAAAAAAAATAGACAAGCATGTATAATTTTGAAATAAAAAAATGTCAAATACCTGAATTAGGTCAGTAATAGTCTTGAAATCAGATGAAAATCCCAAATTGAGATCTTGGCTTCCTTCAAGGATAATCTTACTAGGGTTTTGATCATGAGGTCGATTTCCAAAATGCCTTTCTGGATATTCCTCGATGTTGTCAGGTTGTGGTGGAGGGACAACCAAATCAGGAAGTTTTTTATTATTTACTATAACATGATGATTATAAGGAGATGAAGATTTCTTGTTTTTTCTTGAACCACCACCAACAGGAATGTTTCTAAGAGATCCACCTTCAGTCCAATATCTTCTACAAGTCTTGCAAAAATACCTTGGTTGAGAAAGACTATAGTTGTTATAATAACAAAACTTTGTGTTTGTTGAATTGCATCTTGGACAATTCACAACTTGGTCTTTTTGTGGTCTAACTAATTTCCTTTCAACACAATTAGTAGGTTTTGATGTGTTACCTATTATATCTTCCATTGGCTTCATCACTATCTCCTATAACAACAAAAAACCAACTTGTTACACATCCATCAATATATTTTACATTCACTAGTTAAACATTTTTTTAATTTATGTCAATTAATTTCCAATATTAAAGCAATAGACAACATTAAATTTTGATCGATCTACAATTTTTCAAAAGTGTTACGCTTTAATTTAAATCTTAGATCTGCCCCTCTATCTATATATCAAGAACAACTACTAGTAGCTAGTAATAAACACCATAAAGATCTTTGGATGAGTGCTTTGTACTTTACACTTGTAACTATAATAACTAAAGAAAATTGATCTTTTTCACTTTCTCAACTTTTTTTTTATATAATCACATACATAGAACAAAAAAGGAAAAAAGAAAGTGTAGAAACATAAGAGTACTACATATTATATCAAATAACTAATGGAAATTAAAGAAAAAGTAGGGAAATCATCATCTTTATCAAAAGTAATGCAAATTTCTAGCTACAAGATTTATAACTATAATCCAAGAAATTATAACTAAAAAAAGAATTATGTATTGTAATACCTGAGGCCATTGAGAAGTATCCATGGATGATGATGAAGAAGTAGAAATTAAAGAAGAAGCAAAAGAAAAAAATTGTGTTTTTTTTTTGGAGTGAAAAAGGGAAAATGAGCAGCTTTATGAGCAAGTGGTTTTAAAAGCAGAAAAAAAGGAATGTTTGAGAGGGTTTGTGGATGTTGTATTGTGTTGCTTTATGTTTGTGTGGGAAAAGAGAGAGAAAATGAATGAATGAGTGAGTGAAATGATATTCGGAGTAGTGATGAAATGGTTGAGATTTTTTCATTTTAAGTTAAATGCATATATTAGGTGGTTTTTGGCTTTTGATATTTTACTATATGTTGTTTAATATGCTTAGGTGGTCGCAGTTTGTTGTTGATGTTACGATTTTTTGTAAATCTGTTTCATATTATTTTTTATTAGTTGTCATGTTTTTTCACTGTCACGTTTGAGTTTTTCATAAACAACTTAAAAATAGAGATATTATATATATGTATACATTCTATCATCTCCAAACTTTATTTTATAAAATTTTATTGAGTATGTTATTATTATATTTAAAATATTACAATTAAAAATAAGTCTCGCAATACATGAATTTAAATTTGTCGCATTCTTATGAAAATATGGGAGATCGGATGAGGAATAAAAAAATATTATGTTCTTTAACTTATTGACTATTTTATAGTAATATATAGTTTAGTATTTTCTTAATAATTTGTTAGTGGAAGAATATATGTCTTTGCAGAAAATATAATACTATAAGATATATAATGGTGGAGTTATCTTTTCTGACTAAAGAGGAGCCTGTCATTAAGTCAAATTGGTCTCCTTTTAATATTATTCTTTAGGCATAATAATTATCTTGGGTTAACATTTTCTATTTTTTGCTTAAAAATTAAATGACACGTCATTAATCTTGAGGGTATATATCTTTTTTATTTGAATGGATTTTTGAGTGAAATAGTTAAAAATAGATAATTTGTCATATTAAATTATTTTTTATATATTCACCTATTTTACAATGAACTCGTACAAATAAAATGGTGTAATTTTTTTTCCTAAAAAAACACTAAACATGAATAATCATTGTTGTGAATTTATACATAATATCCCTTGTGATAATCATGTATTGCAAATTGCATCGTTACTTCTTTTGACTGGTTCATTACTAGTTTGAAAGAACAAAAAGAAAGAAAATTTAGCGATAAAATCCGTTAATATTTAGCTATTTAATAATATTTTTGATGAATTTTCTATTAAAAATAGTAAATTAAAACTCGGATGCAAACACTTATAATATAGATAACACATTACCCTCGTAGAGTATATTTCATCTGAAGATAAATTAAAATATTAATAAATTTCAAATATCAAATAGTTAAATTGAAATCGAAGACTTAAAAAAATAGAATAGTATTTTTTTTCTTGACCTAAAAAGGTGGTAATTTAAAGGATGGTGACACACACTAAAGAATATAATAGCACTCCACGTTAGAAATGACTAGACTTCATTATCAAGGACCCTCCATAAAGTAATAGCACTCAAAAATAATATATATTTAAAAAAATTGCCTTGCCGTCCTACACCTTAATTATCTCCATGTTTTAATCAATGGATATTAATTAAGATTAATATTTTATTAAGTTGTTTTTTTCATAAAGTATGTTGTTAAAACTCTCTTAGTTGTTCTTTGTCATTCTCCAATTTGGACGATATATTTAGCATTTTAAAAGGTTAATTTATTTTAATTAGTATGAAGATCGAGAATATAAATTGGTATAATTATGTATAAAAATTTATTTTCAATCAATTTTAACATGTGTTAATCGGTTAGTTATATTTTTCTTACAAAATTACTAACTAATGTTTATTAAAAAAATAATTGCTCATAATTATCTGATCGAAGACTTGACTAATATGAATATATTTTATAGCATCAATTGGTAAAATTTTAAAACTTTAAATAAATACAAGTTGCTAAGGTTTCAATGTATTATCGTGTTTTCTTTTACAATTTTATGATTGTATAGCGGAGTTGGACAATAATAAGTGACTCTTTTATGATAATCTGAAAAAAAAATATTTTCTTGTTATAAATAATTTAATTAAATTTATTTATTATCAATAAATATAATTTATATTCAAACTAAAACATATCTTGAGTGTATTAATTATCTCCTTTATCTCCCATAAGTAAATGTAAACATTTTTGCAAATTATAATATATGTATATAATTATAGATTATCTACTCATATATATATATCTCAACTGAAAATATAAATGATAAATATGTTCGATTATTATCATAAAAATCCCTTTCCTTTTTTCTTTCGAAAAGTTTATCCACATGAGTCTTAGGAATACTGCTAAAGAACCTTTCTTTTTGACGAAGGAATTAATTTATAATCAACACGTAATCCAAGTTCCTAATACTCAAGTTAATTTTTAGTACTTCTCTTTGTATATTATTAATTAGCTTTTGCTTTTTTACTTTCTTTTTGTTTTAAAATAAGAACTTTTGTGATTAATTTTGCAGTTTGCTCCAAGACAAACATTGTCTTCACTTTTTTTACCTTTATTTTTTTTTTGCAACCGCCAAATTATAGAAAAGACAATAATCATTTTTTTGGTTACACAAAAGTTAAAAGACAATATAATATTATATTATATATAGGTCAAGATTTAATCCATGCGTTGTCTGTTCATTATTTGAAAATATATATTAGACAATGATGGAAATGCGCGCTTATAATTTGACTTAAACTAAAAGTCATACATGTAATGAACTCAAAAATATACATAAATCATGAGTGCACAACTATTTTTTAAATTTAATATGAAAATCATATATGAATTATTATTTTTTTATAAAATAAATAAGTATAGCATTCATAAAGGCAGGGGTAAGAAATATAATTTTGGTACGTATTCAATAAAATTTATTGACTTTAGTCTTAAATTCTTGAATCTATATTTACATTTTAAAATTAACCTAATATATCAAACACTTATCTTTTTTCTATACGTAAAAACAATTTTTTTTCAACACAGATAATATAGTTTTTAAAAATAGTTTGAATTGATACATTTCTTGCGTAAAGGACCCAAAGTAATAGAGGCAAATTAAAATTATAAATTAACGAATTCTAAATTTTTAAAAGAGATATTTTATTGAGTTTTAAATTATTATTTTTAAACGTATCGAATGATTTTGTTAACACAAACAGAAAATTTAATCAAAGCCATTAAATTCTATGGAAGCTTAAAATGCACATGTTAATTAGTTAGAACTTAGAAGGTTATTTTTGTTTAATTTAAATTGCCTAACTCACCTATGCTACGAGAAGGATATTACTATGTATACAACAGAATTTACAGCAATAAATGTCACATCCTAGAAATGAATAATTGAAAGTAAATCCTCATTTGGTTTTGAATACTTTATTCCCCAAATTTCAGTATATGCTCATTAATAGAATGTAATTATTGCATTTAAATTATGTCATCGTACCTACAATATGACTCTATGACTCCTACATAAGAAACCTAAAACATTAATTAAATGCATATATCGAAACAAAGGTGGAAAAGGATTTAATTAAAACCAAAGTATTAGTGTCACACTTTTGGGATCCATTATTTGACCCCATGACCTAACCATTTTTCTCAACTCCATCTCCAATATTGCAGATAAAGATAGTAAATTATTCTTTCGTCGATAAAAAAAATCATTAAATCAAGTTTCACATTATTATTATGCTATATCTATAATATTTGTTTTTGGGTTAACAGGTCACACTATTTTTCTTCTTTCAAAAGGTTTAACTTTTATAGGTATCACTACATATCTTAATTACTTTTTTTTAAACTTAATTACTTATTTATACTATCTATCTTCTTTTTTTAAAAAAATATTATCAATATAAAATTTTATTTATACGCGTAATATATATACATATCATATAAAACCAAATTGAATGAAAACATACATTATCCTAACTTTTATTAAAAATAAATATAAAATCTGAGTCGATAAATATCAACGCTATACATCTTTATTAGTTACTTGGACATCATGTGCATCATCAAAATAATGTGAAATTTGAGTAGTAGCTATTTACCACTGGCTAAAAAGGTTAGGTGTTGATGCCAATTATACTCGACAGTTGTAGTAGTAGTTATTAGTTAGTGTAACTAGTTCATCATCACGTTCAGACTACTTCAAAAGCAATATTTGAAACTTTCCAATTCAATAGAAATGGATCTAAAATTTAAAGTTTTAAGTTTTAATTTTATATAAAAATAAAATTCTTTACATATATATATACACATATGCCTTAAGGGAAATTGAACCCCACGCATTCAAAAGGCTATATACCAAATTAAGCTTAAGCGAATTTTCAAAATTATTTTCATTCGACCGACAAACTGTTTTATTACTGAGTTTTTCAACTGATATATCTCTCACTATAAATATAAGATTTGCTCAAATTAAATTAAATGCAACGTGAATTCATATTAGTCGTTACTCCAAAAAAAGATATTAATCGAAGTCAAGAATGATAACTAAACACCTTACAGTAGTTATTTTTCAAAAAGAATATTGATGGTGACGACAAATATATTATATCTATTTGTGCGATATCAAACACCGGATAAAATAATTTTTTTAAAAAAAGGAGATTTTGAGAAAATAATACAGTTCTTTAATCATGACTTCTCATGATTGTACACTGTCATTAGGTTAATGTAAGGTCATAATTATTATTTTTTAATTGCGACTGTTGATGCCACTTGATCTACTAATTAATTTGCATATTTAGGATATCCTATTGATCTAAACCTTATCAGTTAGCAACTACCTTATGTTTCAATTGACTATCTCACTTAATTAGCTTACTTATTACACCATTAGTTTTACTAATTATATATTCCATGATCCAATGTTTGAAGTAGAAAAGTATCAATACATTGATGGTATTATATATATATATATATATATATATATATATATATATATATATGGTGAAACATTTGGACTCAATAATATATATTAAAAGGACAAGATTTCAAGAAGGGAAAGAAATTCAACATTTACTACTTTATATACTTACTATATTATTTTTTAATCGAAAAGGATTCGTATAAACCTGTTATACCCAAGTGACTCAGCCCTTGCACCTTCAACCCCGCCAAACACTAACTCTTCATGTCATATTTCATTCTCATATTATTTTTATCAAATTATACATAAATATCCAAATAATATTTTTTTAGTTATTATTTACAAACAACTATAAAATGAATAAGAAACTCATTATTTTATTTAATAAAAAATGCAAACACATCCTTAAGAAGAAAATGGTCAGTGGAGGTGTTAGGTTATGGAGCCCGAAAGCATATGCTCGCATGCGAATATATTGTGCCTTAATTATCTTTTGAGGAACCAAACCTAACAACCAAATTAAAAAGCAAGGCATATATTTGAAGATATTACCAGAAAATGTTAGATTATAGTCTAAAATTATGACTTATTATAAATATTTGATGATAGACTCATGTTTTGAATGTAAAATTGAGTAATATTTAAATTTGATTTTATCTCAAAAGGTAGTTATTCAAGTACTATATGTGTGTGAACTTTTAAAAATGACAATAAAGAAAGAAATTATCTAATTACACAGACATTTCTATAATATTTATTAATTTTCCTTATAGTTTGAAATAATTACATACTATCACTAATTAACAATTTCATTCTAAATTCCAAGTCAAATACACCTAGATACGTATGTTCTTTGCTACCAGAGATATTCAAATAGAGAGAGAGGCGAGCGAGAACAGAAGGAAGGCGAGCAAGAACTGTTTATGTATCCCAAATACAGTGACGAGCGAAATGGGAGGAAGGCGAGATTTGTCTATGTGAATCCACTTATATATAGTCTATATAGAATAAACTAAACCTGATTTTGATCCCATATATCCAGAAATACATGTATCTGAGAGCAAAAAGTTTGCTAAATTTCACAATATTGTAAACTCATGTATATCTAAGTAGTTAGTTTCTAATCGAGTGAAAATTGTGTAAGCTACCTAAATCTAAATGGTGATCCAAAAGCACAAATGCAACATATGTATACTTGCCCGGAAATACCTTTAGTAGGTCCATGGATTATCTCAGATTTGGGCTAATTGTCACAAGGCTTCATCTGTAATAGCCCAACAAGTAAAACTAGTTCTCCAATCGAGGAACTCTCTTTTCAACCACAAAACTTTATATTTCTTTTTCAAACAAAATGTATATTTCAAATACAATTTTAATTTTTAAATACTATTTTCTAACCTTGATTTCAAAAAATAAAAAATAAATCTATATCCAAACGCCTACTAAAGATAAAGATTGGTCAAGCAAATTTTCAAAAGAATTACAGTTGTAGGAACTAGGAAACATATTTTCTCTAGATTGTGTTCTAGAATTCACAAAGGACCACACTATCTATGACAAAAAAAGAGAGGGGTCCAACAAATTTGGTTTCACCATTCGATAATTTATCATGATATCAGATTATTCAAAAGATATTTATACGACATTTTTTAAAAGTGAAAGATAATACAATACATATTTGCTACAAATTATAAGGATAATCTATCACAATAGTTTTAGTATAATCTTATAAGTGGGAACAGAGAAGGTGATACACAATCTTACAATATCTTATGAAGATAAAAAAATTATTTATGATAAATAATTTTAAAAAATACAATAATTGAAGCAAAGAAAACAATATATAATAATTAAATCATAAAATAAAACTGTATGTATTAATAATAATACTAATAAGATAAAACCCTACAATGCTCAATTACTTATTAATTTTCGATCTTCATATTCTCCAATCCGATAATGACATAGAAATTTCGTATGCTAATAAGATATATGACTCAATTTTTTTTGCTATTAAATTATAGACAAAGAAGTTGATGATTTGATTAGAATAGGCTCTCAACCACCACCCACATGCAATGATGGTCACTTAGATCACTATCATTCCAACAGAATTTTGGCCCTGGCCTTATATATGGCCCTATGCCTTTCAACGTCTGCAATCAACTCCATTTACTTTGAAATTTCATATATATTTTGTTTTTATTCCCTTTTTAATAGTTAAGGGTTTAGGGGTCCAAAATGTGGAAGAAATTATTAATATTTATATTAAAATAAATTATTTATATTACATCATTTAGTGGGTTCCTTTTTTAGTGGTATAATATTTTATTTTATGTATCCAACAATCATTTTTACCTAATTAACAAAGTAAAGGAGAATCAAATGAGCAACACTAGTTTAATAATATATAAACTTGTGACATTTTATTTAGGTGTTACTCGTTTAGTTGTTAAATATTCAACATCTTAATTGCCTTATGTATTAAGATGATTTAATTTTAAACTTGTATAGATTGAAATTGTTTCAGACATTGAATTTTTTTCTATCAAACTTTGTTGAAAAATATGTGACAACTTATTTATAGATTGTGGATAGAAATCTTATCTAATTTTCGAAAGTAATTGTTAGTTGATTAGAACAACACTATCAACCTAATGTGATATAATATTATTCTATTCTTGACTAAATTAACATAATTTTCTAAAAGAAGTCTCATGCTTTTTAAAAATATTTCTAGACGCTTAATACGTAGATGCTTTTTTCCAGCTATCAAGATTATATATATATATATATATATATATATATATATATATATATATATATATATATATATATATATATATATATATATATATATTTATTGTAAATGTCCCATGCCATGTGTTGTATGTTTTTGGCTAAGTGGGCGGTGATAGTTTGTTTGATCACTAATTTACTTAATGAATTTCTTGGCTTAATAAATTCTTTATCCTTAAATTGTCATATTCTATTTAGATATTTGAACGGAGTCATATATCTATTAAACATCTCCGTTCATAATTAAATATTTTAATAAGATATTTTCAATTTAAGTTTAAATTAAAAAAATCTATACATGTTTTTATTAGTTATTTATTAAATAATTTAGATAACCACATAAAAATAACATCTACTTTTAATATATATATATCAATTGTAAGTAAATAAAATATACACAATTTACAATTCATTGAAATAAATGTGTATAATTAAAAAAAACTTATCTTAAAAATACATATTGAACATACTTTTCCATAAATATATATAATTTATTAAAATTATTGTATTTTATCGAGCTCAATTTTCTATGCTAGTTCTATCTCGACAATTCGACCATCTTAAAGCTAGAAATTGGAAGCATTATTTTTAAATGAGCCATACACATATATTCGAACTAATTAAACAAGTAATTATGAAATATCGAATAATCATTAAAAATAATTTCTGAAACTTTAATGAATATGTTGGTTGGGCATCAAAACCATATAGAATAAAGGCAACTAATCACGTGGCATTTGGCCCTAACTTAAATTAAAGAATATATTAAATATATTACGTAATAAATGCAAATAAAGTTTTGTATTATTGATAAAGTAAATTACCTGGAAAAAAAAAGATAGTAATGCACCGTTTGGCTACAACATGTATCGCAACGTTCTCATTAATAGAAAAGTTGGCCATGTTATTGAATAAAATATAAAAATGAACATTTATTATATGTATAAATATAAAATATAGCTATTTTTTCCTTTAAATATAATATATAGTTAAAATTTATTTTCCTATGTTTGAATTGATTTAAATATACTTTATTAATTTATCAAGTATATTATTTATTTGATAAAAAAATAAATATTTAATCAAAAAAATATACAAATGAGTTGAATACTCTAAAGTGAGTGTTGCATGTAACATGCATAATATTAATTTTTCACACATTTTTTTTTTAATAATACTTCATAAACATTTACATCATCTAATTAAATTATATATTAATATCTAACTCGTAATTGAAATTGAAATAATAAATATCAACACCCATCCCAATTGCTGAAAATTCAAAGGGGGGTTTGTACATTGTAGAATGGAAAATATATTAAGAGTATAATATTATTCGTTGACTAATTTTGGTCAACAACTAACACGTAAGCATATTGTTAGGAAACTTATCAAATATTTCTTAAAAGTATTTTTTCCCCTCTTCAATATTTAATAAAAAATCAAATTGTGGATTATAATTTTAATTGAATTTTATGACTAAAATTTTGGTATTATATATCATATATCAAATGAAATCTTAAATTGTAAAAATTATAATCTTATTTAAATTTTATGACTAAAATTTTAATATTATCTACTATATATCAAATTGAGATTATTACAATTTTAATATTAAACTCGATTTATTTATTTAAACTATATCATATAAATTAATTAAACGGAGGGCCACGAGAGTTAGTTGAACGGACACATCAATTTGGAGGTTAAAACTGTCAACTAATAATTATAACTATAATTATATAGACTGAAAAAGCCAAAAATAGTAAAGAGGGAAACGGGAGAATAATAAACGACTCATTTTTTTCGGAACAGATTTCTTCTAATACTCTTTTTTCTTCTTCTAATTTTATTGTTTGGATTTTCTCCAATTTTTTTGTTCAGTCTTGATTTTGCCGGTGTATGTTAAACAGTCGATCAGCTTTCCGGTGAACTGATTTTTCTGGGGTTCTTTTTCATAATTTCATGGCAGTTCAGGTATGAAAAATCTTGTCTTTAATCGCTGAAAATTGTTTGTTTTTGTGTTTTTACCATTTCTTGATTGTATATTATGAACCCCTTTTCAGATTTTTGATGAACTATACAAGCATTTGTGAATTATGGGTTTATCAGTTTTTAGTCTTTTACAAGATCTTTTGTTGGAGTAATGGTTATGCTCATGTTTGTGGATTCTTGAGATTTTTTTTTTTTGCTTGGATAGAAGAATTATGTTTGGTTTTTGAGCTGTTTTTGTTATTTGATTTGATTGGGAATTCAATTTTGTTGAAAATAGTGAAATTATGAGGAAAGTTAATATCTTGTCAAACCTCATTAGTTAGGTTGATTGATTGTTTGTTAAATGGATGTTTCTGAGTTTGTTTTTATTTATTAGTTTTTGTAGTTTGAGTTCAAAGGATGATGGGGAGTTATAGTGAGTTTGAAGAAGAATGTTTCTTTGATAGCCGTGAAGAGATTACTTCTGTTTCTGATTTGGGTTCTGATTGCAATGAGACATGTGTTCGTAGTTTGGGTGACGAGTGTGTTTTAGGATATGACTTATGGAATAAGGATCCAGAAAGTGTTGATGAACGTCGTGATAGATTTTTGAAGTGGATAGGTTTGAGCTCAAGTTGGGACGGACCTGATGGGAAAGAAAAGGGTGGTATTACTACTCATTACAGAAAGATGAGTGTTGATAGAATAAGGGATGTCGGTGAAACTGTTCTGGCAAATTCAGATTCTCAAGAAAGCTGTTTCTCAGGTCGGTCTTCTCAATCTTTCCACTCTAATGAAGCTTTGGAATTGGATGAGGATGGTGCAGCAGAAGTAAGATTGCATTGGAAAATTAGAAATTTGGACAACGGAGTAGAGTTTGTTCTTGATGAATTTAGTCAGGAAGGTATGCTTAGCCAAGTACGGGAAGTAGGTTCAAACAAGTTGTTCACTGCTGAAGAGTTCCATAGAACTCTTGGGCCATCGCCCTTGGTTCAGAAGTATCTGCGGAGAGCGGCGGATGGAATTGATACAGTTGATACTAAGACAAAAACTAAAAGAAGTTGGCTTCAAAAGCTAACTGTTGCGACTCATAATAAGGTGAAGTCAATGGGGGACAAAGTGAAAGGCAAGGAATCCAACTTAAAGACAGGTACTAACATTCAGAGAGTTCGGGTCCACACATGTGATAAGGAGTCAAAAGAACTGTCCTCACTTCACACAGGGCAAGAGTTCCTAGCACACGAGGGCTCAATTTCAACAATGAAGTTTAGTCCTTGTGGCCAGTATCTAGCAAGTGCTGGCAAAGATGGCATGGTGCGCATGTGGAGGGTGATTGCAGATGAAATTCCAAACAACCTGAATGCACATGATGGTGACTCCTCTTGTTTATACTTCTCACTGACTCCTACGTCAAAATTAGCTTCTCTGAACGACAACAAAGAGAAAATTAGTGTGTCAAAAATGATGAGGAAATCGCCAGAATCAGCTTGTGTCGTCCTCCCACCAAAGATTTTCCGGATATTGGAGAAACCATTGCACGAGTTCCATGGACACAGTGGTGAGGTCTTGGCCCTTTCATGGTCTAGAAATGGGGTCAGTATAATATCTTTATGGCGCAGTTACACTAACTGTCGTCCTTTGTCGCCTCATATAATATATTCCAATGTGAACACAGTGTAATTCTGGTAATGGACATCATTTTCTGCAGTATCTGCTGTCATCTTCAGTTGATAAAACAGCTCGTCTCTGGAAAGTGGGGCAAGATCAATGCCTTGGCGTTTATTCACATAATAACTATGGTGAGCTTGACTCTATGGTTACTTCTTATATTAAAGTATTTTCAAAAATCTTTCAAATGGTAAAGGACCATGTTACCAATATGTCAATGTTGTGTTCTTTATGCAGTCACTTGTGTAGAATTCAATCCAATAGATGATAACATTTTCATTAGCGGTTCAATAGATGGGAAAATACGTCTCTGGGAGGTGCATGGTTGCCGAGTAATCGATTGGACTGATGTAAAAGAAATAGTGACTGCTGTTTGTTATTGTCCTGATGGAAAGGTTTGATTGCATTGCTGTTACACTTTTCAAATATTGTGCCATTTTAATGGACTTCCGTTGATTTATTGCTTTTAATTGATCCAGGGGGGCGTAGTGGGATCCATGGATGGCAATTGTCATTTTTATGATGTAATAGGTAAGGACGTACCTTCTCTTTTTGCCCTTTGCTTTTTTCCCTCACTCCTATGTCTAAGAAACTAACAAGTCTGGAAACTGATTGTGTTTTTTGTCTAAATTTTCTGGAATTGGTTTTCATGGAGCTGAATATATCATATCCTATTGTATATTATGCTCCGTGAAAGTGTTATTATGATACACTTATTTTTGTGGTTTACGAGATGAGTTTGCATGTTTATTCTCTCAAAATTTCTCCCCCTCTTTGCCCGTCCCCTATTTGAGATGAGGGCAAAGGGGTGATAGAAACCATTTCTGAGGGTAGATTAGATTGACAATTTATCTCTTTCTGGTCTTGAGTAGCCTTTATGTTCTAGCAAAGTCTATGGTTTGATATCAGCTATGATATATGGATAACATACCAGTTTAATCACTGCAGTTTGTGGTGGTGGATATGGGGGTTGGGAGGTAAGTGGTTGGGCTTGGTAGATAAATCGTACGACATAAAATGATCTTTAGATTTTCTTGAATTTAGTTGTTAGTGCTCTCTCCACCCACTTACATTGTCGAGGGTGGCTCTTCGAACCTCAACCTATAATTGCTATTTATATGAGCATTCTGCATGTGAATATATAAGCACAGTGAAGGCTTCTTTCTTTTCATGCTACAAGTATGGGGCAGTTCATTGTTGGTGAAAAAGTTGTATGTCAAGGAAAGAGTTTAGCACTAATATTTTCCATTCTAGCTAGAAAATAGTTTGGTGTTTTTTCTGGAAGTTTAGGCAAGACTTTGGTTCTTAGTTCTAATTTGCGTCTGGTAGCTTTGACATAAGTTAGATAACTGAATGGGTTGTAAGTTGTTTTCTTATTGCTTGATATAGGGCTTGAATTCAAGGGAACTTTTAAAAGAGTGGAGTTAATACTTTGATAGTATGGTGAACTTACAGAAATGTCAATGACAACATGCATTGTTAGTGTGCGATGGGAGAATAGTAATCAAATTCTTGGAGCATAAACCTGAAAGGATGCTTAATAACCTGATTTTAGTATGAGCTTAAGAAAAATGATCAACATGCTTCATAGTAAAGAAATAGTGAAGTCTCTGTATCTGACAAATTGCCAAATATTCCCATTTTAGAGATCTTGGTCTCCTTATTGTTGAAAGAGGGTGGTTGCTAGAGCTGGACCTATCAAAGATAGACTTTTATGATCCTTCCAGTGTTATCTCTAGCATTGTCAAACGGATGCGAAATTTTCACTTCATCGCTGAAAAGTGCTTATGGTTTGCCTAAAATGAGAATATTCTGGGAGATTTTTCTTCTGTGATAAATTTTTCTCAAGGCAGTTTTGCCATGGTGGATGTATTATATCCATGGCTAAACTCTTTTTTCTTTCTTTATGTGGAGTCCTGGTGAAAGCTTAACTATATTTTCCTCTTGAATGTACTCTCGCTGGCAATTGACACTCTGTTATCATTCCTTTGGGTTAGGTAATCAATTGCAGATGGGCTCACAAGTATGCCTGCCAGGAAAGAAGAAGCTTGCTCGCAAGAGAATAACTGGATTTCAGGTAACCATTTGCTTTCAATTTTATTTCACCAGAAGAACTCGTGCTTATTATGTGCTTAAGAACTGATGTACGAACTTCATGCAGTACTGCCCGAGCGACTCTAGCAAAGTCATGGTAACTTCTGCTGACTCGCAAGTTAGAATACTTTGTAGATCCAATATCATCTGCAAATTCAAAGGTGTGTCTGAAACCTTTGATGTGAATTCCTTTTGGCGCCAAGCTGGTTGGTTGCCAGTGAGAATGTAAGAGTTGTGTTCTGAAAGTATTGTTTGCTGCATGTCCAGGAATTCGAAATTCAGGGAACCAATTTCCTGCATCTTTCACTTCGGACGGGAAACACATTCTCGCAGTTACCGAGGATTCAAATGTACATATCTGGAATTATACTGAGCAGGGCCGAAGAACAAACAAACCGAAAAAAGTCCGGTCATCAGAGAGTTTCTTTTCCAACAACGCATCAGTTGCCTTACCTTGGTCGGGCTTCAACACAAATCCAGGAACGCTACCTAGAAGTAGTATTTTAGAAAACAGAAATGTCAACAGGAACTCACTGCCAAGGGCGTCCGATTGTTTCTCCCTAGGGCGTACATTTTTGGTAGACTCTCTAACTAAGGGCTCCGCGACATGGCCAGAGGAGAAACTGCCTAATTCTTCGAGTCCAGTAACTGTCTTCCCATCGGTATGCAAGTCTGAGTACAAGTTCTTGAAAAGTGCTTGGCAAGGTGCATTGAGCTCTCCTCATCTGTGGGGTCTTGTGGTTGTTACTGCTGGACTGGATGGATGTATTAGAACATTTCTCAACTATGGATTACCAATTCGTTTTTGAAAATCTATATTGTTTGTAATTTATGATTAAATTCTTGTCTTTGCGTTCAAAAGGGAAAGAGATCCTATTGTTTATAGGTTACTACTAGTATAGATACATATTCTTTTATTTGTTTGAATTAAATGTGATTACTATTTTCCAATTAATATCCAGCACCAAGAGAGTGCTGGACATTGAAGAAGTCAAAATGCAGCTCAATTTTTTCAATAAAGTCTTGCCAATTTTTGCATACACACTACTAGTTTCTGAGAACTCACTCTATCTAACCACACATGAACACCCGAGAATGGAATATATCTTTCTAGAAAATAAATGGTTTATTATTTGGATGGTTTGTATTGTATCGTTGGTATCGTTATCTCGAATTGGCTAGTAACACCCATTAAATCTTTAACTTGTGTCAATACTTATATATATATATATATATTGTCCCTAGAACATTCATAAATGTAGTCTCACAAAACACTGCAAGAATGGGATAAGTTGGGGAGCGAGTGGAGATAATAAACTTGAAATATCACTTATTGAACTTGTTTTCCCTATTCTCATCAGGGAAGTCACTTTTCTTGTTTCAAAAAACATTTTTCTAGAGAATTTATTTTTCTTCAAAACACCAAATATGAAAAAATTAAAATATTAAAATCAGGACTCAAAGATTTTTCAAAATGTTAAAATAACTAGTACCTCCTAATACCAACACAAGCTTCTGAACGAAGTGATCATGCAACTAAAAGACTCAATTGACGAATGCAACTCATAATTGTGTAATACTAGCTCCCTCTCTCCGAAATTATGTTTCGCTTCTCAAAAAGTCTAGTGTTTAATCCTGTTAAATTAAGTTATATATTAATTAAAATTCACATAAAATTTGACAAATAATTTGAAATAATAAACTGTTCAGTTTGATTCAAATTTAGATCCACGACAAAATTATTGTAAGTGAGAAGATTTTGTGGCTATGTCATATCAAAAGAGTCCAAAAATTCTTCTTAGATAATTTTCACTAATGTCCATAATTTATGTTGTCCTCACTTAAATCAAATCATTGCCTGAATCATCGTATGTGTTAGGCTTGTCTACATGTTTTAATTTGGTTTATTAATATATAATACCTGTTTAAGCCTATTACTCCTAAGTCCTAATAAAGTGATCTAATAGACATCATTTCAAGTTCCCAATTTTTTTTTTACCCATATTACATAATTAAGTTAACTATATCAAATATGACATGGCACATATAATTATATCAACCTACGTAGAAAACACCTTAGAGGTTTAAGTGAATGCAAATAATTAATTAAAAAAAACGGATTCAAGTAATTATTGATGATATATGGTGTTAGCAATTCAAGTTGGGTTTGGTACAAAAAGAAAATATTTTGCACTAAAGATATTCTTTCTTTTTATTCATTTTAACAATTCTAAAAGTATTTATATATAATATAGATAGATATTATCATAGGTTTACTGGAGGTTACAAGTATTAGGGTGAATCTCACTGGTAAAATCTATTTTGCTTACTTTTATTAGAAAAATCATTTTTTAAAAACTTTATTTTTTTAAAAAAAAATTTATCAAACAAATAATAAAAATTCACCTTTCGAACACACGGCGGCTAAGAGGGGAATAAGCTCTAGAAAAAATCAAATACTAAGAACAACAAAATCCAAAAAATAAAACAAAGGAAATATATTATTGTTTTTTAAAATAAGGTCACATGATTTACTACTAATCATTATGATTCTGAATATAGTTGGTATATATAAAGTTATAGTAATATATATATATATATATATTCATAGACTGGATCTAGTCATCCTACAGATTCAAAAAGTTACTATAAAAATAATATTTCCCTGACCTACCAATAGGATACATTTTTGTTAGTCCACAACGTCTAATCATGGTTTCATTTGATCTGAATAAACCAATGAAAAAAATTTGGAATAAGAAATTATCGTTAACGGTAATTCCAGTCGGTGATACGTATCGTTTGTTGTTCTTTGAGCTCGCTAATATCAAGCTCAAAAATACGTATATTACGTGAAATTATATTTTTTTTCTAAAATATTATTGGTGTAAAAATTTATTAGTTTAGCGATTCTAATCATTGACCAACCCTGTTAAACCCTAGCATTCTACTGCTGGAGTCCAACTTTGATTTGATATTTGTAGCAGTCCAAACTCGTATTATGTAATTTTGGCTCAATAATTCTTATATATAATAGTTCTTAAATTACGTGATAATTTAATTCAAATAAAAACATATGTGTTACTGTCATTACTAGCTTACGATTTACCTTTTTAACTTATCCTCATCAATTCGCTCTCTATCATGTGATAAATTCTGATCCAACGATTCTCCAAATCTTTAAATAATAACAATGCGATCCATGGTACGTCGCATTCTTTGTGTACTAATTTTGTCTGTCCATTACATTGAACTTATAGGTTAAATTTTTCTTTTTTTTTACACTGGTTAAATTAACATGTTTTTTTGTTTAATAATAGCACATGCATGCACGTGGATGAATTTGGGTCCAATTTGGTACCATAAATTTGGATTTTGTAACTGTTGGGTTTGTTGACAAATAAAAAAGCCCAAGCCATTTCAAAACACGTTTTATTTTTTATTATAAAGATCCAAAATATAAAATCCAAAAACTACAAAAAATAAATTAAAACAGCTATTTTCACTTCAAATTACTCATAAAAAATCAGTTTTATTTATTTTACAGTTAAACACAACATAAATATATCACATACAGATCAAGTTGTCCATTTTAGATTAATAAAATAAATAAATAAAAACTGCCACAATTAAAATATTTTACTGAAGTTGACACATGTTGGGTATCAGAGGTGGATCAGATTCTCTGTTTATACAACTACCTTCTTTACTACTTTTATATTGTTCAAAATTTTTTGAAAGTTAAAAGTGATATTTTATAATATTAAATTTTTAATTTTTTTAAATTATTATGATTTATAATATTTTTTTCATGGTAATATCATGTATTCAATTTTGTTTCAATTTTTTTTAAAAAAATTATGTTCGAATACACGATAAGAATATGTTATCATATAAATTGAAAGAAAAAAATATTTTTTGTTAATCACAAAATATGGTGAAATGATTAAAATTTCTGCATCTTTAGTCGAGATTCAAAATTTCTCCACCTTTAATATGACGTGAACATGTCATCTCAATTTTTAAATGGATTGACTCAAAAGAGAAAGACGATAAATTCATTAAATTTTGAAATAAAAAAGAATTAAGTGTGATTTCAAGCGTTTATTAGATATTAAACTTTCACATGTAAAAGACAATAGATTTTTTTTAATGATATACATCAATATTAATTAGAAAACATTTGAGTTTTAAAGTTTGTTAAGGTGAATGCCTATGATTAAACGAGATGATATAATACTAAATAGTTAATTCATCTGCACTTCTTTCCATGTTATTTAATTCGACATATTCTTTAAAAAAAGATTAAAAACATAATGATAATTTTACCTTATCACTCATTACTATATATGAGTCATATAAATATTAAAAATAATTAATATTTAATAATAAAAATAAAATAATAAATTATATATATTTTTTTAACTAAACTAGTAAAAATGACCCTTTTTTTTATACGATAGACTATTTTTTGGCTAGCATGTGATTGGCGCTCTACAAAGAAATGTATTTTTTGAAAAAGGTGTACGACATAATAATTGAATGTAAGTTTTCAATTAATAAGAAACAACTTGATCGCACTGTCCTTTACTTTTCTATTAGTTTCTCCCTTGCTATAAATAATAAATATTGATAAGTGTTAGTTTTTGGAAACGAGTACTTTCTTTCAATTGGAGCTTTACGTGGTGTAAAGTAATATAAATAAATTTTAATATAAATTTCAGACACTAGATAAAAATAATTAAAAAGAATAAGTGTTAAAATTATATATATCGTTAGTATTAAAAAAGTTATGATATCATCTAAGGTGTCTTTAAATGAGTTTGTAGTCATGCATATAGTTATTTAATAAGTACGGCGAATAAAAATGATTTTGATGATGTTAACAGCTATTTATATTAATGAAATAGTGTTTACTATTTAAATTCTATTCATACTACAATAATTATAAGGATGTAAGTTATATATACATATTATTATTCATTATGAATCAATTAAAAATTTATACTATAAAATATGATTTTTTTCACCTAACGAGCTCAGTGGAGAAACACATGATCACTGAAATATTAAAAAAACTTGCTAATGTTATTGTGTTAAAATACTACTATTTTTTCTTTTCTTACCTATTAAATCAATTTATTTGAATGATTTTAACTAATATTGTCAATAAACATGAGTTTAGATTAATGAAATACTCTTTTGGTTATAATTTGTTTTTTTTCCAGTTAGTTGTCAATGAAATTATTTATAATCGCACAAATACGTATATCTTATTTTAAATCATAAATTTCAAGATAAATAAATAAATAAAATATAAAATATCGAGTCAAACAGCATCAACGATATTCTATAATAATAATGCTTTTGTACTTTCAACTTCACGGCTTCGAAAAGATCACTACCTTTCTCCTAATTTTTGCATCTTCTTAGTTCTCTCTGTTCTGAAAATTTTTCTTTAGAAAAAACACACACAAAAAAAAATAAAAATGGGAAGAGCACCATGTTGTGCTAAAGAAGGATTGCGTAAAGGGCCATGGTCTACTAAAGAAGATTTATTACTTACTAATTATATCAATCAATATGGTGAAGGCCAATGGAGATCTTTGCCTAAAAATGCTGGTAATTTTTCTTTTTTCTAATTCCTTTCTCGATGTTTGATACGATACAAGTTATTTTTAATATATATAGTAACAATAAATTTTAATTTTCTTCTTTAAAATTTGTGTGTTTAATACATTATTGTTATGAAAATTCTGTTATAGTTCTTGCTCGTTACGGAATGAAATGACTTTTGTTGTACCATATGTATTTATATATGAGTGTATTTATTTTCTTGCTCGTTAGCGTAATTCTATGAAAAATATTTCAGGATTGCTTAGGTGTGGGAAAAGTTGTAGATTAAGATGGGTGAATTATTTAAAGCCAGGGATTAAAAGAGGAAATTTTAGTGAAGATGAAGAAGATCTTATAGTGAGATTACATTCACTTCTGGGTAATCGTTGGTCATTAATTGCCGGACGATTACCTGGTCGAACAGATAATGAAATCAAGAATTATTGGAATACGCATTTGACCAAGAAGCTCAGAAGCACAGGAATTGAACCAAAACCCCACAAGAATTTGACCAAATTAAAGGAGAAATCAAGAAAACAAACCAAAAAGGAGAAATCAAGAAAAGAAGTGGGGAAGAAAAGCAATGATGAGAAGTTGAAGGGTCAAATTGCACAAGTTGAGAAGATAAAAGTATTTGCACCAAAGCCCATAAGGATTTCTTGTGGGATTTCAAGGAACAATAGTTTTGAAAATGATACATTGAGTACTACTACTTGTTCCTCAAATAGTAATTTTGAAAAAGTTGATGATGGAAAAGACAGGGAAAAAGAGGTGAAGTTATTTCCAAGGGAATTAGATTTTGATGAATTACTTGAAGGGGGTGGATTTTATGATGAATTTCTTATGGGAGAAAGCTGCAATTTTTCAAACAAAGTGGAAATGAATGATAATATGGTGGAAAAAGTATATGAAGAATATCTTCTACTTCTTTCTGAAATTCAAGAAGATCAAACGGAGAAAAAATTCTCAATGTAAGTTTTAGTTTGGATAGGCTTTTTATAAAGTTTGTTGATCCGACTAATTCTAATTAACGAGTAATGTATATTTGTTTAGTTTCTACTTTTATAGTTTTTTTAGCTTTTAGCTCAACTTTTTTGTGTTATGACTAGATTTCTGTTGAAGCGATATCGAAAGTATTATAATTACGTTAAAACAAAAAAAAGATACATCCTAAACACATAAAAAAAAATCAAAAGTTATGATTTAAATTTACTTGTATGACCTTATTCGTATCATCATCTCAAAGTTAAATAAAAGAGAGAGTTTGCAAATATTTAATATAAAACATCTTAAATCCTTATAACTTATAAGATGTAATATTGATTGATATAGTTGATCGCAAAGTTAAATTAAAAACATTTTAAATCTTCATAAAAGATGTATATTGATGATATAGTTCAAACTTAAATGAAGCAATGAGGAGAATTCATTTCATCCACTATAATTTATTTGATATTAAAGCGATAAAAATTATTTTTAAAAAAATGGACCACAAAGTTAGGTGGATATCCCCGAAAACATAGGAATAATAATAATAATATCAAAAGGACAAAGAAATATTTAGCATGTCGACAAAAGCATAAAAATGAATAAAACGTGTGTTCATAAAAAGAGCAGCCACAAATCATGGTGCGCTACTTACAATGAGAGAAAAAATAAGTAAATTTGTCTCGTGAAGAAGAAACCAAAAGAAATCAAATGCGATAGTGACACGCTCAGTAGGAACAAATATGTCCAAAGTAAAGACAACAAATAATGTGTAATAATCTCAACATTATGAATACACTATATCGAGCGATATTCTTATACATCATATCAAACAACCGCGATTCACACAGAGTACTGTTCCATACCAATCTTCTAAGCTGGCACGTGACTCGAACTCTTTTACTGTTCCATGATTCCGTACAAGAATTATGAATAAGACATATGTGGTTCACATGTATGCAGTAACTCTACTTTTTGAGCCATTTGGCCCAATCTTATCCTCTGTCATAATCAGAATAACCATCTGACTTCACTTTTCTTCTTTTTCAGAAAATGGGTACACACGAAAATACATTTATTACATTACTCAAGAAACTATTTTTAACAAAAATAATTTCTTTGATAACTGAGGGCAAGTGAAGCATAGTTTGAGACTTGATGGATTATAGACGTGCCCCTCCTACCAGGCTTTTGTTTGTTGCGACATTTGAACTCTGTGATGAGTGCCTAACTCAGACATCACACTGCGCTCTTACTGATGGACCAAACACCTTGAGTGCCATTTTTCTAACAAAATTTAGAAGGGCCATAAGTCACCCCAAAGCGATCTTCGCGCCTGATGATGCAATGTTGGGTTTCTGCTCTTTGTAATAACAATCCGTTCAAATGACCCTTCACTGCCTTCTTGATTTATTGATCGACAAACGTCCATTTCAATCCGCTTACCCCTACGTAGAGGACTGTATATAATTCTTCCCCAACCACCACCAAGATCGGCATGGGTCCTTTCTTCACCTTCTTCCTCCCAATCATCATTTTCAGTAACAGCATCTGTTTCTGTAGCATCGGAATCATATGTGACATGATCTACTTCATCCTCAATACCCTCATCTTCTGAGATGAATTGGTCCTCTGAAATAAAAGGAGAAATGTCACTACTTTGTAAATGAATGTAGATGTTTTAACATGGCAAAGCAAAACTGAGATTTAATAGTGATAGCAAATACCATAGTCAATTTCTAAATCCTCTGGATTCCTTCTGGCATGCTGCTCCTTCAATGTCTCAAACTTCATACTATCCAATGGCCAAGGCTCTCTGCTTGAAAAACAAAGAAATTAGTTCAATGGAGACTTTAAGAAGATGGCGAAAATAAAAAATAAAAATAAAAAGTGAAAATTTGCACTTCACAATGGTAATGATGGAACAAGCTAAAAACAAATTAACAATTGGCATTCCGTATTCTTGAAGAAGAACTTGCTTTGGCCGTTCTCCTCGTCTAAAAGCGATGAAGCAAAACTTTTCATCTTCAAAGCCACGTAGAGGCTCTCCTTTCGACCTCTACAAGTCAATGGCATCAGAGTTAAAAAAAACATGATTCAAACCCAAGTACAAACCAAAAAGGCAAATTCACTCCAGAAGCGAAGAAGAGATCAATTTCTTAGCTGGGAACTTATAATAGAATATATCTGACCCTATGCAAAGATTTGAGGGGGTAAGAAGAGATTTCATCAAATTCAGAGAGCTCATCTAGCTTTAGGAGGCACAGGAATATGAGGCAAACCTTGTAGGCACGTTGCGAACTTGTCCTTTGCAAGCGTTGAACAAAATGACAATATTTTCCAGTGTTATCCAAAGGACAACGTCCGTCATGTGGACACTGCAATTTTTTTTTAAAAAAAGAGTAAATCAATTCATACAGAAAAATGTAGTCCAATCTATTCAAGTCATTATATCATCAAACTTAAAATACTTACCGGAGCAACTATATATACCCCATTCTTTAGTGTCGTCAATGCTTTAGAGTCTTTGCCAGATACACCTTCTAGTTTGCGGCTTCTCTACAAAGTTAATATTTAAGAACAAAGCAAAAAGATCATTAAGAATTCACATTCCGACTTCGTATAAACCAGACCACTCCAAGCAAATACCGAATAGTGAGTTTTACCCTTTTCTCCATCCATAGAATGTGAGATCGCATTTGAGATATAATATTAGATCCTTGTGGTGTTCCTGGTTCTACCAGGACCTGCTCAACAGCACATTGTCATCAGGGAAATAACATTCATATTTCTTACAAATAGAAAATGTTTTGTAAAGAGATAAGAAATAAATATTTCAGCCAACAGCTGTCTAAGTAAGATTATCATTTTTTTTGAATTGGTAATTTGTATTCTTCAGCACTAAGGAAATGCTGGCCACCTTCAAAAAGGAATTCAGTCGTATCAAAAAATTCTAATGTCATGATCATGCTATCAGTCTGGTAACAATAGCATGCAAAAACTTCTACACAAGAGCAACAACCATCACCTCCCCCTCACTCATTCAGTAGTCAATTGTTTTTGATGAGTACCTTGATATGATTCTTTTACACAGTTGTCTCTCTCTTTACGCATGCAGCTCCTCATTTACCTTTTCACTTTCCCCTCTCTAGTGAAGTCTATGTTATTTAAACTGCAAAAATGTGACAGTAATTTTACTGTATATATCCTGACCCTCGTTGTCCTTCACACGGTTAGAAAGAGGAGTAATCTTCGCTCGATATGCATTTATATATTTGAGAAGCTATCAGAGTTTTCTGATTGAATTAAAAAAAATCAAATCCTACAGCAATAAAGGCATTATACGATTTGCGCTTAATACGTCCTTCCCTTGTCAAATTTGTATACACACTTCTCATTCCAGGATGCACCAAATACTTTACACAATTCTAACATTTATATTATTTCAAATGGTTATCAACAATTTTAAGAATTCATCAACTTAAATCTTTGAAAGTATTGACTTCTCACCTCCCCATAAATCTTCAAATCATCAATAATGAATGGAGTATGCTTAATCATGTAGATATAAAGCTTAAGAATGCATTTTAACATACCAGAACATCTCCTGTCTGTTCCCAAAGCTGGCGTACAACCGTGATTCTGTCCTTCAGAGATGGAATTTCTCCGAGTACATACGACTTCGGTCAAACAAAGTTGAAAATTTCAGCACCAAAAATATTCACAAAATCAATTAGGATCTAACAGAGGATAGCGTCTATATATTTTTTTGTCAATGAAAAATAAAGCACAACAAAATAACACTATTTTCTTAGACGAAGTGATGAAGGATTTTAATGAGAGCATTCAGAGGATGCGAAAGAAGTACGAAAAACTGGGGAAATTCCTTCACAAATTTCAGGAGCCAACACCACTATAAGATTGTACTTACAGCAATCACAAGATCATGTTGTCTGTCACTCTTTTTGACATCCTGAGAGAGTGCTTGAATACTTCCATAACTTTGAATGAGTGGCAAACTTTTAAGACCTACAGCAATTACAGGACATATTTTGCCATCTTTATCAGCCTCATATTTTCTAATTACAGCAGTTGAACAGTAACTAAAATATATGCGAACAGGTAATAGGTTTGGACACATCAAAACTAGAGCATTGAAAACTGCTGGAGACCAATGTGAAAGCAAGCCTCTTATTCTTTGAAAAGGTAATGTAAAGTAATATGAAGCGATCCTAAACCACTTGCGCAGTAACACTTTGGTTGTACTAAAACATAACTGGTCACTACCTTATCATGCAGCACAATGGCACATTATGTCCCAGGGACGACAACAACAAATGACTTCAAGATATGACATCTCAGGTGGTAGTTTATGAGGCTCATTCAGTTTCATTCATAGGAAGATGCACTGCCCAGAATCTTAAAGCACAAAAAATGTTCTTGAAAATCATTCATCTGATAAGACAACAATTTGCAAGGCCAGAACTTCATAACATCACTAGCTATACATGGTATGGCATAGTCGCTTAAAGATGAATCTGATTTATGCAGAAATTTAATAAGACATACACATACAGACACACTTCCAACTAAGTCAGTGACTCAGAAAATTGAACGAGCTGATCAGTGAAGTAGCCATAACTATTAATTACAATCGAAGACACATGTACAAAAAGTCTTAATTTTTTCCAGACCAAAAGGAGTCCATAGAAAACCAGAATGTACCTTTTATAAGGCTCTGTCCGGCACGCTGCATGGACTGTGATGGCTCTACCAAATTAATTCTACTCAATGAACGTGGCCACACTTCTCTAACTGCCCTGCATAACCACACAATGTAACACTTGTCTAACGAAAGGGTCTAACAGAAATTAACGCATGGGGATGATAATTAACCAACAAAATATCAGATCAACTTACCAAAACGCAGAACCAGTCCCTGCCCCAAAATCCAACACCTTAGCAGGTGAAAAACCAGGCAATCTTCTGCGTACCTAAATGGAATCAATCATATTAAAGCACTCACTTTAGCAACCAAAATCTACATTCATGTTCCAAAACCAAACATCATAAGGATTCTGCAAGGCATTTCAATAGAATATAATATTTATACACCTCACTAAGAACTCTATAAAGAGCCGAGTAGACAGCAGGCATACGGGACGCCACATAGGCTAGTGTTTCATCATCCCTATACTTGAGGCCAATGTCACCATAGGCACTTTTGATTTTCCACCGCTGTGAACAATCAACAGACTTGAGAGGATCTTCAAAAAGCTCCTTGGATGTGGAGGTTGGAAGCATCAAATTCACTTCCTTTATTTGGCTGAAAGATTCTGATAACCTCAACACTTTTCTCTTCATATGTGGCTCCTCTTGCTCTGCAATAGATTAGATCAAACCAAAAAACAAAACTTAAAGAGAGAGATCAAACAAAAATGCATCAATCGGTCAACAACTATCAAGTTTCCCTTAGCATTCACAAATAAAGACGATTGAAAAACAAACCTTCTCATCTCCTCAGACATACAAAAATCACAAAGAAAGCAACCAACAGATAGTTCATCTCAAAAGAAAAAAGGACAAATATTTGAAGCGAAGTTGCTAATGTAAAACCAGAGATGGTATGGCAACATCAGAAAGAGAGCTGTACTCAGCAATGCTATCAATATGACAAAGTTGACTGCTAATGTGAAGGAAGCATATAAGCATGTGTGTTTTCAAAGATATTCTCAGCATGACTTATATCCTCTCCTCGATAACATCAAATCAGTACAACTCTAGCGAAAAAAAGAGGCAAACAAACACATCCCAAGCTTTTAGCTACCGAGCTCTTGAACGTAAAACAAGAACTTGCCTAACAAATAAGGGAAAACATACTGGCAAAATCGATAATATCACAATTTAACAGTGGCTCTGCTAAAATGATCGAGATTATTATCCAAGAAAAATTTAAGTTAACACTAAAGCTTGATCCCTACCTTCCTCATTTGTAAATTGGGACTTAAAATATTACACAAGAATGGAACAGGCCAGCTGAAAGAAGCTAATTTTCGGTTAATTAAAAAAAAAGTAATTCAACTTTTGCATGCTCGAAGGATTATGTAAGCTAAAAGGTGATATTTTGAGTATGAATTGCAATACTTAAGTTACTATTTCAGCCAAAAACTCTAAACGAGCAAATTCTATCGAAATTAATGTTCAAATTGACGTGTATAGTATATGAAAAAGGATTGAAATTTTACCTCGGAGATACTTTTTGATAGCTCTACGAAGACGGATAGGAACAATATGGCAACGTTCAGATTGTTTAGCTGCGGATTTGAGGGCCTCCGCGGTGAACTTCGGAACGGTTTCCGATACTATTGACGCCATTTCTGGTGACTCCTCGCAGTTTCCGGCGAAATTCCGGCAGCTATTAATGGGCAAATTGGGAAATTTTACACTGCATATAGGGTTTAAAGTCTGCCATTACGAAGGTTTTTTTCTTTCTTCCATTCGCAGTAGATTTCTTGCTGTTACCTGTGTTGGGTTGAAATGGGCCCATAATTTAGGAGTTTGGGCCGAATAGAAAAGCCCAAAATAATATACAGCCCATAAGTCAGTAATCCATGTCCATTCTCTTTATGTAAAAGCCCATTACAGGTAGAGATACTGTTTATTTTTTTCTATTAACTATACACATATTATACATTGATCATATATGATGATACACAAATTATATATTCGTTGAATATTTTAGTTTGATCAGATAGGTGGAAGACCGTTTAAGTTAACTCGATTAATTGAATCACGAATATAATAATTTATTCCAAAGTGAAGTCTCTAATTCAAATTCAGAATGATCGAATGGAACCGGAGCAAAGCTAAAGTGTCGACTATGAGCAAGTCCACCTATTTCGTTAATGGTTAATTAACTAGTAATTAACCATTAAGAAAATAGTCACATAAATAAATATAACTCATATATCTTTCCAACAATTAAAAAGGAAACATCATATCAAACAAAATTTACCTTTTCCCCAATTTAAATAAATTAAAGTTGAAAGGGGTACAATATGTTCCACCACACAAATATTGAGACAATAGATGGTGGTGGAATCAAAACATAATTATGAAGAAAAAAATATATACAGAGAAGAAGGCACTTTAAGTGGAAGAGAAGCTGGTTTTATTATTATTGCACAAGATGAGGTTCCTATCAACTTGTTAGGTTAAAGGGTGGTAAAATTTGGTCCACCATTTCCAAACGTCCATTCTTGTATTATGGGCTATTTTTAAAAATATTAAAAATCGTTTCAATTTATAAGACATAATTTGTCTAATAAATTACTTTGGGTTGAGTTTGAATACATGATCTGAGTGTTCAAACATGTATTATATATTATCCTCTGTGTCCATTTAATTGGTAGGTTTGAACCTTTTATAGATTGACGGATGAATTTGGTCAAAAGTGTAATTGTTAGGCTATATACAATCAAATACTCAAATTTTGAGGATTTATTTAAATTAAATTTCAAAGTAAAAGTGTAAATATGATTAATTTTTATTCTTTTGTCTTGTGTGAATTAATTTGAGTCGATATGAAATTTAAGAACAAATAGAGCATTTTGACACTAGTGAACTTTAACATGTCATAATATTTAGATGATAGTAAATTTATTGCTAACTTGTGATCTTAATTCTTAAATATGTAAAATTGATATGGTAACATCCACGTATTCGAATTTAAACACATACATAAGATCACTTTCGTATATTTTATATTTTAGAAAATAATAATTCTGATATTTCTGTCCTTTAATTTAATACTATTATTTTTCAGCTTCCACACACGCTTGCCTTAGCACCTGATACATGTTAGTAGGCCCCTAATTAACCCATCAAAGATACCCCAGAAAATAAAAATTATCATCCACATGGAAACTAACGAACCCATGTTATTGATTCCATCTTTCTTAAATTTCTTTCCCTGCTCTTAAAAACAATTAATACATCCTTTTAATTATTTTTTGCAAATTGAGTTATTCTACAATTAAACATTTTAAAATAAGTATAACAACTGTATACACCAATTACATGTAAATTGAATTGCCCAATCACAATTTTTCACCAAATTAAATGTAGAACAAACTGCCCAACCACATTTTTTGTACGACTGGTAAAATTTAACATTAACAAACTAAACGAACAAATAAAACCAATGTACATATTATAATAGGAGTTCTAAGCTTACTATATAGATGAACATACTCCTAGCTAGCTAGGTTTGTGTGTATTATATATATATATATATTGTTTATGTTGCTGCAAAAACTTTTCCTTTATACATGAACTACTTACTTATATCTTCCTCATTATGCCAGAAGTCCTACACCATATAAGAACTAACTATTTTCTGTTTATAGCCTGTTTTAAATCCTCCGCAGCCAAGGAACGAGTCGCTTTGAGCGTCAGAGTAAGCTGGCCTCCAATGGATCTAAATTTGCATTTGAATTTTTTGCAACCATGATCTCTGAAGCTGACCATATGCGTGCTGCTTCTGTTGAATTGGAACCCAACTTTGAAGAACAAACTTCATTACAGTCTGCAAAATATTTTCCACTCACATTTGCAAGTCTTGGGTGAGTAGCAACATAGCAAGTTGTTGCAGCTGCCTGAAATTTATATCATTGAACGTCATATAAGTAATCATGCTTGCATATAGTTTATCGTTATGTTTTTTTCAATATACAGAATCAACCATTGATGTCTATATAAATATTAGATTCCCTTAGGATGCAGATTTTGAGATGATGGGTATGAGAAAACTAACCTGTGGAATAGTCTTCAAGAGTTTTGAGGTCAAAAAGAATACCAGATCTGCATTTATAAAAAACAAAAATCATGAGGTATTATTTTGAACATAATATATTTTACTTTAAATTTTAAACCACACTATTCAAGCTGTTTTCTTTATTTTGTCAAACGAGGTATCTAATCACGCTAGCTAGTTTTTGTAAACTTTGATTTTGTAAATTATTTTGATCAATCAAATCCACTTAAAAAAAATTAATCAACTTAATTAATGGTTGGTGAAAAAAAAAAAAGAAGTACCAGTGACGAGGCCTTCTCGTTCTCTAGTGAGTCTAGTTCTTACAATTCCAGGATGAACACAATTGACTGTCACATTTGCCCCCGTTTTCTGCAACATTTAAAAGACAAAAAGACATCTAAATTTAATTTCTAGTATCTTAACGCAAACAAATAATTCAATCTTCTAATGAATCAGGAGCAAGCCAACAAATTTCACTTTTTCCTAAATCAATAAATAACATTTTTTTCGAAAAGCTTTTTCTTTTTTTAAAAAAAAAGGAGAGAGAAAATTTTGGACTTACTTTCAATACCCGAGCCAGCTCCTTGGTGTGCAAAACATTAGCCAGCTTCGAGAGAGCATATGCACGTGTCGCATCGTATTGACTGTCCAATAACAAGACAAATTACTCTCTTTCACAATTAAATCAAGCTAATTATGTTTACTTCTTTTCCAATAGTTTTTTTTAATTTTAATTTATTACTCGATTAAATTTGTATTCATAATGAAATGATTTTTTTAAAAAAATCGGTCGTTTAAAGCTCAAAAATGAGATATAAATCTAACCCTACTTTAAGTTTCGACTGTGCATAATTAACTACGTCTTTTTGTTAAGTCAGTTGAAGTTTACTAACAAATCATGGTTGAACACCACCTCATATATTTTAGTCTAAATCCATTCAGATTTAATTTAATACAATGACGATAGTAGATATAAATTTAACTTTCAAATAATTTGCGAATTTTTTACATAGTCAAATCTTAAATCCAGATAATAAAAAATTGCAAGAGGCCAGTAGTCCGTGTATATATAATATTATAAAAACGTCTTTCAATATACAAATATTATATTTTATTTTCAGAAATACTAGTGAATACACGAATATATATTATACTTTGAAATCCTATATTATCTTCTACCAATAATGCATTTATTTCAGTACAAAGTCCTATGAAAGTAACGCATTGTACTTTTCCCCGATTTTTCAAAACGGTTACGGAAGAGATAATAATGAATAAAGTTCACCTTTTGTCTTTAGTGATCAGTCGGAGGTACTGAATCGAGTCGCCGGAAAACCAGCCATGGATGCTTGAGGATACATTCACTATTCTTCCTTGAACGCCCGTTTCATTAGCCGTCTCGATCATCTTCTTCAGTAAAAGCTTTGTTAAAAGGAAATGGCCTGAAGTTTGGCACACATAAATTTTAAAAAATGAATGATTAATTTAATCGGTATCAAAAAACTTTTTCACATGCATGTAAACGAGAGAGAAAACAGTTGAAAATTTACCTAAGTGATTAGTAGCAAATGTCATCTCAATTCCATCCTCAGAAATGGCATGCTGGTGAGCGAATTTTCCGGCGTTGTTTCTGCAATCAAACAGATAAAACGTGACTTCTAAATAAAATTAGAAAACTAATCACTAATATACACAGCTGATCGGAACTAAAGAGGTTAATTATAGTGAATGAAGCTTTACATGAGAAGATTGAGAGGAAAATTCAGATATTCAAATTCAGCGACGAAATTCCGTACGGAACTCAGAGAGCTAAGATCGAGAGCCATAACGATGATCTCCGCCTCCGGCACTTCAGATAGGATTCGAGTTTTTGTTTCCTCTGCCGCTTTTACACTACGCGCCGGTAAAATCAGCTTAACACCACGTTTTGCCAGAACTCTCGCCGTCTCCGCTCCAATTCCTGACGTCGCACCTGCATATGTCACATGCTCAGATCAGAAATGAGGTAAAATTTCATTTAATCAATTTTTTTCAATGAAAATCCTTACCAGTGATAATAGCGGTGACCGACCGAAGATCAGGAGACTGTTCGGTGACGTTCTCGGCAGTGGATTTTGAACCGTAACCGCTAGCTCCGGCGGAACCAAGCAAGTACTTCACCGTTTCAAGCATTTTTTTGGTTAATTTTTCACGCTCTCTATGTGATACAGTGGTTTTTTACTAGTAACTACAGTAGTGCTGTACAACAAACACACTATGCTTGATTTTCCTTCCAGAAATTGCTTTCACAGAAAACAACTTTTTGCAGTACTAGTGGTCCATACACCATAACAATTGGGAAAACCGAAAACGAAAAAAAAAAGAAAGTAGTTGCTATTGACTGTTGTTGATGCGATAGCCGAAACCTCACACACTTTACAGTGATTCAGAACACAAAAAGGCGAAACTAGTACAACTCTAGGCCTGCGATTTTTCTACTCTAAAAAGAGAAGAAGCAGTATACAGAGAAACTGATAGAGAGAAAATAGTTATGGAGGTTGTGGAGGCTAATGGATTTGTGTGGAAAAAAGAGGAAGAGGAAATGGGAATTTTATAATAAGGGGATGGTAGGGATTAAGGGAATCATTTAAGACGCTAATAGAGGATTACATCTTTGTCACTGATTGAGATTAATTTTTTAATTGTATTTAGTAGGAGTACTAATTATAATAGTCATTAGAATCTTAACAAACTTTACCCCTAACCACTTTTTACAGTTTTGAAATTGATTTACACATACTTTAGACAGTTTAAGTAGTAAAAAAACAATATTAAAACGACAAATGTAAATATATAAGTCATTTATTGCTTAATTATTAAGTGCTAACTCACCATTTATATATCAAAGGTACATTATGTGTCAAATAGTATATATAAACTTTCTTTAAATAAACTATAACATTAATAATATATATTTTGGAGAAAGAATTACTGAAAACTAACTACCGTGAGATTTATTTGGCGTAGAGAACTAGTCTACTGTGGCATTTTTAATATTAATTACGAATATGAATTTATAAACATGTTTTAAAATTGTTGATGCTAGCATCTATCTGCACTTTTAGTCAAATCCCTTTTGATTAAAGTTTGTAATACCATCATTAAAGCAATGAACAATCATAAAGGATTCTGTTAATATTTTTTCAAGCCAAATAAAAATAAATAAATTGGCCAATAGCAATAGTCGGCGATTATTAAAGGAGGTGGCACAGGTGTCAAGATGAACTGTAGAGGACATTTACGAGTAATTAAATAATAAAATTACTTACTACATATAATTAATTAATAATATAATAATTTATTGATTAATCATTATAATAACTAATTATTTAATTAATCGTTATAATAATAATAATCTAATCTTATCGTCAAAGAAGAATCGCACGTGAGGGTGGAGATGAGTCAATCTACGGCCTCGAAGGGATAGTAAAGTTACTGGTCAATCATTCTCACTTTCAAACTTTATTTTTATATTTTTATTAATATATATCTTTTTTCTATCCTTCCAAAAGAAAAAGGTTTGAAAGATAATAATCATAATATTCAATTTTTGTTGGAGATATTATACTATAAAATCTGGTTCTTATGCAGACATTTAATATATATGACAATCTATGGAAATATTACTAGTTTAAAAGGTAATTATTTATATATACGTTATGTAATAATATGAATTTTATTATAATTTGGATTTTAAATATATGTATTTAGTGCATTCAGATATATTTATATACATATATCTCAGATATATATGGTTAAAATTATGTATAATTTTTTATATATATATTGTAACCATGATACATGTCAAATACATTTATCTAGTGTGATTTCCATGTATTTGAAATACAAAAAAAAATTCTCTCTCCTCTCTCTCTATGTTTGATAGCAATAAAATATGTATCAAGGTGTATTGTCTAACTTGAAATTTGATACGAAATAGTAAAATATATTATCATTTCAATTAAAGAAAAAAGATGTAAATATAATAAAAATATTTGTATAATTAGATAATTTTTTCTTGTAACTATTGTAAAAATTATAATCTTCGGTTTAAATTTTCAATTGGTAATATTTTCGTGTATAAGATATTGAAGGAGTAATTGACAATTCTAATCTCTTCTCTTTCCTTCGAAGGTAATACATATTACTAATAACAACAATTATATGGGAAAATAATTAAATTCATATTAGCAACTTGATTATTGTTATAAATTAAGGAGGTAAAGTACTTTACTACTTTATGTTAACTAGAAGAATATATAGTCATCACCTTCCAATCATGAATCTAATGAGATCCCAATATGATGAATACATAATGGTTGTAATCTAGCAAGAAAACGCTACGATCCAAATGTATAATGAGCTTTTAGTTATCATAAATCAACCTTTTATTTATTTATTAAGTAATACTTAACTAAAAAGAGAATTAAATGATTATTTAACTTCACGTTTGGCATTGTCCTTTGTGAGTTTGCAACTTAGTTGAGATAATAAAAAGATTGGTAGGACCTTTTTATATATATATATATATATATAATAAATACATTACTTATTAAAAGGAAAAGAAGCCACGAAAATGCAGCTTTTTTGTAGCACTTCTTCAATCCTCGTGCCTTGCTGCGGGGGGACCTTCTTCCTTTTCTTTTTTTTTCCGCTCGATATTTTATATTTGTATTAAATTAATTTTATATGATAAATTTTATATTAAATTAGAATATTTTTTATTATAAATAATTTAGTAATAAATTTTCTAATTAAAGATTACATAATACTTTATGATACGATTAGATTTTTAGTTGGTAGGGGAGTGTACTTTTATTTATATTTATAGCTTAGAAAAAGCAATTTGTTTATCCAGCAATAAAATACTATGCCCTTTTTGTTGTTTACACAAATCCAGGTTTTTTTTCATTCCGTAAGGATCTTTGCTACTGTTATTTTTAATTTGTATGACCACAATTTTGTTTGATTGTTCATGTCATAGTATACAACACGTCTTGTTAACTTTTTTTAGTTAAAAGAAGATAAGATGGATGAAATTCTTTCGTATTAATTAATTTTTAAAAATTGATTTTGAACCTTGAAATAGATAAATTCTTAATAAGAAACTGATTTTCTCTTTTATTAATTATGTATAATGCAAGGTTAAATAATAAACGAGGTGATGCTTATGTTGGAAGTCTCATCGGTATTGGATGGTGCGATAGTCTTTTTATATGGTATTATAAGAACATTATTTCATGAAATAATTTTTTACTTGAGTTAGACCAATTTTAAATTATTAAATAGTACTAGTATATATCATGGTATTTTAATTTTTTATTTACTCAATATTTGACCCTCATATAATATTATTCACACTCTACTTATCCGATCTAGTTATATATAATCTAGCCCAAAGTTCATTTTTTATACACTTACTTTAAGTTTGTAACTTTCTAAGTTCATAAACTTTTTTAGTTTCTTAATTAAAAAAAGATATTTAAATTAAAATATCAACTATTAAAAAGTGTTTAGGTAAAATAAGTACTTTTTTAATCGAAATAAATTACAATAAAGTCACTAGTAAAATTATACAAGAACTACTTACCCATACACATTGGATCATATAGCCTTCTAGAAAGGGTACAACATACACTTCACAATGAGTTAACCACCCACCCCACCCCCTACTCTTATTAAAGGAAAAAAAAAATACATTAAACATGAAAAGAGTGGTTAATTTTCAAAAGGGAGATTTGTATGCTTTTGAAGAAGCAAGTCATAGATACAAAGAAATCATATTATGAATTTTCTAATAAGAGCACATGGGAAAAGTTTTGACTAACAACTTAGATTCCCACATAGGGAAATGCCCTATAATGTACTAGTGTAATTAAAATGAAATTCTTGAAAATTTTCCCATTCATAGACCATTATTTGTTCAACTCTCAAAGGTGGACCAACTCATATGTATGTCTATGCATAAAAATATGTTTATTTATAAAAGATTAAGTAATTGTGGTGCAATTCCTAGCTTTGAAGATGATGCTTCTTGTTTAGTGTGTTTATAAACACCTTTTTTATCACTAAAAATTTGATATCATAAAAAAAATTTAAATTTAAATCCTGAATAAAAAATATTTATTCTTTTACCATAATCTTCATAATATAAATTTAAATTAGTCGAATACTTTCTTAAATCGTAACCTTACTCATTTATTACTCTATAAAATAAAACTAAGGAGCTACTGTATATGGAGTATATTTTATTTCTACATTAATTGTGTTTGAATTGGAACATTGGGTTTGATGAATCTATTTTAATGCCTCATTCCCCCTTTGACTTGCATTGAAAGCCATGCAATGTACTGCTTAATTGGGACAAGAAGAAAGAAAATATTGGGGAATCCAATGGGTTGAGTATTTATGCATGCTTTCTTTTAGAATGTTCCCACAATAACAAATACTCTATCTCTAGTTTATTTGTTTTCATATATTTTAAAGTTTTGATGAGTAAAGTCATTCTAAGTATTTGTGTAATGTGAAATAACAAATATATTTTAAAATTGATCAAGACATTTACAAGTTAACCCAAACACCAACTCTAAACAATTAATAGTGATGTGTTTAATGTATATTCAATAGAATAAGTAGCGATATATCATTTATAGTATGAATTTGACCAAGAAAAAAAAATATTTCAGATTTAGAATATTCCGAACAACATAGATCATATATAATATGTATATATATCTATATATATATTTCCAAATAAGTATATATGATTCAGATTTTCAAATTCATATAATTTTATAAAGATTCACTACTCAATAACAGTATTAACTAGTTATTTTTTCACATGGTACAAATAATCTTTTTACGTAGAGCAAACTTTTTTTTCTTCAAAATTTATACTAATGAATCTTTTCTAATTTTTTAAATAAAAGATAAACTTATAAATCAAGTTTTAAACCAAAAATATTAAAAGCATGTTTGGAATCCCAAATCATATTTTTAGTAAAAATTTAAAATTTTATGATCTAAATCGCAAGTTCTAAGTTGATTCCCCGTTTAAAGAGAACATGCTTCAACCTAGCTCAAGTTAAATATGCAAAGAGCCTCAAATAGTTGACTGCATGCATATATTGAGGAAAGAAACTTAGGATTAATAAAATAAATCAATATATAGGACTCCACTCCATATGCTAATGGACAATTTTCATAGTTTTTCCACTAACTTTTTATATATAAACATCCACAAAATCTGAAATTTCAAATTGAAAAAGGTGTATTTTAAAATGAAAGCAACACAAAATGGAGCCATTCAATTACTACCATACTTCAATCATTGCCACTCTTTTTATGTGGGAGCCCCAGATCTTGCATTGGACCCTTCTTTGAAATTAATTAGTTTTTTTTAATTAAAAAAAAAAACTAATTTAATTTTTGGAATCTTTCTATCTTTTTTTTTCTCCAATTATATTAATCATCCTTTGATTTGACTAATCTACTATATTGCATCCACAACCACCTTTCCATGATGATAGATTATGCCCTTTTAGTTATGCAAATTATTGAAGGATATATAAATTAATCATCCTTTTATTTTCTTATGAATTAAGCCTCTATTATACTGATATCATTTGTCTACTTTCTAGGAAATGCTAGTTTTAATTAATTATAATAATTAAACTACTATTTCTTGTAATCTAACTTCATTAAGATAAAAACAAAAGGAACAACAAGCCAAAATTACTAAACCAACTATATATTTCCTATGACAATAATGCCTTTTAATTAAATCTAACATTGGTAGTATATTATTTGTTGGCCCTCTATTATTGATAAATTTTTATTATAATCATTATAATATCTGATTAAGCACATTAAATTTTCACTTTTATGAATTACACAGTTTTAGCCCAGTTGCTTGTGAATGTTCACACATTTAACCAAAATATTAATCGTTCCATCCTCATGTGTTATGTTAAATTTTATATTTTACCTCATATTTGTTAATACTATCATTCTATAAAATCAAATATAATATTTTTTTACTCAAAAAGACCAAAACACATATTTTAATTAATTAAACGTTAAATATATTATCGAGTAAAAAATCACAAAGGATTGAAAACAACATACCAATTACTAAGTGTTATATATCCCTTAAATCTAATTTGAAAAGCAATGTCAATCAACAATTAAGTAAATCAAGCAAGCACACAAAACAAAACAAAAAGAAGGAAGAGATAATTAAAGAAATGAAAATGTAAAAAAAAAAAAAGAAAAAGCAATTTGGTTTATCTAGTCATAAAGTCACTAATTAAATAGCTTAATCTCAAAAAATCAACATAATGCTCAGAGATTACCAAACCCAACCCTCCAATTCTGTGGGTGCTAGCTGCTGATTGGGTAAAAATTAAAATAATATTTATAATATTAAGTTCATATCATTTAGTACCTAAACAAACATGTTCAGTATCTTTTAATGCTAATCTCCAAAAAATTAGGCTTTTGTAAGTGTTGGTTAAAGTGAATAATCATTATTTATATAATCAATTGCCCTACCACTAACATAAAATTATGCATGTATCTGCTGAGATCATCTCTTACGTATTGCTATCCACAATTAATTTTTAGCATAAAGATTAATTAACTTAATTAATTATTAACCTTTTTTCAATTCATTCTACTGATGTTGGAAACAAAAGGAGGAGACAACTAGCTCCATTGTCTTTGGAACAGTTCACTAATCCTTAACTAAAATTTCTTTAATTAAAGAAATGTAATATTGAGACAAATTTAAAATTTTAAATTCGTTGAATTTTAAGTTTAAAAATTTTCGATTTAATTTATAACTTATTATTTTATGTATGTTGATAAGATTCATTCATTTAATATCACCTTCTAACAATGTAACATTAGAAGTGAAGGACGGCAGAGCAACCTTACATCAAAAAAGGCAAAATAAAAAAATTTGCTAGCTACGTAATACTATTATTGTTATTATTATTATGACGTTGATAAGATCCATTATTTAACATCATCTTATAACGACAAATCAACTTTAAAAGTTGAGGATGATACTTAGACATTCAAAAACTAAAAAAAGAACTACTTCATAAAGTTGAAAATAAGTATAAATTCGAAGATTCTCATATGACAATCTTTTTAAATTTGCCTTGTGTCATCAAAATAAATGCAAAAAAAAAGAAATTTCTTAATTTTATTCGATTCTAAAAACTTATGATTGGACTTGCCATTTCATTAACATCACTGTTATGACTAGTTCTTTGTACCCAATCAAGGGATCAATGAAATCAACAATTAAAAAACATTGATTTGATTTTACCAAACCGTGATTATTATTTTTACACTATGCTCGTGGGGATATATCATGTATATAGCTGTTTGATTTATAAGAAAATTTTATTGGTTTAGTGGATTGAGCTGTCACTAAATTATTTTCTCTATAACAAGACTTTAGTGTTAGGTTGGCATCATATAATGCCATGGCCAATTTCCAATGTAAATGAAGGATTAACATTTCTCTTTTTCTTTTAAGCAAGTCGACTAAAAAAAAAAGATAAAAAAGCAAATTAATACTCTATTCGTTTCATTTTAATTATCGTATTTTTCTTTCGCTCGTTCTTTCAGAAACTATAAATAAAAAATATTTTTCACAAAATTTTCCTCAACTCTTTTGATGTAATTTTAAAGGCAAAATATATTTTTTCAAAACTAATTTTATATTAATAATTATTTTAAGATGAACAGCTTAATAATGTCGATATATAACGACAACTAATATGGAAAGGAGGAAGTAGATAAGACCATAAAAAAGCAAGTTATTCACTTTATCTTAATTTCAATCTGAGGGCCAAGCTTTAAAGCGAATTTCCTTTTTTTTTTCTTTCTTTTGAAAAATTTGAAGCTATAAATTTTGAAAATTATTTAAAATATTTCCTTTATTTTGTCACATTATTGTTTAAATTGACTACCAGAAAGTTATATGATTACTCCTTTGCTGAATTGTCTAATCTGTTTTTACTTTTTTTGTTTGGTTTTAATTATTTCACCTCTAAATTATGTAGCGGGGAAGTTTTCATGATTTTATTACTATGCTTGGGTAAAAAGCAAGTTAATCATCAAACTCGATTATGTATTTTTCTTTCCAGCTAATCTTTTTTTTTTTAAAAAAAAATTTAATTAGTTGGAGAAATGACTAATGAACTAATTTGGAAAATTTTCCTGGTAAAGAAAAACCACATGAAATTTGGTAAATGAGGAAAAACATGGATATTTCAAGAAATTGTTTTAAACAATTTCAATTTAGATAAAAAGTGAGATTTGAACTTAATGAATTCAAACTATTATAGAGTTCCAACAGATAAAATTAAAACTCCATAAAAAGATTTTGAATTTCAAATAAACATCTTCTAAAAATACATATATTTCAAATTGTATCGGATATATCTGAATTCTAAGAATTTTCGTATTTAGTCTACGTATGTGTATTTTTACCTCGTGTAGGTAAAGAAACATACTGCATGTGAAAGTTTAAAAGACAGAAGGGTCGTACAAATAAATTAAAATGTTCATTTAGTGAAGCTGAGGAATCATCTTACTTTTACTTAACATAGTAAGCTGTTTATTAGATCCATGTTGGTCTATGTTATCGGATTCTTCAAAAATGCACTATTTTTGCAAGAATCTGATCCACACATGATGGTGTTTGAAGAGTCCGAACATCATAGTTAATGGTGATATCACTTGATATGGTTGAAAACCTTATGAAATAATACAAAACATAAACTATCAGCAAAACCACTGCAGCTTATTTTAACAGAAGAGGAAAATAAAACTCAATGATGTTTCATTTGGTTATTCTACTTGCTCATTAGCAGTCATTCTTCAAATCTTCGGGCCATCCAAATTCCTCTAGAAGTGCCAGTACAACGCCATTTGACCATCCGAAACCCGTCTGCATTCAGACACAAGTATTAGTCATTTTAAAAGAAAAATGGATTTAGTGTGCTCAATATGATGTCTAGTACAGTCAGAGTCGAAGGCAGAATTTTGAGTTTATAATGAGTTCTGGATAATGTTGGGTCTGAACCGAAGCTATGGGTTTTGCCAAACCCGCAAGTAGAACTATAGCTCTGTTCCCATGTTCAGTAACACATGTCCAACTAGGATTACATCTCAAAACTTTCAGGATTATCGAGAGTAGAATCTTTTTATTGTATGATTCAAAGTACACCTAAAACCTTGTAACATAGCTATAACATAACATATTAGTGATACCAAAAACTTTTGAGTATGCAAACGTTATCTATACCACTTGGCAATTAATATTTCTTCTTGAACAGGGAGAGCTCTAGTACAACAAACTGTTAGAACTGTGTGTAAATGTCGTAAAAAAAGGGCAGTCCGGTGTACTAAGCTTACGTTATGCGCGGGGTCCAAGGAAGGGCTGGATCAAAATGGTCTATTGTAGGCAGCCTTACCCTGCATTCCGCAAGAGGCTAGAACTGTGTATAAATGTAAATGAAAAATAATTTGTTCATGAAACAAGCTATTTGCTTTTCCAAGGAGATTAATCAAAATATTTGTTAACTAATATATTTCAGGTACCAAAATTGCATCATGCACTTACTTGGGACATATATTCACCACCACCTCCATATGCTCCACATTTTGTGACATCATATTTTTCATACATAGCACCGGTTTTCTTGTAAGTGACATAGTTAGTTCTTAACCAGCGAATAGCAATGTCTTTTGCTAAGGTTCTTGCCTCTTCTAGTCCGGACTTTAAGAGACCTTCAATGATTATGTGTTGAAGGGGGGGCCAGCCATTCGGAAAATCCCTGTTGTAGACAAATATGAGATATAAAAGATTGAAAGGCACTGTAGTATCATGAATTCTTTCCTTTATTTCAGTGAGAGTTAAGATAAGCAATGTACCATTGCTGTCCAGTATTAGACAAGGTCATTGCAATCCCTGCAGGCTGAAGCAAGCCCGAGCTCATGAGACTTTGAACTACTTTCTGGGTTTTGATATTATTATCTTCAATCATAACAAGCAAAAACATCATTATATGCTCAAGTAGTAATGTCTTAAAGATAAATATCACTTAGAAAGTCTACTGATTTTGGGACCAAAACAAGACAAGGCATTGGCTTATTTCTTGAAAAACTAATAAGAACATCATGGACAGTCCAAACAAGTCCAGGGTCAAAATTTTAGCAGTTTTACGAGGGCAAATTAACTCTACTAGACGTACCCGATGAACGGTGATAAGCTTTGCATGTGTTTTAAGTTCAGTTTCTTCCTTTCTTTCTGAATGTTATAGGTATTATCTTTGTAAATGTATCATTCAGATGGTTGGAGCTCGGTTTGACATACACAGTCAAAATTCCACAGTTTAAGTCTCCGAGAATGGGAGAGTACAGAGGAAACGGCATTACAGATAGATGCAAACCTGAACAAGAATTTTCAGTCCACAGCGGAACAAAATTAGAGGCAAATGACTTTTTGTTCTGGTGCAAATCTTCCCATTTATAAATATCCTAAAATCACAATTAAACGAAAAAAAAGTTAGATTTCTTTAGTTTTTCAAAGTGAGAAGACATACGCAAAACTTGATGCAAGATATACCACCTCAGATGTCTCACTGTTGGAAAGCCAGTAATCAAGCCATTGCCCCATCTCTGCATTCCAAAAGATACAGTTTATAGCCTTCTGTCTATTTTGAGCAGCTTCTGTAAAATGTGAAGCCGTGCTACTTTCTCCAACAAGATTTGCTAGAAAGGCTATGTCAAGTTCCATCTATTAGACAAATTTAAAAGCCAGGTTATATGCAAGTTCCCATTTCTAAGGTGTAATTTTCAGAGATTCCACACATTACCTTCAGAAGGAATGCATTCAAATCAACTGGTAGAATTGATGTTGTACTAGTTGTTGTCAGATCAGATCCGTTGCTGCAATAGAAGTTAAAACCAGTCATTCTTTGAATTATCAAACTATAATGAGAATAAATGAACTATAACACTGCTTTGTAATTTCTGAAATGTGATACCTCATCCATCTTGAACTGAAATCCCATCCACTTTCAGCAGCTGATGCCAGTTCACGGTATAATTCTCTTTTTTCACATATATTTGGGAGCACGGAAGCTGTTTCACTGTCCTATATCAATTAAAAAGTAAAAATAGAACCTGTAATTTACCCTTGTACAAAGGTCATGATAAAACCAAGTCAGGAATATGAGTTGCGGAGCCTTACAATAGTTGACGATTCTGGACGGGGCTTATTCCACATAGCATAGTACCGACTCAAGCTGTGGTTTGATCCCTGAGCATCTTGAATAGTCACCTTATGTATTCCTTAAACAAACAAATAAGTGGACAATGACAAATGAGTAAAGTCTTCACCGTAGGCTTCCACAACAAAACGCAATTCAGCCAAAAGAACCATGACAAAGCCTAAAAACTATAGTAAATTCACAAGTAACGGCATCAGACTATTTAATAGGAACCGACAAAAAACAAGATAGTACCTGAATTCCAAAAATGATTCTCCTTGAGCAAAGCAGGAAGGGATCTTCTAACCAAATCTAAATCACCTGTCTGATTGAATATGTCGACAATCATCGCGGCCAGGACAGGAGGCTGACTGAACACGTGAAACATAAGATATAATAAGAATTTGCACAGCATGAAAAGAGAAAATAGATGACAACAGTAACTAACATATAGTCAGCCCTAGTAAGTTTTCTAGCCACCAACCAACACCCCACCCTCACCCCTTAAGAAAACAACAGAAATACTAGAGAGAGGACAACTTGCAGTAAAAAAAAGACCCAAATGCAAAGATCACATCCTGATTTTCCAGAAAAATAGTTAAGATATGAAAGAGATACAATTACTCCCTCTGCAAATTCTTCTTTTTTGAATAATAATGGTGTCAAAGTAGCTTGTGCGCACCTCAACTAATTCCACCAACTACTTGCTACATCCCACCAGTGTATCTACAGGTAACTCTATCCACCACAGCTTGGAAAAGTGAAAAAAAATCATCTAGCCTTTTTGCCTCTTGGGATTTATACCAAATACCTCAGGGTTGTCAAAACATTTTATTGACCACTAGGCTACACCTTTAGGTGTGTTATTAGATATTGCCACCTTCTGCAACATTTTATGTGTGCAATTCAATTAGGGTTAAATTCAGAAGTTAACTGGCTTGCACGTTCTATTGGTTCTATTGACAGAAAAAATTCACCATTCAAAATTGGTTTGAAATACCCCCCAGAATCCGAAACTTTTGCATAAAGGCAATATATACCAGTGAAAGCATCTTAAAAGCTGTAAGTTTTATGAATCAATATGTATGAATGCTTGCCTTCTGTTACTGTAGTATGCTCTTGCACCGTTAAGAACATAACCAAATTGATCTATCAGAGAAACCAGATTAGTCACAATCCCTTTTGCAGTTTCATACATTTTGCTGGCTAACAAACCCCTGCATCACAACAAATATGTTTAATGCATAAGACATTCTCATAGAAAAAGAGAACTATTGGGACACAAACTCCAGGAAGTATCACAGAATGCAACGTTGCAAGCATCATCACTTCATACAAAACACTTAAGGATGAGACTGATTGTTATTCGACAAGTTAATGTAAGTATAGAACAAAGAAAACATTACTTATAACTCAAAAAGGCATGTCTCAAGTATATACTTATATTAACTGAACGTGAAGTTGTGTTTAGAAACCTCAATACTTGAAGATCTAACAAAAGAATGGAACATTGCGGAGGATAAAGCTGTACATTCACACTAATTCTTTATTGTCCAGATTTTAACAATATGACCTCTCTAGGAAGCAACACACTTGAATCTTGTGAATAGTGTGAGCTGAACTTCTATCATTTCCCTTTTTTACATTTTCACTTCAAATTTACCAATTTAGTTCATGATAAGGATCAAAAACACCTAAAGTATCACGTTTTTGCAATTTCCCTACCCGAATCATTTGGTGTTCACTTTTCCTACCATAATTATCACACAAAGTGTATACCTGATAATTAAACAAACTCGCAAATATGTGTTTTTGACCATTAACTGTATTTAAAACAAAAAGGCAAGGAAATATACTAACCTTATTACCCAATAAGAATCCCAATAATAAACCTCCTTAAAACGCGATCCCGGTATAATAACTGGATTTTTCAATGGAAGCAAAGTATACAACTCTGGTTTTTCCAATACATGATCAGCCACTTTCCTACTTAAATTCTTCCAAAGTGAATGGACCTCCAATGCCCATGCCCTCACCTCAGAATTCTTCACCTTTGGCAAAAAGCCTTCAGGCTCAGCCACAAAGTCCACAGGCTCAACATAAACCAAATCCTCATCAGGACTACTCAAATAACTACCAATAAAACCATCCAAATCACTCTTTGATACTGAACCATTCACAATTCTTGGAAGCTTATTAAAAGCTTCAATTGTTTCTGAAAGATTCTTTCTCAGTGACATATCAACAAACAGTTTAGCATCAACCCTTTTATGGCCATAAGTTTGAAGAGCAACTTCTTGAACTTTTTCAAGAAAAATCACTAAAGGGGTTGTTGGGATTACAGGACCCTTATCAACGGATTTGCAAGTTTCGGCTTTAATCATATTCATAGACATTGTAAAAATCATAAAAATTATAGCTTTACCCATGTTGTATAACAAGTTAAAGAGTTCAATACTGATGCCATAACTAATTTATGTGAAAGAAAAAAATGTTTTTTTTTTGTAACAACAGGCCGGCAATGGGATTTTTTTGCAGGTATATCGAAGATAACGAATCAATAAAATGGGTGGCCTTTCAAGTTATTAATTGAAAAAACATTACACCAGAAAAGATTCTTGATTTTGTGTTGTTTGATCTATAGCGTAGTGTTTGTTTTAAATCAGTACTAATATTATTATTCCAAATAGGAACATGATTTAACTTTAATGCACTAATATAAATTTTTAAACCTAAAGAATAATGTAATCAGCGGTTACTAATTAAGCTATACTAAAAAAGGAGTTTTTTTATAATGATTGTCGACTCATAGTGGGAAGATGACAAAAGAAAGCATAGTTAAATAGCCTTTTAAGTTCTCAACAAAAGTTAGGCTAAAGTTAAAATTCTACCTTCTAATCATCTTTCTCCACATGTTTGAGTAGAATAATTCTTCACTATTATTTTATAATGTATCATATTATAGTATTAATATTATAACTTTTTTTTTTGAAAATAATAGCTTTATATAAACTTTCGAATGGTTCAATGCCAGCGAATATATTGTATCATATATCATATATGTACTTATAAATAGTACGATGCATGAATTTTTTCATGTTCATACGAGATCTGAGTAAAGATCGTGTGCAATTCAAGTTTATGCGAGGAAGACCACCAGCCTTGACGACATCATTAATTGAATTCATAGGTTGAATTCGTGGACAAATTATAATCACATAATAACAATTTTATCGTTATTTCAAAATTCCGTTATTTTTCACTGAAACTTTTGACTGCAAATGAATGGACTCGTGTCATGTTAGGATAAGTGTGAACTCTGTAGAGTGAAAAATATAGTGAAATAAAAAAAAATGGCTATCCAAAACGACCCTTTGTGTCCTCGAGAATGGAGTAACAGTTACAGATAGCTACAGTTAACCAAAAAACCAAGTTTATTGATCATGATAAATTAAATTAGTCTACTAAAATATAACTCATCCAATCTGTTCAAATTTAAACGGGCAAAATCAAGTTTATTGGTCGTGAAGATGGTCCAAATTTATCCGTTCAATTCCGCTGTTTCAAAAGTTGGATTGATATGTAGCTCAAATTAACTTATAAAGAACCCTGTTAAAATAGTTTTGTTTATTTGATATGTTATATCTAATCATAATAAAAATTGCTTAGCACAACTCAAATAACATTGAACGGATTAATGGCATATTCATTTTCTTAGCCATCTTAGGAGCTCCCACCTTTTTGTTTTCTTGGTGACTCGCAACTCACAATCTTCAAATTTATAATGAGGATGTTTATTATCCGAACAACTCTTGTTAACTCAAATGAACGATTTAATCAATCTAAATTCAGCTCAACCATCCATTTAATTATAGGTAATAGTTAACAATAAAAGCAGGCTTACTGGCAATGCCAGCAGTAAAAAAGAAAAGAGTCACTGAAAAGCAGGAAACAAGGCCCCTGGTTTACTGCCAAAAAAAGGTCTATAAAGACTTCAACAAAATATAACTTATATATAAAAAACTGATGAAACTGAGGCATCCTTTTATATTTATTGTATAAATAAACTCACATGGAAGTTCTAAAAGAAACTACTAGTAATTCTCAAAATTGAAAGCAATTCACAGAAAATGGAAGAAACTTCAACTTCATCCAACAATGCGAAAGCCAAAGCCAAAGCCAGAGCCAGAGCCAGAGTCGAAGTTTGTATAACAAGAAAAAAGACTTTGAAAGATAAAAGAGCTAAGTTGTACATTATTCGTCGATGTCTATACATGTTAGTATGCTGGAAGGACCGAGTTGATTAGAATGACTGTACCATACTTTGTGCAGAGTCTATCCAAAGGTTCAAGTCAGATTGAAGGAAGTGAATGCATTTTAACAGACCTATATTTACCATTTTTCTAATTAAGCTGAATTTTGTAATGTAGGAAATAGGGAGAGTGGTATCATAGTACCCTCCCACGGTACTGACCGGGGTTCGATTCCCCGGATGCGCAATTAGTTTTGTTCTATCTCTCCGATTATTGATTTCCTCGATTCGTATGCAAGAACATAGTTTCGTATCTGAGAACATATTAGTAAAAATTCATATAAGTGCATTGAGTTGGATTCGTAAGCAAGAACATAATTTCGTATCTGAGAACATATTAGTAAAAATTCATATACTCGATCTTAACTTGATTAAGGTAAGTGCATTGAGTTGGATGTACAGTTGTGTCATTGTTTCGATATGTTTGCAGCTTAATTCGTCCATTTGCCACCCATAGCCTAGCAATGACATTGGAAATATATGTTGATTGATGGTGGTTATTTTGCTCTTTCACTCTTGACTCACAAATTGTCGTAATAACACTTTTATTTCATTGATTTGTTAATATAAAATTGATGAAATAAAGTTCATCAAATCGAGAAAATGTTTTGTCCAATTTGGACAGTGTAAATAGAAGCAAGTAGGAGTAGAAAATCACTATTTGTTTTAGAACATTCTTCAGAATTTGGTTTCGAAATTTTACATCGAACATGTGGTCTCTGCATAAAAGTAGGGGTTTAGGCCATAAGTAACTAATTATAGTTCGTTCACTTCAGAAAGCAGCAGAAGTGTTTATGATTGCAATATTTTCTTGTAATCTTGGAATGTCCCGTCAAAAGGCGTCACTCTGCCCTCAGAGACAGCCCAGAGTTGATCAACACTGCCAGATATTAAATGTTCATCGTGACTGACCTGTAAATAACATCACGTAGCAGCTCCCATTAAACACCAGCAAAACCAAAAACATGCTACCATTTAGCCAAAAAAATAATTGACAGAAGTTTTATAGTACCATCAGGACGCCTCCTTGGAACAAGACAAGACCTTGTATCAAGGCTTCCACAGCGTCCAGATCCTGCATAGAACTCGATTAGATAATGCCATTGCATATGCAAGAAGCTTTGGATAAATGAAGCACTAAGTACATCCTTTGCTTTAGCTGTTGAAATTAAATGCCATCAAGAAAAAATCATGAAACCACACCAGGCCCTTCCTAAAACCCACAAACGCGCCAGTTTTTTTTCGGGCATTCTATGTTCCACTTTTTACTCCGACCAAGTATGTTATTCGGCAACAAGAAGACATGAAAATCACGGATGTATGAAGAAAAGATGGTGAATAAGAAACTAAAACAAGTAGAATTCAACTTACCAAGTGATTTGACGGCTCATCAAGAAGCAATATGTGAGGTTTCTTGAAAGTTATCTTTGCAAATGCAACTCTGCTTTTTTGGCCACCTGAGATCCCATAGATCAATCCAAAATGTGGACTATAAGTTATTATGCCACAACTCTTGACCCCAAGTGACAGAAGGCGGAACTGAATCATTGTAATCTAAACAAGAACACAAGTATATCTCTAGTACAGTAGAGTAGTTTTTGCCAAGCTAGCTCCATATATTGCTGTTTGGAGCAGCTTTCTAGCACATAGTGTTTTGTGACTTTGCATCTTCTTGATGCTTCCTAATATCATTTATTTACTTTATCAAAAAAAAAAACACAAGTAGAATGCTAACATACCAGATAAAGTGTACATGGGCTGAAGAGCAAGATTTCCGGTTATACCAAATGAACCTAGATGACCACGTAATTTTTGTTCAGGCACTCCCTGCAGGAAGCCAGAGCAAGGTCAATACATTAAAAAAGATGACTTGCAGATTCACTTTGGCAATATGAGATGTAAGGGAGCAATTAAACCTTTAAAAATGTCTTATCAGGAGTTCGGACACAAATAAATTCAGAAAAATCAACTGTTGACCCACCTTCTTTAGAGAGAACTTATTACACATACATTTTAGAATTTACAAGAAAATACATCATTGATTAGGAGAACTTACTGGAAAGCAACGCATCATGTATAAGAGGGGATTTGAGGACAGATCCAGCCCATCAACATGATGCTGACTAAATACAGCAATACGGACCTAAACAAAAAGTGAAGAGCATTTAGAATGCATTAAGATCAAGTAACTGAATAGAGCAAAATGAAACATTTGCCTGCACAAATAATTATAAGGTCAAAAGAACACCACTAGCATTTGCTCATACAGAATCATTAGTCTATAGACTTTTAGTAACTAAAAGGTGACAGGAATTGCAATGAGAGAACGTACGGCTGAAACACAAATTGACCAGAACAATATTGATATATGGTGTGAAGGACAGAACTAGTAGACATTGGAAGTGATTTTTTTTTTATAAAAAAAAACCCACAAAATCTCGTAAGTTTTTGCCAAATAAAGTTTACCTTAGCAGAGCGGAAAACAGTCCCTGAGGTTGGTTGAAGCTCCCCAGAAATAAGCTTAAGTATTGTTGACTTTCCAATACCATTAGGACCAACCACTGGAAAATACATAAGGTGAGACAAGGTCCATGATATGTAAAACAGTAAAAATGATTAAAAAACAATTATAAAAATACACATGCCAAAACCACATACTACCTAACTCACAAATAAAGAGATCTAATTTTACTTCCCAACAGAAAAACTCAACGTCAATGCAGAGAGACATATTACTGACCCATACGTACAGTTTACAAAGGTTTGCACCAGTTAAGTGAACTTGAAAATACTTGATTGGTAGACAATAAAGGTCTTACTTGCTACTCTGCTATCCAAATCTATTCCAAAATTCAAATTTTTGAACAATATTGGTCCCCCAGGATATCCAAAGGATGCGTCACTGCATTAGTTACAATAAGGTAAGAAGTTAATTAGCTGAGATTTGCTGTCTGACAAGAGATCACAAGAATGTCTTAGCCACAGACTAAGAGATGTTTAACCTGAAGCTTATAATAGGAGCGCCAGGTCTATCATCAGGAGAAGGGAACTCAAACTTGTAGCTGCATATATCATATGCAAAATAACAATGAGTTCATTTAATTATAAAAATGCAACATGACAGAAATCGGAATTTTATCGATGCAGGTTATAACAAGTTAAACATCATAAGAGAGTTAAAATACACAAACATATAGGAGCAATGTGTTAAAGGAATGAATGCGTACTCAGGATCATTGATGACTTCATCCACACGACCAATTCGTTCCAGTGCCTGTCAAATTCAAGGAAAACGATTCAGGTACTGATCATGGCATGCTAGGGAATCAAAAGTGGACCTAATTAAATTATTAAACAATTGGATCAAGATATATAGGAGCAGCAATGAATGCATACCTTAATTCTAGACTGAACAAGAGATGCACGCTTTGCATTGTACCTGAACTTGTCAATAAAGGTCTGCACAGCATTATAGCCAAAAAAATGTATCAAAGCATTAAACAGCGAGACAAGAAATCTGCAAATAAGGTCGCAAATAATCTGTTTGCAATAGTCTACCAATAAAGTGAATGTAATTAAAGTTATCATCTCAAAAAAAAAAAGGTAAATATAATTGGGAAAGACCTGCATGTGGGCCCTTGTACGTTCATTTGCCTCGAATGCTTTCTGTTGATTCTTAACTTGTTCTTCTCGTGTCCTTTCAAATGTATCATAGTCTCCTTTAAAGGTGCTCAATTTCTGATTTTGTAGATGGATGATATCTGTGACTACCTGAAGAAAGAAGCAAAGATAGGTTTATGAGATGTCAAACAAACATCAACATACTGAACCCAACTATTGTTTTAGGTCAAAGAGAAGAAAGGACGTACAGAATTCAAGAACTCTCTAGCATGAGACACAACTATAAATGTCTTCGGCCACTTCACCAGGTAACTTTCCAGCCATAAGACAGCATGCAGATCAAGATGATTCTGCAAGGAAGGAAAACATAAGTTCTATGATTTCTTCATGCAAAAGAAAACAGAAGTTCATTATTTGAATAGCTGTACATCTACATCCTCGAGAAGAAATAACACACCGTGGGTTCATCAAGCAACAATAGATCAGGTTCAATGAACAATGCCCGAGCAAGAGCGATTCTCATTCTCCATCCTCCAGAAAATGTTTTGGTTGCTCTCTTTTGCATTTCTGGAGAGAAGCTCAAACCCTGGAAGTAATAGCCACCAATGAGAACTAGACTATACATTACAAATGGTGTGAACACAAATGATCAATAGGCAAAACATCATAAGAAAAATTGAGGTGGACAAGCATCCAACTTGAAGAACGCCAAAACTACAGCAGAATAAAACCCAGCCTCTTAAATAAAGGAGTTCTAACTTTCAATTGCCAGAGATAGATTAACTTCTAGCATATTCCCCCATTCAAAACTTCCTATTTAAGATGTTAGTACACAGATCCACAGCTTAAAACGACAAGACAACATTAAATTATAAGGGAAATAATCTCAACATACAACTTAAACTCCAAGGAGAGGCCAAAACAGCAAGATAGTTCGGATAACATGAAGTTAGGACAGAAGCTTAGACAACTCAAACTCTAAGAAGAGGCAAAAACAGCAAGATTAGCTTGAGACTAGCTTCCATACTTTCAAGCCATATCCAAAACACATTCCTAAGACAAAGTAGGCGGAAGCATAATCATGGTAGAAACAGAAGGAAAGGAACAGGCATCCCAGGTACATGAATTAGTAGACTGAATCTTGCTCATACATTATAAATTAAACTCTAACGTACAGCATTTGTGTGCGATATTATAAATCAAATGCAAACTCTGTTTTAGTTAAACATAGTGTATAAAGTGAATAAACTTTATTTTTATGAAGAAAGTGGTTTCAGTAAAAAGAGCATCAAGAAGATATATAAAGTGAACAAACTTTCTCAACAGTTACAGAGAGACTGATGTCATCATAAGCTTGCAAATCGGATTACTAGTCAAAGTCAAACTAACCGATAGTATAGTTGCTGCACGTGACTCAGCCGAGTAAGCATCAATGAAATCAAGTCTTTTGTATATCTCTTCAAGCCTTTTTGCTTGCGAATTTTTGTCGATACCTCCATTCAACTTATCACTCTTTGCAGATTCGCCTTCTAAGTCGGTCACTCTCTAGAAAATCATGAAAATGCCAAGGAATGGGAATATACTTGATCCAATGAGAACAAAATACGAAGGTATATTAAAAATAAACAGTATAATATGACATAAAAGCTTAGCCATTGATCTGTTTCTAACCTGTAATTCAAGCAGACGAGCCTCTTCTTCCAGAAGTTGGGTTCTCTCCATATCAGTGTTAAGAATACATTGCAAAACTGAGGTATTATCACCAACCACTTCTTGCTCAACATGCAATATCTGGCAGTTCCTGGGAATACCATCAATAGCGTGCATAGCCATATGCCTCAGGAGAGTTGTTTTCCCTGTACCGTTTCTTCCAATAAGACCTGCATCCAAATTAGAGATTTAGGTAAGGCCGTGGATTCATAAAACATAACTACGCCGCTGGCTATAGGCTATGTTTTTTTTTTTGAGAAAGTCATCAATTTAATTAATAAATAAACAGCAAAAAATGCCAATATACACTGGCTATAGCCTATGTTGTTGTTTGACGAAATATGTTCCCCCAAGTTTCACCCCCTTTGCATTTATGCCAATTCATGCATTCCAGTCTTCTTCCCAGTGACAAAATAATGGATGTGTGCATGATGACTTACTTGTTTAAGACATTAAGGGGTCGTTTGGTAGAGTATATAAGAATAGCACTGAGTAGATTAATGGAATGTATTAGTAATACTAGGATTGATAACACGGAGATTATCTCTTATCCACTGTTTGGTTCGGTTTATTAAGGGCAACTATGTCTTTTACCATGCTTATCCATGTATTAATAGCCCTCATATTGCTAATACCATAATTTGCTATGTCTTAGTTATACAACTTATAATACTGAATAGGGTGTATAGCTAATAGATTAGTTATACACAGGCTGAAAATCCTATCAAATAAAGGATTAAATAATACCATGACTAGTACATGTATTAGAGATGTAATACATCCTACCAAATGACCCCTAAATGCTTATCAAGATAGATAGACACTCGCACCCTCTGATAAATGGCATGTTTTCCTTTTAGCCCAACCCAATATTCTTGACTTCTCCCCTTGATGGAAATTTTTTCTCCCCAACACTTCTAAATGAATGAATATAAACTGGGTCAATCTCGTATTGTATCCAATCTGATGTGAATTTTCGACTAACATCCCAACTTCTCAAATTCCAAACTACTATTTTTAACTTTCTTTTAGATAAGCTTTATCAATTTAAACAGAAATCGAATTATTTCTATATACTAACATGTTGATAGATGTCATGTACTCATGATTTGACTCTGCAAAAGTGGGTAGTTCTTATCAGCAAGGAGGGAGTAATACCATATCGATGAGATACAAACTACTTGATACTAAAAGGTCTAAGAAAATGCAAAATCAAAGTACATAGGAATGAGTTTTCATTTATTTTTCAATAAGATAATCAAGCATACCGTAGTGTCTTCCAAAAGAAAGCGTGACAGAACCATCGACAATAAGTTCACGACCACCGACAGATATATTGAAGTTCTCCATACGGATATCCTTAACAGTTGGTCCATCACCCTGACCATCATGATTCACACACACTAAAGGCATACCAGCTTTCACTTCCTCCACTTCTTTCAAGTGTTCTTGGTATTCTGCCTGCAGAATCAAGCCATACAGATTAAAAGAATGAAGGAGTAAACCAGCCACTTTCATCTTCTTCTTTTTTTTTCCCCTCTTCTTTTCATCAACATGGCAGAAAGTAGAGGGTTACCGGTTACAATTTTTAAAGCAGTAATAGGAAAGTGATTACATTTATTCTGTCTCATAACTTCACGAAGACAACCATTATCCAACAAAAGGAGTATTTTGAAATGTCACACACATACACACCCCATTAGAATGATAAATGGAAACTCAGTGAAGTGTTAACTCAAATCAGTGTAGTTCATAGACAAGAAGAGCAGTCTTCCCAACATATTTATTTAACAACCAATATTTGTGTCAAACAGGTTCATTCTGATTACGATCAAGATTATCATTTTTTCACTCACCTCTCTCAGGCGTTCCTCTTTCCTCTTCCTTCTTTCAATCTTAATCTTGTCACGTTCTGTGAGCAAAGGACCATCAACTGGTTCTGGCTTTTTATTCTTTGGAGCTTCCTCTTCATCCATTCCATCAAACATTCTCAGCGGCATTTTTAAGCTTCTCACCGTCGGTTGGGGTTTAGCCAATTCATGCTTCTCTAACTTCTCAGACAACTTGCTACAAACCTGTCATGGTTGGAAAATGCTACTGAAGATAGATTGCAGACGACTCAATGTATAAACACAACGGCATGCAACAAAGACCAACATAGAGGAGTCTAACAATCACAATAGTAAATGCTGGTATAACCATAAATTCTGGTACTAAGAAATTACTTGTATTTTTGTTCGCCATATTATACTTCAACTTTTCAGTTCACAAATTGCTCTATGATGAGAGTTATTCACCCATTTGAATTCTATGTCCCCTTAAATGGCTGTTTATTTCTCTGGTTTAACAAGTCCTCTAATCATAAATGAGCTATTACCAAATCAATTCAACTGACAACATCTAAGTCCAATACAGTGTTGGTCACTCTCTATTTCAGACCAAATTCACTTACAAATGATTTTCTTTTGAGGCCATCATAAGCTCTCTAACTAAATCACACAATCCTTGCTTCATAAATGATAAACTGAAGCTAATAATCACTTAACTTTTAAGTCCAAATTTTATTCATCAAAACCTGTCGTTGTTTACAGTAGCAAGAGACTTTTGGAATATGTTCTTCTCCTTGTTTAGACTAACTTGAAAAGACTTTTGAATTGTGTTCTTCTCCTTGTTTAGACTAGCTTGGGTCATGCCTGGAGGTTCAACTTTAAACTTCTCACTTTTCACTCTTAAAATACTAAAAAGAATGGTAGTTTTCCTATATCCAAAAAGTATTTAACTCTAAAGTTCTCATTTCCACTCATAGATAGTAGTCAAACAAATGTCTATGGCTTATTTAGACCACAAGTTTCAAAAATGTTATTTAGTTCGTAAATTATGTTCCTAGTCAACAATCCAAACTATTAACAGTATGATAAGCACATCTTTCAGAATCAATTCAATATAACAAATTTCGAGCAGAAAAATATCTTAACAGTATAATAAGCACATCTTTCAGAATCAATTCAATCTAACAAATTTCGAGCAGAAAAATATGAAACTCAGCCTAAGCAATAACGAAATTGAGCATGGAATGGAAGTATTAATACCGCACGACATTCGGAGAAGTCAGTAACACAACCGGAATCGACAAGTAGCTCTCCAAGGGCTTCAAAAGCACCTTCACCGTCGTGACCAAAATCGAAATCTTCATCGGCGACGACATTGATAATATAGTCGATAATAGGCTGATCTACATCTTGAGCTCGTCCGCCTAGGATTTCGTGTACAACGTTGCTCGCGACTTCAGTCATCTTCGTTCTCCACTTTCCGCCTTCTGCCGGTGATGGAGAAGATGAACCGGAATGAAAGGGAAAATGGGTTGTGGACCGGGTTGCGGGTACAGTGTGAGGCGGCTCTGTGAGAGAATCCTGGCGAAACCTCAAAGCAGGGCCAAGGAGAAATACCCAAATATCTCAATTAAGTATTTATTTTTGATATATTGTAGAAAAAGGACATGCATAAATTGCCTTACTTTAAACAAACCATATATTTAATAATAATAATAAAAAGAATCAATAACAATTGGAAGAATTTTGATTACAATTCAATTAAAAAACATGATTTGTTTTAATTGAACTCGAACTCGGCGAGCTAAAGACTGGTAAGTTGACAATTTACTCCTCGCTCATCTATGATGTACATAAACACTTGTCTAATAAAAAATATAGTTAAATAAATATTGATAGATCGAGTCTTAAAATAGATTCAAAATCATTAGATTAATGATATATTTATATATGCACCACACATTATAAATTAAACACATCATAAATTAAAAGAAAATAAGTAATTATAAATTTAATTAAATGACTTTTTATTGCAAGTGTTAAAGTATATAATTGATTTTTGAAAGGAAAAAAGTATTTTTAAAAAACATGTGCTTAGCAAGTAGGAACAAACTAATACTAAGAAAATTTCAATTAGTGACAATAATAATATCATAATAAACACATAGAAACGCCATTAACATTTTACATCGCCTTGGTCAGATTTGTAGAGCTCACTTCTTTTTCTCTTCCCATGTATGTATGTATGTATCTCCTTCATCTTTTCGGTTTACTGTTTCTCTCTGTGTTCTACTAGGTGCTTGCTCTGCTTTTGGGTGTGATCTCGACTTGTGTTTCTTCGTTTAATTTGTCGAATTTATTTCTTTTCTGAGCGATTTGTTGCCTTCGGATGTATATATGTTAGTAATTTAGCTTCGTTTTTCTCATGCATGATATATCTTTGTATGTTTGAACTGAATTTGGGCGTTTTTGCTTCTTTCGGAGATTTGTAATTTTGAGTTTCTTATTTTTTGGTTAGTGGCTTTGCTTTGCACAGTGTCGTAGATATCCTATGATCTATAGTAGAAATGTCTATGCATAGTGACATTTTGGGAAAAATTTGGAACGAAGTGGTTTAAGCATCAAACGTGATATCTACGTGGTTTGCGAGCTATTGCACCTGTGCACACCCCAAGGGTAGCTGCAGCGGTTTCCCTTGTCATAAAAAAAAAGCATCAAACGTGATATTATGCTATGTCATTTGATTTTGTGTTTTAAGGTTGGGAAATGATTGTTAATGGTAGCTCTATTCAGTTACAGGCTGAAGAAACAACATTAAAATCAGATAAACTTGATTGGCCAAAATAGGGTAAGTTCTATCAACTGAATCATGCCTTACAATCTTATGCAGTAAAATTATATGTTGTTGTTTTTTTGGCATTTTTCTTATATTGTTGTGTAAATGGTTTCTTCTGCAGCAGAAGCGTCCGTGGTGATCTGTTATCATGGGTGAACCGGAAAAACATAGAATTTTAATGGTCTCAGATTTTTTCTACCCCAATTTTGGTGGTGTGGAGAATCATATATACTATTTATCACAATGCTTGATTAAGGAAGGCCACAAGGTCAGTAACCACAGTCTCCTGTCTTAAAGTGTTATTGATTGAATATGATTGATAAGAGATTAATTTTTTTGTTCCCCGTGAAGATAATCTACTTTGTCTGTACCTGGAAGGGACTTAGTTTTGATCTGCATAGTAAAAAAATTGTCAAGAAAGAGTGAAATTGAGAGAGAGATAGGAGCTTGATTTGTTATAATCAGATACTTTATATGAATTCATTTTTTGTTCCTTTGTATAAATTTCAGGTGGTAGTTATGACTCATGCTTATCAGAATCGTTCTGGAGTAAGATATATGACAAATGGGCTGAAAGTTTATTATGTCCCTTGGAAGCCGTTTCTCATGCAAAATACATTGCCAACCTTCTTTGGAACACTTTCAATTACTAGGACAATTCTGATAAGGGAAAAGATATCGCTGGTACATGGACATCAAGCCTTCTCAACCTTATGTCATGAAGCTCTAATGCATGCTCGCACAATGGGTTACAAAGTTGTATTCACGGATCATTCTCTCTATGGGTTTTCAGATGTTGGAAGTATTCACATGAATAAGGTGCTACAGTTTACTCTAGCCGATGTAACTCAGGCTATATGTGTTTCTCACACAAGCAAAGAGAATACAGTTTTAAGGTCTGGTCTGCCGCCTGAAAAGGTCTATGTTATTCCAAATGCTGTGGACACAGCCATGTTTACTCCTGCTCCAGAGCGACTCAGCAGGGATGAAATTGTAATTGTTGTGATAAGTAGGTTAGTCTATCGGAAAGGAGCAGATTTACTCGTTGAAGTGATCCCTGAAGTATGCCGTTTGCATCCCAATGTAAGTGGTTCTTTATCATCATGGTCTTCGTTACAAAACTACTCTATGGAATTTGACCTTGTTTATGAATTCTGAACTTTGGCAACTCATTTGGATGCATTTCTAAGGTTCGCTTCATTGTTGGAGGAGATGGACCCAAACGAGTGCGTCTGGAAGAAATGAGGGAAAAACACTCTCTTCAAGACCGTGTTGATATGTTGGGGGCTGTCCCTCATGCTAAAGTACGGTCTGTACTAATAACTGGCCATATATTTTTGAACAGGTGCGAGACCTTCAAGAGTTATCATGTACACCCTACAACTTATATCATTTTATTCTTTGAAGTTCCTCTATTTGACATCTGTCTTAGTTTCCTTCTTAAGAAATGCTATCTTGTCTTCTGGTTTAATTTTGACAGGAACAAAGAAGAAGAGATCCTTTATACAATCATGATCTACATATTTTATCTTATAGCTCAAAGTCACTTCTATTTTGTTGCTTGATGATTCTATTCAGTTTCTTTATCTTAAATTCTTTAAAACTTCTCTGTTTTTCGTTCTCTGGAAATTTTAGATGCTTTACATCAATATTTTTCTTTCCGTAGGTAGTAATTCTTTTGATATGTGCTTTTTTGCAAAATTTCGATAAGTTATATGACCAAAGAGGAATTTGTTGGGCGTTGTCAGTGGAAAGCATCTCTTCCTCTTCTTTATATGATATTGAGCTCTTTTTGTGCAGCCTTGAAAAAACATATGTTCCCCTTCTTCTTTTTTTGGGGGGGTCATGAAAGACTTGGTTATGCAAAGGTTTTCCTTGTCTTGATACAGAATAAATGATGCTAGGTGCTTATTTACATACACCAAGTCTATGTTGATCCACTAATTATGATAATTGTTTGTAATGCAAAGTTTCCCTTATTTGATACACAAAATATGTTGCTTAATTTTTCACAGTTTTCTTAAAATTTATTTATATTGGCGGTGTCTAAGAAACCTTGCACACACCTCGACTTATCCACCAGGTATAATGCTACTTCTCACCGAAGTAGATATCGGGTAATTGAGTCTACCAAGGTGGAGATGGATGACTAGAAATCAACCTTTTTTGTCCTATGCTAGAATTTGAACCGTCATCTCCACTCCCAGCTTCATTGACCGCTAGACCGCACTTTGGTTGCATCAGTCTGTGATAATCTACTGAAATGTGATGCTTTGTTGGTCTGTACATGTTTGTTGAATGTTATAATCATGAACTGTAGAAGAAAAATGATATTGAATTTCTTTAATAAGTAAACTTTACAAAGATGAATGCTACCGGCCAATTGGAATGTCTTTTGTTTGTACTTCCCATGTCCATATGATTGATGGAATAGACATTTTGGAAAAGTCAGTGTAGAATTCAAACATCTTGAAGGGAAAGGATTCAGTTGGAGAATCCATGGAAGTGTAATTCTCATTAAGATCACGTAGTCGATTCTGCATCCTCCTTGGCTCTTTTTTTTCTCAACAAAAAGATGCTTCAAGTTGCAACATTGAGTATGTGATCTTAATAAGATAAAGGAATCAACTAGGTGGCACAATAAAAAAAAATCTTTACATAGTTGATTTTTATATTCAACTGCAAATGTGAGATTGAAATATCAAAACCATGAATGATGTGTGGCTCCTTAGAACTTGTGTCACAGCTGTTAAGCTAAATTGGATTCATCGGTTTCATCCTTCCTTCCAGAATCATCAAAAATAATAAAGAAAACATTGAAATTGCTCCTTACACATTCTTCTTCTGCAAAAGCAGTCACAAAAGAATATCATCTGAGGATATTTAAACATGCCTGATTTGTGGTTGAACAACAACCAGTTTTCCACCTTCCCCGTTTCTAATCCTCATTTATGCTCCTATTTCTTGCATTACTGTGCCAGTTCTTTAACAGAAGCATTTTGCATCGCTATATTGGAAGCTGCAAGTTGCGGATTATTAACAGTCAGTACACGTGTAGGAGGTGTTCCAGAGGCATGTCCATGATTCATTTCTCTTTGCTTGACTAGTTAATAGTTCAAGATCTTCTTGCCTATATTTTGTAAGTTGTTCGTTATTATTTATCATGTTTTGTACCTCTTGTCCAGGTTCTTCCAGATGATATGGTTGTTCTGGCTGCGCCAGATCCTACAACTATGGTTCATGCCATCACAAGAGCTATATATATGCTTCCTCAGATCGATCCACAAGATATGCACAATCGTGTAAGTACCACATTTCCTTTTGCTTATCCTTTTTCTTCATCTTTTCTTTTGAGCGAGGTAGCAAGGGCTGTTTAGTTTCTACTCTCTTGAGATGTATAAATAGTCTCGTATTTTAGGTGAGATCTGAAGGAAATTGAGGTTAACCCCAATCTTTCATGGATGTCTTCCAACTCAATCTCTTGAACAAAAGAAAAATATTTCCAATTCAATTCCCCCCTCCTGTAAGACACTATGCTTGCAATGAGTTTTTGCTCTTCTTTTTGTGGAAGGGAAGAGAGGACAGCTATGCAGCGGACATTTAAGATAGATTAGAAGACTGAAGATATAGTAGTTAAAAGGGAAAGATTTGTTTGTGGTTGTTAAGTTCTCACATTGGTGGAGGAAATTGATTGTTGTCTCATTATATGATTTTGGGTCATTGTCACCTCTTGAGCTAGCTTTTTGGGTTGAGTTAGGTACAAAATCTTCTGGGCAGTCCCATTCTGATTCTTTGTTTACCCAATTTTAGGCCCCCACATTATTTTGTCCGTCTTCTAGATGTCCAATCTCCTAGGAGTGAGGGGGTGCGGATGTTAAGAGTCCCATATTGATGGAGGAATTGGGGATTTATCCTCTTATGATCTTGGGCAATCCTCACCTCGAGCTAGCTTTTGGGTTGAGCCAGAACCATAATCCATTTCAATTAGTGGGTTCACCGATGGCAGAATTTATGATTAAAAAAAGTGCAGGGAGTTAATTTGGGGCACAGTTTTAAACGATAATGTGAAAAAGTGTTTCTACGGGTTTGTTAACTAAGAATAAGAATTATAGCGATCTTACTGACATTTGGTTTCTACTGCCAGATGAAAAAACTTTATAGTTGGCCTGATGTAGCCAGGAGGACAGAAATTGTTTACAACCGTGCTTTGAAATGCTCCAATCCACCTTTGCTAGATCGATTATCAAGGTATACTACTTTCTGAAGAAAAATGGTTTGTTAAGATATGTCATTACCCTAGAGAAATAAATTGAGAACAGATAAAAATCAATTAGTTATATGTTATTTCTCTTTTAGTAGTGAAAGACCCTCTTCTTGTTGTATAGAATCTTAAATTAATAAAGCTTGAGCAATAAAACGTGGCTTTTTTTTTTTTTTTGTGTGTGTGGGGGGGGGGGGGGTAATTTGTGGTACAAGTAAAATGAGATAACTGTATTGCAACGTAAATTTCTCTGGATTTTTTTATCCTCCTTTTGATGTCCTAACTTGTGCATACACAAGGTTTACATGACACCTTCTAGGCCTTCAAGCAACTGAACATGATTGTTTTTGGTCCTTTGGTGACCTTAGACTGGGGGGAAGCATGCATCCTAGATTCAATGCTCGACCTTGTAGGCCTTAAGGCGGTTGAACATTCATTTTGGGTTGCCATCTGTATCATTTATTAAGCCAGTGAAGATTGCTTCCAATGATCGGGAAATAAAAAATACATCCTAGATTCAATGCTCGACCTTGTAGGCCTTAAGGCGGTTGAACATTCATTTTGGGTTGCCATCTGTATCATTTATTAAGCATTGATTGTATAGAGTTTGCATATGAATAAATGTTTCTTGCAGTTGATTAAACTTCCAAGTTAATTTTCCAGGTACCTTACTTGTGGCACTTGGGCCGGGAAAATATTTTGTATAGTTATGATAGTAAATTTTTTGCTCTGGCGTCTCTTGCAACTATGGAAGGTAAGTTACTCACTCAGATGTACTGACAAATTCTTTTGGTTTTGTATTGCAATTTCTTTTTTTCTAATAGACCAACATTCTTTTTGTTGATATCTATAAGCCTGACAAGGACATTGAGGTGGTACCTGATATTCAACTTCCAAAGTCTCAACATGAGGAGACACCATTAGGTTCCAGGAAGGAAGAAAACTTGTGATTCCGGTGCTTCACCCATTGGTGCAGCTCAGGGTCATTTACTATTCAGACACAATGTGGAATTAGGATTCAGGTAAAGTGTTCTACATAGTACATCTTTCTTGAACTATTTTTCTTATCAATTCCTTTCTATTCCTCAAACTAATTGACCCTTCAAATCACTAAAAATACTGAAACTTGAATTTTAAATCTACGTTTCATTTTTCTATGTTAGACAAACAACAACAGGTTACTAGGAAGAAAGCGGTTTCCAGAATGTTTTGGTTCTGGGGTTTGATTGCCACGAAAAACGATTGTTGGAGTTATAGGATCCTATGGCATGTTCAAATGTTTCATAGTTGGTGCAGTAGCATCCAAGGCTTTCCCTAAAGCATGAACAGATCAAACTCATTAACATGCCATTGTCAATATAAGTCACTGAGGATGATGCCACCGGTTTCTTTTTAGGTTACGTTTATCAATATATGCCAGTTCTGTGGCAGTGTAATATCAATGTTTTTGGTTTGGCATTTATAGGAGTTCTTCTGTGAATGTACTTGGGCTTGGAGAACATAGGGTTACCCAGTTTAGTAGATTGTGTTGTGAAGAAGAACCAAAATTTACATGTACTAATTTTCATGTGAATTATGTTCTCAAACATGCTACTTACTTTTATTTTATTTCTTTTTTTAAAAAATCTAAATCTAGTCCACTGTCAAAATTCAAATTCATAATTCAGATTCCTTGATATATACTTTTGGTTGTAAAATAGACTCTAGAATATTAACTGGCACCCTTAGTACGTAATTGTAAGTACTAAAAATGGACAGCTACACAAAACGCAAAGAAATTTGCTCAGTATTAATTAGACTGAAAAGATATGCCACATTGACTCGTCGTCTTTAAAATACCTACCAAAAAAAGTTATCACCCTTTGGTTCAAAATAAATACCAAATTGAATAATGAGACAGTAAGCATATAACAAAATCTTAATTCTTATATGTCAATTCACGTGCATGTTGGAGTTAGTTAAATTAATTTTTTTTTAAATTCATATATTTAAAATTTTAAAAGGTTATTATCGATTAAACTTCTTTTATACGCAATTAATATTGATCGTTTTTATCTAGTTGGTTAATGAACCCAAATCCAACCTCATAAAAACTTTTGGGTTCAATAACTTTGAATCCAATAGCTTGTAAGACCAAAGGGAAAAATTCCACAACACTAAATTGAATGTATTGCCCTTAATATACTCAGTTTTTAACTTTTACTTTCAAAATAGACAATTTTTTATTTTTGTATTTTAAAAGTATTGTCTAGTGGGGGGAGGGACATACACAAGTTGTTTAAGGAACTGAAGTTATTATTTTTATTTTATTTTTTAAAACAATCTTTTAGCCATTTATCACCCAAAAAATTGGACAAGAAAATCAAGAATTGGTGTGGTGAGTGTGGAGTTGGACGTGTCAAATACTTCCAACCCTTCAAACGGTGCGTCAAACTCAAATCAAATTTCTAATTTTTTTTTTAAAATAAAAAAATTCATATTGTAAAATCTATAAATTGCAGCAAGGAAGTGAATTTGTTTATATACAGTTTGAATTTTTTTGATTACAGAGAAATTGAAGATGAGGCTATTGAAGGTAGCTACGTGTAATTTGAACCAATGGGCTATGGATTTCGACTGCAATTTAAGCAACATTAAGCAATCTATTGCGGAGGCTAAAGCTGCTGGAGCTATGATCAGGCTTGGACCAGAGCTTGAAATCACTGGATATGGTTGTGAAGATCATTTTTTAGAACTCGATACTGTTGCTCATGCGTAAGTTCCTTTTTTTTTTTTGCTGAAATTGATAAATATGAAGCGTTTTCGGCTATAAAAATGCATACTTCATATGAATTAGCTTACAAAATTCAGTAGGGGTAGCTTAATGGCCCGTTTGGTGTATTTGAAAAATGTAATTTTTGTTTTCAAGGTGAAAATGGGTGTAAATTGGAGTTTGTAGTTTGAGTATGAATACAAATTGTGTTAATTTTTAAAATTTTGTGAGTGATTTGGAGTGGGGAAAGTGAAAAGGACTTCTCTGTGTTCTTCAAATTTCACAAAAGTTGAATTATGGAATTTTATGGCCAAACATGATTTCCAGAATTCACTTCCAGGAAAAAAGTAAATATATTCATGGCCAAATACCCACATAGATTAGAAACAGATATAATGTGTTTGTGTTTCACTGAGCAGAGTACTTTCACCTCAGTGAGGAAATCATTTGAGCTCATTCCTCTTTTGTAATGTCTTCACAAACTCGCAGGTGGGAATGCTTAAAAGAATTACTGTTAGGAGATTGGACTGATGGGATATTATGTAGCTTCGGTATGCCTGTTATCAAAGATTCAGAACGTTACAACTGTCAAGTGTTGTGCCTAAACAGAAAAATAATCATGATAAGGCCAAAGATGTGGCTAGCAAATGATGGCAACTATCGAGAACTTCGATGGTTTACAGCATGGAAATCAAAAGATCATCTTGAGGACTTCCATCTTCCAAGTGAAGTTTCAGATGCTTTGTCTCAAACAACAGTGCCTTTTGGTTATGGCTATGTCCAGTTTCTAGACACGTATGTTGACGTTCATTTTCTTTATTCCTTTTTTAGATATTGTTTTGCTTTTCTGCCCCTCTTTCTCTTTCTTGCTGTTGATTGGGCGACTTGAAAACAGAATTTATGTGTCTTCTTGGTTGCTTAGTTTATAGCCTTCTTGATCTACAAGAGGATTTAATCCCTCTATATAGTATTATTTGATATAGATGTCGTTCAAGGAACCTATCTTTCCTGGTCATTCAAAATTAGAAAGCTTTGTGAATAACAAACAAACAATGAGTTGAAGACCGAAAAGTAGTCATGTTTAGAATTGCAGTGTTATGTTTCAAAACACATGTTTTTAGAATTTACTTGTATTAAGTTGAGCATTGAAGTTGGTAAAACATATTTGTGGAAGGCACTAAATTTTCGAAACTTGTCCCTTTAGCTTGTAATGTGCATGGTTTTGGTGATCCGGTTTTTGCCTAAACCAAAACACATCTATATTTAAGAAACTTAAAATTAAAAACCAAAAAATATTCAGGAGTGTTAAAGAACTGGCCTTTTTGCTTTTTGGTTCTAGTTCAATGTATTTGGGTTTATCGGCTTTTTTGCATTTCACTTGATCATTTTATATATAAAAAAATATCCTCTAGTATAACATCTTTTTTGAAAGTGAGTAACTGAATAAAATATAACGACCAGCTAGTTTAATAGCGGATGCACTAAATATTACCTATCATTGAACATATACTTAAGATATAAGTTACTTCTACCATGAAATATTGAAAACATTCTGAAAAAGGTAGACTATGCCTTGAACTAGACACGAAACAACTTATAAGAGATTAAAATATAAATTCTCCATTTCTTCTTATCATTAGTTGGGGATTATTGTTTAGGATTATCCTTTCATAACCAGTTTTTTGAAGTGTATGTGCAGAACATTCTAAGTCTGCTTATAACATTAATCCTTTCATCAGCTAGAGTATAGAAGTCACTTAGAAAGGAGCTATACTTCAGCATCCACAAAATTTCAGCCCCATTTGTAGACTAGCGATTTGGTGTCAGCCATTCTGTATGGTTTCCGTAGTGATTGAGAAACTGCTACTTAACTAAGTTTAATCTCTGTAAACACTTCTAGGATTTAAATAATTAACAATGACATAAGTTGAGTAATTTTAGTTAGTAACTCGACATTATGTTATCTTTTTAGTAGTTTTGTGAAAATTCTTTATTTTTGCAAAGCGAAAAAAAAAAAAAGGAAAATGATAAAATTCTTGATTGCAATGTGCTCATCTGGCAAAAGAAAATTGGAATAAGAGAAACAAAAATGAAAATTCTCTGCCTAGCCTAAATTCTTCTTTGTGGCCACATATCATGGGAGATTTCTCTTACTTAATACACATCCCCGAACTTAGCAGTCAAACAAATCATGCATGTGTATCAATAGATAAGTTACAGCTTATCGACTTGACCATCATATTATATGGTTTTAAGCTTCATTTAATGTTGCTTTCAGAGCTGTTGCAGCTGAAGTTTGTGAGGAACTTTTTACTCCTCAACCTCCTCATGCTGAGCTTGCATTGAATGGTGTTGAAGTGTTTATGAATGCAAGTGGAAGTCATCATCAATTACGAAAGCTTGATCTTCGCAATCGTGCTTTCATAAGTGCCACACATACTCGAGGGGGAGTTTACATGTACAGTAATCACCAAGGATGCGATGGTGGCCGTCTCTATTATGGTAGCAAGCCTGTCTTTTGTCCTCGTAGTAATCTACCATATGAGTAATCTATATAAGCTGTATTTCTTAGCTTAGGTGATATGAAGATAATTGTGTTTAACTCACTTTTCTAACCTATTTCAGCAGGTTTATTATGACCGTGTATTCATTATTCATTTACCTTTGGCAGATGGATGCTCTTGTGTTGTTGTAAACGGAGATATGGTAGCACAAGGTTCACAATTTTCTTTGAAGGATGTTGAAATGGTTTTTGCTCAAATTGATCTAGATGCGGTATGTTAGAATTTTTAACTCAATATCTAAATTTTTTGTTATATAATATCATTACTTGTTCCTTTTTTGCTAATTGGTAAGTGGATGCCTAAGTCTTTTGCAGTTACCAAACTAATGGGAACAAATTGGATCAGATTATGGTGTAAATAATGATCCAACTCAACTTCGTAATCTGCATATATTTATTGCTCATCCGTGTTTTTTAGTACTGATTCTACATTTGTTTCATTGAAAGAAATAACACAATGTAGTGGTACGAACTTCAGCATATTTTGCATTTTGTGGAGGCTTCTTTGATGTATGCATAATTGTGTGAAATCTTTTGCTGCTGAAATCTCTGATGTTTTTATTTAGTTATCCATTTTTTTTAATGACAATGGTTCTTAGTTCCCCTTCTGTACCAGGTTGCAAGTCTCAGATCATCTATCAGTAGCTTTCAAGAGCAAGCAAGTTGTAAAGCTAAAGTTTCCAAAGTATTTGTGCCTTACAAGCTTTGCCAACCTTTTAACCTCCTAATGTCACTTTCAAGTCCACTCAAGGTAAGTTGTTGTGTAAGGTCGATGGTTTTGAAAACCTACATATGCCCTTGTAATGAGTAATCCCCGTACTTTTTCTTGTTTAAGTAGCTCTTCTGAGTCAAAACCTTAGGCACCACCCGCTTCCACCTTTTTCATAGAAAGATTTTGTTGTTCTCCTAGTCACAACTTATGGATATTTTGCTTATGCTAAGATACTCGTGGACTGAACTTTTAGGAGCCATTAATTTATGTCTCTCAGGAGAAAGAGGGTCTGTCTATATGAAGGATTTCATACTTCCTCTCTTTCCTCTTCTCCTGCCTTTGTGTGTCGGTGGGGAGTTGGAGGCTTTAATTTTCTGATCATTTCCATTAGATTGATCTCTGATCACATGCTTCTATTCAATTGAGTTTTTCAAGCTGAAGTTATTCCACAACCTTGGCCAAAATTAAAAAATGCGTCCATCCATCTACTGAAAAGGACTTGCAAAGCATCTTATATTTCAGCTTTTTATACACTACATTTAGTTCTATCTTATTTTGAGTTCTGTTGCATCTTAAGCCATTAGTTTCGAGTGTAATGTCTTGTGGATTCTTCCGTTGCTTGATTAAGTTGGCTTGGTGAACTGCATTCTCTTTCCAGATTAGATACCACTCTCCTGAGGAGGAAATAGCACTTGGACCTGCTTGCTGGCTGTGGGATTATCTAAGAAGAAGTGGTGCATCTGGTTTTCTGCTTCCACTTTCTGGTGGTGCTGATAGTTCCTCCGTTGCTGCTATAGTTGGTTCAATGTGCCAGCTTGTAGTAAAAGGTTTATTGAACTAACTGCCCTTCTAAACATATATATTGTTGTGTTCTAGCTATTTCCCTGTACTTGTAGCTAGTTTTTGACAATCGTATTGTCGTCATAGTACATAGGTTTTTCCGTAGTTTGGGGGTGCAGGATAAAAATGCAGTTGTATGTTTCCCTATCCTCTATAGCCGTTTGAACCTTCTACTAGTTTCTTATGTGAACTAATAGCCGCCGGAGGAAAATGATAGATAATGGTTGTGTTGTATGATTACTAAATTTGATGATTTCTTCTCTAAAAAAGTGAGAGCATGGAGTTCTTTTTTTGGTAAAGTAAACAAATTTCTAAAGAATGATGGTTCACTTATAGGATATTAGGATAACTTCTTGTGGCGTTGCTGAACTGAAAATGCTACAACATGGCCAAAATTTAGGAGGATCCTTGATTTATTTCGTGGTCAAGGTTCTGTTTCTGCTTCAGATCAACTGTTTTTTCGTCTAATGTTCTAGAGCTGGCAAGAAATTGTATGAATGATCTTATTATTCATGCATGCTCTCCTATACACATACTATGTCTTCAGTTATGTTGTGCTGGCTGATAAATTGCATCATGCTGCTAGTAATGTCTATTTCATCATTTTAGTTCAAGGTAAACAGCATGAGCAGCATGTCTGAAGATAAGCAGACTATTGAGTTTTGTTTTCTTTATAATTCAATTATAACTGTCAATGCAGAAATTGCAAACGGCGACAAGCAGATAAAAGCAGATGCTATTCGAATTGGCCATTACACTGATGGTCAATTTCCAACAGATAGCAAAGAATTCGCTAGACGCATTTTTTACACTGTTTTTATGGGATCTGAAAATAGGTAAGAATGTCAGCAAGTCCCATTATTCTGTCCTTCTCAGATTCTGTTCTGATCTATATGTATTCTCTGGTTCCTTAATTGGCATGGAATTGAAACTCCGAAGTAATAAATGACTGCTTTGCTGATCTATATGTATTCTTTATAACTTCTTTGCTAATTTTCAGTTGGAATTTTTTTTTATTTGCCTGGCCTTGGGCAGCATACTTCTGGTTCAGAACTGGGAGCCTTTTTAGTACAACAACATACCCAGTGTTGTCCCACAAGTGGGGTCTAGGGAGCCTTTTAGTAATCTTAATAAATGTAGGAAATTTGAACTTCACAAATATGAGAATTTGGGTCATCGTGAACTCTTGGCTGGACTCACTGTCATGCTACTGCCTGCTAAACCAAGCTTATACCCGTCCTAGGAATTCTAGGGGTCAGCCCTACCTATGATTTGTCCTCAAATGACATTTATTCTCTAACATCAAGGTACTCAGTAGCAGTCTGAGAACTACATAGTCACCATGAGTCTAATGACACCTTTGCTTTGAACTTTAAGGGTTTTGCATGTTTCACTTGTATATGGTGGAGTATATTAGAGCGAGAATGATCATCCCCAACTGAAGCAGATGATTAAATAAAAGATTTCAGACCTTTTCTATTGAATCATAGATGTCTTATTCAATAGAATCTCTCTTCTGTAGAACACTAAAACTCTTCTTTCCAGAACTCTGTTTGAAAAATGATCTATTTGACTTATAGTTGAGATAAACTTGTGTTGTTGATAGTGTATGCATATGACAGTTCAGAAGCCACAACAACTCGGGCAAAGGTGTTGGCCGATGAGGTAGGATCATGGCATCTTAATGTGAGCATCGATGGAGTGGTCTCTTCGCTAATCTCTCTGTTTCAAACACTCACTGGAAAGCGTCCACGCTATAAGGTAGAAAAGTTTGAAATAAATATTACCATTATCTATCTATTTGCTTTTATGTGTTCGCTTAACTGAAGTGAAACCCTTAACCTCATGTTGTTTGGTCAACTAATAGTTGGTTGGACTAAGAGAAACTATATCTGGAATAAAGACTAAGCTATTGCTTCACAGTGCAATCTTGACCTGTTTATTTGTCTGCAGGTAGATGGGGGATCAAACATTGAAAATTTAGGGTTGCAAAACATTCAAGCTCGGGTCCGAATGGTCCTGGCATTCATGTTAGCATCTCTGCTGCCATGGGTCCATAACAAACCTGGGTTTTATCTGGTTTTGGGTAGCTCCAATGTGGATGAAGGATTGCGTGGTTACTTAACAAAGGTAAAAAAAATTGTTCTTTGAAATATTGTGTCACTATTAACCGCATTTATCCTATAATAGCATCTTGTTAACCGAGGATTTACGGGAAACTACTACTGTAGTGCGTTTTGAATTGATTTGTGGCCGTCTTGAACTCTCCTTGTATATTTATTCTATGGTTGGTGAATGTCAATAAACAGATAGTAACAAATTGGATTCACGGTTTTTCTTTAGCTGATCTCTTGTTTCTCTAACACATATCCTGGTGATAACTGTCTATCATGCAGTATGATTGTAGTTCAGCAGATATAAATCCAATTGGAAGTATCAGTAAGATGGATCTTCGAACATTTCTGAAATGGGCTGCCGTTCATCTTGGCTACTCATCCCTGGCAGAGATTGAAGCTGCACCGCCCACTGCTGAATTGGAGCCTATACGTGCGGATTACAGTCAGGTATCTGATTTAGTTTACTGCCAATTTCAGTCTTTATGATGCTTTTCCTAGTAATGCTGGTGACCATTATTTCCTGTTTCTGGTATTTTTTTCATCCTTCCGTTTGGGAGAGTTCTCACCCCTAGATTCGATAATTTTAGCATGAAAGTTCTTGACATCTCTTTTAACTAAATATGTGGAGTTTGGTTATGTATGAAGAAGTGATCAAGCGCAATTAGAAGTTTTCACATTACAATATTTGTTTAACAGTTGGATGAAGTGGATATGGGTATGACCTATGAAGAACTTTCGGTGTACGGACGGTTGCGCAAGATTTTCCGCTGTGGACCTCTATCAATGTTTAAGGTTTGTCCTGTTCATTCTGTAAGACATTATAGAATCAGACTTGTTATAGGTCATTTCTTCCACATATTTTTGTAGTCCTTGACAAGTACTGAATGATCATATTGCAGAATTTGTGTTACAAATGGGGAACAAAGTTGACGCCTGCAGAGGTGGCTGACAAAGTGAAATACTTCTTTAAATACTATTCCATCAATAGACACAAGATGACTGTCATGACACCTTCATATCATGCTGAGGTACTTCACTTCTATGTTGCATGGATCCATTACTTGCATTGAGATATCTGTCTGGTAATGTTAGAGTAGTCCCACATAGGGCATTGAATAAGGTTACTAGCAAGTCACCGCTTTGAATGTTAGAGCTCAAGTCAGACCAGAATCGCAAGCTTTTCTCTTTGCGGTTCATAAGAGAGTGAGAAAAAAAGAAAAAAGAGGGGGAAAAAGAATTAAAGTTTACAGATTGGGTATGGCCTTTTATATGGCCGTGGACAATCCTCGCCTCATGAGATGGCTTTTAGGCACTTCATGGATACCTCAAACATATGCAGAAAGTCTGCAAATGCTCTTATGGAAATACTTATATATCCATGCAACTTGAGGCTTAAAACCATTTTAATGCTTTTGTTAGGTTTGTTTCGTCAGAGGAGCCTCATCATCATCCACATCTCAATCCCAACCAAGTCAAATTCGCCCATACGAGTTTTCACTTACTATATCGCATCTTAGACCGTCATTACACAGAGTAAAATGAAAATAAAACTGCTATATGATCTTTGGATGTTTCATCAGACAAGCATATGACTTTTTTTGTATTGCAGAGTTATTCACCCGAGGACAATAGGTTTGATCTGCGCCAGTTCCTGTACAATGTCCGATGGCCTTACCAGTTTCGCAAGATTGATGAACTTGTAAACGAGCTTGATGGTGATAAAATTGCTCTTACAAAATCGACTGATGGGGAAAATGTGAACGTTACAGCTGATGGTGGGATGGGTGTTGTGGCAGCAGGCTCGGGTGATCCAAGAGCTGGCTTCTAATTCTAACTTGACACAGTTTAGCTCATAATACAGCTGATAAGGAGATACAGGATTTCCAAATGTTTTCTGAACTATTGAGTCTAATTTACGTACGTCGAATTTACTCTTATTTAAGAAAAATCAGTTCAATATTTTTCAATAATGAAAACCCCATCATTTGTGATCTGTTGTATAAACAAAAAATTTTATATTTTGAGATCAAATCTATCATTCTTCTTAAGTTATATCGAAATCTCGAGGGTAAAAAGGTGAGAAGCTCCAATAGGAGCATTTGCCTCCTCGCAAGGAAGTTTGCCGGACTATGATGAGAACTTAGGGATCATTTATTTAGATCAAAATCACCGATATTTGATTCTAACTTCGAAATAGGATTAAAAAAATCGCAATTGTTAGGGAGCATAATTTATCCCGACCATAAGTAATTTTATTAACTAAATAAACCATAAGGTTATATCGAAATAATTCAACTCCGACCAAACTTAAGGCTAACTTTATTAACAAGGTTTCGGAATTCGTTACTACTTTATATCCTTATTTTTAACAATAAGATTAGGAGGCTAACCTCCTCCTTTTTCTCTTTCTACTATATGCGGTATTATTTGTCTTATTTCATTTGTGTTGTATCATTGTATTCTTAGGTACAAGTCATCCAAAGTATTGGCACTTGTCAGCAAGAGAACATGTCCAATGTAATAACTGGGTCGAAATAGGAGTCAGATTATGATGCTCAAAAGATGAACTAAATAAAATTCTGAAGTTGTATTCAACAGATCGAAGCAACATACAAGCCGTCGTTCTCAAAGAACGGAAACATCCTTTAGTAAAATCTTCACCTAAAAAAAACTAAGCGAAGGGGGGAGAGATTTTTCAGAACGAATGACAAAACTTGCACTAACCCTCACTTCAAACTACTCTATATATCCTCATTTCCTGCATCTTTGCAGTATCAATGGAGATTCTTTGGAACAGCTTACAGCTCATCATGGCTGTCATCTTCTTCTTCCGATGCACCGCCACCTGGGGCTCCACCTGATCGTTGATAAACAGCTGTGATGATTGGGTTGCAAACTGCCTCGACCTCTTTGAGCTTCTCGTCATAGTCCTCTTTCTCGGCGCTCTGGTTATCGTCTAACCATTCAAGGGCTTCTTTCGTTGCTGTCTCAATCTTCTCCTTCTCATCAGACTCGAGTTTGTCAGCTAATTTGTCCTTGTCGTTGATTTGATTCTTCATGTTGTACACGTAGGTTTCCAAAGCGTTACGGGCATCAATCTTCTCCTTCACTTTCTTGTCTTCCTCAGCAAACTCTTCTGCTTCACGAACCATACGCTCAATCTCTTCTTGGCTTAAGCGGCCCTTGTCGTTTGTAATGGTAATCTTCTCTGCTTTTCCAGTACCCTTGTCTTCTGCTTTGACATTCAAGATACCATTGGCATCAACTTCGAATGTGACCTCAATTTGGGGGGTTCCCCTGTTCAAACAATATCAAGTTTCCAATTCAGATCCCAAAAAGTTGTTTGTACAATTATCTAAAGAGAAGAAATGTAACTGACCTTGGAGCTGGAGGAATTCCTGTAAGATCAAACTTCCCGAGATTCCTACAGTCCTTGGTAAGACTCCTTTCACCTTCAAAAACCTGTAATCAACATGTGGAGAAAAAACAGTGAGAATCGGAGCATACCAGAGGACAGGTTAATGAACATTTCTGGATAATGAGCTGTAGGATTGCACAAATATGAAGCAAAGCAATACCTGAATGGAGACAGTGGTCTGCTGGTCTTGGTAAGTGGTGAAGACCTGGGACTTCTTGGTTGGGATAACGGTATTTCTGGGGATCAATTTGGTCATCACACCACCAACGGTTTCAATACCAAGGGTGAGAGGAGCGACATCCAGGAGAAGGATATCTGCATACAAGAAACATGTCACAATCATTCACCAAAAGCTGCAAACTCACACGTTATCAAAACCAATAAGCAAATTATGGCAAGAAAACTAATTAGATCATGTACCTTTAGTTTCATCTCCACCCTCACCACTGAGGATACCACCTTGAACAGCAGCACCATAAGCAACTGCTTCATCAGGATTTACACCCTTGCTGGGCTCCTTCCCGTCAAAATAGTCTTTGAGGAGCTGTTGCACCTTAGGAATTCTGGTGCTTCCACCAACAAGAACAATCTCATCAATCTGGTTCTTTTGTAGGCCAGCATCATCCATTGCCTTCTTCACAGGTCCCATTGTCTTTCTGAAGAGATCATTGTTCAACTCCTCAAAGCGAGCACGGGTCAGTGGTTCAGAGAAATCAGTACCATCAAATAATGATTCAATCTCAACCCGGACTTGGTGCTGGCTACTAAGGGATCTCTTGGCACGCTCAGCTTCTCTCCTTAGCTTTCCAAGAGCTCTGTTGTCCTTGCTGATGTCCTTTCCATGCTTCTTCTTGATCAACTTGATGAAGTATTCCATAATCCTTTGATCAAAGTCCTCACCTGCAAGATGTATCGGATATTCAAAATATAATCTAAGAATAACTATCTCATAGGATGGCATCTGAATCTTCCTCAGCTATCATAAAATACCCTCCCAAAAGAGCAACCCCACTAATGTGCAATCAATAGAAAAGTGTTTTAGCATTTCATTAGTTGATATCAAGTTGAGGAGAAGTCCATTAGAAAATACAATCAGGACACCCTAACAGCATTATGGTTAGCAGTATCAAAATGTGTCATGCTCAACTTTAAGTTGTTTCTATACCATAGATCCTTACCTCCAAGATGGGTGTCACCATTTGTTGCAAGAACCTCAAATACACCATTGTCAATGGTCAGAATACTGACATCGAATGTCCCACCACCAAGGTCAAAGACAAGAATGTTCTTCTCACCACCTTTCTTATCCAGTCCGTAGGCAATGGCTGCAGCTGTTGGCTCATTAATGATCCTAGCAACATTTAATCCAGCAATAACACCAGCATCCTTTGTCGCCTGTCTTTGTGCATCATTGAAATATGCTGCAGAGACGAGACAAGTCTCTAAATAATGACAGAAAAGAAAAATGAAAACAAAAAAATTGAACATTTGGGACCTGATAACAACATACCAGGAACAGTGACCACAGCATCCTTAATAGTCTTCCCAAGGAATGCTTCGGCTGTCTCTTTCATCTTTGTCAAAATCATGGCGCTGATTTCCTCAGGACTAAATACCTTAACTTCTCCATCCTTGATTTTGACTTGTATGTAGGGCTTTCCATCCTTGCTGACAATCTTGTACGGTACCAGCTTCATATCCCTCTGTACTTCCTTATCTTCAAATCTGAAAAAAAAAGAAGATAAAGCATCTCTTAGCATGACAGATATACAATCATAACAAAACATGTGAAACTAATTGAGAATTGTCCATTACTTTCTTCCAATCAGCCTCTTAACATCAAAGATTGTTCTTTCTGGGTTGACCGCAGCCAGGTTCTTGGCAGCCTCACCAATCAATCTCTCGTTATCAGTGAATGCAACCCATGATGGTGTAATCCTGTTTCCTTGGTCATTAGCTATAATCTCCACATGACCATTCTTGTACACCCCAACACAGGAATAGGTTGTCCCAAGATCAATTCCTATAACGGTACCAAGTTTTGTAGCCTCCTCCTTTGCATTGGAAAGTGCAGAAAGACAGCCTGTTTCAAGGAAAAGAGTAAGATAACAGATGACCCTCATCAGACTCTGGAAGTACAATATGAAATTCATGACATAACACAGCAAAAGGAATATATGTATGCACGTATGGAACTCATAGTCATATAAATCATTCGTACCTATTCCACTCAACTCAAGTCAACATACAGGCTATTCAGTAGAAATAAAAAAAGGGTCATAGAACATAGATAAGCTAAGAACAAAAACCAGCAACTTTTCGCATATTCAGACGATCAGTCAGCTAAATAAAAGGGTTTTCAAGTATCCATAGGATCTGAAAACGATCCTTCTAAATGTACATCATCCAGAACCACAGTCCAAACATGCATCCCAAATTATTAGCATTCTAGCAAGTACAAATTAAAAGGCTTGTCACCCGGAAAAAAAAAAGAGGACGACGATAAATGTCTAAAAGGTTCAGGATATATGCAATGCCAGTGTAGCAGTGACCTTGTTTCTCTGTCTGGAGTTAAAATCTGATCTAGAGTAGAAACTAGAATACATACACGGACAGATGCACGGGTGCATGTGAACCAACTACCTTTGCCATGGGACTATAAATAGATAATATACACACACCACGGTTATCAACATCTGATTAGATGATGTAATTCTTCAATCAAAAACAAGAACAGGAGAAAATAGCAGTGAGAATCTAATAAATGTTTGCTTATATTTATAAATGATAAAGCACCTAACCACTAATTTCATATCAGATACAGCGTTATTTCCACTTCATAAACGAGCATTTGAAATTCTCCTGTGGCGCACCACATGAATCATGCATCGACTATTCTATTCCAGTGCTAAATCATTTCTCCATTAAACACGATCGAGGAAATCAAAACAAGCCATATCAATCACACAAAACACCATACAAATCCTCAAACAGATGTGAAATTGTGTGAAAACTATCGCTAGATCTAAAATTAGCACATCAAACCTACAAATCTACAATGAAAACGCATACATTATAAACAAAAGCTAACAGATCTAGGATCTACTACATTCTAGATCATAACATAACAAATCAAATCTCATAAACCAGAAAAAATTCAAAAAACAATAATCAAAACAGATCTACGAGCAAATAGAAACAGAAAGTTTACCTAATAAAACGATCGCTAGCACGACGAGAGAATTGCCTCGCCTCGAACAGGCAGCCATAGCTTCTTCCTTCGTAATCAACGTAGAATACACTAAGCTACAGGTACAACACAATGTGATCCCTCTGTTTATCTTTTTCAGTTATGAAGAACTGGAAATGATGAGAGATTTATATATATAGAGCCTCGCGAGGTGATCGGGAGCTTTTTATACTGTGAGAAACTGAACAAAGACCCGAGGGGTCTCCGTTCAAAGAGTGACATTAGACACGTCATGTTAAATGACGTGGGCCAATAGGAAGAGGAGGGTGAATTCTTGAGCCAATAGCGATTGATCTTGTGCTGGGATGATCACGACCGTATGATTCGCTTCTGTACACGTGTCAGCATGAGAGATTATTAGGAATTTCAAGTAGGCTCACTTGCCATAGAGAGACATAAGTACATCAAAATAATGAGATTTGAATTTAATGTATGAAATTTTGTTGGATAGATCTTTAATGTATTTCAAAAATTGGTCAATTTAGTTAAAAATAAATAATATATGTATTTAATATTAAAATTGACCAATTTTTTAAATACTTTAAGGATCTGCGTGTATTGAGCGTAAGCTTCTACTTTATAAACTAATGTTATTGTACATCAATCAATTCTATATTTTTAAAATCACATAAAAAAATTATTTTAATGCGAAGAACAATGAAAAAGAATTTGTGTATGAATGATTCTTGATTAATTTTAATTGGAAAGTCTCTTTTTAATGAGAAATTTATTATACTCTGATTAATTTGAAGAAGAATCTAGGGTTTCATTTTGCACATGTAGGCTATTTTTATTTTAACGATAAAAGAACAATGTTTCGCTAATTAGAGATCTTAGGACTAATTGATACTTCTAAGATGCATCCAAAACCTTTTTTATCATGTTTATATATTAAGAAATCAAATGAAGCAAAGTTTGATGTTTTTGTCCATGAAGAAAAAGAAATGAAGAAACTAAGACTCGAAAATTACATACATTTATGATTATTAGTATATTTCTATGTTTCTTTAATCACCGAAACAAACAAGTAAAAATAGAGAAAGAATACTCATAAGAAAAATCATATAAAGGAGAATAAAAAGAGATACGCAGAAGAAGGCAAAAGAAGCTCACCAATTTCAATCTTCAAAGAGATCGATCTGCAAGAGTTTGAGATGCGAATTAAGAGTCGAGAGAAGGTCGCTCATAGAGTAGCCCTCCAATTGCCCTCCAGTTTTTGAGTGTACGTCAGAAGCAATTATTACTTACACACATATATATAGTGCCTTTCCACGCACTTTCGCCAATCAAATTAGGCCACGGGGCAAAAATTAAAAGAGTCATACCGTATATATTATGTTGATTTATGTACAACCGTGTGATGCTATATTGTGCTCCACTTTTGACTTCTATAATATAAAAGGTATATCTTTTATATATACCTTTTATATATATAATATTATCGAGATTTATGTTGTCTCATGTATGTCTCTCTCTCACACACATATATATAGAGAGAGTGTCTTTACATATGCTCTCGCCAATCAAATTAGGTCACAGGGCAAAAATTAAATGAATTATAGTGTATACTTTGTGTTGCTTTATATACAATATGTGATGTTTCATTCTGCTCCGCCCGTGACTTCTGTAATATAGAAAGTGTGTCTCCTGTAAATATAATTTATTTTTTCTAGATCTATGCACTTCCTAGTGTTTCTGCCAATTAGATTAGATCATGAGGGCAAAAATTAAAAGAATTATATTGTATACTTTATGTTGCTTTTCACACAATCATGTGATATTGTGTTCTATTGAAATAATGTATATACATGTATTACATATTTATTCTTTCACAGTACATTAGACTAGTTTACTTATTGATTAAGTTTGTTACTTAGTTAGTTAAGTTGGTTACTTAGTTAGTTAATTGACAGCTGTAGTTTGTTAGTTTGATAGATAGGTTGTTAGATACTTTTCATATCATCTATTATAAATGTACTCATACAGAAGGAATGGATTAGTTTTTCATATTCTCACAAATAATGTTTTACAGTTCTTTTTTCTCTCTTCTTCATCCTTAATACAACATCAGAAGAGAAGCAGCCATGGATGAGTCTCAAGCTCTCAATATAGCTTGAATATCCTATTTCAAAGTTTTGACAGCTCCAGCCCTTTCTAGCTTTTTCTATTTTTAATTTTCAGTTGAGCAGTTCCAAATTGACTAGTAGACGTTTTCTAACAAAGTTGACTTGATATTTATGGTGACTCGAATTCGACACCTCTAGTTAAGGATGAAAAAAATATTTAACACTCCATCACAACTCTTGTTGGCGTTTAATTTCAAGGGTGTCAAAAATTAGCTAAAATATAGGTAATCCACCATAATTTTATGGGTTGAGCTCAACATAATTGAATCGGGTCAATTTCAACTTACTTAAACCTTAATCCATTTTAAGAGAATCTTCAATTGCGGCAACTTAATCTCTAATTTCAATCTATTTTGAAGACTCCTTATTTGTATTGGTGTAATATACATTCTCAGAAGATATGTATTATTATCTATTTTATATCTTCTAATATTTATCTATCAATTTGTGACTTATTCTTTTATTTTGTTGAGTTGGATTTCAAATTGTGATTATATAAGGTGAATGAATTACATATTACTAATTTTTTTTAAGATAAGCGAATAAAATTGTGCGCATCATCACCAATTCTATTTTTAGCCCCTTTGAGCTCAAAATAAATTTGAACTAAACATGACCCAACCCATTTTCTAAATCAATTCAATCTCCAATTTCAATCACACTCCCATTTAACATCCCTAACTTAGCTTCTAAAATATTGAAAAAGTACCTTTCCTAAAAATGCAAAAAGTTTCAGATTTTTTATAACACATAAATTTTAACTTTATCATTAAAAATTGTAATTCATAGCTAAAACCACAAGTTAATACCTCAGATGGTCACTCAACTATGCATTTTTCTCTCAGAAAGTCACTCAACTTTCAATTTTCATTCAGAAAATCACTCAACTTTCAATTTTAACTCAAAAGTCACTCAATTATCCACTCTTTTCTCAGAGGGATTAATTTAGGATTAAAGATAAAATAAAATGGGTCATATTATATTTTTTAATGGGCGGGTTAGGTGGATGGATCACTAAATGATTTAATTTATTTTTTAAAATTTTTGGTTTGTTATATAAATAATTAATATCAATAAATTTTAGTTAAAAAAATAATTTAATAGATTGAGTGACTTTTTGAGGAAGGAGTGGATAGTTGAGTTTGAGTTAAAATTTAAAGTTGAGTGACTTTATGAGAAAGAAGTGCATAGTTGAGTGACTTTTGAGTGAAAATTGAAAGTTGAGTTTGTGAGAGAAAGTGCTTAGTTGAGTAACCACCTTATTTATGAATTCAATCGATTAATTCTTAGCATGGAATATTATGTAACATCCAATAATTTATATATATATTCTCTATTTTGTTACAAAAAATTGTTATGAAGCACCACTATAAATATAACTTTTCTAAATTTTTGAATTAATCAATTCTGTTCAGCCTGATACAACTGCTTGGGTTTCTTCTCATCTAGTTTACAAAGCGGTTAATTTTTTTGCCTTTTCTGTAAATACACCATTATCAACCCCTAAAGAAGCTTTGTGCGCTTTTCAACAATGGCAATCGCTTCGCCATCGGCTCCGTCTTTCTCGGCATCTATCTGCTGTACTCGTACTGACTTAACTTCAGCTCGTTCACTTCGATTCCCGCCGATCCAAACTCGGCTTCAATCTCGGCAATTCACGTTCTCTTGTCGGTCCTCTGGGCCTTCATCAAATGAATCCGAAGCCGATCTCCAGTACGAGCTTCAGCATGGAGTTTCTACTGACCATCGACGGTGCGGTTCGCTGGTGTTCGTCACGCTTCCGCTTGATACTCTTAATTTCCCCGAAGGAACTATGAAGAGGAAGAAGGCGATGGTGCAGTCGTTTCGTGCTTTGGCGGCCGCTGGTGTTGAAGGAGTTGTGATGGAGGTATGGTGGGGACTGGTGGAGAGTGAATTGCCTAGGGTTTATAATTGGGAAGGGTATTTGGAGATTGTGGAGTTGGCTAAACGTTGTGGATTGAAAGTTCGAGTTGAAATGGCATTTCATCAATACGGTACAGGGCCTGATGATCCTTTCTGGTTCGTACACGTTCCGAATCTCTTCTTTTGCTCTTGTTTGGATACCAAAAACGAAGTGTTGTTTGTTAGTGGTTAAACATTTTACTTTATTTTCTCGTTCAATTACGTCTTGTTTTATTCCTTGAAAACGAATATAATTCTCAGATCACAAAACAAATTAACTTGAAGAGTTGAATGTCTAGCTGCCGCTAGTAGTTCACATGATCGACTATTACATGAATTTAAGTTTCTTCGCGTTTGACATTATTAGTTGAATCTTTTGAATAACATTTACCTGTAGTATGGTAGAATGCAAATCTTCTAATCGTCTCTTTTGGTGTTCCAGTAAGCTTGACAGTTACCATTTGACTCATAATTTGTAGCTTCTTTTTTTTTTTTGTGTGTGTGTGTGTCTGTGTGTTCTAGCAAGCATTAGGGCTTGCTGGAGGGTGTTTAAGCCATTAAGTGAAGCTTATGGGATGTGTGGCTTGGAAATCCGTATGTTGGAAATAATACTTAGGTATGTGTTCAGTTTCACATTATATAGCTTAAGCACCTTTACTTAGTTTTAGTGATTGCATATTGGAACGGAGTAAGAGAAGCTTCTTGGACTGTCTTGAACTAGATTCAACTGATTTTAAGGAGAATCCTATATCAAACTAGTTGACATATTAGTTATTGGGGTACATGTTTAGAATGCTCAGTTTTGTACTGTCAGGTTCCCTGGAATTGAAGATGACTTCTGTATATTCTGTCAAGTTTCATACTGGTATATGTTAAATTATTAAGTCCAAAAAAAGTTCATACTAGTACTTATAAAAAGATAATGCTTTACGGAGTTTCAAATAAGATCTTAGAAAAACGTTTTTTGGTTTTGAACAACATAACTTGTATATGAGCCTATACCTTCAATTCAATTTTCCACAAACAAGTTAAAACCCTGGATCCTTTTTTATATAAAAGTGGGTTTGATGGTTAGTTTTCTTTCAGGAGTAGAAACTTCTAAAAAATATGTAGGGCTAGGGCAAAAGATACCTCTATGAGAGTGGACAAAGTTATCAGCCAAACTAAACAAGAAAGGACACCTGATTTGGAATGAAGAGAGTAGCTTGTTAGGTGCTTGAATCAATTTGATTGGTGAGAAAAGAAACATATTGATTTTCATGTTTCGAAATTGATTGGCTTCATCAAAAGGAACAAAAGGAAGTGACACAATTTGCATGGAGAAGTGGATGAACAAGAAACTTTGACAGCCTCATCCATGTGGATAATTATTTGATCAAGTTTCTCTTTTTGGTATATAATCGGTATCCCTTTTTTTTCTTTTTTTGAGCAGGTAACGATTATTGGTATCCGGTTTATTTTTTATTATACATATAGTGTTCCGTATATAACTTGTGCCTTAATTCATCTTCTACCCCCTTTGGCTGTGACGTTTAGGAAGTTGATAGTTTGAAGTATTAACTCATATATTATTGTAGGATCTTGTAACTCGTCAATATTGAGAGAACCCCAATTTCTGTAATTGTGTAACTTCTAAGGATATAATCTGATCTTCACCTTTTGGTTACTTTGTAAACATTATTCAGTTCTCAAAATCTCGAAGGGGAAATCAAACAGTTCAATTCATTTTAGGCTACATTCTCAAATTCTTTAATATCACATTCATAAGTTTCACTAAGTACACCAAAATCGGGTTACATGTCGGGAGGGTGTTGAGTTATATAATTTCTCACATGGGACATGTGTGTGATTTTTCTTATGTTACAGTAATATGAAACAACTAGATAACTTTGCATACTTCCCGACATATAGCCTGATTTCTTGGAGTTAAGGGATTTTGTAAAGCTTTTGGGCTATTTCACTTGCTGCCGTACAATTTTTGGGTTGAATGGTTGTCATGGGATCACAGCAAGCAGGCTCCTAAGTCAAGTTCTCTTGGTCATCAATGAGCAAAAAAGAGTACCACGTGCTTGATCCATAGTGAAAGAGTCACGCTTGTTAAATGACAGATCGTGTTGCAAACATAAATAAATAAATGAATTGAAGTGTCTTGTCTCCTTAAATGAACCGACAATGTTAAACGACAGTGAATGTTGGGCGGCTAAAATCTGACATATCCACGAGATGAGTGTCACTGGGATACGCATGCTAAGATTGATGTGTGGTCATACAAGATTAGAAATGATCACATTGATAATTAAACGAGAGAAGGTCAGCTTGGTCATGTCTGGCTTTAACCTCCACATGCACCGGTTTGGAGGTGTGAAACTATAGTTAATTAAGGTGTTAAAAAGGGGATGAGGTAGACCTAAAATCAAGTGGAAGGAAGTTATGTCAAAAGACCTATAATCTCTTGAACCCACTCATATCTGGCGAAAAAATAGGACATAGTAAAAGTAAAAGTAAAAGATATATATAGGTGATACCTAATAGTTGGGATTATTATTTAGTCGCATTAGTACATTTACTTCAGGTCTTATGCTTTCTCGTAGTCTTTAGTCATATCTGAATTAAAGTGCTGCAAAAATATAGAGAACTTTGGTATTAAATAGTGTAGTTATTGTTGTTGTTTTCGTGTAATACTGGTCTAGGATGAGCTTATTGTTGTCTTCATAGTTGGTCCGAACTTGCTTGAGATTGAGGTGTAGTATTAATCGTTATTCCAAAGTTTAAATGAGGTAACATAATTTAACAAATGGCAACGGATTTCCCTGTACAAATGTGCTATAGTATAAATGTATAATGTTTACTCTCTCCGTCCCAAAATAAGTGTCCCCCTAGCTAAATAATTTGTCCCGAAATAAGTTTTACCTTAGGGATTCAAGACAAAAATTAATATGTTTTTCCAGCTATACTCTTACACTCCATCTTCTTAATAGTGTTCAATTTTCAAGAGACATTTATTAAACAGGGGTAGTTTATAACTAAACATTGTATTTATTGATTTCTTAATGGACGTGATTTTTGCTAAGTTGACACTTATTTGGGGTGGAGGGTGTACATGCCAAAAGATCCACTTGGATGTCTACTTGCCATTTTGAATGCACAAAGTCACTCTCTCCCCCTGCTCTCTACAACGGTAGTCTGTGAAGATGTGATGATGGAAGAAAGATCACGATCTTCCCTATGGAATGTGTAGCGCAGTCATTTCTCGGCAGCACCCTTGCATGACCAAAGCTAAACAATAGTTGCTCTCTCTTTGTCGAAATTCTTGCTTTAATCTTTTTTGGTGAACTGTTGCTTTAGAATAAGGACATTTTCTTCATCCAATCAGTTTGGAGGTTTAGTAGAAGGGTACTTGATCCTTTTTTGTTTTTGAAAAGATTGGATTCTCTATTATTTCTCGTATTACGGGTTAATATTAAATCATTTTGTCTTTACGTGCTTATGGAGTGAATGATACAGAAGATTGTTTCAAAATAGCGAGAAGGATATAGCAAGCATAAGAGGATGATTTTATTTCTCGTATTTTTGGTGTAAAGGGAGAATACCCTATTGAATGTTATAACCAACAAATTATATAGATATGAATGTTTTGTTTAATGGAAAATTTGAATTATCTTAAAAAAGGAAAACAGAAGATCTTAGTACAGATTAAATGTATGCTAAAAAGTTGCAATGACTTGGTTAATTTCATCATCAGTGGTAGTTCCTCTTTGTCACAAGTAGAGAAATGGGTTCGATTGTTATTTTGCTAACAAGAGTTTGATTGTTTTCAGCTGGTCCTAGTCTGGCTAAGTTTGTGATAAGTAAGAGATTATGGAGAATAAATGTTTAGTTATGCAGAAGAGCGTTTGTCTTCTTATGGTTGTTTTGTGAGCTGATGAGTCACTGGACTAACTCTGTCCCACAATAGATACTGTATTACTGAATGCTCTCTCTCTCTCTATTTGTAAACCTTGACTTGAAATTGGCATTACAGTTATCTATCCTTCTTTTGTTATCGTTTTTTTCATTATGGTGCTGTCTGGGCCGGCTTGCTTGTGGCTCAAGTATTACACCGGGTACCTGCTACCTCCCACCAACATAGGTTTCAAGTAACTCTACATGCCAATGCTTTGGTAGAGAGGAAGAAATTACCTAGTATTTATTTTTCGCTGGAATTTGAACACGAGAGAGAAGGAGAATGCTACGAGAAGGGTCCATCCCCCCCTCCCCCCCCCCCCAAATCCCCCATTTCAATGCCCACTAGGCTACATCCTTGGGTGCTTCTTGAACTAAAAAGTGTTGTGCTCTCCTGATATTACTCTGCCTCTCCCATTGCTGTTCCATTAGAATGATTGCTGCTAGTTAATAATTCAAAATCTGAAAATTTCTCCTTTTGCTGCTGCTAGGATTCCTCTTCCTCAGTGGGTTCGTGATGAAATCGATAAAAATCCAGATTTAGCATATTCAGACAGGTTTGGAAGACAGAATATGGAATATATATCCCTAGGATGTGATGTTCTTCCCGTTCTACATGGACGATCTCCGATCCAAGCATATACTGAATTTATGAGGAGCTTCCGTGACACCTTCATACCATTTTTTGATGGCGTCATAACTGTACGATGCTCACCTAATGCTTCACCAACTAACTTTTAATGGTATTATACCTATGCAATTTAAATTTATGTTGCAGGGTATCCAAGTTGGAATGGGCCCTTCTGGTGAGTTGAGATATCCTTCATGCTCTTTACAGAATTGGACTTTGCGTTCACGTGAACTTGGCGAATTCCAATGCCATGACAAGGTGTGAATAAAATGATTTTATGTATCTCCATTGATTTTTCATGTCATCCTCCAACCAAATTTGTGATTGTCTTCTTTTGAGCTGGCAGTATATGCTTGCATCTTTAAATGCTTGTGCTGGGGAGATAGGAATGCATGAGTGGGCCAATGGCGGACCTATTGGTGCGGGCAGTTTATCGCGAAGTCATGAAGGCTCAGAGTTTTTCAAAAGTGATGGTTCTTGGAACTCACCATATGGAGAGTTCTTCCTTGCATGGTACTCAGGGATGTTGCTGCTTCACGGTGAGAGGATTTGTAGGGAAGCAGAGTCTATATTCCGTGGTCTTGAAGTTAATTTGTCAGGGAAAGTGGCTGGGATTCACTGGCATTATGGTACAGAGTCTCACCCGTCTGAGCTAACGGCTGGCTACTACAATACATCAATTCGAGATGGTTTGCTTCCAATTGCTCGCCTGTTTGGCAGATATGGTTTTTCCATGTGTTGTACATGTTTTGAAATGCGAGATGCAGAAGCGCAGCAGGTGAATCCTGACAGTAGTCCTGAAAGTTTTGTAAAACAACTTTCACTAGCCGCTAGGTTATGTGACATTCCTCTACAAGGTGAAAACTGTGCTAGTAGCTTGGATGACGGATCATTTCAACACGTGTTACGGATGTCTAGGTTCTACTCGAATGGTCCAGCAACTCCAACCTTCTCATTCAATTTTGTCAGGATGGACAAGACCTTGTTTGAATATCGGAATTGGGTTAGCTTTACACGTTTTGTGAGACAAATGTCAGATGCCAAATTTTTTCGACCCAACCTAGGCTTCGGGGATGGTGATATGCCATTTTTGTCTTTATCAGCATCCTCCACTGGTGGAGTAGTTCTTGCATAGTAGGAAGAAAACTTCAACCTGTAGTCATTCCTAATGGTAGTTGCGTATTCTCACCCACAACAAGTCAAGGGTATGTATATCTGTTGCATCTTCTGATCTGTTATTGTGAATTGCGTAGCAAAAAGCTTTGTCTTTTTCGCGTAAATTTTTTGTCCTTGTACTGAAATGGTTGAAAATGAGTATTTTCCTTTGTATCATAACGGTGCTGCTTTCCTTCCTATTATTTTGAGATTGGATGGCCAGCCCCTCTCTATTTCAGGTTAATATGACAATTAACTCCTTTTAGTATTCTAATCTTCTGATATCTGGTGTTTGTTTGTGACCAATATAATTAAGTGAAATAATGGGTAAGTTATTAACTAATACAAGAAGGATTATGATAATGTACTCTAGGTGTGTTTTTAATCCTTCGTTATTGGGTAAAATGGAAAACCAACACATGGTCCTGATTAGAATGATTATGCAAATTGAATTACAAAAGTTGGAAGATTCATTCATCTCCAACAGGGGGAGTCCATGTGAAATTGTGGAGTCAGTCAGTCAGTCCACTATAAACAAGGAAAATGAGGTGATCTACAGAACATCCATAATAAATAGTACATACCAATACAAAATTAATTAAAAAGACATTATTAGAATTTGAGATCATGATTCTACCGCAACTTATTAAAATTTATCGAGTCCCAATCAATTATTCATTTATTTGACCAAGTTTTCCTTGTATTTTCGTTAATATACAAAGCCAATTTTGCATCATTATTTGGTAACGATATCCAAGGAAAAAGAAAGTGGGAAGATGCTTATAAAGCAATTTCGTACTAAAACATGGATTTGTACCTAACTTAAGTGTTGTGGCCTACATTTATTTATGCCAAACAAGGTACACTAAAGTAAATAATGATTAAGGAATTTTGTCCCAAAATGTGCAATTTTAGTTGAAAAAGTCTCCCACGAAATGGCCAATGGGATCTGAAAAAGATAAAGTATACATAGACTTCATTTCTATCTAGATAGAAAAAATGTTTCTAATACTTCCATCAATTTTGTGAGAATTTCAAATTATGCAAATATCATATATGAAAAAAATGTGATGTACGTGTGTACTAAGTTAACTCGGAAACTAAATGAATATGAAATATGCGTTAACTTAAATTAACAATTACATGCTCAATATATTTTAGGGAAACTTACATAAATATACTAAAATAAAAAAATATTTACCATTTATAGAAATAATATCTTTTTTTCACTTGATCACTTTTAATTCATTTTTAATACAAGTTTAATACATATTACAAATAACAATTTATTATTCATATATAATACAAATTTTAATAATGGATAATACATTTATCGCACATTTTAATACACTTATAATACAATATGTCAAATTTTTACCAAACAAACATAATATATTTCAAAAAACAATTATAATTCATATATATTGCATACATAATTCACTTTTAATTCATATTGTAGATTTGACATAGCATTGTTATAAATGGTAATAAATAAAAAATATTGCTAAAATCAGTAATTATTTATTAAAATGTACTAATTTATGTAATTTTTCCTATATTTTTACAAGTCAAATCTAAAGAAAATATATGATGTACGTACACAAACATCACCTCAGAATACTATACGTTAACTTAAATTGTATTTTAAAACATAAATTGCTATAAATGACAATGGTACGTAGTAATTGACACGATAAGTTGGGACATTTTTATATATGCATGGATAGTTGACTTTTATATGAAGGTGACAAATGAATTGAAATGCATTTGTGAATAATTTCAAAAAAGTCATCGAGTGAAGTTTGTACAAAGACAGACGCACTAACTAGCTAGTAATAATTTACGTAAAAATCGTGAACTAACACAAAAAAAAAAAAAAAAAAAAAAAATTGCAACTATTTAAGCAGTTGGGTTTTCATCAATTTCAAGTAACTCAAACAAATATTAGCAATAATTTAAAGTATTTTTTTTTAGTTTCAGCAATTGCAAGTTTGGTAATATGAAGACTCTTCTTTTTGTTATTTGTCTCATCTTCATTTGTTCATGGCCAGGTAAATAATTTTACAATAATTATTTTGTGTTATGTTGGCTTAATTAAGATGAATTACACGGAAAAATATGTGATCAGAGAGAATTCGCATAGTCGATCTCAACTAATTTAGAATCTGATATTGTACCATTGTTCTAATTTAATCAACTAGGCTTTCTAACTTCAAATATTCAATTTATACTTGTTAACTAATTTCAAGTTCTTTGGTTTTCTATAGGTTGCAGCTATGGCATACAAGATGTGGCAAAGGTACATAGCCTGCAGAGAGAGGTACTTTCTCAAGTAGATTAATTTTTTCGGGGGACTATTTGCGTTAGTGCTTAATATCTGCTTTTGGACGTAAAATTTTGATTCGTATAAGAAAGATTCTTTTGGTGGATAAGACGTTTTCTACTTTAGATGATTTTCTAATTAAGAATGAAAAATTATTTATCGTCCTAGGCTCCCAACATATTTTTCGTGTATCAGAATAATGAAAATAGATATCAACCTAGTTTTGCTCTTCCTTTCGATTAATGGTAAGTTTTATTCGTTATGATTTGTCAGTGTATATAACTTAATCATCGACCCGCCCCTTTCTTTGTTGTTAGGTGATTAACCAAATGAATATGCGCAAGGTTTTAGAGGTGGATGTGGTGGTGGACTACAATGGTGGAGGTGGAGCAAATACTGCACATACCCCAGGCAAAGGGTACCCTCCAAAAGGAGCCAATAATGCTAATTAATTTTTAAATATCATAGTACTATACTATATAAGTGTATTTAAAATTTAAAGAAATATATAATGTATGATATGAGGCTAAATAAATGTATCTCCTATATATTGTGCTTTATCAATTACTATTATTATGTATGTGATGTGTAATTTATGTATGTATTATCATAGTTTTGCCATTTCAATCTAATTGGATTGTTTGCGCAGTGTCAAGCCTACTATGAAATCTATTAACGTCTCTTTAATTATACATTAAAAAAAACAATTCTCCTTGTGTTTTCATTAACGTGATACTTTTCGTTTTTGTTGAGTCAAATAGTTTAAATTTGATCGAAAATTTGCGCATGAGATCTTCACTTTTTTTAAAATGAAATTTCTATATTTGTAAACTACGTAAAAAGTACTATAAGTCACAATAATTTATAATTATTCAAAATGTTTAAGAGATTTGTGAAAAACTTATGATTTTGTTTAAATTTTAAAATCCAAAAATTATCATATAAAATGAGACTGGAAGTAAATCAGAAAGTGTAATTAAAATTTAAAGTGATGATATTGATGAAGAGTCAAAAATAGATTTTTAAATCATAATTAGTGAGTCTTTTTTCTTAATTGTTTTGTAACTATAGTCAAAGACGCTGGTCAAAATTAATGTAATCTTTAACTTAAATTTTCAAACATGAAAATGAAATTAATGTAATCTTTGACTTAAATTTTCAGATATGAAAATGTTTGAATTGGAGAGAAGCCAAATTCAACTTTATTGAATTACAATCTTGTCTGATTAGGAAATTTTTTAATTACAAACTTAACAAGGAATTATGTAATTAATGACATTTACAATACAATGTATTTATAAGACACATGATTTCACCAATTTCATTCAAACAAAAGTTGCCAACAATTCTAAAATATTTTAAGTTTGAGAAATTGCAAGTGTGTGGTAATATGAAGACTTTTCTTTTAGTTATTTGTCTCATCTTCATTTGCTCATGGCCAGGTGAATTAACTTTACAACTTTTTTTCTTTTTTAAAAAAATCTAACATATTTTTACTTCGACCTAAATGATAAATTTAAAGAGATTTCATATAATCGATTTTAATTAAGTTTCAAATCGAGAATTCAAATTTGATTTGTGTATTCTTTCTATAGGTCACACAAATGGTATACAAGATGTGGCTAAGCCAGAAAACCTACGGAGAGAAGTAATTTTTTGAAGTAGATTATTATTTTTTATATAGATTATTTGTACTTTGTGAATGCTTATAATAAATACATGAATTTTAGAGATGGTGAGATACTCATCTATAAATCTAGAATTCGAGATTTAGATATAAAATTATCTATGTTGAAAATTGAATTACCTTGATATGAAATCAAAATAAAGGAACATCCAAAAAATAAATTCAGAGTTATTGGTTTCAATTCTTGTGCTTCAAAAACTTTAACAAGCTAATAGGCATGTAGCATTCGTATACAAAGTAGTTTTCTGTCTTTAATTAATGTTCGATTATCTCTATTTGAGACTCAATTAATTTAATCTATCAGATCTATATAAATAACTTACTATTATTTTTTTTCGTGTTTGTGGTTAGATGATTGGCCAAATGAATGTGCGCAAGCTTTTAGGAGTGGATGCAACGGTGGACTACGATGAAGGTGGACCAAATTTTTCACATACCCCAGGCAAAGGGAACCCTCCTATAGAAGCCAAAGTTGCTAATTAATTTTTAATTGTATTTTTCCTATATAAAACCTTAAGTTTTATGTATTGAACTCTCAAATCTATGTAACCGTTCTTAACTATATTAATAAGACTAGAGTTCAATTATAAATTCTTGTAAAGAAAGGAGATGAGAAGAATTAGATTCTTAGCTAGCATTTGTCGTTTGATTTCAAATTGTTAAATATTCTAGGCAAATTATTTGACCATAAATTATAGGAGAAACATTTATCTATTTCAAAAAGTATTATATATATCCATGAGTTCTAAAAATTATTAAAATACCTTTAAGTCTGTATTATCATTTTAAAATGAACATATTTTGTTAAAAAAACAACCTTATATAATGTAATTGATAACAATCAATAACAATATAGACTATGATAACATGGATTTGTTGGCTGGTACTACTTGGGCTTATTGGATATGTACAAGAAAGCCCATCAACATAACTTTTCGGATCAATTGAAGATCACTTTATATTATCCAAACTCCAGCCCAATTATCCCCATTCTCAGCCCAAGTCCAAACAATAACCAACAACAACCCGACCCGACCCATCTCGTCTTCTTCACGCCAAAAAAACCCAACGCGCCTCGTTCTTCCTCTCTCCCAGAAACGTCGCATCAATTCGGAAAAAAGCTGCAGTCCAAACGTCTCTCTCTTTATCCTTCCATAGAAGGAGCCGTTTGAGAATTGTGAGGTGTCGAAATCTCGTAGCCTCATCGGACGGCTTCAACTCTCAATCCGTTGAGGAATTGTACTATTTATTCAACGGCTTTCTTCAACCTTATCTCTTTGAAATTCGACCGTTTTCCCCCTAAATCAATCCATCCTATATAAGGGAGAAATAGAAACAAAAATACAATAAAAACATTAACAAAAGAATGAAGAGATGCAAAGGACGACAAATCGAGAGCTAGTATGATTCTCTGGTTGTTAGAGCAGTAGAAGCTTCATGGTCCTAGTCTCGCTGCTCTGAAGAAGGTAATGTCCTCATTTTTCCTTTTGTATAATTGGTGTTCTATTTCGTTTTCTACCTAAATAATCATTAGCTTAGGAGCAGTTTCAATGTCGACTTGTTACACCTTTGGATATAGTACGGGCCCAACAATGACAAGTTTTTTCAACAAAATTCCAACTCAAACCATGGAAAGTATCAGAGTAAAAATGTCAATCAGAAAAATTTGCGATTAGCTATAAAGATTTCTCTATGACAAATATTAGCTTTAATTATTAATTTACCTTGTTTCAACTTTTTGTGGCTTCAGCCAGATAAATCTGTTTCAACATTCTTGCAAAATGAAAGTAAAGTGGTCAATTTTTTCTCTTGACATAATTCAAAAGTATTTTATCTCTAATTCAGGAGTCGTCGACACTGTTAGTATCAATATTTCTAAATCAACTTTTCCTTCGTCTTTAATTTTCTCAAGTCACCCTTCTCAGTAGAGGGAATATAAGATTGAATACCATGTAAAGCAGTCATAAATGTTCATCATATAACTGTTGTATCCATATCTGTAGTTCTGCTTTCTATTTTATTTAAGTATGTGTTGCTTTAGGTGATTTTGATAACTTGTTATGTGGTTTGTATATTCTTTGATCTTTTGATTGTGTTAGTCCATGGGTAACTGATTTTATTTCGAAAAATGATTAAATAAGGTTTTAAAATCTATTTTGAGTCAACGATTATAAACACTATCACTCTATTTTCATCATAAATAGAGTGCAGTTAAGATATAAAACACACAAAGGGATAGCTTTGTTTAGATAGTCAATGCCAGTTGTGTTTTTTATAGCTGGATTTTTGTTGGGTAGAGTTTGAATTTTGCAACTTTCAAGGATTTTGAAATAATAAATGAAATGCACTCAGTAAATATTGTTATGTAGATTCTGCATTTCTATGTCAGCAGCAGAAACACCAGAACAAGTTGCTATTTTTAGAAGAATAACAAGTTTGGTACCTAAAGATCCATACAGTTGCACTTCAGTCCTCATGATAACATGGGCTCAACATTTTAATTTAGGCCCAAAACATTTTCCTTTTATTTGGAAGGTTCATTTGAAATTAGCCTAAACCTTGAGGTACCAAAAGCCCATAGGATTCAATTTCTTACCCAATTCAGTTCTTTATGTTATCCATTTGGGTAAAATTTTGTGCAAATTACATAAATTCCATAGTATTAATATAAATTACTATTTATCCCTAATTAATCTCTTAAAAGTTAAAAGTCTATTACAATAATTGCAGCGCGGATACATTAAAAATTAGCTCGAGTATATTAATATGCAGCTCATATACATTAAAGAAATAAGGAATTTTGAGATTTTTAAAGTAACAAGGGATAATGGAAAAAAGTGAAACAAAAAGTGTGTAATGTTAATTAAATGTGCAACTTATCTAATTACCTATGTATAGTCACAAAGTGTAGTAAATCATGTTAAGTGGAAAAAGACAGACCTCTCAATGTGTAGCACCAATTGAATGGTCTCTTTCTATTTACCATTTTAGGAAGAAAGCAAATAAACAAAACAAAACCAACAATAATTATATTCTACCATGATGTAATATGAAAATTTTGGTCCATTCATCTCAATTTGAAAAAAATCAAGGTAATATTGATGTGGTGCCAACGATGACAACAAAAATAATTGGAGATAAAAACAATATGTAAGAAAAATTTATAGGTTCTAAATTTTAATGTTACACATGCAAGTCGAGTGAATGATTTGAAAGTTTATACAATATTTAATGAATTTTTTTTGTGCAATATTTAATTGTCTATAAGTTTATAATAAACTTTTGTTCGATCATAGATTTTAAAAACTCTCTTTTTCAAAAAAATACTAATAAAAAAACATTGTTTATCATAAAAAAATAATTTAAAAATTGAAATTCCTATCCGTCCTTACAAGTTTCACTCACTCTGATTTTTTAATTTCTTTCAAGCAAAACAACACAACGTCTTCATATTTCAAAAAATTGTTATTTTAACAAACATTAACAATTTTTTCAAGTGTCAACTATTTTTAATCCTTTTTAATATTGGGTTTATTTTTTCACATGGTAATCTTTTTGCACCTTTCAATTTTCTACAAATCTACATGCATGATAAGACATGTGATAGGCTTTACAAGGTTTTCAAAGAAAAAAAGAAACATGAAGAATAAGGTGACATAAATAGGAGGAAAAAAACATGCTGTGAAACATTATTTGTACCATCATAGACATGTTACTATCAATTCAATAATTTCTAGAATTATTTGGAATATTTTTTGGCACTGATTTTTAAAGTGGAATTGGATTCATGGAATATTGGGATTTTGATTTTTTTGATGTTCACATGTCAACATTGTATTCCTATTTTCTCCTCCTTATCTATCAGTGTTGAATTTAGAGTATCGAATTATTAATTTTACCTTAAAATTATTTTGAATTTATAATATTAGAATTGATAATTTAAAGTTCGTTGATTGAGTGACCTAGTCAGCAGTACGAAAAGTAAAAATATAAAACTTGCAAAGTATGACTTGACCTAACAAGTTATATATCGCTTAATTCCTTCAGAATTTGTATGCAGTTATAGATGCATACGTTTAGTTTATGTAAGGATATAGACACAAGTTTTGTTTTAAAATGTTATGCCTTAAAAAAGTTTGTACCCACAAGTTTATTATATTACCTGTTAGGTTTTTTATTTGCCCTAAATTTTTTATCGTAAATAGATTTTCTTTATAGGAAAAAAATTTCTAAAAATTGACTAATCTTTTTTTTTGTAGGAAAAAGGTTCAGGACCCTATAAATAGAGAAATGTTCCTTCTAACTTAATCAGCATTCACTCTTAGGGGCTTTGAGAGTTTTGGTTAGGGGAAGATTTTATGGGTCACAAGTTTGATATGTTATCATCACTTGTGTGAACCTCCCATGTATTCCGAGAGAATTGGTTGAAGTTGTTTCTCTCTATATTTTGTACTCTCATACTTATAGTGGATTGCTCATCTTCTTTATGGACGTAGGTCGATTGACCGAACCACGTTCTTTACTCGTGATCTTTTGAGGTTTGCTTTGCTAGCTTTCGCATTTATACCTACTTATTTCGGTCCTAACAAGTGGCATCAAGGCCAGATTCAATGATGGAGTCTGGTTCAGTGGTTCGATAATCGATGATTGAACCAGGTCAGGGAAAGGTGTTCATCTTGACGGGTGTAGTTCTAGCCGTAACCTTTTTTTACAGTAATGAAGATTTTGTTGGAGAAATTGTTTTAGAGAAGTTCTCTATGTTGAGACATAAACTTTGCAAAGGAGATGATTATGGAGAGGAGAAACAAATTGTTGAAGATTAAGTAAAGAAGGTGGACAAATTTATTTTGTTAGAAATTCAGGCAAAGGGGGATTTGTTGGGTTTTATTTGCCCTAAATTTCTTACTATAAATAGGTTTTCCTTTTAGGAAAAATGTTAGTCTCTTAGGCTTTGAGAGTTTTGGTTAGAGGGAGAATTTGTGGGTCACAAGCTTGATACGTTATCACTTGTGTGAACCTCCCATGTATTCCGAGTGAATTGGTTGAGGTTGTTTCTCGTACTCTCATATTTATAGTGGATTGTTCATCTCCTTTGCGGACGTAGGTCGATTGACCGAACCACGTTAAATTTTTGTGTCTTTTGGTATATTTTTCATTGTTTTCTTACTCGTGATTTTTCGAGGTTTGCTTTGCTAGCTTCTGCATTTACATCTACTTATTTTCGATCCTAACATTACCAAGCTTAATTCCTATATAGCTTATGCAAAAAGATGACACTGTGTCAGTTTAATCCTATAGTTTTATCTTTGATCATTTTGAAATTAATATAAAATCACACTTCTTCTGAATTCATTGAGAAGACATGACGTCTCAGATATTATTCTGAACTCGTTGAGAAGATATGACGTCTCTGATATTATTATGAACTCATTGAGAAAATATGACGTCTCTGATAATGTATTATCCATTAGAAAGAAAGTGTGGCAAGTATATTTTAGATTAAGATTAAAACCAATTGCTATTCGAACTTATCCTAAAACTGAAATTTAAGTGTTAAAGTGAACTACATGAAATAGATTGGATGGACCATTTTTAACTAGAAAAATAATTACTCCTCGTTTGCTTTTACGTGTCTGTCAAATTTTGTTTAGTAAATAATGATTGATATAAAAATTTAGGCTTTCTTAAAAAAAAATTCAACTGTTAGTATTAGTTAAAACTTAAAATTGACAAAGTAAATCAAACGAATAAAGTATTTTGAACAACTTGCTATCTACAATTGAATAATGCTTATTTCCATTATTACATCGATAATTTTTACAAAATGGAAATTGTTTGTTCATTTTTTGCATAAAATGGAATCATAATGGATTATTGGTGAAAGGGGACGGTGGCTATGGATGTAAAGGTTCTATGCACATTAATTGGATACAATTTAATGTTATTTTCACTTTGTTCCACCAATAAAATTACTCAATAGTGTTATCGATATTTTTATTTTATTAAAAAAATGTACTTTTATATTTAAATTAGAAATTTATGAAATATTATAAGAGCTTCACTGAAGATATTATGGGCCCGTTGGGCTTAATAAAAGTAGCTTTAAAAAAGTACTTTTAAAAGTGCTGAAACTTATTTTTAAAATAAGCAGTTATGCGTTTGGATAAAAGTACTGAAGTTGTTATGTCAAACGTGAAAAGGGATAAATGGAAGAAAGAAATCAAACGTGAAAAGGGATAAATGGAAGAAAGAAATGTTAGGGTTATATGAGTAATTTGGAGATTGTATAAAAATATTAAGCACAAAAAGATAAAAATGTGGTCAACTTAAAACAGCTTATAAGCTAAAAATAAAAAAGCACCCCTACCCCAGCTTTTAACTTTTGGCTTAAAATAAGTTTTTTTTTAACTTAAAATAAGCTGTTTTGAGTATTGTCAAACAGCTAAATAAGTCAAAAACCAGCTTTTAAGTCAGTTTGACCAGCTTTTAAGCTGAGCCAAACAGGCTCTATATTTATTTTTAAAATCTGAAAATAAAAATATACACTAATTTGACTGATTTCAATATATATATATGTGTGTATATATATATATATATATATATATATATATATATATATATATTAAATTGAGTTCATAAAGGAAAAGAATAGTAGAGTTCATATTCATTTCATAAAAAGAAAAATTGTATTATACAAATTGATTGGTCACTTTTCCACTTTGCAGTTTTGGATTTAAAACTATAAGTCATGTGAGTTCATTTGAATTTACATCCTATAGAATTTATTGAATTAAAAAGTTCTTTTAATATTTATTTTAACTTCTAAATTTTAGATTCAAAAATAATGAATTTATGCCTATTAAATGGGCAGAATATTAATCATTAATGCTCTTTTCCTCTTTCAATTTTCTTTCATCTAATCAATGCTCTTTTCCTCTTTTTAGTTTTTTTCATCTAGTATTTGAATTACATCACTGACTTTCAACACTTTGTTTGGATGATTACCATGTATCTTTTTATTATTTATCGTATTATATTTGAATTATATTATGTTACATTTTATTGTACTATTGATTTAATAATGATAATTTTTAGAAATTTTATCGTTCTTTATCTTTACATAATGGTATATATTTATAATTTGAATCACAACTCTTCAGAAAAAGTAGGGTACGAGATAAAGCTACTATGAAAAAATAGGATTAAGATGAAACACAATTATTACATTGTAAATAAAAATAAATAAAAACAAATTGAGGAAAAAAATATAAAGGAAATAACGCGATCACACCAAATTGATCATTACAGTATAATAGAATTTAAGTAATAACAAAAAAGAAATATAATATTTAAACTAACAATACAGAATACAAAACGAATAACAATTGTCCAAACAATTTGAATAATCAATTTGAATACACAATACATCAAACGAGAAAAAATACCGATCATGAATTTTTTTATTTTCGAGGTTCAAATTAAAAATCTTTAATTACGTCCAATCGAATTAAAGATTTTATGCAATATTATTTGGGCACAATTGATGGTCTATTCCTTTTCTCATTTTCTTCTATGTACTTGTATTTATTTGATATTCAATTTTTATCAACTCAATTATTTATTTTATAGCTCGACTAATTTGATCACGTGTCATATTAAACGGAAGCATTCCTACCACAAAATTTACTTATTTTGAAAGACTTGTGCTTAGGATTTATTATCAGAAGTGAAGAAACACATAAAAAAAATATTAATTAATTTTACCAACTACACACTTCATAACTAACTAGTTAATTAGAATTTATTATTTTTGACAGAGAAATGAAGACAGTTGAGTTGGATTTCTCTAAGTACTTAGAGTAATGTACTTATTTTTTTGTCACTCTCTTAGTATCAAAAATGTTTACGCAAATGCATTAAATATTTATCCAATTGAAATTGGATGTTCTTCAAAGTTTTAAGAGTTCGTTTTGATTAGTTAATTGTATATAACTAATGCATATCAATGAAATTTTATAAATAAATTAAATATGATGTGTATAAATATAACTAGTATGAGGTATGTGTTCAATTAAATTCAAAAAAGGTTTATATTTTTGAATGGAGTAAGAGGTTAATCATTTGATGTGAACATTTTTTCCGTCTTATTTTAAGTGTTATTCTAGCATTTCTTTTTATCTCATTATGTAAATACAAGTAATAATTTACTAGACTAGCTATTCGTGTTTAACCAGACATTTTTAATATAATTATTTAATCAAAAATCATAATTCTTTTTCATAAACTTCAATATTAAGTACATTTTGTGACATATGAATTGTCATATGCCTAAGCATTTAAGTTTCAAAAAACTTGTTGAAGCAAACTTCTTAATGTCTCAACCAACTTATAATAACTTCAAAATGACTGGTTAATTTTGTCCTTATATTATTACTCAATAAAGTAATTACTTATTTTTCGTCTTGTTGTCTCCTACTTTCTGTTCTGCCTACACTATATTTAGTCATATTTTTTTGGTTTACAGTTACAAGTTTGCAAACGTTACATATATTGTCACCAAGTAAAACAAAACAATAATTTTTTAAAAAAAGAACGTTACACATTGCTCAAAAGGTCAATGAAGTAATTAATGACATAATAATAGTAATAATTTAATTAGTGTTTGGTGATTAGTAGTACATTGCTAATTAAGGATTTACTTGTCCTTGTTAGATTAAATGGTTACAACAGTAAAAAATTAGTTAAATATCCTCCTTACACGTATTGAATAAATCTGAATAGTATATTTTTACTTAAAATGCCCCTAAACCTATTGACTATTTGACTAATGAGACGTTATAAAACTAATGATTGATTAGACTAGATGTTGCTTTACAAATTTTGTATACCATTATATGATTAGTCCAAATATTAAGTCAACGTGATACAATTATTTCACTCATTTGTACTGATCCGACCTAGTTATATAATAAAAATTAAATTTTTGGAAAATTTTAAACTTTCTTGATAAATTTTGATTCAAAGTTAAATATCATTGTTGTATAATATAATGCCTGATTTATTTATTTTTTAAAAAAAATATTGATAGATTTTGGTCAAAAGTTAATTACAATATTTGGTCATCTAATTTCTGAAATAATTTCAAAATTTCAAAAATTGAGAAGTTCAACTGATTGACTATTTTATTATTTTTAATAATTTGAAAAAGAAATTCCAAATTCTCCTAGTGAGATTCTCCTCCTTTCTTATGTAATATAATTTCTGAATTTTTTCAAAACTACATGATAGATTTTGGTCAAAAGTCAAATACAATATTTGTATACTCTAATTTCTGAAAGAATTTTTTTATTTTTTGAAAATATAGAAGATCAATTGATTGACTATCTTATTTTTTATATTTCGAAAAAAAAAATTCTAAATTCTCCTAGTGAGATTCTCCTCTGTTGTTGTATAATATAATTTCTGATTTTTTTTAAAACTATCTGATAGATCAAAGTCAAAAGTCAAATACAATATTTATATACTCTAATTTCTGAAAGAATTTTTTTTATTTTTTGAAAATTTGGAATATCAATTGATTGTCTATCTTATTTTTTTTATATTTCGAAAAAGAAATTCCAAATTCTGAGCTAGTTATATAAAGAAATTTAAATTTTTGAAAATTTTTAGATTTTCTTGATAAAATTTCGGTCCGAAATCAAATATTTGTGATTGTATAATATATTTTTGAATTCATTCTATCTGATACATGAAACTAAAGTTTTAATTCTTTTTATAAGTGGATTAAAAATAACAAACAATATTAAGTAGAAAATAAAACTATATTTTTATATATGCTTATGTTATTTATACATCGATTTTAAAAGGCTCACATTTAATATGACATTTATTGTATATGATAAAATATCAAACACTTTTAAGTTATGATATAATAATATAATTAGTATATAATTTGAGTATCAAAAAAAGAAAATAATGATAAAAAGCACTTGCTATCATAATATATTTAATATATTATATAAATTTAAATTAGTTGAATCGATTAATTATGATATCGAATGATTTAAGTAAAAAATAAAACACAGAAGTGCAAATAGAAAGGAAGAGAAACGTCATGTCAATGATTTTTAACACATGATACCTACCACATTTTAAAAATTAATATTTTAAACTTTTCCATTTTTTACTTTTTTTTTTTACTTCACTTATAATTTCAATTACATATTTCACATTATTAACATGAGTGACCAGTCACCAATGGCAACAATTCAATATTCTCAATTTTCCTTGACTAACCAAACACTACATAAATTCTGAAATTTCCAATACAACGTTGTCTGCTCGAAAAAAATTCCATGGACCCCTCAGTCAAATATTTTTATAATAAATAACCTAATAAATAGTTATAAAAATTTACCACTTACATATAATTAAAATACAAAATGAGATTAATCAGTAATTTATAAAATGAAATAAGTCCTCTTTTACATGCTCTTAAAAAATTCCAAACCAAAAAAAAATGCCTTGTACAAATTACCCTTAACGATCACGTTTTTCTTTATATGCTTTTAAAAATCATGGATAAAAAAATACTTTGTATTTATTCCCCTTAACACTTTTCGAAAAAAATAATAAATTTTATATTAGTTTTATAACTTAATAGAGTAAGTATTTTAGATACGCTGTTTAATAATGTTGACAAGTAATATTTGATGGAGGGAGTAGTAATTTTGCTAAAATAAAAGATGCTACTCCATTCATTTTTTTTATTTTCAATTTAAGCTTTTAAAATACTAATTAAAAATATTTAATCATAAAAATTTATTTATTAAATTAGCCTTTATTTGTTTAAATTATTGCACCCCATTCAACAATTACTCATAATGCTAACTCCTACCAGACTGAAATGGATAATGATAATATGGATAAGCCTAGCTTTGAATTCAGTGTTAGCTTCAAAGTAAAATCCATGCAAAAATAATTAATTCTCTCTATTTTTTGAAAAAATATTTGCTGAAAATTCTTGAATAGCGTGCCTACAATGTTCTTCTCTCTTCATTTAACCTTAACTAATTTTCGAAGCTTTCTTAAATAAATTAATATGTTATTTATATATTCAAAAAGTAATGAGTATGATATAATAAGAACTATATCTTAAGTTGTTAGGTCAAATATTATGTAGTTTGATTCTCATAAAATAACAAGAATTCTAAATAAATTTTATAGTTATTTGTATGATTATAAATTATTTTAAGTGTAAAATAATGTTGATTTTTAATGAAATAATATTTATTTGAAATTAAAATAAAAATATAACACATAAATTAAAATAATTTTTTTCATTTATTTCTTTCTTGACTTTTTTTTATTCATTTATTTATCTTGTATTGACCAACTAAATAATAATACATGTAATCCAAAGAGGAGAGAGAGGGAGACTTTGCATGCTTTGATTTTTTTTCATTTTTTTTGTTTTGGACAAACCAAAATCAACCCCTTCCCCTTCACCCTTTATAAGGCTATTCTCATCTTCATTCTTTGATTCACACACTCACTCCACAAGTTTAAAAAAAAGAAGAAGAAGAAGAAGAAGAAAAAATCAAGAAAAATTTTCTTGAATTTTTTCTCTTCTATTTTTCTTCATAGCTATGACTTTTAATAGGGACAATGCTAGGTTTGCTGTTGGTGTTATTGGTTAGTTCTTAGTACTTTTTTATTTCTATAAAACAGAATAACGAATCTAAAATTTTATCTTGTGATTCATCATCTATTGTATATATAATTTATTTTTTCAATTATATTTATAGTGAAAAAGATTTGAATAAACTCCTTTCGCTTAACTAGCTCTGTCCCTACCCACACTCAATAAAAACATGTGTAGAGAAAATAGCTCATGATCAATTTTATTTTATTTTTATGAAAATACTGATTTTTTTTTGTTTTTTTTATTTTCAGGGAATATCATTGCACTCATCTTGTTCTTGTCACCCTTGTAAGCTTCAATTCTCATGCTTTTACTCTAAAAAAAAAAAGAAAAATTTAAGCTTTATGCACCGCAACTTTTTACACTATCGCATTATCAATGTACATAATGTAATTTATTTATTCATAGCGTTTACTTTTTGTTTCAATTCAGATTTAGTTATTTGATTGGTCTAACTTTTAAAAAAAAAAAAAATTTAAAATTTATGATTTCAATTATTTTTTTTACAGGACGACTTTTGTTCGTATATGGAAAAGCAAGTCTGTGGAACAATTTTCTCCAATTCCATACCTAGCCACATTTATCAATTGTGGGCTTTGGGTGATGTACGGTCTCCCATGGGTCACACGTAATAGTCTTTTAGTTATAACTATTAACGGGACCGGTCTAGGCATCGAGATCGTGTACCTTACGCTGTTTTTGTTGTACTCGGATCGTAAGCAAAGGATGAAAGTTATTTTAATCGTCATCGTTGAGCTTATTTTTATTGTTGCACTTGGCTTTATTGTTCTAACTTTTGTCCATGAACCTAAGAAAAGAGCAGCCATTATTGGTAGCATTTCCATGGTGGGCAACATTATGATGTATGCTGCTCCTTTATCCGTCATGGTAAATATCTTTCACCTCCTTTTTACATCTTGCATGTTTCGAAAAATTTGTCTTTCGAATTTATCCGAGGAAGTATATATGTAAGTTGGTCCATAGCTTGATCATGGCCCAACCCGGCCCGTATTGGCCAAGCATCACCAAGCCCGGCCCGACTTAGTATCTAATCGAATTCTTCTATTAGATATTTGTATATATAAAAACATCATTTGTTATTATTAATTTTTATTCAATTGTTATCACTCATTTAAGAAAATTCATGCGAACGAGTTGCGAAGGATGATTAATTGAATATCATTCGTTAAAAAGTTATGATGTTTGTATATAAAAAGTTATTTAATTTGTGTACATTTTGATTTTGCCACTTAAGAAAATGATTGTTTTTTTTAAAAAAAAAGGAATCATGATTTATTTATTTTTTTAAAAAGGGAATCATGAAAATGTCATTTTTAAACTAAAGTTTATATTGTATTTAATTGCAGAAACTGGTGATCAAGACCAAAAGTGTGGAGTACATGCCTTTCTTCCTTTCACTTTTCTCATTTCTCAATGGTGTGAGTTGGACTACTTATGCTCTCATCCGTTTTGATGCCTACATTCTCGTAAGTATAATACAAATTAGTTTTATTTAACTTTATATTTAAAAAAAATTATTGTTTCTTAGAGTGGAGACACACTTGCAATAATTGATGACATGTCATTTTTCGATGCTGAACAAGTTTGACTTGCTGACGAATTATTTTTTTCTTGATAACTAAGTTCAGTAACTTTAATGAGATAAAATTAGTCTTATAAATTAAATGATATTAACTCTATGTAATCTAGGATTAAATGGAAATGATAATAGTAAATAGTAATTATTAAATCATATACATAATATCTTTTATTTTGTGGCATATATGATAGACATCTTTTTTGTGACAACTATTTTATACTCTATTTATGTTTATGTTTTTGGTACTTCTATCAGAACCATTCTAAAAAAGAAAAAAAAGTAAATAGGAACTTTTATTTTGATTGATTTGATTCTTTGATAATTTTAGTATGATATCTCTAACTCAACCACCATATCAAAATTATCTTGGTTTGTAATTTATCTAATTAAGCTAACAAATATCATTATTTGTCCCAAGAATCAATAAGAAAATGAAAAGTATTTTGTCCTACTTCTAAACTTTCCGATTAGTCAATTTCGTACTATATACTAACATAACAATATGATTTATCTGTTACGACATGTTAAAATACTCTGATAGTGCAAACTATTTGTATACGATCAATGTATATAAGTTTTTTTTTTCTTCCTCCTATTAGGCACCTAATTCAATGGGAACCCTTCTTGGGCTGGCCCAATTACTGATTTATGCTGCATTTTACAAGTCCACTAAGAGACAGATGGCAGCAAGAGAGGCTAAAGGAGAAACGGTTATGACTGAAAAATCTGCGGGTCGGGTGGCCCAAAACCCGAGAAGTGATTTTAGAGTTTAAAGTTTGGAGTTTTTGAAAGCCCATTTAACTTTTCTATTTTGATGTTTGGGCCCAACTTTCATTGGGCCTTCTGTTTTTCATGACTCCTTCTTAGCATCCCACCCCCACCCAAGGTACCCCTTACAATATGTAAGAAAGATAGAAATATCCTATAATTATAGGAAATTAAGCTGAATATTCAACAGTTTTCATAATAGAAAGTTGTTGTTTTTTTTTTGTTATATGATTTCTGAAGTTAAAATTTGATATCTTCCATATGTAACAGAGGGGTGATCGATCGTATGTCAATAAACACATTATTTTAGTCAACAGCCAAAACACATTAGGATAAACATACTCTTCGTTGTACTTTTTAAACTTGTTAATATTATATATATACTGAGTTTAAGCAAAAGACATGATCATATATGTTTTCACACCAAGTGAAAATTACATTGACATTAGTGGAGGAAGTTTAATTTGGGGCAACAAGTTCATCGTTTTTCTTATACTCGTATTACTTTTTTTTTTTGGAAAAATAGTAAAATTCTCAATATTTGTGATACAAAAAGTAAAATTCTCGATATTTGTGATGTTTGGGAGCAATGGAACTTGAGGCAAAAACATGTCATCCCCACCTCGCCACGAGGTACAAACAACACGTAAAGCAATGAAATCTTCCATCACTTTAATGTGATTCACGATCTTAACAAGGAGATCGTTAGGCAGTTATTCCCATATCGCCATAGCTAAGAAGGAGTCATGAAATATGCTGTATTTTACCTCAGATTCAAATTCATTGTTGAGTTCGAAGCCTAAAAGGTGAAAAATGTTCATAAAAATTTCAAAACAATATATGAAATTTGTTATTAACCAAAACGAAAAAATTATTGACAAAGTAGCGATGTTGCCTGCCGGAAAAAGTAAAATCGCTGCTGTCGCAATGATTTGTTAATTTCATTTCTTTTTAAATTTTCTTTTAATGAAATCGCTCCTATTTTCAAAATAAATCTTTTTTAAAATAATTTTTATAATGTCACTGCCTTAGCAGCGACTTAAATTTAAACTTATTTTATTATCAACTTTTGCTTCTTTTTTTTTTTAAAAGAAAAGTTTGAATCAAATTTTTATTTTTTATTTTTTAAAATCAAATTCCTGCCAAAAAGGCAGCGATTTTTAATTATATTTATTTATTTATTTTTTAAAATCAAATCACTAATTTTTCTTCTTGATTTATTTGATTTTTTTAAAAAAAATAATTTAAAATCGCTGGTGATATAAAAAAAATTGATTTAAACTTCTTTTTTTAAAAAAGAAGCAAAAGTTAATAATTAAAAAAAATAAAATTAAGTCGCTGCCTATTAAAAAGATTATTAAAAAAAATTATTTTGAAAATCGCTCCTTTGGGAGCGATTTTGTTTTAATTTTTTTTTAAAAAAAAATTCAAATTTAACAAATCGCTGCTATAGCAGCGATTTGCTTTTTCCGACGGATAAAATCGCTATTTCGTGAGCGATTTTACCGTTTTGGTTAAAAAGAGATTTCATATATCGGGTTTGAAATTTGGTTAACATTTTTCACCTTTTAAGCTTCGGATCGTTCATTGTTACGCAAGTTGTTGTCATGGTAGTGAAGAGACTCCAGGCCTTCCACTCTCACATTGTTGTCATAAACACAGTTAAGTTAGCCTAGTTTTCATGTTTGATCAGGGAAACTATATAGATGTATCACAAGTTTATTGAAACATGTTGAAGAAATGAATATCACTTGACCTATACGATATAACCAGTGAACTTAAAAATCGAAACAACAAGTTTTTGTTGTTAACGAATAACAAACATATTCATCCTGCCTTTTATTTTCTTCTTGTATTCTACACCATTAAAAAAACAAAACAACGTACTCAGAATAATCCCATGGTTTGGAATTTTACTCTGTCTTAGAAGTAAAGAGGTTGATTCTGATTGACCCCCGACTTAAGAAAAATAGTCCAAAACATTTTTTGTAATAGCAGCAATGCAAATTACAGAACTAGATGGAAAAACGTTTATGTATTAGCAACGATACATATTAAAGAACTAGAATAGAGAAATGTTTTGGACTTAGCTTAGTTAATTTTTATTTTACGAGATACAAATATGATACGATATTTATTGACATCGCTATTGATACAATTTTAATCGAGCTTAATATTTTTATGTCGCTAAAAAGGGACAGCACGATGCAGTATAAGCTCCATAAAAATACCAGACCACCACAAAGGTTTATAGTATACCCGCAGGGTATTTCTGCAAAAAGTTATTTCTTTCCCGATCATATGACAACAACTCTTATCAATCGCAGACATTTCTCAACCGATTCCAAAAATTATTACTTTTTTCTAGGTTTATTAACGTGTAGATCCAACAGTCATTCAAACTGCAAAAGTTTAATGTATTCTTTATAAACATTTTTGCAACAATTGATGAAAGCATTCAGAAATGCCAAGCAAATCTGTCCAAAAATAAACAAGAAAGAACACTAGATCACTCTGCTTTGGCTGCATTCTGTTGCAAATATCTGCAGGGAAAAGAGAAAGTAGAAACATCAGATGAAAAGCACATGTAGCAAAATATTATAAGAGTGTAATTGCAAGCAGAAGATTCAAAAGCACTATAAAATCCTTGGATTATCTAGGTTCACAAGAAACACTTGTTGATTTCTTCTCATCTATCCAAGTGATAGTGGAGAGACTTATAGCAGGTACCCTGCGGAATTAGCGTAGGTAGGTTCGCAAAAAAGTTAAAGTAGGCAGTCCAAACTCTCAAGTCATAGATAAAGCTATAACAACTGGCCACACCACCTGTTTTCGGCATCTTTGAAAGCAAACTAAAATTGTGTGCATGTCGTCTAGAACTCTGCTGCCAAATGGTGCAAGTGCTCATGGGAAAAAATCAGATACGTAATCAAATCTTTTGCCGTATCCCGTTTTCCCTACTTCAACATACCTCATTAGTTATATACCTTCACCACCTCCTCCTTAAATCCCAATCAGACAGTGTTGTAATCATAATCTGCTGTAAAGGAGTAATCGTGGCATAATACCCATATGATCAATATTTCTCCCTCCCTCTTAACCAAGTGTCGTTTGACAATGGACTATGGGACTCTTTCAGGAGTGGGCGTACCGGAGAAGAAAGACATAGACGATGAAAGGGCACAACGAGAAACAAAGGTTTTTCCCACCGTGAATTAATGGAGAAGTGTTACAGAACATGATTATCCCACCCATTTCCCACCAAACTAGCTCATGGGGAAAACACATGTAAGAAACAAATTCTCATCGAAACACCGGGGGCTTCATAATTTTACAGTGTGAAAACACTACTATTTTTCTTTTCTCACTAATTCAATCAAATTATCTGAACATTATTCAGTGGGAAATTTCAATGGGAAAATAGTTATTTTCTATTAGTGCAGGTTACCTGAACAAATCCATATCAACCCTTCCCCCTAGTAGATATTTGGCACCCTAGGGAGTCGTCAAAGTATGAGTCTACACACTTGCTAGCTAAAACTGGATCGTCAAAGACAGGATTCCTTTTCTTAATACCTTCCTTATCTCTCCTAAGGGTCCATTGGCTGTATGTATGTTTTCTTCTTCCTTTCTCTCACTCTTTTCCCTAGCTAGTACTCCCTCTATCTCATAAAAATCGCAATCTATATGTTTCAGAAAGATTGTCAATTTATGTAGTGTAACTTTTCAATTACAACATGCTGCATGGAAATGTTTAAGACTAAAAGTACAAAATTCGAAGGACATTTTGCTACACAATACACATCTTTAGTTTAAGAGTACAATGTTCAAGTCTCATTTACTTTTTTAAACTATGTGCCAGTCAAACCAAGTCAATAGAATGAAACAGAGAAAGTGATATTTTTTTTTTAATCATCAAGAAAATGATATTTCATTGATCACTTACCCTTGACTCTTTCCCCAACGTGATAGTTGATAGAGTTGCACTGACTCATTTGAGGCATGACATGCCAGAAGAAGATAATTCCGAGGCTGAACCATCCATGCAAATCTCATGAACAACGCAGAATAAACACACATTGCTGCAATATCCAGAAGGAAAAGAAGGGTGAGGGTGGGCGTATATCATTTCAAGTCAACGACTCAACGTTCATTTAAGTACACATTTTCTACCTGAGGTCATGTTGCCTGATATCATCTCTGGTGGTTTTTGTGTGTCGACCAATCCCTACAACGTACCATCAATGGAACTCAGCAAAAAGAGTTAACTAGAAGCGAATAACATAATGTAAAATTTTGCAATAGATAGGCATACAGCAATGACAAATCCCCAGTTGGCTACAGGACCCCAAAAATGAGTTGTTTTAGGGCCAACAGGGCTGTTCAAAAATGCCTTGAATGAAGCCATTTCCGACAAGCTATATGAAATATCCTGCAATTGTTAAAACAAACTTAGGTATATCAACAGCAATTGAGCCATAAACATATGACAATAGTTATCAACTAAATTGAGTATTGCCAGAACTGTAAAAACATGAAATATCCTGTTAATAATTGGATGCCGTCCATATAGCAGCAGGCAGCAGGCAGCAGCCAAGATAACATATAACATCGAAAAAGGGGAAAGATAAACACTAGTTCTTTTATGTGACCTGTCGGGACTTATCAAGAAACACTGTGCAAAATCACCAGAAGAGTATCTAATACTGTGCTTCACTCCTGAGAAAGTTCGGTCAGTGCTAGACCACCAATGGACAGAAAATATCATTTTACCAGGGACGAGATTGCAAAAGTGGTTTGAAGCAGTGAGAATATCAGGAAGGAACTCTGAAACTTCTACCACTAATGACATATGAATCTTTTAGATGCAATAAATAAGAATCTAAAGAGTTATGCCTTTTGTGTAACCTTCAATCGTGTTCAAATAAAAAGGAGAAAAGCTGAATATGGTGTTGCATGCATTTCCACAGAACCGTTCCAACCACAATTTACAACCCCTACTTGCCAAATGACCTGCCATTTTAAGCAATCCTCAACCCAATTCACCGCCTATGTTCCCTTTACAAGCAGTCATTCCAAAGAACACTTACACTTGTAATAAAAGCAACCAAAACCAACATATGCTTTGGTCAGAGCCATGAATTACTCATACTTCTAACAGTCTCACATCATCTTTCCCTTAAATTCTCTTACTCATAATCCTATGTGTTTATTCCGATGTTTCCGGTTTTAACACAGGACACAGCTATTTAAGAGAGAGGAAATGAAAAATTAATAAAGATATAGAGCTATTTATCTATTTATTTATATAAAGTTGAGCTATACCGGAAAATGCCAATATAGATCATAGTTTGCCATGAGGGTGAGTATCTTGCATATAATTAGTATGTTCTTTCACCATCTAATTTGGCACCAAGCAGTCATTTGAACCTCTTACTCATTAAGTCACCATCCAATTAAAACCACCTCCGCGACCACTACTTTCCATCTTCAACTCTAGCACTAAGAACAACCCACCAACCAAACTTTCTATGAAAATAAACACATAGTAGTGAACAAGCACCATTTTAACTAAGCAAAAGAGCACCGACCTAACAAGCACAAGAAGCAGAATAATACTATATCTTCCACTCCATATACAATAAAAACATTGAGGGCAAAATTCACAAATTCTGAATCACAATAATTTTTTATTAATTCAATCTCCACACATGTCACTGACTATTTTCACCTATCAATCAATTAATAAACTTAGCCTCAATCCTAAACTATTTAGCCAGTTCTATATAACATCCTCTACGCCGAATACACTATATCCGCAGGGGCATAACTATGTACACCAAAGGGTGGTCAATTCAGTTGGACACCTTTTTCCTGAAAAACTATACTGCATATATAGGTTAACTCTTACTTCTTACACATATATTAAATGTTCAACATAGGGGCGGAACTAGATCTTCGCCTACAGATTGGGCAGAACCCGATAATTTTGACTCAAACCATATGCTTCTGTTTAAAAATCTACTTAATATATATAAATAATTTATTAAGAACCTGATAAGTTGCATAAGCTCAAAATTAACACGCTTAGCGAAATTCCTTGCTACACCATTGCACTATTCAGCCCATTATATTCCTCCAATTTGCAACCAATAAACAGAAAAATCAAAACTTGAGCAAACATCAAAGCCCTCCCCACCCCCACCTCCACACACACCCCATCCCCAATCCAGGATGCTGTGGCAATACTGTTACTTTTATGGGGTGCTTTCTTTTGCTAATTAACCAAGTAATAATCGGTTTAAAATTCATAAAGATTATATCTATACAATAAAGATTGAATCTTTTTTCTCAAAGGATGATAAAAAACAAGAACTACAGAAATTAGATTTTAAAAAAAACATGTAAAATACAAGAACACGAACACCCTTTATTAATAAACTAATATAACATCAAAATTTATAGTAAAATCTTACCTTTATGAGAGATCTGAAACTGAGGGCTTCTGTTGGCGATTGTGTATAAAGTGGTGCTACTCTTTAGTTGGTGGTGTTCGTCAAAGGCAGGGAAAAAATCATTTTGGCTTAATAACCTTTTTGGTCCCTTTATTACTATAAGTTTCTAATTTTAGTCCTTGTAGTAATTAATATTTAACAAAAGGTATCTTCTTTTTTGTTAATATAAAAGAAAATATATTTAGCTTTTAATTGTTTGGAATGTGCAATTTTGATCTTTTTGTTTATTAATATTCATACATTTTCAGAATTATTAGTCGTTTTATGTAAAGTTTCTATCTCTTTTTATTTGATGTTTGATGGTAATGTACTTCTAAAATAGTTTCAAATATAATGTATTTTAATTAAATTTTATATAACGAAATTTAATTTAAAGTATAAGAATGCATAAAAAAAATTGATGATGGAAGACTTTCCTATGTTAAACCAATTATACTCAAAAGTACCAAAATTATCATTTTAGACTAGGAATAAAAAGAGTTCCATTTGCTTTCTAATTCAAATAAATGGTGCAGAGAGTCTTAACAAAGTCATATCATTATTTTAAAAGTAAAATGTTAAAAGTAATTAATTTTCAAAAAAGAAAAAGGTATCAATCATTCTTCTTGAGATAGGCTAAGAGGGTAAATGTGTCACATAAGTTAGTAACATAACATGATGTTACTAACATCATATATAACAACGTATTAATAAGTATATGAGCATGTAAAAAAAGGATAGTCCAATACACGTAGAGTCCAGCTAAGGGAGTGTAAAATTACAATTCAAAATGATGATTGATGGCTGCTGGTAAAACCAACATCTTAATTGTGTTGTTCCCTAATGATTGAGCATTATTAAAACAATCACTCAAATCATCATCACAAGCAATCCATATCCAATCATTATCTTCATCCATATAATTTATTCTAAATCTTCCAATTGGTAATTTTAACCTTTTAGACACTTCATTATCCAAATCATCTTTTCTTGAAAATGTGTACAATTTAAACTTCATCATATCATCTCCAAATGTTGCCTTCACTGTAAAACTGCTGCTACAACTCTCATGATCTTTTTGTGTTGTAGTTTCTGAACCTATTGATTTGTTCTTCTTTGAAACCTTAGTTAATGTCTGCTGATCAGATTCACTAGACTTCTTTCGTTTCGATAATGGCCACCTTCGAATACCATACTTTCTACATAATCGCTTCAGTGTAGATCGACTAACTAAAACAAGAAAAAGATATTTGAGTTTTAACTTCTACTATCTGACCAACTAAAAGATAACTATAAGTAACTTCAACTGTCAAGTCAACTAAATGATGACTATAAGTAATTCCAATTGTCAAGTCAGGTAAAAGATAATTATAAGTAACTTCGACTGTTATGTCAAGTCAGCTAAAAGATGATTATAAGTGACTTGTACTGACAAGTCAGTCAGCTAAAAGATAATCTACGGTCAAGTCAGCTAAAAGATAGGCGTAATACATGCCCTTTAACTTGGTCTTATCTGGAATCTATATTCTCCAACTTTGGGTGTGCATAACTAAGTTGTATAGAATTGAGCAAGCAGACACACTTGTTCATAGTGGCAATTCACGTCCTACATGGCGTCCTTCCGCCCCTGGTGCAGCCCAATGGCATATTTCTTTTTTGTACCTTAAAAGGGGTCGGAATTGAAGAAACAAAATGAGGAAAGAACTTACTCTGAAGGCTTTTAGCTGCATCAGAAAGGTTCTTGTCAAAATGCTGTTTGAGATCATCATAGTTGACAGAATCTTTAGTTCTGGTTCTGCTTTCTTTTTGCAAATGACTAACACTTACACATTGCTTCTCTGATATAACATGCGAATCGATACTTAACACATTGGATTGAACCATCGATTGTTTTCTGTCTGCAGCACAAGATGATAATAATCAATACCTCATTTCAATACGTAAAAAGGATTCAGACATATTCACCTTATCACCATGGAGTACTAAATTTGATGGCAACTAAGAAAAAGTATTATTTTTTCTACCTTCTTTCTTCTCCATGTGATTTTCGTTGCCTTCCATTAGTTGGTTCCGACTATCTTCAACGTGCAATACTTCAGGCATAAACGAACTATCTCTAGTTTGATAAATATGAAAGTAATCCACATTCTTATCTGAAGAAGCTTTAACAACTTGAACACTTGGATCATTTCCTAGCTCTTGACCTGAAGCAAACTTGAAATTTTGAAAATGCTGTCCCATTGTAGTCAAAATTGATCCAAGCAACATATTTGGATCTCCGTTATCAGGGGGAAGAAACAGCTCTAGTATGTACGCATCGTCTCTACTCTTCAAGCAAATAGCAAAAGAAGTAGTCAATCCACACCAACGCGCATAATGTACCAAAGGATACTCGATTATGCTGAACTCAGTAATGTTCGTGCAATAGCACAACTTGCCAGAAGAAAATGCTTTCCCAACAACCCCTTGATCTTTCTGCAAAGGTTGTAACTTGGAGATGTCTCGGAAACATAACATATCATCATAATAGTAGTCATCATAAACATGATCGTTAGCATCCATTTCCTCATCCGCGACAAAGTAAACTTCATTGCTAGCAGACATGGCAAGCTCGGTGCAGCCAACATACATGCCATTGTGGTCCATTTCTAGATTCACACAGGGAATCCAGACACGAATGAAAGGCAACTTGTGTGTTTCTCGCACGATTTTTAACATCCTTTTGAATTCCTCCCCTTCATTATATTTCTCTGCTTGTACCTGGTTACCAAGGATTTTGCTCAGATAAAAAATACTGGTTTTTACAAAGGATGACTGATAAAAGGTATGAATTGTGCAACTTACTTTTCTATCTTTATTGAGAAATATTTTAGGACATTTGAGATCTACTGCCTGCAATGAGACCAAAATCTTAGTCCAAAAGAACAAAAATCCGCCAAACTATTATTTAAAAAAACACTGAAAATGAGAGTTTAAAGGTAGACCATTGGCTCAAGAAACTCAAACTATAACTTAAAATTACATCTATGTGTCTGTATAGAGGCCAATAATAAGGAGATAGGACGAACCTCAAGCGGATTGAGTACTCGTTCAACTTCACAAGTCAAGTAGCCACCTTTCCAAACTGTAACAAGCTCAATCACACCAATGCAATTCTTGTCAACAGGTTCAAACACAGGCAAAGCCAAATAAGTCCGAACACCACACTGGAGAACATGATCCCTCATCGGAAACTCTTCATTCGTGTAATACCCCACATGAGTACTTGACTCAGGCAATTTTTGCTGGAAAACTCGTGTAGGTGGACCAAAAAGATGAGTTTTTTCCATTCCTTGTTCATGATTTTCGCCCTTATCGACACTATATTTGTAACCTTGGCAATGTTTTCTATACCAACAGAGTCCTTTATATAGATATCTAAGACCAAATGGTTGTCCTGAAGTTGATAGAAACTTTCTACCTTCAATATTTTCCAGTCCCCAAAACTGTAGTAAAATTACTTGGGATGTTTCAATTCTCTGAAGTGCTAATTTGATCTTTTCCTTCACACCTTCAAGAAAGAGTTTAACTCATTTATTTTCCAAGAAAACATCTTTCAAGAAATACTTTCTTACTATAATCCGTTAAATTGAGTGAAATTTCTTTTATACCGTCAGTATATATAACATAAATCCGTAGCTAATTAAAAGAAAAGTTATTTACTTACAAGTAGATTGAGGTTGATTGTTTGTCCAAAAAACCATTAAATGGAAATTAGAACGTTCTTCAGAGCAAGACAATGGTTCTCCAATATAATTCATGAATTCAGATGATGTATATACTTCATAAACATCATCATTAATCATAGGATATTGATTTTTCCTTATCTGTTCCATCATATTTGCAGAATGATCAAAAGGAATATTGTTAATCATTTTTATTTTTTGATCGGTCCACAAAGGTCATTGACTCTATATATATGAGTTATAATAACAAGTCAATGAATTCACACATATGTACTATTACTTCTTAATAACAATAATAATATATTCGATAAGTAGAATATGAAAATTGAGGAAAATGATTTTTATAGGACCTAACCTTATAAAAATAAAATGATTGTTTTGATAAATTTTGGACTCACATAAATTAAAAAATTATTTTATTTTAATTTCATTAATGAATTTTAACTCTAATTTTATAATAATTTAACTGAATTACAATATTTGACTTGGCCTTATAATTTGTGAAAGAAATTAATGAATCGTAGATACTTAAAAAAAAAATAGTAGTTCACAGAGTTTGCAACACGTATTAACTAAATTTTCGTCACAGTTGATTTTACAGCGAAGTTATCAAATCCTATGTTTCAATCATAAAATTTATTCCACTAATAATAAAGTCCCAAAACAATAACTTTCATGTTTGAAGTCAGAAAAAAATGGTGTGCATAGTGTTGTTTCTAATATGCCCAAATAAACAACCATAGAATTATATTTCACTTTCAAAACAATTAAGATCGACTATATGAATCTTTATAGTCCATATAAAAAAATTCCAAATGGACAAATGAATGTAAGTTGCAACAACAAAAGCAAAAAACTTATTTTCTTAAGCTTACAAGATGAATACAATTGAAAAGTAAAAACTTTCTACAATTACAGGGGACCCTGCCATAACCAAAACCTACACTCCACATGGACAAGAAACCTAGCACTACAAGAATGATTTTACTAGTTTTTATATATTTACAACCTAAATTCTAATCATTCACCTGAGCTCTCACAGGAGCTACCAAGATTGGGCATTATGTCATGAACTAACAATCTTACTACATTGCTGCCTGATGAACTTGAGATATCAATGCATTCTTGTAGATCTGCATCGCACGCGATTAAAACCCACTCGTGGTCATCATCTAGGTACTTGATATCGAAAGTTCCCATCTCTAACTTTAGCCTCTTGGATACTTCCTCCTTCAACTTATATATGCCAGAGTTCAAACAAAGTCGAAATCTTATGATGTCTTCCCTATAGGTTGCTTTTATAGTCACGGATGTTACTTCAGGCCTGGAAGAAAATTGTGGCATCTTCTCGACAGGAAGAGGAACTTGATTCGTAGCAATTCCATTAGAACATGGTGGGTTTGTCCAACTGTATTCTGGGACACGTTCATCAAACATGGTTTCTCCAGCCGGACAGAGATTTCTCAGATCATGTGAGCTGCCTGCATCCTCAACTAGCATTCCCCTAAACTGTTGATGAGTGTGTTCTGGAATAAAAAGCCCAGGCATTAGGAATGCAGTGGATAAGTTTAATTCTCCTGTGGTCTGACGAGCTGGTTCCAAAGAGCCTTCCACTTTCATGACCGACTCTTGTGTAGGTGAATTGAGCAGCTCATTCTGAGGGGAGGACTCATTTGCAGGGGAAGGACTACCTTGGCATGATCCATGGGAGGTAGGCGTCCCCGTGCTCTCTTCTCTAGAGAAGCTCCCGGTTCTGGACCTATGTGACCCTTCACGCACAAAACCATTCAGCTTTGGAGAGAGCTCTTCATTCCCAATAATCCGGCTTCCAAGCATTTGGTCTGTAGGTTCAGCTTCTTCATGACTTCCTGGTGTTCCATGGTTGGAGAACTCATTCTTCTCTTCTTGGTACTCCGAAGCTTTACACGGCGAACCATTTATGCCTGCAGGCCAAGAAATAGAACCAACAGCAACAGGAAGTGAATTTGGTGCAAGTGAAGTCAGGCTGAATGTTCCATCAGCTCCTTGCACAGATTCAATGACACGTTTTAGCTTTGAAAGGGACCGGTTAACCTTGTTTATCTTGCGAGATGGCCATCTAGAGATCCCATGCTGCCTGCAAATGCGCTTCATTGTAGTTGGACAAACTGTAATTGCGAGAAAATTAACGAGAATAGTCAAATCAGCCATTACACTGGGAAAGGGGGAAAATGAAAACTTTTTGTGAGCAAAACATGATAAAGAAGAAGTTCATAATATTTTGAATAGCATACCGCCAAGACTCTTCGCAGCATCCTTAAGGCTTCCAGCAAAATACTGTTGCAAAACCTCTAAGCTTATTGTTTTTTCAGCTTTTCCACGTTTTCTCTCTGATTTCTTACCAGTCTGTTTATTTTGGGGGACAGAAGCATGATTATGGGCTTCAGCTGTAACATTTACACCCTCTGCACCTTTTGCCACAGTGGAGTGCTGCTCTTCCATTAGATCAGGATGTCTCCTTCCATTTGCTACACTAGCAGACTGAGGAAGAGATTTGGTGGTTGGCACAGAGTCAAACCTTGAACCAAGTTTTTCTTCTGTGGATGCTTTAATAATCTCAACTGAACCCCAGTCATGCTCAAGTTCCTCACCAGAAGCAACCCTAAGACTCCTAAAGTGCTGCTTCATTGTCAATAAGAGAGAGTTCAGCAAGGCCAGCTGGTCAGTGTAGTCTCCATCATTTGGGGGCAGAAAAAACTCTAAAATATAATCATCGTTGCCAGTGTGAGTGCTCCGTAAGCAGATTGCAAAACAGCGGGACAACCCAAACAAACGTGCATAGTGCACCAAGGGGTACTCTGTTTTGCAGAACTTCCCTATATCTTCACAAAAGCATGATTTTTGAGAAGCATATGCCCTTCCAGCAACTCCCTGTCCCTTTTGTAAGTGATGCTCAGCACAGGCCTCGCGGAAACCCCACATGTGAGCATCAACCACATAAAATGCTACATCTGTCGTAGACATACAGACTTGTCCCATGCAGCTTCCATCAAAGCTACTACAGCTCTTTTTAAACCCACCACCATCAGCCAGCACACTGCGATGCCTGCACGGAACCCATGTCTGAGCCAGAGGCAATTTATAAGTTTCACATACAGCTGTTAATATCTCCAAGATTTCGACCAATGCATTCTGACGACCTTCATTACAGATCTGGTTCATAGAATAGCCAACGACATAAGACTTATTCAGACGACAATCAACAACAGCTTAGATGAGATGCGATCTTCTCACCTGATGGTTTGGGTAGTCCAATATCTCTGAACTTTTCAGATTCACTGCCTGCAGAAAAACTGAAATCACTTAACAAAACTGAATGTTTTAAGCTCAACTTCAATGTAGAAAAAAAGGATTGGAAAAGCTATGCATTTGGTTTACATGACGATGCATCTTACAGATAAAAACATTTTAGCAACTACACAAGTACTAATCAAAATAGTTGAATCAACACTAGCTGATAATTTGATATCCCATGAAGCAAAGAGCACATGCACTAATGCACCTTCACGAACCAGCAATATATAAAATCACAGCAGGAGAGAAAGAAATCCATTAAATGCATATGAAAACAAAAGACAGTTGTGATCTTAAACAGGGAGAATTCCAGTTCATCAGACCACATGCAACAGAGTCAAAATATCCACAAAAAAAATATATATATTAATAATAATACACAAATAGAAACTTCCAGCAGTTCTTCACCACAAGTAAGAAACATCTGATCCAATCTGGGATTCTAGCATACAAATACCTACATAGTTTTATAGTATATACTAACAGATCATAAGATATATGTTCTAAATCGCATCATGTACTTGAATAAAATTGGCATTGGTTATTCATCCAGACTCTCTGAAATTTTCGGACAGGGGCCTGTTGATCGTCCATTTTGAGATTTTGGCACCAATACACATCACTCAAAAGCAAGAGAACAATTTCAAAAAACATTACATTTAACTGTTCATATTGATAATTTTTTTGACAAAATATTTTTAACTGAGTGCTGGAAAGATGATACAGCATGCCAGAAAACACTTCACTTGAGTCTATCTGGTAAACCGGCTTAACTCTGTATTCCTTTAACACAAAAGTGCACTTTCCTAGAGAAGAACAGAATGATGGATGGCAATATGGCATAGCACTCACTGATCTCTTGTCACCCCTTTGATAAATGAATATAACCTCAGCCGCTACCGAGTAAAACAAAATTTATTAGATAACTCTAGCCTTTAGACAACACAAAATTGGTGCAGCAAACAAGCTATCAAGTGTCCGTGAGAGACATACCAACTAGTTAAAGTTTTATGTATAGGAATGACTAGAACAAACCTCAAGTGCTTTGCATACTTTATCAACTTCAGGAGCATAATTGATTTTCTGGGAGGTCATTATGAGCTCCAGTACACCAACACAAGACTGACCAGATGGTTCAAATACTGGCAATGCCAAAGTTCCACGAACATTGTAATCCAGGGCGTGATTAAGACGGGGGAACTCTTTACTGGAATAATACTGCACATTTGGAGTCCATTCTGGCAACTTTTTCCGGTAGACACGGCCTGGAAGTCCTAGAACTCCATCAGTCTCCCCATCCACAGAAAACATATACATCAAAGAAACCATTCGATATTGATGAAGCCCATTACAGTCTGGATCAAGAACAAAGGGCTGCCCTGAAGTTGTAAGCACATAACGACCGCCATTCTTAACAGGTGCCCAGACCTGAGCTAACACACGTTCTCCCGTTGATTCCTTGAAGTATCGAAGTGCCTGTGTCATCCTCTCCTTGATTATGCAAGAACTATCCAGATAATCTAACGGGGCTAATCCTTTAATTGGTGGAGGGATTCTTTTCTTATCATCAGTGACAGACACAGTTTCAGGTGCAGCCTCATGTTCATTAGCATCTGCTCCAAAGACAAAGGAAAAATTTATGAATCTTTCGTTGGTCTCAATAACCAAATGATATCAATTATACTTCACTTGGAAAAACGATAACTACGTCTAAAATCCAAAACTATTTTAGAGACAATTATATGAATCATCTATATCCATTATCCACTTTACATGATATAAGTTAAAGATGCTTACATTAATCACTACATGTAGCTTATTGTAGAAAGAACATTGCTAGTCATACTAACATTAAAAAATGGGCAAAAAAACTATAGGAGTAACAAAAAGTTCAATCTTTTGCACTTGTCAAAAGAAGAAAAGTAGTACATATTTTGATCTCGTGCTATGTCAATGTTCTAGGATAGAAACAACTACTGTGCAATCTTCATTGCCGAGAGAATCCCCATTTTTTTCACAATAAAACCAAATAGCTAGTATAACTTGATGATGTATTGAACTAAAAGAATTGTTTAATACTATGTATTAATACTCTAATATTCATCATAAAGAAATTTCCCGAAGTCAACTAAACTTCACACATAGTTCCAAAAAAGTTGGAAACAACAAGTATAAGCCCGAAGCTTACAAGTGACAAATCTAGGGTAGTTGGAGAGCCGTAAACTGCCTGTAGAGAGAGCATTTCCGTTAGGCTTATCTTCGTTTTCATCAGAAAAAGCCCAAAGTGGAGAACAAGGCTGTTCAGAAGCAGCCGATACGAGAAACGGCGACATAGGATTTGAAGCTGAAGCAGCTGCGGCGAAGATCTGATCAAATGACCAGGAAGCGTCGAGATCCAAATCAAGATCCATCATCAACGAATCCCTATGATTCTCCCCCACCGCATGCTGCTGCTGCTGCGCCGCCGCCGCCGTCGCCGGCGGTGGATGTACAAAGTCCTTTGGCTTTGAACGGAAAATGAAATTCATTTCTTCTTCCGGCTCGGACATTGAAGAAAATATGTGAAGTGATAATGATGGAGATTTTCTCTCTCTATTATGTATGTGGCGAGAAGAGAAAGATGACGAAGAAGATGACGATAATGGTTAATTGAGGAGTGTGATTCCATTGAGACTTGGAATCTAATAGTTGTATAACCTACTTGCATTTCCACAAAGTTTTATCCATAAAAAAAACTTAAAACAACTATTCCCTACAACACTTTCCACCTTATCATAACTACTTCGAATTACTCGGACAGTGAACATCTTTAATCGCTATTTTTAAAAAAAATTATAATGATAAATATCTTCTATCCTTGCTCCTCAGTTTAAAAACATTCATTATACGAGTAAAAGTAAGTAACAAAATTAGCCTTATAAGTGAGGAGTTAATTCACGTACGTATTATGTTTTTCATAGTTAAGTGAAGTAATAACTAATAAGGTGAAGATATATGTTAATCAGTGTTAGTGAAAGTTTGTGTGCAAATACATGGTATGTGTATATTGGTTTAATAAAAATATACTGGATGCAAATAATTTTTAAAGTATATTAAATATGTTAAATCTTCTTAACACTATATATATGTGTTGCAAAAAATATGTTAGCTCTTTGTTATTGTAGTGACAAAAGCTAGAAATTTGAATATAAATTCGATCGAATTTAATAATTATTAGATAAATATGAGTATTGAATTTAAAATTCAATTATTGCTATTTTGAGTTTTTATTTATCTCTCGATCCATTCAATATGTTCTTTATTATAATTTTGTCCATTTTAAAAGTTTCATCCAGATATTTTGAATTAAAGATGAAAAAAGGAGATTACCTTTTTATCACATTTTAGAAAGTAAAATTACAAAGGAATCTACCATTTCCTATATACTTTTTTTAGTTGTTGGAAAGTTCACGCAAATAAGCAGAAGATTTTTTTAAATTCTTGTTTGTGTAGTCTCAATCACTTATTTCTGTAATATAGAGTCTTAAATAAAAATTAAAATGTAAGTACATTTTATTTTAAATAATTAATATTTTTAGTTAATGGTTCATTAATACTTTGACTTAGTATTATTTTGTTTCTTTCTAATTTTAGAGGTGTACATTTAATTTGATTATTAGAAATTTAGAACTACTTTGTTTATTACTTATTATAGTTCTCATTCTTCTTGTTAAATATATAATATATAAATTGTATAAGATAGGCTAATACGAAATCAAAATAAATTAGATTTGACTTTGATTTGTTTTCTTTTGATTTGGCCCGTAATTAGACTTGTGTTAATTTTTGATTTCTGTAACTTTCAGGTTTAAGCATAATTTTTATAAGAAATTTAGAATATAATATTCAAAAATAGTAAAATGAAAAGAAAAAAAATGAATCGGGGTCAGAGTTAAAATGAATTTTTTATAGTATATTAAAACATTAATGTCGTACATTTATTTTTTAGTAAATCTCATTTTTATTTAATTTATAACAACGAAAACAAAGAAAAAAAGATCATATATTTATAAAATCTTAGAACATAATAAACAGTAAAACCATTAATACATGAATTAAAAGTGATACATAGATCAGCGAAATGGTGTAACGAATAGGTTATCCTATGCTTAATTATAAGTCTCATGTTCTACATTTAAAAATAAAAATATTTTAATTGAGAGTGTTTCTTCCATTAATATTTTATACGTAATTGAAATAATTTTCTTTAATATTATATGTGATACAAAATTAAAATAATAATCTTTAAATATCTTATGTGATACAAAATTGCTTCTCCTCCACACTTCTTTTTCTCCGTGCCCGTTCCGCATGCGCTTCGCGCGCCATTGGCGCTTTGCTCTCCTCTTATTCTTCATTGGACGGTTCGGATGGACTTCGCCGTTCTTTCCCCGTTGTTGGGACGGGTTCAAACTGGACTGAAGGGAGGAGGAAAAAAAAGAGTCCTCTCTTCCTGGTCCTATCGAACCAGACACTGAATACCTGGGGATGGCTAGGGCTTTCGAATCAAAGCATGGGCATCTGCTATTAAGAGGGAGCAGTAGATCGTCGATTGAAGAGCTAAATTAATCAAAAATTAAATATATATAAAATATCGATTGATTTTATTTTTTTTAAAATGAGATACAGAGTGAAGGGTCCATATGATAACATAAATTCCACATTTTACAAAATCTAGAAGTTTTTGAAGTATTATCTTACATTTTTTATTGGTAACTTTATATTTTTTCAATTTTCTTCTTTTGGAGGCCATCGAATATATTCTCAAACTCTTTTCCCTATTCTTTTTCTCCTTTTTCCCTTCACTTTATGGAATGAAATATTTATGTTGAAATTCTCTTTCACCTACTTTTTCGTATCATGTATACTTTGTCATTCGTGGATTACATATTCATATTCATTTTGGTCTTTAGTACAATAATCTATTAGTCAATTAATTATGATTAGGGGTAGTAAAACTTATTTATGATAATGAAACCCATCTAATTCATTTAAATTTAGACATGTTAATTATGACCAGTCAATTCATTGATTATTAGTATATGGTTCGTACAATTCAATCATATGAACGTTTGATTGAGTTAGACTAAATATATAGCCCTAATTGATCCATGAAAAAACTTGTCAAACCTTACTTACCAATCACATTAAAAAACGTTCAAGCTTAAGTGTATTTTACATCAAACAAATAAGAACATACTAAAGTCCTTCTTCTTTCGTTTTAATTACCTAATAATGGTTAGAGATGAATCTATAATTAAACGATCGTGCTTATTCAATCAATAATTAATTATATCTGACTTGCTATTCGCTCGAATATTATTAAAATTATAGATTTTGAAATATATTTATTATATTCAGTAAAATTTTAATATACATATATAATTCGAGTAAAAAACTATTGATTCGCATAAATTATAAGTTATCCACTAAATTCGCTCGATCACCAATAAAAAAAAATATTTTGTTTTTGTTTAAGTAGGTGACCTTTACCGTTACTGAATCAGTAAAATCTAAACATTATGACTTATCTTTTTTTATTATTATTTTATTTCTAAATTAAATCTTTATTTTATAAATAGCAAGTGACGAGAAAATTAATGAAATCATGAGTGGAATCTGTCGTAGATCCCTTAATTAACATTAGATTAAGGAAATGATTTGTTTAAATTGATTTATTAAAAAGCGTTAGACTTACTTTATTTGTCTTAAGTGCTAATGGATGATGATTAACTTCTACTACATCTTATTTAAATTCAAATTGACGATAATACCCACTAATAATTTTTTTTTAACTGCAAATTAGTATTGGGCAAGGTTAAATTTGTCAAAATTGTACCCTTCTTGCAACATCATCATAATAATGGATTAAATAAAAGATTATATTAATTAAGTGCCTGCCTCAATCATGTGGAGCAAATATAAATCTATTTTATTTTTTTGTATTTTTTAAATTTTAGAGTATACTAGAAATCGGTTTATAAAGCTAATTGGTTGCTCACATAAAGTGTATCTTTTGGAAGTATTTTTTTTTAAAGAGAATTAAGTATGATGGGGTCCATGGATGTTGAAATAATTCATCTTTAATAATAAGAAAAATTAATTGATGATTAAAGTTTGTTTAGCTAACAATAATCCTTCTACAACTTGCCCCTTGTTCAATTTTAGCACCCTAAGTAGTATTAATCCATGTAAAAGAAAATGACTTTTCCTTAATAAATTCAACTTCTTGCTACTTGTATCTATTCATTTAGAAGATTGATAAAATTAAAAGTTATCAAATCCCATAAATACTTTTAATAATACATAATGGATAAAATAGAAATAAATATTCAAATTATTTCTCTAAAATTTTATAACGTCAATTTTTTCTTATTTATAATATTAAAATCATGATTGAGGAGAGTTGTTTCAATGCTCGAGAGTCTCTAAAAAAGTGTACGTATATAAGTACTGGCTAGCTAGATATGACCTAGTTGAAATTACAAATATCTAATATATATTTTTATAAATTAAATTAATCAAAATTTTATTACAAATATCAAATATAAAATAAAAAATTTACTTTCGTAGTCATGTTTAAATTAGATATTTTACTTTACTTATTTAGAGATATTTAAATCATATTTACTATCTACTACTTAACTATAAGTGTGGATAACCGATCAACATGCCTTCCACGCTTCAGTATATTTTTCATCCGTTTTAATTTATATTTGTTTTATTTTTAAAAAAGTAATATACTTAAAATTATGTAAAAAATAGTATAAATCATGATAATTAATAACTTAAAATATTTTTGAAAAACATATAAAACATTCAATTTGTTTTAAGAAAATTGATTAATTCATAAATTTAATCTATTTTTGTCACATAAAATTGGACTATGGAAATAACATGTATTTAATTTGAAAACTAGCTAAAAGCATTGCAAATATCAACAATATATTGACTCTTGAAATTCTCTTTGTACTGTACACATATAGCGACCTCTTTGTACTACACATATAGGACAAAGAGAAGTAACATACACATTATTTAAAGATTACGTGAAAGTACTACAAATTATAATAATTAACAAATTAAAATCTTTAAAAATCATATAAAAATTTAATTATATCTCTAAATTTTATTTATATCACATAAAGTGAGACCAAATAAATAGTTATTGAATCCATGCTAACACTGATATTGCATCCAATATAATTTATAAGAGAAATCTAAAATGCAATGAAAAGTCAATTGATCACATAAAGTTAAAAAACGGTAATTAATTCAAGAGCAACTTTCAAATATGATGTATCGAAAATTATAATATATATATTAAAATTTATAAATATCAATTTTTTTTTATTTTGTTGCTGAGTTGGGATCAAAAGATGTCTCCAAAGATGTGTCATTACTCATTGCAAATCAATTGTGGAGATAAAAGACAAAAAGAATAAAAAGAAGCCAATATAAATAAACAAATTAAACATTTGTTATTATAAAAAATTCTATTTGAGGAAGAGTGGAGATTAATCACAAACTTTTTGAAACTTGAAAAAGAGGTTACATCATCTTCAACTAAATAAAATGGTCCATTTTTATTTTGTCATTTAATTACTACAAACAAACCAAAAACTTACTATTTGTGTAGCCCATCCTCGATAAGGAATGGACACCCTTATCCTTATAAATAAACTTTTAGATTCTATGGTAGTTCTAGTACATAAGAGTCACACATATCGATGCCTCTATGTATAAATAAAATAAAATTATTTTTTTGAAATTTTATTTTCTATAATTGAATATATTTTAGTTATACTATGATATTTCCTTTTCCTATTTGTTCACGAAAATCACACCAAATTTGAATATTCCCCCCCCCCCCCCTTTGAGGTTTTAATTTAATATAATATCAAGGTTAGATTTGTTATAAATATGCTATCGATTCTCGTATATCACGATTCTAATCAAATGAAAAAATCTTGTATGAAAGAATATACTGATCTCAAGGATGTAAAAGAAATGTTAGATCGTAATTATCTCATTTTTTTTAATAGAAAAGAAAATACATAAAATTTCCTGTTAACTTGACAGCAAAATTTACTTTAATACTTTAACATTACGGATAATTATTTAGCCTCCTAATCTCTTTTTAAGTGAATTTAATATTATCACTCTAAAATTATAATATCACTCTCACATTGGCAAGTGTATTACAGACGCTCCAAATCATTGATACGTCAGCGCCACATAATTGCCGGACATTATTTAGATTTTGATTTTTCAATTTTTTTTATTTCTTTTTATTTATTCACAAATTTAATAACAATTTTTTTATAAAAAAAATCAAAGCTTATTACTCAACTGTCATAAAATTCCACCCCCCACGCCAAAAAAAAAAAAAACTCAAATCACAATTGTAATTGAACACACTCAGTCATATAAATTCAAAATCTCAAAGATATTCGCAAAATCTCAAAAGAACATTCAATTTTGAAGACATTATCAAAACAATAAATAATGTATGAAAATTTAATTTGAGATGAAGATATTATAGAATTTTCATTAACAAAAGCTTCAAGTTCGTCACATTTAAACTCTTTCATAAATAATAATTTAGAAGCGAAAATAAATTATTAACTTTTTTTTTGTGTGTGTTCATCACACCCTTTACTAATTCAAAGAAAAAGGGAGGGAGGGGGGTGACGGTGAGATGGAGTATTTCAAAGAAATAGAAAGAAGCTGGAAAGTTCATCGAATAGGAGATATAGAGTAAGGATGGAGGTTTAAAAAAAAAAGAAAATGAGGTGGGTGGGTGGGGTGTCAAGAAGAAGAAAAAAGTGGTGTTGAGGGTGGGAGAGGATGGTGGGGTGTAAAGAAGATGAAAGGGATGGTGGTAAAGGGATAGTGGTATTAAGAACTTGGGGTGGTGGGGTGCAAAGCTATTCGGGTGTATATAAATTCACTTGAAAGATGTCAAGGGAAGTATTTAAACACTCGTATAATTTAAGTGTTAAAGTGAATTTTACTGTCAAGTTTAGGGGAGATTTTATATATTTAGCCTTAATAGAAGGAAATATCATAATCTTTATATATATATATATATATATATATATATATATATATATACGATAAAAATATTTTTAAATAATTTAAATTTCTTATATCTTTAAAGCTCAAACTTGAAACCTCAGATTAAGAAGGGATCCCGATTAAGAATAAAACAATCTCATGAAACCCAGGTTGGTAATGAAATCTTTATCTATGGACTCCTTTCCAGTTTTCATCTTACGTACTTCCTAGAAACATGAAATTTCCAGCTAAATTCCAAAAAATAATTATGTTGTGACCATTTATAGTTAAAGCCTCCCCTTAGCTTCTCCACCAGTAAGCTAATTAATTAATTAATTGAATGAAAACTCAACTGGTGAAATTTAGATAAGAAAGAAATCACTTTCTTTAGCTGAAAAATATTGACTAATTATGAAATTAAAGTTCATTATCATATATAAGCTTTTAAAAAGGAAATAAGTCTAATAATACATATACAAATTAAGAAGAAAGTGTTGTGAGCATTATAATGACAGTAAGTTAATTAATTACTATGTTTCCCCAGTGGCCAAAAAGATTAAATATTAAAATAAGAGAGGTTAATATGTAGATTATATTCCACTTTCTTTGTTATGAATTAAATTAAATTAACCAAGAAGTCAAGGTGGATGACCCATTTTGCAAAGTTAGCAAATTATGTGTGATATGAATTAGAGTACATTAAAGGGAAATAATAAATAAAGTTGTACAATGAATGGACAAAATTAGCTACGCTCAAATCAATCCATAAGGAGGTATTAATAATAACTGATTTTATTATGAGATAAGTTTATAATATTTATTATTGACGGACTTTCATATTTGAGGACAAAATTTTTTGTTTTGTCGAGATCATGCATTATATAATTGTGTTTGAAAGATATTTGATTCTCTCATTTTTCTTCTCTTCTCGATATTTCTACTTTTAAGGATTTTCCATTATTTCATCAAATATTTAATTTTTTCTTTCTCTCTTTTCTACGATCAATTTCTTCCTTTATGGTGATTTTGCTATCTTAGTTTAGTTCCATTTTGTTTAACACTCTCTTTTTATTTGTTCATTTTAAAAAGAACGATTCATTTTGATATTTTCTTAATTAAAAACTTTATTGGTCACACACATAAATAAATAATACTAAAATATTTAAAATTCATAAGTCTTAGAAATCTTCGTAATTTCTTAAATATCATCCTGAGTGAAACTATGAATTAATCTGAATATGTCATTGAACTCACAACATCATATAAATACATACCCTCATAAGAAAAACTATCGAAAAATTCATCTAAATTCATATCAAATAATATGGCGCCGCCCGGCGCCATGATTATACTACTCTTTTATTTTCTTCCCCTTTATCCAATTCATGCCTCATAGTCATATGTATTCTTCATTGTGGCCTCTTGACTAACAGTATTATGTCCCCTTTTTCTTCTTTAGTATGTGCTCTTATTGCAATTTGCACATTGTACAACAAAAATTAGTTGTCCATGACATAATTTTCAGTTTATAAGGACAACTTATTATTTGTCATTTTCAAATTTACTTTCTAAAAAGGAGGCCTACCACCAATTATTTGTCTTGTTTTAGGAACTTAAGACATATATGATAATTCTCCTAAACACAACGGGACCACAAAATATGTGTCTCTAGATTTTTGGTCTATAACTTAGGGTCAAATTCACAATTATAATAACAAAAATAATAATATTTTGACTACAATGTCTATTGTTATAGTATTTCTTATTATATATTGGGTTTCTGCTTGTTAATCAGAAAAATTGGAGGTTTTGATTCTTAGCATAACCATTTATGATTGAAAAGAATATATCATTTGTGACAAGACAAGTTCTAAAGAGTATAAAAAAAGACTTATAATGTTTTTTCTTAAAAATAATTACCAAGATCGAGTCAGTTTATATATATATATATATATATATATATATATATATATATATATATATATATAACAAGCATAACATATTCAATGTAATTTCAATCAACTCTTTAGTTCGTAAAGATAGAGAATTGATTATTTCTGATAAACTATTAGCTCAAGTAAAATATAAACAAAATCAAATACATAAAAAAAAATAATAGTATAATAAAACATTCATGTTAAATGAAATCTAGAAATGACATACCTACAATAATCATTTTTGCAAATAACATGTAATATAATGTAATACATAAATAATTTGAAATATTAGTGTAAATTATTTTATATACATACTCTATATTATATATGTAATTATTTTATATACATCTTATTCTATTTTATATACTTCAACCAATCGGAGGACCACCAAGAAGTAGGGGTGGAATATATCTTCCATAAAAGAATCTTTTTTTTTTCTTTTTATTTGATTTTATAGAATTTATAAAAGAATCAAATTTGATGGTTGTCAAATTGGCATCCAACTACTTTGAGAAATCAAAATCAAAATTAAATTCTTCTTATGACTTCTTCCTGAAGAAAACATACTATTATAAAAAATCTCAAATTAAATAATATTATATGTTGTTTAATTTAATTTTTCCCTCCCCTTATTTTGGAACTCTAAGTTCATATTAATATTTTGCTTTCATTGAAGAAGTCTATACAATCCATGCTTATCTATACGTATTATTATATATATTCTACCAATATATATATTGCAACTTGAGTACTATTAAATAAATTCCTAAAACATGATATCATTTTTTTTTCTCAATGATTGCGATGTTTTTGATAGGAATAAAAATATTTTTTATAAAAATATATTTTATTTTTCAGTATTTAATAATTAGAAAATTATTATCCTTATTTTTAAGGAAATTATTTTTCTAGAGAAAATATTCTGGCCAATCAATATATAAACTCTTATTATCGAGTAATTTTCTCATATTATTTTGGCACATGTATTGTTTATAACGTAAGCACAATTTTATAGTTTACATCAAGATCTATTTATCTAATCAATTCTAAAAAAAGATCAAGTAATCTTATAGAAGTCGGCTGTTAATTATAAATAATTAATCAAAGTGGTTAAACTTTTATTAGTGCATCACCACATCACTTGACACATTATTATTATAATTATGAAAGCTGCCTCTTTTTTTTTATTTGACAGAATATAATTTTATAGTCAAACATATTTATTTGTAAAAATGGATGGTTGATTATGAATCTTCATTCTTCTAATTATGTTTAATCATGAGTCTGGTGACAAAGTGGAGTTGGCGGCTGAGTTTATGAAACAATGACAATAATTAAAAGTAAATTTATATTAAAAGGAATTTTTTTATCATAATATAGAGTGATACTTTATTTTATAAAGATATTACTAATAAATCAACGTATCATTCAAAAATATATATGCATAAAAATTCGAGCTTATAATCTTGGAAATAAAGCATGTTTATTTCTAAAAGGATTGCTTGATTCGTAAAGTATATCTCGCATCTTTTTAAGTTTGAGTTGAATGAATAAAATTATAAATATATATTACGGTGATCTATCATAATTCGTTATTAACTTGACATAATTAGAATAAAGTGTTATTTAAATGATTCCTAAATTTGAAATACCCAAAAAGCTAAAAGAGAGAGAAATTCGAAGCTTTTGCAAGAAAATAATATTTCCCCCTTATAATTGAACATGTGTAGTATTAAAAGAAGTTTTTGATAAAAAATTTTGATATTGAGTTTTAAAAATTTAAATTAATCGAACTACACAATTACTATCAACTCTTTTTATCAGTGGGAGTTGGTTCAAGTGTTCAACCTACTTAATTTGTCTAAATATGTGACAAGATGAGTGTTAGAACGTACGACCAACAAATTGCAAACACAATTTTGAAGGACTCGAATGGGTACTTGACCCTTTATTATTTTACACAAATGATTGTTAGTAATGATAAAGATATATAACTATATCATAATGGTCATTATTGATCCAATTTGAATTAACAAATATTTGTTTAAACAAAAAGTACTAAAATAAAGTTTTTGCTTTTATTCATGGACACACAAAATCGTACCTCCAAAAGGACAATTTGAAATGGCCAAGAGATCATAATTTAAATAGTAGTTTCATGACTTAAAATCATAACAATCTTTTACTTTACAATTTTGAAAACTCTAATAATATTATATTGTAAAAAAGGTAAAACATTGAAATTTAGTAGAAAGGACTTATTGTGAGATAAAATCCTTCTTCCATCTAAATAAAAATGAAAGATTGCAATAACTAAAATAAAACTCCGATCTCCATATTTACCAAAGTTAATTACGTGAAATATTCTTTTGTTAAAAAGTAAAATTAAATAAAATGAACAGAAAAAGATACACGTTATCATGAAGCTTTAAATTTAACAATTAAAATCTCACAATAATATCAATGAGTTTCGCCTCTAAAATTTAAAACTTCATAACTATTTTTCAATCACAAGCTTACAAGTGGCTATTAGTGAAATTTCCCTACTCATATCCAAAAGCAATGTTGGAGTAATTCATCCCACGTTTCGTCCTTCAAATGGATTGATCTTTATATGTACTTTCCGTAATCGAACTTATGCCTAGCAAGATCATTGCATCTGTATTATTATGATGCAAATATATAGGCTTATGTTTCACGAAAATATTATTGTTCTCGAGAAATAAAAATTAAAGACTAACACATCATTGTTCTTGAGAAATAAAAATTAAAGACCAACACAAAATACGACAAAAAAGAAGAACTGGACTTAAATTAAAAAAGCCCATATTCATCTGTAAGAAGCCCAAAAAAGACCCAGCCCAATCTAACTGGCTTCAACATCCCAACAAAACCCGAAATTCTGCAAATCCCCTTTCTCATTCAATCGGATCAACAGTTTCAATCTCCATTTTTCTCGTTAATCAAGGTACATTTTTGCTCATTTTAATCGATTTACGGTAAATTTGATTGTATTCATACTTTAATTTGTTTGTTTTTGTTAGATTTTTTGTTATGATTAAGAGTTATTTTTTTTTTCGATCCATTGAATTTTGTTAATTTTTGTTTTTTTTGGGTTTTTGAAGAGATCTTCATCATGGATGGTGAAATTAAGAACATCAAGAAGTGGAACATACTGTATCCAGTTTATATAAATTCAAAAAAGACGATAGCGGAAGGAAGAAGAATTTGTGTGACGAAAGCTTGTGAAAACCCTACTTGTACTGAGATTAGTGATTGCTGCAACTTCCTCAAAATTCCTTGTGCAATTGAGGTTTGTGTTTTTGCATTTTTTGCTTTTCTTGTTTCAAAGATTATATTTTGGTTTGTTTTTAAATTTTTTTTGCTTTGATTATATACTTATCATATGTGAATATGTATATGTAGTTTGAACTTGTACCTGACCTTCTATAAAAGGGCAAGAGACGATATATATATAACAAAGACTCAACTATGCATTGATCCCAAAATAGTTAAGTCATCCATATAAATGTCTGTATTTATCTGCCGTAGCAGGATCATTTCATTGGAATGCTAAAATAATTCATATTTCAAGGCAACTTAGTGCTGTGTTGAGCTCCGTAGACTCCTTAAGTCTCACATTTCTACACAACATACATAAACCTATCTAGAATAATAAGACTATGGGCACTACCCAAGGGTGTGGCCTAGATGCTGGTTTTTAGATTCAAATTCTAGCTAAAAAAAAAATACTAGGGCGATTATTTCCCATCTGTTTAAGTCTTACTTGTGTTGTTAGGAGGCAGCAAGTAGGAATTAGTTGAGGTTCACGCAAATTGTGGTAGATAACATCGTTATTAAAGAGAGAATAATCAGACTATGGCAAGTAACGGAATTAATGCAAGTGTAGTAACAACAACTAAGTCCTCATTCCAAGTTCCCAACTAGTTAATATCATATATATGAATCCTTTGGTTTCATTGTATTTCGTTTTTCTTTTCTCTAGGGCAACAAAAGATAAAAAAATATGGGGGGAAAAGAAATGTGCAGGGATTAGAATTTTGAATAACAGCTGGCTTTGACTCTTTCTAGGTTCTCCAGATCTCCTGAACTTTGGTAACAGCATTTATCACTGTGTGATTGGTTAAGTTAAATGTTAATATTTACTTGTAGGAGCAAATTTCTGAATAGACTGTTGTATTTTTATTTAATTGCTGCCAATGAAATAGGTGGTAAGCTGTTTAAAGACAAATTGTACTTATGCAAAATAAGTTAATTGTGGTGATGTCTGCAGCATGTTTAAGTCTCTTAAGGACGCGATGTGCCTTAAATCAGTGGTAAGCTGTTAAAAAAAAAGTGTACTTGTGCAAAGTAAGTTTATTGTGGTGATGTCTGCAGCATCCTTAAGTCTCTTAAGGACATGATTTGCCTTGAAAAATAAAGATGCCAATTTGCAAGCTGTATTGTTTCTATTAATGTTTTCTGAACTATTGAATCATTGAACTTTAAGATTGAAAAAATTGCTTATAGTTATTGTGTGAATCGGTTGTTACAGCTTGATAAGGCATATCCACGAGATTTCATGCAGAGAGGAAGAGTGAGAGTTTTGCTGAAGCGGGAAGATGGAACTCCTTACAACCCTGTCATTCCTTCACGTAAGAAAATCTCCACCACCCACCCCACCCTTTGGGCATTGTTCTATCCTCTATTTTCTTAAAGCTTTTTGCAAAGCACTATAGTTTCATAACATGTTGATTGACTTCATACTTTTATTAAACTCTCTTTTAAGCTTTAAGCAATGAGCTTGTTTGATTTATATGGAAAATTGTCTATGTTTTTGAACTGTGGAAAAAAGTCATATGGGTGATAATGCTAAATATTTCATATGGAAGTGAATACCATTTATCTATAACCTAAAATTGTTCTACACCACTTTTATGAAGCTATAGCCAACATTCTTAGTTGATGTTATCGTGGGCCACTCTACGTAGTGTAATTGGAATATTTTGCGTCATCAAAATGTTAGTTGACATTTGACAACAAAGAAGAGACATACTATGCTTCAATCTCAAACTAGTGGGAGTATATGAATCCATCCTCTATGTCCTCTCAATCTCTATTTGGTCACAGTTCATTCCAACACTCTAATTTGTCTCTGTAAAATTCTCTAAGGCTGTAGTGGCTTAGTGCAACTATCTTATACAATATATTATTTACCCATAAGAAAGGAGATTCCCGAAGGTTAAAGTTCCTTTAAGTCTTACACTTTTACTTTTAAAAAAGCGATCTTGCCAGACTGTTTTTCATGCTATGAATAGGGAAATGCTTTCTTAATTTTTTTGATGTAATGTTCTAAATATGGCTGTGAAGGAGGAGTATCCGAGCAACTACTACTAGTATAAATTATTTTTGGATGGATTCAGTTGAGCACCATACACACTTGTACATGTTTTTTTTTTCAGCGACTTGGTTTTTTTTCATGATTCTTTTTGGTTTATAAGTCTCTAGTATATGAGACTTTGTGCATGTGTGGGGGTTGTTTTCAATTATGAGATATGTCGTGTTTTGAGAGAAATCAAGTCACAGACAAGTGTATAGTCTGTAAAAGAACATGTCATTCAGTCAGAGCTTTAACTGATGGTTTTGGTGGTATTTGGGGATATTTCCTCGTCTTCTCTAGTCAAGCTCCTATAACTTGTTTTCCTTCCTAAAGCTTAATTATTGAAACACACTAACTTTGTAGGGTTGTATATTGCAGGGAAACAGCTGATGATCAATGTCGCAGAGTTGGTTCGAAGACATCCTAATAGGACTAAGAAGCAGGAGCCTGCAGCCTCTTCTGCAGCTGGTTCTTCAAAGTCTGGCAAGGGAGGTAAAAAGAAGAGATAGTTTCAGAAGGCAACATTTCAATTTCTTCAAACTGTTTAGAGATCATAGATTTATTTATCTTGGAATATTTTAGTCCTTTTATTTTACTTGATTTGAGAAATGTATTGCAAAGAAGAGAGGAGATCTATGAGTTTTCGAAGAATGTTGCCATATTTGTATCATCGATTGAGACATTTTTGTTATTTTTACAGCCTAAACTTAGCTCTTGATTGTTAATATTTGCTTTTGATTTCATCTACATATGCTTTTATCCAAATTAGTTGGAGTCAACAATATGGATCGATCTCAAACTAGTCAGCACTGATGATAGAGTGCACTCTCAATATGAGCTACTGGCATGAGCTGATGCTTCATCTGGTTTATTATGTCCAACATACTGGTAAACTGTGCAATGAAAAATTTATTTCCGGAAAATAATCAAATTTGATTTCTAAACCTTAACATACCATGTGGAAAATACCCCCCCTATCTAAGGTTTGAAAAGAGTAGAGTGTATCGAAATACAAGAAACTAACATATAACAACAAAAAATGACTGAGTAGTCAGCTAGAAGTTGCTCATTGACAAATTTGGCTCCAAATCTATGACCAAAATGAAATACATTTATTATATTGTTTTGTTTCAAATACAACTTTATATGACATTTGAAAGGAAGGGAAGAAAGAGATAAACCTTGTATGTATGTATTGTATAATGTTGTACGTGAGTGACCATAGAGGCCACAAATCAACCAGCCATTAATCAATATAAACGAAATGAATCGGGTAATCAAATCCACTTATTCCAACTTCGAATAGAGGAAAAGTTAAGATCAGAATCCTGGACCCAGCACGCTTCTTGTTAAAGACAAACCAACTGGATAAGACCTGTGAATCCTCATTTTGCTAGCAACTGGACCTTTGGCAAAATAGTCAGTAATATCTTTTCCTTCTGTACCCGTAAACGACTTTGGTGGCACACTTGATTCATTAGATTCGACAATGAATTCAAGCCCCTAAATTACAATACATTGTGTGATTAGACATTGTGAACAATTGAACGGACAACTAAACCCGGTAAATCAAGTTCAAGAGAGTCAACGTACCTTCACAGAACTTTCCTTGGGAGTCGCCTTTGAATGCTCTATCAGCTTAGCCTCGATGCCCTTTCCAAAATTCCAATAGACAAAATAAGAATACATCTTTATGTTTTGAAAAAGAAGGAATAGTGAAGGACAAATGGAATATTTGCCCACCAAGAAGGAGACAGCAAAACTGCAGTTCCATTACAGATACGAGTAACAAACACCAAAAGTTCCAAGAGAACGTGTTTTTACGGAAAAGACGCCTAAGTTTTTATTAACAGTAGCATAGTAACAGTTTTTGTGGTTTAGGTCAGTTTCAAGTAAATCTTATAGGATAATTTGCCAACCACCAAAGGAGAAGTCATTGTTCAGCAGAATGGAAAAATACAGTGGTAGCCATTGATCACAGCCTTAATTGGAAGAGCCAACACTTGTTCAAAATGCAATAGAGAAAAGACGAGAAAAAACTTGAGTAGCTGCTTGTATTCCTTACGGGAGGAAGAAAGTGAATAAAGAGGAAGGACAACAATAGTTGAAAGGCTTTCATCTATTAACATAATAAAAATACCTGAATAACCTTAGTATTTTGAACATCCTTAATGCCCCCAGCAGCTTGGCACAAGTACCACAAACCAGAATTAGTCACATCCTGTGGGGTGGGGAAAGTTAAACAAGCAAAAGTTGTGATGCAACTGCAATAGTAATAGACAGAACATAGGAAGAAGGGACAAAAAGTATGTCGCAGACATATACAGATATTCACCTGGTTACTCTCAAGAAGCTCAATCTTCCCTTCCTGCCAAATTGAGCAACAACTGAAAGATTACAAAATGACTAGCCAACGGATCTTTACCAGCAATGCCATATTGACACTATTTTCCAAACAACAGACTCACCAATCCAGACACCATCTCATGGATTAAGTTTATATCGAAACCAATTTGATTTAGATTAGCCTTAACATCTCTCACCTGCATAAAGAAACATCTGATGTTGAGCACTGACAAAGAAAGTCTCCCAGTGCCTCGATGCATAAAATCTATGACTGAGATATTCAAGCAAGTAGCCAGCTATAATTATTTTCTAACCTTAACCGTTACCCTTTAAAAAAATAAATTCTGGCCACTAATTTTACAAGCAACCGACAAAATTCAGCTCGCGTAGTCAAGTTTTGTCAAAGAACTTGATTGTTACCTCATTCCCCTCGTGAATTTTTTCTTTCTATAACTGAGGTAAAACTTAATATTTTTTTTCCTTTAGTGTGCAAGTGCGGAAACAGGAGTTACAGGAAACTACTTCTCACATAAGATAAAAGAATCCTTCATAATACATCAATGTTAAAAGGAGAATGGGGAGAAATGTTATTCTCCTTACATCATTAGTAATAAGGTTTGAGATCTCAATTTGCTCATCTAGCTTCCAGTCCAAGTTTTCCAGCCTCTTAGTCAAATGTCTTCTTGTAGACTACAAAAGAAGTATCAGTGAAAAAAGTATGAGTATAGTCATTAGCATATACTACACAGATAATCCAGGAAACTCCTGACAATTCTTGACTCACAGCCAATGCATCAGATACGTTGTCCAACTGCTTAGACACAGATGCAACAGCATTCGCCATATTATGCTTTGTGACATACATTACATCAGAAAATGACCAACCCTGCGGAGAATTAGTAAGAGCATAAGATTTATAACAAACATATAACAATATCCTAGGGGTGTCGATAGATATAAACTACAGCAGAGAATACTTACCTTCCACTTCATGTAACAATATCCCATCGCCCCAACTGCGGCAGCCGGAAGAATGTAAGAACCATAGCTCCCTAAAAAAGCAAAGGTTCAGAACCATGTCAGCTCTACTTCAACTGGGGCAATGGTGCACTTATTGAAGAAAAGGTTACATAATTCAAAACTTAATTATCAGAGTCCATTTAAGAAATTGCTGTTCCATTATAGAGAAATCAGCACAGGCACTATGATGGGAGACACAATGTAAAGTGAACATAAAAAGACGGAAACATACCACTGGAGGAAGAATCCTTATTGAAAATAGTAATTGGATTTGATATGCTCATCTCCCGGATCTCTTGTGCTAATTGTCGAATCTAAAGGCAATATCAGAACAAAGAAAGGCTTGGATGAGGTAATAGTGGAGTTATATAGGAAACATGCTAGGTACTTATTAATTTGTAACATCACATTAACATATACCAGGAGCTCTACCTTGCCACTTCCTTCTTCACTGGATAAGTATATACATAGAAGATTCTTAATAACTGACCCAATTTTAGTATTGATGCTACATACAAATGCCATGCCCATTAAAGTGCAAAAGTCAAGTTCATCGATGAAACATATTTTGGCAAGAGTAATAATTCAAAACTGTTGAATTGTATTGACCATTGTGAAGAGTCCCACATCACTAGGAAGAGAGTTTGGACCTCTTATACGGTCTTGGATAATGCTCTACTATTGAGCAAGATTTTAGGGATGAGTTAGGCCCAAAATTCATTTTTTAACATAGTATCAGAGCTCATCCCATCCCAAGTCATGAGTTATCGATATTGGACCACTATAAAATTGTCCACACTCCAAATGTTCAGCCTTGGGCGTGAGAGATGTATTGAAAAGACTGAAGAGTCCCACATCTGCAATGGGGAGGAAATTTGGACTCTTTATATGTCCTTGGGACAATCCTCATCTCTTGAGTTAGCTTTTGGGGTTGAGTTAGGTGCAATGTCCATTTTCTTAACAACCACGGACTAGCTTGTCTAAATGCTTAAATCATTAGAAATGAGATGCTTTTATTTATTTATCAAGCTTGTCAATATGCCCTCGATTCTGATTCTTTTTCTTGAGTCACGTGCGTATAAATATTGTTTTGCTGATGGGTAGAGATGAGACTCAAACCAAGGACGTCACGTACTATGCTACCATGTTGAATTTGTGTGACTACCTTATTAAAAGCTTAAACTATCACACAAAAGATGCTCTTCTTTATTTATTTTAGGTCAACAAAATAATATCCTCTTCTTCTATTTGAAAGGAATGAAGATAGTACCAATGAGCTTTAAAGTATCTTTTATGATAAACATTGTGACAAGGCTATTCAGCTTCCCCTAACCCTTTTGATTATTTCTCCCCTCTACCTTGTGCCACTAAATCTGAAGTATCATATGACATAATGTCTTAAATAAAATTGTTATGTTTTTTACCTTTATCTTCTTTTCCTTCAAAACAACTGATGAATCTACTTTGATAAGCACGAGATGAATGTAATTTACTAACAAAAAAATAATGTAATACCTGAGCTGCTAGAAGAGCAGTGTCATATTTACCAGGAGATGTCTCAGCTGCATTCACACCATTTATCACCTCCTGAAGCTGCGAGATCAGATCGGATAATCGTCCACTCTTCAATATTACTGACCCAGTCAAACCTACATCACAACCAAATTAGTCTAGCCCCCAAAGGAAGAACCTATAAATATTTGAAGGAACTATTAACTCAGATTCGAACTGCAAAAAACTTGAAGATGCCAATAATCTAAGACTGCTTTCTCCCCTAACATCCAATATCATGTGTCTGTGTCCTAAAAAAATTTCTGCTCTATGGTAGTATTAAAAGTAACTCCATAGAAGGGGAGGAGGAGGAGGGCGGGGGCGGGGTTGGTCCACCAAAGGAAATGCAACACGATAGAAGAGTCGCTGCGCCACATAAGAATAATTGACCACGACTACGATCTGCTTTCCATTCTCGTTCCTAGTCCTGTAGGGGAAGGGGGCTCAGCTCTTACATCAAATAATCACCCCCCATCCTATCCCCTTCTCCCCCCTCTAAATCCCTCAAGCCTCAAGGTTAAACATTAGCTATTATGAGTGTACATTTAATATTGCACACTCTCTACACAACTGAGAAGAAATTCTGCAAACCCTTTGATAATTCCTGAATGTTTTTTCTCCAAATTCCTGGATATAAAGGAAGTTTTGGATACTAGTTTAACGGCCAATGTATAATAAGCCTATACTGAGTTCTCTGAATACTGCAGGAACTTAACAAAGCAGACTGAATAGTTATTTATTCATTACTACTAATAAAAATTACTCAAACAATCACTTTCTGTTAGATCAAGGTTCCAATTTCCAAATTAGCAGCTAAACTAAGCTAATTTCCACGAGCTTCGGAAGCAAAATGAATCTCGATTTCTTCCTTCCTTCCTTTCATTGACTACTTAAAAGTAAAACAACTATAAACGGAATATAAACTGATGAACTCTATATATATTCAGAGAAATCACCTGCGCCGACGAGTATGAGTACTTTGGAAGTGGCGACGCCGGTTTGCATCGCCATGTTTCGGTGTTGTGAAGCCGCCGCCGGTGGAACTAATCGTTGAATTTCAATATCTCCGGCGAACTTATACCTTTCCCTTTTTGTCCAACTTATTGAATGCTTTAATATTAATATACAGTCATTTGTTATACAATTATTTAGTTTCACAAAATTACTGGGAAAAAATATTTGAAAGTTACATTTTACTGTTTAAGAAAAACTGCCACATGATTTTTTGTAGAATTATAAATATTCTCTTTATCTTTATTTAAAGACTTCGAAAATTTTAAATTTGTTATTGTCTTGTTAGAAAATTCTTCCAAGTGAATTCGAATTAATTAGTTGATGGTGGTTTATATTACCCTTTATAGTATTTTACTTTTTTTTTTCAATTTATTCATTGAAATCAATATATGAGAAAAAGAGGAAAAATAAATACTAAATAAGAAAATTAGTTTTTACCGATTCATTATCACATATACAAACTATTTACTATTTTATTTGAGAGCAGAGCTAGAAAGCTTGATATTTATTTATAATTTTTTTTGACAAAAAATTAATTGTATATGTATTTTTTTATATATTATATAATAGATATTAAATCTATTCTTGTCAGATAATCAAAGTAGCTCAGTTGGTTTAATTAGTTGAATTGTCATTTTGTTGGTGAGAGTTCGATTCTCCATTACGCAATCTCCTCTTCAATTTAAGAGAAAAAGATATGCTACAAGGTGGAGAATCGAACTACCGCTAACAGAATGGAAGTTCAAATACTTAATCAATTAAGCTACTAATATTTTACTCTATGTACTTTTTTTCTAAAAAAAGAATCATTACTAGATTAAACTGATCAATATTCTAGAGTTTTCTTGCCATGGTTTGATTACCCAAATTTGCAATTGTTTGAACCTTAATTTCCTATGTATTTTATACGTTATTTTTTATTGTCTTTTCTACTTTTTACTAATATATTTTTTAAAATCGTCTATTCCAATCCTTCTACTAAACGTTCTAGACAATTTTAAAGATACATCCTGCGAGACTCAATTATGTGGAACCACCATAAGTATGTTTTTATATTACTTTTTTTTTTCGATAGAAATCAACTCACACTTTAAACTAATACTATTAACTAAAACTAAAATTCACTTAAAATTTTATTTTCTTTAACTTTTTGAATATTTTAGCTATATATAATACATACCATCATATGATTCGCGCCTAATTTTCGCACCAAGCTCACGTTTCTCTCGACGTTTTTGAATCATCCGTCGTATTCCGAGAGAAAATAATCGCCGAATTGCTATCTCCTCGACCGTCGGCGACAATGGGGGACGTGAAGAAGAAATGGAGCGTTACGTACACGAAGCATCTCAAGCAGAAGCGAAAAGTTTATCAAGATGGATTCTTAGAGCTTCAATCCTCCAGCCACAAGGTGTGTTTTCATATTTCCATACTTAGATTTCCCATTTTTAGATCCGTTTGCCTGTTTATACATTTTGAAATCGGTTGAAATACCATATTTTACCTGCTAAGTATTCTAATTTGGTAGATATCACGTTCAGTAATTTGAGGAAAAAATTGTAAATCAAACAGTTGTTTGGGAGTTAATACATGAAACCCTTTGAGTTGATATCAGATGAGCTGAGAGCTGAAAATTTATGTCGGTGAGTGTGAATTAGCATTGTGTTTATTGCTCCTTTTTGACTATGAGTTTGGACTTTGTATGCTTAATTTAAGGTGTAAATTATTTGCCGTTTCAAGTAATTTGAGAAAAAAAACAAATTAACTAGTTGTTTGATAGTTGTGGTGCCAATTGGATAAAATATCAGAGGCTGATCTGGGAGTTTTAAGTCAGTGAATGCGAATTAGCACTGTGTTCATTGCTCCTTTTTAAAAATGAGTCTGGACTTTGTATGTTTTATTAAGATGTAAATTATGTGCTGCTTCAAGTAATTTGAGAAAAAAAAACAAATTAACCAGTTGTTTGCGAGTTGTGATACACATTGATTTAAATCAGAGGCTGATCCGGGAATATACGTCACTGAGTGCGAATTAGCACTGTGCTCATTGCTCCTTTTTGACAATGAGTCTGGACTTCATATGTTTTATTTAAGCTGTACATTATGTGCAAGTTCAGTTCCATGTATTGTTTTACTCACATTTAATCTAAATTGCTTTCCAATCTTAAGTTATGCAAAAACTTGATAACTTGGCAGCGATATCATGAAATTTGTTTTTGGGTCCATCTGTGTAGTCATCTGGGGCACAAATATATATATGCAACTATTATGAGCTGCTTGCAAATGAAACTACAGTAAGGAAATGTAGCATCTTAAGCAAAGAAGATCCAACAAAATAAGCAGTGAGTGCCAATAGTATTGGAAGCAGAATGTATAGAAGATGTAAAGAAACGTGTTAACGGCGTGGATTATGGATTACTTGATGTGCTCACTACCTTTAAATACTGGGTTCTTCTCAAGCTGCTAGAGTTATATTAGTGCTACTATCAAAGAGGCTACAGGTACCTAAATAAAATATGTTTGGAAGGGGTTGTACGGACTACCCTTGGCGGTTGAATAGAAAGGGTCTAGGTCTGGTAAAACCATAAAATACATCATCAAGCAATGTGTGTAACACAATAAAAACTTCTGGTTTTATACAGGTAATGCTCTATGATGATTGTGAGAAGCTGTTATGTGTTAAGATTTTGAAGAACGATAATGATGTCAAAACAGGCGAAACACTAGCATTTGATTCTTACCTTGTTGATATTGGTGATCCTCACGGTGATTACAAACCTATATCCGTATTAAATAGTACTAAACTGATGAAAAAGGAAGTTGCTGAGGAATCTGGGCTACGGCATTCTGGAAAAAGATCAGCTGCTGCTGGTATCACTGAACGTTCTTTCTTTTCTTTTTGGATTTCGCAAATTGTTTATGATTTGATGTTGTTCTTCATTTTTAAATTCTGCACATGATTATTCTTTTTGCAACATTTTCTTTCTTTTCCCTCAGATAATAGGAAATCTAATCTGGGGAAAAGGATAGCATTGGCAAGTACTCTAAGTCCATCACAAAAGATTATCAGAGGTTCTTCAGATGATCTCTGTCCTTCTATATCAGTGAAGTGCAATAATATGCTTATTTCTTTGGTCACCGTTTCTGACATGATGAAGTTCACAGCATGAATTCATGAGGGCCTGTACAAACACATGATTTCCTATCATTGAGTCTCTGATTGTGAGATTATGGGCCTTATGGGTTTTATATGAGTTAGAAAGTTCAAGCTGACCTTTATTAATCTATCTAATGTCCTTCCTCTGTTATTGTTCCGAGTGTGTACTATATTTAATAACAAATTTCAACTTGCAGAGTTCAAGAAGAATGAAGTACACAAATATAATTCTTCTCCAAGTTCCCTTGACATGACAAAGTCAAGCACAGAAGGTAGGAAAATACTTTTGCAGCAACTATGCTAACTATTATTTTGGGTACATTTTGTGGTAAATAATTTTCTTGTTTCAAGCTTAGAGAACTTTGCTATTTTTACTTTCTCTAGTCCAAATTTAGTAGATCTAGTTTCTCTTTTAGTCCATTCTTCCTGGAAAAAGAAAAGACCGCTCTTCATAATCTTATGTTCACTCTTCTTTGTAAAGAGATGCATACCTCCACCCATTTCATTTTCAAACCGCTGCATAGCTGGATGTTTCTTCATGTACCCATGCACAACTAGTCATCATAAGGACACAATCTTTTTTTGAAAAAATGAGCTTGTGTGTGTGTGTGTGTGTGTATATATATATATATATATAAAGAGCTTGTTCATCATTTATCAGGTTATGAAGATGCTAGTTTTTATGTTGCTCTTGTTCATGTATTCATCTTTTGGGTTTTGAAATTTACAGAATGGTGCGTGTTTTAAACCCCCTACCTCTGGATGAACTAAAAAAATTGCATTCAAGTAGTAAAATGAGTTGCTATACTCGAGGTGTAATGTACTTTTAACAAAAATCCTACTTTCTCGAACCTGAACTATACTTTGAACAATCTATAGGCCAAACTACTATGAGAAACACACTAGTACCTTCTTCTTTTAGGGTATGCTTACTAGAATGAACCAACTAAGTTGAGATGATAATAGACGTAAAACTGGCTATCATTCTATTACTGGATTTGAAAATTCAGTTCTCATAGATTGCAGTTTCTCTCCATCTTTCAGTATTTTCTGAGAACGAGTTTCTACTTTGTTCCTTAATCCAGAATGGCAGGTATTGTACACAACACAAATGACTCAAAAGGCAAAGAAGTTCCATGATGGATTTTTACAACTTGTGATGTCTAGTTCACATTGCAAGCAGGTTGGTTTCTGCAATTATTTCTCATCTAACTTGTATGTATTGAACATATTCCACTGTTTGCTTGAATCTATAAAGTATATTTTGCTCCTTTTTTTGCTTAATTTTTATAATATGTATTAGAATAGCATCACCAACCTTAAGCTCCCCCTCCCTCAGCCAAAGCAAAAAGCTTGTTGTTGCTTGCTTATGAGAGCATTGTAAAATTTTAACCCGTAGACGTCAATGAAATTCCTTTATAAACTCTTGCTATTGCAAGAGTAAATGTTGTATTCTGATTATCTAGCATACATATATTCATAGCCACACAGGATTATTGTCTTTGGGTCTCCAGTGAGTTTCAACTTGAAGGTGAATATGGCCTCAAGTTTCATACTTATGATCAAACCGTGCATTTAAAGAAAAACCTTTTTTATCTTAACTAAAAATTGTTACTCCTATTTGTTAACTTCTGGACTTCCAGTTAAGGTCCACATACAAAGAACCTACAAGATATTGCCAGGGAATCAGGGGTGGAGCAAGATGAATATTGAAAAGTTGTTTCTACACTAGCTTATCTGAATTGTATTATTTGTAGCTGTAAAACTTTGTGAAACCCCTTGCCAATGAAAGCAAGGGGTTTGCTTTCTGGGCTGAGTTCGCCACACCGGACTTGCCTAGTGCGGATTACCTCTCTTGTGTGGTTTGCGAGCTATCGCATAGGAGCGGTGGTTTTATCCTATGCGCACCCAAAATGGTAACGACTACGGCTTTTCCTTGTTATCAAAATAAAATAAAAATATTAATGGTGTTTTTTTTCTAAATTTTCAAATAGAAGTGCATAGTTATGCTCAATATTATGTCCTTATATTGCTAACCTTTTTTTCTTGGACTAAAATGGTTTGCTGATTGTTTCCAGATCATGTTGTATGATGCAACCAGGAGACTCCTTGATAGCAGATTTCTGAGAAAGAGCGAGAGCATCATGTCTGGCAACTCGGTAACATTTGATGGTCACTTAGTGGAAATAGGAGAATGCGAGAAGGACCAAAATCCTCGAAAGGACATTAGTCCTCAAGGAAAACATATCAAGGATCTTGTGAAAAGAGGACCAATACGCGGGGAAGTCGCTGTCCACGATAAGTTTTCCGCTGGTAGGTCTGACTTTGTCAACAATAAAGAATCAGTAAAGTAAAAATAATGTGTTTGATGCTCATGTAGGCAGGCCAGCTTATAATAGATGTTTTTTATGACTATCTAGTTTTGCGCATCCTATTATCTTGGACTTATAAATGGAACTTTGAAGTTTCCATGTCTTTAGGTTTGGATGGACCAGGTTCTGTGAATTTAGATTGTGTTTCAAGAATTTTTCCGAAAAATATTGTTTGTGTATTTTGAATATGATCATCATATTTCACTTGTTAGGCTATTTTAAGAAGTTGTCTGCTATCCTAAAATGAGAACTTTTTCTTAGTCTCTATTGGTGTAAACGACACTTCCTTCAAGTTTAGTCATAGTAATAGTTCTAAATCTATGTATAACAGTCTGAACTTTATAAGCATGTCACTTGAATTATTTAGAACTTGCAGTCCTAACAACATTTCAATCCGATGATGATCTTCAATTCCATTTCTGGATCCACCATCTTCTGACACCAGTGAACAATGAAACTCTACTCTTAAACTTAGCATCATGTAAAAATAGGTCAAAAGATACAGAATGTAGTGCTACTAGTTATTGGACAACCTCCAGGACTTGCTCTTAAATTACAATTCTATATGTTTCTTTTCAGAATGGGATGTCATGTATACTACTCAAATAACTCAGAGGGCAAAAAAGTACTGCAATGGAATCCTTAGGCTTTCATCCTGTGGTTCCTACCAATCTCAGGTTAGTCTATTCATCTACACTCCCGCAACTGTAATTTAGTCATCTTTGTCAAGTTTGCCGAGGATTTGGTTGATAAGCATGTCTGTTCTTATCTTATTTTTATCTGCCTAGTATTTTTATGGTTGCGTAGATTATTGGAACCTAATCAGTCAGGCATCTAAATCTTTGCATCAAGATTTGATTCAGATTTTCAGCATTAACTGACTAACTATATTTTGACTTCCTAATTTGGATTATTTTCAAACATCATTCAAAATATTTAGCTGATTATAGTACAGATCTCAATCTTTTTAGCTATTTCTGACATAAATACCACCACAAACAAGCCAGGTTACTCTACTTACAGAAGACGGGATCATACTATGCCGAAGATTTCTCAAGTTATCAGAACATGTCACAACTGGAACTACACTGAATCTGCCAAATTACATGGTTGATGTTGGCGACATAAGGACAAGTTCAGAAGGTAATTTTCTATGCTACATGGCTAATATTCTTGCTCTTCTCAATCAGTAAGGTAAGGTTTGTCATTTAGCAGTCACATGCTTTCACTGTCTTGACAACTCTATGTTTATGGACCTGATTTCATTGCTATGTGCAGGAAAACCTCAAAATAATGCTTCTTCCCAAGAGCACGTACAACCTGACATTAAATTATCTGGACTCGAAAAAATCAAATTAAGTAGGAGAATATCCTCTAACAAGCCAACTCCACATAGTAAGTCTGTTGGCAATTTAGTGAATAAATGATGTTGATCTCCAGAAACAAAACAATCTTGCCTTTTCTTTGCTTACTTCAACTTTACATGCACTTTTATTTTGTTTCTTCTATCAAGCTTTTGTACTTTTCACAAGTATTTAGATATCGATAAGTAACAGCAAAAACTTCTCATCCCTACTACTTTTTATAGCATCATGTTACATAGTATCGCACATGATTACAACATAAGTATATTATAGGCTACAGAACTCGTGATCTTACTCTCAACATCTAGTACTTCCATTATGCTCACTTTTCCTGCTTCCAATTGGCTTTGCTTAACAGGGGAACCTCAAATTGGAGCTTCTTCACTGGAACATGTGGATTCAGAGACTTCAAGTGTTAACAACTCAACAAGTTGTCAGATTTCCAAAACTAAATCTGTTCGTGCAGGTAAGCTGTTGGTCTTTTCCTTAGTTAAGAAGCAGAATTTAACTTTTCTCCAGAAGATCTGGTCAAGATCATTTGCTCACGACTTTCAGCCATTTTGGTTAATCAATAGAACTCCTAATTAAGACAACAAATTGAAAATTTTTAATCATATTGATCTGTATGTGGCACACTACTTAGGCTGGATCAAAGAGTCTTTAAAAATGGTAAACACATGCAGCAATTTTTGAAAGCTCTCAGTATTTGTTCCTTCACCATCTTAACAAGCACCTCTACTCTTGAATTTGTGGAATTATAGTTTGCTGAGCCTCCTTACCTTGGATTAGTTCCTGAAAATCTACACATGGGGAACTGGCTTAGTGTCTAATCTAATTGTCATAACTTTAGAAATGCTTTTTCTATTAAAAAAGTGGCATATGTAGGTCACAAGAAAATCATTACAAGTAGTTTCTAAAGTAAGTTCTCTAACTAAACAAAAAAGGAACAACATGTCAACCACTTATGACAAGGGGGGAGCAACAGGGTTAGGACAAAAGTAGTGAAATGAACCAAACAGTGAAACAAGAATAGAATCAGCAAAACAGAATGTGGGGGTAAAGAGTTGCACTGGACTTTAAAACTTATACTAAGTCATTTTGTGATGTTTGATTGAGGTAAAAAAGGTATGATTGGATAGGGGAAGAATAACAACATACTCGTGAAATCCACTAAGTGGGGTCTGGGGAAGAAAAAGAGGGTTGCAAATCATTTCCCTTGTTTGGAAGGTGTAAAAATGGAGGGATTTGAAATTTGGATACACAAAAGTAAAAGTGGAGGGATTTGATTATATGATGCTCAGAAGTCGAACTACGGTGGTCTGAGTTTTGGATTCTCCTGTATAGCAGCTTTTTGAACCCCCTTGTTTGCACCAAATAACCGAAAATAAATCATCAATTGTTTCTCTCTTCTGTATCATTCCTTCTAATTTCATGATACCAAACATAATGTCAGCAAACTGCAATTTTTTCTTTTGACTAAGCAAGTCATAAGGTTTTATTTGGGAAAATTATGATATGTTGTCATCAAAATGAACCCCCCCAAAAGCTAATCCCTCCTTTATCTAATGTTTTGTTTTTATGATAGGTAGAGATAACATGTTGTATTTCTTCTTATGCAAATGAACATGCTGACAGTAACTACTCTGTTTTAGCTTAACAAAAAATATTAGTGGAAATGGATTTTCCTCCCACTGTTGTACATTTGTTTTATTGACAATTATGACTTTCATAATTTATTTTTATATATTTTTTTTTTGGGGGGGGGGGGGGGGGGGGAACACTGAGCTGCCTTTGGTTTATTAATGTTTGTGTTAGAGACCAGCTTAGCTGGATACTTAAATCAGTCAGTAATCTCCAAGTTCATATTATATAAAGATAAATATCAAGTACTGGTGTATATTTATCCAGTTCAACTGATGAATTAGACATGCATATATGATATTCATTGAGTAAGCTAACTTACTTCTTTTTGGCAAGTATGGCCCATAGTGTTTTATTTTTGCCAATCTAGTCAATTGCTAAATTCATCTTTTTAACTTTTGATGCTATGCTTCTTGACAGCCCATGAAATCTTGTCCTTTCTTAGAAAACCAGTCACTCCGGAAGGTGCTGTCACAATAAGGGACATCACATTTGCAGATGAATGCCAACTACTGCAGTCATCAAGTCGTGCTTGCAGTGTTGTTAAGAGTCAAACAGAGGAACATCTCTCTCAAGACTTCAAAGCTGAAGGTAGTTCACCAGAGCATAGGGAAGAAGGAATTATCATGGTGGATAGCAACGACTGCAACATCTCAGAGATGAAAGTTACTGATGCATTCCGATTGGACGGCATATCCCAATTATTGGATTGTGCCAACCAAAGAGTATCTAATACTCATTCACCAGGCTTGTCAGCAGGGTAAGTACTGAAGTTCATATCACAACAGCTAATCCCCCTTTGATTTGTCAACTTTATCTGCTGATGTGTCTATGGTAGTGTTATGATAATCCATCTAGCCATGAAGTGACACAAAGCGAGAGGTTATCACTTAATAGGTGAAGAAGCTATGCACTTCAGAGAAGTTTGCACAAATTAATTCCAACGAGAATCAGTGGCTTCTTTGAATCTAAACTTTGTGGGGCTGGATTAGTATGACATTATTATATAATATATGCTGAATTTAGATATTATAATTGCAACTTAATTCATAGATATTTGGTATTTTTTAGTCTTACGAAACTTGTGTGCTTTGCCTCAAAGAAGTGTGAGCTTCACTTCTCACTTTTTACATCAAACTCCATGGACCTTGTCACTTTTTTGCACTTTTTGCTTTTAATAATATTGGTCTATGGATACTTGGTATATCAGGATAAGACATATCTATCTGTTATTCATATGTGTTATGATTATATGACGTTTTAACTTGTACTTGTCATATTTGGTTTGAATTACTTATTTCCAGAGTAGCAGCATCGGAGGTATGGCTGTGTGATATAGAATACCCTCTCACAGAGAGATCCCCAAATGCGAAGCAGAAGCATTTGGCTATTCCTGAGTCAGACTCTAAGGTTCAAGCAGTTGAAATACTCTGCCTCGACAGGTCTAACAAAATTTCAGAAATCGAGAAAGTATCTGAGTCAGTCTCTTACCAAGGCAAGCATCCTCAAGAACTCATAGCAGCATATCAATTTTCTACTTCCTCCGGTCCATTTTAATGTCTTTAAAGATTTTTGGCACACCCATTAAGAAAATCATGTCTTCTAGAAAAAGAGTATACTGTTGCTGAGATTTTAAAAAAAAAATTGTATAGATCATTTATTAGAGCAAGGTAGTATGAAAAAAGAAAAAAGAAAAAGCTAATGCCTTTTGGTTTCCCATAGCGACAATTTATTTGGGACCAAAATTGTTTTGCTAAATGACATAAAAATGGACCGAAAGTATTAACTACATTTGCTGTCATTTGTTTCTGTCCATGCAGATAATCCTAGAGGCTCAATGCCTGCATCAACAGATGTTTGCACCTTAACTAATATGTCCAACAAGGTAAACCATTGAACTCCCTGTTCCTTTTTGAGCTTTGAGTCAAATATGAAGAAGATAAACTTGGTTTTCTTCTCCTACATAACAAAAGGAAAAAGGCCCAAGGCAAGCATTGAGCCAAGCCAAGAATAAGAGGACAAGAAGTAAAATATGAGTTGAAAAGTAGGAAGACAACATTACCAATTTCGGGGAAAAAAAAGTAGGGGAAGTTTCGAAACAAAGAAGAAAAGAGGAACTTTGAGGTTGGAATATTGGTTTCGATAGAAACTACTAGGAAATTATATGCATACCAATCAGCTTTTAACAGTAGAAGATTATAACACCAACTTCTCATTCATTATTTACTTAAATGGATTCACAAAATGCTGATTATAACATTGTTTCTGCCATCAATACTTGTTTTCTGACAGTATCTGCTGTTTTCCTTAGCCTTCTGCGGATAACAAGCAGATCAATACCCAACAGCAAGACGGATTTTCTGGTGTGATCAGTGATGCTTCAAATGATTCGGCTCCACAGTTCCCTTGCATTTCAACTAAGATAAAACTTGAGCATGACATCAGTGCAAGCAAAATAAATGATTTTCCGAGTTTTGATCTTGGATTTGACTAGGATTATTGTTATTTCGTTCTTTCCATGTATCAGCAAAGTACCATCTTCAAGGCTTTTCTAATGGTCGTAATTTCATCACAATTACTGTTTGATTAGAGGGAAAACAGAGTTAAAGATTTACTGAAAGATTGAAGTTAACGACTTTGTGGATATTCTTGTTACTAGACTAGATAATTTTTGTGGGAAGTGAAGACATGTGCATAGAGCCATAGACTACTCAGATAATATACTTTTCATTTTGAGTTCGATATGTTATTGTACATTCAATTGCAATATTGTCAATATCTACATGTAATATTACATGAAAGTTTAAAATGGTTGGTAAATATTCCCTCTATCCTATGACAACTTGGATTTCGAGAATCGAACAAGAAAATATTTTATCACGATTTATTTGTATGTCCTTTTAAATATTTTACATTGTTAATTCTTGTGACTTATAGTAATGTTTAAATATGTAAATCATTTTTTATGTATTTCCGAAATTGGTCGAAATAAAAAAGTTTACTCTCAAAATCTGAATTATGTCATATAAATAGGGACCGAGGGAATATGCAGTAGTATTTGCAGAAACAATTTGATATGGTCACAAGATGAAAAGCAATGAACTTTCAATAACAGATAGTAGTTTTACATTTTACAGAGCTTTTGAACTTTCTTCTGCCCTGCAATTTCATATTTTTGGCTCATGCAGTAAGCTAGGTTCCCATATACTTGTAACCTGTTCTACTTTTTATACGTAGACGATACCATCAATCACTGCCTTTTTAGCTCGGAAAAACTTGATGATATCTCTATTTACTGGTTTCATATTCTATCATCGTGGTATTTTGAAGGTATACCTGCCTTTCTTGATCCCTGAGCATGACCATGACGACCAAGAAATGCTGTAAGTAAATTCTTACTCTTTCTGGCGTATTCTTGCATATCTTTTGCACTGTTTCTTTCCGGGTTTATGGACATTGACATCGCTCTCCGTGGCTCAGATGGACACTGTACATATCCAAGAACATATAATATGATCACTTAGCATGAACCAGCATTTTTCTTCTTCTCTACAAACATAATGTACTTAATTCAGCTACGTTGTTCAAACTCTTCAAAAATGTTGATAGGTGCATTTCGGATCCTCAAAAAACTAAAATGGATACCACAATTATTTTTGGAGAGTCTGAGTAACATAGCTTGACTGCATCGATAAAAGTTCTTACCCTCTGTTTAATACTGGAAGTGCTGGGTGAAATTGATCTGGTTACAGCGGATCCAAAACGAGTGAGAGGAGAAACTGATCTATTAACTGATCCAGAACGCTTGACACCAAATTTAAGTGGTGAAATTGATCTTTTCCCTGTTTCATTATTCAATATGTTAGTCAAGTTTTCCTTCTACATACTGGTAACATAAAAAAAAAGGTTACGCTATCAGATCACCTAAACGATAACTACTAACAAAAACCACAAAAAGTAGGATTAGTAACATGGAAAATAAGGCCAAATTACCTCATAGAATAAGTAAAACAATTAGGATAGTGCAAAAATAATATTGTGTTGTCCGTGTATATAAATTAAATCCGCATTATTTAAGTTGTACTTACCAACTTCTTTGTTGGATGGAACCCTTGTAAATGAGAAGTTAAGAGGATTTGGAGAAGCATCTGTCCATGAATTCTTGGAATGTTTTTTCCTGTATCAATTTTTAAAATTGTTACTAATTTTGAAGAAAAAAAATAAAGGTTATAAAGAAAACTTACATGTACTTTGGAATAGATGGATGAGGCTTTGATGGTAGAGCTTGAAAAGGATGAGGAAAACAATCACCTAATGCCAAGAGAGAAAGAACCAAAGGAAGTTACAAAAAGAACTACAAAAGGCCAAAGCTTTAACGAATTCCGTAGATTTACTATCGTCTCATCAGAAAGTTTAAATTGTTAGAGAGAGTATACTTCAATCTTATTCAATTACATTATTGTTTTAACACTCCCCATTAAATTGCATGATCGTCTCATCTAAAAGTTTAAGATGTTGAAGATATGATTATTATGTAAAAAATGTGCTCCTTATGATGACTTGAACTTTTAGACTCTGTTAATCAGACTCTTTAAAAGCATTGTCGAGTCTGATACGTGTGCTTCAACATCTCTAGAAGATTCTATTAACATAGGTTTTAGATGAGATGATCACATGATTCAACAGAATTCAAAGGCGTTAATAAGAGAACAAGAAATTGGCAAATAATGTACCATGCTGCAAGTCCTCTTGAGGACACAAGTTTTGTTCACTATTTCTTTGTCTTGGTTTTGGAACTGCAGGTTGTGTCTCTGCAGCTGCAAAACGTAAACATTGAGAATGAAATCGTTGTAACCAGAGGCGGATTCAGAATTCGAAGCTTATAGGTTCCTATAACAAAACTCAAGTTAATACTATCCAATAATAATTATATTTACACTCAAATATTTATAGATATATTTAGTAATTTTTTGTAAAAAATTTACTGAATTAACGTGAACCAGTAACCAACAATACTAATGAAGAGGAGGGAACAAGATACTTGCCTGTATTTACGTAACGCTTATGTTGCTTTGGAGTCACAATTATCAAAGATTGTTGCAAAAGGCCACTTCGATCAACAATTTCTTGGCATGTTTGCAATTTCTATTAAAAAAAATTAACACAAAAAAAGAAAATGACAAGTTAGGAGACTCATAATTCTTCCTCTACAAATGAAATAAATTTCTAGTAATAGAAAAACTAATTGTTTATAATGGATTAAGAAAACATCGAATGCAAGTAAGTTCTTATTATATATCAAATCACCTAAAAGAGTAACTACAAGTAATCGTTCATGAAAGAGTAAGATCGTTAACCTCAAAACTAAGACATGTTACATGCTACAATATGTTAACAAACATCAAAAGTTCCTTACACTATCAATGTAACAACAACAATAATCACGGTACGCCACAGTCCCAAACAAGTTCGATTGATTATACATATCAGTATATATAAGTTAAGTATATTACCTGTTCCATGCACGAAAATCGAAGCTTGGTTGTAGAAAACTCATCAACTTTTTCATCCAAGAAAGTATTTAGTTTACAAGCCACAGAGCCCAAATGATCCACACTACTAACTAGAGCTTTACTCACATAATCTTTCAAAGTCTCTATCACTCTGTACACATTTTTAATCCAAAAAAAAAAATTAAAAGAATTATGAATACTTAAAATTGATTAATAAAAAAAATAAAAATATCCAACAAATAATTCAATGAGAAAGGGAAATTACTTACAATGTTTTGTGTTCATTTTCTCCATAAGATGACTCAAAGTATTCAGCAGCAGAATACAACTGTTTCCTTAAATTCTTCAAGTCCTAAATTGCCAAAAAAAAAAAAACACAGAGTTTAAGTTATATACGCTGACATTATACATGATCATTAAAAATTAACTTGTGTTGATAGGCAATTAGCGCAGAGCTGAGATTAGAAGTTTATGGCGTTTTAAACTTTTCACCAAATTGATAGTTCGTTTTAGTTATTAGGTTCGTAATTAAATGTATATGGTCTAAGCAAAACCTACTAGGTTCGTCTGAATTTAGTTCCGCGTTTGGTAGGTAACTCTTCATATCAAAGATTGGTATAATAATCTAGATAATGAAATGAGAACTTGCTATAACTAGTAAAATTGCATTGATAGTGTAAAAAATTATGTAACAAATTCAATGCATATAGCTAAAATCTAAAATGAATACCTCCATTTATGCCATAAAAAACCCAAGATTAAATCTTTTATCACATAAAACACGGATATCGTCAAATTTCTCTGTAACAGCTATCCTTGGCGAAAACATTTTACTATAACGATCAAGTTTCATTTGGAACTAATTTATCATGTTATATTATATTATACATTATCTACAACAACAACATACACTATGTAATCCGACAAGTGGGGTATGAGAGGGGTTATGTATACACAACCTTATCTCTACCCTGTGAAGTTAGACAGATTGTTTTTGTGAAAGACATTCGGCTCAAGTAACACAAATCCAAATCATTAAGGAAAAAGAAAATAATGAAGACTGAAACAATAGCACACAACCGGTACATATTATCTGTTCGCGTGGTTATAAAGAGATTTGACTGCATATTTTAATGGAGAAATGAAAGTTCATACCTTTAAACTATCAGAAAATTGCAAGCTATGCTGCATGAAGATTTCATCATAATTTGAACCTTCTTGAGAACCATTTGCTCCACAAAATGGATTCTCATTTCCCATGTTTAGACTATAGTATTTTGATTCTTGAAAATAACACAAAAAATAAAATAAAAAATAGAACAGAGCAAACTTGCAAATATAAAAGAGTTGATATATCCAATAAACTAATAATAAGTAATAAACATTCAAACTTTTATTCAAACCTAATATTCAAAAATGAATTTTATTGGGAAACTGAGAAGAAGAAAAAAAGTGAGCAGAAAAAAGGGACAAAAGATCATCAATAATACAAGTGGTGGGAAGTGATGTGTGAGAGACAGGGTTGTGGGGTACCAAGAATCTAAAAGGATGGGCTCACATATACTCCACAGGCAATGGAGATTGAACCGAACTCAATAATTTTAACTCGATATATATATATTCGTAACGAAAAGTTACTTGATGTATATATAATTTATCTATAACTAAATAAGTAAAAAAAGAAAAAGTAATATTCATTCTAGCAGAATGCGGGTTTTTTCCTCTATCAATACTTATTTTTATGTTTTTATTTAAAAAAACTTATGAAATGTTATTTTTCTAGAGTCTGACTCTTCAAACTAAAATAAAGATGATTGGTCGTAGTTCAGAATCTATAAATATAAAATTCTGAATCGGTCTTTTAACCTTTAGTGCTACATTCAAGGTTGTAAATGTTTTACCTTGTTAGAGTATATCTTGTTTTTCTTCTTTATTTCCTTTCCGTATAAAATAATAGATCCTTAATATAGATATTGTTTGTTTTAGCTCAATTAATATTGAAAAATCTATCTTAATATATTTTGCATATGTTAAATTAAAATCGAACATATTATATGAATGTGTGCATGATCTACACTATATTTGACTTTTTTTTTTTTTAGTTTGAGATTTTGGCGTATTATTTTTACTTTCTTTAGAAACTTGATAGCTGTGAAATTTATCAATTCTCGTCCGTTATTATAGTTAGAACCGTTAAGCTATAAGCTAAGATTTCAAATTTAAATTTCATCTTTTGAAAAGATTAGGACATTTATATTCAATGTACATAGTTTGGTTAGTAATCACACACAATATGTTAAAAAAGATGCACTAAACTTTCTTCTATTTAGGCTTTGGTTTATTATTATTGGAATTGTTTAATTTTTGGATTTAGTTAGGAAAAGAAAATCAAAAGATATCTTTTTTTTAAATGTTTTTTGTCTTTACTTTCTAAAAGCAGAAAATATGCAGTCTAATTTGTCTGTTTTAGAAGAAAAGTTCCAAAATAGACTATGTAGGCTATGCTATGTATACTATCATGCTTAAAATTTGGGGTTAGGTACAAAATTTAATAATTAATAATTTAGGAATTATTGGGTATTGGTGTTTTCTTAGAAGCTATTTAATTTTTTATATTGCCGTATTAAAGTACATAATTGATTATATAACTACTCCACCAAAATATTGAAGAAAAGAAACGAACTTTAATTAAAAGTTAAGCTACCAAGGTTATAAGAACATAAATATAGCCATTAAATTGGATACAAATAAGTCAATAATTTAGATTTGGGACTCAATTATTAATAAGGCTTTCTTTAATCATAGATCGTTATTAAGTTTTCTTATTAATGCTCTCCTACTACTTTTTTTAAAAATATTTATCTATCATTTTCTTATTTTCGTTTACGAATCTTCACTATCATGTTTCCTTTCTCGCTTGTGAAATTATTCAAAAAGTATAAAATACATGAACGACATATTATCTATATCAACAATTGCTAAATATATAGTTATTTATTTATAAAATTAATTTCACCACTTAGCGCTTAAATTAAAAGCTTTGACACTAGTAATAATCTCTTCTTTTTTTCTTCGTGATAATACTAAGGGTGTCCTTGTTAGTTGTTTGCTTCTTGAAGAAAAAAGCCAACTTTATTTGTGAAAAAAATTAAAGTGGTCACGGACAGTACATTAACGAAAACGACAATGATAGTACATATATGATTAGCTAATTGCAATTATTTGGCAGTTGAGGGTTATTTTTCATATTTTTATTATACATGTAAATATTTATTTATTTAATTAATGAATTCTTTACGTATAATAAGTGTCAATTATTATTGGTATAACGATGATAATATACCTGATATAATTATAAAAGGTTATATATCGATCTTAAAAATGGAGATAATATTTTCGATAAACTGTAAAGCTAAAATACTATATTCAAAAGTTGTCTACCATATTCTCCACGTTGAAAAGTCGAGCTTATTTTGGCTTCATTATCACATTGTCTTTCTTTGTACTGCTATTAATATTGACTTATTTGGTTTATGATCAAATTAGAATTAAATATGACACCGACAGCACGTGAAATAAATCACTAATCTTTATATATAGCAAAATGCTCATTTTTTCAGTTTTTATGGCCCGTTGAAAAGAAAAAAACAGGAAACTAAACTTATATACCACGTTTTGATTGTTAAACTTTGTTAATTTTTTTCAAATTAAATTAAGGTTATGACATAAATAATCATCTTACACAACAATTATTATCATGGTATCAAAAGAACAAGTTGATCTAATCATTTTAGCTCAACCCAACCAACTAATACCTAGCTTTATTTTCTATGATTTATTTTATTAACTAATAAAACTTCTCAACACATCAAACCAAAAACTAGTCTCAGGAACAGTATTAGCTTTTAATTGAGACCAAAGAAGCAAAACAAAAAGGTGTAGTTGAGAATAAAATAGTTTAGATACAAATACTAGTCCTGGTAACGCATCCTTTTCATCATCATTAATTCGTAATAGAAGAAGATAAAGGAATAGTAATTCGATTCAAAGCAACAGAAAAGTGCAACTACTGAAAATTCAGTATATGCTGAAATCACAAAAGGAGATGAGTAGAGGCATATCTTCTCAGACGATTCGCTCCAACTCCCTTGCGTAGCTGAGTGTTTGAGTGATGAGCTGAAGGGACGGTATTTCCTTGCAAGGGACGGAATCTTTTACTTTCTGGAAGATGATAAACCCGTTCTTCATCTCCCACTCAGGATGCTCCTGCACAACACTTCTGATCAGATAATTTCGAGCGGAAAAAAACTGCTGATATCGATCAAACTAAATGCAAATAATTAGTTATTTCAGGCCTACCATCTTAGTGAAATGCAAACATCAACCAAGACAACTTTTGTCACAAATTTTGGTTCGATAACTAGAAAATCAAGAAACAGGGAGAGGGAGACAGGGGACACAGTTTACCTTCTCAACATATTGAAGTAGTTCTTTGTCTGATGAGAACAGCAATATTTGCCGAGCATCACTAGTTGAAAGACGGTCATATGCCTTCTCACTGCATCCAGCTATCTCATCCCTACAAAATGACAGGAGGAGTTGCACAATCTCAATAAAATTGTATACAATAAGATTTCTAAGGTAATTGGCCAATAATACACACTCACAACAGGCATGTATGCATGTATTTTTTTTTAATCAGTACATATCTATGTATAAAATGTACCTAAGAATATCGGCAAAATGAGAGCTTCTCGACAATGCAGTATAAATTTAAAGAAAACATGGGGGGATATTAGAAGGCATATGGCCGTACATTCAATCTGTCCAGCTTCAATAAACCAGACTAGTGGATTTATAGTCAGTTCAGAACAAACTGGACTTAATCCAGTTTGTGTATTTATATAGGTAAAAAAACCTGAAGTACTAAATATACATGAACATGTATGTGCACTATGATTATCCCCTATAACATATAATGTTATATAAATAAAATAAATATCAGTCAAATTACCACTGGGTGCAACACGCGAGTCACTAAGGTTTGGCAAAGAACTACGCAGAAGTTGGAAGAGAGACTGGCAAACTGGCAGAAACAGTGTTGCTACATGGGCCACAGCAAGTGATAACACACACCTTTGGAAGATAAGTAACAAAATATGGAGATGAAAAATTCTGGCACACCAGCTACCTATATTTCTAACTTCCTTTATGTTGCTTGGAATTGAATAATTTCTTTATGAAAAGCATTTCCCATAGATCTAATTGATCCTTAAAAGATCTAACCCATTTAATCAAGCAATAAGTGACCCTGCTAACATGATTGTAACTTTGCAAGCGGACAATAAATATTAAGGTTAGCCAAAAAGAATCCAACAAAATGATCTTAAGAAAATTCATTCCCAGGCACCAGAGAGCAAGGAAAATTATGAGCAAAACAAATCAATTTACCTCACAGTCTTTGCAAGCAGATCCATGAAATAGGCATAGGTTGCGTCAGGCACAGTCTGTCGTGCACTCAACACCCTGTGGTAAGCCCCTTCCATGAAGGATTGCTCTAATTCAACAGCATGCTTTATACATGGGTTGTCCAAAGCACTCTGTGAAAGTAACTCAAGTTCGGTGTGGAACTCAGCAATCCTATTCTGAACAAGAAGCCGCAGAAGGTTGAGACCTAAGATAGGGTATTCCTGTGGGGAAGCTGGAAGACGGCCACTGCATCACAAGAAAAAGACGAGGAGCACCTTCTTTTCAGTTCAATTGCTATGCATTTATAAAACAGACTCAACCAGCAGATCTTACTATGACAAGGGTAAGGATATCACAAGCATAACTAGAACGATATAAACATACCCCACCCCAACTCTGCCCCAAGGCAGTTTTTCCTTCACCCTCAGTATCAAATAGTTGAAATTGGGTTCCAAAGCAAGCAAGAGAGGAATCTAGATATCAAACTATGCAACACTTGATATGTGTATTTGCTTTGCCATTTTCTCAAATAAGTACAGAAGATGAAATGGCATATGGAACTAAAGCTTGAGAAATAGTTACCGTGCATCTGTGTAATATGGTTTTAGCTGAAAGAAGTCCCTCTCGAAAGCATCCTGGTCCTCCATCTTCACAGATAAAACAACTGCATGCTCGTAAATATCTCCTGTGAATTGTTATACCATTGAACACTATTAGTGTGACTGTGAGAACCGTGAACTTTCACCAAGCTCCAAATTCAAATGGCTTAAATCAATCATATAATATTAGCAAGCCAACAATCTCGAGAATAAGCAAATCTAATAATAATAATATTAACAAGCAAGCAAACAAACAAGTCTTTGTCTTTCCTATGGTTGCAGAAATACACTGAAATGGCATCCCGCCATCCCGCCTAACAAGGATAAAAATGCTCTATATTCAGATGACCTCATGGAATACATGTCCTGCATTTTATTGAAGAATATTTTATATTTATTTATCTTTTTGATGAAGTAAATGATTATTGAAGAATATTTTCTTTTTACTTTTAATGAGATAACGAATGTATCAAATTTGTTCAAACAAGCTATTCCTTTTCCTTTAGTTTTTTTTTTGGGGCTTGAAAAAACAGCTTCACTGCCTTCGAATTACACTTCCCATTGTACAGCATATGGCATATTAGTGGAAGAACTGAGCACTGCATCTCCAAGATAATGTACTTACAATTCATAGATAATCATAATACACAATCAGCAACCAAGCACCAGCACCTTCAGAAGCAATTAGGCAACATAATGAAAAGCAAATAAAATAAACAAGAGTGCAGAACATTACTTGCAATTGTCAACTCATGGATGGCATTAGATGTTTCTTGGAATAGGGGCGGTAAGCTCGTGAAAGAGGTCAGAAGAACCTAAAATGTCAAAATAAAATAACTCGAAGTTATAAAAGACATTTACACAACCGATCTGAACAAGGTAGAGAAGTCCTTTATCATGAAAATAAGAAAATACAAGGTAGATAAGTCATTGCTATATCTTGAATCTCACAAAGACAATACACATTAGGTACCTCATATACTCAGTGAATCAACTACGTTGCAATCCCAAATTAAAGGTCGCGTATACTGACTACTTTATATAAATTCTGCTTTGTGTGGCTCATCTCATTCCAATACTCAATTAGGATTTCCCTAAAACCAGAGGTTCTCTACATCTCACACTTGCAAGTGAATCAGTCCAGCTTGTTACAAGACCCGGTGATAAAAAGTAACTAACCCTGCATTTTCTCCTTTTGCATATGTTCAAGGAAAATACGAGATAGAATCGACTTTTTAAGTTGAATATTTCTCTCATTTGAAGCTTGATGTAAGAAATTGCATTTTATAGTACTTTTCTTATAGTTTTTAAATATCCAAAGTTTTTGTTTAAAAAATCGAATTGATGTAATCTAATTTAAACTTTGAAAGTAAGTCAAATTGACTTTCAAAAAGCACAACATGACAAATAAAAGTGGATGGAGGGAGTATTTTTTATCTTATCTCCTACCAAGGTAAATCTTGAAGAAAGTTCCCTAAGCTGTTTCGAGTTAATTGAACATGTCAAACAGTTACACAACATGGGCAAAGTTATCAAAGTATAAGCTTGAATATGTGACGAAGGTAATCATAAAGAGAAATATTTTTTATAACCAATAAGTTCCCTGATAGTTAATTGGCCCACTCCTGTCGGGGCACAAACTTGACACTTGGGGTAGCATGTGCCCATACCTCTGCCCTGCTATTTAAATACCAACTTTACTCATTGACAAGATTCAAACTTGTGGTGGGTGCCTAACATAGATCTAACGTTGTACTTCCTTTATGTTGAATCAAAGTCTTGGTGGCTATATAAGAGAGAAGATTTCTAAGGCGACAAAACAGAAATCATTGTGACGGTACATTTCATAATAAGAGCTAAATTATGACAACAGCTTAGGCTTTGGAAAAGTTTGCGCTGTGTTATTGATTTCGATTAACTGAGCTGAGAGACAGCCTACTGCAAGTATGAATATAATTCCTAACAGAATGGTCGAATGTCGTGATAAACGCAATCATAAAGCAGCAGAGAAGAAAACTCTACATAAAGTACAACTCAGAAGATGAGTAAGATTGCGACAGAAAGCTACGGTTTTCAATGAGTTGTTCACCTAGGTATATCATATTCATGTGATTACCCTGAGCTAAGATAGTAGCCCATTACAAACTATCAACTTCGCTTCAACATAAAATCGACATATATATCATTATACTTGAAGAGTGTATCTAACCATTCCTTCTACATTTTCATAAAATGAGCAAAATTTAGAACGAAAAGCTAGGGTTTTCGCCGCATTCACCTATGGTAATATCATAATGATGCGATTACCTTGAGCTAAAACAGTAGCCTAATACAAGCATCAAAATCATTCCGCATAAAATCGGCATATAAATCACTATAATTATCACCATACAAGTGCGATAAGCCAATTAAAGACTAACACCTCTAAACATCTCACATTTACATGATTTGAGCAAAATTTAGAAAAACAAACTAGGGTTTAAACAATGATAGATGATGATTTGATGCGATTACCTTGAGCTGGGAGAGTAGCCTAGTGCAAGCATCAAAATCGTTACGCACAAAAGCAGCTTTGAATCGTTCGAAAGTCTGTGAAACTTCTGTAATCTTTGGATCCATGTTCGATCTCTGTTCAGAGCTTTTTCTTCTCGGTCTCTGTAGAAGGATTCTCTTCTTTCTTTACAAGAAAACGGAGGAAGAAAATTGGACGATTTTTCTTGGTGTTCATATAAGGGGCCTGAAAGCCCAACGAAGAAGTTCATGGGCTTTTGTGTTGGGCTGATTTCGGTTGGTTGGATTGAATTTGAACGGACAAAATGGATTAAAATAATAAATGAGTTAAGACCTAATTGAATTCAAATTTGTTTAGGCTAAAATGAATTGGATCAAAACGGATTAGTAATAAGTCATAACTCAATCGCTCAATTTTTACTAAATTTAAAATAATATTATTTATTATTTTACAAACTTTTGATACCTAATAAATGTTGTAAATCATAAATAATATACTACAAACAATATGGACAAGATATATTATTTGTTATTTTATAAACTTTTGATCCCTAATAAATGTCGTTTACATAAATAATATACTACAAATAATATAGATGAGATATATTATTTATTATTTTATAAACTTTAGATACCTAATAAATGTTGTAAAACATAAATAATATATTACAAACAATATAGACAAGATATACAAAAAAGTAAAATGCAGAGATCATATTATTCAAATATCTCCAAGTGTCTTTTACAATGGTAAACAAATATTCTTATTAATAGGTTTATAAATCATTTCAAAGACACCATGTTAAATGTCATAATAAATAGATATATTCTTATTGAAAATGATTAATGCAACCTAGTAAATACACATACATTGATGTATATAGTTCATGAATTGAGAATATGAACAATCCACTAATTCAATATATTCATATTATTGAAAATATTTTTTTCTTTATTATGAATGCCCATAATATATAAAGAAAAAAAAGTGATTTTAAAAATATTTTGATAAAGATTTTTCAAAGAATGATAATATATTAGGTGTGATTTGACATCAAAAGAGAACTTTCTCTCTCATTTAACAATATCGTATTTGATGTTTGTTCTTGACAGTGTATCCAAAGTTTAAAACTGTAGGTTCAAATAACACAGAACATTCATATTTTGATTTTAGTAATAAATAATCTTTATATAAGAGTAATAAAATTAAAAGGGCTACCTATAGGTAACCGTTCACACGTATATAAAAAATAAAATATTTTATTAAATAACAAAAATCCTTTCTTTAAAAAAATAGCAATATTTTCATTTTAAGTTCGGTTAAAATTTGTTATAAAGTCAAATGTCAACATCAAAAAAATAATTAAAGTTTAATATATTTAAATAAAATATTATTATCTAAAAAAAAGACACTTGAACAATAACACTTCAACTCAAAAGAAGTTTCTTTGGGAAGGATGTAGTACTCAATACACATTTCATTTGGCACCCAAATAATAACAACCGTGAAACCTTGCTATATACAACAGGTGTTTGCTGAAAGGTACTCTAATGAAACACACACTTTTGGAGATAAGTAAACAATTATGGAGATGACAGCTTTTGGCATATGAGTGTCCTATATTTCTAACTTCATTTATGTTGCTTGAAATTGAATAATTTATACAGAAAAATATTTTTCGTAGATCTAATAAATCTTTAAATGATCCAAATCTTTTAATCAAGCAATAAATCACCCTACTAACATGATTAGAATTTTGCTAGCGAACATAAAATATTAAGAGTTCTCTAAATTTTACTTTGATTACCATACTGTACAAATCTAAACTAAACATTATATTGGTTATCAATAACAATTATTTCATATTGATTGATATTATGGTTAGCGGTTGACATATAATTAAAAAATTGTCATTATTAATAAGTTATGTGCTGAAAAAAATATACACTTATAAATCAAAAAAATGAATTTTTCATTAATTCAAGTTAATTAAATTCTTAAAAGTTTAAAATAGATGTTTAATTTTTTTTTCATATTTGTCTCTTTCATTAATGAAGTTTGATAATTTAGAAGATAAATTGTACTTAAATAGTATATATATGATTCCAGAAAGAATAATAATTGATCATATGGTATATATTATGTCTTTTATCTCACATATTCAATTAATAGAAGGAGTATAATATAATATTAGATTTTAAGAGTTAAATTAAAAACTTTTTAAAATATATTCTTACTTTAAAACAAAATGTTACAATAAAAATGAATTCTAAAAATAAATTTTTACGCTTGCACTATTTAATACTAATATATTTTATAGATATTCAATTATCTGTTTGGATATCATAAATATTATATAATTATAAATAGTAATGTATCTATGTGAATATATATAATACACTATTAAATAATGAACAAATAAAACGTTATCCATCAAATTTGATATTATATCAAACAATTTCGATCAAAATTAAAATACTTTCACATCCTTTTGCCCAAAAAATAATTATTGCTCCATATTTAAATATATTTGTTTTAATGTATGACGTAAATTGTGACTGACGCAGACGGTAAATATGAAACTTAGCCCTTTGCCTTTGCCTTTGCCTCTGCCTCTTTAGTGAAAGTATACGTATTGTTCAGATTGCAGATCTGGGTTCCAAATCAAGTCTATTCATATTTCACTGAGAGTTTCCGTCTGCTGCCGCCGGTTGACGCCTGCCACCTGCCGCCGATCGTTCGTCTTCCTCGTCGTCAGGTAAGTTTGATCATTGCACTTTTTTTTTTACAAAAGAAACAATTGAAGATTAAGAAAAATCTGTTGAAAGAAGTTCAACTATACCACCATAATTGAATCTGACACTAATTTGAAGCGTGATTTCTGCTTGTTGAAGGTGCGATGTCGACTATTATTCTCTGTAATTGAAGTTTTTGAATTCCTTGTTCTTAGGTTAAATAAATATTTCTCAAATCACTGATTTATGCTTGTTGAAGCCGCGAGTTCTGTTATTTGTAATTTAATATGCTTGATTCTGTTTAGTTATTGATCAAAAGAATCTAGCTAGAAATAGATTTACTTGAATGTGGATGCATTTCTGACTACTTAGAAATTGCGGCTTCAACTTTGATTCTGCCTTCTTTCATGCTTAGTGAGTATGCACATAGTATGTTTTAGTGATTATATTGATCAAATGAATGAAAAATTGGACAATTTGATTCTGCCTTCTTTCATTTTTCTCCCTGCGTGCTTACGATTTGGAAATGCATAAGCATTGGTTGAATGATCATGGGTAAACTATGTTTGAGAAGCGAATCGATTAATTAGGCCTCTATCTCAAAGTAATTGGGCTGGATCACATGAATTCTTTGTATGTTTGTATCCATTTATCTCTTTAAGTGCTATTGCATTTCCAATACTATATCTTGAGCAACTTGATATTTTTTTGACAAGGTAAGCTAATTGTATTGATACTATAGTGCCAAGTAGGTATTAGAAAAAGTACAAAAGATAGAGGAACAAGCTCCCTGCTATATTGCATCTTTAGTGAATCCATAAAATGAGCTAGAGACTTAATCAAGCTGCTCCCGCACCAAAATGTAAATTTTATATGCTTACAAAAGATGAGTGTTGTTTTTCCCAACAAACACCTTCTATTCCTCTCACACCAAATTGTAACATGACGCGTAATGGGTGGGTCCCGCCAAACTTCATTATTTTTCTGTCAATTCTCTATCCTTGCATGCTGATGTAATCCTTTAACATCTTGCGTCATCACCCGAACAACCCCTAAAATGTTAAGAACTAATGTTCAAATCTGTCCCTCCAAACTTCATTCTTTTTTTGTTAATTCTCTCTCCTTGCAAGCTGATATAATCCTTTAACATCTTGTGGCATCACCCGAACATCCCCCAAAATGTTAAGAAGTAATGTCCAAATCTGTCAAACATAGTTCAATGTTGCAGGAGATAGCTGATGGATTCTTGTGAGTCTCCACATAATAAGCATTTACTGCACATGGAAAAAACTCTTCTTTGCAAAATAACTTGTGACACATGCTCTATGGGCAAGGATCCAGTCAAAGCAAAAATGTTTGGGTGCCTTCGTCATCCAAATTATCTTCCAAGGCCAGCTTTGTTTTCAATTGCCATCTATTTCCTGTAATAGGAAAAACTCCACTAATGATCAATGTAGTGGATTAAGAACTATTAGGTTCAAAACTCAGTGGGCTAAAAAAGACTAGGTGATTTCTTCTCATTTGTCCAAGCCCTGGTCGACAAAGTTACCCGATACTTGTGTTGGTAGGAGATAACAGGTACCTTTGGAGTTAGTTGAGGTGTTCGCAAGCTAGGTCATACACCATGATTAAAATAAAAGCACTCCACTAGTGCAGGCAAGCCTTTTTTGTGAGTCCATCCCTTTGTCATCAAGAGGCTGTTATAGAGTCAAAAGGTAACTGATATCTTGAATCCTGGAGTCCTGGTTATTTAAGTTTCTTTAAAATCAGATCTTCCTATCGAAGTTAGCAACACAATCAAGTATCAACAACCATAACATATTTTTGAGTGCTAAAGTGTAGAAAGTTTTTTTTTTTAAAGAAAGTAGATTTATTTAAAGGCATCAAGAAGATGCAAGCTTTATTCCTGTAGCATCTTCCTAAACTATAGAACTAAAAAAATCCAAGAGAAGTTCTAATCATATACAGGGTCAACTTGGACCAGCTAAAAAGGCTAACTAGACATTGCCTCACAAAAGATTTTTAGAAGTTGAAATTCATTAAAACCATCTTTTGTTCCTTACTGTCCATAAACACCGTAAGATAGCACCAGGGATCATCATCGAGATAACTCTTGATGGCTTTGTCAACTTCCCGTGAATTCCAACTTTCAAGAGCATCCTAACCAAGAAAACTGAGAGAGTTGGAAATTTATCCTTCAGTCCCTGTATCAATTCATCTGTTGGACCCAGAAGTGTATCTTCCTTCCATTTCCCACCTTTAGCCTAATATGATTCTTGAAATCCTCCCATAATTTGCAAATATGTTTCCAGACACATTGGAAGGATGCTCACATGATTAGGAGTTCACTTATCCCTTTTGCCACATTTAGTGATGATAAGCTATTTCCAAAACTCCTCTCTGTTATCATTCAGTATCCAGAGCCACTTACAAAACAAGTTCTTATTGTGATGCTGTTTACCACTACCTTCTTCATTCCTAGTCACTGGTTTCCGTGTTACAAGGTGAAATCTTTTTCTGTCTGAGTTCCCCTTTTATAAAAACTCGTTTATAAGACTGTTAATTGTTTTTTCTCAACACTTTCTGGTATAGGCATGAGAGATATCATGTACGTAGGATGCCATCAAGAACACTATTCACCAGCGGATGCCTTCCACCAAAAGACAGATATTTTTTCCCCAAGGGATGAGCTTCTTCCACAAGTCACCAATAGTTCCAAAATATACTGTAGTAAATTTCTCAATTCAACAACAGCATACCCAATGTAATCCCAATAGTGGGGTATGGGGAGAGTAGGATGAATTTCTTAATTCAACATCCCGATATATCAGCCAGCTCCTGAATATAATTTTCTGAATTTGCAGCAAAAACACTGCGAATGCAAGCAGAATTTTCTAGTATTTTGTATAGCTTGTATTTACTCAATCTCTTTTATTTATTTATTTTACATTTTCTTAACCTTTTGTGTTGTTGGGTTATCTTTAAAACGTTTTAGCTGATTCAGAAAGATTATACAAATAAAGTGAGATATGAGAAGTTGAGAACGGATTCTTGTGAATGGAGATACTAATAATATCAACATAATTCAGGGCATGGGTTTGTGGACATTGCTCGAGGGCTGCCTGCTTCTTGCAAATGCACTTGCAATATTGAACGAAGACCGTTTCCTTGCTCCGAGAGGATGGAGCTTCCAGGAATATTCAGGGGTGCGGAGAAATTCATTCAAGGGCCAGCTACTTGGTCTTATTTATGCAACTCAATATCTGAGAGTTCTTCTCATACTCCTCAACACACTCTGTATTGTTGTAAAGTTTGTATCTGGATGATGATTCTTGGGTGAGGTATGCATGTTTAACTTGGTTGCTATAGTTTGAGTTTGAGGTGTATTTGGTCAATTATTTCTTGTTATGAATTAACAGAAGGCTACCAGAACATTCTGGGGAGAATCCAGGAAATTGTTTTTTTCATTGCAAAAGCTATATGTGGATTTTGTGTGATTCTTAACTTTTGAAATAATGTCGGGATCCTAGAAATAAGGGTATCCTTAACTAGCTAATATCTTTTATGCTTCATGTCTCTGACAATGTCCATGGTATGATATAGTAGGTGGGACAGTTTCAGTCTGCAGTATCAGGAGGTTAGATTGTACATTTTTTGTACTTCTCTCATTTCCTTGGGGTTGTGTTGGGGGTAGTTGTTGAGCACAAAGTAGTCGGTGCATGACCTGTTTTCCATATTACAGTCCCCTCAAGCAATATAATGTTCAATAATGCATTCAGAAGGACCAGAACACATTTTTCGTTTTCTTACATGCAATTTCACCTGTTTCACTTACACTGGGATTGAGTAATAAAGTAGTTACAACTTACAATTAAATAGGATCAGCCATTATGCTTAATGCAGTGCATATTTATCAATAGCAGTATAAAATTGATTTCTTCATTTATAATTAGACCAATCTATTTGTTGAATCAATAATTTTTATATTACAGACACGAAAGTTCATAGATGGATGGATGTAGAAGCTTCCTTGAGGAAAAGCTGCAAGTCTAGTCACATTTTGTTCGAAACCCTGATACAAGCTGATCTTCTTCTATAAGTTTTAGATTAAGAATTGTTTTTCGGTCTTCATGAACAACTGTTGTAAAATAGGTCATCAGTTCAACTACCTATGCATAGTAGTTTTGACTTTCTGCAGTTTTTTGAGTACATGTGGAATACTGTCCATCTCTGCTTAGCATTTGCTTATCAGGATGTTGTTTTAATGTGAACCAATTCTTGTGATGAAAGGGAGTCTTGTAGTTAAGATTGTAATGATAATGAGTAAAGCCCGTGTCTTTAACTTTAACCTTTCATTGTTAGAAAAACCTGTACCTTTGTTATGTAGTTTCATATATCGACTGCCAGTTTCTAAGCTTGTTAAAGATGTGCCAGCCTAGAACTTGTATACCCCCTTCACAGAATAGCTAAGTGGACGGAAATGCTAAATATTTGATCTTCAGTGTGACAAGTTCGAATCATAATGGCCTCTTGGCTACTCTTGCTCAGTTTTTTCGCTCTTTTACTTCTACCTATTAACCATGTGTAGGAGAAAGAACCCGTTTTTTGTAGATACTGATGTAAGACCTATTACTAGTATAGATATAGATAGTAGTTCTGAATACTGAATGCTTCTAGGAGAGTGATGAGGGGTCAAAAGAGACTGGATTTTGATCTTTCTAGCAACAAAAAACAGCATACCCAGTGTGATCCCATCAGGTTTGGGGAGGGTGATGTGTATGCATGCCTTGTGAAGGATACACCTTGCTGCTCATGTAAATTCTTCTAACCCAGTAAACTATTACCCTGTTTTGGGTGTTGGGCTCATGTCATAACTCATAAGCCAATATCTTTGTTTTGTGGATATATACTTAATATATACACCTGCTTCCACTTCTATTGCAAACTTCCAATTATCCTTTTTATCTTCTATTTTCATAAATGGAAGATCCAATTGATATATTCAATTAGTCATTCGTCAAGTACATTGCCAACAACATAATCATGTACAAGATCACAATTCTCGATTCAACAAACATAACTCGAACAATGCAATTTGATTTAACATATAGAAAGTGCTATGTTTTTGTTATGCTAAATACATTACAATAGATTCTTTGTTCATTAGGAGATCTTCACCAAATTATTTATTCAAAACTTTGCTTACTTCTACCTCCTTATACTATAGTTAAGAGGGAACACAAACTGCCAATAAATAAATAAATATGGCCTCTTATAGTCACTTTAACTTGGTTAATTTTGATTTTGATCCTTATAATATCGAACTAAACACATTTAATCTTGAATTGATTAATTCTTTTAAAGAGGATTAAAGTATTTTTAGACGAATATTACCGTAAAACATGAAATACCAATACAATTTCATATTATATGAAAATTAAGTGATAGAACAATTAACCATCACTTTCAATTAATTAAAAATAAATCAAATTTAATCCATGACTTAAATTTTGCAAGAAAAAAATAAAAAGAAAGGAGTAAAGTAGCATTTACAAGTCTTGAGGGTATCTAAACAAAAAAAAAGCAATAAATTTCACTTGTACAATTTTACCAACTCAGAACTGAAAATTGTGAATTTCCTCTTTCTTATCCACTTTATCTCCCTCAAGAATGGCGTCTTCTTCTTCTTCTCCATCAGTACTTCCATCTCTTACCTCCACTCTCTCTTCTTCTAAACCTTCAATACCCTTCAACTTCAAAGGTTTCACCAAAAGGGTCAACAATTCTGGGCAAATCTTGAAAGCCCAAACTCTAGAATTTTCGGGCTCGTTTTTCGAGGGTGGATTTGGAGGAGGAAATGCTGATGAACCACCGACTACACCATGGTCGGGTATTTCTGCAGTTGAAGATAAAGAGGAACCGCAGTGTCCACCTGGGTTACGCCCTTATGAAACAATGGTGGTATTGAGACCTGATATGTCTGAAGATGAAAGACTTGCTCTTACCCAGAAATACGAAGAGGTAACAATGATTGTTTTTGTTTTTGGAAACTGATATAACTTGCAAGGTGCTAAGCTCAATTTGGGTGGATTCTAAGTTTTCAATTGCTGATTTGACTGTTTGAGCATTAGAGTTGAAGTTGAGAGTTCTAAAGATTGAATTTTTGAAACTAATATACTGTTTCTTTCCATTTTGTTTGGCGCATTTTGCTTATTTAGGGTCAATTTGATTGACTTTTGGAGATAAATTGAACTAGACTAATTCCTTTTGTATGAGAAAGTATTATAATTCTCTTAGTATCCCGAGTGTTCTCCGGAAACAGCCTCTTTACCTCCAATATATAGGTGTATGGTCTGCGTATACTCTACCCACAGACCCCTCTTGTGATGTTTCACTGTTTTTTTGTTGTTGTTATTGTAATTTTCTTAGTATCTATGCTGAAGGCAAAGAATAAATTTTTAATATGTTTGTCATAGTTCATGAATGAGAAGTGAAGGTTGCCACACATTAGGACTGAAGGAGTAAGTATTTTTATCAGAAGTTGAGCTGCATATAGTATCATTTGATACTCTTCAGCTGATTTCATTGTGAACTGGGAAATGAAGATAATTATACTCATTTGAAACAGGGAGATCATTTAGGAAACAGAACAAGTGATTGATATTTGGTTTGACATGATGAGAATTTCTTCCATTCCCCTCTCTTGGCTAAAAAAACTGTTTTTTTTCTTTCTTTGTCTGCTAAGAGGCGGAAACCTGAAAGCAAAAGCAATATCGACCTTGCAATTTATTTAAGCACAAGATTGTCCAAGAATATTCTTCCTTTTTGTTTTTTTGTCTACTCACTAGAAGGCCATTCTTTGGAAAAATCAGATATTTGAACCTAACAACAGTCAACAGTGTTTGGGTGCATAATTCAACATTTTGTTATAATTTAAGCTGACATGGACATGATCTAAGTAAGAAGAAAGTTAGTCTCAGCTTCTGCTACAATTTTCATTCTTCTTGTTCCCATGTAAGAGCTTTCATTTTTAATCTTGTTCTTTTTCTCTATCTGCTTTTCGAGTCCAAAAGCCTTGGTCTGATGACTATTATCACCTTATCATTCTTCTTTGTGAACATGGATGATCATTGTATTTTTGTTTGCCCATCTCATTTTTGATGTTATAGTCGACGTCTATAAGAAAAATAGGCTTGCAAAGCTGCGGAGGACAATAATAGAAGTACTTAAAGTTGATGAAACTCTATTTTCTACATGACCCGTTTACTACTGTATTTCCGTTTCTTACTGATTGTTGTTTTGTTTCACTTGAGCCGAGGGTCTATTTGGAATAGCTCTATACCTTTACTAGGTAGGGGCAAGGCTGCGTACCCACCAACATCCCCATATCCCGCATGTGGGATTGCACTGAGTATGAAAGGACTTAAAGTTGATTAAACTATCTGTCATCTTTCACCTACAAATGATTGGGGAAACTTTCACTTAGTTAAATCCCTGATAAGCTTGAAGAGAGAAAAAAGTTAAGCATCAGCACACGTGTCTTTGTTCTATGTTTGTTCCAACATTTACTGCGTTTCAGCTTTTGCCTAACAGGTCAATCAAATAGACACACTTGTAAGTGCCAATGTTTCCCATGTTTTGTGTTTCTCTTTGTCAGATACTCCGTCTAACCAACCAAAGAAACTCTCTTCAACATGGTATCGGATCAGGCTCTCATTGCCACACATTATCAAAAAAGGATTTACACAAGTCCACACGTGAAGGGAAATATTAAAATTATACTTGACCATCTCATCTAAAAGTACATAATAGACTTATAGTAACTCTGTTATGGATTGAACAGTTCTAACTAATATTGTCTCCGATCAATTTCAGTTGTACATGCTATTTGACGATGCAAGTTATAATCTTTTGTTTTTCTTTCTCTTGGGCAGTTGCTGGTTGCTGGTGGTGGTATGTATGTGGAAGTCTTCAACCGAGGGGTTATTCCACTTGCATACAGCATTAGGAGGAAAAACAAAGCTGGAGAGACAAATACGTACTTGGACGGTATCTACCTCCTGTTCACTTATTTTACTAAACCTGAATCCATTGTAGCTCTTGAGGCAACATTGGTAGCTGATGATGATGTTATCCGGTCGTCCACTTTCAAGATTAGGAAAAGAAAATACTAGTTTGGTTGGTTAGTTTAATTTGTGTATCTGTTCAGTTGTAAAAGACGATAACAGAGAGCAGGCAAGTTTTCCTCATCGCGCCTTTCAGATGTTTAAGTCATGACAGTCCTTTTCACAGCAAAACAGTATCAATTTGTAACATTCTTTTATATTACTGAAAGTTGCCATTACATTCTGCTCAAGTATCCTCCAATTTGGCTCTTAAATATAATATATAATAGTAGCATTATTGAGCACTTGATTACCTTCATTTTTACTTTTCTGATCTCTTTGGTTTTCAAGTCAGATTTACCATTTCTTTTTATCATAGAATTCTTAACATGAGAAGGTGTACTGATGTAACTCAACAGTGTGGCCTAATGGACAATGAAATGGGTTGAGAAACACCAGAGGTCGTTTCTTCCTATTTGTCCAAGCCTTGATGGAGAGTTATTTGGTACTTTGTGCTTGAGCTGAGAGTCTTTTGGAAACCACCTCTCTATCACCACGAGGTAACGGTAAGGTGTACATTTTCTTGCTTTTTGTTACTTCCATTTTTATGGGTTATGATCTAGACATTTGGTTCAAAATTTTGTATTGATTGCATTAAGACAACAGTGTAGTTCCACCTTAACATATATGTCATAAAATGGTCATTTTTATGTTAATTGCTAAGAATTTTTTTAAAGTTAGATTACGTTATATACTAGATAAGTTTAATAAAGAAATAAAGATTTTTTTTTTTTTAGCTTTATGGAAAATCTTGAGAATCTGATTTAATGGTGTAGTTTGAGGATGACCACATTTCCCACTTTGATAGAAAGATTAAGGAAATTATGAGAATCTCTTTCCACCCCACAAACAATAAACATGAATTTATTCCAAGAAAATGCTCACATTAAGTGAAGTTGCATCTTTGTAAAGTTGTTGGACAAGGATAAGTTGTGAATTTAAAACTAGTAAATGGAGACATAAAGAAAGAGCAAGTTGGTTACGTTCCAAGATGTTCAGTTCAACTATCTATAAAATGGAAAGAAAATCATAAAAAAAAATTAGATATTCAATTATTTTTCGTAATTATCTAAATAATAGTGGATAGAGTATCAATTCCCCTATACTGATGAGTAAAATTATCTAATCATACGTGGAGTCTCCCACTTGTCTGGATTACCAAGCTAACCTACGACAAAAGATCAAACCCCACCTAGTTGGCTCAAGCGATGATTTTCGTTTTTAAGATTTAGAAATATTCAGAGAGAGATAATAAATTTCTTCGTGGAAATTGTATATTCGCTATTAAATACAAAATAGCAAGTATTCACTGAAATAATCAAAGTTTACGCGTATTGATTCAGAATATCTCACACACAAAAAGAGCTAGTAGGTTTGATATAGTGGAGTATAGAGAAGATATTTTCTTAACAATAATTTGCTAGTTTAAATTAGTTAATTAATGTAAGTGATCAACCCGTCATTAACGGCTAATGCTCATTACCAGGAAACAAGATCTTCCACTAATGCATATAAGTCTCTTAACAATTGGTAAACTTGTCTTCATATGTGTAAAGTTGAATTACTTTATCTTTACATGATTAGATTGAATCCTATTTTTTACCATCCTTTGGCTTGACTTAAAGGTCTACCTCCTAGAATACTAGTGTTCTTTTTCCTTTTCGAAATATGATAATGTTCATCTCAGTTTACACAGATTTTAATTATTTTATCTAATATAAGTTATCTTTTCTTTCCATCAACATAAAGATAGTTTAACTATGATAAATACTCTAAAATCGACATAAATATAGTAAAAATGATTACTTTGAAATTAAAACGTAGTTATTTATTATTATTGTTAATTATTTTTTGAGAATATCCCTTGCTTTGTTGAATGGAGAGTGCAAAATATGATATGACACTTCAAGAGTTATGGATGGACCCATTTTTATGGTAATCAACAACAAGTGATAGGAGCATATGAATAAATGCATGTTGTATGGGCCACTATAGTATATAGTAGTACCAAAAAAAATATATTGCTAGGTATTTTATAGATAAGAAAAAGTTCATTTATATGAAGAAAAAAAAACACACTTTTAAGTGTAGTTTGTGGAAGAACCACTTAATTTGTTGATGCCAACAGAATAAATTCCAAATGTGTAGATTAGAATTTAGATAAAATAAATAATTTATTTTCATACGACACTTTTAGAGGAAAAAAAAACAAGTTTTTTGAGAAGCAAGTAGCTTTTATAAAGGAATTTAATCAAGCACAAAATATTATTCTAATTGATTAGTTAAATAGAAATTACTACTGTTCAAAAGTATTTTTTCAATACTTCTGTAAGTTTGGCCAAATATTAAGTACTCAATTAGATATAGTTTCCTTTAAAAAGAAAAATTGTTGAGTATAAGTCATATACATGCCTTTCAATAAAATACTTGCTTTCTATTATCAACATATATTTTTATTTTCATCAAAACTATAATAATTATCTCAATAGTTTTAAATTTAGTTAAAAAATATTTTAAATTTTTTAAAAGCTTGATCGAACGAGTGTTTTTTTCTTTATCTTCCATTTCCAATGAGATTTTGAAAGGTGTCATGAGGTTATTCAGGCTTATCTGATCAGTGCTTCACCACCTAAATGACTATCTAATGAAGTTGATTGATTATCAAACTTCCTAAAAAATATCATAAATAAATAAAACTTAGTTTTGTGTGGGAGTCTTGTCAAATGTGAAAAGAATATAGTAAGAAAGAAAGATATTTGTATGTACTTCAGTGAAAAGTGTAAACATGATAATTTATTTATATCTGTATTTTAATTTCACCTTTCGTTATTTTATTTTAACAAAAGTCTAATTTAAAGTATCACATAGTTGAAGTAGAGGGTAAGTATTGAATTTTTAATTAAAATATTTTAACACATAAAATTTATTTTATCTTATTAAAAATAAAATCAAAGATTATGAAACGATTGGTTAAAAATAAAAAAATGTAAATTGTAACACTAGGTAAAAATTAAGATAATTTGAACAATGTGCAATCCTATGATTTTCAAATGATATATTGATTTTTAATGATAAGGTAAGTGACAAAGTTTATGATTATCATTATTAATCTGTCCCAACGGGAGAAACTATGATTCAATCTTATGCTAAAAAATAATAAAAAGATAAACATGAAAGAGTGGAATGAGGGGCCTTTTCTTTTAATCTTTTTATATGTTAAAAAATATCTTAGTGGCAAGTTATGAACAAGTCACATCAATTAAAAAGTGTAAATAAAGTAATCATACAATTTTCATCACTTAATTTGATTCCAAAAAAGCACTTCACATTTTTCAAATCTCAATTAAAATCCAAAAATTAAAAACATCCTCTTTTTTTTTTTTCATTTTCTTGATCTTGATTTGTATATAAAAGCTATATAAGCTAAGGTTTCTGTATACATATTAAGCTTATAGCTTATAATCTAATTTTTTTTCATTGAACTTAATTTTAAGTGTTTATTTTTTTTTTCAATGGGGTTACCTGAATCTCCTAGTCCACCTCATTTGTATCCTCAAGCACTTCAACTTAAACTTTATCAAGCTTTCATTTTTTCAATTCCAATTCTTTTTTCTATAATCTTGTTTCTTTTGTTTTACTTGTTTTATCTCAAAAGAAGAGCTTCTATTGGTTCTAATTCCCCTCTTGTAATCCTTCCAAGAAGTTCAAATCAAGTTATTATTCATGTGAGTTTCTCTTCTTGATTTTTTTTTCTATTCAGACTCTTCAAAAATATCAACTAGCGTTTGTTCGATCCTTTGAAAATAGTAGTGTTGATTCTTGAAGGATGTAACATGAGTAAAACGCATTTTTAGAGAGTCTGAACAATGTAACTTTGAATTTTCATGATTTTTTTTCAAGAAATGATGAAAAGTTTGCTAATAGTTTTCTTGTTTGGTAGGGAGATGTAGATGTAAAGGGGATGGTCAAGAACTATAAGCTTCCTGTTATACTATTTGATGAAGATTCAATGATGAGGGATTCTCAGTAAGTTAAAAACTTTAAATTTTTGTTTGTGTTACTTTGTCAAATTCATGTTTTTTCCGTCCGTCCATCCTTTTAAGTGGTTCGTCAAGTCCTCTAGATTAGAATAGTCAAAATTAAAGGGAGGATTCTTTCTTCTTTTTTTTCCGAGAGTGATTTTGTATTCTTTCGATTCCTGATGAATTGAGTTTGACATCTCATAGTAATCGCGAAAAAGCATGTCCTATGTGTCAAGGGCAAGCACCAAGATTTTTACTTTTTGGTAGGGTGGAGGGCTTTTGTGCTCTACCTTTTTACCTTGATTAAAGTTGCATATCATTTTCGATTTGTTCTAAAAAAAATCAAGTGCCTATAAGTTAGTTCCAAGAAAAAGGATTGTTCTAAAAAAAAATCAAGTGCCTATAAGTTAGTTCCAAGAAAAAGGATGTGGGGTCTAACTATAATTTCATTTCAATCTCGATATTATTGGGATTGGTTTCGAAAAAGCTATTTCCCCTGAAATCTATGCGGAAAAAAAGTTAGTTATGCTAAAGGTCTACTTCAAGATTCTGCTTGTCTTGTCATTCTATACTAAAATGAAACAGAAAGGATTCATATATATAGTCGATCCTAACTAGTTTGAAACTGAGATGTTGTATTTTTATTTACTAATATTAGGACGAAAAATTTCACAGGTGTTGTGTTTGTTTGGGAGAATTTGAGATCAAAGAGGAGTTACACCAACTACCTTCATGTAAGCACATTTTTCATGTTGAATGCATACGCCATTGGCTTCGTTCAAATTTCTCTTGTCCACTCTGTCGATGCCATGTCCTTGTTACCAACAAAAATCCGCAACCTCTACAACCACCACCTTCTAATCACAATCCCCCGATTGTCATCGAGGAGGAGAGGGAACAACGCGATATAACGATTAGTAGAGAGGAGCATGAGCAACATGTGGTGGTGATAGTTGAAGAATTGTCTAGTGCTAGTAGTTCATCATCTAGCATTGTTGACAATATTGAGAGAGATTTTTCAAATGTAGAAACTCATGTTATCAACATTGATAAGGCTCCTGACATATGAATGTCAATCGCAGAAAAAATTAGAATGATACAAAAAAGATTTGTATGGTCTCTGCACGAAGATGACTCAGACAAATCGAGAAATGGTCCAAGTTTTCCTTTTAAAGACAAAAGGGGAATTTAAAGGACTGCCTAATTTTGTTGCATTTCTTGGAATTTGTAAGGCAGACAAAAGTGTTGCATATTGAAATATATATATATAGTTTATAGACATAACTTTAAAATGACATCATATATGATAATTTTTTTGTAATTTTGATAAGACAATAACATTCGAAATGAAATTGAAATTTTGTTTTAAAAAAAGGAAAAAGGAGTTTATGGACAGAAGATTAAAATTTGAAAAAATTTACTAACTAATCTCCAAAATACAAGACTTGATTCACATACACAAATATAAAAAATTACAGCATTGTACATTCTATAAGACCTCCATAATCCTTTTATTCTTGAACATTTCAACTAAATCTAATATTGCTTCTTAACTTAAACTAAGAAATAAGACTACAAGAACAATAACAAAAGGTCCCAAAGTACAAAAATAAAACTTTTCTATTACATGTTTCCTAAAAGAAAAGCAAATGCTATATAGAGAGTACAAGCAAGACATGTTGAGAAAATAGTGACCCTTGTAGGCATTCTTCCTTTATCACTTCTCAAAACCATAGCTTCATAAATTGGCAAACAATTTATAACAACAAAACCAGAAATAAACATTTGGATAAATATTCCATCCAAATTTTGATCACCCTTGAAAATTTGTGCTAATGATTTGAGGAATGCTATTAAATTGATGATTGATGTTGTTGCTAGTATCACAAACATAGGCGAAACAACTCCAAACTCGAAAATTCCTTGATGATACCTTTTACCTTGGTCATTATCGACTATTTTGTTTGTTACATTGAAACCTTGTGTCGATATGCCTAAGTATTTAGTTAAATACTCAATTGTTCCAAATAAGTGAGATGTTAACCCCCTTATCATCCACATTCTTTGGTCACTCCACCACCTTTTAAATGTCCCTTCATTAGACATAAAAACCAAGCAATCTTGTCCATACGATCCAAGGAACATAAAAACATACAAGAAAAACCAAGGATCTGAAACCTGAAATCGATATAAAAAGAACAGTAAACCTTCAAAATAAATAACTTAGACTTCTTATTCATCTGCTCGACAATATCCACAAATTTACCATAAGAGTAGTCGTTCTACCAATTAATTAGTCATGTGCTATGCTCTATATATGTAGTGTTGCTTTGTATATGACAATATTATAATATATTTTCTACATGAAAGGGAATCGAAACACATAACTTAATTAATTAAACGTTAAATATGCTGAGTCATATATCAAAAGGGCATACCTTTGGAAAGATTGTAACCCCATTGAGAAGAGTAAGTTGAGGTATGAAGGCATATAGAGTAAGTGGTATTGACCAAAAGGGGGAGAATGCATAGTGAGAATAACAGTGGGCCATAACAAGGCCCATGGACTGAACCCCAAAAGTTAATGGGCTATATTTTGAGAGAGCAACTTCAAGAAGGCCCACATCCCATCTCTTCATTTGGCTGACCACATCATACAGAGAAATTGGTTTATCTCCTAAGAATGCAGGCCTTTTAGGATTGCAAAATACTGATTTCCATCCTTCACATTGAAGTCTATAACCTGTGTAGTAATCCTCAACAAGTGATCCATACCTAACCCCCATCTGCATAATTTTGAAATTGTTAGTTTGTATATAACATACATGATTATATACAGATTATACATTAAAGATACATGTATTATACATCTGATTGATATATTACTATTATTTTTACTGGCAACGATAAGCAGAAAGTCCGAAATGATTGTCTTGTTGGTTCAATTTTACACCACATTTACTATGTTGTCTTCAGTTCTAGCAACTTTTTCGTGGCAACAAGATCTAAAATATGTGACAAGTACGATCTCATTGCCACGAAAAAGAAGTTGCTAGTGCAATTATACTCATATTGCCTTAAGTGCAAACGATTTTTTTGTGGGAATTAGTTTGAATATACCATGTATACTAGATATATCGCGTGGCAAATTCGAACCAATTGCCACCAAAAAGAAGTTGCTAGTGCAATTATACTCTACATTTACCAACTTAAAATGTAGACTAACCTCACCTTGGAACCCCAATTACTTCCACTCTCATAGTTGCTACTTGCTACATAATGGGCTCGCCGCAAGATTTCATGGGCCTTAATGGGCTTATTCACAACATGATCCGGAAACAGTTCTGGAATTTCGGGCTGCTCAAACGAAGACGGAGGCCCGAAAAAAGCCCGACGATGAAAAAAACAACCAGTTCCAACATAATTAGGCCCATTAAGCCCATCCATGCCCATTGGATTAGTTATAGATAGGGGTTTTATCTCATTTGCATAAATATCTGCTTCATTAAGCCCATGAAAAGTTTGAGGAAACTGAACGTAGGCTAAATCGGGCCGTAATGTTGGGTCCAAGAAGTAACATAAAGCCCGTTGAGGTGTTGATGGATCATTAGAGTACATATCACAGTCAAGTGTCAATATTATTGGTGCATTTGTCATAATTCCCGATACTCGAAGCTATATCACAAGAAGAAATTAATAATCAATTCGATAAGATTTTAGAGAAAAGAGACAAATATATTCCTCGACTTTGCTATTTAGAACGTGTGTATAAGTAAAATTGATTAGATTTTTTACTTACCAATGCATTGAGGGCACCTGCTTTAAAATGATGAGGGGAACTTTTGTTTTTTTCTCTTGAAAAATAAATAAGATTTGGCATCCCATGACTTGTTATGTCTTTGTCTTTGCCACTTTCTAACAAAACCTACACCAACCAATTTGATAAAAGGATAAAGTCAAGTGGACGATATTACCAAATTAATCACCAAACATCCGCATGGGCAAATCTCAATATATATGATATCCTATATTAAGTCTCACATCGATAAAATATTAAAAGAATATTATATATAAGGAAACGAGCGTAAAATTATAGTGACAAGTTATATAGAATTAAGTTTCAAAATAATAATATCATTAATAAATTGAATTACTACAGTACAATATATATTTACCTGAATAATAGAAGCATGATTATGTCGAGAAAATCCAGTAGTCCAATATTTGGTAAAAGCTTGAAGCTCTTCCTCAGTGTTAATACAATCTTCATCCACTTTTCCCCTCTCTATCACTTCTTCTATCCTTGTTTTCATGTTTTCATACATCAACTACAAATACAATATACATCACATAAAATTCTCGATTGAAAATAAGATAAATAGTTGAAAAAGTTTTTTTTGATAATAGTTTGAGTCGCGTTGATAGATTGAAAATAAGATAAATAATTTAACGCTGAAAGACAGATAAAAATATTATTTTCTACTGTTAAAATACTATGACGTGATTTGCATAAAAAATAAATTGTTTTTCTTATCTAATAACATAAGATAAAGATTCTAGTATAATAGTAAAAAAGTTTTATGATATTTTAAAATAATATAAGATGTCCTTGTAAGAGTTGTTACAACATTATTGGTTAAATTTATTAGTCAAATACAATATATAACAAATACATATTGATATATGAGCATATACTATATACTACTATTATTGGCTAAAGAAAATATCTGTTTTTTTTTCCTTCAGCTACAGCGTCACAAAGATTGAATTCAAAAACAAAATGCCAAATCAATAAATATATTAAATATGTTCAAATAATTGATAAAATCAACTCAGGCCAGATACTAGTCAATCAAATTGCAAGTTGCTTATCTTCTTGTATAAATATATTTTAAAATATTAATTAAAATATAACATAATTTGAATTTTAAAGAATGAAAATACATAAAAATATGAGATATGGTGTAAGATAAAGGACAAATATTCTATTTGTTATTTTCCTTAGCGAGAATCATGATTTTCCATCACAAATAATATTTAATTAAATAAAAAAAAATATCTCTATAAAAATTTCATATACTTTACGATCTCATATATATATATATATATATATATAATCTAAACTTTGATAAACATTTTAACTAATATTTAGTTTAATCAAATCCTATTCAACTTTAAACCATAGATAATCAACTTTCGAAAAGCAAAAGTTACCACATACTATATTAATAAATTGGGACCTGACATCCTATAGAGAAGACCATATAATATAACTAAAAATAATATTTATAATAGACCATAAAATAGATCGTACCAAACCTATATGCCCCTTTATCAATAATTGTAATATACGACAAATTTACCAAAATATCTCATAAATAAACTCAGCCAGATCTCAAACGCAAGCTATAATATAAATTAAATGTACATCGCACATGCATGCTTGCAGAAATAACAGCATTAAAAATTTTCAATTTTCTATATTGCTCGAATTTTTAAAAGTATTATCATATTCAAATAAAAATAATATATTTTTAAAGGAATATCCACCATATACGTTAAGATACTTTTTAAAAATTCGAACATTATAATTATGATTTAGTAATATTAAAAATTAATCAAATTTTTTATTATTGATTAAGAAAATCACTAGACGTTAGACGTTCTATTTAGTAATATAAATTCTAGAGGGAAAAAAAACATACCTTGATTTTCTTTGTCTCAAAATTTTGTAAGTAATTAGAATTGAAATATGCATCTGGAGACCTTTGAATTATTTTATTTTCCCTACAAAAAGGCAGCCAATATACAGCAAATTTTGCAGCTTCCATAAAAGCAAATAACGTAAGCTCCGATCCTCCATCGTCCGATACATAAATCGATATTTTTTCGATTGGATTATAATCGTAGGCCATAACTGATAATACCGTGTTAACGACGTTTAACGGTGGCTCCTTATAAGGATCTGCAGTACAAATAAATATATCAAGTGCTGGAAAATTATTAATTTCGTTACTAAAGTTTTTGGTTATTTTTTCGGGATATTGTTGACGTGTTAGTGGACGCATACGAAAAGGTTGACTGGTTGTCCACATGAAGGCTAAGATTAAATCTGAAATTAAAATTGAAAATGATATGGAGAAAGTTATAAAGGAATTTGTGGAATTTAGGAGTTTTATTATATGGTTATAGAAAAGAACTAGGATGGCAAAAAGGTAAATAAGTGCAAATGCACGGTTGAGGATGTGGTGTCGTGGATTCATCACGACGGAGTGAAGACCCCCGGTGTTATTGGTGGTGGTGGTGGTGTCGGCGGAGGAGGAGGTGGTGGTTTCCATTTTTGCTTGAAGTGTTTTATTAGAGTAGATGATAGAGTGATAGATTATTGTGGTGAGAGGAGTCTATTTATGGGAGGGATTTCAAAAACTTCTCTCTGTTATTTTTACGTGTTTATTATATTAAAAAAAAATTATTTTTATTTATTATTTTCATCGTATGAAGATTGAGAAAAATATATGTTCATTCCATATATAAAATCTCAGTACTCCTTTTATTCTTGAATATTTCAAATAAATCTAATATTGCTTCTTAACTAAACTAAGTAATAAGATTACAAGAACAATAACAAAAGGTCCCAAAAGTACAAAAATAAAACTTTGCTATTACATGTTTCCTAAAAGAAAAGCAAATGCTATATAGAGGGTACAAGCAAGACATGTTGAGAAAATAGTGACCCTTGTTGGCATTCTTCCTTTATCACTTCTCAAAACCATAGCTTCATAAATTGGCAAACAATTTATAACAACAAAACCAGCAATAAACATTTGGATGAACATACCATCCAAATTTTGATCACTCTTGAAAATTTGTGCTAATGATTTGAGGAATGCTACTAAATTGATAATTGATGTTGTTGCTAGTATCACAAACATAGGCGAAACAACCCCAAACTCGAAAATTCCTTGATGATACCTTTTACCTTGGTCATTATCGACTATTTTATTTGTTACATTGAAACCTTGTATCGATATGCCTAAGTATTTAGTTAAATACTCAATTGTTCCAAATAAGTGAGATGTTAACCCCCTTATCATCCACATTCTTTGGTCACTCCACCACCTTTTAAATGTCCCTTCATTAGACATAAAAATCAAGCAATCTTGTCCATACGATCCAAGGAACATAAAAACATACAAGAAAAACCAAGGGTCTGAAACCTGAAATCGATATAAAAAGAACATTAAACATTCAAAAAAAAAATTACAATTTTTATTCATTTGCATGTCAATATCCACAAATTTACCTTAAGACTAGTTGTTCTACCAATTTATTAGTCATGTGCTACGCTCTATATATGTAGTGTTGCCTTGTATATGACGATATTATAATATATTTTCTACATGAAAGGGAACCAAAATGCGTAACTCAATTAATTGAACGTTAAATATGCTGAGTCATATATCAAAAGGACATACCTTTAGAAAGATGGTAACCCCATTGAGAAGAGTAAGTTGAGGTATGAAGGCATATAGAGTAAGTGGTATTGACCAAATGGGGGAGAATGCATAGTGAGAATAACAATGGGCCATAACAAGGCCCATGGACTGAACCCCAAAAGTTAATGGGCTATATTTTGAGAGAGCAACTTCAAGAAGGCCCACATCCCATCTCTTCATTTGGCTGACCACATCATACAGAGAAATTGGTTTATCTCCTAAAAATGCAGGCCTTTTAGGATTGCAAAATACTGATTTCCATCCTTCACATTGAAGTCTATAACCTGTGTAGTAATCCTCAACAAGTGATCCATACCTAAACCCCATCTGCATAATTTTGAAATTGTTAGTTTGTATATAACATACATGATGATATACAGATTATACATTAAAAATACATGTATTATACATCTGATTGATATATTATTGCTATTTTTATTGGCAACGATAATCAGAAAGTCTGAAATGATTGTCTCGTTGGTTCAATTTTACACCACATTTACTATGTTGTCTTCAGTTCTACCAACTTTTTTTGTGGCAACAAGATCTAAAATATGTGACAAGTGCGATCTCATTGCCACGAAAAAGTTGCTAGTGGAATTATACTCATATTGCCTTAAGTGCAAACGATTTTTTCATGGGAATTAGTTCGAATATACCATGTATACTAGATATATCGCGTGGCAAATTCGAACCAATTGCCACCAAAAAGAAGTTGCTAGTGCAATTATACTCTACATTTACCAACTTAAAATGTAAACTAAAGCTCACCTTGGAACCCCAATTACTTCCACTCTCATAGTTGCTACTTGCTACATAATGGGCTCGCCGCAAGATTTCATGGGCCTTAATGGGCTTATTCACAACATGATCCGGAAACAGTTCTGGAATTTCGGGCTGCTCAAACGAAGACGGAGGCCCGAAAAAAGCCCGACGACGAAAAAAACATCCAGTTCCAACATAATTAGGCCCATTAAGCCCATCCATGCCCATTGGATTAGTAATAAATAGGGGTTTTATCTCATTTGCATAAATATCTGCTGCATTAAGCCCATGAAAAGTTTGAGGAAACTGAACGTAGGCTAAATCGGGCCGTAATGTTGGGTCCAAGAAGTAACATAAAGCCCGTTGAGGTGTTGATGGATCATTAGAGTACATATCACAGTCAAGTGTCAATATTATTGGTGCATTTGTCATAATTCCCGATATTCGAAGCTATGTCACAAGAAGAAATTAATAATCAATTCGATAAGATTTTAGGGAAAAGTGACAAATATATTCCTCGACTTTGCTATTTAGAACGTGTGTATAAGTAAAATTGATTAGATTTTTTACTTACCAATGCATTGAGGGCACCTGCTTTAAAATGATGAGGGAAACTTTTGTTTTTTTCTCTTGAAAAATAAATAAGATTTGGCATCCCGTGACTTGTTATGTCTTTATCTTTGCCACTTTCTAACAAAACCTACACCAACCAATTTGATAAAAGGATAAATTAAAAAGATGATAGTACCAAATTAATAACCACACATATGATCTTAATATAACATGTTAACAATTAAAGGCAAATTAGACTATTTTGTCAACACGTGTTAAACATTTTTAATTAATAACTATTTTTTTTTTTTTGCTTTTTATTGTGACACATTTTAAAATTGTACTAGTATAGAATTCAAATAGACAATATCATTAGTAGATTGAATTGTTGTATATAATATTCAAACCAGTACTCCTTTAGATGAATCCTACATTATTTTGATAATGGTGCATGGGGTAATTCTTACCAGAAAATATATGTGATATTCTAGACAAGTCTTATATTGACAGATTCTAAAATTACATAGAATTAAGTTCTATAGGATAATATTATGAGTCAATTGAACAATTACTATATATATATTTACCTGAATGATAGAAGGATGATTATGACGAGTAAATCCAAATGTCCAATATTTGGTAAAAGCTTGAAGCTCTTCCTCATTGTTAATATAATCTTCGTCCACTTTTCCCTTCTCAATCACTTCTTCTATCCTTCTCTTCATGTTTTCGTACATCAACTACACCATATAATATAAATTATAGTAAAGTAAGTTCAAATTTGATAGGAGATAATATAAATAATAGAAAAAGTTCTTCCTTGATAATAGCTTGAATCACGCTGAAAAATAAGCAATAAATTTCTATTTTAAATGCAAAGTTCCATCATGTACATATATAAGAAAAAAAAATGTTTTTCTTATATAACACAAGGTATGTTCTAGTATAATAGTAAAAAGGTTTTATGACTTCTTAAAAAATAATTAAGGTGTCCTTATAAGAGTTGTTACAATATTTTTGGCGAAATTCATTAGTCAAATACATTATAACAAAAAAAAATAAAATGAAAGACGACATATGAGTATATAATATGTACTTGTTTAGCCATTTTAAGTCTTTTAAGTAAATAATGACAGATCAAAAAAATATCTTTTTTTTAGCTATAACGTCAGAAGGATTGAAATTAAAAATAAAATGACAAATCAATATATACATGAAATGTATTCAGATAATTGATGAATCAACTCAAGCCAGATACTAGTCAATCAAATTGCAAGTTGCCTATATCTTGTAAAAATATATTTTAAATATTAATTAAAATATGATGTAATTTGAATTTCAAAAAATAAAAATATACAAAAATACAAGATATGACGTAAGATATTCAATTGTGATTTTCCTTCGCAAGAATCATGATTCCCTATCACAAATTATATATAATTAAAGAGAAAAAGGAAAGGTTTTATAAAGATTTTATCAACTTTTTACTATATTATATGTTACTAATTATAGTTCAGTTTTTGTAACACATTTATTTTTTTTAGACTTAAATTATATAAATTTTAATATATATTTTTATAAAATATATTCTTATCATATTAACGTGAAAAAAATTATAATTTATAATATTATAATATAAATTTTAATTATTAATTTAATTAAATTTAACTACATAAATCAAACAAATCAACTTCTAGAAAGCGAAAGCTAACCCATGTATATTTAGTTGGGACCCTCATCCTATAGAAAACCATATAATATGACTCAAAATATTAGTTATGGTCCCATAATCGATCGTACCAAACCTATATGTCTCTTTATCAATAATTGTTATAAACAACAAATATACCAAAATATCTGAAACGTGGGATGTAATAAAAAAACTTTACATCGCACATGCATGCTTGGTAGAAATAACAGTGCCAAAAATCTTGTTTTTTTTTATATTAAGTTTTGTCCTGATTTTCTTATGTTATTTTTTAAAAAAATTTGAAGTATCTTTTTTTTCTTCATAAATGCTTTAACTTTTTTAAAAGAAAAATATTCTTTCATATTTGATTTTTTAAGAAAAATTTAGAAATGTAAAAATTGAAGATTCTTATTTTCATTGCAGAACACAATAATATTATAATTAGCTGTTTAAAGAGTTTTATTTACGAGAAGATTTTCTTTAATTACATTTAAGTTTTTCAATACTAATTTTATAATATGTAGATACATTAATAATATGTTTTTAATATACTTTTACTAGTCGTGTAGTCTATCAACCATATACTTTATGATGTAAACTTCCGCATAACCACTACTCACTTTCATACACAATATCATATTGTTCGAATTCTTAGAAGTAACATATCAAAGTAGTAAAAATATATATTTGAAAATCAACTAATTTTCTATTTATTAATTAAAAATAATCACTAGATGTCAGATAATAATATATATTTGAAAATCAACTATTTCTATTTATTAATTAAAAATAATCACTAGATATAAGATATTCTGTTTAGTAATATAAATTCGAGAGGAAAAAAAAACATACCTTGATTTTCTCTGTCTCAGAATTTTGCGTGTAATTAGAATTGAAATATGCATCTGGAGACCTTTGAATTATTTTATTTTCCCTACAAAAAGGCAACCAATATACAGCAAATTTTGCAGCTTCCATAAAAGCAAATAACGTGAGTTCCGATCCTCCATCGTCCGATACGTAAACCGATATTTTTTCGATTGGATCATATTCGTATGCCATAACTGATAACGCCGTGTTAACGACGTCTAAAGGTGGCTCCTTATAAGGATCTGCCGTACAAATAAATATATCGAGTGGAGGAAAATTATTAATTTCGTTACTAAAATTTTTGGTTATTTTTTCGGGATATTGTTGACGTGTTAGTGGACGCATACGAAAAGGTTGACTGGTTGTCCACATGAAGGCTAAGATTAAATCTGAAATTAAGATGGAAAAAGATATGGAGAAAGTTATAAAGGAATTCGTGGAATTTAAGAGTTTTATTATATGGTTATAGAAAAGAACTAGGATGGCAAAAAGGTAAATAAGTGCAAATGCACGGTTGAGGATGTGGTGTCGTGGGTTCATCACGACGGAGTGAAGACCCCTGGTGTTATTGGTGGTGGTGGCGGCGGCGGAGGTGGTGGTTTCCATTTTGCTTGAAGTGTGTTATTAGAGTAGATGATAGAGTGATAGATTATTGTGGTGAGAGGGGTCTATTATAGGAAGGATTTCAAAAAGTTCTCTTTGTTATTTTTATGTGTTCATTATATTAAAAAAAATATTTTTTATTTTTATTTATTATTTTCATCGTACGAAGATTGAGAAAAATATACTTTCATTCTATATATAAAATCTCAATACTCCTTTTATTCTTGAATATTTCAAATAAATCTAATATTGCTTCTTAACTAAACCAATAAGACTACAAGAACAATAACAAAAGGTCCCAAAGTACAAGAATAAAACTTTGCTATTACATGTTTCCTAAAAGAAAAGCAAATGCTATATAGAGAGTACAAGCAAGAAATGTTGAGAATATAGTGACCCTTGTAGGCATTCTTCCTTTATCACTTCTCAAAATCATAGCTTCATAAATTGGCAAACAATTTATAACAACAAAACCAGAAATAAACATTTGGATAAATATTCCATCCAAATTTTTATCACCCTTGAAAATTTGTGCTAATGATTTGAGAAATGCTACTAAATTGATGATTGATGTGGTTGCTAGTATCACAAACATAGGTGAAACAACCCCAAACTCGAAAGTTCCTTGATGGTACCTTTTACCTTGGTCATTATCGACTACTTTGCTTGTTACGTTGAATCCTTGTGTTGATATGCCCAAGTGTTTAGTTAAATACTCAATTGTTCCAAATAGGAAAGATGTTACTCCCCTTATCATCCACATTCTTTGGTCACTCCACCACCTTTTAAATGTCCCTTCATTAGACATAAAAACCAAACAATCTTGTCCATACGCTCCGAGGAATAAGAAAACATATAAGAAAATACAAGGATCTGAAACCTGAAATCAATATCAAAAGAACATTAAATCTTAAAAAAATTTACAATTTTTATATCATTTGCAGGTCAATATCCACAAATTTATCATAAGACTAATCGTTCCACCAATTAATTAGTCATGTTTTATGCTCTATAGTAGTGTTGCTTTGTATATGACGATATTATAATATATATTCTACATGAAAGTGAACCGAAACACATAACGTAATTAATTAAACGTTAAATATGCCGAGTCATATATAATACGGACCAAAATGAATTGGTGCATACCTTTGGAAAGATGGTAACCCCATTGAGAAGAGTAAGTTGGGGGATGAAGGCATATATAGTAAGTGGTATCGACCAAATGGGCCAAAATGCATAGTGAGTATAACAATGGGCCATAACAAGGCCCATTGACTGTACCCCAAAAGTCAATGGGCTATATTTTGATAAAGCAACTTCAAGAAGTCCAACCGACCATCTCTTGTTTTGGCTGACCACATCATAGAGAGAAATTGGTATATCTCCTAAAAATGCAGGCCTTTTAGGGTTGCAAAATACTGATTTCCAACCTTCACATTGAAGTCTATAGCCTGTGTAGTAATCCTCAACAAGTGATCCATACCTAAAGCCCATCTGCATAATTTTGAAATTGTTAGCCCGACAGATTCATTGTTTACTTTTTCTATCCGGATACATAGAGTATACACTGAGTATACTGATAATATACAAATTAAACACGGATTATACATATATTATACACCATAGTTCCTGACTTATGAACTTGTTGTCTTCGTTTCTACCAATTTTTTCGTGGCAACATGATCTACATATTTCACAAAGTTCGAACCAATTGCCACGAAGAAGTTACAAGTGCAATTATTCTTTTTCGTGGGAACTAGTTCGAATATACCATGTATAGTAGATATATCACATGGTAAGTTCGAACAAATTGCCACCAAAAAAAAAGTTGTTAGTGCAATTATACTCTACATTCACTTACTTAAAATGTAAAATAAACCTCACCTTGGCACCCCAATTACTTTCCCTCTCATAGTTGCAACTTGCTACATAATGGGCTCGCAGCAAGATTTCTTGGGCCTTAATGGGCTTATTCACAACATGATCCGGAAACAGTTCTGGAATTTCGGGCTGCTCAAACGAAGACGGAGGCCCGAAAAAGGCCCGACGACGAAAAAAACATCCAGTTCCAACATAATTAGGCCCATTAAGCCCATCCATGCCTATTGGATTACTAAAGAATAGGCCTTTTATCTCACTTGCATAAATATCTGCTTCATTAAGCCCATGAAAAGTTTGAGGAAACTGAACGTAGGCTAAATTGGGCCGTAATGTTGGGTCCAAGAAGTAACATAGAGCCCGTTGAGGTGTTGATGGATCATTAGAGTACATATCACAGTCAAGTGTCAATATTATTGGTGCATTTGTCATTATTCCCGATACTCGAAGCTATCACAAGAAGAAATTAATAATCAATTCGATAATATTTTAGGAAAAAGAGGCAAATATATTCATCGACTTTGCTATTTAGAATGTATGTATACATTAATTTTTTTAACGAGGGTATATCCCCTCCATATCTCTAAGTCGAGGGATATATACTACCCTTATTTTTAAGAATAAAAATTGATGAGATTTTACTTACCAATGCATTGAGGGCACCTGCTTTGAAATGATGCGGTGAACTCTTGTTTTTTTCTCTTGAAATATAAATAAGATTTGGCATCCCATGACTTGTTATGTCTTTGTCTTTGCCACTTTCTAACAAAACCTACACCAACCAATTTGATAAAAGGATAAAGTCAAGTAGACGATATTACCAAATTATATATGATATCCTATGTAAGTCTCGTATCGATAAAATAATGATAAAATATTATATATAAGGAAATGAGCGTAAAATTATAGTGACAAGTTATATAGAATTAAGTTCAAAATAATAATATATATTTACCTGAATAATAGAAGGATGATTATGTCGAGAAAATAAAGTAGTCCAATATTTGGTAAAAGCTTGAAGCTCTTCCTCATTATTGATATAATCTTCATCCACCTTTCCCCTCTCAATCACTTCTTCTATCCTTGCTTTCATGTTTTCATACATCAACTACATATATAATATGTATCACATAAAATTCTCGATTAAAAATAAGAAATAATCAAAAAAGTTTTTTTTTGACAATAGTTTGAGTCGCGCTGATCAATTAAAAATAAGATAAATAATCAAAAAAGTTTTTTGATAATAATTTGAGTCAACACGCTGAAAGATAAATAAAAATATTATTCTCTATCGTTAAAATTCTATGACGTGATTTACATAAGAAAATAAATTGTTTTTGTTATGTAATAACATAAGATAAGATTCTAGCATAATAGTAAAAAGGTTTTATGACATTTTAAAAGAATATAAGGTGTCCTTAAAGAGTTGTTACAACATTATTGGTTAAATTTATTAGTCAAATACATTATATAACAAATACATATTGATATATGAGCATATCCTATATACTACTAGTTTAGCTATTTTGCTGACTTCTAAGCGAATAATTACAAATTAGAGAAAATATCTGGTTTTTTTTCCTTCAGCTATAGCGTCACAAAGATTGAATTCAAAAACAAAATGACAAATCAATAAATATATAAAATATGTTTAGATAATTGATAAAATGAACTCAGGCCAGATACTAGTCAATCAAATTGCAAGTTGCTTATCTTCTTATATAAATATATTCTATTGATTAAAATACGATGTAACTTGAATCTTAAAGAACGAAAATACATAAAAATATGAAATATGGTGTAAGATAAAGGACAAATATTCTTTGTTATTTTTCTTAGCGAGAATCATGATTTTCCATCACAAATAATATTTAATTAAATAGAAAAAAAATATCTATATAAAAATTTCATATATATATAAAACTATTTCTTTCTCATACATGTTATATTTTTCAATTTTTAAGACTCATATTATCTAAACTTTGATAAACATTTTAACTAATATTAATTTAATCAAAACCTATTTAACTTTAAACCATAGATAATCAAATTTCGAAAAGCAAAAGTTACCACATACTATATTAATTAATTGGGACCTGACATCCTATAGAGAAGACCATATAATATAACTAAAAATAATATTTATAATAGACCATAAAATAGATCGTACCAAACCTATACGTTCCTTTATCAATAATTGTAATATACGACAAATTTACCAAAATATCTCATAAATAAACTTAGCCAGATCTCAAACGCAAGCTATAATATAAATTAAATGTACATCGCACATGCATGCTTGCAGAAATAACAGTACCAAAAATCTCCTTTTTACTATATTACTCGAATTTTTAAAAATATCATCATATCAAAATAGTAATGATATATTTTTGAAGGAATATCCAACATATACGTTAAGATACTTTTTAAAAATTCAAACATTATAATCATGATTTAGTAATATTAAAAATCAACCAACTTTTTATTATTAATTAAGAAAATTATTAAACGTTAGACGTTCTGTTTAGTAATATAAATTCTAGAGGGAAAAAAAAACATACCTTAATTTTCTTTGTCTCAAAATTTTGTAAGTAATTAGAATTGAAATATGCATCTGGAGACCTTTGAATTATTTTATTTTCCCTACAAAAAGGCAACCAATATACAGCAAATTTTGCAGCTTCCATAAAAGCAAATAACGTAAGCTCCGATCCTCCATCGTCCGATACGTAAATCGATATTTTTTCGATTGGATTATAATCGTATGCCATAACTGATAACGCCGTGTTAACGACGTTTAACGGTGGCTCCTTATAAGGATCTGCCGTACAAATAAATATATCGAGTGGCGGAAAATTATTAATTTCGTTACTAAAGTTTTTGGTTATTTTTTCAGGATATTGTTGACGTGTTAGTGGATGCATACGAAAAGATTGAATAGTTGTCCACATAAAGGCTAAGATTATATCTGAAATTAAGATGGAAAATGATATGGAGAAAGTTATAAAGGAATTTGTGGAATTTAGGAGTTTTATTATATGGTTATAGAAAAGAACTAGGATGGCAAAAAGGTAAATAAGTGCAAATGCACGGTTGAGGATGTGGTGTCGTGGATTGACCTCGATGGAGTGAAGAACGCCGTTGTTAATGGTGGTGGCAGCGGTGGAGGTGGTGGTGGTGGTGGTTTCCATTTTTACTTTGAAGTGTGTTATTAGAGTAGAATGGAGTGATAGATATATTGCGATGAGAGAAGTGTTATTTATAGGAAGGATTTCAAGTTATTTCGTCCGTTTATTTTATGTGTTTGATTATATTAAAAATATTTTTTTATTTTTATTTATTATTTTTATCATATCGAGATTGAGAAAAATATTTCATATTATACTTTGATCTTATCTTAGTTATTTATTCTTCAAATTATTTTTAAAATCTAAGACTAAACTATGAAAAAGAATTAATGGATGTCAGAAAATTTTGTTTGAACTTGAAGATGGGGTTAGAATTTTTTATTCTTTTGTAAGAGGAAGTTATTATATTCCTTGGTATACGTCTTTAAATAATTAATTTGTATTTTTATATTTCTCTTTTTAATTTTTATTTCATTTTCACCTCGTATTTTATGATAAAGATGTTTAACTACCCTAGCATGCTTTGGCCTTACTTGTCCTCTATTACACTTGAATTTCATAAACTAAAATGAAAATTTAATGCTCGTAATAATATAGATTTTCCTGAAGAAAGGGCCATTTTTAAATTAATTTTCATTTAAAAATTCATATTATATGCATGGTTATTGTACAATATTTCACCCCATAAATATAATTTAGCTACTTTCTCACTTTGATTTTTTTTTTTTGCGTTAATTGTGTACAAAAATTGAGAAAGAAAAAAAAACTCTTTAAGCAAGATTTAGCTCCCCTTCGTTATCCCTTCCTTTACTTCGTCAGGTGCACAACTAGATATAAGATATGTGTCTTATTTAAATTTTTAAGGTTATAATTAACAAATATTATAACTCTAGTTAAGTACATTAATTTTTGAAAACTACTCCCTAAATATACGTAAGAACAAAACATTATCCATAAATTTTGCTATTCATTGATATATATATATATATATATATATATATATATATATATATATATATATATATATATATATATATATATATATATATATATATATATATATATATATTTTATTTTTTTATTTAAAATATTAGAATTTTCTTTTATTCCGAGCAGGTAAAATTTATATTTTGTCAATTTTCATGTGCCATAGTTCACTATCTTTTTTGATAATCCAGAATTTCGACGTCATTTTTGCGAAAATTTACATTGGCGTCCTTTAAGAAATTATCTATGGAGCTAGTTGGTCAGCACGGTTAAAACTGTCAATTTCTAAGGTCAAACGAGTCCAGAGCAGGTAAATACTTCATTTTGTCAATTTTCGTGTGTTATAGTCCGTGAGATTTTTGGTGATCCGAAATTTCAACATAATTTTTGCCGAAAATTTACATGGGCGTCCTTTAAGACCTTATCTATGGAGTCAGTTGGTCACCACAACTAAAACAACTCATTTTTAAAGGTCGAACAAGTCTTATAGTAGGTAAACCCCCTATTTTGCTGATTTTTGTGTACTATAGTCTACTATCTTTTTTGGTAATCCGAAATTCCGACATCATTTTTTGTCAAAACTTTACATATACGTCCTTTAAAACCTTATTTAAGGAGTAAGTTGGTCACCACGGCCTAAACGGCCCATATTCAAGGTCAAATGAGCTTAAAGCAGGTAAAACCCCTCATTTTATGCTTTTTCGTGTGCTATACTTCATGGAATTTTTGGTGATCCGAAATTTTGATGTTATTTTTGTCGAAAATTTATATGGATATCGATTAATACCTTATCTATAGAATGAGTTGGTCACCACGACCAAAACAACCCATTTTCAATGTCAAACGGGCTCCAGAGCAGGTAAACTCCCATTTTGTCGGTTTTCATATGCTATAGCCTATAATTCACCTTCTTTTTTGGTGATCCAAAATCCGACGTCCTTTAGCATGTATCAAAATTCAAAAGAATAATTAGCTTTTTTTTAAAAAAAAATGCTATTACATTTTTACACTTAGTAAATCTCAAGATAAGATCTTACATTTTAAAAAGGAAAAATTACATGAGTTAATATATTTTAAAAAATAATTACTAATTTTAGCGATACTTTTGTTTATTATCATTTATAGCAATACTGTGATAAATCTGTAATATGTATTAAAAGGGAATTATTTATGCAATATATTTGAAATATAATTGTTTTTTGAAATTTATTGTGTTTGTTTAGTATAAATGGTCACATTGTATTATAAGTGTTTTAAAATATGTAATAAATGTATTATGCATCATTAGAATTTGCATTATATGTAAATAATAAATTCTTCTTTATAATATGTATTAAACTTATATTATAAATAAATTAAAAGTGATCAAGTGAAAAAAAATATTATTACTATAAATGATAAATATTTTTTATTATAGCACATTTTAGGTTGATTTGTTAAATAAAATAATAAGATTCTCTGTATTCTTGTTCTTGTATTCTTGACCATATATACCTCAACAAGAATATCATGTTTTGTCACCATGTATTAAGAAAATGGAATTTAAAATTTACAAGCATTAGTTGTCGTAGATATAGCTTTCAAGGCATTTTGGTTAATTCATTCTTTTACTAGTCTTTTAGACTTAAAAAAAAATCATAATTAAATTATCTTTTATCTCTTTTAAAAAGACGTATGAAAACAAATACGTCTAATATATAATCACTTTTTATTTTATCTTTAAAAATATCATTACTAACTCCTAATTAAAACTTAGTGATAGTATCCTAGAATTATTACTAAAACACATGTTTGTCTAAATTTTGATATGATTAATAACTCAAAAAGTCATTTAATTTTAATAATTGACTAGCAAGGTTACCTTTATTTTAATTAAAATTTTAAATATTATTAACGAAAATTTTAATTTCTCCCTTACTAGCGTTGACTAATAAATGATATGCCATAATAGCCATAAAATATAAGTGATAGTAATTGGTGATCGAGATTAACTTATGTGCATTGACTGTGTAGAATTTTTATACACGATAAGTTAACTTTAACCGTGATAGCTAGCCAATTAAAAGTTACTTTTAGTTTATTTCTTTTTTAATATTTTAAAACACTCATTTATTATTTTTTTTCTTTTTACGCTCCATAATCTTTGGCTTTGGAAAATTAAATTATTTAAGAGAAAAAGTTCTTTATAAGCAATTTATCTTAAGTTGTTATTAAGTTTGAGTATTTTCCCAGAGTAAAGTATATTAAATATAATGAATTATGATTAAAAAAAAAAACTATATCTTTATAAGTAAAATTATGTCCCTGTTCACATTTTTAAACTCTGAAATAGAAAATATAATGAATAAGTTATAAAACTTAGTGAATGACTTTTGTAGCTAAATAATAAAAGTTATCGCTAATTTGAAAATATTTTACTTACGACGGATTATTAAAAAGTTATGTTAGCTGTGAAGTTTGTGACTACTTCCAAAGAACGATCAGTTACAGAGATGGATTTAAGATAATTATATAAATTTACAACGATCTCAAGTTAATATCATAATAATAACTTTATTAATTATCTAATATAATCTTAATAAAAATTATCGAACTTAAGTAATTCATATATGACCCATATATCTCTCTTTGTTCAGTTAGGACCGCTTATAAGTTAAATTATACATAATGATCAATGACTTAAGGTTATTATGAAGTAGGTGATACCAAATTTATCTAGATCAATATTATTTTATGTTGATCTATATGTAAAATTCACGAAAAAATCACAATGTTAAAATTCAGAATTTTTTAATTCAATAAATATTAATCGAACACATCACGTCATGAATGTACCTGAATCGATGGATTACTACTAAAATCAAGAAGTTGATTGAGGAGATTTGTTTTTTTTTTAAAAAAAATTATGATTACTAAACTCCAAGAAGTCGATGTCAGCGTGTTGTATACTCCAACAACTACGAAGTTGTCTATAAGCTATCGTCATTTTATAGTTATACTTGACTAAGTCCTTTATAGTCCATTCAATAAGATTAGGAATGACACAAACATCATGCAAGCCAAGCATGGATACATAACACAAAGACTCAGACTTATAATAAAGAAGTTTTGAGCGTGACCAAACACTCATGCAAAGATAAATACCTTTACGTAACATTTGACAACTCATGAGGCCCATGACTATATGGACACTCTTCCTAGCTAGGATAGGGATATTGAAGACCAAACAATTCACAAAGCCCAATTTTCCTTTCACTAAAAGTTCTCAAAAAGGAACTTAGAATATTAAAATTGTGAAATTCGAAAGGGAAAATATTTGTGTTACAAGTGATAGTGACAAATTGAACTTTTGCTTGAAAATGAATACAACTTGAAATTGTTTTTTGATTTTTGTACGAGTGATTCGGAATAAAATTATGAAAAGAGTCTTTTTGAGTTCTTCTAATTCCAAAAAAATTATAATATACAGTTCCATAAAATAGTGAAAATTATCCATGGTCAAACGTGCACTAAGAATGCACAAATATGTGATTGTAAGTGCTTTATAAAGTTTAAAGGAAAATGACTCTACGCTAGCTCAAAAGATGAACCATCTATTTATTTTGCACTCAACATCTTAACCAAAGTCAGTTAATGAATCAAAAACTTATATAAATCTAAAGGTAAATATTGTTAAAAGAAATAGCAAGGTAAATAGAAATGTCATATCTAATAAATTATTAAACTTCTAAATAGAGTAACATACTAATAAAACAGGTTTTGAGTTCAAGTCACCCTTATAGTAAAGAAAACGGTATCTAATTTAAATGTTAGGATCACCCTTTAGCAAAGAATAAAACAAACACACACGCGAAGGAGCGTTTTGAAAGATTTTTTTGTTCAGTAAAGGGGAAAGTTACAAAGTGATGCATGATTGTGCCAAAAGAGTCTAAATTTAGACAAGAAATCCCTATTGTGCATCACAAAAGTCATACAGAAAGAGCAAGTACAGAGCAATCTCCACCATGGAGTTTTCATATAAGATAAGGCATAAAGCACGTTAACAAGACCATACATTGTAGTATTTCCAGAATACTACAATGGCACATGAGTATTTACAGGTTAACGCGCGAATAGAAAACTACATAAACTACTACTATATAGACTCCCCATTAGAGAACACCCTTAACTTTTTACTACTTCTAGTACTATATTTTTACTAGTCTTATCCTATTATAACTAGTTACTTACTTAACTGCTCTCAAAACGGAGCTGCACTAGGCTAAAAAGAGCGTAAAAACAAGCTTCTACGCCTTGCTATGTCAACAACCTGTCGTTCTTTCCTACTATATATAGAGAATGAAGCCAAAGAGATCACAAAACGGTACCACTTCAAAAGGCGGAGTCTTTAACTTTCACCATCTTCCGCCATCATTTCATTTGAAAGGAGCTGCTTAACTGTCTGCGCGAGACAGGGTCAATTTTTTCATATCCTGACTTGAACAAATGAAAATCTTCCTCACCACATTGCAAAAGTCTCTGCAATTAAGTGATTTAAGTGATGTGTTAAATTACAGGTTGTAGAAAAGATCTTATGCAGTGGTTGTATATGTATTCAGTCTTAAATTTTTTTAAGTGAGAGAGAACTTACTGCCACGGATAATCACCCATAAGCATTGTATCCCCTTCATCATCTGTAAACAAGATCCCCCATTTCTGTCGTGACTGAAGCTCTCCTTGGATTTCAAACATCTCCTCAAGCTCCTTTGTAAGCTCATCGTATCCTTTCAATATGGTTAAATCCACTGCACGACCTACAGCTACGCCTTGCATTTGCACCTTCTCAAGGGATTCCACATGTGAAAAGATGTTAGAGAGTTTAATAATATGTTTTGTGGCGAAAATGAGTTGGTAAGAATGCAATTTTTTGGCTTTTGATTTAATACCTTTGTGCGAGACCTGGTGGAACAACTCTGCTTGCTTTGAACCTCCTTTAGGGGTAACCGCAAATGGCCTTGCATTTGATCTTTGAAGTCTACTGAAAGCTCAGACTTTTGATCTGAATCACCAGCAGGCACCGTGTTTGGAGGTGCTCTCTCTGCAAAGACACAAGAAATGCCGGCTGGCTGTAGCTGTAGTCGTGCCTCAGTAGTGCTAATTGAGGAACTTTTCAAGTCAATACCAAATAATCTACAGGTTTTTTTGGTATCACATTTTCTCCCATCAGTAGGAATAACAATCGGCTGATTAGTCCCTTGACCGAACTGCGGGGCCAAAACGCATGGAAAACCACACCAAGTTGGAGCACTCCTACCGTCTTCTGGCTCATCCACAAGCATACCTGAAGTATTTAAATGAGGAAGCTGCCAACCACTCTCTGTAAGAGACGCTAATGCGCAATTAGTACTGCTGTTGATGCCAAAGGTGTTAAACTGAGGCGATCGAAGGGAAGGATTCCAAACCGCCGAAGCATTTGAGGATGAAGGTTGTTCTAACAGGAAAAGAAAGGCAAGATAATTAAGAAAATGAAAATGGAAATTAAAATATCAGCAACCAACACATGAAAAACCACCATGCTGTTGAGAATTTTCATTCAGACCTGATATTTTGATTTCACTATGTAGCCGATGCCTTTTGTTCTTCTCTGCGGTTGGTGGGACAAGGACATTTGGAATTGAACACACATAAGGTTTAATTTCCCAAGGAGAAACTCTGTCAGGCCTTGCAATGGCTGCAGGCTCGTCCCATCGGACCTGGAACGAAGGGAGAATTGGTGATTTCCAATTGAACTTAAAGAATATTGCTGAAATATAAATGTAGATATCAACCTTCAAGGATCGCCACGCAGAATTTTTCCACTGTGAAGAAAGATCATCAATTCCAACTATAGTGCCCATAAATCTGAGAAATAATAGGGGAGAGCCCAAACAAATACATGTCAGAACTAAGCAGTTGGCAAATAAACATCTTGATCAAAGACTTCCACATCTAATTGGAGGACTTCTGAATACTCCCACCATTTCAATTTATTTGCTGGTTTTAACTTGGCACGGAATTTAAGTTGAATTAAAGCCAAAAAGGGAAAGATGCATTCTTTTAAACAAACTATAAAGGAAAGTAAGACAGATAAATCAAAATGGAGCTAGCGAGTAATTGATATCACTACCTTCTATCAGGATTCCCTTCGGCTTCAAACTGCATTTTGAATCGCATGCCAACTGCATATTCATGTTTAAGAGCCTCTAAGTATTTGTTGACGCCTACGATGAACTGAGTGGTTCTGAAGGTTGTCAAAGCAGAAAATTGGAAGAGCATATGAAAGATTTAGTATGTTCTCTGGCATGAAAATGATCTCTACTGCGTAAGGATGACGGGATAATTGAAAGGAGGTGTATGTGACAAACCTCGGTTTGTAGTAAACAACAAACATTGTCTGGGTTGTAACAGCATGAGATGCTGTAGCCAAGACTCCTAGGTGCATGCTCTGGCTTGACATCACCGATGACGGCATTGAGCTCTGCTGGCGAACAAGCCTTTTGACCCCAACTCGCAGCTGTCCATTATTACCCCTAGAGCGTACATATCCATTAGAATATGATTATTAACAAACCAACATTAACTGTTCTGGATATATGACATGACATGCAATAGTGATAGACAATGCAATCAAATATCATACTCATACGAGAAGCTAGGACCAGAGAGAGATACCTCAAGAATACAAAAGAATCCCCTGCCACTAATTTCTTTGAAGAAACAAAGGTACTCCACCCTGTGGTAAGTAAATGTCTCCGAGGTTGGCCTGTTATAATTAAAACAAAGACGGATGACTTTTGACCTTTACAATACATGATAAAGCTTCATTGATATCTTCTGTTACACTCTACAAACAAAACAATTACCTCTAAATATATGCTTGAAGCGCCACTCCACGTCATGAAGGTCTTTCGCAATCAATTCCTGGGTCGGAGTCTGCTGGTTCAAGTCCTAACAAAGTATAACAAACACGACAGCTAATTCAACAACTTGTCAAAACAGGGGGGGAAACGTAGTCTAGCCTATACAAAATGATCACACTTATATTACCAATGGAGGAAGGCATTCATTAGCATGTTTCCTTAGAACAGAAAATCCACCATGAGTGCTTGTATCGGAGGCTGTCAGGACCTTGCAGAAAGAATGGAATCTAGGCTTTACATCCTGCGGAATTAATGGATCCGGAGTAGTCGGCTCGGGTACCTAAAAATCAGATCAATAATTAAAACCAAATTGATCAATAAAATGCATATAAACAAGTGAATACTACAACAATTTTAACTTCTTACATGTGGTGCCTCTGGCATCAAAGTGATCTGGACATAGACCTCATCATTGTCTTCTTCAGCCTACAAGCAATCATCAAAAACATTTTACATTTCAAATACAAAATTGTATGAACTTTACACGCATTCAGGTGCACTAAAGCTCCCGCTAGACTGGACTATAAGGGTCTGTTGGACACAACCTTACCCTGCATTTCTGCAAGAGATTGCTTACACGCATTGAACGGTGACCTCATGGTCGTTCACTTGGCGACAAACCGACAACTTTGCCAGCTACGAATACGCCAAGGCTCACCTTCCGATGTTTGAATTTTGAACCCAACAATAAATTCATCACTTTTTTTGGATGAATTACTAACAAGTATGAATACAATGTATGTAAAATAAACTGATCAAATAACACAATGAAATATAAACATACCAGGAAATGACTATTGATAACTCGACAAAGGACCTTTGATTTGAGATTGAATGATGGAACTCTTTGATCCATTTCTTGATTAATTGATGCTACCAACTTTTCCACAAAACCAAAAAAAGTGAGACAAAAAGAGAAAGATACAGATTTTACAATCCCCAGAAAACATAACTAAAAATATACACTCAAATTGAGAAATTCAATAAAAATTCACAACTCCATAACTCAAAAACAAGAACTTAGCCTTGAATCAACCAGATTCACCTAAAACAGAAAAAAAAAAAAAACACAGAATTCAATTATTTTTTTAAAATAAAATTTTTTACTTGTTCCATGTGGCCTTGAGGAAAATAATAAACTCTTTCTCCTTCCCTGGGAACATCAACTACTGGACCTGCACACAACTGCCATAGCTCATGATACAGAGCATCTTTTTTACCTGAAACTCAAAAAATAAAAAATCCACATTTTAAACAAAAAAAACAAAAAAAGCTCCAAAATTCTCAAATTAAACTTCAAAAAATCAAACTTTCACCTGGAGAATTCATATTCGGCTGAGACTCATAACACCACCCATTTATAGTTGCCATGAGTATAATCAACCTTCAATTCCAAAAACTAAAGAACACCCAGAATTCAAAATCAAGTAATTAGCTCAAAAAAACATCACAAAACTAGCTAAAATTCACCACATTTCTTCCCTGCTATAACAACAACACATAAAAAAGCCTTAAAGAAACACCCCCAACAACTAAAAATAAAGTTTAAAGTAGTGCTGAATATAAAAAAAAATTAACTAACAATAGTAGTACTAGTTCTACTGGAACAAACAGGAGCAACAACAGAAGAAGCAACAGCTTAATAATTTCATTTTTTTTTTCTTTCTATTTTGTATGTGAGAGAAAGAGAGAAAGTGAGAGAGAGAAAGAGAAAACTCTGTAACGGAGTTTACCCAAAAACAGCTTAATATATGGCTTGATTTGTTGCTTTCTACCGCTCCCTGCAGAGAACGTGTTTCTCTCCTTTTTTCATCTGTGTAGTGTGAAGTAGAGTGGGGGGTTGGTTGGGTTTTATAAGCTTGGTTAGAAGTAGAGTTAACACCGCTTTCGTGTATTGGCGGAATAACTACTGTAAAAATTGTGTAAAAGTCAAACATATTAATTAGTATGTAACCGTGAGTTTTGTTTTAGTCCTAATCGGAGATAGTAGATTTGAGTGTTAAAGGTGGAGAAATTTATGTTACAAGTGACTCCATTATTGTGTTAAGAAGTAAAAGCGTGCGAAAGTCCAGAAGTGTTAATTATCATGTAATGGTTGGATTTTTTTAGTCTTAATCGAGTACATTGGATTTATGTCTTAGATGCGGTGATATTTACGTTACGACTAATTGGAAGTGACCCCGTTATTGTATTAAAAAGTAAAAGCGTGCGAAAGTCAAAAAGTACTAATTATCATGTAATGGTAAGAGATTTTACTCTTAATCGAGGACATTAGATTTAAATCTTAGATATGGAAAAATTTACGTTACGAGTGTTATTGTATTAAGAAGTAAAAAGGTGTGAAAGTCAAGAGTATTAATTATTATGTAACGGCGAGATTTCTTTAGTCTTTAATCGGGGACCTTGGATTTAAGTGTGTGTGCGGGGGGGGGGGGGGGTTGGTTGGGTAAGTAACGGGTGGTTATTAACTAAGTAAAGTTAACACCACCTGTCAAGCAATGGTGGAACAACTACCGTAAAAATTGCATAAAAGTCAAGATTATTAATTATTATGTAACGGTGAGAATTCTTAAGTCTTAATCAAAGATATTGGATGTGAGTTTTAGATGTGGAGAAATTTACGTTACAAATGACTCAGTTATTATGTTAAGAAGTAAAAGCGTGCGAAACTCGAGAAGTACTAATTATCATGTAATGGTTGGATTTCTTTAGTCTTAATAGAGGATATTAGATTTAAGTGTTAGATGCGGTGACATTTATGTTACGACTTAGGAGTGATCCCGTTATTGTATTAAAAAGTGAAAGCGTGCGAAAGTCAAAAAGTACTAATTATCATGTAATGGTGGGAGTTTTTTGCTCTTAATCGAGGACATTAGATTTAAATCTTAGATATGGAAAAATTTACGTTACGGGTGACTCTGTTATATTATTAAGAAGTAAAAAAGTGTGAAAGTCAAGAGAATTAATTATTATGTAACGGCAAAATTTCTGTAGTCTTAATTGGGGACCTTGGATTTAAGTGTGTGGGGCGTTGGTTGGGTAAGTAACGGGCTGGTTATTAACTAAGTAAAGTTAACACCGCCTGTCGTGTAATGGTGGAATAACTACCGTAAAAATTGCATAAAAGTCAAGATTATAATTTAATATGTAACGGTGAGAATTCTTAAGTCTTAATCGAAGACATTAGATTTGTAGTCTTAGATGTGGAGAAATTTACGTCATAAGTGACTCCGCTATCATATTAAAAAGTAAAAGCGTGCGAAAATTAAAAAGTACTAATTATCATGTTGAGAATTCTTTACTCTAAATCGAGAACATTAAATTAAATATTAGATATGAAAAAATTTACATTACGAGTGACTCTGTTATTATATTAAGAAGTAAAAATGTGTGAAGTCAAGAGTATTAATTGGACCTTGGATTGTAAAGCTTGGTTATTAACTAAGTAGATTTAACCCGCTTGTCATGTAATAGCGGAACAACTACCGTAAAAATTGAGTAAAACCTTGGCGTTAGTGAATTACTCAAAGGTTTATCGTACGTTATTAAAAATGTCACACCTGTTTGAAAAAGTAGCAAAAGTCATAACCTTAAATTTAATGTTTAAATATAGCTATGAACACGTGCATTGCACGTGTATATCCATCGTGTAATTCAAACTTTCTAAAATGAGATGAATATTAATATAATACACATATATAAGTATTTCCAATTTGAAAGTGAAAATATAATTTTCCATGTAATAATATATGTTGCAACAATAGAAAACAATTCCAAACTATGTTATAATGACACTCTTGAACAATAGTAGAATATTAAATAATCTTGCTAAATTTACACAATTGACAATATGAAATTTTGGGTATATTGCATAAATTATTCAAATATTATCAAACTTATCACACATTAATAGAAATTTAAGTATTAGATGTGGATAAATTTACTTTACGACTTATGAGTGATTCGATTATTGTATTAAAAAGTAAAAGCGCGTGAGAAAGTCAAGAAGTACTAATTATCATGTAACGACGGGACTATTTTAGTCTTAATCAGGGATATTGAATTTAAGTTTTAGATGTGGAGAAATTTATGTTACGAGTAATACCATTATTGTATTCAGACGTAAAATCGTGTGAAAGTCAAGATTGTCGACATGCTATTATTGTTAATTTGTATTAAGAAGTAAAAGCGTGTGGAGTCAAGAGTATTAGTTATTATGTAACGGGGGGATTTCTTTAATCTTGCCTTGGATTTAAGTGTGTGTGTGTGTTTGCGTGTGCGGGGCGGGGTGGGGGTTGGGTTTCTAACACTTGGTTATTAACTAAGTAGAGTTAACACCGCTTGTCGTGTAATGGCTCAACTACTACCGTAAAAATTGTGTAAAATAAGTCAAGAGTATTAATTATTATGCAATTGTGGGATTGCTTTAGTCTTACTGAAGATATTAGATTTGAGTTTTAGATGTGAAGAAATTTACGTTACGAGTGACCCCGTTATTATATTAAAAAGTAAAAGCATGTGAAAGTTAAGAAGTACTAATTATCATGTAACGACGGGGCTTCTTTAGTCTTAATCAAGGATATTGAATTTTGTTACGAGTGACGTCATTATTGTAACAAGTGTAAAACCGCGTGAAAGTCATGTGTGTCAACCTGCAATTTATTATTGTTAATTTGTATTACTAAGATACTTAGAACAATAACATTGGATAACTTTGAAAGAAATAACAAAATTTAAAGAGTATTTTCAAAACTAAAAACTTAAAATTAATAGAGAAAATAGAATCTAAAACACGGTGTCAAGTACCCAGGTTGATAGAATATATCCTCTCATGATAGAACGGTTTTACTCACTGGTGTATTGATACCTAAAACCTTGACGTTAGCAACTCAGTAAAAAGTTTTATCGTACGTTATTGAAAATGTCACACCTCTTTGAAAAAGTAGCAAAAGTCATAACCTTAAATTTAATGTATACACATAGTTATTGTACTAGTTACAAACACATGTGTTGCACGTGTATATCATGTATTTCAAACTTTCTAAAATGAGATAAATATTAATACAACATACATATATAAGTATATTCCATGTAATAATATTTGTTGCAACAGTGTAAAATAATTGCAAAATATGTTATAATGAACAATAGTAGAATATTGAATAATCTTGCTAAATTTTCACAATTGATAATATGGAAATTTGGGTATATTGCATAAATTATGCAAATATTATCAAAATTATCACACATTAATAGAAATTTAAATCTTAGATGTAAGAGAAATTTACGTTACAACTTACGAGTGATTCGATTATTCTATTAAAAAAGTAAAAGCTCATGAGAATGTTAAGAAGTACTAATTATCATATAACGGCGGGACTTTTTTAGTCTTAATCGAGGATATTGAATTTAAGTTTTAGTTGTGAAGAAATTTATGTTACGAATGATACCATTATTTATACAGACATAAAATCGTGTGAAACTTAAAATTCTCGACATGCTATTATTGTTAATATGTATTACTAAGACACTTAGAACAATAACATTGAATGACTTTGTAAGAAAAACAATGTTTAAACACTAATTTTAAATTTAGAAACTTAAAACTAGTATAGAAAGTATAATCTAAAACATGGCGTCAAGTATCCGAGGTTGATGGAATATATCATTCCAGGATTGAATGATTTTACTCACTAGTGTATTGGTACCTAAAAGTTCGGTGTTAGCAAGTCACCAAAGGTTTTATTGTACTTTACTCAAAAGTTCACACCCCTTTAAAAAAGTCGCAAAAGTCATAATCTTATAGAAAAGTCGCAACTTTTCATGTGTGAAAGTCAAGAAGTACTAATTATCATGTAATTGTGGGACTTATTTAGTCTTAATCGAGGATACATTAAATTTAAGCTTTAGATGTGGAGAAATTCATGTTAGGACTAACACTATTTTTGTGTTCAGACGTAAAATCGCGTGAAAGTCAAGAATATCGACATGTTATATGTTATTGTTAATCTGTATTATTAAGATACTTAGAACAATAACAATTTATAACTTGGTAAGAAATAAAATAGTTAAAAGAGTATTTTTAAAATCAGAAACATAAAACTAGTAAAGAAAATGAATCGAAAGCACGGTTTCAAGCATTCGAGGTTGATGAAATATATCCTACCATGATAGAAATGATCACTTGTGTATTAGTACCCAACACATCGGTGTTAGCTAATCACTCAAAGGTTTTATTATACCTTATTCAAAAATTCCATACCCCTTTGAAACGTTGCAAAAGTCATAATTTTACGGATAACTCGCAAATTTTCATAAAAGTCAAAACTCTTTATAAATGTTATAATTCTTCACAAACATTTATGAAGCTAAGATTTCAATTATTGATTCTAAATTTTATAGTGATTTCAAAATAATAGGTGAATGTTAAATTTAATGTCTTTATCAACATAGCATTTTATTTAAGCAAAATTCATTGAGTTTGATCGAATCTGCATGCATGTTACTAGTTTCATTCCTAAAACTAACCATGGTTAGTTTTTTTACAACTATGGGACCATGTTGTTTGGGTGACGACATATTATTTGACGGGAAGAAAAGAACAATTGATACTATCCTATTTGGGTTTGTTACTAACGGCGTCAAATGTACCGGCATGCTCATTATATGTTTATTACCCTAAACTAGGTAAAATAAACTACATTATTTTTAAGACAATTTAGTTTGTTAAGTTATGATATTAAGTGGATGAGAGATTTTAATTTATCGATATATCAAGTAATTTTAGTTTTATTATCATAATTTAAAGCAAAAAAATTTAATTTTTTGACAAAAAAATTAAGTCGATTGTTTCAAACTCTCTATATTTATTTTTGTTTCAATTGGCCATCTCGAATTCTCGATATTATTTTTTGACTGAACAAATACTAAGTCGTTCATTTCAAATCTCTACATTAATTTTCAATTTGAGTAGACTATCTCGAATTCTCCGCCTTCAATTGAGTCTGTCATCTCAAATTTTATGCATTATTTTTTGACTAAATAAATACTGAATAATTTTTCGCGCTATCTTTCGATCGAGTCGATTCACCACGAATTCTTCACACAATTTTTTCGATAAAACCGGTCCACCTGAAATATAATCTCTTACATGTATTATTTTTCGACCGAGTCGATCGACTGTAGAAGTGCATTTTCAACAACAATTAAAGCTATTAATTAGATAATTTCCAGCATAAATTTAGCACTATTTCAGTTCAAGTTAGATCTTTTTTAGCACGTAATTAATTAATTTTATGGTGAATTTTCAATTTATTGAGTTTGTTGATCGGATAACTTTAGATTGCATAAAAGAATAACGTTGTGATGAGTAAATTTAATTGAGAGAAAATATCTATCCACACATGATAATAAGTATTGAGTCTGTTTACCTTGAAATTTTGTATTCAACTATTCGACTGATTTGACCACCTCGAATTCTCTATTTTTCGACTAAGTTGGACACCTCACTCAATTGAGTCGCCGGACTTCGAATTCTTCACTTGTAGTGTTTTTTTAAGAATCCGGTTTAAAAAGTAGTTCATATTCATTTGAATGAAACAATAATTGTATGTTTCATGTAATCACGAATTCGTGTTTCTTTCAGGAACCCCATTTTAAAATTAGTTCTTGTTCACTTGATTGAAATAATATTCGTATATTTAATCTCGAATAAAATTTAAAAATAATAAAATATAAACAAAAGTTATCACAATTTTCTTGAGTTAAAGAAATTATTTCTAATATATCCTTAACAAGATAATGTATTATTAAAAATATCTTTTAAAATAATAAAACAATGAAGATAAACGCAACCAATAAAGTAATCAAAGAGAACTAATATACAAGGAAAATAAGAATTTGCAACATAGTAGGAAAAAAGTGGAGAAATGTATTATTAATAAAATTTTCTTCGAGTTTTATCTTATTTTAGTCATTAAAAGGGTAAAAACAATCGTTTTTTTTTATATAGTTTTGATTCGTAATAAAACAGAGATGATCATGTTAGATTTGATTATGATGCTCACAAGAATAAATCGTTAAAAAAAGAAATAAATAAAGCTAGTCATCTTCAAAACTTAATCTATTTATAACTATATTCTCCTGATCTAAATTATATTAAAATATTTTTATATTTAGTCACTGTGCAGATATTTTTGGGTGTATTTTAACAAACTATTGAAGTTATAAATTATATTATTTTCAGCACAAATTAAGCACTATTTCAGCAAAATTTTAAATCTTTTTCAACACTAAATTAATTAGATTTTGGTGAATTTTCGATTTATTGAGTTTGTTGATTGGGTAATTTTGAATCGAGAAAAGAATTATATTGGGAGCAAATTTTAATCGAGAAAAAAAACGTATAGCCACATAGGACAATAATTGAGTATATCCACCTCAAATTTTTACGTGTGTTATTTTTTATTCATGTGTCATCTCAAGTTCTCTGTATGTACTATTTTTGACTGCATCGAATTCTCTGCACTATTTCTCGACTAAGTTGGACACCTCAAATTCTCCGTCGATTGAGTTACCTTCTTTTAATTCTTCGCTTGTGTTTTTTCAAGAACTTGGTTAAAAAGTAGTTTACATGAAACAATAATTGTATTATTTCGCGTAATCTCAAAGGAAATTCGAAAATTCTATTTTGTGTGTGAATAAATGTTGAGATAATCGCTTCGAATTCTCCACACTATCTTTGTGTTTATAAATAATAAGCAGATAGCCTTGAATTCTCCGCAATTTTTCAAAAATGAGAGGATTAACTTGAGTTTCTCTCAATTGTTTTTTGGTTGAGTCGGTCCACTTCAGAATTCTTTCTATCATATTTCAATCACCTTGGAAAATTTTATTATTGATAAAAATTATATTTGAGTTTTATCTTATTCTAGTCATTCAAAGGGTAAATTTTTTTATTTTTTATGACTACGTTAAATTTGGATTATGATACTCACAAATCGTAGAAAAAAGAGAGAATAAATAAAGTTAGTGATCTTAAAAAATTAATCTATTTATAACTACATTTTCTCTATTTAGTAACTGACTAAATTATACTAAAATGTTTTATATTTAGTCACTGTGCAGATTTTTTGGCCATATCTCAAACAACTATCGAACATATAAATTATGTTATTTTCACCACAAATTAAGCACTATTTCAGCGCTAAATTAATTAGTTTTTTTTTGCATTTTCAGTTTATTAGATTTATTGATCGATTGTAACTTTGTATCGAATTAAAAGAATTATTTTGTGAGGAGATTTTAATTGGTGCAAAAATTTGCTCACGTACATGGCATATGGGACTACAAAATACAAAGTCTACCAATCTCAAATTTTTTACAGATAATATTTTGTGACATGAATGGTCCCACCTCAAATTCTCATACGTGTATAATTTTTTATTGAGTCGATCATATTATATTTTTCGTATTAATAAATATTTATTAATTTTTTTATTGTTTTTTGATCGAGTCGGTCAAGCTTAAGATTTTTTCCATTGTTGTTTGATCAAGTCGGCTCACCTCGATTTTTTCAAAATGTATTACTTATTTTTTATCGAGTTTTTCCACTTTGAATTCTTCGCTGCTAGTGTTTTTTTAGAAACCTGATTTAAAATGTGGATTAATATTTATATATTCCTTGTAATATCGAATGAAATTAGTAGATAATAAAATATTCTCAACAAAATAACGTATTACTAAAAAATCTTCTAAAAACAGCAAAATAATAAAGATAAACACCAACAACAAAGCAATTGAAGAGAACTAATATACAAGGAAAATGAGAATTTGCAACATAGGAGGAAACAGTTGGAGAAATTTATCAAGTATAAAAATTATCTTCAAGTTTTATCCTTTTTTAGACATTCAAAGGTTTATATATATATATATATATATATATATATATATATATATATATATATATATATATATATATATATATGTATGTATGTATATATATAGTGTTTATTCCTAATAAAATTGAGATGACCATGTTAAATTTGGATTATGATGCTCACAAGAACAAATAATTAAAGAAAGATAACAAATGATGCAAGGATATTCAAAAAATTAATTTATTTATAACTATATTTTCTTGATTTAGCAGCTGACTAAATTATATTAAAGTATTTTATATTTAATCATTGTGCAGATTTTTTTGTTATAGTTCAATAATTATTGAAGCTATAAATTTAATTATTTTCAGCACAAATTAAGCACTATTTCAGCACAATTTTGGATCATTTTCAACACAATTTTAGCACTAAATAATTAGTTTTTTTTGTGCATTCTCAATTTATTAGATTTACTGACCCTCTGTAACTTTGTATCGAGTTAGAATAATTATTTTGTGAGCCAATTTTAATTGGGAGAAAAATATATTCACATTGGTGCCCACATAGGACTACAAGTACTAGCAAAAGTGATGTATTATATTTAAAAAAGGAATTTTTTTTAGTAAAAGAACAAAAATTAACACAAATAAAAAAGCAATTGAAGAGATAACAAGCTCATGGATATAACTATTTTAAGGAAATAGAGAATTTGCTACATATAGAAAAAATAAAAATTTTCCTAGAGAAGACAAAATCAGAGAAATGTATTGATAATAAAAATTATCTTCAAAGTTTTATTTATCTTATATTAATCACTCAAAGTCTCAAAGTGTAATTGTGAGGCTGCATTTCCAATCATCAAGTATAAAAACTCAATTAAGCACACAAAATGCAACAAAAAATTAAATTAATCACTGTGAAATATTTTTTGGCTACATTTCAACAACTATTGAAATTAGAATATTTGAGCACCATTATGAAATGGGTACCCCTGTTGGTATGTATTAATAGACTTTGACCGATAAAAAAAATTACTAATTTAGATGATTTTAAGCACTAAATTCTCACTTTATTAGAATTGCTGATCGGATGTAAATTGGAACAGATAGAGAAAAATTTTATCACGATTTGATTTTAATTGGATGAAAATTATATTCACATAATACAATAAATATTAAGATTGTACATTTCAAATTCTTCACATATATTATTTTTAGACTTAGTCATTCCATCACAAATTATCGTAAAAAACATAATGAATACGTAGCTAACAAGCTTCTAAAATGAGTCTATTCATAACTATACCCTTCGCTCTAAATTATATTTAAATAACTTATGTTGACTTTAAAATCATTATATTTATATAATAAAGAAACGTTTTTACCAAAATGTAAGTAACGGCGTTAAGTAATCGAGTGTACCGTTTCTTACAAATTGTCTGCTTCGCAGCAGGCAACATCGTTGGCTCATCTATACCAGACACACTAATTACTGATTTTTTAAATACTGCTATTTTTATCGTCTTAATTTATGTCTCATTTTCTTTTATAAATATATCGCTTAAAATATAAAAATGTATCAATTTTTTTAAAATTATTAAAAAAATTAATTGTATAAATTAAAACATAAAGTAATTTTCCTTCCTATCAAACATAACATAGTAGTAATATATCTTGCGTATTAATTATGATAAAATAATTAGCATAATTTATATTTATTTAAATTTAAATTAATCGAATTTTAATACGAATCAATTATTTTGTGGTCGTTAGTGGTATTTTGACCTGCAGGTAAGGTCTTAATTGCTGTCTCAGCCACTACTATTTATGTGGGTGCCACATCAGCACGTGAGAACTGTTTTTTCTTTTTTTGGCCAAACTTCCTTTTTCCTTTTTTCCATCTCAAGCTTGTTGTTATAAGTACTTTTGATGTGATCTGTTTATGGGTGAGTCTTTCATCATTTAAAATAAAATTCTCGATACAAAGTTGAATTAATTGATTTTTAATTTAATATGTGCATGAAATAATAAATTATTATAAATAAAAAAATATTTATTAATCTTTTATTTAAAGGTAATTAAGTTTGAGTAATTTTGAAATATGATCGATAATTATGAACATTACTACATTCTCGAAATAAATTTGACAAAGTTCAATATTTTTATATAAATTTCGTATTTTTATTTATAATTATTAGATATTATTATTTTTAGTTTATTTTAGAAAATATAATATTTACATCTCTTTTTGTAACTTTTTAATGAATTTGTACTTCTCAAATCAAAGTCAATCCTCGATATTGAGTGAAAAATAAGAAAAGGGAAGCTAGAATCGACGATAAATATAGTATTGTGCTATCAAATTCATTTGAACTCGTTTCTTCTGAATTCATAATTTTATAAATATATAAGGAATGTAAGACTTCATAAATTGAACTCATAAAACTTAAAATTTAAATTCTTCCCCTACTAAAATAATTAACAAAACTCAAAATACGTATCCATTCATTAATCACTAAAAGTTCCGAATTTAGATATTGAAAATGAAAATGTATCTTATACACTACCATAGTTTACTTTCGAAAAAACATATTTACAACATGAACTGAAATTAATCTAACTCCAATACAAACGCTAAGTGGAAATCTCATAGGGGTAAAATGGTCCCAACTGTGTACAATGTATTATCTGAATATCTTTAGTGGGCCATGTGTGAGGTTAGTCATTTTCCAGTGTCTGCTTACTTTGGGACCATTTTTTAAATGGGCCCGACCCGGCCTGTTTTTCTTGGGAGCTGCATTTTAGCAAAAGACGACGTCGTATTAATAGTACGTATGATAAGTCACATTTTGCAAGTCCAATTTGGCCAGTCTGATCATATCCTTTAATTTTCTGATTCAAATTGTACCAAACGCAGGTGCATACCACGTCGTTGAGATAGTAACATTATGAATCGTATGATATACATAGTCGATCAAGTATGGTCTTTTATATGGGTGATTGTATAGGGATAAGCTAATATTTCACATTAAATATGGGATAAAATTAATTTTAATTTTATTTCGAGATTATTGTTTATCTATTGTATCAAACATGAAACGATCCCTTAGGGGATAAATATGAAGTTTTATATTATTATTTTTTTAGTTGGTGGGACAAAAGTTATTTTTAATCTTTATCTGCCATATCAAACGTGAAACGATTTCTAAAATTACATTATAACCTTCTCAAATAAAAACAGATAAAAATTTATACTGTGAATTTTTAATTTTAAGATAGCTATATATCCTTCTAGCTATGTCCCCTATATAATTGTTTCAATGAATTTTATCTCAAAGAATATACCTATTCTATTTGTGTGGGCTAATTTTGACATTTTCTTCATGTCTACAAATATTAGTATATATTCACGTGATTTTAATACATAAAAAAATATATAAAAATGAAAGTTTTTTATTCTTATTCTTCATTATTTTTATCTTTTCTTTTTCTTTTATAATTTCGTGTTTAGTATTTATATCAAAATCAATCAGACTAATTCAAACTAACACAATGTTTATTCATAGCAACACTCCCAAGTCCCAACAAAAAAAATCATTCTAAGGATTAAAATTCCTTATTTCTTGATTAAAAATAAAAATTTTACTCATTCAGCCACTATTCATATTAATATTCTTTCTTTCAGTTACTATTCATTTGTGATAATGAACACAAACACATTGAATATGTACATTCACGTGACTCAGATTTTATACCTCTAAAATGATAAAACGTCTTCTTTTTTCTTTTTTTTTTGCTAATAATAATTTTTACTTACAAGTCACAATACTTCAATTACTTTATAAGTCAAAATATTTGTTAATGTAACTTCCTAACTTTAAATTATTTTTTCTATCACTAAATATAATATAAAAAAATCAATTATTTTGGCTTTGGAATGATGGATGGCATCTGAAACAGTAGTATTCCCTTAAGTACAATAAATTATAATAATATGATCCAATATATACCATATATTATTATTGTACTTGAAGAAGACAAAATATGTACTATATATAACCTGGGATATATTATGTCATTGTCCCAACGCGTGTCTTAAAATATGGAGACGGATATAAAATTTAAACTCTTATAAAAATGATTTTAATTTATTTTTTTTAGTATTGCATTTATCGTATTTTTAAAATTATGAGTTCGAACATACTATTTGTTAGGTCTGCCTCTGCCAAAACATGTGAGGGAAAAAAAAAGTGACCAAAACAGGAATGGGTTGGTGGGTACTATGGCATAATATTCATGGCTAATTTGCACAAACATCCCTTTTTTCTTTGTCATCATTTTTATTCCATTTTTAATAATTATATATAATATTTATTATTTCTAATAATAATACACCATGATTTAATATTTGTAATAATTTTAATGTGTTGCAAAGAGATAACGTAACCTTTCACTGGCTAAGCGCATTTTTATTTACTATAACATTTTTGAAAGCTTTTATTTTGTTAGATATATATCGATATGAATTTGTCTAAGTATATTCATCGGTCATTATATTAAAGATAATACTTTTAAAATAAATATAAGTAATGATAAAATTATTCTCTATCCAAAATGTTAATTTCATTCGAATATTTTCATAATTAAATTTTTAAATTTATTAGTTTCAAATTACGCTATTCGCGATAGAAGTCAAAGCTATTTGATTGTTATCAATGTATTATCAAATGTGGATTATGCAAGTTAATTACAAAAATTAAGACTCTGTTAATTACTTTTTTTAGTAATGTAGAGATGCTTAAAGAGCACCGATCTGTCAGCAAAATTATTTTAGGCTCTAATTAGTGATGAGGAACATTAACATAATTAATTAAATAGTAATCTTAGATTAGTATCTTAATAATATAAAAATAAATTAAAAACTTTGCTTCAACTTTTTTTTTTCTTTTTCTTTTTAACATTAAATAGGACAATGAATATGGAGACAAACCAATAGTATTCTATTTATGTGCATTCGTGTGTCTGCTAATTCATAATTAATCAATTAAAATTTAATTAATTATGCCTAGCTTTAACGAATGACACCTGTGTTTTTTGACTTACTAATTTTTTTAAATTAGAGTGACCATTCTTTTTCTGAAGAGGTAATATTCCCATCTTTATTTTAATTTTATCTTATTATTTTTTTCCTTCCAATTTAGATGGGGTGCGGATGATTATATAATTTAATTATGAATGTTTTACAATTTTAAATGCCCATTTGAGTTTTATAAAAAAGTTAGATTAACCACATTTAAGTCACCATTAGAAAAGATAAAAAATCGTTTCTCTTACTAGCAATAAAAAATGATAGAAAAGAATGGCATATGTCAAAATAGGAGCTTGTATCAAAATCAAACATAGTTAGTTTAAATATTTTTAATATCTATATTAAAAAGATAATATATAATATAACATTATTTGTTATAGACTTATAATTAAGTATTGTTATAAAAAAATATAACTATATACATTCTAATTTTACCATCGATATTATTTACATATTTATAAATTACACGTACAATCAATATATGTTCATACTTATTTTGAAAAACATGGTCTATAGTAAAAAAAGAAAATCTTCTTTTTTTAAAAAAAAATAGAAGGTATATATAAATAGTCAATGATGATTTCACTTTGAAGTACAAAAATATAGGAGAAAAGGGTACTTGTCAAATATATCCTAAAAAATATTTTTATACCTAATTTAGATTTATATTTATACTTTTGGGTCTTTGTCAATATATGTGCCTATCAAAAACTTTATTTTATCAAGAAATATGTTGGGCCAATTTCAAGAAAGAAGTGTATTTTAAATTGGAATAAAAGTTTTGTTTGATCTTTCTAACTAGAGAATTCTTGTCTTCTTTAATAAAATATATAGTGCAATTTTTTCCATTTTTGAAAGTGATTTATAGATCATTTTTCTAAAGAAGGAAGATGTTTTTATATAACTTCGAAAAAAAAGATGCAAGAAGGTTTTGATTGTTTAATCACCATAACAAGGGGCCAAGGTTGGGTAAAAATTTATAGTATCGAATTAAAATAATATAATTAAGACACATATTTATATATTCAAATTTCATACTTAACTATAGCTAAGTGATATGTATTTTCACTGTAGTGTTTAAATGTAAAGGTTATATTATTATTGTTATTATTATTATTATTTTGCATAAACACCTAGTACAAATATTAACTTTGAATAAGTAGGGTTGCATCGGATTTGGTATAATAAAATCCTTATTCATTTTGGAACTTTAATAAATATAGAAAAACTTGACATATAGTAGCATTTGTAATCATTCTATTATGTGTAAATTCTATTTTAATTCAGTAAATTTAAATCTGGAATTTTGATCTTTTTATGCTTGTAGTATGTGTGTGATTTTTTTCTACGCAGAATTTATAGTGTTCGTATTTTAAATTTATGATCATCATCAACAAAAAAATTTATAATTCTTACTGATAAAACTTCAGAATATTATCAAAAAAATCACATGTTGAATTTGTAATAGTATAATTATGTCTCTTAAACATCTTTTCAAGCCCAGAAAACCTTGCTGTATAATTAAGAAAACTGTTGAGAATTAGTTAATGGGACTAATGATGTGATTAGAAATGATTAATAATTGCTTTAATTTACTGTTTATTAGGTTAGGGACAGGATAAAAAATGTCTGCTTCATTCAAAGTTAACTAGGATTAGCTGTTGAAAAGTAAATATTAATCGTTCATTTAACTAAAAAAACATTTTTTAATATAGACCCCCCATGTGGAGACCAATTTGTTTGGTGTTTCAAAGCTACCTTAGTCTAAAATAAAATTTATTTATTTATAAAAAATATGTCCCCACATACTTGAATTGAAAGTTAGGCCATTCTCCTCCTTTTTTTTTTCAACATTCAAACAACAAATAATAATATAAAATTTTGATTTCTAGCACTGATTGTGTAAAAGGAATTTTCAAATATAATGAGATTTTTTATTTAAGTAATTGCATGTAACTCTCTTGAGAATCTAGAAAAAAAAAAGTTATACTTTTATTACAGGTTAAAATATATTAATGGTAAAAAAAGTTATAATATCTTTATTTGATAACGTGTATAAATATATAATTTATTCAAAAACATCTAAATGATAATCATAAAAAAAAAAAATTGAAAAGGAACTATCATTTCATCGGTAAAAAAAAACTTATCTAGATCGATTATTTATACTAAATGAACTTGATTTGTCATAAATAGGTAATTTAATGAGATGATAACATAAAGTGTTAATTAAATAATAAAAGCTTATTTATTTTTTATATAAAAAGATAGCTTATACTATAATAAATTGTCGGTAACAAGGAAGGCATACAAGCTATAGCCTTTGATAAAAGAAAAAAGAGAGAAATTTAGGGTGGTTTGATAGATATTAAAATTATATATATATATAATGGTAGCGTAATTAGGGATATGGTGAAATAGATGAGATTTTTCGATAATTAACTAAATTTTTTCTATTTAAGTCATAGAAAGAAAAGTTCTTGCTAAGTACGTGTGTCTTTTTAGTGTATCTTACGTAATATAAACAGGAATCTAACTAATAAAATATGAATATCAAAATATTATAATGAATAAACAAAAACTATTAGAAGCATTATCAAAAGAGTGTAGATAATTAATGCAATTCTATATATTACCTTCAATCATAAATTTTAAATTCAATACAAATGTTAATTACTCCGAGAATTGTTATAATAAAAGAAGTTTAGAAGCATGATTGAAGTTGGAATCCACGTGAAAACAATCATGGTGCAAATAATGAAAATTTAAATCCAAGTAGATAATTTAACCCTCTTATAAAGGTTGCTTTCACATAAGCAAAAATGATGATTAGACAAGAATTTATGAAGCAAATAAGGAAAATATATATTTAGTGGGATGTTGGTCTCTAGGGTCCAAAAAACATTGACCTTTATTTTGACCATAAAATAAAATTTCCTAAGATTCCTCTTAAGTATCAAAATCTTCTATTTTGGTTATGGATTTGGACTTTTGGCCCATCAAAATCATAGATCCAATGGACCCCAAAAAAATTAATGTTTTTTTTTCTTTTCTTTTCAAATATTTACATTTGTTTTACAATCTTTATATATATGGAAGATTGAAAGGGACTTATTCCTATAATCTGACCAAGAGTTTGATTTGTGACATGTTCCTTAAGGTTCCTCCAAATATGTTACTTTATTTATTACAATACACAACATATGTTGAATTGATTTTTGTAGTATATCATATGATAGTGAATTTTCTTAGCCACCAATATTTTGTTATTACTTATTAAAGATTGAATTCGATTACTAAAATTATTTTCGAGATTTTAGTTGTTTTCTTTAAAGAAATTTGATTAATGTTCTAATCTTGTAAACTAGAGCGAAAAATAATGTATAAAGATGGTATACAAGATAGAAGAAACAAAGGATCATAGTCAAAAAAATCATGTTAAGAGTCCTATGATTAGTGGACCTAAACACCCCATGTAGAATCAAGATTAGTGCTCAAATTAGGTCAATGGGGCAACAATTACAGCATTCCACAATATCATTTGGGAGTTGGTTCTTGTACTTTTCTTTCTTGTGATCTTCAATGAAGCTTCCTTAAAAGGAGATTAATAAATAAAATACTAAAAAATTAATTTCAAATACATTTTAAACCTATTTATCATTTTGACCTATACTTGTCCTTGATGAGATCACTCCAATTGATATTAATGATGTGGTAGGTATAGATGAAACTATTTTCTAACTTTTCCTTGTTTGAATTGTCAAAACGTAGTGGAAAAAATATTTTCTCAATGACGATATATTTTTAAAAAAATTAACTTTCCAATAAACATTTGGAAAAATAATTGATATTCAATGTCTACTATCCATCCCACCATTTCACTCGATCATGACCTCTACCTTATTCCCATCCTACGCCAACACCCCATCTCACAAGTGATTGCCTATATATATTACCAAACATCTGAAAATAAGTTAGAACGTTAATATTCTTCCAACAAAACATACCAAAGGTTAAAATTAAATATTAGCTTAGATGACTAACAACATATACTAACTCATGGAGCACAAGGAATTAAGATGCAATAATTAACTTTAACTATATTGGGAAAACTTCCCCGGACATTTGGAAGTGGCAAAAATAGTGACAATTAGAATTTTATATTTGCAAGAATTCGAAGTAAATATTTTTCCTATTTTTAATCAACATTAAATACTAAAAAATGATTAGGATTAAGAATAATCTCAAGGTATATTCCAACATTAAACCAAAGTTTTGATCTCTTGTTCAAGAAAAGTTTGTGGTAAATGAGCTTGAAAGGACCTTATATATTTGGATTTTTCTATAAAAGTATAATTGATATGTCATTTGCCTAATCATAACAAATATATTTTATGTTTGATAAATCGATTGATAATTTCTCTTTTTGGCTAATACATTGATAAGTGGATAAATATTTTACTACTATATAAATATAATTTTTTTCATATAAATTAAAAAGGTGAGACATGATTAATTGAATCCTTCCGCTGTTAATTAGAGATATAAAGTTTGTTTCTTGAAGAATTTTTTTATAGTGAGTGCCTTCTTTATATATAATACGAGCCTAGATTAGTTGGGACACAATATAAATACTGAATATTAAATGAGAAACAACCGAATATAATTATATAACTATGTCTTATGTCTGAATTTTTTTATTTTTATAGTATGTGAAAAGGCATGATAATTGAAGCTTTGGCTTAAATAAATTGCTAGCTTAGCTAGATACTAGCAACTTGTGCAAATTATAATTGGGATGATGACGTATAAACCATGTAATGTTTAATTTACTGGCCAAAAAAATAAAAATAAAAACATGCTGGTTCTTTTTTGCTAATTTAAGTTTGAGTCTACACATTGATTAAGTTAGGTCGTATTTAGGCGAATTAAAATATACTGAATAAATAAATGAACAGATTATTGATTCATTTAAAAATTATTTAAAATTGAAATAGATGAGCTAAAATTTTATTTTATTTTTTAAAATAATTTTTTAATACCTAATAGAACTATTGTTTTCCTATATTGTGGCTAAATATAGTCACAAATAAAAAATATTTATTTGGAAATATTTTGAGTTAAAGAACATAAATATGAGTGAAACCACAAAAGCCCAAGCCCACGATTCGTTTGTGGTTAGTCCGGTAAAAATAGGATATAAGCCCACAGACCATAGTATAACACCATATAGTGTCTAGGTTATATATACATAGATATGTATAATATATGTATATTTTGTATAAAACAAACATAATCTATATATTTCGTAAATGGTCTGATGGTTTAAGCGCGCTAATATAAATATTTTTATAATAATTTTATTAGTATAACGTATACATGCCACATAGACATATAAAAATATCCAAAGATTTTAAGTTGAATGCTCATATTAACTTACTACCTCAGTGTTGAAAGTGGAAAATGTTTACCATCCAAATAACCTTCTCTTGTCAACCGATTATTATTATAATACTTTTATTAATATTAACGTACACATGCCACATAGACATATAAAAATATCCGAACATCTTAAGTTGAATGCTCATATTAACTCACTACCTCACTGTTGAAAGTGGAGAGTGTCTACCATCCGAGTAACCTTCTCTTGTGTCGACCGATTATTATGATCGAGAAGTTTATTGATAAAGACATAATTTTTAACGAGATGAAATAATTTCTTATTCATCCATCTGACATTTGCTGTGGGTAAAAAAGACAAACCAATCTATCTAAAATTTTAATTTCATAGCTTACATTTTAAATAAAATTATGAACTTCTCCGAACAGTTTGTCTTAAACTTTTGTTCAAGGCCTGTAAGGTGCAAAAACAACCACTGAATTATGTCCTCCGAATCCGAACGAGTTGGAGATACCTGCATAAAAAGATGAAACGAGGGTCCTGTGAATATCTATGTTGCTCGGACTCTCCAAAAATGTTGTTGCACCCTGATTTGGATCCTCCAACAATGCATTTTTGAAAAGTTCAAAGCAACATTCTATCTGTCTACAAGTGTTTTGCTTTTCAATTCTTCTCATTCTTTCACTGTTGTATGAGTACTTTATTACTACTCCCCCTGCTTTAATTTCTTTGCCTGATTTTGACTTGATACGGAGTTCAAGAAATCAAATAAGACTTTTGAATTTTGTGGTCATAAACTAAAGATACGTAGAGTGTACAAAAATACTATTAGCTAACTTTGTCGAAGTGAGAACTGTGCACTAAGATTCAGGATAAACAGACGTACCAACGTTCACTTCATGTTGTTTCTTCACATTTGGAACGGTGTCAATCGTGACCTGGGGTTCTAATTCCTACACACGAAAAATAGTGAAATAAGTCTCGGAATGGTTAAAGAACAGTTGACATATATCGGAGAATCAGAACGTGTTGAAACAGAGAAGTTAGTGAGTAGTACATGTTGATTGATGGTTGGATGAAGCCATCCTGTTGTGATTGCTTTGATGGTTACAATGGCTTCAATTCCACCAGCAGCCCCAAGTCCATGACCGATCATCGACTGATAAGTAACAACAACAAACATAACTTGATTCAGTACTTAAGTACTCGTTGTCATTCAAATATACGAATCAGATGAGCTTCAGATAACAGCAGAATAAGGATAGTATATAGGTCTTGTAAGAAGAACAGATTGTTTCTTTTCGTTCTAGTTTGAAATGAATTTCGAGTCTATTGATAGAATGAAAGTAATTTTCACCTTTGTCCCGTTCATTTTGATTTCCGAGGTATCTTTGAAGACCTTCTTGATGGCATTGACCTCAGCCAAATCTCCAGCAAGAGTTGATGTTGCATGAGCATTTATATAGTTCACCTACTCAGAATTAATGTAGAAATATGTATTGTAACAGTATATACATAGTTTATAACATTTTCGATCAGAAAATGAACGAAGAGTGTTACCTCTTCTGGAGAAATTCTGGCATCTAACAAACCCTTAGTAATGCAAGACCAAACTCCAAGTCCATCAGGCCGAGGATCGGTCATGTGATGAGCATCACAAGTAGCTGCTCCTCCCAAGTACTCTGCGATGATACTAGCACCTCTTTTCAACGCGTGCTCCAAACTTTCCATGACCTGTTTATGTGGAAATAACTCAATCAAGTCACTAACCGATGATTATGAACAAACGTGACAAGATATAAGAGTAAAAGCAAAGAAAAAGTAGTCGAATTGATCTGTATACCAGGATACCAGAGCCTTCACCAACGACAAATCCATCACGATTCGTGTCCCATGGCCTTGAAGCCTTTTCATAATCATCATTTCTTTGAGACAAGGCCCGACAAGCTATGAAGCCACCAACACCAGTAGCTGTAACACCAGCTTCCGTTCCACCTGTTACCATAATATCTGCATCACCCCTTCTTATATGATTCGCAGCTGCGCAAAAGCTGTGATTGGCAGATGCACAAGCCGTTGAAATAGAGTAATTCGGTCCCATTAGTCCGGTTTCTATAGCCAACAATGCTGATCCCATGTTGGTGATAGAGTAAGGAATGAAAAATGGACTAACTTTCTTGTATCCTCTTTGCAACAACGCTTCCACCCCGTCACTGAAAACATTTAAACCTCCCATCCCCGACCCAACCAAGACACCGATCCTCGTTTTGTCCATCTGCAACATACAAATTCAAGTTACATTTTATGCTTTTGATCATTTACATCTCAAATTTTTCTTACTACCAATAAAGAAACTCACAGTTTCAAGAACTTGTTGGCCAAGGTTAGCATCGTCAAGGGCTCTCTTTCCAGCAACGAGACAGTATCTCCAGCAGTTATCTAAACGACGATCATTCTTTCCGTCTATGTAACCTTCGGAAGAGAAATCACGAATCTGTCCCGCGAACCTAACTGGGTAACTTGAGGCATCAAAAGAGTCTATTAAACTGATTCCACTCTGCCCTTCAAGAAGTTTGTTGTAAAAATTGTCGATATCACTTCCAAAGACTGAAACAAGTCCCATTCCGGTTATGACAACCCTTTTCTTCGGGTCTGTCTCTCTCTTGGGAGCTGAAACAGCTGGAGAGGCCATGGCTCTGATTCTTCCACATTTTACAGCTATGATAAAACATCTCAGTAGATTAGAATCATTCACGATGAATTCACAGAACATTAGAACAAACCAAACTATGCCACAATGTTTATTCTCATGATATAACGGAAAACTGAGAAGTTAGAAGCAATGATAATAAGAAAAATCCAACATCAACACAAAGGGTGTGTTCGACAAGTAGAAGTAGAGGAAACAAGTTTCACAATTGACGTTCTAAACTTTTGTGTCCTCCCCACCCTCCAACGCGCCTCATCTTCACCCGTAGCCCCATCCCCACCACCTCACACCGCTACTCCACTCCCACCTCCCATATAGTATCTGTCCAGAATATATACACATACTTTTAGGATAACATTTTTCTTGGTATCAAACACACCTAAAACAAACATCCAGCTGAGCAATGAAGTTACATTATTCATGAACGGAAGTTAATAGACTGGAAGAAAGATATCATCAGTAAAACCAAAGGGGTGAAGGATCCCACGTTCACGCAGGGCTCGGTGAAGAGCCTCACTCCGAGGGGTGCAATGTAGGCAGCCTACCACGTCTCGAACATGTGACAACTTCCTCACAGAGTATTCAGAAACAATAAATCACTCTAAGATCAGCAGTTTATTCAAACAAACATCATTAACAACAACAACAACAACATAGTCGGATTTGTCGAAGATGGAGTGTACGCAGATCTTACCCCATGTGCAAGACAGAGACATTGTTTCCATAGACAAAAATCAAATTCCCACTTTTTCTCCACAGTGTGAGGCAATATCGTACTCAATTTTTATAAGGTGAAGAATCAAACTTTCACTACCAAGGTGGGATTCAGTAACTAAACGAACAAACTGAGCTACTAAGATTCCTCCATATATCTAGTCCTACAAACAAAGATCCGATTTTATGTGCTCAACTGAATCTATTGCTTTTTCAGTTCGAACTATACATACATCTAAAAAAAAATGTACATTTAACATAGTAACTCATTTCCAAACTCGTAACTTCAAATCTTAAATCCGTCTCTTCTGTCTACTAATATATCATCAAAAAAAAAGAAAAATAATCAAGAAGATCATATAATACCTTTTGGCTTACAAGAAGCAGAGTTTGCTGTCAATTTCACAGTTTCAATAGCTCTAAGTCCATTATATTGTAAATGAGATCCACCATTGATTCTTGATTCTCTCCTCTTCAATATCAAATTAGAATAAGTAATACTACTCATTTTCTCAAACACACACACACAAAAATAAAAAAAAAACTAAATCTTCTTGTTTTTTTTCTTCTTTTAATTCAACATAACATGTTGGTAAATATATAGAAAATTAGAAAAAGACAAGTCATAGAGAGATCCAAGAAAATGGAGTAAATAACAAAGTTTGTAATTTTAATTGCACATGGGATTTGGAGAATCCGCCCAAGTATAGTAATATTTGCTAAGCAAGAAAACAGTATTAAAAAAATGGCGATAAATGCAACACATTAATATAGTAGTATGATTTTTGTGACAGTTGCAGACTTAAATTCACAAGACCAAACAAGAAATGTGACATTAAAGGGTTGTTTGGTGTACTTGTTTACAGTCATATAACCAAACAATGAGTACTTCCTTTTATCTCCGTATCAAAATAAATGTTATTTTAGCTCATTTCGCGTTTATTTAAAGAAAAATGATATATGTGATACAATAGGAGTATATATATGACTTATGAGTCACTATCTCAATAATTATTTTTTTTAATAGATGTATCAATCCAAAAATAAATAAATAATTAGAAATAAAAAAAATATCTTCTAACCTATAAATATATTTAAATATAATTTTTATGTAACATTTGATTTGGAAACAAGTAGAAGTCATAGTGGAGATCACAGATTTTGAGTTTGATCATCTTTAAAAAGGTTTTACAAAATGGCCAGATTATTTCGTTAGGCATTTAAGAAGTTTATAATATTATTTTTATTTTAAAATAAAATATGTTTTTCTCCTTTTTAATTTAAAAAAGTTAAAGAGATAAAAGTATTTAAAAAGATAAAATAACAGAGTGTGAAAATATGTTATTTTATTATTTTAATCAAATATTCTAGCCCGAAAAAATTTTACCTTTAAAAATAGTTTTTAGAGTAATTATTAATGTTTGTATTAGAATCTATATTGCTTTTAATAAAGAAATATAAAACTTGTCGTTTACCTAGTTTTTTAATAAAGAAAAATTAACTACTATGAACTATTTGTAGACTAGGAGCAGTCAATGGTATAAGATAACTTACCTTTATAATATCTTCTTAGGAGGCATTCTAAACTCTCAACTACTTTTATTAAAATCAATTAATGATTTTAATATTCATTTTTAAGGTGTAATTTTGAATATCGAATAATATATATATATATATATATGAACAAGCTGATAAAATTATAAATATGTAAAGTATTTATATCAAACTGTTTATGAATGATATAACATTTTGAATCTCATATTCACAAAAATTGAATACCTTATTATATTTAATTAAATCATATTTGAATCGATCAATATTAAATAATTGCCTTCATTATGTTATTGATAGAGTTCTTTTGGAAATCATTCCTAAGCACAAAAAGAAATGAAAATATTCATTTAAAACAAATGATGGATTTCTAGAAGCAAACTATAGTTGGATTCTCTTCCTCATTTTTCTTTATTTTTTTTTTTGGAAAAAGAAAAACTATATATATATTTAAAAAAAATTTAAAAAAAACTTGTGAAGCTCTAAGGTACAATCATGTTTGACTAGTGCATTTGCAATTGATCGCGGAATCAGGAATTTAGTGAAAAAATATTTTTTTTAAAAATTATATTAATAGTGTATAAAATTAAATATATACTCATAATACCTAACAAATCTTTATATTTCTCATAATTTTTTAAAAATAAAATTATACATCAAGCCTCTTTTCGCTTAAGATAAATCTATCTATATTCGCAATTTGATTTTTTCTCAAACTCAGTATGCATATGGAATATAATTGGATCATTCAATTAATAGATAGCATAGTGTAAATTTGTTTTTTTTTCAAAAGTGAGTAATACTAACTAGATTGAGTAGATAGTATAGTGTAAATTCGTTTTTTTAAAAAGAGTTATACTAACTAGATATAGTTTTTTTTTTTGGTGGTTTGCCTACTTTTCATTGACCATTTGGGACACAACATATGCCGAATTATGACATAAATATTAATAAGTGATTTTACGAATTGATTTACAAACTCAGTATAGATCACATAAAAATAACATAGTTTTATCATTAATTCAAAGTTGCCTTCCTAATTTTTCATTGCATGACCTAATTATTTTAAAATTTAGATGATAAATATTTTGATTTAATTCGTTGAAGTGAACGACAAGTTAAAATATATTCATGTTGTTACATCTTGATACTAAGTGAAACAATTACAATATATTTATGATCTGATTCAAATATTACGCGATAAAAATTAAATAGAGGTGAGGGGTCACTATTAATAAAATTCAAAGTGTCTATATACTACATCAGATTTTGCAGGAAAATTGAAAATAAAAATATCCCATAATATATTAAATTTCTACTGAAGTTAGATTGAATATTTGATAAAATAGTTTTCCAAGGCATTGATATTTGACTTGGTAATGTAATAAAGACAATAAACTGGCCCCCACCCTACCCACTAATGATCTTGTAAGATATGCCATGTTCTATTTATGACTTATTTAATAAAATTAATTTGAGACTTTTTTTTTTTTTTTTTTAATCTTTCATCTTATGTCATATTAAACTTCAAAAGCATGTATGTATACTATGGGCCCGTTTGGCCATAAATTTTCTAAATAATATTTGGGAAAAATTTGGCAAATAATGTTTGTTCATATAATTTATTATTATTTGGTAAATATCTCAAATTTTCAAATACTAGTTTTTTCTAGTATTTGGGCCAAATATCATTATTTGGGATATTTTAAAAATTAAAACTTTACCCCAATCTTTTATCCTTTACAAAAACACCCTTTCTAGTAGTTCCTTGCGTTGTATTACATCATTTTTTACGTGAACACCAAAATAGTGATGAAATATTTAGTGAATATTAAATAATGATATGATTGTTGATGAAAATTATTAAAAATTGGCTTTAGGTAACAAAGTCATGTACTTTATCTACTTCACGATGTATGGAATAATTCTTGTTGCACTCACTCCAAATTACCACATTGCTTCAGTGTCATGGACATTATTTGTTATTGTTGTAACTAACATTCAATTGACTTGTAATACAAACTTTTAGTTAGTTTTGATAGTTTTTAAAACTTGTGTGTATAAATCATATTTTTCTAAAAAGGTGAAATATATTTCCCAAATTTTATGGCCAAACACATGGTGAAATTTCACCCAAATTTTCACTCAAATAATATTTGGAAATCTATGGCCAAACGCAAGCTATATGAATTTAAATATGCATTATAAGACTATATATCTCTTTTCATTTTGACGTGAATATTATTTAAGATGTCTGTGATAATTACTATATTTTATTTGATTTTTTGGTCAAAAGTGGATTAATATTTAAAAAAAAAAAAGGATAGTAAAAGTAGAACTTCAAAAGAATTATGTAATGATACAAGAAACATTAGCTAAAGATCCTTCAATAACAAAATAATTTAGCAAAACATGACATTTGTTTAGTAAATTTAACTTATGCATAAACCTTTTATTATAAGTTGATTTTGTATGAAAATGAAATAAACAAAGTTATAGCATGAATTCAATATAAAATTAATTATTTCGACTATCGAGAGTTTTATTCCTTATCGCGTAGAGATAGATAACGATAATGAATAAAAGCCGTGTATATAGTTATCGGTATTGAAGAGGCGAACAAGCCCAGAGATCAAACGGGTCTAGGTCCAAACTAATAGGCCCATTAACCATAGCCCACACGACGTCTTCTATTTGCATTTTTTTTTTACAATTTTTGAGAAAAAAAAATTATTGTTCATTTTTAATGATATATCGATTGTCTAGAGTTGTATAACAGATACACAAGGATACAATTAGACATAGATAATGTATATCATGTGGAGATACACAAGAGTACAATTAGATACGTGGATATACTTATTAAGCGGGCAAATACAATTAGCATTGATAATGACATAATTTATATCATTTGCAGATACACTTGTTAAACATATAAATATAATGTATTTTTCTGGATATAATATATAGTGCTACACTTATAGTGTATACGATATACAATGTTATTCACATTTTGTTTTCCACTCCGTCTTGGAGCTAAAATATTTCTATGTTATCATTAAAATGTTACTATTTTTTGCAAATTTAAATGCTAGACGAAATTTCTCCTCTTTTTATCTTTTCAAATTTGGAATTTTTCTCCAAACCTTTTTTATTTTTAGAATTTTTTTGACTTACTAATTTGAAGATGTAACTTTCCATTTCTTTTGCAAAAAAATAAAATAAAAATACTTCATTTTTTAATGACATTTTGTTGAAACAATTTTTCCGAAAAAACTGGGGAAAAAATTAAAAATATTATTATGTCACTTTTTAATTTTTTAAAAAACAACGCCACCTAATTAAAAAGGCCCACACCACATCAACCTTGTTGTTTCATGTGACAACACATAAATAACACATGTTAATTCCACGTCACAAGTGTATATAAAAAGAGTCTTAACTTAGCAACTAAGTACCAAAAAAAATAAATCATAATAAAAATTCCTCATGTGAACACAAATTTTTTTTTCTCATTGAATTGGAAGCTACTAGTAGATTTACAGGATTTGTATGACCTTCTAGAAATCATTCTTATCCATTTAAAAAATAAGATATATTTAAATTATTTACTGTTTTATCTTTTGTCATATACAATATATATTTTCACATAAAATATTCGAATTTTACGTCTTTCACTTTGTTAGTATGAATTTAAAAACTTTACATTGATAGGAATCTATTTATGTTAGTTCTTGAATTAAAATCAGATACGAAAATAAAATATGATATAAAAGTCGTGCTAAAAATAAATTGGACGAGAAAAATAAATTTACAAATTGCGTTAATTTGAAATATGATTTTTAAAAAATGCTTTGGCATGCCATATTTAGTTGTTAAATAGTAAATGAAATGAATATTTCATGCCATAATTGAAATTTAAGTAATGAATTTACCAGTTTTTTCATTTTTTAATCCTGCTTTAAAAATGCAAAAAAGGAAGAAAAAATAAAGATAAAAAAAGCAAAGAGGATAAATATTTTGGTAAAGTATAAAGGAAGGAAATAAAATCATTATTGGAGATGATTGAGAATATCTTTATGAAAAATTTAACAAAATAGGAATAAAATAGAATATAAAACAAAAGTTTAGAGTCCCTATTATCTAATGATTATTTTATCTTTATTTAGGTCTCGTATTAGTTTTTTACCTTTTTATCCAGGGTTAATAAGTGATATTCTTTTTAATTTTTATGATGAATTTTAGGCAGACGATTAAATTTAGCTTAGTAAATTTGACTATTTGAGCATATAATCAGATGATAAAATATTTTTCATAGACATTTTTTATTGAAAAACTTATGAAGTAGACATTTTTTATTGAAAAACTTATGAAGTATATCACATATTAATTCAATATATAATTACTTTTTCCAAAACTAAAATCTAAGATATCTCATACAAATAATTTATTATATATTTAAATATTTAATTCGAATATCTTATAATTTTAATATTTAACTATAATTTATTATAAAATTTAAATGACGAATATCAATTTCTTGTCGTTTTCCGAGCTTTTCTAAAACGCGTGATTTTTTATTTTGTTTGCGGTCGTCGCTTTCTCATTCGCCCACCTAATATAGATCCAAAATCTAATTAATTAATATATCTTTTAAGTACTGATAAAATTTAATGACATTAAATTTTATTTTTTAAATCAATGAAATAAATACAAATTACTTATCCTTTAAATAATTTACTCAAAAAACTTGTAGCAAACAAAAGTTAATTTCTTCAAAAATTAGATTTTTATGTTGGAATTTATTAAAAACAAGCTATTTAAATCTGCTCACACTCTTTCTCTTTTGATTATGTTCTTGTTGTAAGTAGATTTTGAAAATTTGATGAAATAAGTTACAAGTTATATAAAGATAAAAGTAATGTATTTTTATTATAATAACATCATTTCATAAATGAATTTTATGAGATATGAAAAAAATAATAACACTATCATGGATTAAAAATACTTCACTCCTCTTTGGATCCCATTAATTTTTTCTCTTTTTCCTTTTTTTCCCACTATTTCACTTTTCCTTTTTTTTTTGTGTACATGTTTACTTTTCCACTCCCTCCTTTAACAATCTCACACGCCATCCCCCACCCCCAACCACACTCCTTTACCCGCCCACCCCACTCCTCACCCACCCCACCATCCTCTTTTTCTTAGAAATTTCCTCAACCCCATTACACCATAATTCCTTATAAACTCACCCACCTTCTCCATTTTCACAACAAAGTTTCAATCCTTATACAAATTCCTCACTTGGGTATTCAAGAAAAGTGCAAAAAAAGTAGAAAAATCCATTCTTTCACAATAAAGTTTCAATCTTACACAATCTCTCACTTGGGTATTCAAGAAAAGTGCAAAAAAAAAAGCATAAAATCCGTTCTTTTACAGTAAAGCTTGAATCTTTACACAATTTTCTCACTTGGGTACCCGAGAAAACCGCAGAAAAAAGCTCATGGAGATCAACAACAACAACAATCAATCATCTTTCTGGCAGTTCAGTGACCAGCTTCGTCTGCAGAACAACAACTTAGCAAATCTCTCTTTGAATGATTCAATTTGGAGCAGTAACTATGGTTCTAAAAGGCCTGAAGAAAGAAGAAATTTTGATATCAGGGTAGGTGGTGACCTCAACTCTATTGCTAATACTTCTTCAAACAAGTCAAATTACAATCTTTTTAGCAATGATGGCTGGAAAATTGCTGACCCATCTGCTCTCACGGCGGCGAACGGCGGTGCTGCTGCCGGAAATGGGGTACTTGGGGTTGGTTTAAATGGCGGATTCAACAAAGGGGTTTACTCAAATCAAGCTTTGAACTTCAGTTATAATAAGGGTACTAATAATGTTGCAGTAGGTACAAAGGGGATAAACAAGAAATTTGGTAAAGGTTTTTTTGAAGATGAGCAGAAAAGTGTGAAGAAGAACAACAAGAGTGTTAAAGAGAGTAACAAGGATGTTAATAGTGAGAAACAGAATGGTGTTGATAAAAGGTTTAAGACTTTGCCTCCAGCAGAATCTTTGCCAAGAAATGAGACAGTTGGTGGATATATTTTTGTTTGCAACAATGATACCATGGCTGAGAATCTCAAAAGGGAGCTCTTTGGTAAGTTAATCTTTTATTTTTTGTTCTCACTTTTTTTGGCTTGTTTTTTCTTGATTGGTATTTTTGTGATGCTTGTTGTTTGTTGTTAGATTTTTTTGCCTAATAGGTGGAATTCAGTTATGTTGAATGGATCTTGATTGGTTTAATAGGATGCTGAACAGGGAATTGCTATAGGTTTTTGTTTGAAGAATGGAGAAACAAAAAGCAATCTTAATCTAGATTTGTTCTCCTTTATGTTCTAGAAATTGGTTAACTAGTGTCAAAAGATTGAATTTTTGCATCTAGTAATGGTTTTCTAGTATTGATTGTTTGTTGTTTGGTTTGATTGGTATTTTTTTTTTATGTTTGTTGTTGGTAGTTAAATTTTTTGGCTTATAGGTGGAGCTGAGTTATGTTGAATGGATCTTGATTGGTTTGATGGGTTGCTAAATCGGTAATTGCTATAGATTTTATGAAGAATTGAGAGACTAAAAGCAATCTTATTCTAGATTTGTTCTCCTTTATGTTATAGAAATTGGTTGAATAGTGTCAAGTTTGGATCTTTACATCTAGTAATGGTTTTTCTAGTATTGATTACTCTTTTTTTTTGGGCTTGATTGTTCTTGATTGATGCTTTTCTGTGTTTGTTGTTGTTTGTAGTAATTTTTTTTGACCAATAGGCAGGATTGAGTTATGCTGAATGGATCTTTAATTAAACATTGAGTTATGTTGAGTGGATCTTGATTGGTTTAATAGAATGCTAATGGGCAATTTCTAAAGAGTTGTTTGAAGAATTGAGACTTAAAGCAATCCTAATCTAGATTTTATTCTCCTTTATGTTCAAGAAATTGGCTGATTAGTGTTTTAAGTTTTGAATCTTTACATCTAGTAATGGTTTTTCTAGTATTGATTGTTCTCAGACAGAGAACATCACACTTTTAACTTCATTAAGATTTGTGTTTCTGTTTAATAAAAAAGTGGATTCTGTAATTGACTCTTACCTGTTTAGAGTGGGGGATAATCCGTTCATTGATGTGATGAATTACATTGTTACTAGCTCCATTAAGATTTGTGCTCCTTTTTAATAATAAAACATAGTATTCTCTAATCGACTCCATTAAGATTGGTGCTTTCTGATAGTACTACAATTATATTTCAGGCTTGCCACCACGTTACAGGGACTCGGTTAGGCAAATAACACCTGGATTGCCTCTCTTTCTGTACAACTACTCAACCCATCAGCTTCACGGAGTTTTTGAGGTATGTAATTTTGTACATCTCTATACTATATTTGCATTATACATTGTTGATAGGAATGGAGGAATGTAATAGGACTATCCCATTCTTCTTGTTTTGTTTTGTTGAGCTAATGCATAAACCACTGCAGGCTGCAAGCTTTGGTGGGTCAAATATTGATCCATCGGCCTGGGAGGACAAGAAGAACCCTGGTGAATCTCGCTTTCCTGCTCAGGTAAGGAAGTTCCACATATTATTTCTTTTTCATTTGAACACATTATCGTTTAGTTGGGCGTATTTGTTATAATCATTTTGTACGATATTGGTTTTGAGAGTGTGAGCTTAAGTGGAGCAACATGGTCGGCGAGGATTCATATTAGCCTATCCAACTTGCTTAGGATTTAGATACAGTTGTCATGGTAGTATTTGGATTGTCATCGGAAGTTGATTAGTATGACTAGCCTACCAATCTTTGCGTCGTTTTGATACCTGACTAAAGTTATAGTGTGTACTTGGTTCAACTTGTAAATGAATTACAATGAATCTAAATCGGAACCTGTCGCAGACATAATGAACTAATTAAAGCTCTTATACGAGATGGTCACATATTTTGACAAAATGCCTAAAGTTGTTTTCGTTGAATCTCGACTCATCTCTTCTTTGATTTCCAGGTTCGTGTCGTGACAAGGAAAGTCTGTGAACCACTTGAAGAGGATTCATTCAGGCCAGTCCTTCACCATTACGATGGCCCTAAATTCCGCCTTGAGCTAAATGTTCCAGAGGTAATCAATGTCTCCATCGATTGGTTCCATCGTCTAAACAAGAAACAAACGAAATCCTTTGCTTAACATGAGTGTGTCTTCTTGCAGGCTATTTCTCTTCTAGACATTTTTGAAGAGAACAAGAACTAAATGAATGTTCTTGTATTACAAGCAGAGAATGGACAATATACCATTATAAAGGAAGAAAAAAAAAGTTGATTAGAAAAAAAGAGTTTGCTTCTAGTAATACTGAAGAGAGTTTGCAGAGCAGAAAAAAAAAAACTATCTATTGTATATAGATATATACATAAATGCAGAATATAATTATCTGGAAAAACACTTTTTGTGTGGAAACAAAAATATTATTATATTTACTATATTGTGTAATCCAGCAGGAATTTGCTGTATAATAATAAGTGAAATATGAGTAAAAAACAAGTTATATTTATGTTATGGATCATAATGTTTGGTTATTAATAGCTATTGTTTCCTCTTTGCTCTATCTAGAATGCCTTATGTTTTTGATTTTTCACTTATCTTCTGTTTGTATTGGGTGGCGATGGTGCCTTTTATGCAAGATTTTTTCATACTTGTATTGAAAATCGACTGATTTTGGTTTGTATAGGGCCTCATGATTTTTTCATATACAAGCATAGGGTTTATTGTTTTGAGAGATTTAGGGTGTGTTTGGTATGAAGAAAAATCGAAAATCCTGTTTTTTAGAAAGAAAAAAAAAAGAGGTTTCTTTACTTATTTTTTCGTATTTGAATTTAGATTTGTAATATAATTAAAATATTATGAGAAATGGAGATGTATTATTATCCGTGGAAAGTACATAAAGTACGTTTCTAAGATTTCGATCAGGAAGAAAAAAAAATTTTTTTTTTGGGTAGATGATGATTATGTGAAAACAACGATTATTTGAACTCAAACATTAATAGTCACAAGATTGGCTGCAAGAAATTGTCAACACAGTAAAGGATCTATTGTTTCAAAGAAATTACATGAAAAAATTAATGTATTTGGTTGTGGAATAATTGAACAAAAAGTTTGATTATTTCAAATTTAATTATAAACTTGTTGAAATGTCACAACCAAAAGAAAAAAATGGTTCAACTGTTCCTTCACGGCACTTCATTTGCAAAAATTGACCAAGTCTTTGGTGATATAAAATAATATATTTATTTTTATGTGTCAATTCCAAATAAAAGAGACTTTGGTGGTAGTTGACCCTAGCATTTGATTTAAAAGTTTATTCCAAAGAAATTTCTACAATTAGAATTCTTATTAGGTAATTATTACTTTTTTCCTTATGATAATTTAGTAATTTACACATTTTTCTAAGATTAAGTAGATTGGTCGTTTAACAAAACCAATTTAAAGATGAACATGTGAAGTTGATGAGATTTTTCTGTGTACTTTTCTTTTTAATATTATGTATTAATTTTGTGTTTTACTTCGTATATGAATGATTTTTTTTTATTTCTTGTGTTGTAATCTTATTAAAATCTATCAATATGCTCAATATAACTTTTACTAACATTATGTTTGAATCATTGTTATCCATTGTATAGTATTGTATTGTTACTATATCTATAATATTTGTTTCAATTGTTACTTAAAATGTATTGTATTGTTAAATTTCTTGTTACATAACAATGAAAATTCATAATTTATGGAATAACCAATTTGGTGTGTTCCTATTGTTACTTAATTTCTTTTCTCAATTATATATTTACATAATATTTGAAAATACTATTTTACCTTTAATCTCAATTATTTGAATCAAGTCAAACCTCATACCCTAAAATAATTAGGATATTTTAGTAAATTTATAAATTACAATACATTATGCACGATCAAATCAAACAATTAAAATGTTATTATACAACAAAAAATACAGTCTAACTAAATATTGTATCTTCTATACAATACAGTACAATAAAATACAATACAATATGAAATAATGGGTAACAATGATCCCAACAAAATGCAAAAAAAATTACAAATATAACTAGGAAGACATATGGAACCCACAATAAACAATAACAATAATAACACATTTAATGTAATTTATAAATATGAAATAAAGGAAATTTTTAAATAGATTTTTGACTCAAAATAAAGTTTTCGGAGTTTGGATGGAAAGGAATGAATGGATTGAAAGTGCATATTTCAATAAACTAAAAGTTCCTTTTTTTTATATTTAATTATATATCACAATAACCAATTATATAATATATAAATAATCTAAGGAAAAAATTGTATCATCAAACCAAAAAGAAAATGTTAAAAGTATGTAATTGTTTTGTCGGTGATAAAATTCTAAATTTTTAATTTTTTTTTGAATTACCCTTTGTTAATAAATTGGATATATTGTTCATAACGTGACAAACTTTACAAGTGTCTAGAATGGCCTATTAATTAATGCACTTTAATAGTATTCTTTTATTAATGAAAATGGACCAAGTTCATGTATTTGCCAACACTCACATTGTTGGTATATACTCTAATGTAATTCCTAAAAGATACCTTTTTAATAATCTAATATTTTCAAAAATCAATGGTTTGAGATTTAAATTAGTTGATAACAAGCTTGTTTGTTTTTTAAAAAAATTTTCACTTAAATATTAAACTTTTTGTTAATACATTCGTATCGAAAAAAAGTCGCAAAACTACTTAAAGATTCTCTTTTTAACTTGAGTTGTCTCACATATAATATTATTAATGTCCCTAACTTGAGTGTCCCTATATTTCATCATATGAAGTGTATGTCTCAAGTTAAGATAACTTTGTCTAACGTAAATTAAAAGCAAAAACTTTAAAAAATTACTTATTGCGCTTTTATCACTATTTAAAGTCATTAATACGAATTTATGATTTTTTTTTATATATTATTTCATCCGTTCGGTAATGTTTGTCATGATTTCTATTTTTTAGAGTTAAACTATAAAAACTTTGACTAACATTTTAAGATGCATTTTTTTCATCATATTAATATGAAAAAATTGTAATTTATAGTACTTTTCATATAGTTTTAGAATATCTATTTTTTTTTGTTTAAAATATCAAATTAATGTGATCTAATTTACCTTTAAAAATTAGTCAAATTAACTTTTGATAAGCGTAACAAGACAAATATTTCTGGACGGAGGGAGCAATAAAAGAGAAAAAAATTTAGGGAAAATTGTATAAAATAGCAAACTAATAACCTAAATTAAATGGAATAGCTAGAGTTTGATTTAATTGTGCTCCATAGCAAACGTTGGAAAAAATTTGCCAGGCGTCTCTCTCCCAGAAGTCTCGCTCGCCACTCTCCCATTCTCGCCTCTCTCGCTTTATACACAGAAGTATATAATTTCTGTTTCTGTTTTGTATAAAGCGAGAGAAAATTGTATATACACATGCAAAAATGTATATCTTCGTGTTATACACTTAATTATATAATTACAAACATTTTACTTTAAATATTGCAGAGAAAAAGACCAAAGAATTATACAATTGTGAATTATACAATTGCAGTGAAATACAATTTTTTCTAGCTTTATACAACAGAAGTGTATATATTGTGTTTCTGTTTTTGTATAAAGCGAGAAAAACATATATCTTCTTGCTATACACTTATAATTATGCAATATACATACATTTTAATTCGATTCAACTGTATGCAAAGCTAATTATACAATTGCAGCGAAATAGGCCAGCGAATTATACAATTTAGGCCAGCGAATTATACACTTTTATATGTATAGCGAATTATACAGTTTTTATGTTTGCTATAGAGCACAATTATGCAAAGTTTGCTATATTATACAAATATGATTTTTTTGTTTGTTACATGTGAAAGTTGCCCAAAAATTTACAGGAAAAATTACTTAAATACACTACTTTAATTATCTTAATAACCATTTATCCCAACTTATTTTAAAAATTTCAAAAATCCCTTATTCCCCCAATTCAAAAAAATATAAAAGATACATCAAGATTTTCCACCTTTTTTTCACCCAATTGGCAAGTTTTACTTTACCAAAAACTAAATCCTATTTTTAAGCTACCCACTTCCCCATTAACATCCCCAATTAAAATTTACCATATTAATTTTTATTCCTTTTCCTTTTTATTTCCCTACATTGTAGGTGTATAATTGTCTACTTTTAATTCCCCATTCCACACGTTTGCAGGTTAATTTTGAATTCCAATTAAAATTTCATCCATATCTATTTGATATTCTAGGACTCTCTTTCCATCTACCAAATTTTCTCCTTCAGCTTATTCATCGTGTGAGTTTACTAATTTTTATTCCTTTTCTACTTTTAATTCCCCATTCCACTTGCAGGTAAATTTTGAATTCCCTTCAAATTTTCATCCATATCTATTTGTTATTTTGTAGGACTATCTTTCCATCTAACTAGATTTTCTCATTCATTCAATTCATTGTGTGAGTTTACAAATATCATGGAAGAGTGTGGTAATTTCAAATGTGTGTATGATTCTGATGATGAGCTGTGGGCTGAGAATAGATCTAAGCGATTGCATGACCCATTGTTGATGAAGAACAACAATGATGAGCCAAAGAAGAAGACTGAAGAAATCAAGAAAAAAAGGCCAAGAAAAGTTACATCAACTGTGTAACTTATTATACGTAGCTGGGACAGGATGAACAAGTTTATATGTTGTTTTGTGTTGAAGACAATTATCTTTTGTGTTTTTCTAAAAGCTTATTGGTATTACAATATTTTATTAGTTATGAATGTTATATTTTTTCAAGTTATTTTTTTAGAAACAGTTGTTGCTTTACAAATTTTTTAGTGTTTCATTTTAAGTTATTTTGACAGCTAATTTACAAACTGAAGTATATTACACTTAAGTTCTAATGTGTATGATACATTATTAAGTTTTTTTCACTTTATACAAATGATGTATATGATACATAAGTATAATATATACTTGAAAAAATATTGCAGTTATATATTTAGCAACTTGAATTATATGAATGTATATGATACATCATATACATAAACAAACTTAACCCTGATTACTATTACAGTATAACGCACCACTAGAATGTACTATATCAAAATTACAGTTCATAAGGCTGTACACACTAAACATGTCGTACACATTTGAACAAGTCAAGTTTTGGGACACTAGAATAACTCATGATGGAGTATACACGAAAAATATAACATATTTTTCACTAAAATGAATGTATCTGATACATAACTGGTTACAAATAAGCCCAGCTTGAATTACTGTAAAACTGAAACCCAAACACTGTTGAATATAATATATCAAATTTATAACTCATAAGTATGTATACACGAATCATATAGTAAACAATTGAACAAATCAATTTTTTGTACACTTGAATATCTCAAAATACAATATACACGGAACACATAACATCTTTTCAATAATATTCATGTATATGATACATCACATACACAAACAAACTCCTATATCATTACTGTTACATTGAAAACGCACCACTGTTGAATCTATTTATTTATAAAATTTGGAGTTTAAATTTGGCACATAATTAAACTGCAAAGTCACAAATTCTAGACTCGACCAGAGCAAGAGCTTCAGTATCTCTTTCGGTACCTTCCACACATATGACTTCACCTGATGAACAGTCAAAATTACGTATATCCCCAACAATTTTATCAGTTGTATCAATACAAAGCGGATACATGCCAATTCCAGTTGCATTCTTTTTCACTTCAAAACAAAGTTTCACACCCATGTCGTTTTTGATTTTCAACGGACATGAGCTTCCCTCGACAATGTATCGTATTTCAATATCCTTTGTAACATTGTCGATCTCAAGCTCTGCTAAAATCAACGTTTTCAGATTCACAAACGAAATAGAATGGCTAACAACAATTCCATCAACTTTGTAACCTTCATAATTAATATTGCTTACCCAAATTCCAGAATGCCGCAGCAGAATTGAGATATTTATCTTCAAAACCTTTTTTTTTTGAATTCTTAGTATGCAGATCAACCTTTACACGAATATTTTTGAATTATGAAGCTAATCTGATTTAAAATTTGAATTTACTAATCAGTTACACAATCTGATGACCATTAATTACGTGATTTCAGTTAAGAATAACAGGAATCACGCTAATTAATCCTAATTAATCGCAGCAGCCTTTTAATTATGATGTATCAGTTAATATGTATCCCGTGCCAGAGTGATGTATCCCTTGCCAGAGTGATGTATCCCTACTAATCCGTTACACAATCTGATGACCATTAATTACGTGATTTCAGTTAAGAATAACAGAAATCACGTTAATTAACCCTAATTAATCGCAACAGCCTTTAACTTTGATGTATCAGTTCTTATGTATCCCGTGCCAGACTGATGTATCTCGGTTCTTTGCTTTTTAAGGGATTTTTAGTAATTTCAATTCTTAAAGGGATAAATGGTCATTTTGTATTTATAATATGTGGTTCCTATAATTTATACAAATTTACACTAGTTTTCAGCCCACAAGGCTGGGCCTAATAAATGAGTTTGGCGCATTATCACTAATACACAATTGGAGGCTAGGTGGCAGCCAGGGGAGGGGGGGGGGGGGTTCGCTAAGTTGAGTTTTTCAAAATTCTATATTTTTCGTCTAATATTAAGGAATTTACTAAATATTTTTATATATTTGATTATAAATTCAGTTTTTACGTATATTGACGTAAGGTTATCGCAGGAATTTATAATTTTTAAATTTTAAATCCAATTTGATGACATGTCAAGTTTATACTGTATTATATGCTCAATGCTAAAATTGTTTCAGAAAAAATCTGAAGAATTGAACCAAATTCAATATCAGGCCACTGTTTTCCTAATTTCATTCTATTTTTCCTTCACAAGGAAATTAAGAGCTTTACTAAAATAAAAATCGTATTTCTTTGTTATTAAGAAAAATACGACAAATCAAAAGGTCATCGGTTCAAACCCGATAAAATCCTTTTCACCCTCTATTTATTTTCTTACCTTATTGTTGAGACGCTAATACGAGAAAGCGCAAGGGGTTCAACTAAACCTCCTCAAAAAACTAAACGGTATACTATACATAATGCAAATCATTCGATTAAAAACTTCACATTTTCCATATAACTGAATTATCAAACCATGAAAAAAAGTATACAAAATCCAATAACAAAAACTATATATATGCAAAATTAGTTGCATATATTCATATTGAGAATGTAGGTACCTATACTAAGTTCGTAGCGACTTCACAAAGTAACAACATCACTATGTATTCATTGATTTAATGTATGCGTACAATAATACATAACAATTATTCAATTGCAAATAGGGCAATGAATCAAACCATTCTCATTACACTTAGGACATCTCTCCTTAACATCCCCATTCACAACTTTGCAACTCCCTCCACAATCAAAACATGGCACAAACCTAGCACCTCCGCACCCTTCACATCCTAACCTCCCCAGACCCCTCTCCACCCTAGCCCAATTCAATATCCTCCCGAGTTTCTTCGTCTCGTTCAGGTGCACCACTTCCTCCACTCCACCAATGTACCTCCCCTTCACAAACAACCGCGGTACTCCCGCGTCCTCCCCATCTCCAAGCAACTCCTTCAGCTCCTGACGAAACTCGCCATGCAATGCCACGTCACGCTCGTCGAAAACCACCCTATGGGATTCCAAAATTAACCTCAACTTATTACAATCCTCAAACGTACGACGCACGCCACCTAGCGACGTCGTGTAGATGACCAATGAGTCATCGCCACGTGGCGGGCACTTTTCGGGGTAGTCACTTAAAGGGTTAAACTTTATAAAATTTGGAACTTTCCCTTCTTTTTCCCTTTCCATTTTGTCCCTCAACAAAAATATATTCTCTTTTACTGGCTTGTACCCTTCATCTGAGTGAGTCCTTTGATGTTCTACTTCCCCATTATGAACAGCAATTTGTGTATCATTTTTTTTATTGAATCGTTGGAATTTTTTATTTTCCTCATTTTTCTTGATCACTTCATTGTTCTTTTTGGCATCTTTTGATGATAATTTGGATTCAAGTTCTTCAAGGGTATGAAAGGAAAAACTCTTTCTTGGAATTTTTCTTTTTGGTGAACCGTCGCCGTCTTCCGCCGCCTCTGATGGCGGCGGAGGCGGCGCCGGTAGGGCAAGGAGGGGTTTTTTAGGTGATTTTTGTGGTGGTGGGTTTTGTAGAGTGGGTTTTAAATCTTCTAAAGCTTTGCTAACTTCATCCCATGATTTTGGAGAATCATCAATAGAAGTGTTGAGTTTTTCTAGAATTGGTTGTGCTACTTTTATTGGCTTCTCATCTTCGTCTAGCTCGTCCTGATCCAACTCATTTTCTTCTACCTAATTTTAATATAAATATATCATGTCAAATTAAATTATCAAGATAATAAATTAAATTTAAAAATATACATAAAATTATTAATAGTCTTTCAAATTAAGAAAACATCATACTATAGTCCATACGCACATAATCAGTGTTCTTTTTTAAAATTCTAGTCCACTAACGTTTGATTTGGGACAGCAATTGTATTTATAAATGCTTTAACATAGTAATATCTTTTAGGAAATGAAACAAATATCAAATTTCTAGGGATTATTCAATACAATACAAAATTAACTAGAATATCTATGTATATATAAAAGTTATGTACTGTATGCGACGTTTTAAGCTTAATATAGGCAAAACCTTTACAATAACAAATACTCCTTCTGTTCCAAATTATCTGTTTTATTTCTTATTTACACATTTTTTAAAAATATTAAAGAGATTTTTGAACCATTTACCTTTATTTAAGTATTAAGATATAATAATCTCTCTTCCATTAAATATTTATTCTTGTGAATTATTTATAGTCTTAAAAAATAATAACTATTAAAGATAAAACGAAAAACTAATTATATCTTGAGACACCTATTTATAAAAATCACGACAAATAATTTGAGATTAAGGGAGCAATGTTCAATTCTTATTAGTTTATCACTCCTACTCTTTTGTGTTTGAAAGTTGATAAGTTGTAAACTAACAATACCTTGTTGTTGTTGTTTGCACTTTTGAGCCATGGTTCTTCAATGGAGTTGATATCGAAGACGGCGAAGCTCGTCGGCGGAGGACGGTAGACGTCGATGGCAACCTTTATTCTCTTTGATGAGGCACAACCCATACTTGAAAAAATTTACTTTGAATTTCAATGAAATATGTTTTTTTTTTTTTTTGAAGTTTTTTCTAAGTTATGCTATGGAACTAACTTAGGAGGAGTACATATGGATAGTAGTTTGGTATTTTAAAAATGATATATGTGGTGTTTGGTATTGCCAATTGGTATTTAGACAACCAATTAAGAATTTAGACAAGATTTTGGATGAATGGATCTTAAGAGGACACGTGGCATATATATGTTATCATTGTTACTCTTCATCAATTATCCTTAACCATGAGGAAATAAAATGAATTGAAAAGTAATGTAACTCTAATTGTGGATGGAACTTTTGAATTTTGATATAAAGAGAAATGTTTTTTCTCTTTTTCATAATGAAAATATGACAATAAAGTTTCCTAAGCAACATTCTCAACTGATTTTCCCTTCTTTTGCTTATATTATATTAAAATAATACTGTAATTTCTTCTTATATATAAAAATATCAGAAAACAAATAAATAACTCAAATTTTTTCAAGTAAATATTTTTCTCTTACCAAAAAACTTGCCTACACTTCGGATAGATAATAAAAAACTTGCGCATATTTCATTTCTACAGTTAAATTATTATATATTTAATAAATTTTTCACTATAAATATAAAATCTACACGATTGAAACACAATCTGCTCCTACCGCCTTAAATTTTTGCCCTTGTTAGATAAAGTAGGCATTGAAATAGTGCTAAATTTGGCATGTGGTGGCAAAGGGACACAAGAGGGCCATCCTGTTATAATGGTATTTGGACTTTATGTGCTTAAATAAACATTTTGGAATATAGCACCTAACCACAAATATACTACTTTCTTTTAGTGTCATTTAGATTTTAGACCACATAAACAAAATGTCAAAATTATCCTATGGCCTACTTTATTTTCTTCAATCAATATCAACCAGAAACATTATTTGTCCATACGATTAATGGTTGCAAATGTGTAATATAATGTAACGCAATAACTATCAATATTACAACACACAATGACTTATAAGTTCATCGAACATTGAGCTTGTAGTCTAGGTGTATCGTAACGCTTAACCATAGGAGTTGAATAAATCGATTATAATACAAAACTATCTAAAAATTATAGTCGATTCTTCATCATTTTTTTTTTTAAAAAAATTCTTTTGGTCATTAATTAAGTACTAATTTGACTATTAGTAAAGGTTACTGATAGTTAATTTAGCCTTTGACCACAGAGCTACAGACTAGTTGGATGAAATAAACGATAGAGCAAGAAATAATAAAATTCTATTTTTCAACCCCGAAAAAATAACTATCGTCATGAAGTTTCAAACTCTACCTTTGAAACACAAAGTCATTTTCCAGCCCCTGTAATACGAAAAACAATTACTGGCTCAAAAATTTCAAATTTCATGTGAAATTCGATGATAATAAGCACGATTTATCAACTAGTGTTTGTGAAGTTCAAATTCAACGATTTGTCATAATATTTCACCGGTGGTATTTGAAACGCCATGACAATGACTATTTTTCAGAGACGGGGCCGAAAAGCATGTAAAATCATAGAAGGTTTTGTTTAGTGTTTCCAGAAAGAAACCAAATGCCTCAAATTAGAGAAAATCTGTATTAGCCAAGAGAGCAGGCATAATACTGCATGTTAACCAAAAGTTAAACCAATTTACCCAAAAAAACATGTCTCCTAGTGTTTTAAGTCTTCAAATATAGTTTACTGCATGTAACCGAAATCAAGAACTAAACTAAGCCTTCGACTCCATTTTCTTGATGGCTTGTTCAACTCCAGGAATATTCTTCTTGAAAGTTGCCCATTGCTCAGCTGTCAAACTTATCCCTGCAGGGGATACAATAAGTATCAGAAGAAGTGGTCCTATTGTTATTTTTACCCTTTGCGATTTCATCTTTGGATGAATTCAGGGGGAAAAGGATTACGAAGTGGGGAACCGAACCCTCACTAACAAGGTGAAAGTTCCGATAGTGGAACTCAGAGGAATATAAGACAACATCTTATAGAACAGCATAAAATACCATAAATCCGGGCAATTATTAGTTTCAAATGAAAAATCAAGCACCTACTTCTAACAAAAAGCCCTTCTTGGCATCCCAAACAAATCATCAGTACCACCATCATCCGTATCATTCATTGGCTAAGTCTAACACCGCTTATGATTAATAAAAGAGAAAAGGAGAGAGGTACCAGCACCAGCAGCAGTAGTTGTACATTCAACAAAAGATCAGAAAGCAAAATATCTAGGTGGTCCAATAAATGGCCCATAAGTTCCTTGCAGATAACCAGTCTAACCTTTTCCCCTCAAAAAAACTTTTTCTTTTTGGTTGTTGTGTGTGGTCAGAAACACTTATTGGATGCTTTAAACAAATGCTGGTCTCAAGATTAATAACTGATGTTTTCTTACTAACCAAATGGAGTCCAGAAAAAATGAAGAAGTCTCAAGATCTTTCATTTTTTACTTCCGAAAATTGTATCTTCTGATTAAGTTAGTTCCCAACATGATATAATTAGCTATGATGGTGGGACCACTGTTAATTCCATATGATGGAGTTGAATAACATATGGATAGAGGAACATAGATGTGGCAAAAACCTTCATTGCAGACAGTGGTGGACATGTTAGATGGACAAAGATAGAGATGAAATGACAGATAATATCAAGTAGATGGGGAACAATCTAAAAGGTTCCTTTTGAATCAGCTAAAACCACCAGACAATGCAAGAAAGTAGCCATCTCTTTAAATAAACAACTAAAAGAGCAGAATGTAGATAGCTTTCGAGACACCATACAACAATATTCCCTGAAGTGGCTTTAAAAAAAAAAAAGGGCAGAAGCACTCACTCTACGACTTATTTTATTTTTTATATAAACTGCCAAAAAATAGGAAGAAGCGCTCAAGGTAAAAACCTTTAAATTCTTCTTTATTGAACACAAAGTGCAGAAAGTGCTTATAATCAGCGAAGTTCTGTTCTTGCTATTATTGTCTCTTGACTTTATCAAGTGACAGCAGTAGAGGAGGCCAATAAAATCATGTTTAGGTAACATGAAATTCCTTTTCTTTTTGGGAGGAAGGAGGGGGGGGGGGGGGGGGGGGAAGAGGAGAGAGATAGTTGAGCACTAATATGAAAACTGTTTGCAGGTGAATTCATTCGCCACATTCTACCTTAAAGGGCATAAAAGCACACATGTATCAAGGTCGTGGTACAACAAGCTAATTATACCTTTTAAGAGATAAACTTTGGGCAAAGAGAATATAAACAAAAAGCCAGCAAGTGATAAAATTCTTCAGTGAAGTTCTTTCTGCCCCATATAACATAGGAAATGCAATTCAGAGCAGGATTATGATGGATAACTAATAGCTGAACATTTTAAGACCAAGCAATACAGAAATGTACATTTTCTCGTTGTAGTGATCCAAACCACAAGCATGGCGCGATTTAACTTCTCAGTGCATAAAGAATTTGCTTTACATCTATGATTTAAAATTTTTCAACAGACTTCATTTCTAACTATAGCAGTCAGCCAATCACTTGAGCTTATTTCAAATGAGAAAACATGAACTTTTGTATGCAAATTCATGATAAAAAATCTAATAAAATGATTATTACCTTTAGAAGTAGGCAACTCCTTGCCCTCTTTGCTGTAGTACTCTCTTATCGACACCAGAGTTTTTCCCCTAAAGTCAGTAACAGTCACTCTTCTCTTTTGCGACAACTACATTGAATTCCCAGAAAAACATCAAGAATATATTTTTTTATCAACCCAAAAGAGGGACATCGAGATACATTATCTCAGCAGAAATAAAGCAACAGAAAACAATAAACATTTCACATCACATTATGATAAGCCCTAATAAGTACTCTAATGACCGAGTTCCAAGTACTAGGATTAATGCATCAGTTCCATCATGTCAGCCAATATAGACTTTCAAGCTCTTCTTATATTCGTCTTTCTTCTATTAACTATTAATCAATCATTTTTGTTTTTGTAAGAAAAGAAGATAATCCACCTCCATCATCTTTCAAGTACAAGTAAGCAAAAACTCATAAAGTTGATCACTTTCTCATCTTGCAGGTGCTTAAAATTTAAAATTTTCATAAATCATAATCCAAATAGAAAATTGTTTAGTTCAACAAAAAGAAAAAAAAATATCTTTCTTCTTCCATGTGTAATCGGTTGTTGTACACACACTGATCGGATGAGAAATGAGTTTAAAATGTCCAAATGACAATCGAAACCAAGTACAATGGGCCTCCTGGACCATTCCACCAAACAGATGATAACCAAAACTACAACAGTAAAGAGAATTTCAGAAAGCAGAATTACAGCAGTTATAAGAACTCACTCGGCAAACGATGAGATCGCCTTCGTCATCATACTCCTTATCACCGCTGCTTTTCACTTTGCCGTCCTCTTCTTCTTCATCATTCTCGTCGTCCTCCTCCTCCTCCTTCACTTCATCAGCAGCATTTGCTTCACGTTTTGCTTGTTCTTCAGCAAGGAACTTCTCCACCACCTGCCGGACAAATTTCTTCCGGGTCGGTTCGGATAGGTCAAGACCTAGCTTTTCTGAAGCCATTCTTCGGATTTTTTGCTCCGAAACTTCTTCCAGGTTAGAGGTTTTGAGGATATCAAGTACCGTTTCTTCGATTCCATTGGAAGTTTCAGAATCCATTTCGGAGAAAGTTGTGGAATTTCAAAAGGTTTTTTGCAGGGGCGGAATTTCGCTCAATTGGGGAAGTAGATGAAAACACTCGCTCTATTTAGGTTTTTATGATTACATTTATTGCATGTTTCCGTTTATTTTTATTTGTTTATTATATTATTTTGATTATATATAATTATTTGATATTTGAAAAAAGCCATACATCAATTTAAAAATGGCTATAATTAATATTAATACAATAAATTAGAAATTACGTGACTTTAACTACTTAAATTAAACAAATAAAAATGAATATTTTGCAATTAGATAGTGGAACATAAAATGGAAAGGGAGTACCAAATACTCTATCATTCTAATTTTTTATTTATATAGTTTTACCCTTTAGTTAAAGGAGAAATTCACTTTAATTCGATAAATTGTGATCTCACTCTATATCATTTTTAAAAATTTGTACCGTCTTTCAAGCAAAAATCCGACCTACATAAGTTCTCCCCAAAAAATTTAATAGATGATCCAAGTGTACTTGTTTTGCCAAGTGCAAACTAACAACAACATAGCTAGTATAATTTCACGGGTGAAGTCTTGACCAGTAACAAACTAAATAGTATAGTTGGAAATAAAACAACATAGTTCATCTTGATTACAATTGCTAACACAAATAACCATTTGGGATTTGTATAAATACACGCAATTCAAGTTTTTATCACCAAAAAACCTATAGAGAGACGAGGAAACTGCCAAGTTAGTAGCTTAAACTCCGTGCTCAGCCAAACAACCTCCAATCTCTTGAAATTACATTCCAACAGTTAGCTCTTCGATCTCTTCGTTCTGTTCTTTTTCGTGCTGCAAAGTTTGATATAAGATGAAAAGCATAAGTTATGAGTTTACTAGCTTTGAAGTTCTCTCAAGTACTTGAGAGCTCATAACAGTATAATAATGGACTGGGACGAACTTGAATGGAGCAACATGGACATAGACTCCAACTTGCTTGGGATTGAGTAGTAGTTTTTGACGTTTTTAAGTCATTTAGGCTATGCTTAGACAATCAGTAGAATGAAGTAGCAGCGCGTTTGATCCAAACAGTGTTTCACGGCTGCTTGTGTGAGATTTGGTTATCGTTCAGATCTTCTGATATGATATGACAGATTACAACAGTAATAACATATCCAGTGAAATCCCATGGGTGGGTCTGGGAGGGTAGAGTGCATGCATAACCTTATCCCTCGTGAAGGTAGAGAGGCTATTTCAGAAAGACCCTCGGCTAGTGTAATGACTATTTCCATTTTATCATTCCGCTATCCATCAGCAAGTATCTTGTACTAATAATTTCAAGTTAAACTCCTCATTATATCACCAGATAGTCGACAATTGCTAAGCACAAAGAGATGAAAAGAGCGGAAATAGACTAAATAGATATTTACCTTGATTGAACCTCAACGTCAGTTCCGACAGTACTAACTCTACCTCCTTTCCCAGAGACAACTTCATCCATGCTTTGTCCAAACCTTTTGTACCTACCACCAGAAGCAACAAACGCAGGGCACGGCCTGTAAGCCTTGATTGGCCACCAACCAAACCCTGGAATTGTTGCAATCCCTCCTTGTATCCGTCCTTCGCCATTACAACCACTTTCAATCTCCAATCTCCCACAACCCTTACATGCTCTGTAAACACATCAAATTCAATTCATTAACATTGCAGAATATGTTCGTTTATATCAGCAACCACTTGAATGAAATAGCGTAAAACAAAATCATAGTCAAGACTGAAACACATTCTATGGTTTGAAAGGAACTACGATCTCTCAAGACTGAAACATCTAATCCAAGTATATTTTTTTGATAACAAGGGATACAAACCCCCGCTCCTATGCAATAGGTCACAAACCAACACAGGAGAGGTAACCGATTTGTCCAACTTAAGCGAGAGTTTCGTTAACTGTTTATTCAATATTAAGCTTTTGGACCAAATAGTAGCACAAATGAACTTGATAGTTGAGAGAGACGTCTGTTGTAAAGACGATAATTATACACCAAGCTTTGAACAGTATGTCACTGGTCCTCTGTAATTTATGGATAATCAAAAAGGTAAAAGAGACAAAGGTCTGTTCTAAGACAAAAATTAATAAATAAAAAGTATCACATCTTTAGCAATATAAATTTCTAACACTTGTTAACATTCCAGATGCAAAGGCTTTAGCTGCAAATTTCCCCAAAAGGGGATAATTTTCAAGAAATTAAATTTTGCAAAGCAGAAAAATTGAGCATACCCGGGAGGTAAAACTGAACTAGATTCTTCATTTATCGAAGCTGGAAGGACATCGTCAGTCGACCCATTTTCTTCTTCTACAAGTGGAGTTGAAGAAGAACAGAGAAAGGGCAATGTAGACCACTTTTTGTTTGTGAAAAAGACTTGTTTGTGAGATAAAATTTGCAACTTTTGGGATGGTAGTTTTGGGACGGAGAGAAAGACGGAGCTGCTACCACCGGTGGCCATGCTGGTGGCGGTGATCATCTTCTCAGCCACTCTGCTCCACTGTGCTCAGTCCCCGGAACCTTATGGATGGTGATAATGTTTGTTATTGGACATCATTTTGACACCAAGGAAAAGGGAAAACAAAAAAAATCATTTTGTTTTTTGAAAAAAAGAAATAATAATTGACCTATGGAATATATTTTTTATTTTCAGTAAACAACTATATTATATTAGTTCGAAAAGATAGCATTTGTACCACGTTCTTTGCTACACAAGAAAATTATGTAGTTACTTTTGTATTTTATGTGAAGATTAAAGATGACATATAGTTTTCATTTTGGTACTCCTTTAGGGTCGTTAATCCGGAAAAATACTTAGAAGATGAACCTGTTATCTGATGCAATAGTCAAGAACTCTTGACGATAGGATTACGCGTACCTTCTGATACAAGACAGACCAAAAACATTTTGGACATTTTCACTTTGTCAAACTGTGCATGTGTATTGCCAAGAAAATTAGCAAAGCCAAAAATTCAATGGCAAGAAACTAGTGATATCTAACTATCAAACGATGGAAAAAGGAAGCAGGAACTACATAAAAATAATTTTATGGAGATTCCCGGGGAAGTCAATTCTACTATAAACGATCTCTATACCACTTTCCAATTTTCAAAAGAATAATCAATCTTCTTCACAGTTTGTCTTCTTTAATCCTATCCCTGCACAGCTTGTTGCCCAGCACCTCCATGAATGAGCATCACTGAGCAGTGATGATGGACCATGTACCATCTCCCATTATGGAGTTCAAACACGTTAGTCACGGTACCTGATCCCATATTAAGATAAGCTTTCATAGTCACCCAAGCCGAATCTGTCATCACTCTTGCCTTCACGTCTCTAATTTCAAAATCAACATTCTGCTCCCAGTTAAAAGCCAGTTGCCAGCTACCAATGACTGCATTGTGACTGCATTGCCAGATACGCAACTCAACATGTGTGTTCAACGATATGTAAACACATAAAAATGAAATATGTCTCACGCTAAAACATACTAGTCAGTAAATTGCATTATAACTGCATTGGCGAATAAATTCTAGACGCGTTGGACGATACAAGGACATGGGAAGTAAACATGTCACAAAAAAACATTCAATTACTCTAGTGAACTTGCATTAGAGAGAGCTGCCAATACTTAAAGACTTTGCAATTGCTATGATGACGGTAGCATCTTAGTAGAACAAACCAATATCAAATTAGAACAAGCTAATTAGAGGGGGGGGGGGAGGGGAACAGAAAGGCATCAGGCAGATATATTTTCTAATACCCTCCCGTATGGCTAATCCAATTGCAGGGTTAGATGTGTGTTTGGACAGTTCTTTTTCACCTTGTCTTCTTATTCTTTTTACAAAATTGAAGTAGCTTGACAAGCTGAAGAATGAGCCTCAAGAGTAGGTTAACTAATGGGTGGAAGAGCGTGCTTGGGATAGAACGAGAAGGATCAACACGCAAAGACTGGCTAAAACAAAGTTAATGGTATTGAGGACTAATTGTGGGAAAGAAGCCTAAATACAAGTAAAGAAAAATTGTGGTATCAGGCTCACTAAGTTTGACTCAAATTACCATGTGCAAGAATCCAAGCATCTATCCAAGACCTTAATGATATAAAACATATGGAAACCCTCACACCAACAACATAGATAGAAGCTACACACAAAAACAAATATGAAAAAAGAACGAGAAAATACATCAAATCCCCCTAAACTTGGCAACACAACTTACTTTAGCACTTAAACTGCACAGGTGATAAAATACCCCCCTTAACATCTTTGAAGTGAATACCATTCTCACCTGCCACATCATAGCCATGTAAGCGCCACGTCACTACCATGTGAGCACTACATCATTAATTTTTAGTCTTTTTTTTTCTTATTCACCCTTTTTTTAAACATTTTTTAAAATACATTACACTTATCAATAAATTTAAAATGCATTTTAAAATCAAAATTACCCCCCCTTCTTCCACTCCACTGCCCCCCCCCCCCTTTTCTTTTCACCATTTTCAGCCTTCATTGGCTTCTTCTTTTTTCCCAACCACTTTCGGCCTTCAATATTTGTTCTTTTCTTCAACATTCATCATTTTTTTTTTAAAAAAAAAGTGCATTTATACTTTTTCTTCTTCGAACCCTCTCCTACAAATCTATCATTGGAGAATGATATTTTTTGAAAGTATTTTTTTTAACAACTCAAATGAAAAAAGAAGGTTCTATAAGAAAGTTGATAGACCCACTTTTTTTCATATAGAATTCAAAATGGGTCACTTAAAATTCAAGGAATTTACTTTCAATTAGATGTTGGGTTTTGTGGATTGATGAATGACTAGTGAGGTGAGAGATGAACTTGTTGGAAAAATGACTTATATGGAAGAAGAAAGGTATAAGAAGTGCTTAAATGGGGAAGACAACAAAATAAAGAGAAAACAAAATGATTATTTATTTTCTTAAAAAAAATTGAACCCACAAATTTCATTTACCTTTAAACAAGAAATTTCACATTTATTAATAAATTAACTTATAGAAAAATTTAAAACTATTAGTTAAATTTTGGCCAATAAAAAAAGGTCATGTGTATGATATAAACCATTCAATTTTTTAAAAAAACTATTTCACGTGCTTTTACTTACTTTGCATCTCTTAGGGTGACATTTAATCACTTCAAAATTGTCAAGTACTTCAGTAAGTTTTAGCGCCAAGTTCAGCGGGGGGGTGGGGGGGGGGGGGATTTGTTGTACTCAAAAAAAAATAACACAATAAGTTTGAAGCTAATTCAGTGCATTTATTTATACCCTAGGAGGAGGGGTATGTTCTCTTTTTTTTCAAATATATAGAAGTAGAAATTTTGATAAGATATGTAAAAGTAGGTTTCCAGCCAAACTAACCAACAAGAACTCAACCTTTATGCAAATAAAAAAGAAAAAGACCATACAAAAACCTCCTAAAAGTGGACAACAAAAGACGCAATGCCCAGAGGAACCAAAGTCGAGAGACTTGGTTGTTCCGGGGGTGGGGGTGGCGGTGGGGGGGCATCACAAGTTTGTCATATGAAAATATTATAGAGAATTTAATCACAAAAAAAAATAGAGGTTTGAAAGGGAGAACAAGACGACAGACATGCAAGGTGCAAAGATATAGAGTAGAAAAGCTCAAAAGATGATCCCCCATGGAGGATGGAAAAACTCATACCCCGTAAAGCACTCTCCAGAGGCATGAAAACACTTCACGTAATCTGCATTGAGCCAAAAACGTTCCATAGCTGGAACTGATCTCTCTCTAATAATATTAAAAAAATCAGCATTGACATTCATAATGGCTCTTGTAGCTGCATAGTAAGCCTTCCATCCATTAATTGGAGACAGAGAATCCTGCTCCAATGTGAAATCCTAAGAGATGAGGAGAAAACAAAAGGCAATCACTACACAGACATTTCAAGTCATGTATGCAACATCCAAAATGCATGTAGAACAAGAAAGTACATGGTCCACAAAGAAAAGTAAGAGGGATTGTTGCACCTTTTATTTTTCCTGAAGATGGAAAAATATTGGGGCTCAGAATCGTTGATCTAAAATACACATCATTAGCTGATAGACATACTTGTCTGATACAGAAAGGGCATTCTACAAGGTATACTTTTATGTGGTAAACTCCTTTCAGCTTCTGTTTCTTTCCTCCCAGTTTCCAAGCAAATCAAAATCAATTAAAAAATGATGTAGCAAACAGAAGTAAAACAATTCTCATATTTCTTTTTGATTGTGGTGTTGTTGTTCTTCTTGACTAGAACACACCTTGACTAATCTTGCCAAGGTATCCCACAAGCAAAGGTTCACAACGTAATCCTGCTCACCAAGGCTGGAGCAGATAGGCTGGGACTCTGATTTAGAATTTCCAAGTTGATACTCTCATGTCCACACTACTACGCCACCCCCAAGGAAAATTTCCGTGTTATTCCTGTGGACAAATAGCTCTATTAATGTTCACTTTTGACAAAGGGAAAGCTCTATAACATCTTTATCAAAAAGGTTGAGCTCTTTCACATATTTTATACATGTGTATCACAAAGAAACACTGGAGTTTACTGTCCTTCTATACCCTTCACGTGCAGTTAACACTGAGTATTGAATGTTGAGCTCTTTGTATACTTGTTGAATATGTTTCCCTTATATTGATTGTCAATGTGCAGTGTCCACTTGTTAAGCACTCTTTGGAGCGACTCTACTGTACTCCGTATATACCACGGAATCTCCCCAACCCACTCTTGTGATTGGTTACCATGAAATTCCCCTCTCTGGAGTCTGGTGCATCTAATTTGCTTATGAAAAAGAGTGTATTTTTAAAATTTCTACATGGTAGGTATGCCATATAGAAGAGGAGTGTTCAATTTGGGGTACATGGTATACCAGAGGGTATGCACCCCGAATTCTAAGCATACAAAATGCCGGTAGGAAGAACTGACTAATATGTGATGCATGAAATAAGCGTTACATCCTTAATTTGGCACAACTATTTAGCAATTCTAACACTTAAACTTCAGAGTATTAACTTTAAGCAGTTTTTTACTTCAAAATTCCGTATTGTTGGGAAGGAGAAAGTAAAACATTTAGCCCATAATAAAAGACAATGATGGATGAATCATAGCTTCAGTGTTCTTGAGACAACAAAAAGGACTAAACAGATGGCACCTGTTGATCCTGTACTAAGCTACTTTTTCATATAAAATAATAATAATAATAATATATATAATAATAACAATTATAGGTGCACTAGGCTCAAAAAATCTTTTGATGCATCTGCCATATGAATGAACGCTTCTCTTAAGGGAAGCTCCCGTGCCCCAAGCTATCTATTTAGTTCCCATGTCTGCATTCTTTGATTTGGAATCCAGCTAACAGTGTTCCCGACCCCTTGAGAGACCCGTATTCTCTAGACTGATGGAAGACGCGGAGTACCATAAAAGCTGATTATTCATCTATAAGTAAAAGGAAACATTTGCAATATTGGAAATTAGCAGGAAACAGGATGATAGGGCTTCCTAAAAGTCAAACTTAATGCCCTTCCTCCTAGGAGAAGTTTAAACCCAATCCTCACAACCACATTCCCATGTCCCCTTAAATGCGCACACAAATCTTGAAGGTCAGTTTTGGTCTCCCTCTAAACAGAGTTGCTAAAACTAGCAAAAAACAGGTTGTTAGGTTTTTCTGCTGTTTGTTGTTTTTTCATGGTGACATCTATGTTTTCATATTGATTACGAGTGGCAATGCGGAAGACGTAAACGGAAATTTGATTATGAGAAGAGAGAATGGTATCTTTTTGTTCTTACAAATTTCAAGAATAATATTATGCCTAATGTTCAAATGATAATTTCTGCAATAGATTTTTCTTCTTCTTCTGGGGATTTTCTGAGAAAATGGCGGAAGAGGAGATACCTGTAAGTGTGGAGTTCTAAATTATTTACTTTTTTTTTTTAACCCTTTTATGTTTTATGTTTTTCTTCATTTATAAGTGCAAAAGATTTGGGGAAAAAATTAAAGGTTAAATCTTTAACCTCCGAGAATTAGTTTGACATTTATGTAATCCAAGAAGTGGGACCTTTCATTAGAATCCCAAATTTGTTATGCATTTTGGCCTTTTACATTTAATGAATTTTCTGAAAGGTGAGTTTTGGTAGCAGTAATTCTTCATTATGGACTGCAAACACAACTTCTCTTACATCGGTGGTTCTTTTGTTTACTTTAACCATTGCCGTTGTAGACTTTAGGCTTTTTCCGTTAGTTTTTGTAACTCCGTTAAGAGGATGTTTTACATTTAGTAGTATACATAAACAAAAGATACCACTATATCCATATTTAAAAGGACTATCTAAGTCTTTCCCTCGGGTTTTCACTCTATTAAGCTAGCTATTCAACTTTCATTTAACATTTATTAACTATTAACTGTCGTATTAATAATTTTCTTCCACTATCACTAATACAACACTAGTATATAATCTAAATATAACATTTTAAGCATATCCAGTCAAATACAATTGATATGTTATATGGAATGCAGATAGCACTAATAATTGAAAAAAAAACTACATCTTCATGTAACTTTTAGAGGCATACCTTGTGATAGAGAGCTTTCCATGCATTATCATCATTTGCAGCCTTCCTCATAAGCGAATTCGTCATCGAAAGCCTACAAAGACTCGGATAATCCAAATAGCTCAACGCATGCGTCGTAATTTCAGGAACAAGCTGCTCCATCATCGACGCCCCTGTCAGTTTCTCCGCAGCCACTGTCACAGACACTTTCTCAACCATTTCTTCCTCAAAACCACCAAAAACACTACTACCACTACTCCCTCCGTTCAAAACCGAAGTCTTATCAAAACGTCCTCCTCCACAACTACCATGCGAACAAGCACAGTTGCAGGAATCCTCTCCGCCCTTCGTCCGCACCGATTTTGATCGGTGAGTCAAACAAGCGGCAGCGACGGCGAAAAAACAACAGATTAACGTGACGGCGCCGGAGAAAAAACTAATATCCATTCATAAGTCATGAAAAACTCGTCGTCGACGTTCATAAAAGACCGATTAGGGTTTCGGAGAATTCAATTTTGAAACCCTATTTGTATTACTGGAGTTCTAAAAATGGAGAGTGAGAAGAAGGGAAATTTGGTATCTGTCAAGGAAAAAGTTCTTAAATTAAGGGGTCAAAGTGAAAATATAAAAAATTAGAAGGGGTTGATTTGTAAACTGTTAACATGTTTTTAATTAAATAAAAAATAAAATGTCAAATTTGATCATTTAATTCATATTTATATAGTACAAAATAAAATAAAAATTGCAACTCTTTTATCATTTTCAAAATGAATTTAGACATTGATAAGAGTATTTGAAGTTTCATATGATTGGGATTCATATATATTAATTAAAGGTAAGTTACGTTTTGCTTTAAGTTCAAATATTTTTATTGAAATCACGGTTTGAGATAATATTTTGAACTCAAATTGATTGACTTTGGCAGGCTAGTAATCAACTGGGATTGAGAGGAGTTGTTTCAACGAAATTTGAGTAATATGATAATGTATTATATTGAATTGTTAAACAAATTTGAGTTATTATAAAAGTTATAATTGAATTAATTTCATTAATTAAAAGTTTGTGAAAATTGTATAAAGCAATGTTATTAATGAAAAATGATGATTACAAAGTAGTGGGTACTTTTTATAATTATATTAATTTATATTTATAGTGATTTAAATGATATTGAGGTCAAAGTTCATAGTCTGAAGAGCGTTCAGGCTTGTTTGTGGATGGGATATTTTCATTAGCATGTGAGCAAGAACATCATTTCTTTTGATTTAGCTAACAAGAAATGGGATAAAATGGAGAAGCCTTCGTATATAGTAGGAGAGACTGAATTGTCTCGGAACGTTGGAAAGTGATCTTTGTGTCTTTTGTGATTACAATGAAACTCATATAGATGTATGGGTTACTAAGGAGTATAGAGTTAATGAATCTTAGATAAAGTCGTTAACCATCGAGTATCCAAATGACCAAAGTGGCTTGCATCCACTCATTTTCATGTCAAATAAAGGTGAAACGGATTTCTTGATTCAATCAAGATTCATGATATATGATTCAAAAGATGACGATATACAAATCTTACTAACCATGAAGGCTATCTTGACGTGGAATTCTACATTGAAAGCTTAGTTTTTCCTTTTCTCAGCTGAGAGACTGAAATACACGTGGGAACGTTGGGAAGTGATGTATGTGTTTTTACTGATTATAAGACAACTCATTTAGTTGCTTGGGTTATGAAGGAGTATGGTATTATAGAACCTTGGATAAAGATGGTTACCATCACGCATCCAACTAATCCAAACTGGTGTCCAACCTTTTTCGTCTCAATTAAAGGTGAAAAATTAATGGTGTTAATTTGGAGCAACTTCCATGATATACGATTCCAAAGGTGAATCATTAAGATATAAAAATATTACTAACTGTCGTGGCGGTAAATATGCTCAATTCTAACTTGAAAGCCTAGTTTGCCCTTTTCCAACCCAAGGGACCAGAGAATGCAGAAAAAGCTCATAACTTGTAAGAGTATTTTGCTCTCACGAGTTTTAAAATTTCTTTGTTATTTCAAATACTCCTATATCTTTAAACTCTATATTTTTTTGGACTAGTTTTGGTGTTCCCCTAGCTGCTAATAGCAAGATTTAGCGATTAGCAGCAAGGACTTGTTCTATATTTGAAATATCAAACAAAAATTTAAAGAAGTTGAGAAGAAAGTACTCTTACAAATTATTTGTTTCTCAATGAGGCTTTTCCGCGTTGCTTTCTCTGTCACTTCAGTTGAAAAAGGACAAACTAAGCTTTCGAAGTGTATTGCCATTCCATGGGAGTCATTGCAGTTAATAACATGTGGATATCTGAATGCAGTCATCTTTTGAATTGTACATAATGGAAGTAATTGTTCTTAACACCACTGCATTCCACCTTTATTTGACATGAACAGAGGTGTACATAAATCTTTCATAATTGGATACGTGATGGTAAACTTCTTTATCCAAGACTCTTTAACCCCGTATCCATTCATAACCCAAACACCAAACTGAGATTTGTTGTAATCTCGAAAAAAACAAAGATCACTTTCCAGCATTCCCATACACATATCAGTCTCTCCTACTCCAGAGGAGGGCTTCTCCACCTTTTCCCATTTGTCATTAGCTAAATCAAAACAAATAATTCTCGTGCACTTACGCACATCATCGAAATTAGGACTAAAAGTAATCGTAGCCCAATGAAGCTTCCCATTAGCAAAAAAACCAGAATCTCTTAATCTAATTGTTCTACCGGAGTCTGCAATATCTAATATCTCCTCATCACAATAGTCAAAATATTAGTCCAAGAATTACTTTTTAGATTATATACTTTGACCTCACGCCCATGTGAACGACCTGATATATAAAAAAAATACCCACTACGTTATAATCATCACGAACCTCATCATATCCAAAACCATAAAAGTCATAGTAGTACTTCCATCTAGGTCTAGGATTAGGCAATTTTGTATGCATTCTAGTTGTTGGATTCCATAAAAGCAAACATCCTAAATAACCCATTGCAAGAACCCAAAATATCAATAAGTTTACTGTTGTCTTCTTCAATGGGATACTTCAAGTCAAAAGCCTGAGTAACAGAGTCATCAAATAAAGACCTAAAAAGACATTCTTTGAAATTCCACTTAAGATCTGTACTATTCTGAATATAAGTAAGCACATTGTCACGTCCCGCTACATCCTAGTTAAATTTTGCATCCGGAAGAGGTGGAAGGGGCTAGAGTTGTGGAGAGGTTTGCGGAGAACTCTAGAACCTTCTAGATTAATCAAGAAGACTAGAGAATTCCTTAGAATTCCCTAGAATACTTTAGACCTTTTTGGAAGAGTTTAACATATACTAGAAAGTGTAGAATTCTCTAGAATATGGACTAAAGTGTAATTATTAGAAGGACTTGTAGAGTAATTTTTATTTACAGTTAGGCCCTTAGGAAGCTGGGACAAATAGAAGAGTCTCTCATTTGTAAATCATCCAACAATCCAACAAAAGTTGTAAGCAAATCTTTCAAGCTTGAAGTTGTCGAGTGCCGCACGGAGTCTTAGCAAATACTCTAAGTCCGTGACAACATGCTGGTTATTAGCTGATAAATTGAGATGGTTCTTGATAAATTGACGGCTATAGATTAAACCAAGCCAAAATTTCGATACAGACCTGAATTTTAAGAGGGATTTTATGGGAACCCTCAAAAGGATTTCAGTTATGAGTTCAGGTGGCAGGACTTCAGTCAAGTTCGAATCTTTCATTGGATTTGATGAACTTGAGCTCTTTTTCTGCGATTTGAGGCTTTAGAAGCATTTTTGTTGCAGAAATTTTGAGTTGTAAATACCTAATTCTACTGATATATTCTTCTCAAGGAAGTTTTGGCAACAAGGATGTGTTTGGCAGAGTTATAATTAGTTAAACATTTGGGATTGTTTGTATAGCCAAACTGGGAATTGTTTACGAATAAATTTGAAAGGATATCCTTCATTTGAATTCATGAAACAAAATACATAATTGCCAGCAGATTGTGCCGTCTTTCTTTTCAATGGAGTTGTTAAACGCGCGCGATAAATTATTTATGAGTTAGATAAAATTTATCTATCTCATTTAATTTATCTACCTATTTACTTTGGTTTGCTAACTTCGCGCTTTCCCTTATAAAGTTGCTAAATTTGGATTTTTATAGTGATGGAATTAATCTTTCCTTGGTAAGTATCACTCTTGGAATCTGTTCTTGCTCACATATTTAATATAAAATGTCTTTTATCTATAATCTATTAAAGACCACAAATAAGATTTCGTTAAACTGACAGTAGATTGTGAAACAACAACTGGAAGTACTTGTCAAAAATCGCCTTCATTGACATCCATTATAATTATTTGTTCTTACAAATATCTTTTTTTCTAAAAAAAAAATTGAGGTATATATGGTAAAAATGCTTTTTTTTTTCCTTTTCTGACTATACAGAAAGAATCACATTATTTGCCAATTGCAACTTGTGAGAAAAAGAATTTCAATCAAAAGCATTTACACATATACTATTGTGTAAGCATTTTTCAAAAAATAAAACATTTGTTTTTTAAGAAGCAGGATAGTACATAAAATCAAAATGTAACATTAAATTTTAAAAATATATTTACTTTTTAATGAGATTTTTTATAATCGCGCAATAAAAATTATCTTATTGATTTGATTATTGATAAAATGTATTCAAAAATTAAAAACTGATAGTACATAAAATCAAACTGAACGCACACCTACTTATAACATACTCTAGTTAACTTCGAGAGTATGGGGAACACACTTCAGTGGAAAAAATAAATTCTATGACTTAGTTTTCAATTAAGCTTTTCAAGTATGAAGATTATCTAGCAATGAGGTTAGTAGATCTCCCTTATATAGAAGTAGGACTTTAGTTGGACGAACATAGCTCCAAAAAGTTGTACCAAAAGCATTTCAATTTATACTATTAAGGCGTCATAATTTTTGGCCCTATTTGATTGGCTCTTGTACACGTGGAAGGATAATAATTCATGTATTGTACAATACAAATATACATATGCTCAAAACGCTCATGAATTTTCATCTTCAACTCAGAAGCTTTTAAGATTGAATTTTGCGAGTTTTTTCACCATCTTTTCTGCGTCTCTGTTTCTTATTTTTAATTTTCTCTTTTTATTGATAATGAAATTTGATACTCAATTTTGGAAATGGAAATAGGGTGAATCGGTAATGAAATTTGTGTAACAAAACATTTAAATACTTTTTTAGGATGGATGGATTATTTGATGATGAATTTAGTGTAAAGTTTTTTACATGCATGTCAATATTATGTGAGGTTTTCCTTTTGATAGTCTGCCTAAATCAACTTCTTTTTTCCCTTTCAAGTTGTAAGTTGTGAAAAGGAATAAGAAAATTTTGCAACAGCAAGTCTTATTTTTTACCTTCTTTTTTCTAATTTCAATCCTCACTAACTATTATTGTTGATTAATTACTCTGTATACAAAATTGGATGGTTTTCTACATGATGAACAAGTTCTTCGAATGCATTTTAATGATTGTATTGTTAAGGTGAGAATAACTCCCTCGGTTCGATTCAAACTTTCATGGATTACACAAATTTTAGTTTTTATGATCATACGATTTGAAAGTCATCCTTATTTTCTTGTACTCGGTATCCCGACCAATCATGACACGTAAAATAAAGCAGAGGAAGTAATAATTTTGTCTTGTTTGACATACATCCTTGCTAAATAAATTTGCATCGTTCCTGATTCTGTTTTGCTTCTTTCTATTAAAAGTTTGTAGGCTAATGATAGACATGTGCTTTGAAAAGCAAGATAATCCTAATTTGGCATTGAGAGGCTTCTCATTCATCGATGGTGTTAAGAGATTAGTTGAAGTTGAATGCCCTGGAGTTGTTTCTTGTGCTGATATTATTATTTACCGTGTTGGTTGCTAGAGATGCACTTGTGGTTACAATAGATTAAAAACTCGATAGAAGAACTTACTTTTTCTTAAATAATCAAATTTTGCAAATAATTAAGATTAATGATAGTTTAAGAGATGTGACTAAAATGCATCAAGTTTAGGATGGTCTTTAACCATTCAACCTTTTATGTATCTATTTATCTTCGTGTTACTGATAATGATGATGTCACTGGCGTGATAGAGAGGTCCATTTTAGAATGTGCCAACTAGGAGAAGAGATGAAACAATATCAAATGTCTCAAAAGCCAATGTTCACATTCAAACCCAAAAAATGTCAAATTATTAATACTTTTACCTACAATATATAGAACTTACGGATTATAATTCTACATATAAAAGTGTGTAAGAGGAGATCCGTAGTAACACATCCACGTAAAATTCTAACTTCTCTATCCTTCAGATTAAAGATCTACTAGACCTAAAAGGCCACCTAATGCTTTCATGTAATAGTTACAGGAAGACTCCGTACTACATAAAAAGATTAGTGAGGTTTACACCCTATTGTTAGAACTGAAAAATGTTGATATGAAGGAATAAAATTACATTCTTTAATAGGAGAAGTCTTCCAATATTCCGATGAAGTAATACGTAGAAATAATAGGAGTATTCAACTTTTAAAGTATAGAAAAGATATCACTTTTCTCTGTTAGACTATGACTATGAGTACTTGATCCTTTCTCACCCTAAGATGGAGTTGATCGTGTAAAAATCTTTAGATGGTATATGTATACAACTTGTGAAATGCAGTGAGCTTCTAACTGTAAAGTTGTTATCTTTAATGTCTGATGCTTTCTGTATTATCCTACTGAACCATTACCGAAAATGTAGCAGGTAGCTTCATTAAGTTTTTGGTACTATCAAGATGATAATGTGGAACATAAGTGAATATGATCAATGAGACACTGATTATACAAAGAAAACTATTCAAGGAAGTTATGAATAAGTTAAAACAATAAAGTATTATCAAATTTTCACTGAACTAACCTGCCAACGTCTATATTTCTTTACTTGATTTTAAAGTTGATACAAATCTTTAGTTTCATGGTGATAGAGGTCATGAATTGTAACACTGCATCTTTAATTTGCAGTTATAATTTAGCTCTAAAGTGAAAAGTTTAAAGGTTCATCAGTGCTACCGGGAGTGTTACAATATAACGTAGATTGAAAAGATGAAGGTTCATTAACCCTAGCACGAATGCAACAATATAAAGTGTATTTCCATCCTGTTGGTGTTCTATGTTAATAGAAACTTCTCCATCGAGTTCACAAGTTTAATAAAAAGAACTTAATCGGATGCGATAGGTGATTTACATGATTTATGATTCACATATAAATGATGGTTGTATTTTGAGGAGACTCTCTACTTTAAAGATTACAGACTAGCTTCATGTTACATATAATTTAACAAGATTCAATCGGACATAGAAGATGGTCTCCATGTTCTAAGGTATGAAGCTTACATGTAATATATCTCTTATTTTTCTTGAGTTGTAAAATGGCGTTATGGAAACTATAATTCTACTGAATCTTGGAATATATATTCCTTCAGAAATATACTTACTCTTCAATAATATATTTTACGAATATATTAAGATATATGAGATACAAACCCATTAAAAATACCCAAAACTCTATGCAAGAACACTAGCCAAATATCAATTCTCATGTTTTCAGTAATAGGAATCTCTACATCTACACAAGACACACTTCTCCGTTACGACTACAGTTGTTTTGCTCTGCAATTAGTTTCAATAAACCTGCACATTGACTTATGATGATATCTTCCAATTGCTTAAATGTCTCTCAAATTAGTAGGCTTTTGCCACTTGCTCCCCCGAAAGACAATCATTGTTGATGCACCACTTCGACAATGTGATGGGAGTGCAGCAAAACGAAATGATTATCAAAGCTGGATAGGCTATAGCCTATAAGCTAGGCAAGTTCCTAAGTAATTGAGTCTATTCTCCTGATTCGGGGCCCTTTCGAGGATGTGGAGTAGGCTAGGGAAGATGTAGCAACATTATATATGGAAGATCTTATAGGTGAAAATTAGATATTTTGTAAGCTTAGTTTCTTTCTATTTTTTGAGCAGTTAAAGTTCCTTTTATTATGAATAATGATTTGTGAAGTTTCTACAGAGTTCTCTGTTTTTTTATTGTTAGGACATACTCAATTCGAATAATTTGGCAAGCAAATGGATCTGTGGTTATGAATTCTGTAAAATGCATCTGCACTATTTATTTAATGAGACATTTATCAGAGTCTTCTTCATAGTAGTATTTGATTTGAGTAATGTGTATACCAAATTTAGGAAGATAATAAGTTTATACTGTTCAACAATTAAGATTTGCTTAATTTTGCTTCAGGTTCTTTGTCAAATTCTTAGCTTGTGACAACAGAACTTTTGATGGATGGGGTTTTCTTTGCATCAACTATTGAAGATTTATTTAGTTTTTGAGTTCTTCTTTAATTTACCGGAACTACAGTGATTACAAAATTCCTTTTTTTATATGATGTAATGATAATTAAAATGCTTTTGATTCAAGTGTAGATGAATCAAAACTCCAAGTCATTTTTTTCAACAGTACACAAATATACGTGCTGGCACGGGTCTGCCCATCTAGTTTAACTATAAAACAATGGGACACATGCAATCAAACTGCTGCTAACAAGAATCAACAGCCAACCTCGGCATGTCGCGAATCTATTTGAAACAAACTTAAGAATAGCAATACATGCAAAAGACAAGCTGATTGAAAACATAGCCAACTCTTTGTTTTCCAAACTCTTTTGGTCATTCACAACCTTTTCGACGTCTAATCTGCAAAAGAAGTAGAGAAGAGGAAAGAAAAATCAGTTCAAGCTTGAGAGTTGAAAAATAATACAACATGATAACAATCTTCAAACTGGAGTTCCCTTACATTCTGTTAGGTGTATTCTGATCAAAATTGAAGCCTCACTTCTTTAACATATCATACATACTGAATAAACGAACAAATATTTAACAACTGACCTCGCCAAAACAACTTACTCTACTTACATTTCAATGTAATCCTAAAGATTAAACAAGTGGAAATCACACAACGCTTATAGCCTGTTCAAAGTTGAAGCATTTACTATAGGATGCATATCTCAAAACCAACCCTTCTATCTTCCAGAAGCCTAAAACCCTCTTCAAGGACAATGCAAAATCACCAAGCTAGGATTTTAGAGGTCTGCATGCGGTTTACAGTATGTGTTGCAGTTTGTCCTACGCGACTTATTTTTCCCTCTCCCCCTCAAACTATATATTGTAAAGAGATTGTCCAACAGGTACTGAAAGCAGCAACAGGGTTTTCCATTGCTCGGCCGGGGCTTTATATTCTAACTGCCAGATAGAACCTTACACCTTTTGTAACAACTAGCATTGTACTCATGTAAGATAAACTGTATGAAGAAACGCGTAACAAACTACTAATTTGCCAGTTGATTCATGATTGAGTGACAATGCATATCATTTCTTGAAAAGTTTTAACTATCTAAACCATGAAAAATAAGGACATGAAATCATCGAAAGTTGACCTAGTTTTTACAAAGTAGAATACTACGGATCAAACAAATGCAAAAGTACTGGATCATCCTATATGAATTGCTTTGAAACAATAAGGGTCAAATAAACCAACAGAACAACCTTTTATCTCTGAATGAATAACACTGTGATGCATGAAAACACATTTTAAACCCTCTGGTTGTATTTCTTTAGAAAAATATTAAAATGATCTGCAGAGATTTAAATTTTTCCTGTCCATCACCTCATTTTTACTGGGGACAGGAAATATAATTATGCTCAGATAGCTGCTTTCAGCTTTCCATTTAAACTACTACAAAAAAGACCCTCACTGTTTCTTTTATGATGTGTTAGAGAAACATAAGATAAAATCTAAAATGGACCAGTTACTTGGTTCAACATCAAACTCCAACTGACTTCCTAAAATTTTGATATTCCTATAGCTTCAGGGTTTCAAGTTCTTTTAAAACTTCTATATTCAATTTGAGAGACGGCAAAACTGCAACTACTGCGAACAAAAACCTTAAAGAAGAAGGAATCAAGATAAACAGACGCAATTCACTTAGATAATAACACAAAATCAACTTATAGTACAAGGGTACAAGTTCTTTAAGGGGATTACATGAGATCTACTACCTTAGCATGCGATTTCCGTTGACCAATAAATCCAATTGAGCTGAGACAGAAGCTTTCCAAGATTCAAGATCACTATGTTCTTTCTCCTGCAACAAAAAAGAGCTTGCTTTTTATGACTGAAACGTGTGCATTAGTCTGCTAATTAGCAACAAAAAGGTAATAGTTAGGCACACCGTATTCTCTTTCCATTTCAGAAGATCCTTGATCTCTAATTTGCTTTTCTCTAGGAGATCTGAAACTTGAGAAATTTCATTATCTAGCTCAGGCAGAATGTCACCTTGCCTCTTGCTCAGCTCTTTAATGTACTGCTCCAGGACAGATAAGTTCAACTCAAGTGCTCTCACCTTTTGCAGCAGTATTTTTAGGACTGCATCGCCATGAGTTCTGCCATTTGATTGCTGCCTATGCGTTTTTATAAACTCAGGACTATTGGTTATGGTTTGTTTTTTCCTTGTTGCATCTAAATTAATACCTTGCCCTTCATCAAAATTTTCTAGCCCCTGGTTTGCAGACTCAACCACATTTTGGACGACATCCTTTGTTTCATGGTAGTCAGAACCTGAATCTGGTATCATAGACAGCATAGTAGTCTTGTTAAGATTTCCCATTTTATCAGGAGAAGACTCGGGGGAATGGACGATGAGATCCTCAAGCATCTGCTCTATGGCATCAATACCATATACCTCGATAAAACTGATAGTACAATAAAATTCAGAGCCATAATGTGTGAGTAAATTTAGCTTCAAGTATCTAACCCATTTTGGTTCAGGTAGCTTAAAACACTGAGCATGCTTGACATTTTCAGCAACAAAAGTTCCCAGTGGATTCCACGTCTCAGTTGGATATACCAAACTCCCTGATAACTCAAATTCTTTTAGCATAGATGAATAATGCTCAAAATTTGCAATTTTGACTGCATCAACTAGAGTTTCATCTGCAAACTCAATAACAAAGAATTTCCCGGCCACAGAACAAGGGTTTCTGAGATACTTATCATGATCCTTGTTCAGTACGTTGTTTGCTCCTTTTGCTTCTTTATTATGGGCCACCACTTTAGCACCCTTGGATGACGAGGCATAATTGTAAGGCGTACCATCAGGCTCAAGCCTGTGGGTGATATTTACTAACTGACTTGCGGTGCTCCCTCTCTTTTCTTGTTTTGTAATGCTTCTGAATTCTTCCAGATTTGGATAGGTCAAGTGACTTCTTCCATTGAGTATTCGACCTTCATTCCGATGGATATGCACTACTTGTGGCTGCATTTGGCATATTAACATATTGTAACCTAAAATAGTTGAAACTGCATCTTCCAATGCACTTGTTTTCTGCAGTGAATGCTCAGGGGTTGCAATGTTATCCGTAGGACTACAAGAATCATTAATCTTAACTGATATGTTGAGTTCCAATAGCATTTCAGTTTTGCTACTCTTCCCTCCGCTTTCTAAAAGTGGTTGAGTGGAGCTGTTGAACTCTATATCTTTAACACTATAATTGGTAATAGTCTCAGCATAGGCAAGAGAAATCCCTGCACAAAATTCCATTGGAACGATATATCATTCAAAAAACTAATATATGAGCTTTAAAAGATTATCACTATCCGATTTGCTCTGTGTAGATACATTATGCTCCATATACTAAACTAGCCTCAAGCCCCTTAAACATAAATTAGATACTTCAAGTTTTCAAACTTCAGAAATTGACATTTGGGTGAGAGCTGAAGGACCAACAAACGTGAAAAGCGAAATAGTTTGAACAAACAACACGATAATCAGAGGGAAGAAAAAGAACAGTATAAGCTACTAAAAGCATCACAGGAAAATTGAATCTAATAAGAGAAAAGCTTACTCATGCCCGGTATTTATGCCAAACCAATAAATACATCTCATATATCATCTTTGTCTCTTACACATTACAAGGTTTATAAATCTATAAAAACAGATTTTTTTTAATACTTATTCACTTACTTTCTAACTCCATAAGCAACAAACTTCAAGCATTAGAAGACTTCACTTGATTTTCTTAAAGATGACTAGCAATAAAAAAATGAAAACTGAAAAAAGAAAAACTAAGTCATCTGTAACTAAGTTTCTCCTTGTACTAAACTAGCTAAATTTGTAAACACCATAAGCCCAAGTAAGTCTTTTTAAACAGCTAATAGCACTGACTTACACTACATGTTCATTCATGATGACAGTCACCAAGAAAGTAACAAAGGATCTTTTTTCTACTAAGCTCCTCATGGAGCTATATTAGCTAAATTTGTAAACAGCCTACGCCCAAGTAAATCTTTTTAAGCATTTGATAGCACTGAATCACACTAAATTCTCATCTAAGAGGATAGTCGCCTACAACGTTCTTTTTTCTACTAATCTCTTAACTTAGCTACATTTGTTAAAACATCATGTGCCAAGAACAACAGCATACCCTGATCCCACAAATGGAGTTCGAGGAGGTACAATGTACTTAGACCATACCCAACCTTCTGAGGTAAAGAGCCTATAGATCCCCGACTCGAGTATCTGCTCAAGTCTTTTTAAACATTCAATAACACTGAATCACACTAGATATTCATTCAACACAACAGTCACCAAGAGAGCAACAAAGGATCTTTTTTTCTACTAAGCTCCTCCTAGATCTAAATTAGCTAAATTTTTAAACACCTTATACCCAAGTAACTCTTTTTAAACATATAATAGAGCTAAATCACACTGAAATGTTCATTTAACAACACACTTAACAAGAAAGCAACAAAGGATCATCAGCATTCACATAAAAATCTCTTTTTTGGGTGGATTTTAATTATTTTTTCAAATTACCCATGTTAGAAAAGATCATTATAATGAAAGAAAACCCAAATGGGTATACGAAATTTTACCTCCATATCCATAAACGAACATAGAATAGAAAAGCAGAATGGCACAGAAAATAGAAACGAAGAGCCGCAAAGACAGCTGAGGTTTGGAGACTACATCGTTGTATACGATGTTACGAGGTTTCTTCATCTCTTCTCAATACTAAATTTCACAATTGAGAGCCGATTGCATAGAGTATACTCTTTTTTTTTTCTTTTTTTTTTTTGGGTTTTATTGAGTTTTGATCAGAGGAAAATGGAAGAAGATGAAGAAAAAGGAAATCTTGTTTTTGTGGTTTTTTTAATGAGTTTTTGTGATTTTTTTATTCGTGGAGAACAAATGTATTGAATTCCCCAACAAGCAGAAACTTCTTCTTTTTTTTATCACTTTGCGTGATTTTTAATTTAATTTCAGAAAACGATACGTTTATTTACTATATCTAAATATAAAGGTTGAAGGAAATATTTAGATGGAAATTCAATGCACTAATAAGCTTTTGTTACGTGTGATTTTAGAGAAGGATGAAATCGTAACTAGCATATTGATTCTTACGTAAATCTTTATCCGTCCACCATATCAAACATAGATGTTCATAGCTATATGAAAATCAAAAAACTCAATTAGACAAAACTCTTAACATAACTCTATTTTGAACATCAATAAATACATTGTATTTTCTAACTTTTTTTTAAAAAAAATAATGCATTGTACTTTGTTGAATCTCGGTATCTAAGGTCAAACAACAAGATATGCAGTGTAATTCAACTACTTTTCTTATATTAATTTTGTTGTGAAGATTTTGCCTCTTCAATAGTAATATACTGAAATACAAAAATCACAGAAGAATAAATCAACAGTTTTAACAAAATTCCTATAGATATGGATTCATACAGCAAACAAACTGCATTTTTAGCATCTCACTATTTGTCAGAAAGTTCTCAGCTGTAATATTTCGTGTTCCGAATGCACGTCAAAACTGGCTTCGAATAGGGTAGAAAGCCTGGATCAAGGATTCCGTTTTCTCATGAAGACAGACTGTACTCAATGTTATTATGCTGTTCTTGCTTTTCGTCAACAAATGGAAGACTCGCGGGATCTCTCTCCTCCAGCAGAAGACTTGTGGGTGTATTTGGTGGATAGTGGCTCAGGATTAAGTCGATCTCGTCTCCACTGATCTCAGTCCGATTCAGAAGAACCTAGGATAAACATGAACAGGAATCAATGATCTCTGCATCTGCTTTAACTAAATTATACTAAATAATTTGGACCTAAGTAACTTCTAATCTATGCACAACTGGTGGAGCCTTTTCTAAAAAGAAGCATTAAAAATATCAAGTTTATTCAACGGAGTTACTGCAAAGTTAAGGATATGAAAAATTTCGAAAAACAAGTCTATAAGATAACTGATTCAACGTGTCGAGAACTACCTTCACTGTTTTGAGTAAGGCAGTATCATGCTGCCTCAGAAGAGTTACTGTCTTCCCGTACATGTCACATATGAGCTCTTCTGTCTTCTTAGCAACATCGTCATCCAAATTAAAGTTGATCGGGGGCTCAATTAAGTCATAATCATCATATAGTGATCCTCCAAAGTCCAGGCGTGGACCCACAAACTTCACTCTCTTTACCCAGGGGGGAGGTTCTCCATGTATGGCCATTGGGTTTTTCATATTCCATCTGTTCATAGGAAAAAGTCACGGCTCTGGCAGATACAGCAACACCAACTAAATCATAACTAATAAATACGTACATTGTGATTATCTTACGGGCAAGCCAGGATGCATCAGCAAGGTAGTTTACAGATGCTCTTGAAGTATCACGTCCATAAATGACCTCTTCAGCAGCTCTCCCTCCAAGAAATACCTTGTTCAAAGATGTACATAATGCAATCATCAGCTTTGCATGAAGGAAGAAAAAGTGCAAGCAAAAAATCAGCATAAGACTTCAAATATTAGCACCTGAAGACGATGAAGCAACCGTGGTAGCCGCTCAAACATGTATGACTCATCATCAAGACGGTGAAACACAACTTGAGACAAGGTCTGCATGCCACTTTTAAATTTTCAGCAACCATGGGAAACAAATGTTCAGTTGAATTCTCCAGTAAAAACGTATGCAAGACACGATCACTACATGTTAGATTTGGAAAGGAGGGAGTAATAAAGAGTGAGGTGCAAAAGATGACGTTGAAAGGAGGGAGTAAAAAAGAGTGAGGTGCAAAAGATGACGTTCAAAGATGAAGCAACTAGAGAAGAAACAAACCTGGCCACGCGGATTGATAGATATTCTGTCACAACGCTCAACTTCTGCATTCTCATATTGCCTCAGAAGATGAGAAGTCAATGCAGTCCCCACCTCAGTAATTGCTCGACGACACTGCCCCTGATGACCCAACTCAATCCCAACTCGTCTAGGTCCTACTGTAAGCCGATCAACTGCATCATCCATATCTGAATGAAGAATTGAGTTATGCCCTCTCCTGACTGCTACTAGAGCAGCCTCCTGGAGAAGCTGAGCCAGCTTTGCACCTGACCATCCTGAATTGCAAGATCACCATTTAGCAGATCAGGAGCAGAATTTAAAATGAGATCACTATAATGCAAGAAAATTATGGATGAATTATCTCATTAACCCTCATCTTCCACTGGCATCAGAGAAAAGTAATCTTTTAGAGTCATGGGAGCAAAAGACTAGTGGCCTGAAGATGATCTCATATGAACAGAAAGGAAATAAAGTTGAATACCAGGTAAATTTTGGGCATAACTAGACAAATCAACAGTATCTGATAATTTAACTTTCCGTGCATGTACTTTCAAAATTTCCAATCTTCCTTTTGCATTGGGAGGCCGAATTCTTATCTGAAAGAGAGAAATGTAACAAGCATGAAATGTGGTGTTCCAGAAAGAAGTGAGGAATAAAGATTACATAGCTACTATAAGTAATTCGACACTTCTTAAGCTGACTCATTATCTCAAATAAACTATACTTATGATGTTATATTAAGTTCAGGGCACCCTTTATTTTTGAGAAGGTAAGGTAAGTTCAGGGCACCCTTTATTTTTGAGAAGGTAAGGTAAGTTCAGGGTACTTATTCTCTATAGAATCTACCAAAAGCTATCGGCGTCTCAACATATTTAACAAGTCGACTGAAACGAAAAAATGATTCCTACCTTCCAAGTCAAACAATGTTTTGCCCATAAACAGCACCTATTAGGATTCAAAAGCCCAAATACAGTAGCCCCATCCAAGGACTTCGTAAAGGAACTTTGCAGTACACTAGGCATTGCATAAAATAACATACTGTATTACAGAGTTTGTTGTGGAATCATAACACCTTTTTGGGGGATTGATTAGTTTTTATCAAAATATTCAGCATATAGAAACATCTTTATGGAAAGAATCAGTAAGTCAAGACATCATGAATAGGAATGTTCTATAAACATGGAAAATTTTGTCTACCTCCTCCCGACCAATGCGCACATACCGACAGAACATGAATAGAGTGATTCAAGTCATGAGGAGCTGAGTTGATAAAGAATTCAATTCAATAGGAGAACAAACCTTGCGATCAAATCTACCAGGACGAAGAAGGGCGGGATCTAATAAATCCCTTCGATTTGTAGCCCCTAGGAATATAACACCTTTCCCAGTATCAAATCCATCTAGCTCGATCAACAACTGGTTTAAAGTAGTTTCCCTTTCTTGAGTTGCCGCGTTATAGAGGTGATCAGTTGATTCACTAAATATTCCTTGACGTCTGTTTATTAAGAATAATAAGTCTGAGAAACTATAACCACTGCACGTGTCTACATGTCATTTATGAATGACTAAGTTATTTCTTTACGATTAAAAAGAATATCTAGACAGCTACACACTGACGACATTAGCATTGTCCACAACATGACATTAGTAACTTCAGGTTCTAAAACCCAATTTCAATAGTTCTACCACTAAAGGGGTTACTTAGATGAAAAATGCCCAGATGCTTCAGCTCCAGATTTTCCTTTGTGCTAAGCTAAACCAGTAAAAAAAAAACACGTTCACCATTACTTATTTAGACAAATATCCATACCTGGTTGCGAGTGCATCAATTTCGTCAATGAAGATAACTGATGGTTTATTCACCTGTGACAACAATTAGGGCATTATTCAAAACATAATAAGGGAAGTCACATGGTTCATTGACTACGTATTATGCTCACCTTGGCTCTCTTGAACAAATCTCTAATACGAGCAGAACCAACACCGACTAGAACTTCCACAAATTCAGAACCCGCCATTTGGTAAAAAGGAACACCAGCTTCACCTGCTATTGCCTTGGCAACCAGGGTCTGAGAAAAGCATCATATATAATTTTAGTGAAGACCCTCTACTTTTTTTTTGGGAATCCAATCTAAGGTCTGAAATGGATAGCATACCTTTCCACATCCAGGAGGTCCCTCCAGAAGAACTCCATGTGGGGGCTTGATCCCCAATTTATCAAATAGTTCAGGATTCTTCAGGTATCTTACCAACTAGTTGGCAAAAAATGGAAGGAATTAGAACCATTAAGCTAAAGGTTGTGGCTGAGGGACAAGCTTTCACACATTATAATGTAAGAGAATATTACTCTCCCTATCCTAGTTTACGTGACACACTTTCCTTCTTTGGTAAATGTTTAATGACACTATCAACACTTTACCCATATTGGACCACTTATTTGGCAAAAAGTCTACAAAGATGTGCTCTTCTATATAAAAATTCATTTATTAAGGGTAGTTTTGGAATATGGCAAACACTTCTCGTATTTCTGAAAACTCTGTGCCCAGACAAACTACATCACATAAATTGGGATGGAGGGAATACACAATAAGGAAGTATTATATGTGGTGTAAGGCGCTGTTACCTCTTGAAGTTCTTCCACTGCTTCCTCAATCCCAGCTACATCATTAAATGTGACTCCAGTTGAACCCTAAACAGAAACTTCTTACTTAGACAAAATATTGGCCATAATCTACAGATGAAAAGTTGTGAATTTTTGTGACCAGAGAGTGTGAGAAACTAGAAACTCACATCAACACGTGCTTGTGGCTTTGACTGAGAGAATTCTATGCCTTGCCATATATCCTGAATGAAGCACACAACATTTTGAATTTGCAAGAAGCAGGTGTTTCTAAACTGCGAATTCTAGGACAGGGAGTATTACTCACCCACTTTCTAAAGTTCTTAGGTCTTCGCGAAAGAGTAAATCGGACAAGAAGAACCATAGTCACAAAAACAAGCATGATTGGTTTCAGCATCTCAATACTGGCAGAGACACCACCAAATGTGTACAATTCATACAACTTGGAGAAAATTCCTCCATCAGTAAAGGCATCACCAACCTTATCCCACACTCTTTCCAAGATACCAAAGATGAGACCAAAGAACAGCTTAAGAAATGGTTTGGCCACAGGCCACATGACATACACAGTGACGACAAAGACAAAGCTTGTCACAGCAAATACAGCTGAAGCCAGGAAAGCACCCACAATCACCGCAGCAGCAGTCATTGCAGCGGTCAGCATTCCAAGTTCTACCATTACTCTGCTTGATATCTTCGATGCAGCTGGATTAGGATACTCAGGTAATTTTCCCACCCAAGACTGCAATAGGATCACTATGTAAGAGGCAAAAGAAAAAAGAAAGAAAGGTTTTCCAACATACTTGAAAAGCAAAGAGTTTCCACCCGTTAAACCACATTCTTATCCCACCAAACTTAAGTTCTACAATCTTGCCAATTGCATAACTAGAGAAAGCACCTATTTCCTTCAAGGCTCAAGAGACTATAAGGTCAATCTTAAGCTAAAAAGAAGAGATACAACAACCTTATGCTAAGGGACTTGAGAACCTTTTCAGATACTTTAATTACTCTTTAGTCTTTTCCCTCGTGATACAGTCACCATACAGACTGCCACCAGTATAACACGACGTTGATTTGTCTACACTTCAGGAAATATATGATCTCAAAGAAATGGCAGATTTGATTACTGAAATTGTGCTCTTCTTTCCAAGCATCATATAATTAGATTGAAAGACAATTCTGTATATCACTTTTTAGACTGTCAGTTGACATTTAGATGCTGCTATCACTTCTGCACAACAAATGTCACTCCAACTATATACTTACTGCAAAAGAAAGGAAAAGAAAAAAACTCGTCCCAAATCCCAATGGACTGCACATAAATGAATCAACAGTCTACATTAAACTCATTTATTGCTCAAGTTTTCCAAACTGAAGTCGTGTTTTCCAGTTTCAAATTTCACCATCTTCCGCTAACCCTAAAAGCTTTCTACTGCATTATGCAGACTCTGCCGTATGGTTCCAGAGTAACTAAATATGTAATGAATTTATACCCACAAAGGGTAACAGTTAAACAGAAATATAACCATCAGATAACAGCATTAACTTCAGTGCCTAGTAACAAATTAGCAGCCGATATGCTTTTGTCTGCAGGTACATCTATATTTGAGTTTTAAATACACATATACTCCAACTATATTGTTACTTTCTCATGGCAGCTTCTACTTGTCTGCTTACTCGTCTTTTTGTCGAATTCAAATATTTCTTTATGTGTTTCTTAGAACTGTACACAAGAAGGCCTTTTCTGTTTAATTAGTAACTAGCACAACAAGGCAGGCAAGCTTGAGTATTTTTTTGAAAACAGTCAACAATAAAAGATTCCAAGCCACTAGGCCAAACAGATAATCTAAATTTAGTTAACATTTTACCCGAAGAGAGTAAAGGCAAATTGCATAAAACCTTCACAGGAATTTCCTGTCAAGAGATAGTAACCACAATGAATCAAGACATAATGAGAAACAGTAATTAAGTTTTCATCTGAAACTTGCAATCAGTGCATTCGGTTGATGACCGATAACTATATGTTGTTGAAAAGAAGAATTGTCTATCAAATAAGAAAACAAAACATCATCAAGAGAACTATACTTCAGTACAAGTGGTTGTTAACTAATAAATTAATTCAGGCTTATAAATCATAGCAAACCACCGTCTGCTTAAGCTACACGTTTAAGTTCCGATAGATCATTAGTTTTATTCTTGTTTTCCTATTTTATATTTCTATTTCTACATGTTGTTCCTTTAACCATGGGTATCTTATTATCTAATTGTTGTTTCTGCTAGTAGCTATGACCTCTTTTTTAACGTTCTTTGAGCTGGGGATCTATCGGAAATAACCTGTCTACCTTCTCAAGGTTGGGGTAAGGTCTCCCTACACTCTACCCTCCCCCAGACCCCACTTGTGGTATTACACTAGGTTTGTTGTCGTTGTTAATTTTTTCCCCATCCGATAATGAAGCTAATGTCACTATGCATTATTGAACAAAGCACCAAAATAAATGAAATACCATCATTTGCTTCTCGACTTCATATCTTGGCCCAGTGTACTCCTCTAGTAAAGCCTGAGCTTGATTTTGATCCAGCTTCATTGCCCTGTAGAATGATCACATAAACATCAAAATCTATAATCTGAAGTGAAAGAAATGAACAAGTTTATGATACTAACCATTTAGTTCTCTGCAAGCTCTTCTCTCCGGGCATCTCCTTCAACTCAACAATAAAATCTCTAGACCCCAATCCCAAAGAAGCTCCAGTATCCTCTTTAAAAGTCAACAACTTTATCTTATCAAATTTCATATACTTCTGAAAATCCTTCAAGCTCATCTTAGGCAAATCTTCAACATTTTTTTCAAATTCTTCTTCTTCAGACAAATTAGCACCAAAAATTTGCTCAGGAACATATAACTTCCCTTTATACTCCCTCAAAATATCCTTCAAAAACACATCCCCAGACTTCATTAAACTACCCTCATCACTTCCATTCTTCACCATTCCTTTAATATTTAACCTTTTTAGTATCTCCAAAACACCACCATTCAATAAACCCTTCTTACCCAAATCCTCTTTTTCCTTTAGAGTGTAAAGTTTATTCCCAATTAGATATTTGGGTTCCACTTGGCTTGGGTTTTCTTTCAAAACCCTAGTCACAAAATCTTCATTATTGCTTGCCCCTTCTTCAGAGGACTTCGAATTAGACCTCCATTTTCCAAGAATTGCATATGGGGAATGGTAAAAATGTGATCTTTTTCTGAAATTTCTATGAAAAATAGGATTTGTATAACTTTTCTGAAATGGGGATTTGATTACGAATGAACTTTGAAGCTGAATGTTGGGCTTTGGATGAAGAATGGACCTTGCTGATATAAAATTGTTACCTGTTGAAAAAGACATGTTTACTGAACTGATACTCATTGAACTGAGATTTTGGATTTGTGAAGAAGCATTTTTACTGAACCAATTGGAGTCCTTTTAGCTCTGCAATTTGTTTGTTCTCAGAGTGTTATGGCGAAAGAGGCAAGGGAGAAGATGGAGTTTATCCGAATCCGAATTGTAAAACGGGTGACCCAACGACCCGTATCTGCATTTAGTGTTTACCGCCTGTTCTAATTAAGTATAATTATGCTGGTTAAGTAAATTTTTATAGTATTTAATTACTTATCATAGATATAACTTGCTATAATTATTATTTGCGATTAATATTATACATTAATTTTGTGAGTTGCTTTTGAATTTGTATATTAATCACGTTTGTATATGTATAATTCGTCATATTTGTGTAATTCGCAACTAATAATTCTTTTTTTGATTTGTATTTGTATAAGATTGTTTATATTTGTTAATGATGATGATTTCTTTGGTTTTTCAATTTTGTCATTATATACATTCAATTTTTATTTTTTTAACTTTTTTAAGTTTGTATAAACGTGTAGTTTTTGAATTTTGTATACTGCAATTTGTATAATATATTTTGTATAATTGTTTCAAGTTCATATGTTTATGCTTGTATCAATTCGGTATTTCGAATTTTATTATATTTGTGTAATTCCAGACTTTATATTACTCAAAATTATATGAAGATACGTGAATTATACAAACGTACAATCGAATTATACAAATTATTGTCATATCTCGCTATGTCTTTTCTCTCTCCCAATCTCGTTCGCCTCTCTCCTTCCTTTCCTAATCTCTCTCGTCAGAATATACAAATACATATAGATAATATAAATTATCTAACCAATATACATTACAATTCATCTCTCTGCCCTCTCTCGTTCGCTTCTCTCCTCCCTCTTCCAGTCTCGCTCGCCACTCTTCTCCTTATAACATGTAGTTACGAATTGCAATTATCAAACTATCCTTATAACATGTAGTTACGAATTGCAATTATCAAACTATAGTTATTAAGTGTAATTAGACTATTTTTGACTTCATCATTAGTATTTAATTTGTCTTCCCCTTACGAAACCTTGTCAATATATGAATACAAATATTTTTGGGCTTGTTCAAAATCCTTATTAATATAGAAATACGAATAAAAATAGGAAAACTTGCGCCAATATATATTGCAGTTTGTAACCAAAAAAAAAAATAGAACTACAACTCGTTCTTCTTCATGGCAGGCGGCTGGGCAGAATTATCGATGGATCTCCTTGCTATGATTGCAAATCGTATTGAATCACCTAAAGATTTCCTATTCTTTACTTGTGTTTGTACCTCTTGGCAAATTGCTACTACCCCTAACCATAAATTTGATATCTTTTTTACCAAAACTCCTTTACTTATGTTGGCTGACAAACATGATGATTGCCGAGAATTTTACTCTCTTATCAAGCAGAAAGTTACTCCTTTGTTTCTCCCCGAAGCTAGACAACGATATTGTTTTCCCTCGGAAGGATGGCTCTGCACCATGGATGATACTACCGGAGAGATGAACTTGTTGCATCATTTGTCTCGTACCCAAATTCAACTTCCTTCACGAGATAACTTAATGGCTTCTAATGGTCTCGGAGATGAAGTGTTCTGGAACCTTCTAGAGCATGCTATCTTATCTGCAAGTCCTTGTGTTACCTCAGATTATGTACTCGTGGTTAACTATCACGCAAATATTACTCGCTTGGCTTTCTGGAGATCTCAGTTGAACAAATATTGAGATGGAGAATTCGGGTGCTGTCATGGGTATCAATTATTATAAGGGTAAATTCTATTATGTTACAGCTAGTGGTGAATTTTGGGTTTTCCAGGGCCTGCTACTCCCAAACCAAACGCAGTAGAGCCACACTTGCTTTATTGGTCCGAACATGACATATTTCTGCAGCCTTCAGTTCAATATTACCTGGTCCAGCTATCAGATAAACTATTATTTATTACCCGATTTGCTCATCATCCGGAGCTTCATAGATATAAGACATATAAATTTAAAGTTTTTGAAGTAGATGTAGTCAAGGGCGGCGAATTAAAAGAGGAAGATGAGATTAAAACTTTGGGAAATTCAACTATTTTTTTGGGCCTTAATACAGGAACATGCTCAATTGACTCTACTAAATTTCCTGAAATCAAGCCTAATTATATATATTTTACTGACGATTGGAAGGACGAATTTGACTATTTGGATGGTGGTAGAGATATGGGGTCTTATAATTTTAAAGACGGAAAAGTTGAATCTATATATCCTGGATTGTCACTTAGTCATATTTCTCCGCCTACTTGGATTATACCATCACAAATAATTTGCTAGTTTGTTTAATTTCTTTTTTTTTTACTATGTTATATACTAATTTATTTATTCTATGAGCATTCTCATATTTCGTTTGCAAATTTTAAATCTTATTGTTTGATTGTAAATTTTAAAATTCATCCTTATTATCAAAATGTTTGATTGGGATATAACCGTGGAAGAAATTATCTCAAAATTGTATTATGTATGATTAATTCTCAATTAACTTCGAGAGAATTTGTTTCCAACCAAAGAAAGTCTTTGATGTAATAGTGATAAGAACTCGTTTCTAACAACTAGAGGTAGAGTTCAGATGAGCCGGTTGGAATGAAATTAAGCCGTAAAGTTCTTTGAAAGTATTTAAAAAATATCGAACAATGGTCGCACATAAGGGTGTCAAATGAGCGGTTTGAGTTGAAACTAAATAAGTTAAAATTAAACTGAGTTGACCCTAAAGTTATTTGAGTTGAAATAGATTGGACTAAAATTGGGGGGTCAGGACTCGCCCAATTTAAGTCCTATTCTTTTTAAATGCTCCACCTTCCCAATCCCACACTTTACTATGGTTCATTGATACCATCCATAAGGCTCGAGCTTTGAGGTTTGACCAACAACCCTTATCCCTGCCTATTGTGACCTCGACCCAACTCGGGACATAAATTCAAGAATGAACCCATACCTCAATTCTAACCTAACATTAAATCCGATATCGACCTCCAATTCCACCCTAACTCGTGACTTGAGCCCCTACCCTTGGTCTCAACCCAAGACTTGACTCTCACTCTCACCTCGAGACAGAACTCTAGCTCATGACTCGGAACTTGAGGAGAAAGCAGATCGAAATTTACCTTTGTAGCGGCAATTCGCCAAGAAATACAAACTGCACCAAAAGCAATAAAATCTTCAATCACTTTAACACGATTTGCGATGTGAGCAATAAGATCGTTTGGAAGGTTTGCCCAATCGGCCATAGTTTTTAACGGCTATTTTCTATTTCTCACAACTGAAAACACCCTATTTATAATTTTACGTAATTTCGCTTTGTGCCTGCAGTAGGGCAAATGGAAAGAAACCAGGAAGATACATTTTGTGAATGAAATATTACATGTAATAGTTAATGAAACATGAAGAAACCAATATCTTTCTGAAAGATAAAGAAGTAAGCATCGAAATTCGAAGAGGGAGAGGATATTACTGCTACACTTTATGGAGATATAATTTTTTTTGGAACTAAATATCATATGTCTGGCTAGATTACAACAATAGTAAAAATAATAATAATAATAGTTCATCAAACTAAAAATAAACAGTGACTCTTATTATTGAATTAGAGGGCCAAAACAAAAAACACTTCGTCAATGATGGCATAACCCAAGTTGGCCGACAAATTGTACTTGTTGAACGTTGTCTATGATAATAAGATTCAAATTTTTCATCTTCCAAATTATAAGCACCAATACATAAATATATGTGATTAGGCTTGACTCCGCTATATTTAGAAGAGTCGATGCAAGTTGCCCAATTATTACCCAAAAACATTGAAAACTTTCTCAAAGTTTTTGTTAGGTTATTAGCATTTTAATATTAATATTTGACATATTAAATTACTTTATTTTGGAGTTATAAGAATAACCGTTGGTAGGCATTTATGTCTTAAACTACCAATTTAATCATGTTATTCATCTTTGACTTGGTAATCATGTAATACCATTACTTTTGGCTTTATTGGCTGGATTCATTGTAAGATAAAAACATTCTAATAAATATTAGAATGGATAACTTCTACATCATCTTGGTTATCCATCACTTTATTTCATTCTTAATTCTTCCATTACTCTTTGTAACCTATTTAACTCTTTGTAACCTATGAAACTCCTAAAGTCATTATTTTCACTATTTACTACCTCCATTATCTTCTTATTCATTGCTAGGAAGACTTCTTGTAGTAAAAATAGTGGTCGTCTTCATTTGGTGTGATACATACAACACACAAGAGAAAATATAGAGTGAAAGAGTTAGTCAAAAAAGAGAGTTTTTATTAGTTGATTGGAGATGTTCTTTTTGTGAAGTTGTAGACTCAACTCTTGTCCAGATTTGTTGAGTTATCTTTTGTGTAAAGGTTGTATCCTGGAGGGGAAAAGTCAAAGGGAACTATTGTCATGTTTCTCATATACATGTAAATCACACTAGATATATGTATTTGAATATTAGATATGTGAGCGAGATAGAAGAGTGGCAAGTGAGAGTGAGATTAATTTGTCTATGTATCCTAGATACATGTGAATTTATCTAAAATAAATTACACTTAATTTTGACAGAGATACATGTACTTAAATGTATTTGGACGCACCAGATAATCTGAAGACCATAATCTAATAAGATTTATAATATTGCAAATCAACTTGTATTTAAGTTATTAGCTCCTAAAATAATGTGTTTTCTTTCTACTTCCACTTTATTTGGACTATGATTCATCGCCTAAGGGTTTAACATATGTTGTCATTTCCCCACATGGAATATTAACATTTGTGTTTTTTAGTCTAAAGTATTTAGCAAATTTTGAGCCATATCCTTAAAATTTATACTGTTGCCAATTATTCCTAAAATGAGTATTTTTTTCAATGAAATTAAATTGCTAATGATTATATAAAAATAAAATATCAACGTTTAAGCTTAAATAACACACTGTTATATTTCTTAGAAGCAACATATTCAAGAAAGGAAGACCGAAAAATAAACATATTCTTCTGATTTATAATATTGACTTCTTATCAAAATTATTTTATATTTGAAATTTGCTAATAATAATAAGACTTAAAAAAATAATATAGTAATTTGAATAGAAATTGTAATAAGAGAACTTAAGAAGGCAAGTCCAATTAGAGTGTGTATTGATAGATTTTGAAGTTTATCGATTTGATTTATTGATTTTTTATTTTTAAATGTATTCCGCCGCCTCCTTAGTTGACAAAGAAACAAAACCTCGCTTCTAGTTGTATAAAGACATACATGTTTCACCATATAGAAAAATATAATGTGATCTATTCGGTTTCGGCTCTATGCATCGCAAAATAAGGCCTTTGCCTTAGGCCTTCAAATTTTTATCAAGAATAAATTATGAGTTAAAAATTTTATACAAAAATTGATTATTTATGATAATATGTATAGTTTTTGAAAATATATATTATTTTATCTATTTTAACATATTTTGTACTTTGTTAAAAATAAGAATTAATAGTGAAAAGTGTTGAACAAAGTGAGTTGCAAATTTTATTTTACTTCTTTTTGAATTTTAGTTTCAAGCATTACTAAAAGCATATTAAAATGGAATATATCAAGTTATCAACTTCTTGCGTCAAATTTTATGGTTCTAACTTTTAACTTTATTTAATATTTGTCAACTTATTACTCCCTCCGTCCGGAATTGCTTGTCATGTTGCGCTTATCGAAAGTTAATTTGACTAATTTTCAAAGGTAAATTAGATCACATCAATTCGATATTTTAAACCAAAAAATTAGATATTCTAAAACTATATAAAGTACTATAAATTATAATTTTTTGCATATTAATTAATATGATCAATAAATACATCTTGAATTGTTAGTCAAAGTTTTTATGGTTTGACTCTAAAATAGACACCATAACAAATAATACCAGACAGAGGGAGTACTTGTAAAATTATTTTAACAATTCATATAATAATTGTCTCACCGAAAAAATGTTTTTCATTATTGAGTTGATAAAATCTTACCTAAAACTAATAACTGAAAAAATAACATAAGAGACTAATAACCTTTATCTTTTTAGTGTAAGAAAAATAAATTTGAAGAAATACAGATATAAAGTTTATTTGTATTTTAGATACCGATTTAAAATTTTGTTTTAAGCGCCCCAATCCGCCACTGAATCTATTACTCCATTAACTAAATAAAAAGAAGAGCACAATCCACCGGCCAAAATTAAGATCATTAACTTGAATGAGAATAAATAGCGTTAGTCACATTATTGGATATGGCATAATCCAAGTTGGCGGACAAATAAGACTTAGCGACAATCCAGGATAAATAGATTCAATTTGTCCATCTTCATAATTGTAAACCCCTGTATCTTTTCCACCACCACCTTCTAAGATGTCGTTCCAATCATCTGTAAAGTAGATGTGATTAGGCTTGATTCCAGAAAATTTAGAGGAGTCAATACAACATGCTCCAGTATTAAAGCCCAAAAAAAAAGCTGAATCTCCCAAGGTTTTAATCTCCTTTTCCTTTAATTCACCTTCGATCAGATCTAATTCAACAACTTTAAATTTAAAAGTCTTGTGTCCACCATTTGAATAATGGGCAAATCGTATCACAAATAAGAGTGCATCAGATAACTCGACTAGGTAAAACTGAACTGAAGGCCGACGAAAGATGGTTTTGTCTTCAGACCAAAAGAGTAACCGTGGCTCTACAATTGGTTCGGAAGTGGTAGGCCCTGCAACTTCAAAAACCCAGAATTGACCCATACATGTTACAAAATAAAAATGACCCTTATAATAATTTATACCCGTGATAGCACCAAATCGACGACACTTAATATGAGTCCAGTTGAGATCACCAGGTCGCCAAAAAGCCAAATGGTTAATATTTGCGTGATAGTGAACCACGAGTACATAATCTGATGTCAGACATGGACTGGCAGATAAAACAACTTTTTCTATGCAGGTCCAGATCTGTTCATCTCCGAGACCATTCGAAGCCATTAAGTTTTCTCGCGAAGGAAGATGAATTTGGGTACGAGACAAAGGATGCAACAGGTTCATCTCTCCGGTATTATTTTCCATGGTGCAGAGCCATCCCTCCGATGGAAAACAGGGTCGTCCTCTAGCTTCAGGGAGGAATATACTGGAAACTTTCTTCTTGGAAAGTGAATAGAATTGTCGATAATCGCTATCTTTATCAGCTAACATTAACAAGGGAACTTGGGGAGTGAACACATCAAATTTATCCTTTGGTGAAGCATTTTTCCAAGAGGTACAAACACAAGTAAAAACAATGAAATCTTTAAGATCTTCAATGCGATTTGCAATCAGATGAAGGAGATCGATGGGTAAATCTGCCCAGTCACCTGACATAGTTCTAGTTCTAATGGTTGGGCAACAACAACGCATATGTATATATAGCTTGCAAGTTATATTCCATTAGTTTGAATCACATTCCTAAATCAACAAGGATTTTGACTTCTACGAATATCAATCCTGCCCAAATTATTCCTATATCAACAACGATTTGGACTATTAGTTCCACTTTATTTGGACTAAAATATTCCTGTATCAACAAGGATTTGGACTATTAGTTCCACTTTATTTGGACTAAAATATTCCTATATCAACAAAGATTTGGAAAACTACCTAACTATTCAAATATTCAAGCTACAAATAGATACATGTTCTTCGCATATTGTGAATCACTTGAATATAGTGTATATACAACAAATAAAACAAATTACACCTAATTTTGTCATATTATCTGTATATCCTCCTAATTTTGCCAGTAGATGCGTCACATACAAGTATCCAAAGTCCGATAAACTTGATGAATTTAGTTGCCTAATTTAACCTGATGATCCACTGTTCTAATCACTTCAGGGAAAAGCTTTATAAAGGCCATTTCTTAATATTTTTATTGGATGTGGTAATGGTTCACCAATCCTCATTTTTCTCATTCATTAAATCAAACGGTAACGATTGTTTATTTTTCTTTTCTTTTTTAAATAAACAAAATTTATTATGTATAATAATTCCTAATATTATTTCACCAAATGTATCCATAAATAATACAAGGTCTTATTAACTCAGCAATTTTATAAAAGGGAATATTTCAAATTAAAAATAAAAGAACACTCAATACTTAAATCCTACGTATAATTAGAGTCGTCAACACGGATTAGGCTCATTGAACCGATATGTCCTAAACCATGATTTGATTTGGGCTATGATTTTCGAAGCCCATTTAAGAAAAAAGTTTTTTAGTCCAGCCTAAATAAGTCTGTCGATTTGTGGGATTTGAGAAATATGGATAGGGTCGGCCCCAATTCGCTTAAACTCAGACTTGTTTTACGAACCCTACTCGACTTTTTTCTTCTTCATTTCCCAGCCTCAATTCGCCTAAACTCGAATACCTTTCTCATTCGTTTTAAATCCCGATGCCCAGCATATATACACAAGAATCTAACTCAAACAACCCTAAAACTCAATGTAAGGATCTCATAAACTTATCAATTCATCCCAATTTATTCGAATTCAAGAATACATGTCAGAACATCAATCTTTCAACTCTTTAGGACGAATTTCACTGAATTAGCATGCTTGGCGGCGTGAGTGAACAAACCCAACGCTATGTGAGACTCACGATCAAATCTTTTGAAGAAGCCCGCAATCAAATCCTTTCGAAATGATAAATTTTGTTTTTCCTCTTCTCTTTTCTCTTATGTTCTTTCTCCAATAAAAAATAAAAAAACCCTACCTTTATTTGTCAAAAGCTTAATCTGAACCCAGTCAGTTTAGCCCCTAGAATTATTACCAAAAATGAATTAATTAAGTTGGGTAAGGAAAAGTTCAAACTATACTTTAAAAATTCGGATTGGACTTTCCGTATTCCAACAACTCAACTTTCAAAGAGCATAACTCACTCATACAAGCTCAGAATCGCGTAAACTTGGCGGCGTTGGAAAGATCATTCCAAGAGCTATCCAATGATATCTGTAAATACACCTAACTCACCCTGAGATAGGAGTTATGACCGTTTGAAGTGGACCAAAAACTCACTTTTTCCTAACTCCAGATTTTTTTCTTTCCAAAAAAAAGACCCTTTTCAATTATAAGTTTCTTCCTAGTTATTTCAAATTGCGAAATATTACACTTAACCATTATAGAAATATTAAAATATTAATTTATAAATTATTATCGGTAAATATATTATTGATTCGGTTATCGATTTAATCATTGATTTTAAAAAAATCATTCAAGTAGAGAAACATATATGCTATCCCAATTTCAAGTATATATATGAGTGTTATCTCAACGATTACTAACCTTCTCTAAGCAATCATTACTGGTAGTCGTCCTATGGCAACTTATGAAGACCTATCGAAAAGAGAAAAAAGGTACTACTTGATGATGCACCTACGAAAAAAAATCATCGCTGCGATCAATTTGATTGCTGGAAAACTTTTGCATCACTTGATCATTTGGAAAAACATTACAAAGAACGGCATAGAAAAATCCAGCTGCGTAAGAAGAATCGGTGTAAAAAATGCAATAATTATTTTCAAACGCCGGGTGAAAAAGTTGCCCATGAAATTTTTTACAAGCATCAATGAAGATGAGATTGTGCTTCATCTAGCTAAATTGTATTCATCTTGCAATGAGTTCTTGATTTGTTATATGAAAATTCTTTTTTACTAAGTGGTTTATTGAATTTGATGACTATTATTATACGTGGTTGATTAAGCGAAATGGTACGTTATTGAATTGAAATTATAATGTAAGGATAATTTGGGAAAGAAAAATATTAACAGAGCTAATTTAGGAATTTTCTAATTGATAGTTATAGTTCCCGCCGAAAGCAGTTCATCACTCCATCCGCCATGGATTTTCAAATCCATTCTTTTCGTATACCCAGAAGCTAAAGCTCTCATTTACCCAATGATTCTTTTTTCGATTTTCCGTCTTAAATCCGATTTCTCCGTCTCCAATCGTGATTGGTGTTTCGTCAGTTAATTGTGGTAAAAATAATAGTATTGGAACGTTTGCTCGTGTGGATGGTCGTGATTTTGATACTCATCAACCTACTGGTCGATTATGAATTGGGTTTTTGCGATTTGTGGAAAATTTCAATTGGGAAAAATTTTCGATTTTTTCGGCTTCTGTTTTGAGATTTGATACTTAGGTAATTTCTTGGTTTTTTTAGGATTTGTGGAAAACTTCACCATTTGAAAAAGTTTCGATTTTTTTGGCTTGAGTGTTTGAGATTTTATACTTGAGACTGGTACGTGTTTGATTAATTGTCTGAGAGAGAAAAAAGATTGAAATTCCAATTAAAAGGTTTATGGATTTTTTCTGTTAATATCTTGTCTTGTTTATCCTATTCAAGCTCAAAAAATTGTTCTCATTTTGTGGAATTCAGTGATGAATTCTTAATTATTATTTCCTTGGATGAGTTTTGAAATTTGATACTGCTACTTTTTTGATTAATTTTCTTTGAGAAAGAATTGTTCGATTTTCAGTGAATCGGCGGATGGATCTTTTGCTGTAAATTTCTCGTCATTTATCTTATTCAAGCTCAAAATGCTTGTACTGGTTTTGTGGAATTCAATGATGAATTCTTAGGATCTTTTGGTTAAAGATAGCTAATTTTCTATCCATTGTTTCTTGTCCATTCTGATTGTACCAGCGCTGCATCTTGGATTACCATTTGTGCCTAGCTATCTAGTTCAGTCTGATTTTTTAGAACAGATGGTTCTTGGGTACAATTATCTTTCTGCTGGTGTTGATATTATATTCTCAACTGGCTCGGAAGTGGTAATGTTTTATCTTATACGAATCAATTTCCACGTACTACATTTTATGATTATTGATTTTGTAGTAGTTAAATTAGATTAGTGTTTATGCAGGGTCAGCATTGCTTGTTTTACATTTCGATTGGGAGCAATGACTTCATTCACTACTATATCCCGAATGCCTCAAATGTTTTAACTGTTTACCTGCCATGGAGTTTCAACCAGTTTTTAGCACAGACGATTAAACAACAGATCAAGGTGCAGTGTTGTTCTATACAAAATCTTAATACTGTCTTCTTTATGCAGTTGCCTTCTTCGACATTTTGCAGCTTTATACAAACCATCTAGCCTCTTTGCTCCCTCTATCATGCATTATATGTTTCAATTTCCCCTGCATTGTTTCCACGATTATTAAGTTCAATGTGCAGATATTAGGTTACTTTGCTGGTTAATGTTTTCCTTCTAACGTGTATGTACTGGTGCCACAGAACCTGTACAATGACAAGGTGAGAAAAGTGGTTGTAATGGGACTGGCTCTAATAGGCTGTGCACCTTACTACTTATGGTTGTACAGTAGCGAGAATGGGGAGTGTGTCAAGAACATAAATGACATGATTTTGGAGTTTTCTGAACTAAATGAAGAGCTTGCTGATGCCACAATCATAGTCCGCGATGCATTTGAAGGTTCAGTGGACATTATTCAGAATTACAACCGTTATGGTGAGGCAATGTGTAGGATCTCATTTGACAGGACATGTCAGGCGAGAGGATCAAATCTGACATACTGTTTTTTTTTTTCAATTCTTATTATAGGTTTCAATGTGACAGATGAGGCTTGCTGTGGTTTAGGTGAATATAAAGGTTGGATCATGTGTGTTTCCCCTGAAATGACGTGCAGTAACGCCTCTAGCCACATCTGGTGGGATCAATTTCATCCGACTGATGCTGTGAATGCTATCCTCGCTGACAACGTCTGGTCCAGCCTGCATACACCTATGTGTTACCCTATGAACCTGCAAGACATGTTAGCTCAACGCACCAGATAGGTTCAACTTAGAGACAATTGTGAATATATGGCCATTGTATAGATAGTATATCATTCTTTGTGTCTTTACATGTAACTTTGGTATTTCTGCAATGTCAACTTTTTCTGCTAAGTGCATTCAGCTTGAGTAGTTTCTCTAACAATCTGCAATGAGTCCTATGTGGCATGATCTGTAATGACCTCCTAAACACTCACTCCCTTTGTATTAAAACACACCTCAATTCTGAGTTGGCCTATTATTGTTCCACTCGACAACAACTGAATAATATATAGTCGAGTTGCAACTAATTTATAAACTATCCATTTTGATCCAAAAATAAATTTAACCCCACATAGGACTACAAGTAAGCACCCTGTAGTATGCTTTCGACTTCAAAATCAATAAATTTCTTAATACAGTCTACAGTTCGAACAAAAATTATTGAGCTTCATCAAATTAATAGATAATTGCAAAGTTAATAAATTCAAAATAAAACTTCCAAGTGTAATAAAAAAAAATTGTAAAAGGCTACACGTCATTGCTATTAACAATGATTTCATACTCCGTCGATAACCAATAAAGGAATGTTATAAAATATTATCGCGTGGATGTTCACTTGTAACAAATTCAATAACAAGATCAACAGAATTCAAATTTAAACAACTAATAAATCTATTCACGAACTTGTAATTGAAATTATAAAGCAACTTAAGAACTAAAAGGGAATTTAAGAACACATTAAAAAGAAAGGGATGAGAAGTTGAACTAGATATTTTTCTCAACAATTTGCAAAATTCGTAAATCAGGTAAATTGAAATATTCACAAATACGATCCAAATTAAAAGTAATAGGGAAAGAATAAAAAATACTCTTAAACTATGTGAAATGAACAAAAATGTCCTTCATTTGTAGTTTGGCCCAAAAATGTTTCACTGTTATTTAATAGGTCAAAATGCTCATTTTTCAAATAAATATAGTATTTCGTTCAAACATATTCTTTTTTCTAATAATATTTTTTAAAAATTAACAAATATTTATCTTACATCAAATCAGAAAAAAATAAAAAATGAAAATACATTATATGTCGAAAAGGGTACATGGAATTATTCTATTTTAATTAATAAAATGATATTAAGAAGAAGAAAAAAAAATATTTCCTACATTTTTATTTGTTAAAGTGATTTTAAAAGAAAGAAAACAAGAATATGATTCTTTGATAATATTTTGATTAGGAAGAATATGTGTTTGAAAAGGAAAAATAATGATATATATCTTGAGAAGAGGACATTTTTGACCCATTTAGTAACTATAAGGGCATTTCGGGATCAAAATATAGACTGCGAGAGCATTTTTAAATCAAAGTATTGACAGTAAAGACATTTTTGAACCAAACTACAAACGAAAGATATATTTATTCATTTCACATAGTTTACGGTATTTTTGATCTTTTTCTCAAAATAATATTATAAACCATCGTGAATTCTAGTAATTAAAATCTAAAATAGTGAGATTTATGTAATTTGCCTTTCAAATTATCTTGAGTCCAATTCATAAAATTCAAAGTGAGTCTTCTTTGCATTTTAACCTCGTGCTAGTCTCAAGAGGAGATGTTTGTTTTTAGTTCGTTTAATTTTTATTCTTACAATAATAATGTATTTAAACCTTTATAGGATATATATCTTATTTTTTAAAAATAATATGAAGGTATTTGAAAATCCTTAGTCAAATAATTTTTTTAATTATATATTTATTAAATATTTTATATTATTAATTATTATAATTTATAATATTCTATTTACATAATTTTTAAATATATAAACTTTATTTTAAAAATCAAGAAAATCTATATTCACAAGTAGGCTCAAAATAAAAAATAAAAATTTCATAAAACGAAAAATATCATGGAAATTGACATAAAAAGAAAGTAATAGCGTGCAACTATAATATAAGGACAATTTGGGAAAAGAAAATTAACAGGGTGGTTATACTCTCCCGCCAAAAGCAGTTAACTTTTTCTTCTTCGTCTTCCTCACTCACTCTCTGTATCCGCCATGGATTTCTCTGTAATCAAGATTCTGTTCATCTTCAGCTTTTTCGTATACCCAGAAGCTAAAGCTCTCATTTACCCTCAAGATCTCATAACCCATGATTCTGTTTTTGATTTTCCGTCATTAAACCAGTCTTTTCCGACCTCTTCCTCTCCAATTTTTCGTCCTCCTACTGCTCCTCTTGTTCCGGCTCTATTCATTATTGGTGATTCTTCTGTTGATTGTGGTACGAATAACTTTCTTGGGACTTTTGCTCGTGCTGATAGGCTTCCTTATGGTCGTGATTTTGATACTCATCAACCTACTGGTCGATTCTGCAATGGAAGAATCCCAGTCGATTATCTAGGTAATTTTATCAAAGGGGTGTTTGGTTTTTGTGGAAAATTGAACTATTGGGTAGTGAAATTTGGGGAAAAGTTTCCATTTTTTTGGCTCAGAGTTTTGAGTGTTGAGACTGGTACGTGTTTGATTAATTGTCCGAGAGAGAAAAAGATTGAACTTTCAATGAAATGATATTTGAGACTGCTACGTGTTTGAGTAATTGTCTTTGAGATTATCTATATGACTTTCAATGAATCGACCTGTGGATCTTTTGCTGTAAATTTCTTGTCTTTTATCCTATTCAATCTCAAAATGTTTGTACTGGTTTTGTGGAATTCAATGATGAATTCCTAGGACCTTTTGGTTAAAGATAGCTAATTTTCTATTCATTGTTTCTTGTGCATTTTGATTTTATCAGCGGTGCGTCTTGGGTTACCATTTGTGCCTAGCTATCTAGGACAGGCTGGTTCTATTAAAGAGATGGTTCTTGGGGTTAATTATGCTTCTGCAGGTGCTGGCATTATATTCTCAAGTGGCTCGGAATTGGTATAGTTTTATATAAATCATATACGAATCAGTTTTTACCTACTACATTTTAGTTAAGCTAGATTAGTGTTTGTGCAGGGTCAGCATATCTCACTTGCACAGCAAATAGAACAAGTTACTGACACTGTTCAGCAGTTTATAGTGAATATTGGTGAGGATGCAACTACTGATCTGATATCTAATTCCTTGTTTTACATTTCGATTGGGAGCAATGACTTCATTCACTACTATCTCCTGAATGCCTCAAATGTTCAAAATGTTTACCTGCCATGGAGTTTCAACCAGTTTCTAGCACAGACGATTAAACAGGAGATCAAGGTGCAGTTTTGTTCTATACAAAATCTTAATACTGTCTTCTTTATGCAGTTGCCTTCTTCGACATTTTGCTTTCATATGTAATGAGTTTTGCAGCTTTATACAAACCATTTAGCCTCTTTGCTCCCTCTATCATGCATTATATGTTTCCTTAGGCTCATTGTTTCCAAGATTATTAAGTTCAACGTGCAGATATTAGGCTACTTTGCTGGTTAATGTTTCTTCTAACGTGTATGTACTGGTGCCGCAGAACCTGTACAATGACCAGGTGAGAAAAGTGGTTGTAATGGGACTGGCTCCAATAGGCTGTGCACCTTACTACTTATGGTTGTACAGTAGCGAGAATGGGGAGTGTGTCAAGAACATAAACGACATGATTTTGGAGTTGAATTTTGCTGTAAGATATATGGTTTCTGAACTAAATGAAGAGCTTGTTGATGCCACTATCATATTCTGCGATGCATTTGAAGGTTCAATGGACATTATTCAGAATTACAACCGTTATGGTGAGGCAATGTGTAGGATCTCATTTCACAGGACATGTCAGGCGAGAAGTTCAAATCTGACAAACTGTTTTTTTCAATTTTCATTATAGGTTTCAATGTGACAGATGAGGCTTGCTGTGGTTTAGGTGAATATAAAGGTTGGATCATGTGTGTTTCCCCTGAAATGGCGTGCAGTAACGCCTCTAGCCACATCTGGTGGGATCAATTCCATCCGACTGATGCTGTGAATGCTATCCTCGCTGACAACGTCTGGTCCAGCCTGCATACACCTATGTGTTACCCTATGAACCTGCAAGACATGTTAGCTCAAAGCACCAGATAGGTTCAACTTAGAGACAATTGTGAATATATGGCCATTGTATAGATAGTATATCATTCTTTGTGTCTTTACATGTAGCTTTGTTATTTCTGCAATGTCAACTTTTTCTGCTAAGTGCATTCAGCTTGAGTAGTTTCTCTAACAATCTGCAATGAGTCCTATGTGGCATGATCTGTAATGACCTCCTAAACACTCACTCCCTTTGTATTAAAACACACCTCGATCCTAATTTGGCCTATTATTATTCTACTCGACAATAAGTGAGCATAAACCAACTCAACATCTAGGTGTGTGTTAATACAAATAAAGTGATAGTTTGACTAATAAATTGAACGATAGACAATTAATGTATGAAACTTGCAAAAATTCGATAATTCAATTATATTTTTGACCATTAACTCAAATATTTTCTCTACCAACTTATTTGAAATTGAAGTATAGTTAAATTGTTAACGCATTATATTATATAGTCAGAGTTGCAACTTATTTATAAACTATCATCCATTTTGACCCAAATAAAAAAAAGAGAACTAAAAGAAATAATTCAAATTTGAAAATTCAAAAATAAAATAAAAATTATAAAGCTGAAAATAAAAAGAAAAGAAGACAAAGGTCTGACTCAAAGCCACCCTCAACGGTCTAAGGGAAGTGAACCGACCTTATGTCTCATTCTTTCTTAATATAAATACATTGTTTTTGAACAAAAATTATCTAGCTTCGTTAAAATTAATATTTTTTTTAAAAAAAGAGTTTAAAGTGTAGTTATATTTTATAAAAGGCTTATACGCCACCATCACTTTTATTATCATAATATACTCTCATATTAGAAATATAAAATTCTTTAATATAAACAATTTTATATTCATGATTTAAATTTAAAATTTGACAATTAAAAAAATACATATTAAATATAAGAACTTAGCATTTACAAGCACATCTACTCAAACGTAAACTCTTGTCCACTTGTCCTCTGCTTTATTCTAATTTATTTTATTTTTAAAATAGATTTCAAAGTTTCAATAGTGACTCAAAGTTTAAAGGAGAAAAAAAATGTGATGCATCATTAAGCTAATTAAACATAAAGCAAATCATAATTCAGATATCATATCTTCTTAGATATCAAATAAATCTATTTGATTCTCTTTGTTATAATTTATAATATGTTAGTGACTCAACTTCAAATCTATGCAACATTTTCTCATTTTTGTTTGGTTGATACAGGGCTAAGTCGAAAAATTTATTAAAAACATTTAATATTCAATATAAATATATGAAAAATAAATCATGACTTTCTATGCAAAGAAAGATGTTTGACTAATCGCTCATTATGGATGATTTTTTTAAAAAAATATTTTTGCATCTAATTTATTTGCTTTCACTCAGTATTATTTGTGTTTATATTATTCTTATCGTGTAATATACCAACTATTAAAAAATAAAGTACTCTCTAATCATTTTTTTCATTTTTATAATTTGAATATCAGATCGATAATTACAAATCCACTTCAAAAGAAGGACCAGTTTTTACTATTTTACTTTTACTGTAGATATTGAAAGGAGAGTAATAATTAATTAGAATTAGTTAATTGTTGATTTTTAAGAGAGATTTTCTGGATTTGTAATACTAATTTGGAACCCATTCCTAAAGCCAAGGTGTTTGTTATGTCACTCAACAATTTGGTCCTTTTTTTTTGTGCAATACATTGAATTTAAAATTTAAAAAGTTCAATTAACATGATGTTTTTTTAGTATAACAAAGATGTTACCCAAATTATGATTAAAAATAGCATCCCCCACAAATAGTAATAGTTTTATCACTTAATTTATCCATAGGTTATATTAAACTCGTATTGTTACTGCATATTTGAGGATAATGTATTTCTTAAAATAGATTAAATATAACATATTTTCCATATAATGGGAGTAAAAACATACATTTTAATTAATTAAAGTAAAGGTTAAATGTGCTAAAAGTATATATCTCAAGGAACAAATTGATAATCTACCAATTATGATAAATCAATAAATAATTTTCCTAATTAATGATGTTGAATTTGAATAAAAAAAAATTATTCTTAGTCATACATCGAATTTAGTCCGTCTGTATGCAGATCCAAAGTTTTACTCCATTATTTATGAGTTCACAAGAATCTAATAGTATTCTCTGTACTCATATATATATTTATATATTAAAAAATAATAAATATATATATATATAATTAATTGTGAACACATTTAATATAATTTGATCTTAACGTAAACAAATCAGAAACTTCAAATTTTAAACTACAATCTGTTTATACAAGTATCATGCACCAGACGAAAAATTAAGAACAATTTTTTCTTATTTTTAAAATTATTTGAAGATATTTTATTCGACTATTGATTAAATAAGCGTGATTTAATATTTCGTGGCTAAGTACTTTGGGACAGATGTACTCTATTATTATTTCCTATTCTTTCCGAATTCATTTAAACGATTGACTAAGCCGTGCTTTGATAGCTCATAATAAAGTACGCGTGACACATTTATTCTATTATTATTACCTTTTATTCTCTCCGCAATTATTTATAAAATTATACTGATTATATCATTACGGACGAAAAAGGAAAAAAGTTTTGAGTGTCAGTAAAATATGGATAAATAAAGTTAAATATAAAGTAAAGTTTATAAATAATAAATTGAAATAAAGCTAAGTTTGTGAATATACACTTTTATATGAGTCATCATAATATAGTCAATAGCAAATAAGCTAAGCTAACGGCTATAATTCCGCTTCTTCCACTCTTCACTTTCCCCCTTCATTGACATTTCTACCGGAAAACTTCAAAAGTGTCTTCCTTAATATGCGGCTCAACCTAAATTAAATTGGGATTTGATTCAGACTCGAATAATTTCATCGTGTTTTAGTAGTGTTTAGGTCTATTTTGATATTAGAATTAGTTTATTAAATGGATAGAATTTAATTATTAATGAGTGGATAGTTATATGGTTTATAAATGATATTAATAAATTAAATTATAATCAATAGTTGAGCGCCAAGTATTTAAAAGAAATATTTAAACAGTTTAAATTTAAAACCGTCAAATAAGCATATTTTGAAGCCAATAGGTGTATGAGAAAGACATTTTGAAGCCCATAGGTGTATGGAGGATAGTTTTGTACCATTTGCAATACTCCGAGCATATTTTAGATCTTTTTCCGTTCTAACAATAAAGTTATTCAATTTCATAGGAGATAAAATGTTAAGTAGGAATCAAATGATAGAGTTAAAATTTGCAAACTAAATTTTAAAAAATAACAAACTAAGAAGAAAAAATAGATTAACGGTATGGAAAAAAAATATAATCCGACAAACTAGGAATCACATTATTCGAAATGGCATAATCCAAGCTGGTGGACAAATATGACTTAGTGATAAATCGGAATAAATAGATTCAATTTTCCCATCTTCGAAATTGTAAGCTCCCATATCTCTCCCAGCACCATCTAAGCAGCGAAATTTCTCATGCCAATCATCCGTAAAATATATATAATTAGGCTTAATTCCAATAAATTTAGACGATTCAATGGAACATGATGCATTAGAACCCAAAAAAACGGCCAAATTTCCCAAGGTTTTAATCGGCTCCATCTTTAATTCACCCTTGACTAAATCTACTTCAAAGACTTCAAATTTATAGGTCTTATATCTATGATCCTCAAATTGACAGGCATATCGAATAACAAATGATAGTGCACCAGATAGCTCGACTAGGTAATACTGAACTGAATGATGACGGAAGATATCATCTTCACACCAATAAAGCAATTGTGACTCTACAGTTGGTTTGAGTTTGGGGGTGGTAGGCCCTGGAACTTCAAAAACCCAGAATTCACCCCCAACAGTAACATAATAGAATTTACCTTTATAATAATTCATATCCATGATATCACCCATTCTGTCCACGCTAATATTAATATTAGTCCAATTGAGATCTCCAGGTCGCCAAAAAGCCAAACGATTAATATTTGCATGATACATAACCACCAATATGTAGTCTGATGTAATAGAAGGATTGGCAGATAAGACGGCCTTAACCGTCCAGTCCCATAACACTTGATCATCTCCTAGACCGTTCGAAGCCATTAAGTCATCTCGCGAAGGAAGTTGAATTTCGATACGGGACAAAGCATGTAACAAGTTCATGTCTCCGGTACTATCTTCCATGGTGCAGAGCCATCCCTCGGATGGACAACACTCTCGTCCTCTAGCTTCAGGCAGGAATATACTGGAAACTTTCTTCTTGGAAAGTGAATAGTATTCTCGATAATCGTTATCTTTATCAGCCAACATTAACAAGGGAACTTGAGGGGAAAACACATCAAATTTATCCTTTGGGGCAGCAATTTTCCAAGAGGTACAAACACAAGTAAAAACAATGAAATCTTTGAGCACGTCAATACGATTTGCAATCTCAACAAGAAGATCAATGGGCAAATCTGCCCAGCCGCCTGCCATTTCTTCTTGATCTAGGTCAAGACAAGAGGTACATATTATAAGTATATATAGGGACGCCTGCAATTATACCTATTTCAATTCGGATAAGGATTTGGACAAGCCCAAACATACTTCCCCTATTAACATGGACATCACATATATATATATATATATATATATATATATCAATTTCATATATAATTCTGATATAGCAAAGTTTACATAATTAGCAAACATATATAGTGTAATTCGTTGTATATGACAATTATATACAATTGAATCGAATTATATAGAAAGAAATTATATACACCTAGTCATTTTCGATATACAAATTAGTCATTTCAATATAAAATGTATAAAATACTTTTGTGTTTGTATAAAGTGAGAGAAAAAATATATATACAAATACGAATACATATATTTTCGTCCAATATAATTATATTGTACAAATAAATATTTTATTATATAAATTACAATATATATATATGAATTTATACAAAACTAAACAATTTGTATAAAATTGGATGTGTGTAACAAATCAAAAGCTCTATAAAAAAAAAATCTTGTTATGAATCGCAATTATACAAGTATAAAGTATAACTATAACAGCATAAATATAATTTTTATGCTATACATGAAAGTTGTTCTATTGAATAAAGAAAATTTCCATTCACCTTATTGGAAGAGAACATTTGACAACTGAATATCGTATAATTGGTTTGGTAGGAAGAAAAACGTTTTTCATCGTAAATAATGTTTTTTGAAAAAGAAAGTAATTTAAAATTTATTTTCTCATGTCTAGTTAGTAGGTGAAAAATATTTTTTAGTATTTGATTAGTAAAAATAAAAATAAAAACATTTTTTTAGAAAAAAACATTTTTTATTTTTTTCTAGAGGGTAAAAAATAAAAAACCTTTTTAAGTAATCCATTTATGATAGGAATATCAAATTCTGATAACCAATTTAAAAAAAAAAAAAAGGTCTGTAAGTGGGTATTTTGTGAAGCTGGGTGATTCTACAGAGCTTGTTAGTTAGTTACTAGCAGTTAGTAACAGCTTCAGACTTGGACACTAATACAAAGATGTAGTTAACTTTTTTATTTTAGTGGTATACACAAAGTTTCTGTAATTCTCTTTTAGAAACACAAAAATCATTTCAACCTTCTCCTATGTCGTCTCGTTATGATGTTTACTCTGATAGAAAGAAAAATGATCTACTTAGAGATCCTCCTTCAACAACTAATTCAAAGTGCGATTTTATTGGCTGCCAGAAGAAATACCGCAACGATGCTGAGCTTAAAGATCATTACAAACTTGTACACCGCCAGATTGAGACCGTTGAAAGTAATAAATGCAATCAATGTGGAAATTATTTTCGGACTAAAGGTGAAAGAGCCGAACACGAAACGTTTTACTCTCACAGATAAGGATGGTAAGTTTTTATAATTTCGTCTGATTTAAATTTCTTGATATTTGTTAGTAGAATTCCGATATGTAAGGTTTTTTTGCTAATTTTGTGAATGTTGCAATTTTCGGGTCAATGTTAATGGAAAATATTCATGGTTTCAAGTTAGTTATACCTCCCACCAAAAGCAGTTATCTTTTTTTTCATCACTCTGTTCTTGAACTTTCTGGCATTTATCAATTTGGTTTTTGGGATTTGTGGAAAATTTAACTATTGGGTAGTGAAATTTGGGGAAAGTTTCGATTTTTTGTTGTTCGACTATTGAGTTTTGAAACAGAGACTGCTACGCGTTCGAGAGAGAGAAAAGATTGAACTCTTAATGAAATGGTTCATGATCTTTTTCTGTTAATATCTTGTCTCTTTTGAAATTTGATACTGCTACTTGTTTGATTAATTTTCTTTGAGAAAGAATTGTTCGATTTTCAGTGAATCGGCGGACGGATCTTTTGCTGTAAATTTCTCGTCATTTATCCTATTCAAGCTCAAAATGCTTGTACTGGTTTTGTGGAATTCAATGATGAATTCTTAGGATCTTTTGGTTAAAGATAGCTAATTTTCTATCCATTGTTTCTTGTCCATTCTGATTGTACCAGCGCTGCATCTTGGATTACCATTTGTGCCTAGCTATCTAGTACAGTCTGATTTTTTAGAACAGATGGTTCTTGGGTACAATTATCTTTCTGCTGGTGTTGATATTATATTCTCAACTGGCTCGGAAGTGGTAATGTTTTATCTTATACGAATCAATTTCCACGTACTACATTTTATGATTATTGATTTTGTAGTAGTTAAATTAGATTAGTGTTTATGCAGGGTCAGCATTGCTTGTTTTACATTTCGATTGGGAGCAATGACTTCATTCACTACTATATCCCGAATGCCTCAAATGTTTTAACTGTTTACCTGCCATGGAGTTTCAACCAGTTTTTAGCACAGACGATTAAACAACAGATCAAGGTGCAGTGTTGTTCTATACAAAATCTTAATACTGTCTTCTTTATGCAGTTGCCTTCTTCGACATTTTGCAGCTTTATACAAACCATCTAGCCTCTTTGCTCCCTCTATCATGCATTATATGTTTCAATTTCCCCTGCATTGTTTCCACGATTATTAAGTTCAATGTGCAGATATTAGGTTACTTTGCTGGTTAATGTTTTCCTTCTAACGTGTATGTACTGGTGCCACAGAACCTGTACAATGACAAAGTGAGAAAAGTGGTTGTAATGGGACTGGCTCCAACAGGCTGTGCACCTTACTACTTATGGTTGTACAGTAGCGAGAATGGGGAGTGTGTCAAGAACATAAATGACATGATTTTTGCTGTAAGATATATGGTTTCTGAACTAAATGAAGAGCTTGTTGATGCCACTATCATATTCTGCGATGCATTTGAAGGTTCAATGGACATTATTCAGAATTACAACCGTTATGGTGAGGCAATGTGTAGGATCTCATTTCACAGGACATGTCAGGCGAGAAGTTCAAATCTGACAAACTGTTTTTTTCAATTTTCATTATAGGTTTCAATGTGACAGATGAGGCTTGCTGTGGTTTAGGTGAATATAAAGGTTGGATCATGTGTGTTTCCCCTGAAATGGCGTGCAGTAACGCCTCTAGCCACATCTGGTGGGATCAATTCCATCCGACTGATGCTGTGAATGCTATCCTCGCTGACAACGTCTGGTCCAGCCTGCATACACCTATGTGTTACCCTATGAACCTGCAAGACATGTTAGCTCAAAGCACCAGATAGGTTCAACTTAGAGACAATTGTGAATATATGGCCATTGTATAGATAGTATATCATTCTTTGTGTCTTTACATGTAGCTTTGTTATTTCTGCAATGTCAACTTTTTCTGCTAAGTGCATTCAGCTTGAGTAGTTTCTCTAACAATCTGCAATGAGTCCTATGTGGCATGATCTGTAATGACCTCCTAAACACTCACTCCCTTTGTATTAAAACACACCTCGATCCTAATTTGGCCTATTATTATTCTACTCGACAATAAGTGAGCATAAACCAACTCAACATCTAGGTGTGTGTTAATACAAATAAAGTGATAGTTTGACTAATAAATTGAACGATAGACAATTAATGTATGAAACTTGCAAAAATTCGATAATTCAATTATATTTTTGACCATTAACTCAAATATTTTCTCTACCAACTTATTTGAAATTGAAGTATAGTTAAATTGTTAACGCATTATATTATATAGTCAGAGTTGCAACTTATTTATAAACTATCATCCATTTTGACCCAAATAAAAAAAAGAGAACTAAAAGAAATAATTCAAATTTGAAAATTCAAAAATAAAATAAAAATTATAAAGCTGAAAATAAAAAGAAAAGAAGACAAAGGTCTGACTCAAAGCCACCCTCAACGGTCTAAGGGAAGTGAACCGACCTTATGTCTCATTCTTTCTTAATATAAATACATTGTTTTTGAACAAAAATTATCTAGCTTCGTTAAAATTAATATTTTTTTTAAAAAAAGAGTTTAAAGTGTAGTTATATTTTATAAAAGGCTTATACGCCACCATCACTTTTATTATCATAATATACTCTCATATTAGAAATATAAAATTCTTTAATATAAACAATTTTATATTCATGATTTAAATTTAAAATTTGACAATTAAAAAAATACATATTAAATATAAGAACTTAGCATTTACAAGCACATCTACTCAAACGTAAACTCTTGTCCACTTGTCCTCTGCTTTATTCTAATTTATTTTATTTTTAAAATAGATTTCAAAGTTTCAATAGTGACTCAAAGTTTAAAGGAGAAAAAAAATGTGATGCATCATTAAGCTAATTAAACATAAAGCAAATCATAATTCAGATATCATATCTTCTTAGATATCAAATAAATCTATTTGATTCTCTTTGTTATAATTTATAATATGTTAGTGACTCAACTTCAAATCTATGCAACATTTTCTCATTTTTGTTTGGTTGATACAGGGCTAAGTCGAAAAATTTATTAAAAACATTTAATATTCAATATAAATATATGAAAAATAAATCATGACTTTCTATGCAAAGAAAGATGTTTGACTAATCGCTCATTATGGATGATTTTTTTAAAAAAATATTTTTGCATCTAATTTATTTGCTTTCACTCAGTATTATTTGTGTTTATATTATTCTTATCGTGTAATATACCAACTATTAAAAAATAAAGTACTCTCTAATCATTTTTTTCATTTTTATAATTTGAATATCAGATCGATAATTACAAATCCACTTCAAAAGAAGGACCAGTTTTTACTATTTTACTTTTACTGTAGATATTGAAAGGAGAGTAATAATTAATTAGAATTAGTTAATTGTTGATTTTTAAGAGAGATTTTCTGGATTTGTAATACTAATTTGGAACCCATTCCTAAAGCCAAGGTGTTTGTTATGTCACTCAACAATTTGGTCCTTTTTTTTTGTGCAATACATTGAATTTAAAATTTAAAAAGTTCAATTAACATGATGTTTTTTTAGTATAACAAAGATGTTACCCAAATTATGATTAAAAATAGCATCCCCCACAAATAGTAATAGTTTTATCACTTAATTTATCCATAGGTTATATTAAACTCGTATTGTTACTGCATATTTGAGGATAATGTATTTCTTAAAATAGATTAAATATAACATATTTTCCATATAATGGGAGTAAAAACATACATTTTAATTAATTAAAGTAAAGGTTAAATGTGCTAAAAGTATATATCTCAAGGAACAAATTGATAATCTACCAATTATGATAAATCAATAAATAATTTTCCTAATTAATGATGTTGAATTTGAATAAAAAAAAATTATTCTTAGTCATACATCGAATTTAGTCCGTCTCAATACTTGTATGCAGATCCAAAGTTTTACCCCATTATTTATGAGTTCACAAGAATTTAATAGTATTCTCTGTACTCATATATATATTTATATATTAAAAAATAATATATATATATATATATATATATAATTGTGAACACATTTAATATAATTTGATCTTAACGTAAACAAATCAGAAACTTCAAATTTTAAACTACAATCTGTTTATACAAGTATCATGCACCAGACGAAAAATTAAGAACAATTTTTTCTTATTTTTAAAATTATTTGAAGATATTTTATTCGATTATTGATTAAATAAGCGTGATTTAATATTTCGTGGCTAAGTACTTTGGGACAGATGTACTCTATTATTATTTCCTATTCTTTCCGAATTCATTTAAACGATTGACTAAGCCGTGCTTTGATAGCTCATAATAAAGTATGCATGACACATTTATTCTATTATTATTACCTCTTATTCTCTCCGTAATTATTTATAAAATTATAGTGATTATATCATTACGGACGAGAAAGGAAAAAAGTTTTGAGTGTCAGTAAGATATGGATAAATAAAGTTAAATATAAAGTAAAGTTTATAAATAATAAATTGAAATAAAGCTAAGTTTGTGAATATACACTTTTATATGAGTCATCATAATATAGTCAATAGCAAATAAGCTAAGCTAACGGCTATAATTCCGCTTCTTCCACTCTTCACTTTCCCCCTTCATTGACATTTCTACCGGAAAACTTCAAAAGGCCGGCGAATAAATCGGATACTGTTTCAATTTTCCGACATGTAACCAAGTCATACAACCAAGCTCCGATATCCAATTCCGGGAAATGCAGGGAGGATAATTAAGAAGAAAAAAAAAAGATCCCCCTTTTTTTTTTTAATCAAATCCTTCCCTTACCATGTAGCAATATATAAGCTTTTATTCTTTGACCCATTTGCCTTTTGATTCTTTCCTACTGGTAAAGAATCCACTATCCTGTGGAAAAGCAAAAAAAAAATTTGTCCCCAGAGCCTAAGCAATCTAGTTTCTTTGCACCCTTTTGTGCGTGTGACCTGTTTGATAAAATTCCCCAAAGAATTGAATTGTTGAAGGTTTACTTAGATTCTTGATCTTTAAGCTCTGTATTTCTGAGGAGTTTTGGATCAATATTTATTTGGGTATTTCATTTATTGCAGTTTAGGATTGTAAAAGTTTGAATCTTTGGTCTTGATTGCTTTGAGTTCCTTTTATTTGTATTTTGGTTTTACCTATTTTCTGTTCTTTGTTTTCTGGGTAAGAAAGGGTAGAGTCTTTTGGTAAAAGGGGAATTACATTTCTGCATTGAGGATTTAAGATTAAGCAACCTTGTACATGGTTGATGCCCTGTTTGAGATATTTGAACACTCATATAGTCATTAAGGAGGATAGGGGTTGAAGAAAATCTTGAGGCTGGTGTGTAAAGCCTTGGATAATCATCACAATGTCTGCTGTTGATGTGGCTTTGAGTCCGGTTCAGGAAGAGTCTGTCCGGGCTACAAGACATATCTATGGCCCATTGCCGCTTTGCACAAATGAATCAATTGTAATATATATCACTGTGGCTGGTTCTGTGATTCCAATGCGCGTGTTGGAGTCTGATTCGATTGGTGAAGTGAAACTTAAGCTCCAAACTTGTAAAGGGTTTGTAGTTAAGATGCAGAAGCTAGTTTTTGGTGGCAGAGAGCTGGCAAGAAATGAATCATTGGTCAGGGACTATGGAGTCAGTAATGGGAATGTGTTGCATATGGTCTTCAAGATCTCTGATCTCCTCGTCATCACTGTTAGGACCACTTGTGGCATGGAATTTGAATTCCCTGTTGACAGGCATCAAGATATTGGGTACCTTAAACGTACCATATTGAAGAAAGGTAAAGACTTTGGTGAGGAACTTAAGGTTCAAGAGCTATTCTGTAATGGTGAGAAGCTTGAGGATCAGAAGCTCATCGATGATATTACTGCTGATGCAGTGATTCACTTGGTAGTTCAGAAATTTGCAAAGCTTCGGGCTAAGCATGCCGAGAGGGATGTTGAACTTTCTGTTGTTGCAGCTAATTGGCATGAGGAGACCCAAAGTCAGGGTGAACATGAACCATCCAGGGAGTTACAGTCCTTCTCCAAGAAGACACCTGATACAAATTTGGTGTTGGAACCTTTTGTTGTTGATCCAAATGTTGAACTTCCAGGATATATCTGGGACATGATCAACTCTGCATGTGATGGATTGACGAAAGGCAATATACCTATCCGATCATCTGAAGGGACTGGAGGAACTTATTTCATGCAGGACGGGTCTGGCAACAAGTATGTTGCCATTTTTAAGCCTATTGATGAGGAACCGCTAGCTGTGAATAACCCTCAAGGGCTACCTTTATCTACCAACGGTGAAGGGTTGAAAAGGGGAACCCGAGTTGGAGAAGGTGCATTCAGGGAGGTTGCAGCTTTCCTTCTGGACCATCCAAGGACCGGGCAACGAACATTGTCCAATTGTGAGATAGGCTTTTCCGGTGTGCCTCCCACTGTTATGGTTCAGTGCTTGCACAATACATTTCATCATCCTGATGGATTTGAGTGGTCATCTGAATATACCAAAATTGGCTCACTGCAGCTGTTTATGAAGAATGAAGGAAATTGTGAGGATATGGGTCCAGGGATATTTCCTGTTGAGGAAGTCCATAAGATTACTGTCTTTGACATAAGAACAGCAAATGCTGATAGGCATGCTGGGAATATTCTTGTGAGCAGGGAAGGGAAAGAAGGACGAATCGTGCTTACACCAATTGACCATGGCTACTGCTTGCCTGAGAATGTAAGTTATGATTGTGTTATTCCTTTCAATGTTGTTTGACAATGATCAGAAATGCTACGAACTTATGATCTTCCTTGTGAGTAATTTTCCATTTGCACTAACTTGATTATAGAGTGTGGGAAGTTCTTAGAACCCTAAGGTACAACTGCACAACTCCATTTCTATGCCTTGTGGATTCTTCTAATGTTTCAGTTATGATTTCCCTGATGTGGAGAAACTTCGAGGTGCCTAGTTTGAATGCAATAATTTGTTCCTTCCCTGCATGTATTGCTGCATATATTGCCTCTCGTATCTTTAGGTCCAGTTTCCCTCCTTTAAATTGTTGAAAGAAGTCTTTGAACTTTCTAAATATCTATGATATTTTCTATATATGTATCATAGCCCCGATTCATAATGTCCAAGAACCTCCACTGTCAAAACTGAAACTTTTATCTTTCTATTTTTTTTTTTAGCATTTATACTAATTCAACATTTACTTCCTTTCAAGATTTGCACTCACAAATTTGTTATCTGCAGTTTGAAGATTGCACCTTTGATTGGCTCTATTGGCCACAAGCCCGTAAACCTTACTCTCCAGAAACTATCAAGTATATCAAATCACTGGATGCTGAACAAGACATCGGCCTTCTTAAATTTTACGGATTGGATTTGTCTGTTGAATGTGCTCGTACTCTTCGTATCTCAACCATGCTTCTGAAGAAAGGGGTAGAGACAGGACTTACACCATTCGACATTGGAAATATGATGTGCAGGGAAACCTTGAACAAGGAATCTGTAATCGAGGAAATCATTCGTGATGCTGAAGATTCTATGCTTCCTGGCATGACTGAAGCTACATTTCTTGAAACTGTCTACAAGCTCATGGATATCAAGCTTGAGAAGCTAAAATATAAATCTTCCTAAGGATTGTAAGTATGTATCTTCAATTCTGTTGTATGTATATAGCGTTCGGTCCATATATATATATATAAATGGACTGAATGGAGATAGAAAAGGTTGATGACTGACCTTGTCCGTCTATGGTCGGAAACCTTTTTTTCCCTCTCAACTTCTGTTCATTACCAATAAGGTGGTTATTCAAATATGGAGCAGAAGTTGCAATATGCAATAAATAATAAATAAAACAAGCTGTTATTTGTAAAACAGTTGTCATGTATCCTTTCTCAATGAGTAAAGTGATACTGAATTTTATGTACAAAAGCTATCAAATGCCTTCTCTCAGTAAGCAGCACTAACACTAACTTGTGAAATTTTATGTTTACTAAAGGATTTTAGTTAGCCTTGGCGCAATGTTAAAAGTTGAGCTCATCACGCGTGGCTTGAAAAGTAAAAGTGAAAAATGAGGTAAAAGATACCTATTATAAATAGTTTTTGAAGTATAAAATTGCCTCTCTGTCTCCCATATTTGATGAAATGAATCTCCCTTTACTAAGGTAAAAGAAATCCATGACTAAAGCAATTTTTTTCTAGCATTATAAAAACTTGAGGTACAACTTTTAAATTCATTTAAAAACTTTTATTCTTCTATCTGCTTTTGAGTCCCATGTATGGACTTATCCACTTCAAAAAAGAAATAAAGTGAAAAGTAATTAAATTGTGGTCCAATGGTTGATTAAGTTAATGAATTTCATATTTAAATTTTACTAAATAGAATAATAAATACTTTTTCTTTGGATTTTTTGATAGTTCATTGGAAAATGGTTATGCTAAGTCTTCATTTGCATTAGGTCCCTTTGCATTATATAGAATTAAGTTACTAACACATGAGTAACTTAAATATTGCTTCCGTTTCAGTTTGATTGTCTTTTTTTTTTTTAGTTCGTTTAAAAAAGAACATTTTCAAGACTTACATTTAGTATATATTTAATTTAAGATCGCGAAATTTAAAAGTCTTTTTATTTACTTATTCTTCATATCAAATCAAAACAAGACAAACAAATTAAAACAAAAACGATGCACATATTTTCCTAATTAACTTGTATGTTACTAATATCAATATAACTCAAATACTTACGCTAATACAAAATAATACATATACACTAAATTTTATCTAAATACGTATGTAATATGTTACTATAAAATTTTATCGAGATACACGTAAACTGATCCGAACAAACCATTACTCATTCCCCTCAAAGAAGTGACAAAAAGAACAGAAATTACGCAAAAAGAAAGTCCACATTTTCACACACACTCTTTATATCACTTTATTGAACCCAAAAATCAACACAAATTCCATTTTTTTTCCCCAATCACTTGTCTTTTTCTCTAAACAAAACATTTTTGTGAATTTCTTCTTCACAGAAAATAAAAATGGTTAAATCTCGTAAACCTCCAAGTGGACGTACAAATTTAGCTTCATGTATAGTTGCAACAATTTTCTTAATCTTCATCTTCATCATCATCTTCATCCTTTACTTCACTCTTTTCAAACCTAAATCCCCCATTATCACCGTTAACTCCATTCAGCTTCCCTCTTTCTCCGCCTCGAACGGCACCGTGAACTTCACATTTTCTCAATACGTCTCAATCGAAAACCCAAATCACGATGAATTTGCTCACTATGACAGTTCCCTGCAGTTACTTTATTCGGGTAATCGAATCGGGTTCATGTTTGTACCCGCCGGAAAAATTAATTCGGGTCGGACTCAGTATATGGCGGCGACGTTTTCGGTGAAGGCGTTTCCGTTAACGGTGAATGGACAACCGGAGAGTGTGGGTGGGCCGACGGTGACGGATGGGCTGAGTGGGTTTCGGGTCGGATCTAGTATGGAAGTGGAGTCGAGATTGGAAATGGCGGGTCGGGTTAGAATGCTCCATTTTTTTACACATCATGTGGAGAGTAAAGCTGAATGTAGAATTGATATTTCTGTCAGTGATGGATCTGTTACGGCTTTCCACTGTTAGTTATTTTATTTAACTAAAAAAAAATCCGCTCAAATGTAATAGCTCGCAAATTATTAGTTTTTTTAGTTTTAATTATTATTTTTTTGGTTTAGTGTATTTTTGTGTTTGGTAGTGATTTTCAGAGTAATTGTAAAAAAAATGTTTTTCTTATTATTTGCTTTATTGTTGGATATATTATTATAATTCTTTTTTTTTGTTTATTGTTGAATTTTAACGTTTGATATTTATATTATAATGTTTAATGTAATTTTGATATTTATATTATAATGTTTAATGTAATTTTATTAGTGAAGATTGTGAAGAGCATATGAAACTAACTACATCTTGTAATGGTAATGAGACTGCTTTAGAATGACTCTCGACTTTGCATTTCATATTCGTCTTTAATTTTACGTTTAGAAAGTTCCATATAAAACCTTTTTGATAAAAATGATTTGAATCTAAAATTTTAAATTAATGATGAATGAATATTTATCACTTAATTTGATTTATTAAAAAAAATCCTATTGTTAGTTTTGTTAAAAAATAATAAAGAAGACCATAGTGTCTTGAGTTTTATGATCAGCATTAGCTGGAAAGATAATCCTTGTTTCTTTCTGTTTAAAGTTAATGATTATTATTTATTGATTAATAAAAAATGCAAAACTACAATTAGAAAAGTAAAAAAGAACATGCCATAAAAATGAAGGATTTTAAGAGGAATGTGAAAGAAATATATCGAATGATTCGCGTGTAGATTAGTGATCAATAAAATAAAAATGAAATACTTTTTGTTTATTTAAATTTTGATAAACAAAATTACTCATTACTGATACAAAAATTTATATCAAATATTTTAATAAAATAAAGTAACTTAAATGAATGCAAATAAACTCGAAAAGTGGTTCTAAGTTATAAGTTATAAATTTACATACATTTAAATCATTGTATACATATTACAAAACTTATCAAATATTTAATCATGAATTAAGTTATTTTTATATTAATTTAAAAATATCATAAAAATTCATAAATTTTAAATTTTAAACTCGTTTCGATAATAGACGGCCCATGAACAGTGGCTAGTGGGTACACCACATGGATTATATGGACCAATATTTGAAATAATTGATGGTGTCCTTTTCTGCAAACATTTTTAATTTTGTATGTAGGGTTAGGTCTCTTGGGATTAGAGTTTGTAGGGAACCTCATTTTCAACCTTTTTCTCTATGTGAGTAGAAAATGAATCCAACTTAGATACCATCCAATGCTCTTTCAAAATATTTAATAGGAATAAAAAAATTTTACTAAAATGATTTAAAATAGAAAGAATTATGCATAGGAAAAAAGTCGAAGGCGGTTCAACATCGATGATATAATATACATAAAGATTGGAATGTATGTAATATCTTTATTTTTATGATTATAGTTGGTATTCTAAAGAACGAAATGAAAGCATGTGATTTTTAAGTCAGCTATCATTTTTACTTTATAAAGATAGGCATATTTCACCAAATGAATGAATTAGTACCCAACAAATGGATCCATCCATATGTGTGTGTAGATATAGTTTTTTGAATCACTTTCATTTATGCATTTAAAAGCATGGTCTATGTTGATGAGAATGATCCCATGAGACAGAAATTTTAGCCTCATTTAAAGTTTTTGACAATTTTCATCTATTTGAACTGACTTTTTAATATACTTAATTTGACGTGATATCAGAGTATCACGTGATAATATCAGTACATCACACTCCATTTCGACTTTCACCAATTAAAATAATATTGAAATTCGAACGTGGGAGAGCTAGATATGGCCAAATCTTTTGAGTAGAGATCATAAAGTAATTTCTTACAAATTTCATGCCTTAGAATTCTTGACCTAGTTGCATTATTAAAGATGAAGCTACAAAAATAGTTTTAAGAATAATTCAATTACAAAAATGAATTTGACGACTTTAGTTGGCTGGAAAATTCATTGAACTTTCTTATTTGTTATTGTTGATAAGAAATGTCCGTTGACTTCTTAAGAATCATAATTTTTTTTTTTGAAAAAATAATTTAAAAAAATTCTTTTTCTTTCCAAAAACTCCATTGAATTGATGAGTCAAGAAAAACATTTGAAGGTACATCGCCTATTTATCATTTTCGCTTTGAAGCCAACAAGAACGAATACACATTGACTACGAGAATGTATTGAAACCCCATAAAAGGACCAAACAAATTTCATTTCTAAGAGGAGATCCGAATAAATAATTTGATATACCTATCAAATATTATTAAAAAAAACATAAATCGTTATTAAAACATTATAAAGTGGTTGGATTAATCTGAACACCAACCAAAGAACAAGTCAAATCAAGAAAAAGAATGTTTTCTATTTCACATTTAACCTAAAGACTTTTTAACACCTTTAATCCCCTTGACAAAATCTTCAATATCAATTGTTCGTTAATCCATTTGAAGGATCTCCCATTTCTATATTTTTCTTCCCTCTTTTTCTCGATAATCGTGCTATTCGAATCAGCTCACGTGCACCTCAACTAATTCGATCACAACTCAATGCCTTGGAGTCCAACAGACATTGTGGGCACTCAATTAGTGTTTTTTGGTGATCATGGAGGCTATGGATTAGAGGAATTGTTACGATCAACGGCCGGAGTTTTAGATAAGGGCGTTTTCGGGACGAGTTATAAGTCGGAGTTGCCGGAGAAAAATGCAGTAGCTGTGAAAAGATTGAAGGTTGGTTGCTTAGCTGAGGAAGAATTCATAGAAAAAATTGGTGAAGTAGGAATGATGGTTCATGAAAATTTGCTTACTCTTAGAGCTTATTGTTGGCATCAGAATGAAATTCTTCTTGTATATGATTATGTTAGAATGGGAAGCTTAGCTTTTCGTTTACATGGTATGTCTTCTTCAATCATATCTCCTCTCTATAACAACGTCGTTTGTTCTGATGTTTTTTGGTTGCTATAGCAAAATGATGGTATAAAAGTTCCCTATATAACATAACATGAACAATCGGTTCCCTAGAAAACATTTGTTGAACGTTGTTATAGAGAGTTCTGACTTTTGACTTTGATATTAACATATAGGGAATGAAGGTAGGAGCAAGGCCTCACTTACCTGGGAAGTAAGAAGTAGCATAGCATATGGGGTTGCCCGTGCAATTGAATTTCTCCATTCCCGAGGCTCGGATTTCTGCCATGGAAACATAAGATCATCCAATGTTTTCCTCACCGACTCCTTATCAGGTGTTCGCCTATCTGAGTTTTCCATTGCACGAATTCTCTCTTCTGATACAAAACTAGAGCTCGTGGCTGGTTATCGCGCACCAGAAGTGATAAATGCTCATGAAGTCTCACAAAAGTCTGATGTCTATAGCTTTGGTGTTCTGCTCTTGGAACTATTAACTGGTAAAGCTCCACTAGATGCATTTACCAAGAACAAAGGAGTAGATTTACCTAAGTGGACCCGTTCCATGTTTCAAGAGAAGCCGGTCATCGATGTTTTTGACACCCTGCTGCCTAAACATGACCAGAGTAGTGCTGAGCAAATGGTCCTTCTGTTACAGCTTGCAGTTTGCTGTACTTTTCAGTATCCAAATAAAAGACCTTCAATGGCTGCAGTCACAAAACAGATAAGGGGTACCTGCAGGTTTCATTGATGACAGCACAATATACAACACATAATAGTCGTTTTTATCTTACTAAATGTGTTTACAAATATGATAGTTTCGGATCCATCTCGTCTCCATTTCCCCCCATGTCCCTTCTTGGATGTGTGAGTGTGTGATACTTGTCTTATTTAACTACTGTTCTGTATATATTCGAAAGATCATAGAGAGTTTTCCTAATCGATTCCCCTGCCACGAGGACTCAACTGGACAAACGGTGAAAAGAATCTCAAAAGTTGTTCCCTTGAAACACGACATTAGTTCGAATACAAAAAAACAAACAAAAATAATCTCACAAGGGATACTTCTATAACAAAAATATTATCAATAATACAATGAGTAGTATATGCACAATTTCAATTCGTAACACTCAACAATAGGTAATAGGATGAGGCACAGAACTGATGGATAGATTCACCAAAACATAGAAACATGAACGAATAAAACTGGAGTCGAAGGTAACAAGAGATGACAATGCATCTGTAAAGAAACTTTAGCACTAGTAGAAGGCACAACTATTAAGCTAAGAGCACAATGTAATGTGTTGATAACTATAAATATACCCGACCAGGGATACAAAATCGACAAACATACCATCTATCGGTGTAGTGGTCTTTGTTTTATATCATCATTCATGTAAACTGGTGTTTCTTGGACTCGACAAGTAAATCAGGTTTCCACCATTGGTGAATACCATGAGCTCCTTTGAAGTCTGACGGAGGAGTCAAATTTACTGTTAAATTGGCTGATGGAATTAGGTGCAATGGCTCATCACACTCCTTCCCCATGAAATTCAAGACAAGACCACCAAGTGAGTGTTGGGTTGCTAGCTTCTCGATAACTCCTGCTCCCATTGTATCCATCTTTTCCCGGTGTTCAAAATAGCCAATGTATTCTGCGCAAATAGGATCCGATGGATTCACATATAGGCATGGTGTCCATGCAGATAATGCAACAAATGTATCTCCAGATTGATTATTCACGTTTTTATGCTTGGCAGCAAAAGCAAGTCCAGCTGTTATAACACTGGTCGCAAATCTGATCCCGTGTTTCACTTTTTGATCTTTAATTCTTTCAATTGGGGCCGACAAGAATGGCGGATTAAACAAAAATGCATCTAAAAATACACCAGTCTTTGCCATGGTTTTGCCAGCAAGCATTGCCATTGCAGCCCCTAAGGAATGACCAGTTAGCCAGATACTTGAACTTCCAAATGTTGCAACCACATGTCGAACAGCTTGAATGGCTGTCTCAAAGCGAGAAGTCTGATGAAGTCCATTCCTGAGTATGTGGATATCCAATTGTATATCTCGAGAAAATGCATCACCTTTGGTTAAGGTCCCACGGAAAGCAATGACAAATCGTTGGCTTTTATCTTTGGAACCGCCAAAATAAGATTTTGAGGGTGCAAATTTATATATAGCACCAAAAATGCAGGAATCAACATCATCAATGAGCACACGATATAACTCAAATTGGAAATGTCTCCACCATGGAGGAGCAAGAGCTTGACTTCCCTTCCGTTTTTCTTGCTTGTCACGCTCTAGGATGTAGACGCCCTGAACCAAACTGGCAGCCACAGATCGTTGATGAGCAACATTTTCCCTGCATTAGGTAGAAGAACAATATTATCATGACAACTGTTTCTGTAAAATGGCTCGACACTTCCGATTTCAAGCAAGAGTAAGTGTCGGGCAGCATGAGAGAGAGTAGTGTTGCCAAACAATAGCATTAAGCTTCATGATTTGGAAAAGATGATGAATGCATATAGTTCAAGCTAATGTCAGCTCCTCTATATTTCTTTGTTTCTTGTATCTATTTTGTTTATTGGGTGAAAGATCAAGGAAACTTATTTCCAGAAGAGAACCTGCATAACACACATTCTATTAAGCACAATATCATGCTAATTTAGGCAAATGCAGGCATGACATCTCCAAATTGTCTAAGAGAATTTGGCTCTCTCTCTTTAGGAATAGTAGTGCGACCAAAGTAAATTATGTCCAATTCCACGGAGTAAGTGTTAAGCTCATGTTCATCTTAGATAGGCAGGGACGATCTAGGGAAACAAAGGGTGTTCACCAATCCCCTCCGGCCCCTCGACAAATAGTTACATTGTATGTATATAGTATTTGTTTTTTTATTTTCATACATAGATTTTGAATCTCCTAAATACTAGACTAGAGGTCGACCCAGTAATTTAAAGAGGTTCAAAATTTACCTTAAGGTTTCAAGTTCGAATCCCAGCCACTACATTTTATTCTCGAACCCCCTTAGTGAAAATCTTGGATCCGCCACTAAAATGATAGGGTACAAGGTATATTAGAGCACTTACACAACTGTAGCAAAGTGATCTAAAATCATGGAGGCGCTCTTATTTGGTAGATCCAAGGTATAAAGGCAAAATCACTCTCCCCATCCCAAACCTACTTATACTTCATTCAGGGGAAGTGGTGTAGGTTCTCATTATGATGTTATATTTGACAGACATACCCTGATTTACTCAGTTCAGACAAACAACTTGAAAAAGGGTACAATGGGGAGAGAAATCCATTATTATAAAGGGATTTACTTTGCGACATTTATTAAAGAAAAGACAAGAATCAATCCAGAATGGAGGTAGTAATGTGAGTATGGATCAAGACACTTGATGTTTCGACTTCTTCATGTGCAAGAACTCAATAGATATGGCAGTATAAGACTTGTAACTTAGTACAATGGCAAGCAGATCTGAAATCCATGAGCACTACAATCCTGTTAACTCCTGACAATATATGCCCAACTCCTCAATACTAAATATATTACATCTTTGTCCAGTAATCTTAGAGTGTTCCATATATAACTAGAAGTTTATCCAATATTATATCTCGTTTTATTCCAGCACCTTTCTGATATGCAAAACCTTTATTTAACTAAATAAACATGGAAAAGAACTTACACACCAGTCAATAGCAGTTAGGTGCACAGGTCCACATTGGTCGAAAATTTCCCTCTCTGAGATTAATACACTTAGTTCTTCTTGACCCTGCACAAAACACAATGGGGAAACAACAACGGTAACGATCATGAAAAGAGTTGTGAAACTCCATCTGAACAAATTAAGTAGACTGTTGTCACCATGAATAATTTCTAAATTTGACGAGTCATCAAGTCGTCCAGCTAAGAGTAGTCAAGTAATTTCTTATACCCCATCTCAGCCTACTCTCCACACGCACAATAATTGATATTAAAAAGCTTCTAGCAAGACCAACCCTATTACCTAACTTGTACAAAAGGGACGACGCAGAGTCAAAACCTCAACAATCCAAGTGTGAGAACCACAAATTTATTTGTGGGTGAATTGTCCAGCTTTAATGGGTTGGTTTTGCTCTAACCAATGGTTCTTGTCCCAATAGAATGGTTCAAATAACAGTGATATCATTTCATATAGTCGTGTCCCTAGACAAAAATCCCGCATATCCCCTCTTATAGCACTCTTATTGGTTTATAAAGAAAATTATAAGTATACCTAACTTCACATTCATATTTGAGTATATCTCCTGGGGGTTCAGATTCTAGTTTCTTCAGCATTCTTCTGTTTTGCTATGCATCCATAAACACTTGTTTAACCTTGCCATCAAAAGTGCCACTAAGCAAGAAGTGAGCTGCTAAATGAAGTTCACCAACTTCATTATTTGGTACAAACTATATTACGTATAACGATGCACCACTGTATGAACTTGAGCCAATAGCTAGATTAGAAGACGGTCATCAAAGTTAATTCCCATTTCACATGATTCTCAGAGATTCAGAGTTACCATTTACTACCCTAATCAAATATTTTTCTTGGAGGGGCATTGCAATCAACAACAACAACATATGCAAAGTAATCCCACAAGTAGGTCTAGGGAGGGTATGATGTACGCAGACGTTACCCCTACCTTAGAGGTAGAGAGGCTATTTCCAATGACCATCAGCTTAGAAAAACAATTATCGAAACATAATTGCAAGAATAATATGACAACAAAATAGCAATATCAAATAGGCTAGAAAAAGTAAATATAGCAAAGAGGCGAGATGGACACAATCAATGAAGCAACAAGTAAAAATAAAACAAAAAACTAAAAGAAGACTACTCGTTTACTAAATTGTAATACTACTAAAAAAGAGAAAAGTAGCAGAGGAGACTAACCTCTTGACTCTCCCCCTTAAAGGTGCTACACCACTCGCTACCTACAAACCTTCTACCCCAATCCTCAACCTTCAAACCATTATCTAATGCATAGATCACAAACAATAACTCTAAATAGTCTAAATAAACATATATATACCAATTGACAAGGGGTTAGCCTAATGTTAAGGACCCTCTATCTCAAACCATAAACACCTAGTAAAGTACAAAATAGCTACTCAAGGAACCTGAATGCAACGATTCTGGTGGTGGGGTTTACCATATTAAGTTTTTTTAAAAAAAAAAAAAAAAAAAAAAAAAAAAAGCTTCCCAAATAGTAACATTTGCTTACAAATATAACTCTGAATAGTGAAATGAAACATCTACCATGGATCATCTACTTAGTAGCATTTGCTCAGACACTTGTCAAGGTATAGAAATACAAAATACCCTTTTTCCAGCAAGTTGGATCAATGAAAAACAGAGAACAAAAATACCACAAACATTACAAAAAAGATACAATCTTTGAAACAAACATGCTAGGTTTACAAAAAAAATGCAACTTTTTAAGGGAAAAATGACAGAAACATCAAAAAGATTGATTTTTTAGTCTAAATGCCATTGGGGTTATTCAAGATCCAACCTTTGTAGCTGCAACAATGTCATTGCTGGTAGCCATTTTCTAAGATTTTCAAGAACCCACCTTCCAAAAAGTTCAGCTGGGCCTGGAGAAGGAGGTGGGACGATGTTGTCTCAACTGTTGTTTTCGATTTTTTACAACAATTGATGGTTTTTTGTCTCTACAAATATGCTAAATTGAAGTTCCCCTTTATTATTTTTTTTATTTTTTCTTCTTTCTTTTGTGGGAATATTCTTTTCTCTTCCTTCATCCTTGAGGTAAATGTGCACAAATAGCAGCTTGGAGGGCTGATATTAAAAGAATAATTAATACTCATACAAATATTTATTATTACTCCAAATGGTAGGTATATAGGGAGAAATAGGAGTGGTGATTAATAATAACATAATAGAAAATCAAAATTTTTATTAATATCATTGTTAAAATAGTGAAATTAAAAATAGTCAATCAATGACTTACGAGAAAGTGAAAGATATGATCTCATTTGATTGAGTGATTCAGAGTCTCTATTCAAAGATCATACTCTAATTGATAAGGTTAAAAATTTGTGTATGGAGTTTTCGAAATCAGTTCTACGGAGTTGAAGTTTAAGATTTAATGTTATAAAAAAATTTAACTTCAAATTTAAATATTTGGAATGGACATTTCAAATATCAGTCCTTTAACTATGATATCAGATTTGACGGTCCGTATTTCTCAATGATATAAGGTATATATATTCATTCATCAAAATATGAATGAGATAATGATATAAATTTTAATTCTAATAACTTTAATGAATTTTTGTGGCTTCATCATTATCTATTTTAAATTAGTATATTTGAATTTTGAAGACTTTTTGTTCAAAATGCTAGAATTTTAAAACTAAATTTTTAAGACTGTCAAATTTAACTTACAGATTTAAATATGTAAAATTGATAATATCGAGCTTTATACATTTGAGCATGAAATTAGATTTAACGATCGTTAATTTTCAATGATGTAAGCCATATATAACAAAAGGTGGTATCTTTTATTTAAATGACATAATCATACATTGAATTCTAATATCTTTATTGAATATTTTAATTTTTATCTATTTCATATTCATATTCAAAGTAATATATATTTGAAATATGAAGATCTTTTTTCTATATATAAAAGGCTTGAACTCAAATAACTACAAACAATCAATAGTTACAGCTGGCATATATTTAAGTATACATAGTAAATGACCAAAGGCTATTATTTACAATTTAAAATTTAGCTACGTTGGCTAAAAATTAAATACTTTTTAGAAAATTAGATATTATACTTCAACTTTTTAATTCTTTTTTGGGCTTTATATGAATAATGGGCCCATTACTGTGTAAGGCTTGAAGTTACTTTGTTGGCCCAATTAGATCGATTATCTGGGCCCATAGAAACAGAACTTCCAAGTGATCCATTTGGCCCAATATAAACTTTGGTAATGACATTTAACTGTAAATTAATTGGCTGAAAATATTTCACTGAAGTAATTGATAAAGTTATCGGCATGTAATTAGGAAAAGGTTACGTGTTTAAACTTTGGAAATAACATTTTGCAGAAGAAGACCTCTTAATATAGACTTTTATGGTTTGAAATTTTTTCGTTTTTCATGCATACCGAAAATTTAATATATCAAACGGTCTTTTTTTCTTTTTAAAAATATATACAACATTACACGATTTTGACATTTGTTGGTAGTGCAAATGTCGTTACATGTCTAGTGTAAATTGACCAGTTAAAATCAAATTAGTTAATTGTCTTTTTCATTTACAAATGTTAGCTAAAAACAATTACATATAACTTTTAAATAACTAAGTCGGTGCAAAATTATCTACCATTACAAAAAAAAAAGTAATTGTAAACTTAGTCAAATCACTAAATCATCTTTTTAGCAAAGAAGAAGATTCCTCTACGAAACATTCATAATGATCCAATAATCCTAAAAAAATTTGATATAAAATAAATACATTAATTATTCAACACGAAACATGACATAGAAAGAGTAGTCAGCAAATTGGCAGGATGTATAGATAACAAAATGGAAATTATGGGACTACTTTGCCTTTTAGCTAAAATTAGACTAATGTTAGTAATTAACAATCTCTTTCTTTATTTTGTTTGTTTGTTTAACCAATTTTGGATCAATACCGTCCATTTTTCTTGTCTAGTACGCCGACTAATTTAAATTTTGAAATTTTTTTGTTATAAATAGAAGAATTTCATTCATCTTAATATATATCGTGACTTTTTTTTTAATTCTGTTAAACTAAAGAAAATCAGATATATAATTTGTTTGTCAATTTTTTGAGAAGTGAAAAAAAAATACTTATTTACCTCTATAATGAGTGTTAGAACGACCTTATTTGTGTATTTCTATCTATTATTTTCGACAAAAGTGTTTGTTTTTTGAAAAATCATTTTTAGTCAAGTTTATGGAGGAAAAAATGTTTTTTTTTAATATAAATTAATTAGTTAAACACAAATTACGACTATTTAAAAATATTTTTTCGAAAAAGACTTTGAAAGAAAACAAAATAATTGTTGGAATATTCACATGGCATATGTCGAATGTGGTAACTGCTACTACCGACAGATAAATCACATACTACATGTGAACTACAACCACTTAAAATCTGTTTAATTTTACTCACCCTCAACAATCAATGTTCCCAACAAGAATTCTGACTTTTCGATGCAAATTTAAATTTAAGCAAATACTAAGACATTATTACATTAGAGATGCAAATCATACTATACAGGTCCATGCAACAAAGCTCGATAGAAAACAAGAGTTAGTTACTAATCGATTACGTCTCAATCTCAAACTAGTTGAAATCAATGATGATGTGCTAAAACGAGATTCAAATGCCGATAGTTATTTTATTATACAAACAAAAAAGGAATGAAAGAACAAATGAAATACTACTATATGCTTAAATATTATTCATCAACTTTCTTAGATTTTCCCTTTTATAATCTAACTACTAACTCATTGAAACTCCAATTACATTCTGAAACTTATATAAGTTAGACAATATAAACATTATAATGCCATCTAATAGCCCTACAACTATACGTTGAATCGTCCCTTCGAACACGATGCAGCAACAGGAACGTATCGACTATATGACGATATTATGCAGTTGAAGTAGACTTCAGTGACAGTTATTAGATTCTGGAGTTCCTTCATAGCCATAGGGATTCTTCTTAGCCCAGTTCCACTGATCCCTACACATCTCTTCGATGCCATATTTCGCCCTACAAGCAACATAAACCGGAGTGTTTAGAGGCGAATTTAGAGTTTAAAGGTAGTACGTGTATATAGTAGTGTGTTGGAATCTCGAAAAGCAATGTGAACGAACTATTGACTACATGACTTACTTCCACTTCAATTCGCGTTCTGCTTTCTCAGTAGCAGCATATACAATTTCAGCATCTCCAGGGCGTCGACCAGACATAACCATTGGAATTTTCTGGGGGTAAAAAGTACAGAAATAGGTAAGTAATGCAAACTAAACACTCATGTAGGGTCTTAAAAACAACTAAAAGGTTCAATAATTAACAAAGTCTATTCACGAGGAAGTAGAAAACGAAAAACAAATGAGATGGGAAAGAGATAGGCACTTGTCTTAGCTTTGATAGGCAGAGTTACCGTATCTGTATTGGTGGGAGACGGAATTATTCTAGGTGAGTCAAAAGTATACAAGGGCATCGGTACCCCAAAAAAAGAGAAGAGCTAACACTAGTATGAAAACACTAGTAACAACAAATAGCTCTCGGCTTGAGGGAAATTGTGGTTTCCTTTTTCCTCTGCCATTGAGAGGAATTGGATGCAACATTATAACGATACATGGAGGAGGAATGCAATTGAAAACTACCTTTCCAGAAGCCTTCTCAAATGCGGCCACCATTTCAAGGACTGAAGTTCCTTTTCCAGTTCCCAAGTTGTACACTTCACAGCCTAAAAAGATCGATCAAAATCAGCAGAAATAGCAATACAAATGAGCCAACGGAGAATAATTCTATAAACTATCACGATAACAACCCTACAACGGATAGCAAGCAAGTACACACCTATGGAAGGATCAGATAGCTTCTGCAAGGCAGCAATGTGTCCGTCTGCTAAATCTATAACATGAATGTAATCACGGACCTGAAAAAAAAACACGACATGATTATTCTCCGAGGAAAATCTCACAAAAGGATAGCTTTTTATCACATTTAGACAAACTACTAAACAACGGTATTGCTGGACATCATAAACCATAGCTTGTCATGTGCAAAAGACACCTGAGTAAATTGAAAGTTGTAATGTATCTAACACGTAAAGATTTGCTATTGTAAATATAGTCATACCCCTGTACCATCCTTCGTTCCATAATCAGTTCCATAAACTGTCAGCTCTTTTCTTCTGCCAACAGCAACTTGTTGAACAAATGGCATAAGGTTGTTCGGAATTCCTCGCGGATCTTCACCAATTCGGCCACTTGGATGAGCACCAACAGGATTGAAGTACCGCAGCAATATGATTTTCCATTCAGAGTCCGCGTTTTGTACATCACGGCATATTTCTTCAATGAAGAGCTGACAATTGAAAGTTGTTAGATCACGAAGAGATAGAATAAACAGACTATTCTGGACTTCCAACAATTTGAGCGCTAAAAATGCGAGATGAAACACTTGACAGTACCTTTGTCCGTCCATAAGGATTTGCAGCACTCAGGGGGAACTCCTCAGTACAAGGAACCACTTTTGGCCAACCATAAACAGTAGCTGACGATGAAAACACAAGCTGGAGAAGCAGAGAAGAAAACCAGTTAAAGACTCGAGGAAAGAGACACATCTTATAAGTTAATCGAATTGCGAGGAATACCTTTTTGCATCCATGAGCTGCCATGACTTCCAAGAGGGTAATTGTTCCAATAAGGTTGTTGTCATAGTACATCAGAGGTTTCTCGACACTTTCACCAACCGCCTTTAGTCCAGCAAAATGAATAACAGCATCAAATCTGCACAAAAAAAAGTAATTGATGCCAAACCGATTTATCGAAAAGGTAATAAATTTTGAGCAAAGGAATCAATAAGCTAGATTCAGGCATTCATCAACTATTCTTCAAAGCTTAGTTTTAATTCATGCACCACACGGTCAATAAACCATCATCAGCGTGTATAATATAACTATATTATATTCAATACTGAGATAATTAGAAGAAAAAAATTGTCTCCTGAAAACAATCAAGACAGATTTTTTTGTTGGAACTTACTTGTTAGACCTGAAAATCTCCTCAATTGCCGGCTTATCACGTAGATCAACCTATAGTATAAGACAAAACAATAGAATTTATCCACCAACTTAAAGAAAGTAACAAAAAATTAGCTTAATCCATGTAAAAGTACTGTTATACAGGAGAACTATCATTACATGACAAATAGAGCCATTAAAAGCATGTCTCCATAAAAGAAAATTTTAACTGTGGCCAATAGTTATTACCTCCAAATGAAAAACACCAAATTCAATAGACTAATTTCCATCAAAATCTCTGGAATTTTAAACAGTTACTTTACATATGGAAAGAAAAAACAAAAGTGTATACTTCACCAAAACATTTGTTTAATGGAAAAAGAAGCACATGATAGACCAGCAATAATCATTTCAAGAAAGGAACAAGAACAAAGAGATTGACCACATAGCAAAAGTATACAGATTTCAAACAATTCGAAAACCCCATAAAAATCCAATCTTTACATTAAATAAAAGAAGCAAAAAACTCAAAGTCATACAATTCCACCTTATCCACAAAAACCAGAACAGTTCTCAAAAAGAGCAGCAAAAAGAGAGAGAGAGAGGGGCCATGAAAAGGAACAACAGAAAAAGGGAATATACAAAGAAATAACTATTCAACATATGTTCATGGCATACAATTCAAAAAAGAAAGCAACAGCAACCCAATAAAAATCCAATCTTTGAAACCCAAAAACTCAAAACCATACAACAACATACACAGCGTAGTTCCACAAAGTGGGGTCGGAGAGGGTAAAGTGTACATCTTACCTACCTCGATACAGGGAGGTTGTTTCCAATATACCGTCGACTCAAGGAAACACAAAATCATACAGTTCCAGAAACAATCATTCTAATAAAAAAAAAAAGATAAAAGTTTCAGAGATTGACCACCTAACCAACAGTATACAGATTCAAAAACTGGACAAAACTCCATAAAAATCCAATCTTTTACACTAAAATGAAAACCCAAAACTCCAATTCATACAATTCCAGAAATAACCATCCATTCCATCTTCAAAGTAGATAGTTTCAGAGATTGACCACATAACAACAGTATACAAAAAGACTCCATAAAAATCCAATCTTTACACCAAAAAATGAAATCCCAAGACTCAAATTCATACAATTCCAGAAAAAACCATCCATTTCACCCTCAAAACAAATAGTAAGTTTCAGAGATTAACCACATAACAACAATATACTAATACAAAAAAAACAGACAAAACTCCATAAAAATCCAGTCTTTACACTAAAAACAGAAAACCCAAAAATCAAATTCATACAATTCCCCTTATACACACAAACCCCACAACAATTCTCCACCCAAAACAATCAAAACAAAAAAAAAACCATGTTAAGGAAAAACAGAAAAATGGCATATACCTTGTGAAAAGAGAGATTAGAGCCATATTCACCAGCAATTTCCTTAACCCTTTTCACAGCAATTTCAGAAGAATTATCCAAATTATCAATCACCACAGTCTTATAACCACCAAGCAACAATTGCAACACTGTGTGACTCCCAATATACCCTGCTCCCCCTGTCACAAGTATACTCTTCGACATATTGTACTATAAAACAATTAAAAAAGAAACTAACCCTTAATTTTATATAACAAGATTTGAGTTTTGGTGAAAAAGAATTCCAAAAATCAAGAAAAAAATCTGATTTTTTTTTTGTTATTGTCAAGTTTGAAACAAAGACTCCTAAGTCCAAGCTTTTATAGGTGTATGATATGATATAAAAAAAAAAAAAAAAACACGGTTATATAAAAAATAATAATGAAAATTTGCACCTTTTTGCCTTTTACTTAATTGGGCTGAAAGAATTTTCAAGAATTTTTAAGAGGGAGGCTAAGAAGATGGAGAAGAACAAAAGGGACACGTGTAGTGTAGGTTAGATGGTGGCTTTGAGAAATTTCAAGAAAAAATATTTTTTTAATTAACTCAATAAAAAATAATTATTAATTTCCATATACCTTAATAAATATTGTAAATCTTAATAAATTTGATTTTCTACTTGGAACTATTTTTATTCCAAAAAAATTTAAAACAATTGACTATGTATAAAAATGGCAAAGTGATTTTTGTTCTTAATGAGAAGCTTCGATATTTGGATACGAAATTATAATAAGTAGGTACATACAAGAGATTTTATGAGAGAATTAAATTAGATTTAATATGAATATCGAATGGCGAATAAAAATTTTAAAAATTATATATTTTAATTAAAAGTCTTGATATTTGGATATAAAACCGTGTTTGCTAGGTAATATGTTACTCCAACAAGAAAATTTTCGAGAGAATTTAAATTTAATCTGATCAATATGAATATTAAACAATAAAAAAGAATCTCAAAAAATTATTCACTCTTAGATGAAAGTTTGGATATTTTGACATGAAATTATATTTGTCAAGTAATACTTTACTCCAAAAATAAACTTTTCGAAAAAATATAAATTTAATAAGATTAAATATAAATATCACACTCCGAATAAAAATAAAAATGAGAGGGTTTGTGTCTAGATTAAGGAGGACTCTCTAGATTCTAGTTTTAGATTCCTATATGCTCCACAACATCTTTTTTCTAATACTATGAACTCATGATTAACCATATATTCAAAAAAGAATATTCAACTTTTCTTTTTGTTGTATATTTTATTGCATTTGTGTCAGTTTTCTAATGCAATTTTTTGTTTTAGAAAAAAAAAATAAGGGTAGAGAAATAGATAATTAATTTAAAGTAGTCTTAATTCTTTGCACACTAATTTTTGAATTTGAATATAATATAAGTTAGAAGGAATATAAAAGATTTATGCAATCTATTTCACAACTTATTTATTGTTCTTTTTAATTTCTTTTCATATCTAATGTACACTATTCGTATTGATATTTCTATTAAATGTAAAACTAATCAATTTAAATTCGAGATGTCTAAATAAAAAAAAAATTATTTACGAAAATTATTATAATTTCTTATAATTCTTAAATAATTTTAATAAAAACGAATCTAAAATTAAGCGGAACAAGTATATTAGTTAATAACCAAGCTATTAACTAAAAAAAACAAAGGAGACGATTCATGCAATTAACTTAACTGGTTGAAATTAGTAGGGGTAAATACCAACTGTTTTTTTTGGGCAACTTTCACATATAGCAAACAAAAAGTTTCATATTTGTATGCTATAGCAAACTTTGTATAATTGCGCTCCATAGCAAACATAAAAACTGTATAATTTGCTATACATATACAAGTGTATAATTAGCTGACCTAAATTGTATAATTCGCTGGTCTATTTCGCTGCAATTGTATAATTCGCTTTTCATGCAGTTGAATCGAATTAAAATGTATGTATATTGCATAATTATAAGTGTATAGTAAGAAGATATATGTTTTTCTCGCTTTATACAAAAACAGAAACACAATATATACACTTCTGTTGTATAAAGCTAGAGAAAATTGTATTTCATTGCAATTGTATAATTCGCAATTGTATAATTCGTTGGCCTTTTTCTCTGCAATATTTGAAGTAAAATATTTGTAATAAGTGTATAACACGAAGATATACATTTTTGCATGTGTATATACAATTTTCTCTCGCTTTATATAAAACAGAAACAGAATTATACACTTCTGTGTATAAAGCGAGAGAGGCGAGCGAGAATGGAGAGTGGCGAGCGAGATTTTTGGGAGAGAGACGCTGACAAATTTTAGCTAATGTTTGCTATGAAGCACAATTAAATCAAACCCTAGCTATTCCATTTAATTTAGGTTATTAGTTTGCTATTATATACAATTTTTTTCTTTTTTTAACGACAAGGTAGGTAATTAATTGATTAAAATATTAATTAATTATTTGTCTTTATTGTGATTGGTTTTATTTTTTGTAGCATGTTTTATTTTCACCTTGGGAGTTGTGAAAATTTATAAATTTTGTTGTATCCTCTTGTCCAGTCCCAGAATCTTAATTTTCTGTTAGCAGTTTTTTTGGATCATATTTTAAAACCAAAAAAATAAAAATAAAGTTGTGGGGAAGTTAAAATAAATAAATTATTTTCTATGTGTTGATTTTCGAGGAGTATGTTTCCTTCTGTTATTGGGTTCCAAATGTATAATAACAAGCTTTAAAATCTTATCCTTCTAGATGACTTAATTATTTCGAAAGATGATTATATATATGAATGATTTAAAATTATTATTTTCAATATTCTTTAAGTTATTTGTTATATAGATTCATCTAATGTGATTATATTTTCTGTGTGATTGTTGGCTATTATGCATAATCATATTATTTATATTTTTATGTGTGATTTACACGCTAATACTAAATAATATAAATTTTATATTTGTACAAAGTGCTTATCTAAATCTATTATGCATAATCATATTATTTATATTTCTATGTGTGATTTGCACGCTAATATTAAATAATGTAAATTTTATATTTGTACAAAGTGCTTACCTAAGAATGCTCATTTGAAGGACAAAAAAATATAACATAGATTATAACAATAATAGGTTATCCTAAATAAAAAATAATAATATGAAATTGTTTTTTTCTATTTGTTTCTATAAATGAGTCATAAGGTTATTTAATATTTTGCTTTAATGTAAATCCTTATCTAATAAAACGCGTAATTTGTTGAAAATTAATGTTTTTTTCCCTATTAATTACTATATGCAAATCCTTATCAATAAAACTTATTATCTGCCGAAAGTAGCAACTAATGTATTTTTTTAATTATTCCATCAATAGTTTCCTTTTTCGTATGATATTCGATTATTTTGATAAATAAGACCTTTTTTGGTATTTCGCAATTTTAAAAAAGTTAAATAAATTACCATATAACATTACGTGAATAACAAGAAATAAAAAAATACACGATAATATTATCAATTATGCATTACATAATGCAAGAAGTGTCCTACGCCGTCATTGTGTTTATTATTTTACTAGCTATAGAATCTAGAAATAATAGTTTGTAATACAAAATCGTACTCCTATATTATGAAGATAAAATATAACTATATCTCTATATATATATTTTCTAGAAAATTTTGTTATTTTCTAGTATTTTTAATTTCTTTTACTTTTCATGCTATGTTTGGTAAGGTGTACACAATGTGGTCCAATTTGTTAAACAATTTGAGGGTACCACATATCTATTACATGAAAATAAACAAAGATAATGTTAAAAGGAGCTTCATCTTTTTGCTATATCTTCAACAATCCCACATTAGCTTTATTCCAAAATAGAGAAAAGAGAATTTTTTATTTTGTTTTTTCACCTGTTCGATACTTATACTGAAGCTTCAATTCAGTGGCAGAGACGGAAATTTCTTAAAGGGTGTTTAGAAATAACAACTTCTTATGTTAAGGACGTTCAAAATAGGCTATTTAATCATTTCATATATCATTTTACTTGTATATATGCTAATTTTTTTCTGACGAAAAGTGTCACTGCTTCAATTAATTTAGACTTGTGCGGTATAAAACTCATTTAAGAAGAATGTGTGTGGTGCCTAATTATATATTTAAAACTCAAATCTAAAATTAGTCAACTAATTGCAAACTAGCAAAAATGGTGTGTTATTGTACTCTACACTAAAAGGGGCAAATTAAAGGGTTCCCACCCTAAATTAAAGGAATGATTGTTTAAGCCCTAAGTTTTTGAACTTTGATTAAATCTCAATTTTTAATTTTCTAATGACATGTTCTATTTATTAGCCATATTCTTTAAATTTTACTCTCAATATTATATACATAAGATTATATATTACAAACTTCAAAGATCTTAACTTTGTAATTAGTCAAAAAATAAATAAATTCACTATATATAAATTGAAAAGGAAATGGTAATTAATTAACTATTCTTAAAGGGGAGATTTTAGTTGACCAACTAAGATGACCACCTTTACTACATTTCCAAGTGTCAACTTATAAGTGATCATATACATGACTTCAATTAGTCTTCTTAATAAGCAAAGACTTTTATTTTATACTCCGTCCACTTTTATTTGTCATATTACATTTTTCGAAAGTTAGTTTGATTAATTTTAAAAATTAAATTAGGTTATGTAAATTCAATATTTTAAACAAAAAAAATTCAATAAACTGCAATTTTTTGTGTATTATAAAATGTCGATCGAATTTTTTATCGTTGACTCTAAAAAAAGAAAGCATGACAATTAAAAGTGAACGGAAAAAATATATTTTTAGACCTTTCACTATTATTTTTTAAAGGACTTCTTCATTATTGTATTTTTTTTCAAAACCTATTTTAAATTGTTTTATTTGGGGGCGACGCCCTTTCAGAAAACAATCTCTTTCCTTTTATAAGATATATATAAAATTTAATTTACACACACATCACTCTCTTTTAACTCTAATTATAAAATTACATTAAATATATTATTATCGACTAATATTATGTTATAGTATTATTTTTAAAAGATTTTTTTAGACTTTTGGTTAGTTGTCAACTGTCATATGGTTGCCACCTTTGCATTAATTATGGAGTAACGTGTTATAACTGAAAAAAACAGTTGGAATTTCTTGAGGATTATGAGTTATCCACTTTTTGACTAATATAATGTATTAATTTTGTAATATTAGCCACGTGAAATCCACCTCTTGGAAAATAATAAAGTTTTTTTTAAAAAATCAATTAAAAAAAAGGCAACTTTCTTTTAGTTTGAAGAAATTAGAAAAGGACTTGGTCATACATGTAAAATAAATGGCGCAAGAATATGCGTTGTCATTTTTTTTTTAAAAAAAAAAATTAAAATTTTAATCTGATTAATTTGTATTCACGTCAAAAGTATGATATGATGTAACAAAGGATAAGTATTTTGTTATCACAAACTTCTCCATTGTAAATTTGAATAATCGGAGTTAAAGTTAATTTTTATACTTTGGAGAAATCAGATTTTAGACAAGTCTCGTCTTATGAGTTAACTTTTAGAATTGAATTAGACTCGATACTTGTTTCTCATATTGATAGTTAGATTTAGGTTCATCCTAACTAGGGATGTCCATGATTATAGTTTAAATATCAAATTGAACCGCAATTCGAATCAAATCGATTAAAAAAATCGACAATTGATTTGATTTAGTTTTACATTTTGAAAAATCGATACTATTTGATTTTGACTAATAACCACAAAAATAATCAAAACAAGCCGATAAATTAGATATATAAATCTTATAATTGTTTATATATTGTTCGTAAATAAAATGTAAATATTTTTTAAAATTTTATGTAACTCAAGTCTTCAACTTTATCACACATAAATTTTAGCCCATCTATTACAATCATAAGGCGAAGTCCATTAAAATTCATTTTTTAGTCTTTACCTACCATATCTTTATAGTTGCACCTTCACTTAATTGAATCACTATGTTCGTGTAATGATAACTTTAATATTGTTTAATTGCTTAATTAAACCAACAATAACTTTTCAGTAGATTGTTCATATACCAGGTGTCTGTTTCCATCAAGATGCATATGTCCTCAAAATTTACTTTCAAACTGAAAAAAAAAAAGAAAAACTGAACCAAATCGACATTTACTTTTTTCATTTGATTTGATTTTAGAAATTTAAAGACCAACTAGATTGATTTGATTTTAACTGATTCAAACTAAACCACGACACTCCTAAATTTCTAACTATTGATTTACCTGATATTTTGCTTTTGATATTGACTTACCCTTTAGCTCATAAAATTATTTAGGGTATAGAATTTTTCATCAGTATTTGATGAAATTTTAGTTGGAAAAGATTGTGCTGAGCTTGAATTGGCTATACACATACACATTGTTACTTTGCTTGAAATTTTCCACAATAATGAGTTTGCTACCCCTCACTACCAAATATGGCTCGTATTCTTTAATCGTATTTTTTTTTTTTTACATATTTTGAATTATTGTAATTATAGTGTTTTTTATATAATTTATAAATATATAAGGATTTCTTTTTTAAAAAAAATAAAGATTTCGTGACTTAAATCGTGTCAAAAGACAAAATATTACGCTATTACTATACTATGATACATTGTACTAATACTCTAAGGCATTTAAAATGAATTAAGAAAAATAGCACTTCTTTTTATATATGACAATTAATAATACTCTTTCTGTTCCATTTTATGTGACACATTTCATATTTCAAAATTTAAATAAAATTTTCAAAGTATTAATTATAATGAATTATAGTACTTTTTACGTAGTTTACAAATTTATAAATTTCTTACATAAATTCCTCGATCAAACTTAAACGAGAGTCCAAAAACGAAAAAGTGTACATAAATATTTGAGAAAATGAAATTTCAATCAATATCAAAATTGACAAATTATGAAATACTAAAAAAATGGAGGTGCGGGGAATCGAACCCCGTGCCTCTCGCATGCGAAGCGAGCGCTCTACCATATGAGCTACACCCCCTTTTTGCCTGTTAATACTAGTCAAAATTATTTATTTAATTTTACTTAGGTGTAAATGTCAAATATGAGTACAAAATAAATATTTACCTTATATTAATTGTTTGATTGAAAAAAAGGGAGATGTTTGGCGTGAAGTATAACGAAAAAAATTGGAGCATTAAAACGTATAGTAGAACCTGCATCAGCACATAGCTATTCTTGTTTAAGAAGAGTCAATTGTCATCCTTTCTCTCGTTGAGCTATTCTTGTTTAAGAAGAGTCAATTGTCATCCTTTCTCTCGTTGAATAATACTTCTATTATATGTATATATTAGTATATGTTTAAGTTTTCTTAACTTATTTGTGTATTCAATTATTTATATATTAAATTCTCTTAGTAAATGTTTTGACTTCAACCCTGTCAAAATCAACCAACTTATGATAAATGTTAATTGATCATATAACTAGTTACTCCTATTGTATATTTCCTAGTTGAGTTAGGAATTATGATTATGTCATATCGTTACTCCTATGATTATGCATCTATTTATTTGACGTAAACATTCAATATGGTAAGCTTTTAGATGAAATCCTCCCCTCCCCACATTCCGCTTTAAGCCACTTGGACAATCTAACTAATGAATAATAGTGTTCGTTTTAACATTGAAAGAAGTACTTCATGATGCATCCCTACCAATTGTTGCTATAGATCATTGTATTGGAACAAGAATAATGAATTCAATGTTTCAATACATAAATGGAGTTCATTGTTTCAAATACATATTATTGTGGTGATTTTAAATAGTATACTAAATGTAAAATTGCTACTCGCCATAGGAAAAATTGGCATTATTTTGATATATGAGTTTGCTACCCCTCATGCCTGTTTAATGGCAATTAATTAGATTAATGCAAGAGTACATTCACTTAGTTATCACCATATAGCCACTTCTCAGAGTTGCTGGTGTAATTAACCAACTCCTCTGGTTTAAACCATAGGTTGATCTCATCCTTTGCGGTCTCGGGGCCATCGCTGCCATGGATGATGTTCCTGTATAGCAGATTGTGTTAAACTCATGTTTACACAAATCATACAAGCAGAATGACTCGTTTGAGATTGATGCGTAGTTGTATCATTGTATATTACCTTCCTACTACAACAGCTAAATCGCCTCTGATGGTTCCAGGTTCAGATTTCTGTGGATCGGTGGCTCCGATAAGCTTCCTTCCATATCTGATTACACCTTCACCTTCCCAAACCTGAAGAGAAAAGTGTATGGAGTTATTCATGCTGAAATAGTTTGGACAAAGAGATACAATGACACTTGACTAGTAAAATCCTCTTACTTACCATTGCTAAGACAGGGCCAGAGCTAAGGAAGTCGCACAAGCCGTTAAAGAATGGTCGCTCACTCAAGTCATGATAGTGCTTCTTTGCAAATTCCTTGGAAGGAATCACAACTTTGATTGCAACCAGCTTGAAGCCCTTGCGCTCAAACCGTGATACGATTTCTGAAATCTGAAATGAAACAAAAATTTATCAGCCAAAAGTAAAAGAGAACACATTATTACCCATCAAGCACCCAGATAAAATATTAAAATGTGAAGTAACTTCAGCTGCCTCTTCAACTAAGGGATTGTGGGTGGGAGCCCGTTATTGGAAGACCATATAAATAGAAGAAGTAGCAAGAGAAATCATTATCGTACCAGGCCTCTCTGTACTCCATCTGGCTTGATGGCAATAAAGGTGCGCTCCATCTTGAAAGAAATACAAACAGATCAAATTTGTTACTAAAAAGAATGACAATGAAAAATAAATGGATAATATAACACCTCAATCAAGAGGAAGGCTGAGAATATCGTACCTCGGCAGCATGTGCTTCTTGCTCCTGGAGCATGTAAGCTAAACAGAAAGGGAGGGAAACGATGAAATTAGAATACAAATTACTATTTCCCCGAATAAGGAAACAAAGGCAGGACAAGTTATAACTTTTGTTTGAGAAAAATGGAATGAAATGCTCAATTATGAGCACAAGTACAGCAAACCATTTCACCCCATACCATGCAAGTAAAAGGCTTAAATGTAAACACCTAAATGCCAGTAACTATATCCTAGAAAAGGTACAAAGCATAAGCTTTCTCAGAGAATCAAATTTCACCACAAGAGGCTTTCAGAGAGGAGCATGCAACAAGTCCATGAAAAATAAACTTGAACAAACCTGCTGCAGGAAGGGCAAGCACACCAGAAATCCAAGCTCTAGATGCATTTCCAGATTCATTCCTGCCATATGAGGCTAGAGAAGGCACCACTCCTCTCAATGAAACTGTGGCTGCTGCAGCTGCTGCTCGTCCTCCTGCAACAAAGAGAACTCAGAAATCAGCATTTTCAATATAACCAAACTTAGATTATCTTTTAACATATATGACACATAAGGCATTCCCAACAAGAAACCAAGCATATAAGAAAACGGATTATCTTCAGTGAGAACAAGTACCTCACATTAGTCATACATATCGTGTGAAGAAAATCCATGATTTGGAGATACACCACATATAATATGTACATACTTTAACTATTCAACTTAATTCTTATATGCATAAATCTAGTCCAAGTTTGAGATGCAAATGCTGGAACCGCTGTACATTGAGCTCAACAGGTAATCTTTCTTTAACCACAATTCATTTGGAACACATGTACTAATTCATAGGCTCCTTAATTGCTGCACAATTCCTCCAAATTCCAAAGCAAAAATTCAAATCCACATACCAAAAAGTCAAACACCGGGACCAAAAAGTGAAAATTAAAACATTACTATGAGTCAAACATAAATAAATATCTAGGCAGCCTTCAAAACAACTACTTCCTCTACGGCAAAACTAACCGCACATTACGATTCTAAAGTCAAATACTTATTTCCTCCTACCAGATATTTAACATTTCTAAAATATTACGGAATATTTACCAAAAAATTCAGATTTTTGGAACTTTTTTCTAGCTAATTTCTGAAAATATACAAGTTTTACACCAAAAATCAAATGTTTTTAGGACTTCCTAAAAAATATTGGAATAACAAGCTTAAAGCTCAAAACTTCATAAATTAAATACAATACCAATTACAAATCACTATTCTTTTCAAAATGGAGTCTCAAGTTTAAAGCTCAAAACTTCACGGCATTTTTTTTAATAATTAACAAGCTAAAACCTCATCAATTAAAAACGATAACAATAACAGATTACAGCTTACAATCCACATCAGCAATAAAAATTTACCGGAAATAGAACGAGAACTCTGTTCGTGAGCAAATGACGTTGTTACAAAGAGATTTGACTATATGCTAAAAAAGCTCAAACATTCATGAATTTGTTTTGATAACCCGAGCTCAAATATCCATCAATTAAAAACAATAGCAATTACAAATCTCAGCTTATATAATTCACATCAGGAAGAAATATAATGATTTGTTTCTAGTATAACTGTAGTGTGAGCCAGTTTGTGATAAAAATGAAAATTATACCTGAAAAAGCACGAGAAGTCTGCTTAGATGAAGCAGAAAGGAGTGACTTAGCTGCTCTTGTAGCAGATCTGCAAATCTGAGAATTCATCTCTGAGCTTTTTAGAGAGAGAGTCAAAAAAATTGTGAAGTTATAGAGAGAGAAAGAGAGTGACCAATTGAGTGAAGCTACAGAGGTTATATATGTGAGGTTCCCAATGAAGTCGCGCGTGATCACACCCACATTTAGGACGCGTGAAAGAGGAAGGTTTAAGGATTCGGGCTGGGCCAAACCCTAAAGCCCAAGTATTGTTGGGCTTAACAGTCGATCCATAACACAAAGCGGGTTAAAACCGAATCTGATTCGTTAACTTTCTCCGTTACGTTGTGATTTATATGGTTATTTACGGAGAATTTCAAAAGCTTAGTTGATTGATTATTTCAACTCCTATTTTGTTTGTAAGAATTCAGTTTTACACATTATAAACTCCTTCCCATTAGACTAGTATTAATTCACTAACTAAAATCTCGAATCTAAGTCAGAATCGAAATTAATTTTATATTGAAATACACTCTTTTAACTTATGATTATATCAATGAGTGGTAACATTAGTTTAAACACCTTTTTATAATATAATTAGATTGTCATTAGTTGAATGCAGATCTTCTCAAAGAAAGTGAAAGGAGCAATCATTTTTGAATAATTGTTGATTTAAAAGCTATTATGACATATTTGGTGATATTTTAACATCATTAGATTTTGTCTAATAACAAAAATTATCTTGTCACTTTGTACTTCTTGTTTTTATCATCCATGTTTAATACTTAATTAATAATCACAAGCTACCCCATTATTATAGTAATAAAAACAAAATTAACTTTATGAACACACATTCTAAGTAATGAGGAACTTATCATAAACAATATCAACAAAAAAATAATAATAATATTTTACATCCTCATTGCTTGAGGTACTATTCTATATTCTTTTATTCTTTTTTTGTGCGGTGGTATTTAGGCATCTAAGTATCTGAAATATATTGACATAATTAATTCAAATTCAGGTCAAATAGGCTCATTAAGGAGTTGAAACACTCACTTGCCAAGATATTCTCCATTATCAAAGGTCATAAATTAAAAACGAAGGAATCTCATTCATCCCACACCCACTACACCTTGACACCTGGGGAGGTGCTAAAGGCACACTGGTAGATTTTCATAAGCTATTTTTCGAATTGCTTTAGCCTTTAGACATCTAGCATCCGAAACATACTGACATGATTAATTTAAATTCAAGTCACATAGACTCATTTAAGGGGATGAAACTTGCTTTTGTCAAAAGAGATTCTCCATTATCAAAGCTCGAACTAAAATTAAAGGCGGAGGAATAGAAATCTCTGTCATCCCGCCACACACTTCCTTATAGTGCTCGAGGTACTATCTAGCTGATTCACTTAGATACTCACTCCACTTGCAAATTGAACAACATAATGATTTTTTGCCAAAGATGTCATGTAGTGGAAATACTTGAAACTGTGAATACATTTTATTTATACAAGTAGTAGTAACTTGACAATGACAGTTAAATAAGCTATGTACAGAATAATGGATAAATGCTAAAAGTTGTTCAATCAAACTTCCAAAGTGAATAATAATGCTGTCTTTGCTTCAATTTCTGGTCTATTTACAGGTTGTTGCTACCGAATACTGACAGAAAAAGATGTCAAGTATTGGTCAACTCATCAGGCGCGGTGCAGTTAGATTGCAGATCAGAATGATTCGGTAATGACGCCAACCAGGAATCAACCTGCAAAACAAAGATTCTATAGCTTGCGACGGGATAATGAAAGCAATGTGATGAATCTATAGATACGGTTTTAGTTATGGGAAGACAACATTCTCGAGAGCAAAGCACTAAAACGAACAAACAAACAGGCTTATAACATGCTACTTTGACACCTATGTTACTACTTTCCTGATAAATACATGTGTGTTACTGAGACATACTCCTCGCATCTGCTTATGATGATGGACTTCTAAGATCGTTCATGGGATACTGATTCGAAAAGACAGGATTCAGATAAAGCATTTCATGACCAGAGAACAAGGCAAGACTTTTAGTACTACTAACAGATAGTTTGTACTCCATAAAATCATGCCTAGAAATAATGGAAAAGATCATATACACGTAGAGGTGCGTATGAATTCGCGTTTACTCGAAGGTCTATTTATTAACTTCACACATCAACACATAGAAGAAGATACCAAGACTAGGTAATAGCAGTAGATGATCCAGGTACAACCATTACCTGTATTTTGGAAGCACTTGAGCATTCATATCTCAGCCCATGACGAGTTGAAATAAAAAAGCAATATCGAGTATCACCGTTGTCTCGTGTCAGACAAGGCATGGCTCCAACTTCAACAACATCAGATAGAAGAGTTGAGTCTTGAGGACTCAGATCTGTATCATGTTTAGTAGTTATAGAGTCAAATGTTTTCATGACATAGCCTCTTTGTTGTGTTAACAGATATCAGAAAATTCTTCATTGTGCTAGTTGATATCAGATTGTCCAAGTAAATTAAAGATATTATGGGCGTCTATTAAATCAAAGAGAAGATAGAGATGCATTGGCTCACGAGGAATTAAAAGATACGCAATTAGAATCCCAGCATAACCTAATATGATATACCAAACAGAGATGACAATCTCTACATCAGATTCATGGAGCTCGTTATTAGTTATGTATATGCAACTAAACGGTCAGCCAATCCCAATATAACTTAACAGTGAGCTATACCAAATAGAGATGACAATTTCTACCCTTACCATAGGTACTTTTCCTATTCCACCTACATACATGAACAGGGGAGTTTGGAGGATGAGTTTTTGGAATTTCATCAAACCATATAGACTGTGGGGCAGGAGGAGGGTATCATATAAGTTATTTAGGCATACCAACACACCATTCTCTACCTAAAACGAATTAACTATTTCCCTCCTTGTGTCTTCATATCTTCCACCACTGTCTTCAACATTCTTGTGTCTGTTTCCATTCACCCTCTTCCTGTTTGTTCGCCCATTATGCTCGTATATATTCTTAATTGATTTTTAATTTTGATGTTGATTAATAGGGAAGATACAAGTACAGTTATATTGCATCAAAACCACAAGGACGGTGCAAGTGCCACTGCCCACTGGTGGGCGTGGACAAAAATTTCACCCACCTGATCACGAGGGGTTTGTGAGGTTGAGAGACAGTGTCCTTTGTGTTGAGGGTTTGAATTTCCATCTCTAATAACTAAAATCACATAGAAGTCGATCAAAATTCAAGAGACACTTAAAGGGTGTCAAACTATATGAGCAAATTTGACGTCCATCATACTACAATGAATGCCATTAATCAGCATAAGCTTATAAGACATCGTTTGAGATTTCTAGACTTTCCTGATAAATAGTTGGAAGATTTGGCCTTCTATGAGGAACTCAGAATTGGCCAATAAAGGGAAGAGGCAAAACACAGAGAGTAATGGTACACATCAAAAGTTTGGAATAATGCACTTACACCAAAATAGGGCAATACCAAAAAAAAATGTGACTTCTGAAATTGGAAGTTCCCGTATAATTACCTATGGATGATGAATACAAGAAAATACCCGATCCCTGAAGAACAAGAAATTTAGGAAGCCAGTCATCAACTTCAGTGTCATCATCGATTGGAAGAGGTTCGCCTGGTAAAGCCTCCCATCTCTGTCGATCAAAAGCAAGAATAAGATTTCATAATTTAAGTCTGATAAGTCCAAGAGATAACAAGAAAAGGACAGATGTTTGGTATTTCAGTACCGTTCTCAGATACAAATAACCCGACATGCGAGCAGACTGCAGTATTTCGTCAATATGTTCTAATCTGTGAATAGAAAGATATATATATATATATCACAACCTCAAATAATAGTACTGCTTTAGACAAATCCATGAATTCTCAATAAAAGATACTGGAGGTTGTTCCAAAGGATGCCATCATATTGATAGCTCATATGGGATACACTGGGTAAGTTGTTGTTAGGTCTTTCCTCATCAAGTAGAAAGCCAGTCATTCCATGTTACAGTTACATCTAAACTTTCTACTACCTAGAAATACAATATTATTCATTTTCCCAATGTGTTCTTTCTTGTTTTAAAAGCATGGACCGGAAGTGTCTTAGTTCATTGAAGAGAACTCTCACGGCAATATCTTGAAGGGTGTTCACATTTCCTACTCCAAAATTTTCCTTTTATTTATTTCTTTTTATAATGGCAGTGCCCAGGCCAACTCGTGTGCACCTCAACTAGTCCACCAAGTATCAGCTGCCTCCAACCAGCCAGGCACTAGGTAGCTCTGCCATCAAGGTTTAGGTAGGTGGGAAGAATTCATCTAATGTCGCCTCTTGCTGGGATTCGACCCTAAGTTCCCAAGTTGGCAGATGACAGGAACTTCCTGCTTACTGTTATTTGTCTCTTATTTATCCTATCAACTATCCCCGATGGTTCTATGTACCCACATGTGAAGATGCACTCAGGATGTGTCCTCTTACCAAAAGGATTTTCATAACTAAAGACTGAAGCAAGTTCATATGTAGAGAGTTTGGGCATATAAGGCAGTTTCATTATACGTGCATGTCATAGTCCACCTTAGCACATTCTGCACGTCTTATAAATGTGATAGAAAGATTCTATGTTTAAAGGCCAAGTCACCTAAGGAAAAAAAGAACTTACCGAAGCTTTTATGCTTTTGCTGTAAACCTATGAATTCACATTGTAATTAGTGTAGATAATGAGAGAACACAATTAAAGCATCAAAACATACTGAGCTTTTAAATGAGCTTCTCTTTCTTCCAAAGCAGCAATTTCTGACCGAAGAGATTCTACTTCTACAGCAGTTAGAACTACCTGCAAAGTCACAACAAAACTCAGTGTTCCTTCACTTCACAAAGATAACGAATGAACTTGAGAATAATTAACTAGGAAATGCCAAGTTAGATGGCTAGATCATAAGCAAGAAAAAGCTAGTACCTTTTTCTGGTCATCTGTACCAGATATCCAAGGTAGCTTTCTGGGGCTAAACATATTCAACATTGACACAGAACTTCTCAATTTTGTTCAAGTCAATCTATAAATAGATCTATTATAACAGGAAAGAAGCAAAGAGATAAAGGTGAGATTAATTTTGTTGAGATGACACTTTTTTCACTTTAAGAATGTTTAAGTTAGATGTCAAAGAAAAAAATACATCCAAATCTACGGACAATTCTGGTTGCTGAATAGAGTTCTCACCAACTATTGAAGCTTGAAAACAATCTCTCAGAAAAATTCTAGTGCTCGAGGTACACCACCATGAAGTTAATATTTTCCAGCAAACCCACAAATCGGTGACTGGATAAAGTACAACAAGAATTATCAGCAAATCAGCATTTCCAAGCAATAAACTGTAGACTGCAAAATGGAAAACAACATATGCATGGCAATCAACACTTCTAGAAGTTTTACAAGTGCTTTCATTGCTGTGTTACAATGAGAGTACTTTCAAAGAGACTCAGCAAATATTTAAGAATACAATGCAGGATTTCCCTTTCTTGTGGACATAAAGTTTTGCTTCCTGATTCTGACAATTGATGCAGAGGCTTTTTACCATTGATATAGAAGTGCCATTCAAACAATGTAGCAGCCTCAAGGCTTAGCTCAAATTGCAATGGTTTGGGAAATTTTGAACTAAGTATGGTTTGGTTGAGGGAATTGTGAACTAAACATGGTATTTAAGTAGAGAGGGGTGTTGCTATCCTCACAAAAAAAAGTAGAGAGGGGTAGAAGGGGAGCCCTGTTATCCCCGAGTAATGAAAGTAGGGTTGGCCCAAACGGACTTTTCAGTCAATAAAAAAAATCCATAGTAGCTGTCAGGAATCAGTAAATAGTAGATGTGCCTCAGATTTGGAGTGCAGAACAGTATCTTGTAAGCATTGGCTTGCTTGGAAGAATTATTGTGGCCCCGAAAGTTTCCCCGGTTTTGTGCATTACGCTAATAGTTAAATAGCAGGAGAACAGCTCAATTATTATGGATCAATTTCTTAAACTGTACCTTGATGAGTCAAAGAAGGTTATAAATAGGGATCACATCCACTTGCAATAGTATTTAATGTGACTATTAAGAGGATAAAGTTTCCACTATGCAACTCCCCATATAGAAGCAAAAGCAAGACCAATAGGTGGATCTACCTACCAAATTCCCATTGAAATCAGGAACCACACATTTGCCAAAGAAGTTAACTATCTGCTTTCACACTCCATATTGCTTTAGACTATGTCATTTTATCCATGTCAATTATATGTTCTACCCCTCCCACTACGAATGACCCAATGGCATGCTACATCCAGAGTTCTCTTCCATTTTTTATAAGAAGACCACCTTTGAGCTTAATTTGAATCTCTGTCATTCATAACTAAAGTTTCTAGATTACAATCATTGAACCACTTAACTTCTCCAAAGTAACCTAAAAGCTATTACTAGTACCCAACTATGAATAAAACATGACCGAGCATATTCCCGAACGCAATCAATCAATTAACTACCTCTCAATCCCAAATCTGTTAAAGTCGGCTGTACAACTCGTCAGATGATTCATTAAAATAAAAACACATTCTTTTGCTAGTAATGCATTCTACCCATCCCGTTAAGAATGCCACGATGCTTCATCAAGAGTTCTATTCCAATTCAATAAGAAGGTCACCTTTGAGCTTTACCTCAACCTCTATCTTTCATAACTATAATTTCTAGGATGACATCCCCTTCGAGCCAACAATCTATCACTACCCCACTAAGATAGGGATAAAAAGCTCTGCATACATCCTACCCTCCCCACACCTCGCTAATGGGATTACACTGGGTATGTTGTCGTTGTAATCAGTGTATCACTACTCAACTACAAATTAAACATGGTCAATCATAATCCCCAACACAATCAATCAATAAACTACTTTTCAATCCCAAATTAGTTTAATTCAGCTCTACAAATCAATCATACTTAAACTATTTCAGCTAAAAAAAAAACTAAAAAGTTCTAAAAATGTAAGAGAGCTAATAATTTGTGGGATTAGGATAATAATTAGTAAAGTTCAAGTCTTTATATAAATTAAATCCCAAATTAGTTGAGATCGGCTCTATAAATCATCATAGTCCAACCATTTCAGCTAAAAAAACTAAAAATGGTTCTAAAAATGTAATAATTTCTGGGATTAGGGTAATGAATACGAAAGTTCGAGTGTTCACAAAAATTAAGCGAAATTACTTCATGAAACAAAAGCAGAATTAGCTCTTCAACATTCTCAAGTTTCACCTAACTGGAAAAATCATAATTAATGGAAGAAATTGTAACGAACCTTTATAATTAATTAGGCGAAACGAAGATACGAAAACGAAGACGAAGAGAAGACTTGCTGTGATGGATGTTATGGTGGTTAAGTCATCATGTTTGGTCCCCGTTATCTATCATATCTAAATCGTAATATAATACTGAATATAATAATATTAAATAATAATCAATATGATTAACAATATTGAGACTAGTTATGATTATCTTGATCATTCTTATTGAATATAATAATATTAAATAATAATAATATTGAGATTAGTTATGATTAAATTATAATTTTTAATATATGTAGAATTTTTAGTTTTGATATATAAAGGATAATTTACCTTTATTTATGTTAACTTATTGATATATTTTTATTGTTAATAACATGGATGTGTTGGATCAATGCCCCAAATTTCTATATGATTCTTCTTTTAAGCATGTGTGTGTATTTGGAATTAACCAAAACATGTGTATCGACCTTCTACGTGAATATTTGCTTAAAGTATAATAATCATAATTAAATGGGGATATATAACTTTGAAAAATTTTAACAAAATGTTTATTCACTTAAAAAAACTTTTTCAAAGCTTATTAGAAATTAGATGTGTGTATATTTACTATTAACGGAATCATGTGAACCAACCCTTCCACGTGAATGGCACCTCGAGTCATAGATAGTTGTGTATATTTTGCATTGTGAAATCATAAGGTGATCGGATATTTGCAAAATAACAAACGAAAAGATTTACGAATTGGAGTTTATATTTCCATATTTATTTGATTAAAGATATCCTCTCAAAAAAATTATGTATTTTTAAAAAATTAATAAATAATTTGGGATTTATATATTCATATATTTTTGTATTAACATGCGACAAATACAATGATTTTTAGAAAGAAGGAAAAAAATAGAGCATCGTTCATGGTATTTAAGCAAAATTAATGAAGCTAACGAACAAACACGTCACGTGAGACGCCTAAATGAATTTTTTAAAATCGTTATTGGGTATTCCGGGAGAAAACAATAGCTAAGTTCGATGGAATAAAAGGATATCAAACTTAAGCTTACACAAAATCTAACTCTGTTTGATTTGATTTATATCGCCAATTAAACAAACGTGTGTTAATACGTATGATGGCAAAGAAAGTGGAAACAAACATGAAGAATATATTTTACCATTATATTCATATGGTGTATAACTTAAAACTATTTGGAAAATGTGTTCAGAGTAAAATATAAAAACGAAAATCTTTTTCACAGAGCATAGTTACGGAGAGTAAAAAAACTAATTTCCTCTCAAAATAATGTTTGGTTGAAAACCCAGACCATTATTATATACTATAATATATAAACACAACACATTATTATAGCTTTTTGATTTTGTTGTTCGCAGTTCAAAAGCCACTTAAAATAGCAAATACCAATGACGACACACTTTTAGTAGTTTTTTTACTTAAAAAACCACTAATAAGCACCTAAAATTAGCATGAGTGAAGTAAAAAACGCTCCAGTAAGGCAACGACGCATGCAAATTAGAAAAAAAGATGGAGGTTCATACCAGAAATCAGCCAAGAGCATGGTGATATGCGCATCCAAATCCTCGCTAGACCTATTAGAATAGCATATATACCAACATTCCAAATAAAAATACGATAACCAACATTAGACAAGTAACACACAACCCATTAGTAGGAGAGTAATGGATTGTGGTTGCTTTCTGGGAACAGAAAAACAACAAGGTAAGAGCAAGAGCATAAAGAAAACTCTGAGTTTTATTGATTAGCTAAAGAGCAGCAAGCAGACAAAACAGAAGACGGGAATATAAAAGGGGCATTTCAAAAACTCGGAAAAATAAATTGTCTTAATGTGTACTTTCAGAAGAATGCTGTATCCGACTCAAATTAGACTCAATTGACTCTGGCACCACTGCCTCAAATACCTCAGTAGACACATCAGTGTGTGGAAGAGCATCACATTTAGCATCAACATCATCAGCCCCCATCAAATCTTTAGACACCAGAGAAGCAAGGGCATCAGTTTGGCCCACCTCTTCCGCAGTTTCTAAAACTTTAATTTCCTGGGCCACATCCACAACTGTATCAGCTTCCATGCCAGCTCCTTCATCCATGCTAGTAGGGAGATCTGATTTCTCGCTCGGCCCAGCTCCTTCATCCATGCTAGTAGGGAGATCTGATTTCTCACTCAGAACAGCTCCTTCATCCATGCTAGTAGGGAGATCTGGTTTCTCAATTGGGACAGCTCCTTCATCCATGGTAGTAGGAAAATCTGATTTCTCAGTCGGAACAGCTCCTTCATCCAAGCTAGAAGGGAGATCTGATTTCTCGCCTGGGTTCAAACCCATTGGCTCACACAGCTCCTGAAGTGTGGTTTGTGAAAGTACAACCTCCTCAGAACTAATAGAACTAACAAGGAGATCAGTCCCCTCATCACCCTCTTCTACTAGCGCATCATCCACCAGACCGGAGCATTCAAGTTTACCATGAACTGAACTTGAATTCTCTAATTTAGGTGCAGGAGAGGACACACCTAGCTGACCAGAGAAAGTAAAATGTCCACCATTTGTGAATTCAATTTTCTCCCTCCTCTTGTAAAGGGAAATGGCTTTCTGCAATAGGGACACATCATCACATTATTAAATAAGAGAAACTAGACAGCATGGATTTATGTATATAAAAGACAAAACTGATTCACTTAAAAACTGAGCAACTAGGTTAGGCAACTATAACCCATGAAAATCTCTGTTCTACACAAATAAAAATTGAACGCAACTACTATCCCACATTTTCTCACTTGCTAAAAAAAAGATCATAAAGAGCAAATATCTTCTGCACATAAATAAAATGGAGACCAAGACCAAAGCATGATTGTTTTTCTCCTAAAACAAAGGAGAAACAAGATGTGTGGAGCGAACAATAGTAACAAGACATTAATGTAAGTAACCCCAACAAACATGCATTGCACGAGAACATACAAGACACTAGTCCTAGGTAACAGAAGCATAAGCAGCATAGCAACATACAAAACTATTACATAATAATATGGTCGATAACAGTATTTAACTTTCCAACTCGAAATGCATATGCATCTTGCACAAAGCACACACCTGAAAAACAGAATCAGCCACAGTAGCAATGAGTGGAACAGTTGAAAATTTGCTGGGCAGCACTACATTAGATTCTACAGCACCCTGCTAGAAGAAGAACAAACATTAACTTCCAGTGATGAAAGAAATAAATAAACAAAGAAATAACTCAGTTACCCGCTTTACCTCCAAGAATAAGATCTTTGAGTTATCAGATGTCAAGATCTGCTCAACATCCATTAAACTAGTACATCGATCAAACAACTCGGGCTCTGTCAGATCTGCTGAGATATCAAGCTTTTTGAGGTAAACATTGTTAAGACTAGCCTCTCCTTTCCCTGATGACTTCACATCAATTGGTTGCTCTTCATGATTAATTTTCAAATCTTCTAGAGTGTTCCTTCCGGGGACACTGCTGGACTGAAAACTGATATTATTGCTTTCAGCATCTTGATCTGTCTGCTTTTGTTCACCCAGAGCTTGCTGAGCCAACTGAGAAGCAAAAGAATTATCAGGGCCCTGAATTGAACAGACCTCCTTCTGTGAACCGGATGGCACCTCCACACTGGTGCCCCTTATTGGCCCTTTCCATACATCACCAATTGTCTCCCAACTCCGACTATTGTTGGACAATGTCCTATTCTGGTCCCAGTCTGGCCTTCCATAAAGGTGAGCTTCTTCACCAAAATTGTTAGCATCCCATCCATGCAATGGGGGCCCACATGAATCATCTAGTGGAGTTCGCCAACCCATTGGGCGCCCATGGCCAGAAAAGCGGTCTGCATCTGGCATATGGTAAGGAACCCCAGGGTGACTCAAGTCCATTGAAGGCCTAACACCGAACATTGGTGGTCCAGGAAACTGCTGCATTGCGGGATGGAAACCAACAGGAGGTGGACCATGCTGGAAAGGCATGAAACCATTTGCCAGAGGTGACGGCCAATTTGGAACCCCCTTCCAAGCATTTCCTTGCATTCTTCCTATAGTCGGATCATTGATTCTTCTGTGACGATTGGTAGACTTCCCTCTACTGTCGTCGTCCAAAGAGCCAAACATTGATGGGCTGTCAACCCCAGACCTAAATGGAGGAGGAGGAGGTAAAGCAGACTTTGAACTGCCTGACAAATGACTCCCTCTGATAAAAGGAGAAGAATCTGAGGCATTATCTCCATCCATTTGAGATAGTTCATCACCTGCAAATGCATCGCCAGCAAAGTCACGATTTCCTCTACCTTCCTTTACTTCCCTGGAACCACCACCACTTCTCTGTGTTGAATCCTCAACATCAAGACTCCGGCGAACATCAGATCTATTCAAGTGTCTTCGCTCATTGCTCGCTGAAGTAGGAGATCTATCCACCAAATGCATGGGAGAACTGCGAACATCTGATTTAAGCCGTCGTTCAGCTGAGTGATCTCCAAGAAAGATGTCCTCCTTCTGAATCATTTTCTCTGTTGAACGAGATGAAGAAATTCTCTCAATTGATGCAGCAGAACCAGCATAATCTCGAGATGCTCCACCATGTCGAATCCTTTCTTCATACGGGTAATCCCTGTACTTGGACTCTTCCTGTTTTGACAACCTGGTAGACACAGAAGGGCAGAACATATCATTGTCAGATTTTGTTAAAAGTTAAAACTGATCGAGCAAACAGACAAAATTGTTGGCAACAGGAAATAATCAATATTTGCATCACCCATTAAGCAGAAAAACACAAGGTCCAAAAAAAGACAACTAGATCTCTCGCTTGCGATCAAGAAGGTTTTATCGAGAAAAATTATTAAATCCTCTGGTGTGAGACACAAGATCTTATTGAGTAAGGTCATATGTGTTTTTTGAAAATGTGCAGCAAAATCATAAACCAAACATAGCACCTCTACAGCTGTTTTTGAATATTAGCACAAAAGTCCAATCCTCAACTTAGCATCCAAATGTTGCACTAAAACAAACAGTAATTATGTTCATGAGAAAGGCATAATTCCAAGATTAAGAAAATGAGCGGAAGATCAACAATTCCAAGATTTTTGGTAAGGAATAATTATAAACCAAAAGAGCGGAAACAAAACAGAATAATTTTTATTCTAACTAACTAATAAATTGAAGCCAACAGTAGGAAGACTACCACAACTAAAACCAAAAGTTGCAATCACAAGTAGTGGCACCGTCTTCCTTCACCTATCTCACACCAATATACCTTCAGTCTGAACAGGGAAAAAGGTTTCTGAAATGCACATAGGAAAAGGTAATGCACAAATCCACTAATCACTACTAGCATTCATTTTTAATCAGCAACAAGCCCATCTCTGAACTCTATCACAGCCCATTAATCACAGTAACCAGAGAAATAATACTAAAGTTATAGGAAAGCCAACGAACATCATTTATAAATGTGAGTTATTCTACAAATCACAAAATCCACACTTTAAATAACACACAAGGTAGCTGTTTCCTAATAAAATCAAATTAATCAATTTGGTCAGAACTTATCATAAACCAAAAAATATCACTAGCTTTGTCAATCCACTGAAACTGAGCAGACCGCAGCTAAAGACATAGATTCATCTCTGCTCATGGAATAAATATCAGCGACACATCAAATAATCAAACATAAAAATGAGTTTTAGCATATCGCTCACTCTGTGCTCACCGCGGTGCTGTGTTCAGTTTTGGCATATGTTCATAAAAATATCTTCCTAGTTCTCATATTTGAAACTGGTGCTGTCTAAAGAAGTCAACCAAACATCCTCATCATTCTATCAACCAGCTAATATTTTCCATGCTAAAAACTCTCCAGCCCTACATCACACCATCTTTTTACAGTAAACGTAGTCTCTGAGATAACTAAACACACCTTGACCTAATCTACAGAGCAACCTGCTACAGCACACCACACCATAGGAAGTGCTGAATAACAATGAGCTCACACCAAGGGTTGTAGCTGCAACAAGAACTAGAGAATTTTCTGGGTTTATCACCTACACATCATCTACTTAGCCGCCCTGAGGGGGGCAATGCAAATTGTATTAGCTACTAGCCAAAAATAAGAGATGTTGGCGCAAAAGTGGTTCAAATCTTACAAGGTTACAAACATGGGAGGATAAGAGGTCGAAGCATGATTATTCAAGAAATCAAGTAAACAAATAGATGATTTCAGTTCTCGCTCATGGATCTCATCTACATTGGCATACAAGATACAGCATGTAGAAGAAAATTGGTGAATTCTTGCCTGTAATTATCTCTTGTACTATGAGGTCCAGCATTAGGTGAAGACTTCCACCTGCTTTTTTGTGGAGTAAGTTCTGCATCAGCATTCCTTGAGGTAGACCTTCCACGATCAGAGACAGACTCTACTCTGACACTGCTTATGGATCTCTTCTCTGCATCAGATCGCTGATCTTTACTGCTCCGAGATCTAATATCTCCAAGATCCTCTTTATCAAGCGCTCTCCTTCTTCCTGGCTCATCTTTATACCTTGCACGATCATAACCAGGGTTACCTTCATGCATACCTGACCTCCTCAAATGCAAATCAGAAGCATGACCCTCATCCCTGGAACGCTTCGCATCAGTCCGGTCACCTGAATGGTCTCTCGGAGCACGTTCATCCCCATACTTGGCATCATTGAGTCTCCTCTTTTTATCACTTTCATCTGCTTCACTAACATCCTTGCATCTGCCATGTCTTTCAAAATCGTCCCGATGCTTCTCATCCTTGCGCCTTTTATCTCTTTCACTGTCTTCTCTATACTTGATGTCTCTCTGCCTATCATCTCTTTCACCCTCTTCATGATATCTATCTTCATCATGATGACCATCTTTCTCCCCATACTCTCGATACTTATCATCCCCATGCCTGTTATCATTGTCACCATCTTCACGATATTTGTCATCCCTACGACGACTGTCTCTTTCATCATCTTCTCGATATCTACCATCCTTGCGCCTATTATCCCTGTCACCATCATCACGATATTTGTCATCCCGGCGTCTGCTATCTCTGTCAACATCTTCCAGGTACTTGTCATCTCTACGTCTATTATCTCTATCACTATCTTCTCGATATTTATCATCACGCCGTTTTCTGTCCTTATCAACGTCCTCGCGATACCTATCATCCTTGTGCCTGTCATCTTTATCGACGTCTTCCTTGTACTCTTTATGTTTCTCATGTCGCTGTTTTTCACCTTTAGTACGTTCAGACCTCGAAGATAACCGTCTTTCATCGCCCTCATTTATGTCATCGTCGTATTTATCCCGATCTCCAGGGATTTCTCTTCGCTTCCGGGCCCTTTTCTCAGCATCTTTGTCCAAGTCAACATTTGGTGCCTCATTTTGGATAGACCACTCTATAAAGGTCAAAGAAAATTTACAAGATAAAGGTTAAACTCTTAGCAATTACCCCTTCAGTGAAAAGGGATCACATTAACCAACATAGAAACGATAAGAGCAATGAAGCAATAGATATAACAACACCAAAAAGTATCTTGATACCATAATTATTTTTACTGGATAACCTCTAACACCAATCCTTACAGGTCCCCCACATTACATAAACGTATATTATCCAACAAATAATCCTTCTTTACCATGACATTTCTACAGCTTGGCTTAGTATATCGAAGGAGTTGCACACTTGAAAAGAAAAATGAATAGTGATGCAATAAAATGCTCATACAAAGCAATTTCATTGACAAGCAAAATTCAACTTCAAAGCCAAGCTACAACCCACAACTCAGAGGGGAGAGTAAGATAATCCTCTAACACCAATCTTTACAGCTCTCACATCAAGTTACAAAAGATATCATGTTCACTACGTGGAAGCATAGGGGAAATTCCATGAACAAACACCCAAATACACATTTTCTTAAATAAGACAAGACCAAATGAATGCAATACAGACGTAACTACAGCAGTTTCTCTCGCAATTAACCATCAGGAACAAGATCACTCATTTCATAAACGATAGAGACAATCTCCATTCCCTTTGACCATGTCCTCCACATCTACTAAACCAACAAGAGTGAGACAGGAATCTCTTTTTGCCTTATTTCCATGAAGGGCTCCTAGTTTAGAGTTTAAAACAGTTCCCACTAGTGTACCCAAATCAATTAACGCAGAAAAGAATCATCTAAATTCTGGACAAAATTCACAAGGGGATCCTACTACTCTTACACCAGACATAGAGAGTGCTTCCCCACCAAAAGGAAAAACAATTTGATATGTGCATAACCACTGCAAATTCATTATGCAACCATACTTAGATGCTTGAACAAAAGAAGGTTACAGAATTTACTTTCCTGGAGTCACATTGGACCAGAATATTATACCCATTCTTTAGCTTGGAAATGTTAGAGCTTGAGCATGTTATGATATCAATTACGATTTAACCTCGAAAATATTAGAATTTGAACATGTTACATATCAACTATTGTTTTCTATTGAAATTATGTTGGAATATTCCTAGAAGGTAGTAACACAATTCACTAAAACCTAGGACAGAGCAAAAAACTAGGGTGAGCAATGAGCGTGATCAAGTCTTCCTATAACCAAATTAAAAACATTCCAATAAAACAAATACCACTCAATTAAGTTACCTTACCAGCAGTTTCTCTACCTTTTTTGTTCTGCTTTTCTTCAGTAACATCACCAGATTGAGACCCTTGTTTCTTCACATTGTCAGCATCATCACGCTTACTCTCGTGACCCTTCTTTTCCCTGTCTGACCCTCTCTCCTTTTCCTTCACCTCCTTGGAATCCTTGCCTTCTTTTCGACCAGAATCCTTCTCAGATTTCCTCTTTGACTCCACTCTTCCACTCTTACTCTCTTCTTTTTCCACCAATGAGGCAACATTACCTTCTTTCTTACTGCTTTTACTCTTGGAATCACTTGAGCTCTTTGTCTCCTTCCCCTTAGAACCCTTGTCTGCATCAATTTTCAAACTTTCTCCCTTCAATGCATTATCAGCAGCACCATTCCATCTATCAGCACCACCACTACCTACCTCTACCTTCTCTTTCCGACGCTTAGAAGAAACATACTCCTCCGAAGCATCACCATTTCCATACCCACTTAGATCTTTACCATCCTTGCCTTCCTTAGATTGGGAAGAATGTTTTCTCTTCTCACCAGAACCCGAATGGATTGAATCCTTAGAAACCCTAGCCAGACTATCCTCCTTACTACTCCTCTCTTTCTCTTTCTCCTTGGTTTTCACTTCGGAATCCGAATCCGAGTACGAATAATCCCTACACTCCTTCGGACTATACTTACTCTGCTTATGCGATTTATGCTTTGAACTCCGAGGCATGACTATAAATATCCCAAAACCTAAACCTAAACCTCTTTTTCAATCCCTTAACCTCCGAAACCCTAATTCACTCCCGGACACTGTAAACCCAATTCAAATCTAACAATCAAACGCCGGTTCCCCCAATCAGTAAAATGACACAAACTTCCAAAAGCCCTAATTCCCTTCCAGTTCCAAAACAACAACAACAACACAACAGCAATTAAACAAATTCCATCACAATCCCCCACCGCCGGAATGCAACCGATTCGAATCTGCCGGAAAACTCGCCGGAAACTTCCAGAAAGCTCTTGACCTTATTCTTCGAATCGGTTTTTCGATATAGAATACAACAATATAGTGTACAGTATACGTATATAGATACGTATAGAGAGAGAATTTGTAGAGAGAGAAGAGAAATTGGGGAAATTTATTGAGAGAGAAGATCGGAGGCGATGGGGTTTGTTGGCTGCTAAAAATTGAAATGTGGATTCGAATTGGGGTATCACAGATAATGGGATGTTATGTCGAAAATAACCTTGACGATTGTTTGTTTTTACCATAGAGTTAGGGCTGACACCTGCTATATACCCTCTGTTAACTACTCGATTAAATATTGAATAGTTTTTAGCAAGGGTATATATGAAATTTCGATACTTTACTACACGGAAGAAGTCCCCAAGCAGGCGCCTCTGTGTGTGTCTACTTCTAATCGAGAGTATATATAAGATCTCAATGCTTCTTGCTACTATCGAGAAGAGATTCTAGATACAGAGGTATCTTTTTATCAGTGAGTCTACTTTTTTCAGAGGGGTTTTTATAAGAATTTTACTCTACTACTCTCTAGAAGAGTTTAGAAGCAGGCGTCTCTTTGTTGACGTGTCTACTTAACTGAGGGTATATATGTAATTTCAATACTTCTTACTACTATTTAGAATAGTCCAGAAGAAATCACCTCTTTGCTGACGTATTTGTTTATAGCCAAGGGGTATTTATGAAATTTTTGTACTTTCTCCGAAGAGGTGATTGCTTATAGAAGCGGGTAAGTTTCTGTTGATGTGCTTCTAGCCGAGGATATTTATGAAATTTACACTATTCATTGTATAGAAAAAGTTAGAAGTAAGTGTGTCTTGTTGATGTGTTTATATTTAGCCAAATGATATTATGAATTTTTAATAATTTCTCAAAAGAGGTGTTTGCTTCTAGAATCTAATAACTCTTCATCGATATGTTTGCTTCTAGTCAAGTGTCAAGTGTATTAATGAAATTTCTACTTTACTACTCTTTAGAAGAGCTCGACCCATCTTTGCTGACGTGTCTACTATCAATGAGTATTTATGAATTTTCATATTTTTATCGAAAAAATATCTACGTATAACCTTTTTATAGAATAGTAACATTTACACTTTTTTAATTTGCTTATCTTACTCTTTTAGTTTTTTGAAAATATGAAAGTTGCATAATCTTTTTAAAATATTAATTTAAGGAAAATCTATTTATCATTTGGATTATAATTCATGAATAACAAAAAGAATAAAAATCATGAACAACATAAAAAAAATTGTAAACAAGTTGAATTAGATATGTTTATAAATCTACAAGTTTACTTTGGTATTCTAATAAGCAAAGCTAAAGTTTGATTCAACTTTTAGGATTTAGATTCCATCTTATTTGTAAATTTAATGACATCAAGTTTAACTCGAGTTTTCTACGCTAATACATTATGCAACAACGACTTTATAACTTTGTTTCCCTCTCTTTATACTTATTAAGTAAAAAATAATGGTTCTCGTTCTGCAAACAACTTGCTTCAAGTTTGAAAATAGAATCTAGTGTACTTTGTGCTAGTTATTCATTGATCCTTTAAAACTCATTATCAGAATTGTCAACTCATTTTTATGGAGCAAATATTGTTTTAAGAGTCGTTAACAATTGAATTTAACATGATGAGAATTTAGTAAAACTAACTACAAAGACTAACATCATGAAAAATAGTCGTCAACAAATTGAAATAAGAATTCATATATTAGCCATGATTCTTTCTTGTATTTCTTTCAAATCAAGTTTAGAAAATTAAGAATTTATGGAAAATAATTTTTTTACCTCAAAGAATTATAAATAAGATTTATGTACTGCATTTTTTCTAAACACCACTTGTGTTTGTTGTTGTTTTGAGTCAATTTCTACAAATACATTCTCGAAACATTCAATGTATGATATTGTTTATTCGCACAAGTAAATGTAAGATTTGAAGTTCACATTGAAATTGTTTATTCGCATAAGTAGATGTAAGATTTGAAGTCCATTAATTTTTACGATAATTTTAAATTAATAGTATATATTAATTATTGAATTTATTATCAAATATTTAATGAATCCTATAGAGACAAAAAAGAATTCTTTTCGTCCCCATTCTGGCTATTGATAGGAATAATTTACGCTCCAATTTATGCAAATTCAATGTGTACACTATATACACCTTTTATCAATACTTATTATCTCTAAATTGTGTTTAATAATGTATTAAAGAAAAATGGTATGAAATAGCAAAATATGTTATTCAAATTAAATAATATAGCTATGATTTATTTTGTTTGTAATTTGTCACAAACATTCCATTCTTTTGTAATCTGATTCGCTATACAATTAGTCATTTCCGATATATAATTAGACATTTTATATATTTCGATATAGAATGTATAAAATGTGTTTGTGTTTGTATGAAACGAGAGAAAAGATTATATACAAATACATACATACATACATACATACATACACACACATATATATATATATATATTCGTTCTATATACTTATGATTATATAAATCTAGATCTTATTATACAAATTACAATTTATAAATGAATTTATACAAAACTGAACAATCTGAATAAAATTGGATGTATCTAGCGAATTATACAAATCAAAAACTCCATAGCAAACATAAAATTTATTATGGAACGCAATTATGCAAACTATATTTACAACATACAAATATGATTTTTATGTTTGCAATTTGTGAAAAATTACGTCTTTAAAAAAACAACTTTAGAGGCTATTTAGATGAACTTAAAAAGTAACTTTTAAATCAAAAATAAAATGTCAAACTTAAATGATTTATAAGTTAAAAAATAAAAGGCAGAGGAAGACCTACTTTTGATTTTAAACTTATTTTAAGTCATTTTAAAGTTATTTTTAACTTTGTCAAACACTTTCTGACTTATTTTAAGCCATTTTTTACTTACTCTAAGTTATTTTTTATATTTATCGAACACTTCCAAAAATAAAAATAACTGACTTTTAAATCAATTCAAACGCCCTCTTATTTAATCAACTATATCTTCTACAAGACCCCTTTCACATGTGTGGTCCTGACTTTTAGAAATTCCTTTTGATAACAAATAGCAACATAGCGCGAATCTAATACCTCTATATACTCTGATCATCAAGTTAAATCATATGATCATTTTTTAAAAAAATCTTAAATTATTAAAGAAAAACATAATATATCTCGTGTAATTTCATAAATGAATATAAAAATTATAATTTACTTTTAACGCAATTCCTCACGTGTGGTCCTGATTCTTTTTGAAAGGATGGTGTAAAACATGAGTGCAAGTTTAATCTTTTTCCAAGGAAGATAACATCATTCATGTGTTTCATTTGTCAATAGAAGATATCAAAACAAAAACAGATTGGTGGTCAGAATTTGAAAGGACAAATTACAGTTTCCCATTTCTACTTCTCATCTCATCCTCTACCATCATCTTTCCCAAATCCAAAGTTCTTGAAAAAAAATCAAAACCATGGCTTCTGCTTCTTCCTTTCAACTCTCAAGCCTTCAAATTCAAACCCCACCTCTTAAAAAATCAAACTTTCTTGGTCAATCTGTCAATCTCAACCTCAGTAGTAGTGTTCATACCAAATCAGCTATGAAATCATCTTCAAACTCAGTTACACCAATAGCAAAATTCAATCTTTATGAGATTCTTGGAGGTAGAGGTCTGTGTAATGGAGAAGAGGGTATAGAGAAAGAGCTAAAAAAGTCGATTTCCGAAGAACAAAAGGCAGTAGGATCAGCAGCAGCAGCAGCTAGTGATGATGATAATCAAGAAAACAAGGAGACTGGGGAGATACCGGAGGACGGATTTGAGAAAGAAATGATGGGGTTTACTGGCGGATTTCCGGGAGGTGAGAAGGGTCTAATGAAATTTATAGAGAAAAATCCACCACCACCACCACCCAAGAAAACAGAATCAAGTATGGTTTCTGGTTTTAATCAAAGTCTTGTGAAGAAACCAAAGCCACCTGAATTGCCACTTTTGTTACCTGGGATGATTGCTATTGTCAAGAATTCTAATAATCCATATTATATGTATTGTGGGATTGTGCAGAGGATTACTGATGGTAAGGCTGCTGTGCTTTTTGAAGGTGGGAACTGGGATAGGTTGATATCTTTCAGGCTCGAAGAACTCGAACGTAGAGAGAAAGGACCGCCAATGGTGAATCTTAAGTCTGTGATACTTGAGAAGATGGTAGAAAAGAGCTCTGAAGCTTGAATTGCTTCAGTTTTTGAGTAGATTGTTTGTTCTTTTGTCTTTTGGGTTGTTGTACATACAAGCTGTAAGTTTTGTAATGGCAATGGCATGTAATAAGAAATGCAGAAAAACTTTTGTGCAGGAAGAGTTCTGTCCCAAATGAGAAGTTCAACTCTTAGCAGTGATGTTCGAAAGAACTCTTAACAAAAACAACGTAAAAAATAAGAATCAGGTAATTCAAACCACTTGCAAAACATATAGTCAAATATTTAATATGATTGCACAAGATCTAGTTTTGTTTAAGTAATGAATCCTAGCATGTTCTTCTGATCAATTCATAGATCATTAGATACCATCAGTAATGAGGATCTGAAATATCACACGTTTTATCGAGCAAAGAGAGAGTCTAGCAGAACAACAACATACAGTATTTAACAGTGAGTGATAAAACAATTCTTACTTTTCACAAGCATGAGGTACCTCTGACACCACATATGGTGGATCTTAGACTCCATCCAATTGGACAACAGGTCGATATCGATGTAGATAAGTTCAATAATGATAGCTAGCCTGAGAGAGAGTATACAATGGTGCAAACTGCAAGATTTTGACAGATTCTCAAACAGATGGACCAAAATTTTATAATGCATAGTCTGCAAATGTTTACATTCAGTATCAAGGTAGTAAGCCAATCCACGCATTAGCCTCCAATGTCTAATGATCATTAATTAAAGATGTCATTTGCAGAATACACTTATAATTCCAGAAAACTGTGTCAGTTATACCATACATGCAAAAGAAATCACCCAAATGTAAGCCAGACGTCGAAAAACTATGTCCTCTGTCTGCACATCTTCGCCTCAAAATTAGTTGCAGCCACCTAACTGTAAAAGTGGAGAAACAGTTTTAAGGGCAGTTATTGGCAGATTTTCATAGAATTATCTCTAGAACAAAATTGTTTGGCTTGAACTTAACAAATATGGCATCATGAATCTGTCTTCGCAGGTTAGTATCTATATGCTTGTGTTTACATCTTAAGCGCAGATTGCAGAATGTGAAGTGATGGAAATGAAGATTATATAATTAACACAGTAAGGCATGGACATATTAGTTGAGGCTCTGTACATTCTATCACTGCTCTTTCCAATTACGAATTTGCTTTTGTTTTGACAGTATCTCAATTAGACTACGAGAGAAGATTGTGTCGACTGTTGCCCATACAAAGAACATTAATAAGATGAAACCCTTTAATTTCAGTAGCTCTTATTAATATATACACTAATAGAAGTCTCAAAAATGCTTTACGATAGGCTTCCAGTCCCATGGAAACAATATTTGAACGGTAAAACAAAGCTGAAGCAAGAAAAACAAGAAATGCAAAGTAAAGTGAGTGACCTAAGTTGCTCGGACTCTCCGAAAAGCAGCACCCGTGTTGGATCCTTCAAAAATACACTATTTTTGGAGGATCCTCCACGCACCTGTCGACATTTTTGAAGAGCCTGAACAACTTAAAAGTGAACAACAACATAGCCAGTGTAATCCCACAAGTGGGGTCTGAGGAGGGTTGTGCGTACACAAACCTTAGCCCTACCTTAGAGAGGTTGTTTCCTATAGACCCTTAGCTCAAAACATATGAAAAAGAAGACGACAAAAAGCATGGATAACAAGAAGAAAATACTATAATCAAAGCTAAAGAATCACCCATAGAAATAGAAATCTAAGAATACGAAAATACAAGACTAATACTTATACAATATAAAGAATATTTGATATAACCAATACTAAAGAAATATACAGGGTATTCCCTATAATAAAAGGAGGAAAACATTGGGGATTATCCATTTTCCCACAATTGGTAACAAAAATTAATTAAACAGAACTTGTAATATTTGAGTTCACTTGGCATAGAACTGAAGAAAACAACAACCTTAATAATTTATAACTAGATTATCTTATCAAAGGATCCTATAGTTACTTCGCATTTCCAAAGTAAATGATAGGCTTTTTTCTTTCTTTTTTTTTGTTACTCAAAGTTCTGATTAGCTAATACTCCCTCCATTTCGATTATATGGCGTAGTTTGACTTGACACGGAATATAAGAAAGAAAGATAGACTTTTGAAGCTTGTGATGTTAAAAATGCTTGAGACTTTAAAGAAATACAAGTATGTATTTAGGGTAAAACAAAAAATTTGAAGTTAAATTTTCCCAAATTCAAAAAGGTGTCATACTTTTTGGAATGGACTAATAAGGAAATAGTGTACATAAAATGGAACAAAATACAATGGGAGCAGTTTATACATACCAAAATGGACTCAATTTCCTCCTGAGACACCGGTGTTCTTTTAGGTTGGTCAGAAGCCTTCCCTGCAACAGACGTGCTAGATGGGGATCTTGAGAAGAATGTTTGAGGAACATCATCAGTTGCGGAAGTTTTCATGTGTTGTGAGTTCTGCTGCATGGAACCTGCAGAACAAGAAACTTCTGACTAAAGAATATGGTAAATCGGCAAACAATCTATCACACTAAAAGCTAAGTGCAAGTAGTAAATCATAGAATTGCATGCCAGACAGGAGTCCATGTTAAACAAACAAGATCCTTTATCAGGACCCGCTCTAACTCCCTCCTCCCTCCTTCCTCCTTTTTCTGTTTACTGACCGAAAAACATTTCAAAAAGAAGATGTCCGAGAACATAGTAACGACCCTAGGCATCACACACTCAGAAGAATTGGAATACGATAGGGAGAAATCCAAGGAATTGGAATAGTAAGATATCAACTTGCTGCATAAAGAAGATTAGAGATTAAAAGCTACTGTTTATGCATCTAGTTGCACCATAGACTTCTAAACTAGAAACTTTTGCATATGCACTTTGATCTTGATGCAAAAGGAAACCAGTGCCTGATTAAGGTGAATGGGCTGGAACATGCATTTTGTATTAAAAAAATTTCACTTGAGCAAGTCATGTTTGTTGATCTTTGAGTGTTATAATATAGAGGTGGTTCCAAAATAAGTATTTTATCGATATAGAATACTCATATTGATATAATGAATTTAACCATTTATTGCAAAATGTAAAAACGGGGATTTTACCCTCATTATAAACATCTTTGTTCCTTTTCTTCCTCGGTCAGAACATCCTACATTTTGAGAAGGTTGGGGAAGTTTGGAACTGAGAGTTAATAATCTTTATAGTACCTATCAACTAACTGAAAAGAGATTAAGATATCTCCGCAGAATAGTTCAGCTTCTAAATGAATTGATTAAGTGTAAAACACTATAACTCAAAACTTCTGCCATTTAGAATCAGACAGTTTTAAAGTTTTTCTAAATGCAGGCATTGACCATAATGAACAAATATAGTAAAGGCATAAATGGGAAGATTTGGACGGACCATGCCCCTCTCCGCGCATCGAACCACCTTGTCAATAGCTTATTCACATAAAGACAAATCAATGTGCACATAACACTACAGTATTATCAAAAAACAACATAAAACTATTAGTACTATCCCTCAAATAGGGCAGAGTCACCTATTTGGAAGTGGAAGCCCTGCTAACGTGGCTACTAAGCTTTTTCTCTGGGAAGCTCCTACTAGGATGAGAAATTCCCAGATAAAGCGCTAGTACCAGGTCAACTCATATTGGCCAAAGTGGAAGAGAAGAAAATGGTATTTCCGTTCCCTATAATCTCTATGAAAAAAAAGACTACCATAATTTTATTTGTTTTTGAAAATGTTTTCCTTGATACAGGAGTATTGGAAACAACCTCTCTATCTCACACAAGGTAGGGGTCAGGTTTGCGTACACCCCACTTTTCTGTTCACACTAGGCATGTTGTCATTGCTGTCAAAACCTATCACGATTTGCAAAAGAACTGACGGAGAGTCTAGGCATGAAAAAAATTTATCTATGATATGATTATTTCCAAGTACTTATAATCAGTTGTGTATTCAATTGAATCCCCTTCACATAAGAGAAAGTACTATTTAGGAGTTAAACGATTAAAAAATTACTCGAAACTATAGGTACAAATTTCAAGTATGTCCTTATATTTTTCTTGAATCCCTCGCCCAAATTTCCGACTCCACCACTCGGAACCCAAACTAGTTGAAGTCGGCTATATGAATCCTCTTAATAAATCCCGCTCCATTTAGACCCGCTTCACCCCCATTCTTTCTCCTTAACAATAAGCCAGTGGTTTTCTAACAGTAAGGCAGAATCTATCAAACTAGCATCAGCTAATAAATGGTTCTTTATATCCATTTAGCTCAATTTGGACCTATTTCTTTCCAAGACTTCATCTTTACAACAAATTAGTGCTTTCTACCACTATATCTCACAATTATAAACAAAAAAAAAAAGACATATTTCAAGAAGATCAAACAAGTCAATAAATACATATAGATAAAAAGAAAATTAGGAACACCAAGAATGAGAAAAAAACAAAAAGGGAATACCAGAAGAAGCTTTTGCGTGTCGTTGAGGAAATTTGATGCGTGGGATTCTCTTCACGATATGTGCTCCTGCTCCAGCCATTGTTTCGTCTCCAAAATCTGGAAAAAAAAAAAAGGTCTAAAAATTGGGTCTCTGTTAAGAACAAAAACTACAAAGAACAGAATAGGGAAATATATTAAGTAAAACAAAATAAGGAAAATATAAATTATGTACCCACTAAATATATTATAAAGAAGTTAAGAAACTTGGAAAGTTGAATTTTCAAAATTGCAATTTTCGAATTTGTACTCTATTTTAAAATTGTATAAGAAATTCTCGTTTTACTTATAAGATAATGGTTAAGTTTACCTATAATATATTCTTTTTATATTGAAACTTGTATAAATTTATCTATTTTCAGATTGTAATTACTTAGATCAGAGGATTTTTAAGAAATTGTCAATCTACTTATACGAGTTAGTGGTTAAGTCTACCTATTATTTATTTTCTTATATTAAAATTATATAGATCTTACTACTTTAGGAATACACTCTGATTTGCAATATAAAGTTAACATTATGTATAATTTGTAGATACATTTTATTTACCTGAATACATAACAAATCTCATTCCCTACACATATATATATGTGAATCAAACCAGATAAACGTATATATATATTTATCTATTTTAAAATTGTAATTACTTAGAGCATGGGTCTTTAAGAAATTGTCGTTCTACTTATACGATGTAGTGGTTAAGTCTACCTAAAATCTGTTTTCTTATGTTGAAATTTATATAAATCTTATTACTTTAGAAGTTTGCTTAGATACACTTTGATTTGCAATATATAGTTAAAATTATGTATAATTTACTTAGATACATTTTGTTTACATGGATACATAACAAATCTCATTCCCTACATAGATATATGTGAGTCACACCACATACATGTATTTAGTGTGACTCACATATATTTAGGGTACAGATGAATCTCGCTTTCCTCCCTCCTCATCTCACTTACCTCTCTATGATTTAGTATATCTTATAGTAAAAATACATGTATCCAAGTGTATCTTTCTCAATATATGGTTAAAAACTCTTAACTAGTGTTAAAATACCTAATATTTTAAAAGAATAAGTAATAAATTGTATATATGAGAGTAAATATGTCTAATTATGTAATTTATTCTTTTTATTTTCAATTTAACTCACGAGGCAGCACGATCCGACCTACCTCGTTCAAGTCTCAAGGGCCAACATGCTTACTTGGACCAGGTTAAAAAGGCTTATTCTAAAAAGCCCACAAATGGAGAGAATAAGAGAAATAGGGCCCAATACCTAGTCCTAAGTTAAACAAGACCCAATAAGGATTTGGGTTGGGCCGAAGAAGGTGAAAATGCGAGGATATATTTCACAAATAGCCATATCAGAGGGATATTTATAAGATAGCCATTATTGTAGAATTTCAAATTTCGCAATTAAGAAACCTGTCCAAAAATATACCTTAAAGTTGTGAAGAATGAGTCAAAAGTTCAATTATTTACAAGTTTTTTTCGAACGCCAAAAAAGAAAAATAAGTGTTTATTGTTTTTTTTTTACAATAAAATGTGAATATTACCATACAACTAAGTATTTATTGTTATTTATCGTATTTCCAATTTATTCTATGAATAATCAATTAACTATGACAAAATTGAAGTTATCCGTTTACTTGGTCATAGAGAGAAAAAAAAAGACCCTTCTATTTTTATTCGATAGAAAAAGACTCTTTTAGAGACTCAAAATGATGTGATTGAAGTACAATAATTAATTATAGGAAAAAGACCCTTTTGTTTTTGTTATTTTATGTATTTTGATTTAATTTTTTAAAAAATTGCTTTCAACTATTTCTGTTACGATTGTTTTTCTAGAATTGAGATTTCATCATAACCCTCTCTACCTTGAGGTAGAAGTATGATCTGCGTACACTCCATCATTTATGCATCCCAATTTATGGGACTACACTACACAGAATATTTTATTGTGATGATTTAGTATTTTAATTAATATAAAATACTAATATTTCAAAATTTTACATTCTAAATTCTCCACCGAAATAACATTTATTGAATTTGTAATTCAACATTTATACATAAATAATAATTTTTTAATAAAAATATAAAATTTAAACAAAAGTTAATGAATTTGTTTCATCCGTACATAAACAAAATTTGAAGATAGTATTAGTCAATGTAAAAGATTATTATTAGTGGATTTACTTGACCAATTGATATAGTAATATTAATATAATGATTAGTGGTAACATTAATAAAACAATGCAACTACACGTAATGTAATTATGTATTCGAATCAATGATTAAGAAGTATGTTACTTTTCAATTTGTCTAGAAGTAGTCTAATTTATGAAGCAATGAGAACACAATCTTGCAATAAACTAATTGCAACTATCAATTCTAATAAAGATCCAAGTTTTAATATATTATTACTATAAATCAGTAAATTTTCTATAGATCCGACTTATGAAAAAATCTATCAAAATTTAAAACCACTCGTTGAAGATGTTTTTTATTGGAAATTTTAATTTTTCAACTAAATATTTCTTATAGACATGTCCGAAAATTGATTAATTCCTAGTAATGTTACTCTATGAATTTTTTTAAGAATCAATTCTAATATAAGCAAACAATAATATATTTAGATATACATAACCAATTTTATCAAGTTCCTTGTGACATTTTTTTATGAATCATTATAGGTGCTTTTCTCCTACTATATATTGAAGACTCTTTATTTTGGGATCGTATATATTACCTGTGCTCTAAAAGCAAAAAAATGGGTAAAGAAGAACTTTCAAGTATTTGACGATCTTAATTAAATGTATTTGATATCAATACTGACTGATTATTTTAATGTACTATTTCTTCAAATATAAAAGATTATGTAAATATTTATTCGAAATGACTGATTATTTTAATGAATTATTTCTTTAAATATAAGAAGATTATGTAAACACTTAATCGAAATGAGATTCAGTTATTAGATTCCATTAGCTAGCAAACACAATCTTTTTCTAATCAAAAGAATTTTCATTGAAAAATAAACAAATTAAATTAAAAAATCTCTCATGAAGACCACAAGTCTCTTTTTTTTTATTTTTTTATTATCAAACAAATTAAATATTTTTTGATTGTGACAGTGGGACTATATGCATATATTACCCCAAATTATAATCCAATATAATTGACTCCTTCAAACCTTAATTCATCTATTTAAACACCTAATTCATTACTTCTTTTTCTTCATCCTCCTTCAACTATAATTTCCTCTACTCATACAATATATCAGTGAAAAATAATTATGGGATTTGCTAATTTTTTCCTCAAGGGAAAAAGAAGCAACTCCAAAAAAACCAATAAAGTTGAAAGTAGTAACACTAACACTACTACTACTTATGTTTGTAGAGATGAGTTAGATAAGAAGAAGCCAAAACTCAAGAAACAAGTGAAATTTGATTTGGAACCTAAATACCAACATCAAGTACTAGAAGAAGAAATTAACAAAGTTGATGATGATGATAATGTGATCAATAATAATCGCGGAGTTAGAGTGAAAATACTGATGAAAAAAGAAGATGCTGAGAGACTTTTATTGAAGTGTAGTGAAGGAGGTGTAGTTGAATTTATGGATGTAGCTCATGAACTTGTTTCTTCTAGTAATGTTAGGGTTATTTCTTCTCCTATTCATAATTATTGTAATTATGGTTCACTCAAGGCTATTCCTGAATAATGTTAGTACCTTTGAGGGTGTAATAATAAAGTATTATTTTTTATTTATATAATATATTTTGTTAGATTTTTGAGTTTCATGTTTAATTACTTTGAAAATATTAGAGTTCTGATAGTCTAATAATAATACTGCAGTGTAACATGATTCAACTATTCATCTAATTAAAACCTTAATTAAGTGATTGGAAATAGTTGATAAGTGAAAATTAGTAACTATTTGGGGCTATTTTTTTTATTTTTTTTGGATATATAAATAATATCGTTGTGTGTTTCGATCGAAATGTTGAAACAAATAATAAACTGATGATATGTTTGGTATAAGAATGTTGATAAGCAATATTTTTTGAATAGCTAATATGTCCATTAAATTATTTCCTAATTTATAAAATTTTGAAAGATATATGTATATGGAGAAAACCAAACATGATTAGAGATTGAAATACGTGGTATGTAATTCTAGCTATACATGTTTAATTTAGGAAAAATATAGAGTCCGAAAAATGCATTAAGCTTTAACCAAAATTATTGTTACGATATCAAATTTTGTAGAAGAGCTTTTACTCCTGCACTATTTAATAGTGTATTTTAAAGGTATACATGTGTCTACGTGGACACGTTACAAGTTATATACACCCTTAAAATATATTATCAAATAGTGCAGCGATAAAAGGTTATTTCCAATATTTGACACTGTTATAACAATTTCAATCAAACTTCGAATATATTTCAAATTTTTGCCTTTAATTTATGTCATAAGTCGAAATTAGATGTAATAACAAAAACTCTCTTATTATAAGCACTAATAGTAGTAATAGTATGTATATATTACATGGGGAAATAAGCCTAAGATAATCTTGAGTCCGAAGCCTAAAGGGTAAAAAATATTAATAAAAATTCTAAAACGGTATATGAAATTTCTTTTTAACCAAAAGGGCAAAATCGCTCGCGAAGTAGCGATTTTGTCCATTGGAAAAAGCAAAATCGCTGCTATAGCAGTGATTTTGTTAAATTTGATTTTTTTTAAAAAAAAAAAAAATTAAAACAAAATCGCTCCCGAGGGAGCGATTTTCAATTTTCAAATTTTTTTTATACCTTTTTAAGTAAGTCGCTGCTTATGCAGCGACATTACCTTAATTTTTTATTTTTTTTTGCTTTTTTTATTTAAAAAAGTTTAAATGAAAATTTTTTTTTTTTAAAATTACATTGCTGCAATTTTTAATTTTTAAAAATTAAATCACTAAAAAAAATTTGATTTAGAATCGCTGCCTTGGCAGCGATTTATTTATTTATTTTTTAAAAAATTTAATTAAAAATCATTGCCTTGACAGCTATTTGATTTAAAAAATTGATTTAAACTTTTTTTATAAAAAAAAAACAAAAAATATTAATTAAAAAAAATTATACACAAGTCGCTGCCTAAGCAGCGACATATCAAAAAAATATTAAAAAAATATTTTTATTTTGAAAATCGCTCCGGAGGGAGCGATTTTGTTATAATTTTTTTTTTTTAAAAAAAAAAGCGAATTTAACAAATCGCTGCTATAGCAGCGATTTTACTTTTTTTAGTGGACAAAATCGCTACTTCGTCAGCGATTTTGCCCTTTTGGTTAAAAAGAAATTTCATATACCGTTTTGAAATTTTTGTTAACATTTTTTACCCTTTAGGCTCCGGACTCAGATAATCTTGGTCTAGAAGACTAGAACTTGACATAATATATATATCTTATTACAAAACCTAATACTAATACTACGTACTACAATTCCACGTTCAATTCAAGGTTACAATTGAAAAAAGAGGTTAATTTAGTATAATTTTGATCTAGAACTTGATAAATTAAAAAAATACATATATAACTTATAATATCATAATCGAAAATTATATTTTAAGAAAAAACTCTCTTATAATAAAACCTAATCAGTACGTAAGTACGTACTACAATTCCACGTTCAAGTTCACATGGGAAAAAGGGTTAATTTAATTAAGAAAATCTTGATCTAGAACTTAACATAATTAAAAAAATAATATTATGAGAAGATTAGTAGGTATATTCAATATAGACAAACATAGAAAATATGAGTATTAGCACTTTAACTTGACCAGTTGATTTAATAATTAATAATAACATTAACAAAACCATTTAAATTAAAACGCGTATTACTAGAAATTTAGACTCACATTCTATTCAATATTAATAGAAGGATAATCGAAGAAATGATACGATTTTTCATGTCATCTATACGTCATTAATTCATACTGTAAAAATATATTTTTTATTATTTGCATCAAAATAAGTCAATTATATTATTTTTTTAAAAGATATAATTCTTAAATATGTGATATTTTATACATCGAACTGTCTTTTAAATTCAGTTCATTTATATTAACAAGCATGTCACTTTCAAATTCCCAAGACTTGGTCTAATCTCACTTAATACAACATATTGCAAGTTAAAATAGTGATAAAATAGACTATTGAGGATTTCTTTAGTCTTCCTCGTGCCACTGAAATTTATATCAATCGATATTTTGACAGTAAATTCATCATAATTATGTCAATAATTAAAATTGTATTTTTATAAATAACATGATTTATACAAGTTTAAATCAAGATACGCGTTATAAATTTATTGAATTGATACAAATAATGAATGAAGATTATAATTTTTATCTAAAAATATTGTATTAATTAATAATCAACAATAACATACCAGTATATGAAAACTTTACTATTAAAAAAATGTAAATTATACCGCGTATATAATTAAAATCAAGAGAATATTAATGTTTGAAGAAAAAGTACTATGCTTTTAAAGTAGAAGAAATAATTAATGCTACAAAATCTCTATGAGGACCACAAAAACAATTCATTTAAGGAGTCAATTACTTAGTAATTAGGACTCTTCATCATTTCTTCTTATTATATATATTAATTAAAATGATAATTATACATGTGTTGTTGGATCAAAAAAAATTTATATTATTAATTAATATACATGTACATTATACACTTGTAGTTTTTATTTTATTCGTTAGATACATTTCACTATGTGGATTTTTCTTAATTTTGAACAAAATGAATTGAAGCGGATAAAGCTCAATATTTTTTTAATTTGAATAATAAACAATAGACGATTTATATCGAAAATAATTTATCTAAAATAATACTGATTATGTTGTTGTTATAATTTTAAATACTTCAATTATTTAAGTACACAATAAGAATATTTTATTTCTTCACTGTCACAATCATGACTTCAGTGGCTGCCCCAACTTTGACTCTTTCAAAACTTAACTCCTCTATTTAAACACTTAATTCATCATCTATTTTTATTCATCCTCTCTACAAAAATATAGCCATAAACCCCTTAGTACTCCTCCTAAATCTCCATATTAGTTCAATATTTTTTTCTAAAAATTATGGGATTTGGGAGGTCTTTTGTTAAGGGAATTCACTTTGGTGAAAAAAATAAATCAAGAAAAACCAAAATTGTTGAAAGTAGTAATATCACTACTACTACTACTTATGTGTGTAGAGATGAGTTAGATAAAAAAAAGCCTAAAATCAAGAAACGGGTGAGATTTGATTTAGAACCAGAAGAAGAGGAAAACGAAAAGAATAGCACTTTTGAGAAAAATACAATTATTCAAGAGGAGAAAACAAAAGTACAAGAAGGTGCTAATATTTCGAATGATGATGGGGTTATAAAAGTGAAAATCTTAATGAAAAAAGAAGATGCTGCGAGACTTCTGATAAAATATCGAAACGGAGGGGAACTTGAGTTTATGGATATTGCTCAACAACTTGTACAAGTTCCTTCTAGTAGTGTTAAAGTTCTATAGTTAATAGTTAAGTATGACAATAGAGCATCTACAATTTATTTTGTACCTAACTTTATGTAATAATTTTAGAATAAATAATAAATAACTTATTATATTATATTATGTTAAACATTTTGTTGATAACTTAAAAATTTGTTAACGTTGTATTTAAGTCTTCGTCTCTTTTAATTATCTCTTACTAGGATAGACCCGTGAAGAGACGGATATAACATCGCAACATCAAATTCATACAAATTTAATATTTTTTTTTAGGGATAAAAGTTTGAAGTATCCTCAAATTTTGATCGAAATATTGTAAAAATATCAAATTTTGGAGGATTTTTTATTTCTACACTTATTTAATAGTATATTTTAAAGGCATATATATGTCCACGTGGACATAAAAAATATTGCATATATATATGTCCATCAGTTCATGAATACACATATATATCTTTAAAATACACTATTAAATAATAATATCTGCTAAATTAAAATATTTTTCAAACCCTTTTCATATTTTTTTTTATATGAAACAAGGAATTATGTTCGAATATTTATTAAAATTACAAAGAATAGTAGACGTGAAGTCTAGAAGAAATTAATGTAGTAGAAGTGGGGTTGAGAAGATAAATATATAAAATAAATAAATGATAAAACTTCTACTTGACAAGTTTAGCTACTGAATTCTTTTGTCTCTTTTTAACCAGCGCCCTCTTTTGGATATGCAGGTACTAAGAGCCCTCTCACTATCAACCAGCGGACATTATCTGGCTGGGTCTTACCGGTATCAACAACGAGGAAGAAACAATCAGAAACAGTAACTAACTATGACTTTTGGTTCAGACAACGTCCTAGGCGTAGGGGAGATCGGAGCAACAGAGAACGCTTAGACGATTAAAATAAAGAGAAAAAAGAGAATTTTAATTAATTTAAGACATTTTTAAAAGTTGATAGTCTTTTGGCCTAGAAATGTGTGAAGATTCTAACTTTTAGACTAATGGAATATTAGAAGATAACTTATAAAGACAAAAAATTGTTTTAATAAAGGTAACTTGGTATTAGTCTAATACACAATCAAAAAATTTTCTTTTCTAAAAATATAAAATACTTTTATTTTAATTTATGTGATGTATAATATTCTATTATAAGTTAATTAGGAAATAAAGATTTCTTTCCATATTTAAAAATAATTTAATTTTCAGCTTATAATTTGACCTTTATTAAGATATTTTATCAGAATAAAAACATCATGACAATCTGTCAGAATTTGTGAATAATTATAATTAATTTGTATAGAAAAAATATATCGTATTAAATTATACGGAAGAATACAAATTAATATTGTTCTAAAATGAACCAAAAACAAAGATGTGGAAAAAAAATATAACACGTTTTGTTACATTAATTCTACGTTCACTTTTTCTATTATTAGGACAAATTATATTTGACATGTCGTAGAAGTAACGTTCCCCTGTCCAATGTCTACTAGCCTTGTGGTGTCTCCATCCCAACACCTCACGATCGAGGCGTTTTCTTATAGACAAATTTAAAATTTAAATTTACAAACTCAATTTTTAGCGTGTTTAGCGCGGGACTTACGTCTCGCAGTCGAGGCATTTGATATAAACGAATTCAAAATTTAAATTTAACAAATTAGAGTTAAATGTACCGCTCTAACTGATCTCTATACCTCTCCCACAAGATATAGCTATAATTACGTCTAACTCTGAATAAGATAAAAAACGTCAATATATTTAAATTAAAAAAGAAAAAATAAAGAAGGAAGAAAATTATCATCACAGACAAAAAGTGCAGAAATTTCTTTTATTGATATATATGTCAATTCAAAAGTATCAAAATCCAACTAGTAGACTTGTTTTAAGGTTCTTAGACTAGTTAATTGACTAAAATTCAAGTGATAAATTTGAAAAGAAAATTCAAACTTCATTAAATGTTGAAAGCTCTTAATAAAATATTCCTTTCATTAGACTATATAATAGTAAAATTTAATTACGTAAGAGTGATTGAGTTGGTATAACAAGTGATATTTCATAAGAGAGTTAGACTAGAGATTAATTGCACTTATTAATATTTTCTCTATCGAACTCCTTGGACTGAGCTTACATAATGCAATTCACATACAGTATATGTGATTTACAAGCTATCACATAAAAATATATTTACTCTGTGCACTCGGATAAAAAATAACGTACTTAAAGGTGTTTTGATTAAAGATTATTTCCTAAACCAAAAGATTGCAAAGTTTTCAAATTCCTACTCATTACTTACCTAGAAATTATAAACCATATGGTACGGCTAATTAGAAAAGCAAAACATTACATTAACTTGAGCAATTAACTAACACTAATTGATGGGTAATTTGGCTAGATTTTAATAATCCCAAGGTAGACCGAACTCCACAAAAGTAATATAATATTTGATTAGTGGCATAAAAAAAATACTATAAAAGTATAACTACACTAAGAAGCCAAAAAGACTCATTATATACTATATATACGTTAAACAATAATTTAATCTCGTATAAAATGTAATTTTCTGTCGAAAGATATCTTAATGATACCTTGCGCCTAGTTACGACTCCACCCCTTGATAATACCCCAATCTATTTATTATTAGTGAGCTAATGGTTTATCGATAGAAACTTCATTATCCCCCTCCAAAAAATAAAAATAAGATCGTACATCTTACTTCAAACTCTACTCGTAAAATTACACTAGAAATCTATTAATTATTATTTTTATGTAGAACTTTTTTTATAGAATGAATGTGGAATAAAACTAGATGTCATTGGGTCAATGAGAAAGTTGTTTCATTTTAACTTTGAAAAAGTCTTTTACTTTATTTTCTTGTTCATTCTTCTCCTTAATTATCTCTTAAACGAAAATTAAATAGAATTTTCAAATTTTCTTAATAATTTGCCCCTAATTTTACTCATTTTGACTCCTTCCACATATTTTAATTATTCACTTCTCTATTTAAATAAAACACTTGTTCAATTTATTTCTTCTAATTATCCTACTTTCTCTAATAAAAAACTTCATTTTCCTACTCTCTCTTTTTTTCTATCTAGAACTAGAAAATCCAAACGGTGATAACTATGGGATTTGCTAGTTCTTTACTAAATGAAATGTTTTTTGGTAGGAAAATCAACACTAAAAAATATAATAAGGTTGATAATACTAATAATTTTGCTTGTGTTTGTAGAAATGAGTTGGATAAGAAAAAGCCCAAAATCAAAAAACAAGTGAAATTTGATTTAGAACCCAAGTGCCAAGAAGAAGAAGAAACAAGTACCCTTTTGGAGTTGAACAAGAATAGTGATACTTCTTTGGAGAAATATAACGGTGATAGTGATGATCATGCAAATAGTAACGGTGTTAAAGTGAAAATCTTGATGAAAAAAGAAGACGCTGCGAGACTTTTGTTGAAGTGTAGAGAACTCCGGGTACTCGAATTTAAGGATGTTGCACACGAGCTAGTTCAAATTCCCTCTAGTCGTGTTAGGGTTAGTTGCAATATTCATGAATCTCATCATTGCCTTTAGAGGGTTTAATTTATCGATTCAACTCTAATAGCATGTCATAGGTGTTGTTTGTATTATTTATGTGTTACAATATTATGATAATATTTACGTGTAACCTTTTCAAGAACCAAGTATAATGGCCTTATTAGTCGTAACGTTTTATCTAGTTTTAATTAGGGCAACTTTCACATATAGCAAATAAAAAATTCATATTTGTATGTTATAGCAAAGTTTGCATAATTGCGCTCCATAGCAAACATAGAAATTGTATAATTCGCTATACATATACAATTTATAATTCGCTGGCCTATTTTGCTGCAATTGTATAATTCACTATCCTATTTCACTGCAATTGTATAATTCGCTGCCTATTTCGCTGCAATATTTGTATAAAATTTGTTTTGCATACGATCGAATCGAAGTAAAATTTATGTATATTGCATAATTATAAGTGCATATGAAGAAGATATATGTTTTTCTATCGCTTTATACAAAAACAGAAACACAATTCTGTTGTATAAAGCGAAAGAAAATTGTATTTCACTGCAATTATATAATTCGCAATTGTATAATTCGTTGGCCTTTTTCGCTGCAATATTTGTATAAAATTTGCATTTGTCTACAATTGAATTGAAGTAAAATGTTTGTAAATTGTATAATTAAATGTATAGCAAGAAGATATATGTTTTTGCATGTATATATACAATTTTCTCTCGCTTTATACAAAACAGAAGCACAATTTATACACTTATGTGTATAAAGCGAGAGATGCGAGCAAAGGGAGAGTGGCGAGCGAGAATGGGAGAGTGGTGAGCGAGATTTTTGGGAGAGAGGCGACTGACAAACTTTTGCTAACGTTTGCTATGGAGCATAATTAAATCAAACCGTAGCTACTCTATTTATTTTAAGTTATTAATTTACTATTATATACAATTATCCCTTTTTAATTACTCTGAATATGTTATTGTAACATACGAAAAATACTAAAAACACCAAGTGGTATAACTATGCCTCTGACTCTTGAGATTTTCATGTGTTATATAATTTTGGGCTCCATTGTAAATGGGCCTTCAATCTTTTTCTTTTTGGGCCTCATTGTACCTCAAGTAAATTATTGGGCAACTTTCACATATAGCAAACAAAAAATTCATATTTGTATGCTATAGCAAAGTTTGCATAATTGCGCTCCATAGCAAACATAAAACTGTATAATTCGCTATACATATACAATTGTATAATTCGTTGGTCTAAATTGTATAATTCGCTATACATATACAATTGTATAATTCGTTGGTCTAAATTGTATAATTCGCTATACATATACAATTGTATAATTCGTTGGTCTAAATTGTATAATTCGCTGCAATTGTATAATTTGCTATCCTATTTCACTACAATTATATAATACACAATTGTACGTATATTACATAATTATAAGTGTATAGCAAGAAGATATATGTCTTTCTCTCGCTTTATACAAAAACAGAAACACAATATATACACTTCTGTTGTATAAAGCTAGAGAAAATTGTATTTCACTGCAATTGTATAATTTTTTTGCCTTTTTCTCTGCAATATTTGTATAAAATTTCCATTTGTCTATAATTGAATTGAAGTAAAATGTTTGTAAATTATATAATTAAGTGTATAACACGAAGATATATGTTTTTGCATGTGTATATACAATTTTCTCTCGCTTTATACAAAACAGAAACATAATTATACACTTCTGTGTATAAAGCGGAGAGACGAGCAGAGAGTGGCGAGCGAGATTTTTGGGAGAGAGATGCTTGGCAAATTTTAGCCAACATTTGCTATGGAGCACAATTAAATCAAACCCTAGCTACTCCATTTATTTTAGGTTATTAGTTTGCTATTATATATAATTTTTCATAAATTATTTAATTTAAAAATTAAATAAATATTAATATTAGTAAAGAGATTTAAATAATTCCCACCTATTGATTAAAAAACTTTCCCTTAATTTGGAACTTAGGAAAATGGTAAAATAAATTAATAGAATTATTATTATTATTGGATTAGGTGGAGAAAAAAGTTTAGAAATATGTAGTTTTCCTTGGTCTTTTTTGGAATCCAAAAGAAGAAAAAAAGGAGAATGGATTTTTAGGCAGCGAATTTGGAATAGTCACGGTTCAATGTGGATATTGGATACAAAATGGAAAAACAAAATAAAGCTATATTCGTACTCATATTTTACCTTTTCGATTATGTTTTTCTTGTATTTTACTATGCATTTTTCACTTATGCTACTTCTTTCCTAAACAATTTTGGTATGTTATTCTTAATCGAGAATCTCTCGAAAAACAATTCATCTACCTCACAAAATAGGTTATACAAAATTTCCTTACAAATTTTACTTATAAAATTATATTCAATATATTATTGTTGTGTTTTATGCTTGGGTTTCCGTTTTTTTCTTTCCTTGTTTACTTACATCTTTTTATTTTCCTAAAATTAGTGAAATCAAATCTAATAATACTATATAATGAGATCAAGAATTAATAAACAAGTGGAAATAAACTAGAGATTTAAAATAATACAATATAATGGCATCAAGAGAATTGTGTAATAAAAATAAAAACAAAATATTAATAAGATTATTATTAATATTCAATACGATGTTGTGATTATAAAGAGATTCAAATAATTCCTACCTATTGCTTAAAAAACTTTCCCTTAATTTGGAACTTAGGAAAAAGGTAAAAGAAATTATTATTTTTTGGATTAGGTGGAGAAAAAAGCTTTAAAATTGTGTAATTTTCTTATGTTTTTTGTTGAGTCAATAATTTTTTTAAAAAATAACCTATCTATTTTTTAAGATAGAGATAAAATTTACATGTATAAAATTTTCTCGTATATTTCATTTATAAAATTATACTGAAAATATTATTATTGTTATATTTTATGCTTGGCTTCCCATTTCTTTCTTTGTTTACTTGCATCTTATCATTTTCCTAAAATTAGTGAAATCAAATCTAATAATACAATATATTAGCATCAAGAATTAATAAACAAGTGAAAATAAACTAGAGACAATATGTTAAGCTAAGTAACTAACTTAAACTTGGAGATAATGAAAATTTAAAAATACCATAATGTAAAAGAACATTTATCATGAGTTTAATAAATCCAAAATTTAAATTTTACGCACTTAATTTTAGGATAATAACTTCAAATATTAGTAACTGATTTTTTACCACATATATTAAGTTTCAAAGCCTTTATTAAGTAAAAAACTCAACTATACAAAAAAAAAAAATAATCATAAATCTCGAGTTCGAATAATCTTCTAATAATAACAAGTACTTCTCATTTAATTTATATTACGCAACATAAATTCATATTAATTCGATCGAAATTTTAGATACCCATTCTATTAAAGGGAATAAAACACCAAGAAAATTTACAAGCATGGATTTTAACTACATCCATACCAAAAAAGAAAAAAAAAACTCAAATATACAAAAGAAAACAAATTAAAAAAAATAACAAAAATAGATGTCTCGAGTTAAAACCTTAGAAAATATCGATCTTTTTTATGCCTAGTGCGATACAAATCTGAATTAATTAGATCGGTAAGAAAAAGTTCATCTATCCATCATTTCTGGAACTTCAGGACTCTCTGTAATACTTTCTAAACTTGGTTTCCATCCTGAACAATTTTTTCCTCTGTTTTTTTCAATTTCCCCCAAAAATTCTTCTAAATTTTTACCTTCTCTGAATTTCAATTGAAGAAGTAGCCATTCCAATTCCTCTTTCGTCAACACTACTTTCAATCTCATATTTGTTTTTCCCTCTTCCTTATGAAATTTGACTGTTTTTTCATCTTCGCCAATCTGTGATTCCTCTGTAATTTCTCTTTGTAAGCAAGTTTCTACGCAATTTCCCATGATTTTTTTTGTTGAATGTGAGGGGAAAATAAGAGGGATTTGAGAAGAAGAAGAAGGAAAATTGAAAATTTTTAGAGAGAGAAAGTAGAGAGAAGTGTTGAGTAGAGAGTTGCATGTGAGAGTGGGTGAAGAGAGTTTTTATAGATCTTCCATTGAATAATTAAAATAATGAAAAATAAAATTGAATTCGTTAACTTTCTCCACTTTTTTTTTTTTTTTAAAAAGTTGTTCGGAATTTTTTATTCCTTTATCGATTAACGTATTCGAGTCTTTCGAAAATAACCTCTTCCCCGTTTTATGGTAAGTTTTGTTATTGTTATTGCTTGACTATGAGTATTCGTATATTGGATAACTATTTGATATAAGGGCTTCATCTCAATATTTTTTTTGTTATAAATCATACTATATAGAGAAAAAAAATTGAATATATCCCTGAATTATCGAAAATGATATACAGATATCCTTCGTCATATTTTTGAACATTGGTGCTTCTACAATCCAAAAACTAAACCATATATATATTTATATTAACGGAAGACTAAATAGGGACACATGTTATAATCTTATTCACTGATCCGACATTTATCAAATATCGAATCGAGCGTCACGTGCTACTATTTAGTCTTCCGTTAGAGTGAGAGACATGTATACTCTAGTTTTTGAACAATAGACACATCAATGTCCCAAAAATATGACAGAAGTTATCTACATGTTATTTACCATAGTTTTAGGCTATAATTTGTCCTTTTTCCTTACTATGTATTTTATAAGGTTATTTTTTACTTTAGAATAGTAAATTAGTTAAGCTAATGTTATTAACAAATTAGACCAATATTTTGTATTTATTCTCTTTGATCACGAGAAAGTTTACTTGAATTAAGAAGGTTCCTTGAAAGAAGATTTATTTTAATTTTGGAATATTTATACGTGTTTTGTCTTTTTATTTATTTAAATTAATCATTCTCGTGTTAAATAATATTTAAAGCTTAACAAATCCGTGACTTACAGGTATTTTTAATAAGTAGAAAATAGATCACAGTATGATTACAACTAGCATTTTGTGTATGATCTGTATTTATTTTTTTTGTCAAATATATATTTGGTTGAAAAGAATTTTGAAAATGTTGGTTTTGAATTTCTTGGAAAAAGTGTATTACCAATCTAAAAATTCTATTATTCTTTCAATATTCACATTTCAATTGTTAGAAAAAAATAACTTACTAATATAATATACTTATAATATTACATTCTCTTTTAACTTTTTACCAGTACAACTTATATCATACGTAAAATCGCGATTAAAATCTAACTCATGATGATTAATTTTAAATATTGTAAGCAATTATATGAATACGGTTTTTCATTTGTAGAGAAACCTTTTTATTTTTCGTTAAAATTGCATAATTATCTTTAATGTTATTATATTAAAAAATTATGTTAATTTTTAACGTTGTTAGGTAACAAAGTGATCGTTCTAACTAATATATATAAACAATTTACCTCATCTATGGAGGTAGCAAGTGGGGTTAAAGTTAAACCATAAATGTTGTTTATTTGCATTCTTTTGATTTTATTTTAACATTTTAGGTTATAAAGGTCACAACTTTGTCATAGTTAAATCTATTATTAATTAAAGTAAATAAACAGTAAGATATTATTGTTGATATTTTGTGAGAAAAAAGGCAAAAGATTTATCATTATCATTATAACTCATACGAAGACATCTTTCAATGCTGCATGTGAGTGACCCCATATAATTATGATATATATAACCCCAACAAATTGGATCGGAACCTCTTTTAAGTGTCAGTATTATCCCGATCAACTTACGCGCATCTCAATTATTTAATTAAATATACGTAATTGAATAAGTAGACCGTAGCTATAGAAACCAGATATTTATACTGACATCAAAACCAAATTACTAACATTAACATTCGATATCATTAAAAATTTAAAATTAACTATATTATTATAATCTAGACTCTGTTGACATGTTATTTTCTGTTGATTATCGAGTAACTCCGTCCATGAAAATTTTAATTATATGTATTACTTAGCTTTTTGTTTCTTTTCTTTTGTTACTGACTTTTATTTCCTAAGGTCTTGTCATGATTTTACTATCATTTGACAGCTAAATCACACATTCTTACATTTAGCCATGTGAAATCAAGAATTTTTCTTTGATACGTTTGAAAAACTTTTAACTTTTAACTCTGAAAATTAAATTAGAAAAATAGGAGCTACAATGCAAAAATCTTGTGGTAATTAATAAGTTAGACCACTTATATTATACTTGTATTTTAATTTAATTTAAATGAAAAACAACTCGAATTATCAACCACCTAGGGATAAAAATCGAGGGTGCAACAAAGTTTAATTATCTGAATTCTCTTTCTCTATAATATATATATTACATGTTAAATCTCTTTGGTTTTATCGTATTTATCTTTTTATATTTGAATCTTTTTTATGAAAATATTAACAATGTTATAGTTCATTAAAATGAATACACTTCATTTTATAAGATATAATATGCTTAAAGCACAAATATGATTTTTTAAAATGTTAAACAGAGAAACTAACATGACTACTTATAAAAGTAAACTGACTTTAATTATGATGTCTTTTTTTACTCTTTGAAAATTAAACTTTTGTTAACTTCACCTTTTGACCAATTCATCATAGAAATTAGGAAGACAAGTAGTTATCCAAAACTTTAATTTAAATAATTATATACTTTATAATCATTTAATATTTTTTTTTAATTCTGTTTCCCAATTTCCTGCTTAATTATGGTCAAAAAGATGAAATTCCATTTTGGAATTGTTAGGCTAGAGCACAAAAAGATCAAATCCTAGAGAAATATTTTTTTAATATATATTATGATGACTATGCACTAAAATTTTAATACAAGGTGACAAAATATAGTTAGGAAAATGCTGTTTAATTAATTGTTTTATTTATTATGCATGGACAGATGTAATATTTTTGTACGTGAATTGATTTTATGACTAATTAATTTGCTGACTAATTCTTCGTACTCTTAAATTCTTGTATCTTGTCTGGTTCTACCTTTCTCTAAAAGAGTCAATATTTTGTTAAATAGCCTTTGAAAATATTTATCTTCATTTCCCTTATTTCTTTTTTTTACTAATTTTATTTTTGATAGTCGAAAATCTATCTAAAATAATTTATGTTCATATGCTTTATTTTTTTTCTTCACATTTTACTTATAAAATTATATTATAGATGTTATATATTATGTAAAGAGAAATATATATACTGGTAGAGTCACATATATTTGAGGAGTATTGATTGATCGAAATTCTTTATTGAAAAATTACATTATTGTAGTGAAGTAAGAATATTTTTCTCATGTATATTGATACTGATAAACTTCTATGTGATTTTACTTTTATTTGTTTTGACACTTTTTAATTAGATGAAGTTCTGACTCTATCACTAAATACACATTATTATTTATGTATGCTTTGATAGAACAAAAAAGCTGAAGGAATTCATCTGAATCTCGGAAAATTACATTTTATATCTATATAATGTCAAAATTTTTCTTATTTATATATAATAATAAATAAATGATAAAATATTTTGGTGAAAATACTATATGCCGCTATGAATAGTTGTGTATTTATATCAAATCAATAAAAACATATAACCTATATTTATAGGTAGAATTCTTTCATTTAATATATAATTAATAAAATATACTTTATTTTATTAAATCATTTAATTATAATACTTCATTATAATTTGATGTAAATATCTTATATTAATAAATTTTTTTACCATATGGGATTTTGATGTTTTGCTAAGCTAGCTAGCGTAGTCATATGCAAACACATATTTTACCTTTTTTGCGGTATTCAAGGCTATGATTTAGTTATAGACTTTATAGTCCTTAAAAGTTCAGGTTAATTAAATATAATTAATTTTTTTTACTGTTATAGTAACTAGATCAATTAAAAGTAAAATAATCGAGATTTACAGTCTAGTAATACAAGCGAAAGTTTTATTAACATTGACTTGGTGTAATCACCGTTCGATTTTCATAAGGAATTGAGTTAAAAGCTCACATATGAATTCAATTTGACCTAATAACTTCTGTTTATCGTGTACACACAATAAAATTTGAATAATTTAATTATTAGCATATGAAGTCATTGTTCCAAAATTTAAAACTTTAATGACTCAAATTAATTAATTTGGTGAATTTTGAATTGATAAAAAAAATTAAAAATTATATGTGTTTGAGATTGAATAGCCGCAAATGCATCCTATGAAACATTTCATGAGGACCTCATGTCTATTGCAAATTCTGACCAGACGTATTATAATGAAAAAAAAATAATTAAATTAGCTTATCTAAAATCATTTTATTATATTAATTATGGGGTATACAAATGTAATTTTCTAGAGAAAATGTTTATATTTAAAAATCTGATCGATCGAATATGAGAAATGTGTCGCGATAAAAAGTTTCACATCAATAAAACACATGAGATATATTGAATATATAAGTAAAGAGATTTTAGTGTCATGTGAGTCTAGGTCTAAAACAGATAATATCACGAACGAACTTGAAATGATAAGAAAATACAGATGTAACATTCTTGTACATGAATTAATAGTTTGGTGACTAATTCTTCTTTGTTGAATTTTTGTGTCTGGTTTCTATGGTTCACTATAGAGTCAACATATTATTAAATTTACCTTGAAAATAGATTACTTGATTTTTCTTGAGTTTTTGAATTTTAAACATCACTACAGTATTTTGATTTATTATGGTAAGTTTATGAAAATAGACAGATTCATGTCACTGTCTATATATGCAAACCTAGTGGCTAATTTGTTAATTAATGTGGTCCAATATGATACAAGGCACATGGTTATAATTTAGCTATATATAGTCTTCATTGTTAGGTGAAAATCATAATCTTTAAAATCTAGTTTAAAAACATATCGGGGCGGAACTAGTAGGGATTCAGGTGGTTCATTCGAACACCCTTCTTTGAAAAATTCCAGTATTTATACATGATATATAAATCAATTTTTATGTATATAAATTGTAAAATGTTGAACCACCATCGACTTTTTCATAATTTGAAATCCTTAATGAAAATTCTGATTTCACTACTGGTCATATCAACTTACGATGGTTAAATAATTATTGAAACGAGAATAATTTAATCCACAAAATAATTTAATCTATAAATATTAAATAATATCGTTATGGTAAAGGTTGCAATAAGTATTAATTACCATATAAAATTTCATTCCTTTTAGAGACTTAACAAAACCTATAAAACATTTGATGAAGACCTCATATTATTTCTATTATTATACAAATAAAATAAAGTCTTACCATCTCCCAACCAGAAATACTAAAAATACTACTTATGATGTTTTCAGTTATTTGTATTATGGTAGTTTTTCAATTATTTGTATGGTAGTTATTAAATTCAGTACAACATATTATATAGTTGGTTTGCAAGTGACATTTAATATATGGTTCCAAATTACTGCAGCTTAGAAGACTTTTTGAGTTCAACATGTAATGTGAACATCTGATGAAAATAGCATATTTTTAAGTTTTTGAATTGTGACCTCTACATTTATTTACTCCGATGTTATATTTACTTGTTAAATTTAAATTTTTAAGAGATGATTTATTACGTAAAATTATTATTTTATTTATTATTTTCTTGATGAATGTGTTAAATTAATATTGAACAAGTAAAAATAGACGGAACGAGTATTTAATAGCTTGAGTCTACCAAAATCATTAATAATTCTACACAGGGGTCATCTTCAAGTAGGTAATTAATTAATTAAACGTCGGTCTTAATTTTAATGTCTTTTATATATCTTCTTTCTCATTTACATAAGAAATACTTTTGCAATACCAGTTTATTTCCTTTTTTTCGTCAGTTTTTTTATATAGTGACGAATCTATGATAAAAAAATAGAGTGTAATTCTGAAAAGAAAGGAATTAATAATTAGATTTAAAGAAATAATATATGTTGTATATTAAAATTTTTATAAGACAGGACTACAGTTTATCTGTCTGCTCATCGGATTCATAATTTAGATTTTGTGAGATGTGTCTATAACAATCTCAAGTTATATATATATATATATATATATATATATTGATTAAAATCAGGTGAATTCATAACTAAGTTTTTAAATTCATCTCCAAGCACGAAGTAACTAAAAATAAATATAGCGCACTTCTATACTAATATATTTTACAAAACACATAATTTAGCTATAAAATTTATTGTTAATTTATAGCTAAAAGCCAGTACTTAACATGACTTTTGTTATAAAATAATATATTGTGAATGTCCACTACACAAAATGGTTACTACATTACTTCCCTCCATTATAAAGATAATTCACTACACCAAGAAGTTACTACATTACTTCCGTCCATTACGAAGATAACCTCCACCTTTATGATAATTATTCTTGTAACTTTCACCTCCGTAACCTCCTTATTTATATTCATGTTTACTGTCATGTTTATGACTAACCTTTTGTATGACTCTATGTTACACTATAAATAGAGGCATAAGGGATCCTATTGTATATACTTGAAGATCTGGTGAATACCTGAAAGAAAGATTGTGATCTTATATTGTTCCTCTTGTCTTATATTCTTCTTGTCTTCATCTTTATATTGTTCTTTTGTTCTTTAGTTTTACAACAACTTTTCAATAATTCATCATTAAATTAAATTAATGATGATTTTTTTACTATTTAGCAAGAAAAATTAAATTATTCACTCTAGTTATAACTTTATATGTAATGTTAAGCAAATGACATATACAAGTTTTTCCCATGTGATCGAGAGATCAAAAAATGAAATCGTGTCTTTTTACATAAATATATAATAAGATTACCTACTTTTATATGATAAAGCTAATACAATTCGATCCATTTTTTTTAAATAGAGTCAGCTTATAACATATACTCAGTGCATCAAATTACTTTTTCTTTCATTTTCTTCCCTTTAATTAAATAATTAGCATACTTATGATATGACCCCAAACAAGTTGTGCATGGCTCAAATTTAATTTTATTGTATAACGTCATGAAAAAATATGGATAAGCATTTAAGGCTAACGTAAATTATTGATGGGGTATGCAAATTAAATTAACTTATCTTAAAATCATTTTATTATAAATGAATTAATAATATTTTTTAACATTTGACATAATCGTGACGTCAGTCTATCCGCATCAATTTTGTACATTGAAATATGAAACTATGCTAGTAGAAATATAATTTTTTTTTACAAAAAACAATTCAGATTAAATAATTACATGGTTTCATTTAAAAGAAAATGTTAAAAAAGGGATTTATTTCACTTTCAAAAATAATCTACAAAAGTAACCGGTTCTGAAAATCTTTTGTGAAGACCCTTTTGACTTCTTTGTAATTATGAACAATATAATTATATACCTAATCTTAACACCACTAATTGGAATCAATAAATTGATGTACTATTCATCAGTCTATTCTTACTTGGCTAGTAACTTACAAAACATAAATAAAATGACAATTTTATTGTATCATTATACCTTTAAAATATACAATATTTTGGAAAATGCATCAGGAAATGATTATAGGTTATAAGAAAGATAAATTTTTCTTCTTTCTAAACTGAACAAATAAAATGTACGTAAATTTAATTAGTAATTATTTAGTGCTAACAAATCTAATAGGGTCTCCTATATACCACATCCAATATCTTGTTCTTATATAGTAGTAGTATTCGAGCAACCTTGCAATTTGCAAACACTTTAAATATGGTTAAAATCTATCCGAATGTTTACATCTAACTAATGAATGCGTAACGTGTTTGAACGTACAGTTGGAAGATTCTTACTAGAATCATCAAACTCAAAACATCACTCACTTAATACTAGAACTATCAAATTGTGAAATTGAAGACAACTACTAATTTATAAACATCATGTTGTAGCCCAAAGTTCCTCTTTAACAATGTGATGGTTTTTATATTCTTGATCTTCTGATCTCCTTAACAAGCTGATATTCTTGACAACTATCATTGCATGACCTTGAGCCAATTATCCTTGTTTAGACGTGTGGCAGGTGACGATCTATACTCTATGCTAGCTTAGTTCTAAGCGCAGTGTTTAGGTCATTTATAAATCATTTAAGATATTTGAACTACATCCTCAGTAAGATCTCTAGCCTCACATACTGCAACAGGTATAGCCCGCATGGGACATGAAGCATAGCAGATTTATGAGTGACTTAACACTTTATGCAAAATTCAGGACCAGAAATGAGATTGATGATATTTGATCTTTAATATTGGATGAAGAGGATTAGAGTATACTCACCGAGACTGACTGAAATGTTGAAGTATTTGGTGACATGACCCGGTCAGAGAACTCAATTCTGATCCTGAAAACACCAGCATGGAATGTCAAATGCCAATGGAAATTAAAGGTAAACCAAGAATACTAAAAATACGTTTTAACATACCTTCGAATAGTGAAAATATCTGTCAGGATGGCCTGGAAAACCAGCACAGTTAACCATCTTCACTCGAGGAGCACTTTTTTTGTGCATTTTCCTGCCATCTTGTGGAAACACAATGTCCATATATTATACAACTTTGACAGAATTCTTTCTGAATATTATGATGTCAGGAAAGCACTCACCAGTAAAAAGTATAACTGTGGGGAAACAAGAACTCCAAATTCAAGCTTTCAATCAAGCAAAAAGAAAAAGGTGGCAAGAAAATTCTTAAATAGGGAGCAGATATTTTATAAGAAGTCATTGGATACACGGACATTAAGAAATTAATAAAGGACGAGTGAAGCTCAATAACTAGTAAAGTATAAAAGAAAGTCACCCTTCGGGATGGCCCAGTGTGTTTGAGCTTGGAACTTTCATGTTGGAGCTCTCAAGCTCGAAATCCCTTGCCAGCGAAAGCAAGAGTTTGCCTACTGGGACGAGCTCGTCGCACCACGCTTGCCTAGTGCAGATCACCTCTCTTATGTGGTTTGCGAGCTATTGCATAGGAACGGGGGTTCAACCCTGTGCGTATCCAAAGGATAGCGGCTGCGGATTCTTTTCATAAAAAAAAAAAAGAGGAAGTCATATTTATTTATTTTTGAAACAGAAGGAAGTCACATATTTAATTATTTTTGGAACAGAAAAGTCATGTATTTATAAAGGTACTTGTTTGTCTTCACCCACAGTTGAAGATTTCTGTGTTGAATTTCTCAATTCAAACCCATCTTGTGATTCATTACCACAAGATGAGTAGGATTTCCAACTCGTCTTACTGGAAGCTCCAAGACGAGTAGGATTTCCAACTAGTCTTGTGATTCATTGCCACACACAGACGACCAATTATGTACCTGGAAGGAGGTTTCCAGGTCTAGCCCGATCACCAAACCTTTGGAAGATAATCAATTCAAAGACCCTACAAAATGATTACAATTATCACACCTTCTGGAAGGAGATGGCGGGCACCACCAGACAATTCCTTCCGACTTACCAAAACCATGACATTGGGTAATGGCTTAGTGGATTGCTCTGAGAGAGGATTAGCTTATGTCAACCAACCTCGTGAGAGCTAAACGTTGTTCATGGTGCAACCAAAAAGAATCGACAATCAAGTCACTCTCACAGCTACAGTAAACAAAATGGATCTAGCAAGTAATAACAACACAGAAGACTAAAATGCAAGCAAAATTTAATACCTATTGCTTTTCTACACACGACACCATAATTATAATCCTTCTTAAACAAAGTCAGCAACCAAATGGGGCTAAGCCTGCACTCTGCATTCTGAAGTTGGTACACGTTCTTTGTCAAGCTGATTTTTATAAGTCAATATATATAATTAGAATATCAGGTTGAGTAAGTGAGCTAATCTTAAACTTCACAATCGGTAAAAGGGGAAGGCACTGTCTTTAGAAAAAGTAAGTTATGCCTGCATAAGGGGACCTTATCCTATGCAGCTTCAGCCTAGTCAAAGGACTGCAATTTAGACTTTCACAACCCTCAGATTACAAATGTCAAATGTGTGACATCCCAACTTCAGAGAGGCATTACATTAACTCGATACCACAATATCTAAACAGATCCGTTGACAAAATGTGAATTTACTCTTTTTTTTTTGAGATAAGGGTAACTTTGTATTCACAAAAAATTCAACATCCAAGGGATGATGAATGGGAAACTTACATCCCACAGGGTGGTGGGCACACCCTCAAAAAGCCATACAGAGTTACAAGTTTCCTTGAAAATCGACCATCTCTATGCTTTCCCCTACCAACTCTTGCTTACACCAAAAAAATAATAGACTTAAGCATTTCATTTCTATCTTCTTAAAACCATCATTTTAACCAAAAAATGTGAATTTACTTGCTTGTATATGTTGGGTTAAAATTCCGGAGAATCTTCAGGTGATAGAATCTATTCAGAGAAATGACCTAACAAGAAGATTACATAATTTGTCACCTTCAAAAAGATAAAGAATATGTTTTAGATTAACATTAGCACGTACACTATCTGTTTCTAAGTAAATATGAACTTTGCACTCCAAACTACAACTGTTTAGATATTTCTATAGTTCCATTGAGGTAATAATTTCCCGATAGACCAGTTATGCAACAGATATTTAGTAATTGAGATTTCAGGTAATTGAATCTACTAAAGGAGTAAAGGAGCTTATTAATAAGAGTGGTTTTTCTTTTTTAGTTCAATCAGGGTAATCTGATAATTTTGGCCATGAAAGCAACTCAAGGGCACCAAGGATGATGAGAAATCATATGATAAGCGTAAATTAATCCATGAAACCCTTTCCCTTGTGACAACAAATACACCCTCCATCAGATCACTACGGGCAGATACAAACTTAGCTGCTGAATGCATCACAATATCTGATAATAACAGATCATTAAAGGTAATCAGCACCTTGAGAATTTACCAGAACTAAAAGTATCTGCAGATCTGCTCCAAGGTCCAAACGATGGGATGGTACATGGGACATATACTGTTATCTACCAGCACAAGAGACCCATGTGAGTGAGCCAACTCAGCAATTTTCTGAAAAAGATCAGAGAGCAGAAAACCATATAACAAAAGGAAGTAAATTATCTATTGAAATTTAATAACAACAACATACCCAGTGAAATTCCATGATTAGGATCTGGGAGATAGAGTGTACCCAGACCTTACCCCTACCTCATGGAGATAGAGATCAAACGAAAAATGAATGGAGATGCGGGGGATTGAACCCCGTGCCTCTCGCATGCAATGCGAGCGCTCTACCATTTGAGCTACATCCCCTGCTATCTATTGAAAATTAATAGACTTCAACATATCAGCAGCCACGAAAACACAAACAATATTTTCAAATCCAAGAGAAATGACACTTGCTGCCAAATGAGCAATAACAAGTAGTCTCCCACATATACATATTCTTGTCTCCCAATTAGTACTCCAACATAATTATTACCAAATCCACCGAAGAACAACACATATGCTGTAGATAGGAAAAACGAAGCAAAATTTCCATTAGATTTATCAAGCAGTGTCATTTCCTAAGTTTATAGCTAAGTGTTACAACCCTTACTAAATATTCTATCTCAATCACATAACATACAACTATATGCACATAGTTTAGTACTTGTATTATAAGAATCGTTAAAGAAATTGAACATAATCTAAAGCAGAAGAGTATATGCATAAAGTATTTATTAAAAATAGAAAATCAATGAAAAAACAAAAATAGAAAGGAAAAGGGAGAAAAAGAAAAACAAGCTTAGGGTTCAGGGTGTGTAGGCGACAATTGAAACTGACGAGAGGCAAGGTTGAGAGCTAGACAGAAGAGACCATCAACAATAAAGAAAAATCAAAACTAAAGAGGAGATTAAGATAGTATTAGGGAGAGATGATTCGGATACCTGGTGAAAAAAGCCGGTGACAGAGAAGGCATTGCCAATGATTGGATATTAATCATCTTGAGAACTTTTTTGTGTGATGTCACACCAGAAGAGTCTTCCTCTTCTCCAAAATTCATAGAATCTCTGTGAGAAGGTTTTTCGTACCACTTGTTGATCAAACATCAGGTGTCATGCTGTTTCCACCATTTATGCTTCAGTGGGCTTTCTTCGCCAACGCTGACGAGTCATCCACCGCATCAAAAAAGCTTACTTGTCTTTCCTCTTCCGTATCATTCCTATCCAGAATATCTAAAATCCACCACGAATCCGAAATCCCCAATGAGACCATTGCAGATACACCTGAAAAATCAGAAAACGGGAGATATGATTTCAGGTTACAAGGAGAAAATGAAGAGAGGAAGGGAAGGTAAAATTAGGAAAATTCACTTCCAATAATTTGCATTCAGTATCAACTTTCTGTGGCTATTTTCTTCAATAACCAGTGAAAAGGTCTTTATTCCCAGCTAATCTCCAAATGCTGCTACTAGTAGAACAAAAGGAAAGTTACCGATATTCAATTAATTGCCACTAAAGGGCGTTTCTTCTGGCAGTGATAACAGATGGATTGTGGTATCCTGTTTTGGAAATGGATAACCACTTCTTTTATCTCCGAGTTTGCAGTAGGCGAAGTTATAATTACCACCCCATGGCACACCCAGAATATGGGGCCAAAAATTGTAGAGGAGCAGGATCCGAAGCGGTGGCTGCTACAAGAATAGAATATTCCAAAGCATTAAGAAGAAGCGCACCCGAACCCCCCTTCTTACTACCCTTTCAGAAGGTGAGGCAGAAGGATTGAGATTCTCGTAAGTAATGTTCGAAAGCACTGTTCCTTGATCAAGTAATTAAGAGATCTCCTTATTAAACCCTTATTCAATATTTTGCATACAAAGCAGAGGTGCGAAGCGAAGGTGCGGTCCAGCTGCAGGAAAGACCAATCGCAGAGACAAATTAAAAGAGATTCCCGCCTCCGGGCGGGGGTTCCCCGCGGGGCTATTACACGTATTCCCCCCGGGGGTAGCTACAAGCATAAACCGGTTTAATAAATTACGTAGAGTGCATAGATGGCAACAACCATAGATTAACTTTGCTTGAAGATAGGACAACTTTGAATAAAAGACGAGCGTTGACCAGATCCGCCGAAAGGAATAAAGTCACATCATGGGATTCAAGCGCATTTTCAGTGTCAATTTCTTTGCACAATATTTCTCACATCAGAGAACTTATACCTCGGTGGAAAGGTGATTTCACCCCTAGTGATTGGGTTAAACAGATTGTAGGTGTCTTTAATAGAAAGTAGAAACTAACCCTCCGCGGGACGAACTGCGGAATTCCTTACCAAGGACCTTTGGGACCTCAAGGTAGTGAATACTCTTTTTTCATGTATGCTATTAAGATGCTTCTCAAGTTTTTGCGTTTGTATTATTGTCACGAGGCAGCAGCAACCACGGCTGAACTCTCCCTGAATACTCGAAATAGTAGGTAACACTGACCCCATGAATTACAAACACATGTGAACTGGACTGGATCAGTGTATGTAGCAAAAGAATGAGCAATTAACCTCAACAAATCCTGTGGAAGCCACGACCAACCAGCCACTTATAACCTGATACATAAATAGGGAATGTGATATATAATATTAGAGCAAAAAAATAACCATACCAACTTTCACAGTATCAAACAGACTTAGTATAATAACCAAAAGAGATAATCACTAAGTACACATCTTGTTTGTTACAAATCAAGAACTAACGCATCTATCTTAATCTTGTTTTAGAACATCAAGATATAGCTTTAGCAAAGTAGTTAATTCTAAGAAAATATTGCTACATGTAGTAAATGTTCCTTTTACACCACCCATTATTCACCAGACTTACAAGGTTGATTCTAGCTCATTGAAGTGTAACACCAAATCATAGAAGTAAACATACACAATGGAGGAAATAGGAATTCATACAAGAAGATTCTACATAAAGTGACAACTTCAACTAATGGCGTGACTATGTAAGGAAATAATGAATTTCTTTAAATATAAATTGTAACTTTGTGATACATATAGGAATTTATTAGCTTATAAGAATTTTTTTATTGAACACTTGAAATTAATTTTAGGTTGAAATAAAAAGGTGGTGATATGAAAAGAAGATTTAATAAATTACTATGTCACGACACAGTAATCAGTACATATATCTATCTACCTTGTTGGTTCAGATTTTTCCACCATTCGTTTATTCTCCTTTTTGCAGTTTGTGATAGTTTCATATTCCCATTTGAACTTAATCTTTAAATCAACTAATTTAGTATCAATCTGAAGAAATATTTTAATGAATTAATTTGGAACGACGGACCGTAGTCCAGACCGTGGTTCAACACTTAGCAAAAGATTTGTGTGGTTTGGGCCCACGGACCCGACCTATGGTCCGTAGAATGACCAACGGTCCATGGACGGGGTCTCGTGGGTTAGTAGGGTTTTAAATGGCTAACTTCTTTCAAGCCTTTTCCTTTAACAATTTTTTTAACAACTTAGGCCTATACATGCATTTCAACAAGTAATAATAAATAAAAAGGATAGTATAAATATATACCTCTGCATCTAAAAAGTTCAAAGAGTAAATTTAGAAAAAAAATCATAAATTTTATTTAAATTTTTTTATAATATCTTATTAAGCTTTGGCTTAAGGGCATCAATTTTATTGAGCCACCTCTGTTGCAATACGGGGATTAGTTAGGTACTTACCTATAGATTAGTTACTGCATCTTCTACCGTCCATAAATAATACATAAATTTCCTCATAACTTATTCATGTATTAGTTATGAAGGATTGCAACAAGTAACTAAACACCGTACTCGGTGTGCTAAATTTTGTACATACAAATAAAATGCTCCCAAACATTGTTCTAATTATGCTTGTTAAATACATGAATAATTTCACTTCCTAACAACATCCAAATGACCCCTTAGTTTGTGATTTTCTGATGACACAAGATTGACCCAGTAAATGATCACTTTGGTGAGAGTTGTGACTGACAATAAAATATGTTAGCTATAGAGAGCCCATATATCTTATTTACAACTCACATAATTTATGTACGAAAAGCGACATAACAAGAGGTTGAACAACTGCAAGTATTAATGTATTGGTTGTAGTAGTATCTTCATATATTTCCACTAGGAAAAACTCATTAGTTTCTTCTACCTTCTCCTTACCCCTTTATATTCATCGCATGAAGAATGCTTTTAGGTATGACTTGTTTCTGAAGCACATGCTTATCATAATTCATTGGAAAGACAACAAAAATTATGTCTCAGTCTCAAATTAATTTGCATATTGCTCCCCATTTTTGCCCACTTTATTTTCTATACCTTGAACAGTGCTCGTAGCGATACATGTTACTACTACAAGACCCCTCTCTCAAAGCTAGAACAGGGACTACCTTGTAATTGTAAGATAACCCAAAGGAATTCTGTGAGCTTTAATAGTAACATGATTGCATTGTCTCACAATAGTTAACAAAATACGATAAACTAAAGTTAGATAGTAGTTGATCAACAGTAACAATTTCACCTTGTACATAGCAGTTATAATACGACAAGTTTTAGCAATAATCAGCAAAACTTACACTAGATGTGTAGCTGCAAATTATAATACATTCTTGAACATCCAAAACAACTTTAAGTCATACACCTGCGCTTCACCTGGGCTTCTGGGCAAGATTTGCAAATTTTGTGAACATCAGTAGATGTAACTGGATTTGATGGATCAGCGGATACCTGTTGCGGAAATGTGGCGGTAAATAAATGGGCGAAAGCTATCTCCAGAATAAATGGGATTTACCGGTTAAAGAGTAATAGTAAGGGATGACGGATAAAGAGAATATCGTTCATCCAATATTTATATAGATACCAGTTAACCAGTAACTAATGCAACAATGAGAAGATTGATTCTACTTTTGCATTTCCTTCATCCAATAATCATTTAAATAGTGGTCATCTTCCTTATATCCTATTATGAAGGATGTTTTTTTGAACTTTAAAGTGTAAGTTTCCATGGATTTACTCAAATTACGGATCAGAAATTCCAGCCTAAACTTCTCATGTTCATCGGGAGTTAAACATGCAAAATTGTTGACAAGACACGTAAACAGCCAAAAACTTCACATAATAAATAGTTAACCAAATAGTGGAGTGAAATATTCACGTACTTGTCCTAAACTCAACAAATATGACAAACAAGATTATAGTAAGTACGTTTACATAAATATTTGCTAGCCTGCTACTATCTAATTACTGTGACTTAACCAGTTCGATAAGGTAGGACAGGTTAACAAAACAGAGAAATTACAAGAAAAAATATGATGATATAACAAGTATCAATATCATAACTTCAAACAAACGTTAGCTGGCAATAATAGAGCGGTTTCTTATCAACACAGCATTAACTGTAAGCACTAAACAAAAAAACAGAAAAGGACCAAACAATCTCATCTAAGGTCACACATCATTAAGGGTCCAGAACAACATAAACAATCTACTTCTTGCATTTATTTCTTTCTCCATCAGTATATCTATCATCGTCTCTTCCTAATTTAACGTCATCATAAAAATGTTCATTCACCTAAGAGGTTCCCAAGTAATTCAAGATTCCAATGAGACATCAAAAAGTTCCTAATTATCTTCAAAAAAGAAAATTAATCTACTAATCTATAAAACACCAAGGAAAATTATATTTCTTTATAAATCCTCCAGCCATCTGTTCCTTTTGATTATTATTATTATTCACTATTATCCCCCATGAAGCTTTTTGCCAGACCAAAATATAGTATAAAATTCGGTTTTTATTATACATATTGCCAGCAAGTTCAAGTTTCTTTCAGGATGATATTAGAGAAAAAAATTGTAATGGAGGAGGAATGTTATACAGATATTATATAGGATCAATGAAAGTATCTCAGGTTGGCTAATCTTTTTGGATGAGAAAGACCGGCTAGAGTAGGCAGAAAATTCAACGTCGTCTACAAAAATTTCAGTAGTTTGGTCTCTGGCGATTTCAGTTTCAGTTCTAGCAGTTCTTAGGGTAATGAAGGATTAGGTAGAGGGACATTGGCAAGAACATGTTCAGTTACAGCAACCTCCTCCTTCAGTTTCTATCATGTTTAATGCTATTTTTGGACCGATTTACATTATTCAACTTGCATAAATGTTTAAGAGAAACAATGAGAAAAGAGAGCAATAGTGCTCCAAAGAAAAGAGTACAAACAGAAAATGTTAGAAAACAACACCATTGTTTCTGCTAGTGAGTTCAGATGAGAGTATTCATTATTCAATAACATCTCTCGCAATACCATCATCGACTTTTTTAAGTCCTCTTTGGCCAAAAGGGTGAGATTCAAAAGAGTAATTTAAACTCTAGCCCGATTAGGAAGAAATGGAAGTGCTTACAAGATGAAAATTGATGTAACACCGGTCACTAGGAATAAGGGTTGCACTTCTAAATGATGACTTCAAGAAGATGATACATCAAAATGAAGAATCTCAAAATTGCCTTGTTGCTTCTATTGTTTCACGCAAGAGAGGCTAATGACAGTACTACTAAATGCAGAATGAATGTCTCTTCAAGCATATCTGACATATATTTATTCTTCCTGTGTGAAACTCATTTTGAAATTGGTGAGGAATCCAATTGACTTCCGGGGTAAAACAAGAAGATATAGAATAACAAAAAGAGTAAATATAAAAATATGACTCACTCGTCATGGATTTGGCGTGACCCAGATTGGAGGACAAACACGACTGACAGAAATACCATCATAAAACGGCTCGATACTGCCATCTGCTAAGTTGAACACACCCATGTCCAAACCGCATCCTTTTTCAAAGAAGAGGTATGCACCAATCCAGTTATCTGTAAAATAAATACAGTTGGGCTTGATTCCTGGAAATTGAGAAGCTTGGATTGATAGAGAAGCATTGGCACCCAAGAAAAAAGCCTGGTCTCCTAAATCCATGACTGGTATAGCCTTGCAGCTAGAAAACTCGATTTGGAAAACTAGAAATCTTCTTGTCCTGTACGTGCAAATCTGATCCTTCTCCTCATCTCCACCTGGGATGCGCGTCGGTGGAATACTCTCACGATCCTCTTTGACATAACGTATATCAACAAACTGTTGCGCAACTACAAATAATGATCCTAGTGATTCTAGGATGTAATTCTTACCGTCAGCCCATGGTGCAAGATGTGCTACACAATAAACTTTAGTGAGATCAGTGCCAACAACATCACAAACTAGGACACAACGGCCAAAAGTGACGGCATAAAAGTGACCACTGAAATATACCACATCACTAATATGTCCAATGTGCTCGGGGATCCAAATCCTGGTCCACAACGAATCTCCTGGTCTCCATAAACTGAGGCTCTCGAATCTTCCCTCAACGACCATGAGAGCATAGTCCGACGTATGAGACGGATTAGCTGACAGAACTGCTTTATGGATATAGGTCCACAGATCGTGAGTTCTGTTTTGTTCATAAAAAGCAGCTGTGTTTTGATGTGGCAATTCAATTCTAACACCAGAGAAGGGTTGTAACAAACTAATCTCACCCTCATCCTTTCCAACTGTAACAAGCCATCCTTTCGACTCGAAACATCTCTTCTCACTCGCTCCGGGAATCCTCTTCTTCAAAATCATCCCATTGTACAGACTGACGAATTTTCTATGTGTTCTATCATCCTCTTCCTCAGCTAACATTAGCCAGGGAGCCCTAGGCAAATTACTACTAAAATTATCCCTAGTGGCTACAGAGTACCATGGTTTGCAAACCGTTCGAAAATTAAGGTAGTCCTCGATCAAATTTATACGTTTAGCAATTAAAATCAACAATTCAGGATGAAGTTCAGACCAATCAACCATTGTTCTCATTTTCAATCCCTATCTAACAAAAGTATTTAACAAAATTGGGCAAATTATCCGAAAATACCTAATTTATGCGAATCTCAAGCTCCCGATGAACATTGATATGACGGAGACTGAAGAAGCACACCGGAAATTCTTCGATCTACCAATTTTTTCAGCGGTGACGGCGATGAAATTGGCGGAGCTCTCCAGAACACCTATTAGAAGCACAACTGTGAAAGATGTGTTTGGCTCAAACAAATTTTTTAGACTTTGTGTTTACTTAGAGTAAATTGTTTAGAAAATTATCAAAATGGTCCTCTATTTATGACAATGATCAAAAAGGTCCTCTTCTTATGAAAATGATCAAAATGGTCCTCTACTTATGAAAATGATCAAAAATGATCCTATATTTAACATAAATGACTAACTATTAACTTCATATATGACAAACGGATGTTATGAAATTACATTCTATGAGTATAGTTTACGTAATTACATTCCATGGGTATAGTTTAGTTTGTTAGGTGACTCTAAATTTGTATAAAACATTTTTTTAATTAAATATATACAAAAATAATTATTTTTCAATAAATGGTAACAGTAGCACAAAAGATGCTAACAATAAATTTACATAATCCCATGATTTAAGCAAAACATTAAAATTAAGTATTTCCCCATAAAAAGAATTCTAAAGCTATAGATTGACAATACCAGTTCAAAATCAAATATTTTTTTAGATAAATCTATGAAACACACGCATACAGAGATATATTTATATATAAATTGATTATATTGTATATACTTGCGAAATTGTATATAATTTTTATATAATATTTGTGTGTAATTGATTTTGTGTTTTAAACTGTATATGACCATCATATATTCTTTTAACTTTTCTTAGGTAATCTTTTTTTATATAATATTTTAGTATGTTCCTATTTTTTTCTTTATAATTCTAGAAATTTGTATAATGTACAATAATTTTGGTATATATAATATAGTTATATATGTGCATCTGTGATTTCATGTTTTTTTTTTTTTTTAAAAAAAAATATTAATGATTAAACTAATTGTATATAATATGCATTTGTTAATTGTATATATAGTAAGCTTGAAATATGTTTCTATATTTGAGGGTGTAACACTTATATATACAATATTTTATTATATTCATAATTTTTTGTATATATCGACGAATTTGTATAATGTATTATAATATTATAGAGTGATTTACAAATTTCTTTATACAAAATTAAATAATTGTATACAAATAGTTATTGCCTCATAAGACTTTGTATATGTTACCTTAATATACAACCCACTATACACCTAACTTTAGCAATTGGTATACAACTAATAGTATATACAATTAAGAAGCGTTTCATAATACTTTGTATATATTAACTTAATATACAAACCACTATATACATAACTTTGTAATTTGTATATAAATTACACTATCTGATGTTCTCGATATTCTTCAGATTTGTCCAGTTCTGATGAGGCAGATTCAATCTCTTCTGAATCAATGTTTATGACTTTTCTCTTACTTCCACCTTCAACAATCTTAATGTCGCTAGATTTTCCGTTGTTGATGATTTTATGAATCGCCATTGAGTCATTTTTTTTTCATGGATCTCAATTCTTCAATAGATTGTTCAACTTAAACTTGTTTATGTTTTGCCATAGACTCTACATTAACCCAGAATCATGAGTTAACCTAATTGAAACGAATGTGGATTATCAACAACATTGACATACAATGACATACCTCTCGTAATCCTCATACATGGACAGAAATCATCTATTCTGATTTTGAAAGACTTGTAAATTAATAAGTAATAAAGATTTTTTAATAAAAATATGAAAAAAACTAACAATCATACTACATATACAATTGTTTTAGAAGGAATCAAGAAAAAAAATATTGAAAGCCGTGATTTTGGCAATTACCTACGAAAATGGAAGAACATCGGAGAGAGAAGGTCAAAATTTTTCCAATGGAAATTCAAATTAGAAGGGAAGAGTAATTTTAGGAAAAGATATGGAATGAGAATAGGAGAGATAAATTTGATTTTAAATAAAATTATACAAAAATCTTTGGATGACTATTTTTATTTTGTATACAAATAGATAGTGGGTTCCATTAATTATGGCAAAAAAATTGAAATTGTATTTACTGACCGTAAATAAATTAAACTATACCCTTATTAACTAATTACATATGGATGTTTGCCATCCCATGTAATTTTCCCCCTTATTAACAACTTGTACCTATAAAATTCATGTATAATGGTATAACCAACAAAACTAATATCAAAGATTGCATTTATTCGTTATAATTTATTTGTTATATTGTATTCTATCGTTTTCGTTCGTATCACTTGTATTCATTTGCTTATAATCACCATCATCTGTATGGGGTTTTGATATAACGAAATACATTAAAATGAGAGTGTATGTAATGAATGATACAAATAAAATAAATATTGCATAATCAATATATAAATATAGTGATTGTCAAAAAAACCCTCCTCCGTATTACAAAAGTACAATCGAAATATAAAAATATAATAAAGATCGGGAAAACGTATATAGATTTGTCGAAAAACTCTTCTTTCAAAAAATAAAAACAGTAAAAATTATATATATGAGAGATGATCTAAATGGGGAGAGAGGGTAACATATGGTCTAGACCTAATATTACCTATGTTATGGAGTTGTAAGCCATTTTTGTATATATGATCTCAAGGTATCAAAAAGATTATCTTGGCAAATGTATGATCTATGTTAATTATGGTCATGGGAGAGTTGAAATCTACAGTAATATTGAAATCTATAGTAATATTGAAATCTATAGTAATATTCAAACCCTCTTAAACTCATTTTATATATAATATTGTACGCCCCTTGACTTATATGGCACATACCGTGATTCTACACGATTGAGATGCGTGAGATATATTTGGATGCCACGTAAGCAAAAAAGGTATACAAAATTATTTTTTAAAAATTAGTTCAGGGGCTACTAATACCTTAGACATTAGATGTATATTCTAGTTATTAGCACTTGAAGTTCTGGTCCTAAAATCCAGAAGCCATAAAGTTGAAATCCTGGTTTCTCGCATGTATTGGGCAGATAATTGCTGGCACATCTACCATCCATTAGTTCATTTATTCAAAATTTGCTACAAGGGAAACACAATTAGTTCTAATTTTTGGTTTTATAGATAACAAAGAAAATCAAGTTTTGGTAGTAATGGAGATCTCAAAGTTTCAACATTTCTTGAAATTCTTTTGTTAGTAATGTGTTATTTGGTCTCTACCTCCATGAGAAAACATGAGTGTATGAGAAGAATTAGCTGACAGAACTCCTTTATGGATTAAGGTCCATGGTTTTGAAGTCTTATTGGGTCTATAATATTCGGTGGTATTTTGATGCGACAACTGAATTTGAACACCAGAGATGCAATGTAACACACTGATTTCACCCCTCGTCTTTTCTGATAGTGAACTACCATCCCATAGACTTCATACATCGTTTTCCTCTTCTTCAAAATCATCCCATAATAGAGACAGAAGAATCTTCTACAAGTTTAGTAGCAACATTAGTCGCAATGCCTATAATAGTCGCCACAAATAGTATGTTTTAGTAGCAACAGTAGTCACTGCTACTACCTATTATAGTCGTCGCTAAAAGTATGTTTAGTAGCAACATTAGCTGCTGCATAGTCGCCCTAGTAGTATGTTTTAGTAGCAAAAACAGTCGCTGCTAATACCCATTGTAGTCGCCACTAATAGTATGTTTTAGTAGCACAATAGCCGCTGCTAATACTTATTATAGTCGTCACTAAAAGTATGTTTTAGTAGCACAATAGCCGTTGCTAATACCTATAATAGTTGCCACTAATAGTATGTTTTAGTAGCAACTAGCAACAATAGTCGCTAGTAATACCTTTTGTAGTCGCCACTAATAATACGTTTTAGTCGCAACATTATCACTGCTAATACCTTTTGTAGTCGCCACTAATAGCATGTTTTTAGTAGCAACATTAGTCGATGCTAATACCTTTTCCGTCGCCACTAATAATATGTTTTAGTAGCAACAATAGTCGCTGCTAATACCTATTGTAGTCGCCACTAATATATGTTTTTGTAGTAGCAACAAGTCGCCACTAATACCTTTTGTAGTCGCCACTAATATATGTTTTTGTAGCAACATAGTCGCTGCTAATACTCATAATAGTCGCCAGCAACAATAGTCATTGCTAATACCTATAAAAGTCGCCACTAATACCTTTTGTAGTCGCCATTATTAATATGTTTTAGTAGCAAAATAGTCGCTAGCAACAATAGTCATTGCTAATACTTATAAAAGTCGCCACTAATAATATGATTTAGTAGCAACAACAGTCATTGCTAATACCTATGAAAGTCGCCACTAATATTATGATTTAGTAGCCACAATAGTCACTGCTAATACACATAACTGTCTCCACGAAAAGTACATTTTAGTAGAAACAGTAGTCGCTGCTTACTATCTATAATAGTCGCCACTAAAAATATGTTTGAATGTACTTTTAAGTAGCAACAGTAGTCACTGCTAATAGTTTGTTATAGTAGCAATTATAGTCGCCACTAAAAGTATTCCCAATAGTCGCTACTCGTTGCTAATACCTATTATATTCACCGCTAATAGTATGTTTTAGCAACATAAATCGCTGCAAATACATATAACAGTCGCCACTAAAAGTATGTTTTAGAAGCAACATTACTCGCTGTGAAAGTGTGAATATCTATTATAGTCGCCACTAATAGTATGTTTTAGTAGCAACTTTATTCACTGCAAATACATAAAATAGTCACCATTAAAAGTATGTTTTAGTAGCAATATTAGTCGCTGCTAATGCCTATAATAGGTGACACTAAAGTATCTTTTAGTAGCAAAGCAGTCGCTGCAAATGCCTGTAATGGTCGCCACTAATAGCGTATATATTAGTGACCCCTCAAAATTTCCAACAACAAATTATTGCTTACTGTGATTAGTTCATTACTTTGCTTTCTAATTGTCTAGTTAATTGTTGCTCCTCCTAGTACAAAAAAACCAACAAATTTCAAGTAAAGGTTAATTTATTTGATTAGAGACAATACAAATTCATCTTTCACAAAACACACAAAATCCCTCAAGATTCGACCACAACCTTGTTGAGTTCTATATTTATCGCGCGATGGCTTTACACCATGGTTAAGATATAATTTACACTGAAAAGGAGACAGACTTTGTCGAATTGCAGCATATGCCATAATGCTGGCCATCACAAAAGAACTTGCAAATTGTATCTGCAAAATTCTAATGCCATTTGAACTTAAAAAAATGGAGTCAAATTAAGAATCTAAATTGTTCAATAGGAAGGCATAGATAAAGAAACCAACATAGTTGATAATTTGAACAAAGGACAAATAGTACTCATGATGGCATTAGAGAGAAAAAGACAAAGTAAAGCCTACCACCAAAAGGGATAATTTAGGCCAGAATCCCTCCATACATTAAAAATCATTTTCTCAACAATCTAGTATAAAATGGCAAAAGAAAAATTTCTGAGAATTGCTTGATACTCGACCATTTGCCCCAATATTATTATATCCTTTCGGTAGCTAGGGCTTGAAAATGAGAATAATGGCTGATTGGTCGGAGCTTAACCGTGAACTGTTGGTTGTAATTGTAAGACGTATAAAGCTGATTGAGGATTACCTTAATTTCCGCACTGTTTGCAGATTGTGGCACTCTGTGGCCACCAAGGATAATTTTAATAGTAATTTGGCAAGGGTTTCATGGCTAATGCTAGCTGAGGACGAGAATGATAAAACATGTAGAAAATTCTTCAGTCTGTACAATGGCATGATTATGAAGAAGAGTATTCCGGGAGCCAGTGGAAAACGATGTATGGAATCTATGGAATGGCTCATCATAGATGGAGAAGAGGGTGAAATCAGTCTGTTGCATCCATTCTCCGGTGTTCAAATCCAGTTGCCACATCAGAATAACACCAAACATTATAGACCCAACAAGACTTCAGAACCATGAACGTCTATCAGCTAATCCTCTTCTCATACATCTTGACTATGTCCTCATGGTCATTAAGGGACACTACCAGTTCCTCGGTTTTAGGAGACCTGCGGATTTGTTATGGGATAGGAGTCAGAGTTATTCCATCTCAACCACACAACATACAACTATATGCAGTTTGGTACTTGTATTATAAATGTCACTAAAGAAATTGAACATAATCTAAAGCAGATCACTAGATGCACAAAAATTAATTAGAAATAGAAAATCAACAAAGATGGAGAAAAACAAAACCAGACCTATGACTCGAGTATGTAAGCCAGCGACAATAGAAACTCACGAGAGGAAAGGTTGATAGCCAAGAAAAAAAAGAGCCATCAACAATAAAGAAATATCAAAACAGAGGGAGGAGATAGAGATAGAGATAGATTGAGCGAGGGAGAGGTGATTTGAATTACCTGGTGATGACAACCGGTGATAGAGAATTACTCTTTTTGATGCCACATGGGAAGAGTCTTCCTCTTCCCCAAAATTTCATCGAATCTCTGTAAGGCATTTCGTATCACTTGTTGTGTTTACACCATTTAAGCTTCTATTGGCTTTCTTTGTTGACGCCGACGAGTCATCCACACATCAAACAAGCTCACCTTCCTCTTACGCATCGTTCCCATCCAGAATATCAAAAATCCACCACAAATCCAAAATTCCTGATGAAAAATTGCAGATATACTGAAAAATCGGACAACAAGCAACAAGGATTTTGGGTTTCTGTCTGTTCTAGGTTTACAAGGAGGAAAATGAGGAATCGAGGAGAGGGAGGGAATATACAAAAAGATGGAGGGGAGATAAAATTAGGAAAATCTCGCTTTCAATTATTTGTATTACTCTAATTGCTGCTATAATTGTTGCACAAATGAAATAAATTAGTGGCATTTAATTGATTGCCACTAAATAATTGTCATTAAAGGCATTTTTTCTGGTAGTGATAAAAGATGGCATCATGCTATCCTGTTTTGGAAATGGATATCCACTTATTATCTCCAGGTTTACAGTAGGCCAAGGTATAATTACCACCATAGATGGTGACAAACAAAGAGTCAACTTTGCTAGAGGCAGGACATGAAGATAGTACTACTTTGAATAAAAGGTGGGTTGCCAGATCACTGGTAGTAAAATGTCTGTCCATCATGGAATTCAAGCAAATATTCAGTTTCAAACTTCTTAGCACAATACTTTCTCACATCGGGTACTTATACCTCGGTGGAAGGGTGATTTCAACCAGTGATCAGGTTAGACAGATTTTAGGAGTCTTTTTCAATAGAAAATTAGAAATTAACCATCCTTGGGATGAACCGTGAGGCGTGAAACTCCTTACCAAGGACCTCCGGGATCTCAAGATAGTAAACTACTCTTCTCTCATGTATGCTAATAAGAAATTTTTCATTTTTACAAATCGTCATGAGGCAGCAGCAAGCATGGATGAACTCCCTCAATACTGGAAATAGTTGGTAATACTGACCTCCATGAAGTTCAAACACATGTGAACTGGACTTGGTATATGTAATAAGACAATGACCTATCAATCTCAACAAATCCTGTGGAAGCTCCGAGCAATCAGTCATTTACAATCTGAAACATCAATAGGGAATGCGATATATAATATTAGAACAAATTAACAACCATAAAACTTTCACAGTAAACACAAACTTAGTATAACACCCATACTATGATGCTCCTTTTTTTCCTCACCAATTGTTCACCAAACTAACAAGGTTGATTCTAGCTCATTGAAGTGCAACGTCAAATCATAGGAGTAAATATAATCAATGGAGAAAACCGGAATTCATACAAGAGGATTCTAAATAAGATGGAAACTTTTACTAATATGGTGTCCAATTCTTCAAACAATTGAAAAAAAAGTTAACTTCACTCTCCAACAGTGACAGTTTATATTCCTGCTAGACAAATTCCTCAGGAAATAATAAACCATAAGGTTCTAAAAAGCTACAGCTTCACTACCACCAATTAAGTAATTCTTCAAAAACCAATATCAAGAGAGCACTGGGAGCTATAATAGTCAAAGAGGTATAAGAAAATTGTGTATAAAATGAATCTGAAAATATAAACAAAGGCAGCAAAGAAGATTTACCCAAAAACAAAGTTAATAGCTTAAACAGCCACTAACAACTTGTCAAACAATCGAGATGATCTGGTTTTGGATTTTGAAATTAGACCTCATTTTACTAAAAGTAACGTAATTTTCCGTTTTACCAAACATAAAAGGATTTCTCTTTCAAGACATCAACGAAATCAGGCTTCAAATCTCGCTCACAAGTTCATGCAGATTCTGTGAGAAGTAGTCTATAATTGTATAAATCTTGTATGAAGTTCATGTTGGTTTCTGGAAAAAGACTCTACATGTTGTAAGCAATTTGTATATAACTGTATAAATCTTGTTTCAAAACTTAAACAAAATCTGTACAGTATGTACTAAATTTGTATTGAAATGTTATTCCTCAAACATACAAAATCATACATCTTAAAAACATTTTTATATAGAACTATTATAAAATGCACAACTTATTTACAACTTTCATACAACATCCAATACAACTACAACAATTACTGGTAGACATGAAAATTCAAATAGTTTAATCCAAAGTTAGAAAATATAAGACAAAATTCTAGTGTCATTTAACTAAAAACTTAAAATTGAAAATTGTTTGCTATTCCTAATGTAACGACTATACAAGGAAATTACTTTTCAAAATGTTAACTGTAACTTTGTGACACGTATAGTAGTTTCTTAACGGTTACAAGAAGACCTTTGTTGAAAAGTTAAAATGAATTGTAGCTTGAAATAAAAAGGTGATGATACCAGAAGATTGAATGCATTATTATGTCGCTATATGGGAAAATTACAAATTTGTATACTAAAAAAGACTTTAACATGGTATTTAAATATGCATAGATTATACTTGTTCTAACTATCATAAATAAAAGTTCCATCTTTTTAGATTTTAGTTTGAGTTGTCCAAATGAGTGACTAAACTAGGTCAAGTTTCTATTTCTCATTAATTGGTACATATACCTACCTTTTTGGTTCCGATATTTCCCGCTTCCCGGATATATATCCCTTTCTAAACTTAATTTATTTGAATGAATTACTTTTAGGTAACTAAACACAGTACTTGGTGTGATAAATTATCCACATATCAAATAAAAAGCTATCAAACATAGTACTAATTACGCTAGTTCTGAAACATGCCTAACTCAACTTCCTAACCAGCAACCAAATGATCCCCTAGTTTATGATATTCTGATGACAGAACATCAACTCGAAAAATAACCATTTTGGTGAGTTATGATTGAGAATAAAAATTGTTTAGCTACAGAGAGCCCTTTAATTTTTATTTTCATTCACATATTCTTCATACGAAAAGCGATGCAGCAAGAAACTGAAACAATTGTAAATATTAATGTATTACTTGTAATAGTATCTTGATATATTTCTACTAGGAAAAAATCATTAATTTCTCTTTCTTCTACCTTTTCCTTCCCACTTTATACTCATTGGGTGAAGATTACTTCCAGGTATAACTTGTTTGTGAAGCACAGGCTTATCATCATTCATTTCTTAAAACAACAAAATACATCTTAATGTCAAGTTAATTTGCATATCGCTCTATTTCTGCCCCCTTCATTATCACTACCTTGAACATACCCGTTAGTGATACAAGTTACTACAAAACCCCCTTTCTCGAAGCTTGGACGCGGACCTTCTAATTGTAAAGAGGAAATAAGAGGAATGGGAAATTTTGATCCGACGAATACTATTAATAACTCAAAGGAGTCCTTTGAGCTTCAACAGTATCATGATCACACTGTCTCATAATATCTAACACAATATGATAAGCTAAAGTAAGATAGTAGTTGCACAATAGCAACAATTCCACCTTATACAAATATCAATTAAAATACAACATGCTTTAGCAATAAACAACAAAACTAACTTACGCTAGATGTGTAGCTGCAAATTATGCTACATTCTTGTATATCCATGATAACTTGAGTCATAGGTTTGTGCTTCTAACCCTTGTGGTTCCGCCCTTCCCTGAACCCCGTACATAGCGAGAGCTTTAGTACATCGGCTTCCTTCAGATGCATCAGCTTCTAGGAACGGTTCTCAAAAATGTTATGGACATCAACAGATGTAACTAGATTTGATGGATCAAAGGATGCCTGTCAAGATAGTGTGACGGTAAATAAACGACCAAAAGCTATATCAAGAATAAATGAGACACAGCAGTTAAAAGAGTAATATTTCCTCATATCCTATTCCAAGACTGTTTTTTGAACTTCAAAGTTTTCAGATTCCATGGATTTACTCAAATCACAGATTAGAAATTCCAGTGTACGAAACGTCTCATGTTCATGGGGAGTTAAACATGAAAAATTGCCGACAAGACACATGCAAACAGCCAAAATATTTACGTGGTTAACCAAAAAGAGGAATAAATTACTCAAATACCAAGTACCTGTTCTAAACTCAACAAATATGATAAACAAGATTTATACCAAGTATGTTTACATAAATATGTGCTAGCCTGTTTTTTCATAATTACTGTGACTTAACCAATCCAATAAGGTAGGATTGGCTATGTTCGGAGGGTTAACATAACGGAGAACAACAAGAAACAGAATAATGATAAAACCATATCATTATACAAGTATGGATATCATCACTTCAAACAAAACTTAGTATGCGATAAAAGAGAAAAACAAACGATAACCAAACAATTTAGTCTTAAGTCACACAACATTAAAGGTCCATAACAACAGTAAACCATCTGCTTCTTGCATTTAATTGTTTCTCCATAAGTATATTTGTCATCATTTTTTCCTAGTCTTAACGGCATCATAGAAATGTTGATCCTCCTAAGAGGCTTCCAAGTAATCCAATCAGACATCAGAAAGTTCCATTATTTTCAAAAAGAACAATTTATACAAATCTATTAAAGATGTTCACACTTTATTAACGAGTTGAAACTTCCTAAAGAAAACACTATGAAATAACATTTTCTTTGATAAATCCTTCAGCCATCCAACACAACATACCTTGAAGCAAGATAACAACTAGTGAGAGTACCTTTGTCCAATTATATGAAAACCAAAAAGATGCATTAGCCAAGTCTGAAGATAAATGACATGTTGTGAATACTATTTAAAAAAATCTAGTTGACTTCCGGTGTAAAACAAGAACATATAGAATCACAAAAAGATTAAATATAGAAAATGGCTCACTTAACAAGGATTTGGTGTGACCCAAATGGAGGACAGACGCAGCTGAGGAAACACCATATAATGTGGCTGTATACTGCCATCTGCTAAGTTGAACACCCCCATGTTCAAGCCGCCACTTCTTTACAGGTATGCACCTAAACAATCATCTGTAATATAAATGTGATCGGGCTTGATTCCCGGAAGTTGAGAAGCTTGGAGAAGCATTACACCCAAGAAAAAAGCTTTGTCCCCTAAATTCCTAGCCGCTGTAACCAGTTGCACAAAAGTTGCCACTGAATATAACACATCACTGATATGGCCTTGATAGGTCAACTTTTTAATCCTGGTCCATAACAAATCTCCTGGTCTGCATAAACTGCGCGACTGGACGTTTTCCCTCAATTACCATGAGAATGTAATCAGACGTATCGATAAGAATTAGCTGTCAGAACTGCTTTATGTATAAAGGTCCATGGTTGTAAAGTCTTGATGGATTGATAATGTTTGGTGGTATTTTGATGTGGCAATTGTATTTGAACACCAGACAATGGATTAACAGACCGATTTCACCTCTTCTCCGACTCTGATGACCCATCACATAGACTCCATACATCATTTTCCCTGGCTCCCGGAATCCTCTTTTTCAAATCATGCTATTGTAAAGACTAAGAATTTCCTACATTTGTTATCATTCAATTCCTCAGCCACCATAAGCCATGGAACCTATGCAACTTACTTATTAAAATTGTCGTTGGTGGCTACACAGTGCCACCATGTGCAAACATGCGAAAATTAAGGTAATTCCCAATTAGATCTATAAGTCTAACAATTACAACCAACAATTCACGTTAAAATCCAACCAATCATTCATTTTTCTCATTTTCAATCCTCTAGCTGACGAAAGTATTTAATAAAATCGGTCAAATGGATGGAAAATACCTAATTCATATGAATTGAACTCCCGATGAACAAAGATAGCTGGACAAGCAAACCGGTTACTGTTCATCAACCAAGTTTTTCAGCAGAGACGGCGGAGCTCCCTATCAGTGTTCTCCGGGAGCTCTAGCACCGGAGTTTCACCGGAGATGACGGGCGTTGAGAGGGTCGGAGCTCCCCATCAGTGTTCGCCGGGAGGAAGAACACTGAGAGTAGCGGAGCTTCCAATGAAGCACTTTGTTCGAGAAATGTGTGGAAGAATATAAAGCAAAAATTGTCAGTTACATTTTGGACATCTTCACTTTTACTATTCAATCTTAAATGTTTTCAGTTATGTATTATTTTAGTCCATTTTTAATGTATTTAAAATAAATTATCGTTAAGTCCTTTATAGATATCGCATTATCGAAATGTATATTATTATTTGGATATAGATTTTGAAGTGGAAAACCCAAAAACTAGTTTGAGCCGTATTTGAAAATTAGATCTTCTAATTCTTTCTTAATATTTGGTCAAATACAACAAAAGATATAGTTGAATTATGATTTTAAAATTAAAAGTATACATCAATTATTAGTACAAGAATTCCCTTTAAAGATAACAAAGTTAGCCTATCTTCTTAACACAAAAAATATAATTATATACATCGATTAATTCCTTATAGCTTATACGTATATTAATTATATGAATTTCTAAATCGTGAATCAAATATCGTATTATTTTAAACATGAATAACTTATTGCTTAGGGGGTCGTTTGATGATTAGTTTGGACGTGAGTTATAAGTATAAAATAAGAAAATCGTTTTAAGAAAAAAAATTGTGTTGTACCACAAGATAAATATATATAGAAAAATTATGAAATTTATTAAATAACCCCTCTACACATGTATAGTAAGTACTCATCCATCCCTTAACGACAAGCCTTGGTTCAACTTCTCCTAGTTACGAAGTTGTTTGTGCTAGAGAGTTGTTTATCCCCTTCATGAGACTTTCCAATACGAATCTGAAATTAGTAGACTCAATGCAGTATCAAACATCGAACGAAAAAAAAAACTCCTCCATACCCATATATTGAAAAGGGCTACTGTAATTAGCACAAGAATCTAAAAACACAGAAGGTTTAATTCATGTATCTTGTGTGGACATCCAAAATAAGCAAAGGGCTTCACAGACATTGTTGCCAACTTTGTACTAAAAATTCTGTCAACTATGGCTAAGAAGTGAACACCTACAGACCACAGAAAATAAAAACTTAAAGAATAAAATCAAACTCAAAGCAAGAGTGGAACATGGAGACAAAGCATACATCCAGTTCTCTACTTCTCTTCCAGGCGACGCAACACTGATTCTGCAAAACTCTGCTGCCTGGAGATACAAAACAAACAAACCGTGACTTCAAACTTTCATAATCCTCGAGGTAAAGGAAAGGATTTGAATAGCACAAAGCATTAAGTCTATACTACTTGAGGGGGGAGAGGGGGCAATATAGCAAAACATACTTCCTCTCTCGATGCTTTGGGCTAGGACGAGAGTATTTCAAATATCCATCCCAAGGAACCTTTTTAAGACCTGCTCTAACAGAAATGATGTCTCTCACCCTGAAAAGAGAGAATTGGCAAGGATTTCCTTAAATACAAGTTCTGTTGAAAAATTAATTTCTAACATCTGATAAGTTGAATGCCCCTGTTGGAACAAAAGTTACTGCTTTTCAGAATGGGAAATTTTACCTCTCTGCAAACTCGATTGGAGTCTCCCCGGGTCTTATGTTCTGAGGTTCCAGGTACCAAACATCACAGACAACAGCCCAAGATGTCATGAGCTGCAAGAGGTGTGTTGTGAAGGATTGTCTGCATTTAATAGAAGAGAGGCAAACTTTAATTTAGCAAACAAAAACAGGAGAGGAAATTCATTTATGGTAAAAAATTCTGTCATTTCAGTTATTTCTCAAGAAGATAGATATAACGAAATGAATACCAACCAACAAACCAGATTAGCAATTTGGCATTAAGAAAACCTTACTTTTTACTATTCCAAAAGGCATCAACAAAAATTTTGTTGTACTTGATTGCAACAGGACAAACAGTGCAGCCGAGTTCAAATGCTCCCTATTCATCATGCAAGAAAAGGGATAGAGGCATAAAAACCATAAGCTTAAACACTTGGAGAACCACATTAAGAAAAAAAATACTAAAATATTACTGAAACTCAGAAACAACATAAAATGTAACTTTACAGTTTCCCTCTGTAACCAATTACTCACAAGAAAGAACTCCTCGTAGTTGAAGGGGGGATTTTCAAAAGACCTATAATTTGGGGCAAGGAGAGCTCAACCATTAATTTTTTTTTATAAATGAATGAATTCATTGGGCCTACCTTTTTGAACATGACGGTGTAGTGGTTATTTACACAAGTTCCCTCAGGGAATATAAGAAGAGGGTTGTTATCGGCCCCTTCGACATGTTGCCTCAACCTGAAAAATTAAATTAGGGGATTAAAAAAAGTGCAAAATGAGATGCTAGAATGATTCTTCTGACGTCACGTACTTCTTTGCTACAATTTCACGATCCTTGGCTTCTGAGCGGTTGAACCAGATACAGCCAACACCTTCTAAAATGGTGCTCTGCAGTAATCCTGCAAAAATATTATTTCTAATGAGAAATTGATACAAGGAAGAGGCGACAAAGAATCACTTCTAAATTTTATCCTCGCAGTTATACGAAGACAAGTTTGCAGCTTGAAGTACCCTAAGCATGTGCGTCACTTTTCTTCTCAAGTACATATAGAAAGGTAACCTAATACCCTTGAAGGTCGCATGCTTAGGTAGAGAGGGAATTCACAAAAAGAATAAACGGAAGTGAAAGCATAACAAAGCATTCTTATCAGTAACTACAGCAAAATAATACGGAAATCAAAGTACAACAAATAGTGCAGTTGTGCCACACAATTCAAATACCTAGAAACAATTGAACAGCACCCCTCCATTACTGATAAGGTGAATTACACTACAAGGGTCATACTTGCATCGCCCCTATTGACACACTTAAGCAGGGATGGGTATAGCACCTTATACACCTTAAGGTCTGAACATAAGCAAATCTAATGCTAGAAATGATGTAAGTGATTAGCAAGTTAGACTAAATTTTGGCCTAGATAGTAGACTGCACCAGTAGGCAGTGAAGAAGATCTGGTTAACTTGTTTATTGTAATTGGCCTGGTGATCTAATAAAACTCTATGCATACAAGATTCTAAATTCATAGAAATAACCAATTATCAAAGTAGTAACTGGTGAAATGTCTTTTCTAGACTAGTACAAACAAGGCTTTGAATTCTGCATGTCCAAGATACTAACAAGATTTGCTTGCCCAGTGAAAGAGGTAAGGAAGAGGGTAGCAATATAAAATAACCTGGAGCTAATCAAGCTAAAACTCTTATAATCATGAACAATATGGTTTTGTTGATTGAAAGTCAAATAGCACGATAACAAATAGAAGGTATAGACAGCCAAACCATAGTTACACTCAGCTTCAATAATTGTTTTCCACATCAAATGCACTCAGTTTGCACTCTGCGCTGAATTTTTGCTAATTAGCTATGCAGTTTGCAGAATAACATCCACAAGAGTCTTGTCTGAGAAAAATATTCTTTTATTAAAAAAGGTCCAACTAGCATGGCCAGAAGTTAAGAGGGTCTACACAGCCAACTTATATTTACCTAAGCTTCAATATATACCTATGTATTTTTTGACTAGTAAAGTAAACCAAGTTCAAGTCTAAGTTCAGATCAATGCACTCACTCTGCCCCAAATATCTGTTAATTAGCTTATGCAATTATCATGACAAAATCTGCAAAATTCCTTTCCAAACTCCTGTTCTTGAATCATTACCAGAAATTATAGGTTCTAAGAAAATTTTAAAATTTTACTGTTGAGGTGTTATTAAACCTTAACTTTATAAATGCTCCATCACAAGATTGTATATTTAGGTTTAGCCATTAATATGCATGTCTTCATATTAAAGCTTAGAAACTTTTGAATGACACACAAAAAGAACAAGCAAATAATGCAAATGCTTTAGAACTCTTACCGACCCACCCAGGATGCTTCTGCATGATCACAGCAAATGCAGTCATCTGCTCTAAGACAATAAAGTCAATCATCGATGTGTGATTTGCCACAAAAACCTGTCAATAAAATGCATAACGCGACTTAAGAAGTATCAAAGAAGATGGTTCACATGTTAGATTTCAATTATAGCAGCAGATGTACCTGTTTAGGTCGTATGCTAGGTCGTGGGCCATGGTATTTGACAACCCCAGTCCAAGATGCAACAAAGAAACTGCATATCAGCTCCACCAGGCACCTCTAAGAAAATTAACCAAGGCAAGGGATAACAGAAACCTTAATATGTATACATACTCTTCAAAGGAATAACAGAAGTGCAAAATAAGCAAGTCTAGACATCTTAATTCATAATAGAGAATTTCCTAACATATTGCCAATTTATCTTACTCAGGTGGGCCCAAAAATTTGGTGGGGGTCAAGCCGCTGTCGGCTGTCGGGAGCCAGAGGATGACTCAAGTTGATTTGAGTATTGTAGTTCTTATTTGAATATTCTTGTTTGATTTGAATGTCTTTTTTAATACTGCCGTTTTTTATATACTTGAGTACTGGTAGATTGGTTTCTTTCCATCATAGGGATAGTATTCCATAACATATAATGCCATCAAATACCGCCTATTAGTTTTTTTAATTAGGGATAGTTTCTCTGTCGCATTGTCTGGGATGGTTTTTGTTTGAATGTCAACCGGCTACTAAGGAAAAAAAGGTCAGTTGGTGAACCAAGAAAAGAAGAAAGACAGACAGAAACTTCAGGCTTCAGCTGGAAAAAAAAAACGAGCATAGTGCATCCGAATTTGTTCTATGACTATTTTTGTTTTTGTTTGCAAAAGCTAATAGTTGAAACAGATGTAGCAGATTCCTCGTGTAATGTTTCAATGTGCTTCACCACATCTTTTATCCAAGATCATACTTGAACATATACACAGATGTTGCAGAAACCTGGTCCAGACACAATAAGCGATTTCCAAAGCTAATCAACATAGTGAAGTGTTCCATTTCCATAGCTAATGGCATTTCCTAATGTTTGCAGTGCTTGCTTCAATTCTTTGTTTAGGAACATATTCCTATGTCTTGGGAAATCATATTTCTCAAGTTTCAGTAATTTCTATGTGCATGCGAAGTTAAAAGAACTAGTCTCCCCATCATCTTAACAAGTAGCGTAGTGTAAATAAAGTGGCTTTAACAAATTGTACAAACAAGCATATATATATAAGAAGCTCTATTCAAAACCAGTTTCAGTATCAATATCTGCCATAATTTGCCAAAGTCTTCTGAACTAAACTTGGTTTCCTCATACAGGCACAGCTCTTGTTTGAACCCAATTGTTCAGTATTTCACAAGACAGAATGCTGAACAATATTGCAGCTGATGGACTCTTTGGTTAGCTTAACATATTTCTTTGAGCATGCGGTTCATTTTCTACGCCTAGTTCAGCACAGGCTTATTGGCTAATTACCAAAGAAAATTTTTCTTAATCTATGGAGTTCCTTTCCGTTAAGCGGGTGATGTTTTTCTTAACCATATTTCTTTGAGCATGCAGTTCTTTCTACGCCTAGTTCAGCACAGGCTTATTAGCTAAAATTACCAAAGAAAACTTTCTTAACCTATGGAGTTCCTTTCCACTAAGCGAGTGATGTTTGTGTCGATGTGTGACTCACGAATTCCTTATAAGATGAATATAATTTTCTCCACAGTAAGGCCAGGAATAAAGATAAACGTTATCATACTCATATTGTGAGCAAATGCCAACCAAAGTGCAGTCCTCAACTTAAAATAATAGAAGAGAAAATTTAAGTAAACTGGGTAGCAAGAGAGATACCTCTAGCTTTTTCCTGAATTTATCGTGCCCTTTCAGAAGTAAATGCACGGGGATATAGCAAGACAGAAATATTATCCATCCTATTGTCAAGACAATGACTCTGCAATTGAATTAGAAACGAAGGATGAAAAGAGTGAGCTTTCAATGGGGTAGTGAAAAGCTATTGCAATAGGTGAGTAAATTAGTTCATGATTAGGACACAAATGAGAAAAATAAAAGAAATTAAAGAGACTAAACCTTATAGGAAAAAGAACTCCATATCTAACAACAACTCCCAAGCACCATAAAGGAAACAAATAGATGTTCCAGTTCCAAGGTTCTGGTGGATTTGACTTGAAGCATCGGGTGAAAGAATCCTGCAAAAAACGAATGGATATACGGAAATGAAAATGGATACATTCAACTTCCTGAAACTGAAAAGCCAAGCTTCAACATAAAGTTTTTGACAAAATCCAAAAGAAGTAGAGGTCAAATTGTTTTTTTGGTAGTGCAAGAATTGGCAACTTTGCAGTCATGGTGGTTAATAATAAATCAATTTGCACGCGACAAGCAAATGGGCAGTTGACAGAGCAAAAGTGACATCCAAGTTGAATGTCTAGTATATCGCTAATTCAGTCCTTCTCCTTTATGTTCTATTAAGACTACAGCTTTAAGTTGAATACTAAGACACATGCATGAAATTGGAATACTTTTTCTCGTAACTTTAAATCCTTTCATTTCCTAAAACCTCGATGTGATTATATCACTTAATAGAAGGGGGGGAAATTACCTCTAGGAAGCTTATGATGAGAAAGATATGATGAAATAAACAAATGGGATTTCCTGAATAATTAGGTTGAGATCCAAACTACTTCTTTTCAACAGACATAATAAATAGTGGCCTATCTAAAACTTTCTCAAACTATAGGAGCAGTCCAAAACCAAGTTGTTGAAATAATCCAAAAATAGTAGAGGTCAATTCTTAGCTCATTTGCTTTGTATCTTGCTATATGTGGTACTACACTACTACTTAGTAATTGCATAGCTTCCTATTCTTCTATGTGTAGTATTATTTGTTGCATCATTTGCTTTGTATCTTCCTATTTGGTTGTTGCATTTTTCTTGGAATCCTGCTTCAATAACATTCCTAATCAGCCAATGGATCTGTCGAAAATAACCTCTCTACCCTCATAAAGGTAGGGATAAGCTCAGCGTACATCCTCCCCTCCCGAGACCCAACTTGTACATCCTCCCCTTTGCTTTGTATCTTGCTATGTAAGGTACTATTTAGTAATAACATAGTTCCCTATTCTTCTATGTGTACCACTATTTGTTGTCTCATTTGCTTTGTGCCTTCCGGTTTGGTTGATACATTTTTCTTGAAACCCTGCTTAACATCCCTTTCCAGTCAAGAGTCTACCAAAAACAACCCCTCTGCCCCAAAAAGATACGGGTAAGCTCAGCGTACATCGTACCATCCCCAAATCCCACCTGTAAGTAAAGGTCAATTGTTTATGGAAGTGCAACAATCAGTAAATTTGAGGTCTGCTTTCATAACATCCCTTTTCATCCGAAAGTCTATCAAAACAACCTCTCAACCCCAGAAAAAATACTCAGTAAGCTCAGCGTACATCCTACCCTCCTCAAACCCCAATTGGAAGTAAAGCTGAACTTTTTATGGAAATGCAACAATCAGTAAATTTACAGTCATGGATCGATGTAAGATTGAAATTCAATAACAGAAATTTTGACTCACGTCAATAATTGCACCAGCAGCCTCAGTCAAAGTGGGAGATATATCAAGCAAATCACGCCTAAAAACACCAATTAAACCAAAAGGGGTTACATAAAAATCAAAACTTTGAAACATTTGAAGCACCAAAATAAGAAAGGAAGAAGAGGGGATTACAATCGAAGCTTTCCATGGGGTTCTTGTATGGATCCAGTAGGAAGATAATCTTCAAGATTGGGTCGATCGAAGTCCAATTCAGAGCTTGAAGATTTAAGATTACTCATGATTTTGATATCAACAATACAAAGAACCTGTTCCTTCTTGATATACACACACAGAGCATTCACTAGCTTCACTCACTTCAAGAAGATGCCTTTTCAAAAAGAACAGATTATGCAATTTTCAGAAATTAAAATATCATAAACCAATAAATTGCAAATGAAAATTGGCGTTATAATTAAATATAAAGTTGAAATTAATTATTTTTTAATGTCTTTTTAATTAAATTAGTAATATTTAATTTACTAAATAAAATTTATTTATTTATTAAGGTGATATTGCGAAAGAAATTCCAGAAGAGAAAAGGGTCAAAAAATGTTTAAGTATCTCGATATGATAAATTTACTTCATTTTTATTTTTAAAATTATAAATTCAAATCACTGAGAAATTTTTTGTATTGATTTGGAATCAAAAGGTGTGCAAATTGGGTTTGGTGCAAACAAAATCATATTTTTGGAAAATGTTTTATACGAAGATAAAAAAAAAATGGTTTATAATATTACACTTAGTGGGTTACCTCTTTTATTTGAACTTCTTATAACAATTTTGTTAGTCTACATTATTATTATCATTTTATTATTATTATTATTATTATTATTATTATTATTATTGTAATAAAAATAATTATGACATAATATCAGCAATGAACTAATTTAGGTGTCACATTGTGGCAGCCTTAAAGAATTCATTCCAAGTAAATGAGCAACAATAACTTTGTAAGGGCAATAGGGAACTTTAATACTCACTCCAAAGGGTAAAAAAGACTACTATCGTCTAGCTCGATAACGACCCTGTGCATTTTAACACCACCTATACACAATATAATTCCACTGATAGAGTCGGAGGATGATAGAGTCTATGCAGACTTTATTCTAAATAAAGAGGCGGTTTCCGAAAGACCCTCACCCTTGTCATGTGTATCTTACAATAACAAAGTTGGATAGTAGTAGAGACACATTAACAAGCAGTTGAAATTCTACATGCTTTAGATGTGTAGCTGCAAAGTTACATTCTTGAACATCCAAAATAACTTGTCATATGCACCGGCTTCTGGACAAGATTCTCAAAATTCATCTGAACATCTTCAATGGATACCTGTCAAGGAACACTTGCGGTAAATAAACAGCCAAAAGCTATATCCAGAACAAACGAAACATACCAGTTAAAGAGTAATCGTAAGTGATGAGGGCTAACGAGGATATCGTTCACCCAATAGTGCTCCAACAAAAGAGTATAAGCAGAAAATGTTCAAAAACAACAATGTTGTCTCTGCTAGTAAGTCCAGATGAGAGTATTCAATAACATCTCCAGAAAGCACAGTGCGCTCATCGACTTTTTTGAAGTCCTCTTGTCCAGAAAAGTGAGATTCGAAAAAAGGTACTTAAAGCTGCAGCTAAATTGGTCGAGAAGGAAAGACATGGAAGTGCTTACAAGGTGAAAGTTGATGTAACATCGGTCACTAGGAATAAGGGTCGGGCACTTTAAAAGAATGACTTCAAGTAGAGGATACATCAAAATGAAGAATCTCAAATCTTGCCTTGTTTGCTTCTATTGTTTCAGGCAAGAGAGGCTAATGACTAACGAGTACGTGCAGAATGACAGTCTGTTGAAGCATCTCAAACATATAATTCTTTCTGCGAAGAAACTCATTGCAACCCTTGAATAGACAACTCTAAGAAACAGTTTATTGAATCAAAGTAATAGAAGAATCTTACAACCTCTTTCTTTTCCGTTAGTATATCAATCTCAATGGTGATTGCACCTCAATATTATTATATTTTGGGCAAGTTTCCACTAAAGATTAGACAATACTGATGTAGTGAAGATTAGAAGCTAGTAGCACATTCCAACACAACGTGCCTTGAAGCAAGGTAGTATAACAACTAATAGGAGTATATTTGTCCAATTATATGAAAACGACAAAGATGCATCAGCCAAGCCTTAAGGTAAATGACATGTTGTAAATACTCTTTAAAATCTACTTCCTTGGTAAAACAAGAACATATAGAACAACATAAAGAGTAAATATAGAAAAATGACTCACTCAACATGGATTTGGGGTGACCCAAATTGGAGGACAAACACGACTGAGGGAAACACCATCATAATGCGGCTGGATACTGCCATCTGCTAAGTTGAACACCCCCATATCAAAGCCGCCTCCTTCTTCAAAGTGGAGATAGGCACCCAAACAGTTGTCTGTAAAATAAATATGATTGGGCTTGATTCCTGGATATCGAGAAGCTTGAACTGAAAGAGAAGCATTAGCACCCAGAAAAAAAGCTTGGTCCCCTAAATCCCTGGTTGGCATAGTTTTGCAAGCATCTAAATCGATCTGGAAAACTAGAAAATTTCTTGTCTTGTACATGTACATCTTCTCCTCCTCCTCCTCCTCCTCATCTTCGCAATCATCTTTGACGTACCTTATATCAACACCATTTTGTGAAACTACAAATAACGATCCTAGTGATTCTAGGATGTAATACTTACCATCAAAGCATGATGGTAGCTGTGCTACGGTAAGACTTTTAGTGGTTTCAGAGTCAATGACATCACAAACTTTTACGCAGCCACTGTAACTGACTGCATAAAAGTGGCTGTTGAAATATACCACATCACTAGTACGTGGGAAAAGGACCGGTTTCCTAATCCTGGTCCATAACAAATCTCCTGGTTTCCAAAAACTGAGGAACTGGTAGTGTCCCTCAATGATCATGATAACATAGTCAGATGTATGAGAAGGATTGGCTGACAGAATTGCTTTCTGGACAAAGGTCCATGGAACAGGAGTTTGGTTAAATTCATAATGGTCTGTGGTAATTTGATGCGGCAATTGAATTTGAACACCCGAGAAGGGATGTAACAGACTAATTTCACCCTCATCTTTTCCGACTGTGATAAGCCATCCCATAGACTCCATACATCGTTTTCCACTCGCTTTTGGAATCCTCTTCTTCAAAATCATGCCATTATAGAGACTAAAGAATTTCCTACATGTTTTATCATCCTCTTCCTCAGCTAACATTAGCCATGGAACCCTACATAAGTTACTGTTAAAATTCTCCTTGGTGACCACACAACGCCAGGATTTGCATACAATGCCAAAATTTAGGAAGTCTTCAATCAAATTTATACGTCTAACTATTAGAACCAGTAGATCTTGTTGAAGGTCCGACCAATCAGACATATTTGTAAAGAGAGTTTTGGCAGGAATTTCAGTTTACCACTTTTACACAAATAGTCAATTGGCTTCACCGTTTACTTCAAATATCCCTACCTTTGATCATGAATTTTGATCAGATTCTCAAAATTTGATCTTCAAGTAGTTTTTGGGACTTCCAATCACAAAACCTCAAAAAAATCTGAGTAAAATGCATGTCCAATGTCCAAGCATAGCTTCAAATTCCAGAAATCATAACTTCAAAAACTCAAATTTCAAGTATCAACATCAAATCTATGGCCAAACAGGAACTAGTCTCCTTTCACTTTGGCATAGTTACAGTTATAAGCTTTCGAACACGAGATAGATAGATGAATAAAGATAAATACACAGTTAGAAACGAAAAAATTCTGACCGTTTTACCGGACGTCGAGGAACAGCTCCGCCGGCGGCCACCAAACGAGACAAACAGAAAGATGGGAAAATGATAAAATGGTCTCTTGTGTTTTGAAGCAAGTTCAAAAAAGTTCCTAAAGTTTTTGCTTTGAACCGTTTTGGTCCTTCAACTTTTTCAAAAGCAAGCATTTTTAATATTCGTTCAATCAAAATCCTAAAAGTTTCGCGTTCAAAAGATTATTTCGAACTTATATCTTATATGTAAGTGATTATTTAGATGCTTCACATATTTGTTGTAGCTGTATGTTTATATATTTTCAGTAGGAAAAAAAGCTATTCATTTGGCTAAACAACAAATACTGGGTTTCGAGTTCAAACTAATTTGCACAACACTACATTTCTCTCTGTTTCATTATATCACTACTACCTTGAAAAAAACGCACATTTGCAACAGAGCTTACTACAATAAGCCCCACTTGAAGCTAGAACAGAACAAAGCGAAACAAGAGTGACTGGGAAATTTTGATCCAATAGATACTTTCTAACTCAAAGGAGTTCTTTGAGCTTAACAGTAACATGATCGCATTGTCTCACTATAGCTAACAAACACAACACGATAAGCTAAAGTTAGATAGTAGTAAAGCAACATTATGAATTCTCCATAGAACAGTTAAACTACTGGATGTTTTAGCGTTGAGCAGCAAAACTAACTACACTAGATGTGTAGCTGCAGAGCTACTTTCTTGGACATTCAAGATAACTCAAGACATACGCCTACGCTTCTGGGCAAGATTCTCAAAAATCTTATGAACATCAGCAGATGTAACTGGCTTTGATGGATCGAAGGAGGCCTGTCAAGGAAATAGAAAGGTAAAAGAATGCTCAAGCGCTATACCCTGAGAAAATGAGAAATATCAGTTAAACAGTAAGAGTTTGGGATGAGGGATATACCAGGTAGGTACCAATCTCGTCTTTAAGGTCAGCGATACCAGTCAAAACCTCCATTTTCTCGACATGGCCCAGATTATTAAGCAACTCAGCGCTCTGTTCTTGCTCATGTTCAGCTATCTTCTGCTTTGCCAGTTTCTCATATTCGGCAATGGTATCTTCTTTATCAAGTAAGAAGGCGAGGCCTTTCTGTTTGTAGAATTCTATGCAATTTGGACACCTACAAAGGACTTCTCTCCAGTCTTTGGAAAGGAACATTGACTTGCTTTTCTCAAGGCTATTTGGAGCTTCTAACAAATTTAGTCCAACAACACATTTGGTACTAGGACCAGCATCTGTATTACACTGATTAAGGAATGTGTTTGTTGCAGCATTTTCTCCAAGAACAGTCTTTCCATTGCAGTCTTGTTTAGGACTATTATCGGTTACAGGAGTCTCAATTGCAGAACTTCCATTGATAAGCTCCTTAGAAGATCCCACAGTCAAGGGTGCATCTTCAACCACCTCCTTGTCCTTTGAGGAATTTGTAGTAGTCTGCTGCTGGACTGGTGCAAAGATAGAATCAGGATATAGCTTTAAAAAAGAACAAACAGTTGCACACCCCTGGCAGATTAAATCCTCAAATTGAGGCTCCCCTTTGTCATCCCTTGGAACCTGTAAAAAGACTATAAAAATTAACTTTTTTAACTACTGAGTCATAAGGGTAATTACAACCAACTCACAGATCAGGGAACGAGTAATGCATTCGTTACAGGGAAATATGTGATCTCATGACTGAAGGGTCATATATCCTTCATGATGGACAAGAATCAAGGAACAATATGAATGAACACAATAATTTTCAGAAGCTACGATCCCTGAAATATCTCAAACTTACTCCTTGAAACTTCATAAATCATCAAGTTATCTCACACAAAATGTAAGGGAATTGAAGATGATCAGCAGAAATTAAGCAAGAAGAAACAAGAGTTACCAACCATATCAGAGGACTCAAGACCAAGATGCTCCTCATGAAACCAGTCCTCACAGATGCAGCATTGGAGATTCTCCAATTGGTCTTCAACATCAGGATCAGGATATGGCCGGCCACATGTGCAGTATGAACCTTTGAAATTGTGATTATATGAATTCTTCGTATTTTCAACATCTTTGCTAGCATCAAGCTTGCAGAAGAACTCCCCAAACTTTGAATTTCCACAGTCACACCTAAAGTTTCTCTTCGTCCAAAGTTCCAAAATCTTGTTCAACCAGCATCCAAAATTTGAAAAAGAAACAAGATCAATATATCTCAATGTAAGAAGTAAGATATTTAAATTATAACCACAAAGAAGAATAACATGAAAGAGCACCATAGTACTCATCTTGAGAAAATCATGCTACTGTACTAGATAACATTCTTACACACATTAGAGTCATGGTTTCACAAAATACCACTTGTGAGAACCCAGACATGCAAAAATAACAACACTGCCATGCAGTTCATCTTTGAATATGAAAAACTTAAATTTAACTTCAAAAACCTTTCAGCTTTAGTTTACCAATCTACTTATGCTGGACAGCTAGAGAGATTAAAAACAAGCAGCAAGTTGGATTAATCAAAGAGAACATTAGAGTATAACACATCCACTGGAGTACACTGGCAACCACCCATGTACAACATGCAGAAATCATAAACTGCTGACATTCGACAAGAAATCCTTAAGCTTTACATTTCAGAAGACAGAATGGTGACTTGGGTATTCATTTCCCCAGGTAGTCCTGGGTTCATGTATATAAGCATAAATAGTTTACTATCAATAGCATGAGATCATTAACCTAATCATCAATTATATGAAGGAAAAAGGCAAGTTCTTAGAACAATGCATACCTCATGACCATCATGGCAAGAAAGGCTACAAGCTGTGCATACTCCAGCAATCCCATCCGGTGTGCATGTCAAACAAGAAAAAATAGCCTGTCTCTTCATATAACCTTTACTATAGGTGCACTCCTTGCCTTCATCACCACCTAAGACCAGACCTGCTTCCTAATGAAATGATTTATCCCAATTGGAAAAAAAATTAAAACACATACTACAGTAAAATAAAATATCAAATTGAAAACATCATGATCAACTCACTGGTCAAAATGAAACTTAAAGCACACACCTCTTTGAGTGAAGACACAATTTTTTATTTTTTTTTTGTGTATGTGTGTGTGTTGGGGGGGCGGGGGCGCGGGGGGGGGGGGGGGGGGGAATCTGTGAATCTAGTACAACGAAAATTAATATGCAATTCAAAAAACTAATTTCAACATCCCATACACAAAAATGTCAATATTAATTCAAACCTCTTCAACCATTTCAAAGATCCAATTCACTACTCAGAATTTGACGGTGACTAGCCACTATGTAGCATAACTCCAAATGTCATGATTATCTTCTCAAACTTATTATCCAGTTTTCCATAGGTCTAGTGAGGCAACTCTGAAATTTCAAAGATATTAACTCGACCGTCAGATGTCTGAAGAAACTAGAAAAAGACCTCTTTGAATGTAGATTGGCTTTCTCACCTCTCTTACACAGACATAAGCATAAGACAATTAGCTAAGACCCCTGCCTATACATTCATCATCATCTAGACATCTACACCTCAAACTCAATTTAGTAGTCACCAACTATATGAACTATCTGTATCATTCTACTTTGTTTACAATATTTCGAATATTAATCACAATACTGGACATAAACTTACCAAAAAACCTCTTACTTAAACCAAGCTTGAGACCAGAAATGCCTAGCTAAAGATAATATTAACATATTAAGATTTATATTTACCCTAGCACCTATCTTAAACATCTATTTATGGAGCTGAAAGAAAAATAACCCAATTTGCATCTTCAAGCCTTAATATTCTATGGTTAATATGGAATATGGATCTAAGGTGTTAAAAAGTAAGAATGAACATGACCATCATAAAGTGTACACAGTATAACTATCAACACTGTTGCCGGTGCAAAGTAAGCTATTTGCTTAACATCTGAAAAGGTAAACTCGAAGACATCATGCCAATATGATGTGTTCCACACAAACTACTGATTGAGTTTATCTGAACACTCTCATCAGGATGGAATTCAAGGGCTGGCAATAATTAAACATACATAAAAAAGTGTTAAAACAATGAAGACATCAAACTATAGAAGACTTAACATTGAAGAATATCATCTGATGATGGACATTAGTATCAATCAACAAATCAGCCGATTAAGTATCTTTTCCAAATTAGTTGGATTTTACTGCATAAATTGTCTATACATATTCTGCTCTATTCAAATATGCATTCTTTTTTTAACAATGAAATATCTGAGTGCCAATGACTCGCTGTTTGAAACTCAGCGGATAATTAATCTTCCCGTGTACCCTTCTTCACTTGTATACCAATTCTTCGACTGCATTAAGGTTGAGCCTGAAATATACACATAACCCACACATGACAAGCTAAGCTCTTACCACATAACAAAACCAAGGAGGCTCGAGTGCATTTCATTCTCTCACTTAATTATTTGTATTTTAAGGTAATTAGGTGTTCTCTTATTCTCACACTTCTCTCTAACATTTCACTGTGAAAATAAAGCACAAACTAAGCTCCCGCTGTTGTAAGCACCCTTACACTGCATTTCTGTAAGAAAATGTTTCCACAGCTCAAACCTGTGACCTCAGTCATATGGAAGCAACTTTACCAAGCTCTTTACAGGATTTCATAATTGAACAAATGTCTTCGTGACTTCAAACTCTATTGAATTTGAAGTCAATAGAGTTTGTGGCTCCATACAGCCACAAACACAGACACAGAAATGCAACGTAACAAGTCAAATTAAATTGAGAATCCAGTAATAAAAAAAAATAAAAATTAGCAAAGTAACTTACCAGCTCCTGCTCTTCGAGATCTTGGAGAAACTCTCCAATTGAAACAGTATTCTCACCATCCTCTTCGAATGCATCAGCCATTTTCAACCCAGAAATGAGCTATCAAACCAAATTAAACCCTAAAAGTAGCTGCAAAATAGGAAAACCTGGGAACTCGAAACCCTAAATTGAAGAAAGAAGAAAGGTATCTACACGCAACGATCAGCTGAATCGATGAAGCTTACTGCCATTATCCATAAGGAAATTACTCCGTGAAAAATGGGCTAGGGTTTTATTCGAGGCAAAAAGGGCTGTAAGGACATTTTCCCGCCATTTTTATCAATTTTTTTCCGAATCCGAATTCAAGGTATTATATATGTGGGTGTCCGATGACTATATTCTTCTAGAAATGGATAAGCAAAAATTATACTCTGATTTGTTCGATACGATAGGAAGAAAAATATTTTATATAAATAAGGATTTTATTATTTATTTTTTGTGTTTGACGAATAAAGTATTTGTATATATTTACGTTTTAAATTAAGGTGTTCATTAAGGAAGTCGTTTATTTATTTTTTTCATAGAATTTGTTTTCCTCTTATATTGAACAACCCTTCATATTAATTTATTAATATATATTTTGCTTGACATGAAATTTAAGAAAATAAAATAATTTAGAGTCTTGTAATTATAAGCTAAAGATATACATTATTTATAAGAGTCGAGAATGTAGTGAGATAGATAGACGTTAAATCATGTAAGCACCTAGTTGCTTAGTTGTTAGTCTTGGAGTAAGCTTAGACTTCAATTAACCCTCCAAACCTTTCAAAAGCATTAAATATGTGCTCTTTATTGTCGTTCTATTTTTATGTTATAAATCTAAAAAGAGCGATGAAAAGTGAATTTCAAGTTTTATAGTTTCAAAAAGGTTAGTCATTGGTGATTATACTTTCGTAAAAACATCATTGGACGATTGTTCCTCTCCTTCCTCTTGAACCTATAACAAAAGGTTGATCTCGTCATCAACTCAACTAAAAATTTCGAATAGAAAAGATAAATTAAACCTTACTTAAGATGAAGGAAGCAATAATGGAAACTCCACCAGTTTCTTAAAGCTTCAAACTACTAGTCATTAAGACTAAAAATAAATATATTAAGATATTCTTTGATTTTTTTTAACACATGAAAAAATTAAAATTAGAAGTTTTAGAAAAAAAAATCATCTCACATGTTGTTGCCATTTGAAGAATTAAATAATGTTTACTTTGGTCACTATTTGTGTAAATATTATTTCAATGGCTTTATATTATCGGCTATTATGATTTGTAATATCTTTAAATATTATATTTAAATTTATATTTGAAATTAATTAGTTTGATTTTTTCACTATAAATTGGATCACATAAATTTAAAATGTGGGAAAATATTTATTTATATCTCTTTTTCTTCATCTTTTTTTTTTCACAACTTTAATTATTAAAATGATAATTTAAAATAAATTTTTGAATAAGAAAATAATTAGAAGTAAGGTAACAAGAGAATTTAATAATCATGCTCGACTATTTGACCAAAAATTCTGTTTAGTCCATTTTTTTTCTCAGATTGTTTTTACGGAAGATTATTATTTGTTAAAATCTATTTTTTGAGAAACTTATTAGTGTTAAAAAAATATGGATAATTTGTTTTTATGTATAAGCTAAATTCATATTTAAAGGGATCAACCTTAAGAAGTAAATTGTGAGTCATAGTTTTTGAAAATATATTTTTAACTTTTTTTTAAAAAAAAATGAGACGTGATTTATTTCATAAGTTTCTAAAATTATCTAAAGCACCCAGAATAATATGTTTGATACAAAAATTATCATTTTAAAAATAATTTATTATTCAAAATCATAACACGATATTTTGATAAATCTACTTAACAACACAACTATCAAAAGTACTAACTATTATAATTAGTCAAATTATTATTAGTTAGGAAGATTCATTGGAGCAAAATTAATGACTGTGTTTTGATCTTATTTTATTTTAGGGAGAATTGTATATAATGCAAATTAGTAAATTAAATTTAATGCTATAATCATATTTTAATTTAATTGTATCTTGTAGCAAACTGTTTGTGAGTCACATGTCTCCTTCAAATTCTCCCTCGCCACTCTCCCTCTCCTGCTTCATCTCTCGCTCGCTCTTTCTCGTTTTTATACAAACACAAGTATATAAATGTGTTTCTATTTGAAAAAACGAGAAAAAAATTTATATATACATATATTTTCGTTCCCCTCTCCTAGATCTCGCTCGCCACCCTCGTCTCAATCGCTTATACAAATAGAAAAAAATTGTATAAATTGTGTTTCTGTTTATATAAAGTAAGAGAAAATTGTATATACACTTGCAAATACATATATCTTCATCCTATATAGTTATAATTATATAATACAAATATTTCTCTGCCCAATTTCCTTTTGTTTTTCTCTCTTTCTCGTTTTATACATGCACAAATTATACAATTGATTTGTATACAATTACTATCTTTTGAATATGTATAGCGAATTATAAATTGATTTATTTGTATGTGTATAGCGAATTATACAATTGATTTATTTATATATGTATAGCGAATTATACATATTTATGTTTGCTATGAATCACAATTATGCAAATTTTATTATCACATTCGTATATAAATTTTGTGTTTGTTATATGTGAAAGTTGACCTGTATTATTATTTTGCCATTTTCTTTTCAAAAACATGTTTTTACCATTTGTGGTTCTGAATTGTGATGTTAACACTGAAAAAACTGGATCCAACTTGCAATTTTTTCAACCTAAAACACGTTTGAGTAGTTAACTTTTCATAATCATATTATACATTAAATTATTTATTTGTTTTCATACATATGGACAAAATATATATAAAAACAATATGTTTCTACTTTCATACATATAGACAAATTCAATTATCACTTATATTTAAAAAAGTTTTGTTAGCCGGAAATATTTAAAAAAAAAAGATATTTCTAAAAAGTATCAGTTTATCCGTGGTGAGTCGATCTGAAAATTACTTTTACGATCATTAAAACATTAATTGTTTTTGGCTAAATATTCAGGTAATACTCATAAAAAAAACTCAATTTTTATCATATAAAAATAATTATCGTTACGACTATTTTCTTTAAAAGAAAAATGATCAAACAACATATATAACTTTTACTTCATTAAGAAGGGTTTTTTTTTTATATATATAAAATAATCGTAATATTGATACACTTTTTTTGTCCGTCCTGCATACTCATAGTAGATTAAAATATTTTGCATAAAAAAAATATAAGCCGAATAATAAACATCGAAAGTGTCTAATACCGCATAATAATAGTTAAATTCTTATATTAATACACATTTTCACCTTGATTTTTTAAAACTAACCAAAATAATTAATTTACTATAAATATCGAATGTGAATAAAAAAAACTTCTTATTTAATTTTATAATTTTTTTATAAGGAAAATATAAATGCTTAAATCATGTGAATTGCGGTCCTTGCAAGTTATACTTCCCAAAATATAGTAATTATGGAATGCACTAATTTCTTATTCAATATAAAGATCATTTTGCAATTTATTCAAACACGTACCACCATATATATTTTCTTATTGGCCATCATCATCCTTGTCGATATGTGAAAGTTTGAAAAATTAACAATATTAATAAAAAAACATGATTTTAAAAATAAAAATAGGATTATAATCAGAATCTAAAGTTTATAAAAATTTAATTTTTTATAAATTAATTAATTTTAACTTAAATAATTTATTTATATTTGATAAATTTCTTTAAGATATATAAATCGTAGAGTAAAATAATTGAATTTAGGTAAATCAATGATGATTTTTAAATTCGTAAGTATAATTAATAAAATAAGATGACTATGATTTAATATTTTTTACATAATGGTTGAGCCCCGTGCGTGACTCGGCACCTAATTCAATTTGTATTTTACCTAAACACTTTTAATTTAATCAATATTTTAGGAAAAAAACATTTCAAATTAATATGTTAGAAAGTGACTATAAATAAAGTATACAAACGTGTACGTGATATTTTTAAAATTATGGAAATGATATCGTAGTGTCACTATATAACGAGCATAAGTAACTTAATAAATATTCTCTTTTATGAAAGAAAAAAAACAAGGAAATAAGAACAACAAATTATTTGTTGAATTTTAAAAATATAATTTAATATGTAAAAAAGATTATTAAATCAATAAAATAATACTCCACAATTTTGAAACATAGCTTTTAAACACAAACTAATTCAATATGAAAATAGTGAGTGCACATATATTTATATATTATGAGGACTAATATCGATATTGAAAATTTGGAATTCCATTAATATGAATTCATTTCATGTTGGAAAAGCTCTTTATAATAACATTCGTATCTTGTTGTTACTTTGATATAATATAAAATATGTTAATTTGTATCGATCGGCTCATGAGTTATAATGTTTATATTATTTTAATTTCAAATTGAGTATAGCAGTTTTAGTAAATTTACTTAAGATAGATAGATATAAATTTATACTTAGAAACACATTAATATATATATATATATCGAATAGTTAATTTTGTATCATAATATTAATAAGGTCGAAATTCATCTAGAAACTCCAAATACCGACCAACTTGTTTAAAATATAACAAATTCCACTTCTCACAATATTCAAATTTGCATATATTCAAACACCATTTCTGAGCTCCACCAAACTTCATAATTTTCCATTTTTTCTCTAAACAATAAACAAAAATGGAAATTACAGAGCTTAAACTGATGATTAACATCATAATTATCTTCTTCTTCTTCCTTAATTTTTCTCCAGTTTCCTCTGTTGATGTCTGCAACCCAACTTCATGCTCAGAAATGGGTATCGGACCGGAAATCCGGTTCCCTTTCCGGTTAAAAGACCGGCAATCGGACCGGTGCGGTTACCCCGGTTTCGATCTTTCGTGCAATGAAAGAGGCCAAACAATCATGTCACTTCCTCATTCAGGTGATTTTTTAGTTACAGAGATTGATTACTCTGCTCAATCTGTAATGCTTTATGATCCAGATTTCTGCCTTGTCAAACGACTCATCGGTTTTAATGTCACAAATTCGCCATTCAAAGCTGATCATCAACGAAATTACACAATCGTCAGGTACTAATTCGTTATCAAATTACAGTAAATCTGCACTAATCGCGATTTGTGTTAGTCTGGAATTTCGATTTGTTCAGAGTCTAGATAATCCTTAAATCAGATGAATTTCCTTTATTCACGATCTAGATATTTTAGGTGATGTAGAGCTTATTTCAGTACCAGGAAAGTGGAGAATCGAACTCTCTCGATGAAATTTTGAGTAGTTAAATTACTAAGATTTCCGAAAATGCATAATCTCGTCGATTAACTGATATCTATTGCCGGTGGAAGGTGACAGTTACTATACTAAGAAATGCGCAAAAGCTAATAACTATTCCGATCCGTAGTGAATTTGAATTTGCTCTGTGTGTTTTTAGGTGTACTTCAGATGACTGGTTAAGTTACCCAAATTATCAGGTAGCGATTCCGTTGTATTGCCGGGGAGTTACGAGCAGAAATGAGGCGATTTTGGCGATGCCGCCGAGTATCTATGAGCAAGAAAAACCAGTTGGTTGTAAATTGATTAATTCTAGAGTTTCTGTTCCTCTGCAATTGGAAGATTCGCAGTTTTGGTCTCCAATGGAAGGTCTTGTGTTAACTTGGAGTGAACCAAGTTGCAGGATTTGTGAAAATCAAGGGAAACTTTGTGCTTTTAAGAGTGATACTGGATCTGATATTGCTTGTTCAAATCCTCCTCCTTCTAAAGGTATGTTATTCAATATTTTCTCTCTTACCTGCATCTCCCTTCGATCGATCGGTATGATAAGGATAATAATTTCAAAACTCTAATAAGAATTTCATAAATATAACAATTCAAATTTGACTTATATGCAACTTGACTATTTTATCAATCATCATTTACAAGTTAGACTAGTTATTCACATCAAACTAACTAATTTTACCAGTTAAAAATTAAAATAGAAAAATGACAAATATACGTCAAAATTATCGTAAATGATGTGTAGATATTCTCTACCATATTTTTAGGACATTGTTGTCCCTGTCGTCTAAAAACTAGAACATATATTTAATAAATATTGAATCAGTGGATAAGATTACGAGACGTGTATGTTTGTTGGCATAAAAGGTATATATCCTCTAGTTTTTTAATGGTAGAAATATCAATGTCCCAAAAATATGACGGATAATATTTGCATACTATTTATGATAGTTTAAATATATTTATCTCTTTTTTTCAAATTAAAATGAAAATGCATATCATTTATAACTAAATAACTAATCATAAATGTGTTGACATATTCTTCGAATACATTAGTTTATATTAATATAGATATTGGTTAACTTTCACTACCATAGATATTGTAATTGGATGACATTTTCGCCCTTCACATCTTAAGCTTCATTTGATACACCTAATGTCTGTTATACACTAATAAATACATAAAAGAATCATCCAGTATGGTGTAGAAAAATCGTATCGACGAATTAAAAAGATACTTTTTATTTAATTAAGTATAGAGACTTTTCAAAAAAAAATGGAAATTAGATTTTATTTTTTTCTAATTTACTTTTTGAACAAAAGTTGTTTCCAAATTTCCAAGTTGATTATTGGTGGGGTTGTTGAACTTATAGATGTTAGTGTGTCATTTGTGAAGTGTCTTATCACTAGTGTTGCATAGTCCATGTGCATTCATGTTACATCATCTAAATTTTTTTATTTTTTTTTAGTTTTGGTAGTTTTGTTTGTAGGGTCAAATAATTGTAGCTCCACCTAATGAAGTTGAAAGTTTGATTTTGATTATTTATTTATTCAAAAACAAGATTGAGTCGTGTTTTATTTTTTCTTATATAAAATTATAAATACGGGAAATTAGCATTTCTAGTCCCTTATAACCGACAAAACTTAATTTCTATCTCAATGATTTCTGATAAAATATATAAACTTTCAATTAGTTGATAAGTACTGTTAAGTGCTAAATAATCCAATTGTTGAAAATGATATAATTTAAAAATAGTCTAGATATCACACATGTTCTATAATAAGAAACTAAATGCATACATTATTTAATAATGTTAGAGATTTGCTTAACCAATTATTTCAATCATTAGAATCATAATTTATCAATAATGGAGAAATAAAAAAATAATTATCCCAAGTATTGAAGAAAATGAAAATTTTGGTTGCAAAAAAAAAGTATTTAACTATTTAGAGCTCGTTTGAATGTGCTTAAAAAATAACTTTTAAAAAGTATTTTTGAAAGTGCTGAAATTTATTTTTAAAATAAGTAGTTATATGTTTGGATAGAAGTGTTTCAATTGAAAAAAAAGTTGTTGACGTGTTTGGCAAATAAGTGTTGGTAAACACTTTTTTATTAAAATGTCTAAAATACCCTTAAAACTGTTAATACGATAAAAAGTTGATTAATTTAAGATTTTTATACTTAAAAAAATCAAAACAATACTAATTTATATTTTACATCCACAAGTAATAATATTTCCTATCATTCACATATTTCTTTAGCATCACAAATTTTTTATAATTATAATTATAATAAAATAGTAATAATGATAATAAATAATAATAATAATAATAAAAGAATTAACGACAAAAAAGTAATATATTTGGTCAACATAAAATAACTTTTAAGTTGAAAAAAAAAACCTCACCTAACTTTTAACTTTTGACTTAAAATAAGTCATTTTTGACTTAAAAATAAGTCACTTTAATAATTGTCAAAAACTCTAATAAGTCAAAAACTGACTTTTAAATCAGTTTGATCAGTTTTTAAATCAATCCGAATAGACTTTTTAAGTGTAGGTTATTGGTTGACTCTACTTCTTTTATTAGCTAGAGTCTTTTAAGTGTTTTAATCTTAGACAAAGTCTAAAGCATAGTCTGGTGTTTACATCCGGTACAGATAAGTTTTATCCAAAGATTTGATTTTCATAAAGTTATTTTTCTTTGAATTTAATGATATTTAACAAATAAAGTAACTTTACACAAATATTAATTATTAATTAAGTGATTATCCTTGAAATAACTCTTTTTTATTATAAAAGTGAGGAAAATTTTTAGATCGAAAATATAGAGTAGTAAGATTTGACTTTATTTGCAAAAAGTCAATATATAATGCCTATCAAATTTGTCACATTATTGATGACACATAGTGCAAGAATATGAGGCTCTAATTTCACAAAGTTAATAAAATTTTAGCCATATATGGCCACCATCCATGACCTTCAAAGCTACCATGCCACGTTATAGAGAGCTAACCGGTAAGGAGTTGGGCAGAAAAAAAAAATAATCAATAACTAGCTATCTATCGTATAGACGCTTAATTTAATTATATGAATTTTTATGCTATTATTAAATAAAGGAAAAATAAAGATTTCAATTTGTCAACTTATAAAATTTTGAAAAAATTCACCAAAATAAAAAAGAAAATTTAATTAAAACGCACGAAACGACACAAATCATGAGTGTGGATCTAATTCTAGTTCTAGAAAACAAGAAGACCTAAGATAGATATAAGATTTGAATCGTCAATTCACTTTTAGAGATATATTTAATAGTAATAATTAGGTTAGTAGTACTTTTTGGTTTTAGGTATGAATTCATATGTATAATTAAGGGGTTCCAATTAAAATATATAGTGACATTTATATACACAATCTATAAAGAAAAGCACGAGTTAACGTAGATTAACACTCCTATCGAGACAATCATAGGTATTCGTTATTTCTACTTACTAGACGTTTGATAATTTGTTCTCTAACATTTAGACAGATGATTTTATCTTCACTTCATTAAAATTGTAAATATTCTACTACTAACAGATTTATTTAATTTAATGGCAACCTTAAATAATAACTTGGATATATAAGTTTGTGACTAGTTTGGATTAAAGGTAAGGTCTTTAATTGAATATTGTTTAACAATAGTCGATATTATTTGTGCAGGACTTCCAAGAGGAGCCAAATATGGCATTATAATTGGAGTTGGGGTGCCAGGTTTTGTATGCTTAATTGGAATAATAGGCTTTGCATTTGGTAAACTTAAAGTTTACACTCTTCGTCGTGATTTGAACTCTGATCTCCCAAGAACCATTAATCTACAATCAGCCATCGCCACGAGAGGTCTTAACAGGGCAATCATTGATACATATCCCAAGACAGTGCTCGGGGAGAGTCAACGTCTCCCCAATCCCAACGATGGCACTTGTCCGATATGTCTATCGGACTACATGCCTAAAGAAACGTTAAGAACTATACCAGAATGCAACCATTATTTTCATGCTGAATGCATTGATGAATGGCTTAAGTTAAATGCTACTTGCCCCTTATGTAGAAACACACCAGATCGATCGTTACATCCTTGCTCATCGTCAACTTTTTTGGTATCGTCGTCTTCTCCATAGGCCTCAACACACACACACAAAGACTCCGTTTTGCTTTGATTTTTGATGTCTTTTATAGGGAAATTATTCTTCTTGTATATAAGTTGTGAGTTCCAAGTATTGTAAATGGAAAGAAAATAAAGGATATAGGATAGAATTCTTTTTGGCGTTAATTTTTTTTTTTTTTTAGAAAGGAAATGATTTTGCACTTTACATGACGTACAGATAATGTTGCTCTTCTTTTTCCCTTCTTATTCTTCCGAACTATCAAATGAGATTGGTTGGACCTTGTACTGCACCTTACTTAGTCTTTCGATTGAATTAAATTTTTTAAAGCTTAAATAGAAATATTCATCGAAAAAGATTGAATAAGGAATTCACTTCTCTAAATCTAAAAAAACAGAAAATCCCGCATTGAGCATAGCTAATACGCGATTACGACTAGCCGATCATATTATTCCATAAAAAAAAAGAACTACATGTATAAAGAGATACCCTAGATATACATGTTTAACAAATGTTTATGGATAGACAAACTTTGTGAACAGAGTTCGTGGTATTTACGTGAAAAATAATATCCCCGTTACTATTATCATAACTGTGTATGATGATTGTAGTTGATAGTTGCAAAATCAGAATTTTCATTAAGAGGGTTGAACTCCTCTAATCATCTAGCAATCACGCTTATAGATGATATCACATATTGGACATACATACTTATATTTATTAATACGAGTTCAAGCGAATTCAATAACTTTTGCTTATATTCTATATATAAAAAAATACTATATAAACATGCAATTATGAACCGAATAACCGAGTGAACTATGAGTTTGATGACAAAAAATATAATTATGAACCCAATAACTAAAATCTAGATGGCAAATTCAACTTCAAATCCCGACTCCGCCCCGTCGTTCGAAATGGTTTCATAGTATTATGGGAAATTTTTCAAAATGTCAATATTTTAGCATTTAAGAGGACTCATTAGCAACAATTTCAATATTTAGTAAAAATGTCATTTAGTTTGTTATGTATCTTATTTATGTTTTTATTATTTATTTTTATTTAAAGAATATAATTATTTAATAACAAAAAGGAGAAAATTAAGGGGGGAATATTTTAAAGAACGGTAAGCATCCTTAATTTTCTCATCAGTTACATTTTCAAATAAAATTTAAATTTTATTTTTTTTCTTCAAAATTTTTACCTTTTTAAAATTATATTCATTTCACAATATATTCTATTTATATTTATTATAGTTTTTTATTAGTTTGTATTCATTCCAATAGGAATGCCGAATTTATCTATGTAGTCATTTAAGAAATATATTTGTATTTTCATATATTTTTTCCCTATATAGTTTTTTTTCTTCAAAAATCCTGTATGTATTCATTTCAATATGTATTTTATTTGTATTTCTATTTATTCTAATTTTTATTTAGAATTTTGTATAATAATATATAAAATACGAAAAATTAGTATGATGAAAAAGTGAATGAAATATAAAATTGAAAAGAAATAATTGAATATTTGGTGTACTCATTCTTAAATAAAATACATAACTAGTTGACATACCTTTAGAATAAATACAAATTAGAAAAAAATGTCAAATTCAGTTGACATACCTTTATTAGTTTGTATTCATTCCAATATGTATGTCAAATAAAATGTAGCTATTTAATAAATACATTTGTATTCGTATATATTTTTCATTGTGTATTTATTTTTCTTTTCAAAATCTTGTTTCCTTTTCTAAGTCGTATTCATTCCAATATGTCTATTATTTGTATTTGTATTCAAATACAAATAAACTAATAGAAAGTTGTTCTTCTTATAAATAAAATACATAACTAGTTGACATACATTTGGATAAGTACAAATTAGGGACAAATACAAGGTTTATGATAAATCATGCAACATGAAATTTTTAATAAATACAAATATTGATAGTATACATAGTGATTTGAATACAAATTAAGAAAGCATACCAAATTCTAAAAAAGAACTATAAATACAAAACAAACTAATAGAAAATTGTTCGACAACTATCCTATCTTCGTCGTTTTTTTCAAGATCCTCACGAGTAGACAAAGATTCCACATTTCCGTTCTGAATTTGAGGAAGGTTTTGCACACCAATGAGTCTTGTAAATGTTTTTACCCTCTTTCTTCCCTCATTTTAGCAGCGGATCATACATTATACACTATTTGTTTAGTAATAAATAAATTAAAGGATGAAAAATCACCAGAAATTGGTTGATTAAGATGAATACCTCTAGTAAGCCTCTTGGATTCAACCATTGGAGAGTAAATCATAACGGAAATTGAAAAATACAAACAACATTTTTTTAAGATTTAAACAAAAATAAAATTAGAAAAGAAATCTGAAAATAGGATAAAAATTTGAGATACCTTAATCAAAGAGATTCTTGTTGATTCAACTTTGGATTAAAAAAACAACCAAAATATATGACAAAAAAATATTTGCAACTTGAATGTTGGAGGAAAATCACAAAAGATAACCATGAGAGAGAAAAAAAAATTACAATTTGAAAAGATAAATATGAGAGAGAATGTTTTTTCTTAAAAAAAAGGATATATAGAATTAATTGAAAATGAGAGATAAAATAGCAAGAAAATTGGGACACATAAATTTTTTAAAATAATGACATTTTTGACATTAATACTAATATTTATAAAGCTAAATATGTTATTTATTTTGACTAGTTTACTAATTTTTTCTACTATTATCAATAATTTGGGCCACTATCTTCCACAAGCCCAAAAGCCATGTGCAAGTATCTGAGAAGAATATGCTACTACTATGAAAAGTCAAAAATACCCCCCCAAAATGGCAACAAAACTCTCGGAGCCCCGAGGTCTAAACGGGTCAACCCACCAAAAAAACCCGTTTGAAACAGAAAAATCGATCTTACATTTCACTCCTCGTACTTTTTTCTCTCTTCATTTTACTTCATAAAACCCCGTAAACCCTTCTTTCTTCGCTCTTGCAATCACATATTGCTGTAAGTTTTCTACTCTTAAACTTCATATTCATGTATTTTTTGAATCACAAATCACAATAATTGGGATCTGAGCTTTGAATCTTTTCTAATTTTGCTTCTTTTTGTGTCATTTTGTTGTGTGAATGAATCTAAAAATGTTATCCTTGTTTTGTGTGAATGAATATAAAGTTATCATCTTTATGTTATATGTCTCTGTATTTTTGCTGTGTGTGTGACTTTAAGGGATCATTTTGGTAGAGTGTATAAAAACAGTACTCTGTTGTCCTCAATTTAAGTGGCACAGTTTGAATTTCGATAGTCAACAAGTTTTACTTTTTACGTAGTTTTCAAATAGCTTATGTCTGAATTTACAATCAAAGTTTAGAAGTTTGAATCTCAAAATTTTAGCTGTGCTACACAAATTGATACTGGGGAGTACTGAATAGGGTGTATTAGTATTCAGGGTTTAATTTAGTGTATTAAGGGCGATTTTGTTTTTAATAGTGCTTATCCATGTCCTAGTAGTCCTTGTAATGCTAATACCATGGTTTGTTCATGGTTGTGTATTGGTTATACCGTTATAGATAGGTTGAGGATCCTACCATAGAAAAGATTAAATAATATTATGACTTATACATGTATTATATTTTCTAATAGATCCTACCAAGCGTTCCCTAAAGGTTTCATATTTATGATGCTTATGTTATGTATATACTGTCATGGTTGCCTATATATGATTTGGGGTGTTAATGTTTGCTGCTGAATCTGTTTATAGGAAGCATATATAAAGAATGGCTTATAGGCGCAGCATAACAACGCGAGCGAAGCTTCTTTATCAGCAACAAAGAGTCACTCCTTCATTTTCTTATTTTCATAAGGATGATGATGATCGTAAGAGCTGTCCTGAACCGACTTTTGAGAATTTAAGAATTACTAGTTTTTCCCAATCCCGTTACATGGGAAGTGTAAGTGGAGTTAACAGCTTCATTGGCTCAAGAAGCCCATATCAAGACAGGAGGTTTTGTGCTTCAGGACTTATGATTCCGATGAGTTATGGGTCCTCTTTGACCAGGAATATGTCAACTGATATTGGTGGTGAAGCAGATAAAATTAATTACATGACTGATGTTGCCGAAGTACTTGCTGATAAGGCTGTGGAAGCTGTAGTTTCTCAAGCTCCAGCTTTGAACGAGGTGGCAAATGCTGCTGCAGATTGTTATTTGCCGGTGAAGGCATTGATGTATTTGATGGATTACGTTCATATATTTACTGGGTTTGAATGGTAAGAGTAAATGTTGCTGCCTCTAATTTTTCCTGTTATCTCATTCTGGTGTCTTTACAGTACATTTGCATTGCTTAGTAGGAAAAAGAAATGAAGTATATAGTTATTCACCTCTTGATAATATTTAGGTGAGAAACAGAGTGATGACTATCACATTAACAACTCAATGCACTCTTGGTTTGGGGCTGGAAAGGGGTTCAAGAACAAGAAGCATGATTTTATCTCGTTTGTTATTCCCATAGTCCTTTTATTAAACAAATATACATTTTTTTGACTGAAAGATTTCGTAGAACCTTAAGATATATAGTTTTAAGTTGAAGTTATCATTGCAATTGAAGCATCTGACATGTATTCAATTAGGCTTGCTGAGTTTGTTCTTTTATACTCTGCATAAACTTAGCTGGGCTTCAAAATTGCAGATCTTTCATTTGAAATAATTGCTTGCTTGGACTTAATGTTGGTAGTAGTTCTTGTTTGAGAGATATGTTTGGAAGTTCGAGATTTTACATTTTAGCTGAAATACTTTAAACCTTAGGTCGTTAAGAGTTTCTCTCTCTCTCTCTCTCTCTCAGTCATTCTCCCCCCTCCTACCACATTTTTTGTGCAAGTTTTGTTCCAAGTTAAAATTAAGGCATCATGCTTTGTTTAATTAAGTGACAACTCTTACGTCTTGGCTTCATCTTGAAAATTTTGATGTTGTACAGGTGGGGATCCATAGTTGTTACAAGTATTATGATTCGGTTGGTTATTCTTCCATTAATGATTAATCAGCTTAAAGCTACTTCAAAACTTACGGTAAGTTTCTTAAGTGCATTTTAACCTTGTTAATGTCTCAGTTTGCTTACATAATAACATCTTAAGGCAGTTGGTGAAATAACTAGACCAAAATACGTATGATCGTACCTTTTCTTAAAGAAAAAGAAAAATGTTCCCATAGAATCTTAAACCCACACAGGACCTCCATTGTATGCACAAAATTAGTGAAGGAAACTGAGAAGGTAATTCAGAAGTTCGAGTATGTCAACATATACAAGTTACAAATGTTGCTGAGCAACAAAAATTATCCAATTGGTTTCCCTACTTAACTTTTGTTGGGACTGAACACTGAAGGATCTTAAAAAACCCGGACCTCAGGCGAAGTTCATTTGTTAGCTACACCTATGTTGGCGTCTGTTTCAAGTAATTGCTTGGTCTTTCGTTCTCCTAAATTTAATTTTGAAGCAATTAATATAAAGCCCATTGCTCGTAAATTGAAGTATCTGCCAGAACGAACAATCAGTGTCATATGTAACAGTAGCCTTAGGCTGGAAATACCAATTTTAGTTGTAACCTGAAAATTGAAGAAGTGGGGATAGTGTAGTAATGTTAGATAGTTTTCTTTGAGAACTTTGTAACATTAGACAATCATGTCAAAGTTGTTTCTATGTTCTGGAAGAAGTCCTTTGCAGTCATTAATTTGTATACAAACTGTCTTTTTTTGGGGAAACTGATAATGTATATAAACTGTCTTTTCAAGTATTAGATTTCCTTTACGTAACCCTATAAATGACAACACCAGATCACAATGTGTTTAGAAGCAAACAAAAAGCAACTATGTCCATGAGGCTTGAAATGAAAAGTATGAAGTGGACTGTGTGGTTGTTTGACAGAAAGCACCCAGATTTTGGAAATTATTAGTATCATAATCATCAAAGTTTGATTGGCACAAAGTTTATTAAAGAAAGAAACCCGTTTGAAACTTGTGATCTTAAATACATCAACAACATACCCCCACAGAGGTTGTTTCTGATAAATCCTCAGCTCATGTAAAGCATTTCCAAATCAGTAAGTAAAGGAAATTCAATAGTGAAGAAACATATAGAAAATAATAGAAAAAGAACAGTACCAGCAACAACTTGTGATCTTAAATATGGAATAAAATTTGTGTGGCTATAAATTTTTGAAGTTGTAAACATGTTATAACATTGGTGTGGCTACAAAAACTTCTCATTAAGAGATATAAGAATGTGCAATTCTTTTTGGAACAAGAAAATAAGGGAAGTGCCAAACAAAGTGGAAAGGAGGAATCAACTAATTTTAGTATCCAATACACAATAATGCCGATTATAACCCTATTCCTCACACATGAAATTCAAAGAACCAATAACTTCTTGCTAAATCACTTTGCATGTCATTGTTTGAATGGAACACTTCTCAAACATTGCATGGCTCACCGACAAAGCTATGCCTTCTCCTGGTACAAGGCAGCAGTGCACTGTACTTGAATTGTTCGATACACCTACTTGCTCAAGTTTGACGTTAAAGTCCAGATTTTTACTTCTTCGAGCTGTATGATCTCATAATAGCAGTACTCGTGCTCAACAGGATTACTTTTTTTATCTGTTAGTTGTTACTTGTCCAAATGACCAGAAAGCAGAGGCGTATGCAGGAGAGGTCACCGGGTTCACGTGAACCCATGCTTCCCTCCTGTGTGAACCCACAATTGAAGTATCATAATGCAATGATGATTGGGTGCACCTTTCAGTCTCTCACTGTGATTAGAAATTTGAAATTTATATCTATCTTGTATCATCTTTTTTTCTAAAATTAGAGAACACCTCTCTAAGTGGTTATTGTAGCACTTTTGGCGTTTTACTAAATAATCATTTCATTTTTGGACCTATTGAATTAAAATTTTAACTGTTTTCAATGATACAAACCTGAATGTCAAACCGATTAGATCTACCTTTTCATAATAGTGCACACATCATTCTGAAATCCTGGATACGCCTCTAGAAAGTATTTAATTTGAAGTCAACTAGTTTTTGTCAAAAAAAAAAATCAACTAGTTCTGTTCAATGTCGTGCTTTCTACAAAATGGAAGTACATCTGTGCAATAGGGATTAGGGGCCCTATGCTACTGTCTAGTTTAGCAAAATGCAAAAGCTAGATTTCCTTCTTATGGATCTTAGTTTGTTGACTTCTCGACATAATAAGCAAAAGGGAATTAAAAGAAAATATGTAGACAATGCATCTAAAACTCTACCTTTTTTAACTAAGTGAACAAAATTTATTGATAACTACCAAGACAGTTAACATTCTCACTGGATGTGCTAAAAACTTTTTGAAATTTTATAATTAAAAGAGTTTCTCATAGGTAGGATATTTTCTACTCGTAAAGTTTGGTACGTAAAATTAATGGAATGTGGTGTCGAGCTTCTTGTTTATTAAAGAAAGAAACCCGTTTGAAACTTGTGATCTTAAATACATCAACAACATACCCCCACAGAGGTTGTTTCTGATAAATCCTCAGCTCATGTAAAGCATTTCCAAATCAGTAAGTAAAGGAAATTCAATAGTGAAGAAACATATAGAAAATAATAGAAAAAGAACAGTACCAGCAACAACTTGTGATCTTAAATATGGAATAAAATTTGTGTGGCTATAAATTTTTGAAGTTGTAAACATGTTATAACATTGGTGTGGCTACAAAAACTTCTCATTAAGAGATATAAGAATGTGCAATTCTTTTTGGAACAAGAAAATAAGGGAAGTGCCAAACAAAGTGGAAAGGAGGAATCAACTAATTTTAGTATCCAATACACAATAATGCCGATTATAACCCTATTCCTCACACATGAAATTCAAAGAACCAATAACTTCTTGCTAAATCACTTTGCATGTCATTGTTTGAATGGAACACTTCTCAAACATTGCATGGCTCACCGACAAAGCTATGCCTTCTCCTGGTACAAGGCAGCAGTGCACTGTACTTGAATTGTTCGATACACCTACTTGCTCAAGTTTGACGTTAAAGTCCAGATTTTTACTTCTTCGAGCTGTATGATCTCATAATAGCAGTACTCGTGCTCAACAGGATTACTTTTTTTATCTGTTAGTTGTTACTTGTCCAAATGACCAGAAAGCAGAGGCGTATGCAGGAGAGGTCACCGGGTTCACGTGAACCCATGCTTCCCTCCTGTGTGAACCCACAATTGAAGTATCATAATGCAATGATGATTGGGTGCACCTTTCAGTCTCTCACTGTGATTAGAAATTTGAAATTTATATCTATCTTGTATCATCTTTTTTTCTAAAATTAGAGAACACCTCTCTAAGTGGTTATTGTAGCACTTTTGGCGTTTTACTAAATAATCATTTCATTTTTGGACCTATTGAATTAAAATTTTAACTGTTTTCAATGATACAAACCTGAATGTCAAACCGATTAGATCTACCTTTTCATAATAGTGCACACATCATTCTGAAATCCTGGATACGCCTCTAGAAAGTATTTAATTTGAAGTCAACTAGTTTTTGTCAAAAAAAAAAATCAACTAGTTCTGTTCAATGTCGTGCTTTCTACAAAATGGAAGTACATCTGTGCAATAGGGATTAGGGGCCCTATGCTACTGTCTAGTTTAGCAAAATGCAAAAGCTAGATTTCCTTCTTATGGATCTTAGTTTGTTGACTTCTCGACATAATAAGCAAAAGGGAATTAAAAGAAAATATGTAGACAATGCATCTAAAACTCTACCTTTTTTAACTAAGTGAACAAAATTTATTGATAACTACCAAGACAGTTAACATTCTCACTGGATGTGCTAAAAACTTTTTGAAATTTTATAATTAAAAGAGTTTCTCATAGGTAGGATATTTTCTACTCGTAAAGTTTGGTACGTAAAATTAATGGAATGTGGTGTCGAGCTTCTTGTTTATTAAAGAAAGAAACCCGTTTGAAACTTGTGATCTTAAATACATCAACAACATACCCCCACAGAGGTTGTTTCTGATAAATCCTCAGCTCATGTAAAGCATTTCCAAATCAGTAAGTAAAGGAAATTCAATAGTGAAGAAACATATAGAAAATAATAGAAAAAGAACAGTACCAGCAACAACTTGTGATCTTAAATATGGAATAAAATTTGTGTGGCTATAAATTTTTGAAGTTGTAAACATGTTATAACATTGGTGTGGCTACAAAAACTTCTCATTAAGAGATATAAGAATGTGCAATTCTTTTTGGAACAAGAAAATAAGGGAAGTGCCAAACAAAGTGGAAAGGAGGAATCAACTAATTTTAGTATCCAATACACAATAATGCCGATTATAACCCTATTCCTCACACATGAAATTCAAAGAACCAATAACTTCTTGCTAAATCACTTTGCATGTCATTGTTTGAATGGAACACTTCTCAAACATTGCATGGCTCACCGACAAAGCTATGCCTTCTCCTGGTACAAGGCAGCAGTGCACTGTACTTGAATTGTTCGATACACCTACTTGCTCAAGTTTGACGTTAAAGTCCAGATTTTTACTTCTTCGAGCTGTATGATCTCATAATAGCAGTACTCGTGCTCAACAGGATTACTTTTTTTATCTGTTAGTTGTTACTTGTCCAAATGACCAGAAAGCAGAGGCGTATGCAGGAGAGGTCACCGGGTTCACGTGAACCCATGCTTCCCTCCTGTGTGAACCCACAATTGAAGTATCATAATGCAATGATGATTGGGTGCACCTTTCAGTCTCTCACTGTGATTAGAAATTTGAAATTTATATCTATCTTGTATCATCTTTTTTTCTAAAATTAGAGAACACCTCTCTAAGTGGTTATTGTAGCACTTTTGGCGTTTTACTAAATAATCATTTCATTTTTGGACCTATTGAATTAAAATTTTAACTGTTTTCAATGATACAAACCTGAATGTCAAACCGATTAGATCTACCTTTTCATAATAGTGCACACATCATTCTGAAATCCTGGATACGCCTCTAGAAAGTATTTAATTTGAAGTCAACTAGTTTTTGTCAAAAAAAAAAATCAACTAGTTCTGTTCAATGTCGTGCTTTCTACAAAATGGAAGTACATCTGTGCAATAGGGATTAGGGGCCCTATGCTACTGTCTAGTTTAGCAAAATGCAAAAGCTAGATTTCCTTCTTATGGATCTTAGTTTGTTGACTTCTCGACATAATAAGCAAAAGGGAATTAAAAGAAAATATGTAGACAATGCATCTAAAACTCTACCTTTTTTAACTAAGTGAACAAAATTTATTGATAACTACCAAGACAGTTAACATTCTCACTGGATGTGCTAAAAACTTTTTGAAATTTTATAATTAAAAGAGTTTCTCATAGGTAGGATATTTTCTACTCGTAAAGTTTGGTACGTAAAATTAATGGAATGTGGTGTCGAGCTTCTTGTTTATTAAAGAAAGAAACCCGTTTGAAACTTGTGATCTTAAATACATCAACAACATACCCCCACAGAGGTTGTTTCTGATAAATCCTCAGCTCATGTAAAGCATTTCCAAATCAGTAAGTAAAGGAAATTCAATAGTGAAGAAACATATAGAAAATAATAGAAAAAGAACAGTACCAGCAACAACTTGTGATCTTAAATATGGAATAAAATTTGTGTGGCTATAAATTTTTGAAGTTGTAAACATGTTATAACATTGGTGTGGCTACAAAAACTTCTCATTAAGAGATATAAGAATGTGCAATTCTTTTTGGAACAAGAAAATAAGGGAAGTGCCAAACAAAGTGGAAAGGAGGAATCAACTAATTTTAGTATCCAATACACAATAATGCCGATTATAACCCTATTCCTCACACATGAAATTCAAAGAACCAATAACTTCTTGCTAAATCACTTTGCATGTCATTGTTTGAATGGAACACTTCTCAAACATTGCATGGCTCACCGACAAAGCTATGCCTTCTCCTGGTACAAGGCAGCAGTGCACTGTACTTGAATTGTTCGATACACCTACTTGCTCAAGTTTGACGTTAAAGTCCAGATTTTTACTTCTTCGAGCTGTATGATCTCATAATAGCAGTACTCGTGCTCAACAGGATTACTTTTTTTATCTGTTAGTTGTTACTTGTCCAAATGACCAGAAAGCAGAGGCGTATGCAGGAGAGGTCACCGGGTTCACGTGAACCCATGCTTCCCTCCTGTGTGAACCCACAATTGAAGTATCATAATGCAATGATGATTGGGTGCACCTTTCAGTCTCTCACTGTGATTAGAAATTTGAAATTTATATCTATCTTGTATCATCTTTTTTTCTAAAATTAGAGAACACCTCTCTAAGTGGTTATTGTAGCACTTTTGGCGTTTTACTAAATAATCATTTCATTTTTGGACCTATTGAATTAAAATTTTAACTGTTTTCAATGATACAAACCTGAATGTCAAACCGATTAGATCTACCTTTTCATAATAGTGCACACATCATTCTGAAATCCTGGATACGCCTCTAGAAAGTATTTAATTTGAAGTCAACTAGTTTTTGTCAAAAAAAAAAATCAACTAGTTCTGTTCAATGTCGTGCTTTCTACAAAATGGAAGTACATCTGTGCAATAGGGATTAGGGGCCCTATGCTACTGTCTAGTTTAGCAAAATGCAAAAGCTAGATTTCCTTCTTATGGATCTTAGTTTGTTGACTTCTCGACATAATAAGCAAAAGGGAATTAAAAGAAAATATGTAGACAATGCATCTAAAACTCTACCTTTTTTAACTAAGTGAACAAAATTTATTGATAACTACCAAGACAGTTAACATTCTCACTGGATGTGCTAAAAACTTTTTGAAATTTTATAATTAAAAGAGTTTCTCATAGGTAGGATATTTTCTACTCGTAAAGTTTGGTACGTAAAATTAATGGAATGTGGTGTCGAGCTTCTTGTTTATTAAAGAAAGAAACCCGTTTGAAACTTGTGATCTTAAATACATCAACAACATACCCCCACAGAGGTTGTTTCTGATAAATCCTCAGCTCATGTAAAGCATTTCCAAATCAGTAAGTAAAGGAAATTCAATAGTGAAGAAACATATAGAAAATAATAGAAAAAGAACAGTACCAGCAACAACTTGTGATCTTAAATATGGAATAAAATTTGTGTGGCTATAAATTTTTGAAGTTGTAAACATGTTATAACATTGGTGTGGCTACAAAAACTTCTCATTAAGAGATATAAGAATGTGCAATTCTTTTTGGAACAAGAAAATAAGGGAAGTGCCAAACAAAGTGGAAAGGAGGAATCAACTAATTTTAGTATCCAATACACAATAATGCCGATTATAACCCTATTCCTCACACATGAAATTCAAAGAACCAATAACTTCTTGCTAAATCACTTTGCATGTCATTGTTTGAATGGAACACTTCTCAAACATTGCATGGCTCACCGACAAAGCTATGCCTTCTCCTGGTACAAGGCAGCAGTGCACTGTACTTGAATTGTTCGATACACCTACTTGCTCAAGTTTGACGTTAAAGTCCAGATTTTTACTTCTTCGAGCTGTATGATCTCATAATAGCAGTACTCGTGCTCAACAGGATTACTTTTTTTATCTGTTAGTTGTTACTTGTCCAAATGACCAGAAAGCAGAGGCGTATGCAGGAGAGGTCACCGGGTTCACGTGAACCCATGCTTCCCTCCTGTGTGAACCCACAATTGAAGTATCATAATGCAATGATGATTGGGTGCACCTTTCAGTCTCTCACTGTGATTAGAAATTTGAAATTTATATCTATCTTGTATCATCTTTTTTTCTAAAATTAGAGAACACCTCTCTAAGTGGTTATTGTAGCACTTTTGGCGTTTTACTAAATAATCATTTCATTTTTGGACCTATTGAATTAAAATTTTAACTGTTTTCAATGATACAAACCTGAATGTCAAACCGATTAGATCTACCTTTTCATAATAGTGCACACATCATTCTGAAATCCTGGATACGCCTCTAGAAAGTATTTAATTTGAAGTCAACTAGTTTTTGTCAAAAAAAAAAATCAACTAGTTCTGTTCAATGTCGTGCTTTCTACAAAATGGAAGTACATCTGTGCAATAGGGATTAGGGGCCCTATGCTACTGTCTAGTTTAGCAAAATGCAAAAGCTAGATTTCCTTCTTATGGATCTTAGTTTGTTGACTTCTCGACATAATAAGCAAAAGGGAATTAAAAGAAAATATGTAGACAATGCATCTAAAACTCTACCTTTTTTAACTAAGTGAACAAAATTTATTGATAACTACCAAGACAGTTAACATTCTCACTGGATGTGCTAAAAACTTTTTGAAATTTTATAATTAAAAGAGTTTCTCATAGGTAGGATATTTTCTACTCGTAAAGTTTGGTACGTAAAATTAATGGAATGTGGTGTCGAGCTTCTTGTTTATTAAAGAAAGAAACCCGTTTGAAACTTGTGATCTTAAATACATCAACAACATACCCCCACAGAGGTTGTTTCTGATAAATCCTCAGCTCATGTAAAGCATTTCCAAATCAGTAAGTAAAGGAAATTCAATAGTGAAGAAACATATAGAAAATAATAGAAAAAGAACAGTACCAGCAACAACTTGTGATCTTAAATATGGAATAAAATTTGTGTGGCTATAAATTTTTGAAGTTGTAAACATGTTATAACATTGGTGTGGCTACAAAAACTTCTCATTAAGAGATATAAGAATGTGCAATTCTTTTTGGAACAAGAAAATAAGGGAAGTGCCAAACAAAGTGGAAAGGAGGAATCAACTAATTTTAGTATCCAATACACAATAATGCCGATTATAACCCTATTCCTCACACATGAAATTCAAAGAACCAATAACTTCTTGCTAAATCACTTTGCATGTCATTGTTTGAATGGAACACTTCTCAAACATTGCATGGCTCACCGACAAAGCTATGCCTTCTCCTGGTACAAGGCAGCAGTGCACTGTACTTGAATTGTTCGATACACCTACTTGCTCAAGTTTGACGTTAAAGTCCAGATTTTTACTTCTTCGAGCTGTATGATCTCATAATAGCAGTACTCGTGCTCAACAGGATTACTTTTTTTATCTGTTAGTTGTTACTTGTCCAAATGACCAGAAAGCAGAGGCGTATGCAGGAGAGGTCACCGGGTTCACGTGAACCCATGCTTCCCTCCTGTGTGAACCCACAATTGAAGTATCATAATGCAATGATGATTGGGTGCACCTTTCAGTCTCTCACTGTGATTAGAAATTTGAAATTTATATCTATCTTGTATCATCTTTTTTTCTAAAATTAGAGAACACCTCTCTAAGTGGTTATTGTAGCACTTTTGGCGTTTTACTAAATAATCATTTCATTTTTGGACCTATTGAATTAAAATTTTAACTGTTTTCAATGATACAAACCTGAATGTCAAACCGATTAGATCTACCTTTTCATAATAGTGCACACATCATTCTGAAATCCTGGATACGCCTCTAGAAAGTATTTAATTTGAAGTCAACTAGTTTTTGTCAAAAAAAAAAATCAACTAGTTCTGTTCAATGTCGTGCTTTCTACAAAATGGAAGTACATCTGTGCAATAGGGATTAGGGGCCCTATGCTACTGTCTAGTTTAGCAAAATGCAAAAGCTAGATTTCCTTCTTATGGATCTTAGTTTGTTGACTTCTCGACATAATAAGCAAAAGGGAATTAAAAGAAAATATGTAGACAATGCATCTAAAACTCTACCTTTTTTAACTAAGTGAACAAAATTTATTGATAACTACCAAGACAGTTAACATTCTCACTGGATGTGCTAAAAACTTTTTGAAATTTTATAATTAAAAGAGTTTCTCATAGGTAGGATATTTTCTACTCGTAAAGTTTGGTACGTAAAATTAATGGAATGTGGTGTCGAGCTTCTTGTTTATTAAAGAAAGAAACCCGTTTGAAACTTGTGATCTTAAATACATCAACAACATACCCCCACAGAGGTTGTTTCTGATAAATCCTCAGCTCATGTAAAGCATTTCCAAATCAGTAAGTAAAGGAAATTCAATAGTGAAGAAACATATAGAAAATAATAGAAAAAGAACAGTACCAGCAACAACTTGTGATCTTAAATATGGAATAAAATTTGTGTGGCTATAAATTTTTGAAGTTGTAAACATGTTATAACATTGGTGTGGCTACAAAAACTTCTCATTAAGAGATATAAGAATGTGCAATTCTTTTTGGAACAAGAAAATAAGGGAAGTGCCAAACAAAGTGGAAAGGAGGAATCAACTAATTTTAGTATCCAATACACAATAATGCCGATTATAACCCTATTCCTCACACATGAAATTCAAAGAACCAATAACTTCTTGCTAAATCACTTTGCATGTCATTGTTTGAATGGAACACTTCTCAAACATTGCATGGCTCACCGACAAAGCTATGCCTTCTCCTGGTACAAGGCAGCAGTGCACTGTACTTGAATTGTTCGATACACCTACTTGCTCAAGTTTGACGTTAAAGTCCAGATTTTTACTTCTTCGAGCTGTATGATCTCATAATAGCAGTACTCGTGCTCAACAGGATTACTTTTTTTATCTGTTAGTTGTTACTTGTCCAAATGACCAGAAAGCAGAGGCGTATGCAGGAGAGGTCACCGGGTTCACGTGAACCCATGCTTCCCTCCTGTGTGAACCCACAATTGAAGTATCATAATGCAATGATGATTGGGTGCACCTTTCAGTCTCTCACTGTGATTAGAAATTTGAAATTTATATCTATCTTGTATCATCTTTTTTTCTAAAATTAGAGAACACCTCTCTAAGTGGTTATTGTAGCACTTTTGGCGTTTTACTAAATAATCATTTCATTTTTGGACCTATTGAATTAAAATTTTAACTGTTTTCAATGATACAAACCTGAATGTCAAACCGATTAGATCTACCTTTTCATAATAGTGCACACATCATTCTGAAATCCTGGATACGCCTCTAGAAAGTATTTAATTTGAAGTCAACTAGTTTTTGTCAAAAAAAAAATCAACTAGTTCTGTTCAATGTCGTGCTTTCTACAAAATGGAAGTACATCTGTGCAATAGGGATTAGGGGCCCTATGCTACTGTCTAGTTTAGCAAAATGCAAAAGCTAGATTTCCTTCTTATGGATCTTAGTTTGTTGACTTCTCGACATAATAAGCAAAAGGGAATTAAAAGAAAATATGTAGACAATGCATCTAAAACTCTACCTTTTTTAACTAAGTGAACAAAATTTATTGATAACTACCAAGACAGTTAACATTCTCACTGGATGTGCTAAAAACTTTTTGAAATTTTATAATTAAAAGAGTTTCTCATAGGTAGGATATTTTCTACTCGTAAAGTTTGGTACGTAAAATTAATGGAATGTGGTGTCGAGCTTCTTGTTTATTAAAGAAAGAAACCCGTTTGAAACTTGTGATCTTAAATACATCAACAACATACCCCCACAGAGGTTGTTTCTGATAAATCCTCAGCTCATGTAAAGCATTTCCAAATCAGTAAGTAAAGGAAATTCAATAGTGAAGAAACATATAGAAAATAATAGAAAAAGAACAGTACCAGCAACAACTTGTGATCTTAAATATGGAATAAAATTTGTGTGGCTATAAATTTTTGAAGTTGTAAACATGTTATAACATTGGTGTGGCTACAAAAACTTCTCATTAAGAGATATAAGAATGTGCAATTCTTTTTGGAACAAGAAAATAAGGGAAGTGCCAAACAAAGTGGAAAGGAGGAATCAACTAATTTTAGTATCCAATACACAATAATGCCGATTATAACCCTATTCCTCACACATGAAATTCAAAGAACCAATAACTTCTTGCTAAATCACTTTGCATGTCATTGTTTGAATGGAACACTTCTCAAACATTGCATGGCTCACCGACAAAGCTATGCCTTCTCCTGGTACAAGGCAGCAGTGCACTGTACTTGAATTGTTCGATACACCTACTTGCTCAAGTTTGACGTTAAAGTCCAGATTTTTACTTCTTCGAGCTGTATGATCTCATAATAGCAGTACTCGTGCTCAACAGGATTACTTTTTTTATCTGTTAGTTGTTACTTGTCCAAATGACCAGAAAGCAGAGGCGTATGCAGGAGAGGTCACCGGGTTCACGTGAACCCATGCTTCCCTCCTGTGTGAACCCACAATTGAAGTATCATAATGCAATGATGATTGGGTGCACCTTTCAGTCTCTCACTGTGATTAGAAATTTGAAATTTATATCTATCTTGTATCATCTTTTTTTCTAAAATTAGAGAACACCTCTCTAAGTGGTTATTGTAGCACTTTTGGCGTTTTACTAAATAATCATTTCATTTTTGGACCTATTGAATTAAAATTTTAACTGTTTTCAATGATACAAACCTGAATGTCAAACCGATTAGATCTACCTTTTCATAATAGTGCACACATCATTCTGAAATCCTGGATACGCCTCTAGAAAGTATTTAATTTGAAGTCAACTAGTTTTTGTCAAAAAAAAAATCAACTAGTTCTGTTCAATGTCGTGCTTTCTACAAAATGGAAGTACATCTGTGCAATAGGGATTAGGGGCCCTATGCTACTGTCTAGTTTAGCAAAATGCAAAAGCTAGATTTCCTTCTTATGGATCTTAGTTTGTTGACTTCTCGACATAATAAGCAAAAGGGAATTAAAAGAAAATATGTAGACAATGCATCTAAAACTCTACCTTTTTTAACTAAGTGAACAAAATTTATTGATAACTACCAAGACAGTTAACATTCTCACTGGATGTGCTAAAAACTTTTTGAAATTTTATAATTAAAAGAGTTTCTCATAGGTAGGATATTTTCTACTCGTAAAGTTTGGTACGTAAAATTAATGGAATGTGGTGTCGAGCTTCTTGTTTATTAAAGAAAGAAACCCGTTTGAAACTTGTGATCTTAAATACATCAACAACATACCCCCACAGAGGTTGTTTCTGATAAATCCTCAGCTCATGTAAAGCATTTCCAAATCAGTAAGTAAAGGAAATTCAATAGTGAAGAAACATATAGAAAATAATAGAAAAAGAACAGTACCAGCAACAACTTGTGATCTTAAATATGGAATAAAATTTGTGTGGCTATAAATTTTTGAAGTTGTAAACATGTTATAACATTGGTGTGGCTACAAAAACTTCTCATTAAGAGATATAAGAATGTGCAATTCTTTTTGGAACAAGAAAATAAGGGAAGTGCCAAACAAAGTGGAAAGGAGGAATCAACTAATTTTAGTATCCAATACACAATAATGCCGATTATAACCCTATTCCTCACACATGAAATTCAAAGAACCAATAACTTCTTGCTAAATCACTTTGCATGTCATTGTTTGAATGGAACACTTCTCAAACATTGCATGGCTCACCGACAAAGCTATGCCTTCTCCTGGTACAAGGCAGCAGTGCACTGTACTTGAATTGTTCGATACACCTACTTGCTCAAGTTTGACGTTAAAGTCCAGATTTTTACTTCTTCGAGCTGTATGATCTCATAATAGCAGTACTCGTGCTCAACAGGATTACTTTTTTTATCTGTTAGTTGTTACTTGTCCAAATGACCAGAAAGCAGAGGCGTATGCAGGAGAGGTCACCGGGTTCACGTGAACCCATGCTTCCCTCCTGTGTGAACCCACAATTGAAGTATCATAATGCAATGATGATTGGGTGCACCTTTCAGTCTCTCACTGTGATTAGAAATTTGAAATTTATATCTATCTTGTATCATCTTTTTTTCTAAAATTAGAGAACACCTCTCTAAGTGGTTATTGTAGCACTTTTGGCGTTTTACTAAATAATCATTTCATTTTTGGACCTATTGAATTAAAATTTTAACTGTTTTCAATGATACAAACCTGAATGTCAAACCGATTAGATCTACCTTTTCATAATAGTGCACACATCATTCTGAAATCCTGGATACGCCTCTAGAAAGTATTTAATTTGAAGTCAACTAGTTTTTGTCAAAAAAAAAAATCAACTAGTTCTGTTCAATGTCGTGCTTTCTACAAAATGGAAGTACATCTGTGCAATAGGGATTAGGGGCCCTATGCTACTGTCTAGTTTAGCAAAATGCAAAAGCTAGATTTCCTTCTTATGGATCTTAGTTTGTTGACTTCTCGACATAATAAGCAAAAGGGAATTAAAAGAAAATATGTAGACAATGCATCTAAAACTCTACCTTTTTTAACTAAGTGAACAAAATTTATTGATAACTACCAAGACAGTTAACATTCTCACTGGATGTGCTAAAAACTTTTTGAAATTTTATAATTAAAAGAGTTTCTCATAGGTAGGATATTTTCTACTCGTAAAGTTTGGTACGTAAAATTAATGGAATGTGGTGTCGAGCTTCTTGTTTATTAAAGAAAGAAACCCGTTTGAAACTTGTGATCTTAAATACATCAACAACATACCCCCACAGAGGTTGTTTCTGATAAATCCTCAGCTCATGTAAAGCATTTCCAAATCAGTAAGTAAAGGAAATTCAATAGTGAAGAAACATATAGAAAATAATAGAAAAAGAACAGTACCAGCAACAACTTGTGATCTTAAATATGGAATAAAATTTGTGTGGCTATAAATTTTTGAAGTTGTAAACATGTTATAACATTGGTGTGGCTACAAAAACTTCTCATTAAGAGATATAAGAATGTGCAATTCTTTTTGGAACAAGAAAATAAGGGAAGTGCCAAACAAAGTGGAAAGGAGGAATCAACTAATTTTAGTATCCAATACACAATAATGCCGATTATAACCCTATTCCTCACACATGAAATTCAAAGAACCAATAACTTCTTGCTAAATCACTTTGCATGTCATTGTTTGAATGGAACACTTCTCAAACATTGCATGGCTCACCGACAAAGCTATGCCTTCTCCTGGTACAAGGCAGCAGTGCACTGTACTTGAATTGTTCGATACACCTACTTGCTCAAGTTTGACGTTAAAGTCCAGATTTTTACTTCTTCGAGCTGTATGATCTCATAATAGCAGTACTCGTGCTCAACAGGATTACTTTTTTTATCTGTTAGTTGTTACTTGTCCAAATGACCAGAAAGCAGAGGCGTATGCAGGAGAGGTCACCGGGTTCACGTGAACCCATGCTTCCCTCCTGTGTGAACCCACAATTGAAGTATCATAATGCAATGATGATTGGGTGCACCTTTCAGTCTCTCACTGTGATTAGAAATTTGAAATTTATATCTATCTTGTATCATCTTTTTTTCTAAAATTAGAGAACACCTCTCTAAGTGGTTATTGTAGCACTTTTGGCGTTTTACTAAATAATCATTTCATTTTTGGACCTATTGAATTAAAATTTTAACTGTTTTCAATGATACAAACCTGAATGTCAAACCGATTAGATCTACCTTTTCATAATAGTGCACACATCATTCTGAAATCCTGGATACGCCTCTAGAAAGTATTTAATTTGAAGTCAACTAGTTTTTGTCAAAAAAAAAAATCAACTAGTTCTGTTCAATGTCGTGCTTTCTACAAAATGGAAGTACATCTGTGCAATAGGGATTAGGGGCCCTATGCTACTGTCTAGTTTAGCAAAATGCAAAAGCTAGATTTCCTTCTTATGGATCTTAGTTTGTTGACTTCTCGACATAATAAGCAAAAGGGAATTAAAAGAAAATATGTAGACAATGCATCTAAAACTCTACCTTTTTTAACTAAGTGAACAAAATTTATTGATAACTACCAAGACAGTTAACATTCTCACTGGATGTGCTAAAAACTTTTTGAAATTTTATAATTAAAAGAGTTTCTCATAGGTAGGATATTTTCTACTCGTAAAGTTTGGTACGTAAAATTAATGGAATGTGGTGTCGAGCTTCTTGTTTATTAAAGAAAGAAACCCGTTTGAAACTTGTGATCTTAAATACATCAACAACATACCCCCACAGAGGTTGTTTCTGATAAATCCTCAGCTCATGTAAAGCATTTCCAAATCAGTAAGTAAAGGAAATTCAATAGTGAAGAAACATATAGAAAATAATAGAAAAAGAACAGTACCAGCAACAACTTGTGATCTTAAATATGGAATAAAATTTGTGTGGCTATAAATTTTTGAAGTTGTAAACATGTTATAACATTGGTGTGGCTACAAAAACTTCTCATTAAGAGATATAAGAATGTGCAATTCTTTTTGGAACAAGAAAATAAGGGAAGTGCCAAACAAAGTGGAAAGGAGGAATCAACTAATTTTAGTATCCAATACACAATAATGCCGATTATAACCCTATTCCTCACACATGAAATTCAAAGAACCAATAACTTCTTGCTAAATCACTTTGCATGTCATTGTTTGAATGGAACACTTCTCAAACATTGCATGGCTCACCGACAAAGCTATGCCTTCTCCTGGTACAAGGCAGCAGTGCACTGTACTTGAATTGTTCGATACACCTACTTGCTCAAGTTTGACGTTAAAGTCCAGATTTTTACTTCTTCGAGCTGTATGATCTCATAATAGCAGTACTCGTGCTCAACAGGATTACTTTTTTTATCTGTTAGTTGTTACTTGTCCAAATGACCAGAAAGCAGAGGCGTATGCAGGAGAGGTCACCGGGTTCACGTGAACCCATGCTTCCCTCCTGTGTGAACCCACAATTGAAGTATCATAATGCAATGATGATTGGGTGCACCTTTCAGTCTCTCACTGTGATTAGAAATTTGAAATTTATATCTATCTTGTATCATCTTTTTTTCTAAAATTAGAGAACACCTCTCTAAGTGGTTATTGTAGCACTTTTGGCGTTTTACTAAATAATCATTTCATTTTTGGACCTATTGAATTAAAATTTTAACTGTTTTCAATGATACAAACCTGAATGTCAAACCGATTAGATCTACCTTTTCATAATAGTGCACACATCATTCTGAAATCCTGGATACGCCTCTAGAAAGTATTTAATTTGAAGTCAACTAGTTTTTGTCAAAAAAAAAAATCAACTAGTTCTGTTCAATGTCGTGCTTTCTACAAAATGGAAGTACATCTGTGCAATAGGGATTAGGGGCCCTATGCTACTGTCTAGTTTAGCAAAATGCAAAAGCTAGATTTCCTTCTTATGGATCTTAGTTTGTTGACTTCTCGACATAATAAGCAAAAGGGAATTAAAAGAAAATATGTAGACAATGCATCTAAAACTCTACCTTTTTTAACTAAGTGAACAAAATTTATTGATAACTACCAAGACAGTTAACATTCTCACTGGATGTGCTAAAAACTTTTTGAAATTTTATAATTAAAAGAGTTTCTCATAGGTAGGATATTTTCTACTCGTAAAGTTTGGTACGTAAAATTAATGGAATGTGGTGTCGAGCTTCTTGTTTATTAAAGAAAGAAACCCGTTTGAAACTTGTGATCTTAAATACATCAACAACATACCCCCACAGAGGTTGTTTCTGATAAATCCTCAGCTCATGTAAAGCATTTCCAAATCAGTAAGTAAAGGAAATTCAATAGTGAAGAAACATATAGAAAATAATAGAAAAAGAACAGTACCAGCAACAACTTGTGATCTTAAATATGGAATAAAATTTGTGTGGCTATAAATTTTTGAAGTTGTAAACATGTTATAACATTGGTGTGGCTACAAAAACTTCTCATTAAGAGATATAAGAATGTGCAATTCTTTTTGGAACAAGAAAATAAGGGAAGTGCCAAACAAAGTGGAAAGGAGGAATCAACTAATTTTAGTATCCAATACACAATAATGCCGATTATAACCCTATTCCTCACACATGAAATTCAAAGAACCAATAACTTCTTGCTAAATCACTTTGCATGTCATTGTTTGAATGGAACACTTCTCAAACATTGCATGGCTCACCGACAAAGCTATGCCTTCTCCTGGTACAAGGCAGCAGTGCACTGTACTTGAATTGTTCGATACACCTACTTGCTCAAGTTTGACGTTAAAGTCCAGATTTTTACTTCTTCGAGCTGTATGATCTCATAATAGCAGTACTCGTGCTCAACAGGATTACTTTTTTTATCTGTTAGTTGTTACTTGTCCAAATGACCAGAAAGCAGAGGCGTATGCAGGAGAGGTCACCGGGTTCACGTGAACCCATGCTTCCCTCCTGTGTGAACCCACAATTGAAGTATCATAATGCAATGATGATTGGGTGCACCTTTCAGTCTCTCACTGTGATTAGAAATTTGAAATTTATATCTATCTTGTATCATCTTTTTTTCTAAAATTAGAGAACACCTCTCTAAGTGGTTATTGTAGCACTTTTGGCGTTTTACTAAATAATCATTTCATTTTTGGACCTATTGAATTAAAATTTTAACTGTTTTCAATGATACAAACCTGAATGTCAAACCGATTAGATCTACCTTTTCATAATAGTGCACACATCATTCTGAAATCCTGGATACGCCTCTAGAAAGTATTTAATTTGAAGTCAACTAGTTTTTGTCAAAAAAAAAAATCAACTAGTTCTGTTCAATGTCGTGCTTTCTACAAAATGGAAGTACATCTGTGCAATAGGGATTAGGGGCCCTATGCTACTGTCTAGTTTAGCAAAATGCAAAAGCTAGATTTCCTTCTTATGGATCTTAGTTTGTTGACTTCTCGACATAATAAGCAAAAGGGAATTAAAAGAAAATATGTAGACAATGCATCTAAAACTCTACCTTTTTTAACTAAGTGAACAAAATTTATTGATAACTACCAAGACAGTTAACATTCTCACTGGATGTGCTAAAAACTTTTTGAAATTTTATAATTAAAAGAGTTTCTCATAGGTAGGATATTTTCTACTCGTAAAGTTTGGTACGTAAAATTAATGGAATGTGGTGTCGAGCTTCTTGTTTATTAAAGAAAGAAACCCGTTTGAAACTTGTGATCTTAAATACATCAACAACATACCCCCACAGAGGTTGTTTCTGATAAATCCTCAGCTCATGTAAAGCATTTCCAAATCAGTAAGTAAAGGAAATTCAATAGTGAAGAAACATATAGAAAATAATAGAAAAAGAACAGTACCAGCAACAACTTGTGATCTTAAATATGGAATAAAATTTGTGTGGCTATAAATTTTTGAAGTTGTAAACATGTTATAACATTGGTGTGGCTACAAAAACTTCTCATTAAGAGATATAAGAATGTGCAATTCTTTTTGGAACAAGAAAATAAGGGAAGTGCCAAACAAAGTGGAAAGGAGGAATCAACTAATTTTAGTATCCAATACACAATAATGCCGATTATAACCCTATTCCTCACACATGAAATTCAAAGAACCAATAACTTCTTGCTAAATCACTTTGCATGTCATTGTTTGAATGGAACACTTCTCAAACATTGCATGGCTCACCGACAAAGCTATGCCTTCTCCTGGTACAAGGCAGCAGTGCACTGTACTTGAATTGTTCGATACACCTACTTGCTCAAGTTTGACGTTAAAGTCCAGATTTTTACTTCTTCGAGCTGTATGATCTCATAATAGCAGTACTCGTGCTCAACAGGATTACTTTTTTTATCTGTTAGTTGTTACTTGTCCAAATGACCAGAAAGCAGAGGCGTATGCAGGAGAGGTCACCGGGTTCACGTGAACCCATGCTTCCCTCCTGTGTGAACCCACAATTGAAGTATCATAATGCAATGATGATTGGGTGCACCTTTCAGTCTCTCACTGTGATTAGAAATTTGAAATTTATATCTATCTTGTATCATCTTTTTTTCTAAAATTAGAGAACACCTCTCTAAGTGGTTATTGTAGCACTTTTGGCGTTTTACTAAATAATCATTTCATTTTTGGACCTATTGAATTAAAATTTTAACTGTTTTCAATGATACAAACCTGAATGTCAAACCGATTAGATCTACCTTTTCATAATAGTGCACACATCATTCTGAAATCCTGGATACGCCTCTAGAAAGTATTTAATTTGAAGTCAACTAGTTTTTGTCAAAAAAAAAAATCAACTAGTTCTGTTCAATGTCGTGCTTTCTACAAAATGGAAGTACATCTGTGCAATAGGGATTAGGGGCCCTATGCTACTGTCTAGTTTAGCAAAATGCAAAAGCTAGATTTCCTTCTTATGGATCTTAGTTTGTTGACTTCTCGACATAATAAGCAAAAGGGAATTAAAAGAAAATATGTAGACAATGCATCTAAAACTCTACCTTTTTTAACTAAGTGAACAAAATTTATTGATAACTACCAAGACAGTTAACATTCTCACTGGATGTGCTAAAAACTTTTTGAAATTTTATAATTAAAAGAGTTTCTCATAGGTAGGATATTTTCTACTCGTAAAGTTTGGTACGTAAAATTAATGGAATGTGGTGTCGAGCTTCTTGTTTATTAAAGAAAGAAACCCGTTTGAAACTTGTGATCTTAAATACATCAACAACATACCCCCACAGAGGTTGTTTCTGATAAATCCTCAGCTCATGTAAAGCATTTCCAAATCAGTAAGTAAAGGAAATTCAATAGTGAAGAAACATATAGAAAATAATAGAAAAAGAACAGTACCAGCAACAACTTGTGATCTTAAATATGGAATAAAATTTGTGTGGCTATAAATTTTTGAAGTTGTAAACATGTTATAACATTGGTGTGGCTACAAAAACTTCTCATTAAGAGATATAAGAATGTGCAATTCTTTTTGGAACAAGAAAATAAGGGAAGTGCCAAACAAAGTGGAAAGGAGGAATCAACTAATTTTAGTATCCAATACACAATAATGCCGATTATAACCCTATTCCTCACACATGAAATTCAAAGAACCAATAACTTCTTGCTAAATCACTTTGCATGTCATTGTTTGAATGGAACACTTCTCAAACATTGCATGGCTCACCGACAAAGCTATGCCTTCTCCTGGTACAAGGCAGCAGTGCACTGTACTTGAATTGTTCGATACACCTACTTGCTCAAGTTTGACGTTAAAGTCCAGATTTTTACTTCTTCGAGCTGTATGATCTCATAATAGCAGTACTCGTGCTCAACAGGATTACTTTTTTTATCTGTTAGTTGTTACTTGTCCAAATGACCAGAAAGCAGAGGCGTATGCAGGAGAGGTCACCGGGTTCACGTGAACCCATGCTTCCCTCCTGTGTGAACCCACAATTGAAGTATCATAATGCAATGATGATTGGGTGCACCTTTCAGTCTCTCACTGTGATTAGAAATTTGAAATTTATATCTATCTTGTATCATCTTTTTTTCTAAAATTAGAGAACACCTCTCTAAGTGGTTATTGTAGCACTTTTGGCGTTTTACTAAATAATCATTTCATTTTTGGACCTATTGAATTAAAATTTTAACTGTTTTCAATGATACAAACCTGAATGTCAAACCGATTAGATCTACCTTTTCATAATAGTGCACACATCATTCTGAAATCCTGGATACGCCTCTAGAAAGTATTTAATTTGAAGTCAACTAGTTTTTGTCAAAAAAAAAAATCAACTAGTTCTGTTCAATGTCGTGCTTTCTACAAAATGGAAGTACATCTGTGCAATAGGGATTAGGGGCCCTATGCTACTGTCTAGTTTAGCAAAATGCAAAAGCTAGATTTCCTTCTTATGGATCTTAGTTTGTTGACTTCTCGACATAATAAGCAAAAGGGAATTAAAAGAAAATATGTAGACAATGCATCTAAAACTCTACCTTTTTTAACTAAGTGAACAAAATTTATTGATAACTACCAAGACAGTTAACATTCTCACTGGATGTGCTAAAAACTTTTTGAAATTTTATAATTAAAAGAGTTTCTCATAGGTAGGATATTTTCTACTCGTAAAGTTTGGTACGTAAAATTAATGGAATGTGGTGTCGAGCTTCTTGTTTATTAAAGAAAGAAACCCGTTTGAAACTTGTGATCTTAAATACATCAACAACATACCCCCACAGAGGTTGTTTCTGATAAATCCTCAGCTCATGTAAAGCATTTCCAAATCAGTAAGTAAAGGAAATTCAATAGTGAAGAAACATATAGAAAATAATAGAAAAAGAACAGTACCAGCAACAACTTGTGATCTTAAATATGGAATAAAATTTGTGTGGCTATAAATTTTTGAAGTTGTAAACATGTTATAACATTGGTGTGGCTACAAAAACTTCTCATTAAGAGATATAAGAATGTGCAATTCTTTTTGGAACAAGAAAATAAGGGAAGTGCCAAACAAAGTGGAAAGGAGGAATCAACTAATTTTAGTATCCAATACACAATAATGCCGATTATAACCCTATTCCTCACACATGAAATTCAAAGAACCAATAACTTCTTGCTAAATCACTTTGCATGTCATTGTTTGAATGGAACACTTCTCAAACATTGCATGGCTCACCGACAAAGCTATGCCTTCTCCTGGTACAAGGCAGCAGTGCACTGTACTTGAATTGTTCGATACACCTACTTGCTCAAGTTTGACGTTAAAGTCCAGATTTTTACTTCTTCGAGCTGTATGATCTCATAATAGCAGTACTCGTGCTCAACAGGATTACTTTTTTTATCTGTTAGTTGTTACTTGTCCAAATGACCAGAAAGCAGAGGCGTATGCAGGAGAGGTCACCGGGTTCACGTGAACCCATGCTTCCCTCCTGTGTGAACCCACAATTGAAGTATCATAATGCAATGATGATTGGGTGCACCTTTCAGTCTCTCACTGTGATTAGAAATTTGAAATTTATATCTATCTTGTATCATCTTTTTTTCTAAAATTAGAGAACACCTCTCTAAGTGGTTATTGTAGCACTTTTGGCGTTTTACTAAATAATCATTTCATTTTTGGACCTATTGAATTAAAATTTTAACTGTTTTCAATGATACAAACCTGAATGTCAAACCGATTAGATCTACCTTTTCATAATAGTGCACACATCATTCTGAAATCCTGGATACGCCTCTAGAAAGTATTTAATTTGAAGTCAACTAGTTTTTGTCAAAAAAAAAAATCAACTAGTTCTGTTCAATGTCGTGCTTTCTACAAAATGGAAGTACATCTGTGCAATAGGGATTAGGGGCCCTATGCTACTGTCTAGTTTAGCAAAATGCAAAAGCTAGATTTCCTTCTTATGGATCTTAGTTTGTTGACTTCTCGACATAATAAGCAAAAGGGAATTAAAAGAAAATATGTAGACAATGCATCTAAAACTCTACCTTTTTTAACTAAGTGAACAAAATTTATTGATAACTACCAAGACAGTTAACATTCTCACTGGATGTGCTAAAAACTTTTTGAAATTTTATAATTAAAAGAGTTTCTCATAGGTAGGATATTTTCTACTCGTAAAGTTTGGTACGTAAAATTAATGGAATGTGGTGTCGAGCTTCTTGTTTATTAAAGAAAGAAACCCGTTTGAAACTTGTGATCTTAAATACATCAACAACATACCCCCACAGAGGTTGTTTCTGATAAATCCTCAGCTCATGTAAAGCATTTCCAAATCAGTAAGTAAAGGAAATTCAATAGTGAAGAAACATATAGAAAATAATAGAAAAAGAACAGTACCAGCAACAACTTGTGATCTTAAATATGGAATAAAATTTGTGTGGCTATAAATTTTTGAAGTTGTAAACATGTTATAACATTGGTGTGGCTACAAAAACTTCTCATTAAGAGATATAAGAATGTGCAATTCTTTTTGGAACAAGAAAATAAGGGAAGTGCCAAACAAAGTGGAAAGGAGGAATCAACTAATTTTAGTATCCAATACACAATAATGCCGATTATAACCCTATTCCTCACACATGAAATTCAAAGAACCAATAACTTCTTGCTAAATCACTTTGCATGTCATTGTTTGAATGGAACACTTCTCAAACATTGCATGGCTCACCGACAAAGCTATGCCTTCTCCTGGTACAAGGCAGCAGTGCACTGTACTTGAATTGTTCGATACACCTACTTGCTCAAGTTTGACGTTAAAGTCCAGATTTTTACTTCTTCGAGCTGTATGATCTCATAATAGCAGTACTCGTGCTCAACAGGATTACTTTTTTTATCTGTTAGTTGTTACTTGTCCAAATGACCAGAAAGCAGAGGCGTATGCAGGAGAGGTCACCGGGTTCACGTGAACCCATGCTTCCCTCCTGTGTGAACCCACAATTGAAGTATCATAATGCAATGATGATTGGGTGCACCTTTCAGTCTCTCACTGTGATTAGAAATTTGAAATTTATATCTATCTTGTATCATCTTTTTTTCTAAAATTAGAGAACACCTCTCTAAGTGGTTATTGTAGCACTTTTGGCGTTTTACTAAATAATCATTTCATTTTTGGACCTATTGAATTAAAATTTTAACTGTTTTCAATGATACAAACCTGAATGTCAAACCGATTAGATCTACCTTTTCATAATAGTGCACACATCATTCTGAAATCCTGGATACGCCTCTAGAAAGTATTTAATTTGAAGTCAACTAGTTTTTGTCAAAAAAAAAAATCAACTAGTTCTGTTCAATGTCGTGCTTTCTACAAAATGGAAGTACATCTGTGCAATAGGGATTAGGGGCCCTATGCTACTGTCTAGTTTAGCAAAATGCAAAAGCTAGATTTCCTTCTTATGGATCTTAGTTTGTTGACTTCTCGACATAATAAGCAAAAGGGAATTAAAAGAAAATATGTAGACAATGCATCTAAAACTCTACCTTTTTTAACTAAGTGAACAAAATTTATTGATAACTACCAAGACAGTTAACATTCTCACTGGATGTGCTAAAAACTTTTTGAAATTTTATAATTAAAAGAGTTTCTCATAGGTAGGATATTTTCTACTCGTAAAGTTTGGTACGTAAAATTAATGGAATGTGGTGTCGAGCTTCTTGTTTATTAAAGAAAGAAACCCGTTTGAAACTTGTGATCTTAAATACATCAACAACATACCCCCACAGAGGTTGTTTCTGATAAATCCTCAGCTCATGTAAAGCATTTCCAAATCAGTAAGTAAAGGAAATTCAATAGTGAAGAAACATATAGAAAATAATAGAAAAAGAACAGTACCAGCAACAACTTGTGATCTTAAATATGGAATAAAATTTGTGTGGCTATAAATTTTTGAAGTTGTAAACATGTTATAACATTGGTGTGGCTACAAAAACTTCTCATTAAGAGATATAAGAATGTGCAATTCTTTTTGGAACAAGAAAATAAGGGAAGTGCCAAACAAAGTGGAAAGGAGGAATCAACTAATTTTAGTATCCAATACACAATAATGCCGATTATAACCCTATTCCTCACACATGAAATTCAAAGAACCAATAACTTCTTGCTAAATCACTTTGCATGTCATTGTTTGAATGGAACACTTCTCAAACATTGCATGGCTCACCGACAAAGCTATGCCTTCTCCTGGTACAAGGCAGCAGTGCACTGTACTTGAATTGTTCGATACACCTACTTGCTCAAGTTTGACGTTAAAGTCCAGATTTTTACTTCTTCGAGCTGTATGATCTCATAATAGCAGTACTCGTGCTCAACAGGATTACTTTTTTTATCTGTTAGTTGTTACTTGTCCAAATGACCAGAAAGCAGAGGCGTATGCAGGAGAGGTCACCGGGTTCACGTGAACCCATGCTTCCCTCCTGTGTGAACCCACAATTGAAGTATCATAATGCAATGATGATTGGGTGCACCTTTCAGTCTCTCACTGTGATTAGAAATTTGAAATTTATATCTATCTTGTATCATCTTTTTTTCTAAAATTAGAGAACACCTCTCTAAGTGGTTATTGTAGCACTTTTGGCGTTTTACTAAATAATCATTTCATTTTTGGACCTATTGAATTAAAATTTTAACTGTTTTCAATGATACAAACCTGAATGTCAAACCGATTAGATCTACCTTTTCATAATAGTGCACACATCATTCTGAAATCCTGGATACGCCTCTAGAAAGTATTTAATTTGAAGTCAACTAGTTTTTGTCAAAAAAAAAAATCAACTAGTTCTGTTCAATGTCGTGCTTTCTACAAAATGGAAGTACATCTGTGCAATAGGGATTAGGGGCCCTATGCTACTGTCTAGTTTAGCAAAATGCAAAAGCTAGATTTCCTTCTTATGGATCTTAGTTTGTTGACTTCTCGACATAATAAGCAAAAGGGAATTAAAAGAAAATATGTAGACAATGCATCTAAAACTCTACCTTTTTTAACTAAGTGAACAAAATTTATTGATAACTACCAAGACAGTTAACATTCTCACTGGATGTGCTAAAAACTTTTTGAAATTTTATAATTAAAAGAGTTTCTCATAGGTAGGATATTTTCTACTCGTAAAGTTTGGTACGTAAAATTAATGGAATGTGGTGTCGAGCTTCTTGTTTATTAAAGAAAGAAACCCGTTTGAAACTTGTGATCTTAAATACATCAACAACATACCCCCACAGAGGTTGTTTCTGATAAATCCTCAGCTCATGTAAAGCATTTCCAAATCAGTAAGTAAAGGAAATTCAATAGTGAAGAAACATATAGAAAATAATAGAAAAAGAACAGTACCAGCAACAACTTGTGATCTTAAATATGGAATAAAATTTGTGTGGCTATAAATTTTTGAAGTTGTAAACATGTTATAACATTGGTGTGGCTACAAAAACTTCTCATTAAGAGATATAAGAATGTGCAATTCTTTTTGGAACAAGAAAATAAGGGAAGTGCCAAACAAAGTGGAAAGGAGGAATCAACTAATTTTAGTATCCAATACACAATAATGCCGATTATAACCCTATTCCTCACACATGAAATTCAAAGAACCAATAACTTCTTGCTAAATCACTTTGCATGTCATTGTTTGAATGGAACACTTCTCAAACATTGCATGGCTCACCGACAAAGCTATGCCTTCTCCTGGTACAAGGCAGCAGTGCACTGTACTTGAATTGTTCGATACACCTACTTGCTCAAGTTTGACGTTAAAGTCCAGATTTTTACTTCTTCGAGCTGTATGATCTCATAATAGCAGTACTCGTGCTCAACAGGATTACTTTTTTTATCTGTTAGTTGTTACTTGTCCAAATGACCAGAAAGCAGAGGCGTATGCAGGAGAGGTCACCGGGTTCACGTGAACCCATGCTTCCCTCCTGTGTGAACCCACAATTGAAGTATCATAATGCAATGATGATTGGGTGCACCTTTCAGTCTCTCACTGTGATTAGAAATTTGAAATTTATATCTATCTTGTATCATCTTTTTTTCTAAAATTAGAGAACACCTCTCTAAGTGGTTATTGTAGCACTTTTGGCGTTTTACTAAATAATCATTTCATTTTTGGACCTATTGAATTAAAATTTTAACTGTTTTCAATGATACAAACCTGAATGTCAAACCGATTAGATCTACCTTTTCATAATAGTGCACACATCATTCTGAAATCCTGGATACGCCTCTAGAAAGTATTTAATTTGAAGTCAACTAGTTTTTGTCAAAAAAAAAATCAACTAGTTCTGTTCAATGTCGTGCTTTCTACAAAATGGAAGTACATCTGTGCAATAGGGATTAGGGGCCCTATGCTACTGTCTAGTTTAGCAAAATGCAAAAGCTAGATTTCCTTCTTATGGATCTTAGTTTGTTGACTTCTCGACATAATAAGCAAAAGGGAATTAAAAGAAAATATGTAGACAATGCATCTAAAACTCTACCTTTTTTAACTAAGTGAACAAAATTTATTGATAACTACCAAGACAGTTAACATTCTCACTGGATGTGCTAAAAACTTTTTGAAATTTTATAATTAAAAGAGTTTCTCATAGGTAGGATATTTTCTACTCGTAAAGTTTGGTACGTAAAATTAATGGAATGTGGTGTCGAGCTTCTTGTTTTAACTGTAGCTATTGTAAGTAGAGGTGGATATAGGATTTGATGGGTTCAGATTCGTATATTCTACCACCTCAATCAAATTTACTGGGTTCAGAATCTATTATTTGTACATATTTACTGGATTTTTATCAGCTAGCGTCCTAGCCTAAGCCAAAACTTATGGGTTCGGATGAACCCATAGCTTGTTCATTGGATATGCCCCTGATTGTAAGTTAAGTGATAAAGCTGCAGTTGCTTTGAAAATACCAGGGTGAAAACTTTCTATTTATAAAAAAAAATTCTCAGAAAATCATGGTCAGTACTCTACCACTGTTGCTGTTGTTGTGGAATTTGAGAACTAGTTGAGAAAGATATGCTACTTACTATATTCAAGTCTTGTGACCTTAGTTCTTTGACGCTTCATGTAACGGACCATATGATCTTCCTTTTTTCTTAATATGTGATGCTCTTGTGTTTAGTCTTTTGTGCAATGTAAGTTCGGTGGTGCAAGTATCTAGACAGTGTTATCAAAAGCAAAGAGCGCAAAAATGCTCTAAGGTCCATTGGGGCTTTAAGCGCAAGTAAAATGTGGGCTTTAATGAAAAAAGACCCAAAGGGAGAAAAAAAATACAAATGTATATGTTTAGTCCAATACATAATTTATAAGCATGAATGGCAAATATATGAACAAAGAAATTGAAAATGATTACGATAAAGTGAAATATTAATTGTTTAGTGTCGTATCGTTAGAAGAGGTTCATTGGCAATAAAAGTATGTCTTAGAACCTTGATGATGACACTGAAGCGTACATTAAACGTGGCTAACCACTCAGCAGGTTTTGGGCCATTCAGAGCTTAAGCACACATTTGATATCAGTGTATCTGGATAGTGATCGTGTTTTACCTGATTCTATAATTACACCAAGTGATTATATTAGGTGAAGCCAATTTTTTTTTATGGTCAAGAAATCTGTCTAGGGACGACCCTTTGGACCATCCGCAGCCTTTGAAACTCAGGGATAATGGGCCTACCCTCTACCCTTCTCCACTTAAATATAAGCTTAGGTTTTGAACCTGTGACCTAAGTCACAAGTCCTCAACCTATGCCTCTTGAATGAAGGCCTGGGATCATCAAGTTAAGCTATAACTAGTGACTCATATTATTTCATTGGCCCGACATCTTGTTCGTTAGAAGCCACAAAGTTCACTCTATGTTGTTAAAGGTGCTCTTGAGCCCTGAAGTTAGGTATATCACAGTTTTTGTCATGCTTAGGTGACAGTTCAGTGTTGCACTAATACATGTGTCCTTGGTTTCTGAAGAGAGCAACAATAATGTAGCTGGAAAAGCGATATATTATGTTATGCATGTATGTTATTGCTTTAGGAATTTTGGAATAGGAAATTAGAAATCCACATATAACCAAGTCTCAGTAAAATAGTCATAACTGTATTTTCACTTCTGGTACAAACATTTAGAATAGTTTCTTAAACTTGATTGACATAACTTCTATTTAGTGTGTTTAATTCAGGTTTTTCCAATCACTTTGTTTATGAAATTGTTGTTTATTTTTATAGTTATTGTTTTCTATTACATATATGTCTTTGTTATCTTCATCTGTGTCATTCCTTAAAAAAAATCTTGTTTCAACTCAGCTTTGCGCTTAAAGCCGCCAGATCTTGCAACCCTTGATATGTTACTATTTTGACAAGCTGGTTTGACTGAGTTTGAATCAGTGCAAAAATAAATTTCTACTCGAACTTCAGGAGTTTTGAAAGGGATTTTCCAACATTTAGTATGCAGTTTATACAGCAGGCGGGTTTGTTCCATTGTGATTTTATTAAGTGATCTTCTTTTGTGATTCTTTGAGTTAAAGAGAAACTTCAAACTTGCTTCATTCAAAGGAAGGTTTAATACATCTTTTTGGCTCCAGTTGTCGTTCTTTATTCTTTCTTTCTTTCAAAAGTTGTGCTTGATATTTGATTCTCAAGTCTTATTTCCTTATTGATCTCTCTATTCATTTCATTTGTGGAGATTGTTCAAATCCAATAAGATATGTTTACCTTTACCAAAGCAAGCTTCTCTGCATTACTATGCAGCTTGTGAAAATGTTAAACTAGCTTTACACTCATTAGAATTCATTGCATGCTAATATTTGGTCTAGTTACACAGTACTAAAAAAAACATGAAACTATTGGTACTTTTCATTCTAAAGTCTCTGTGCTCCACTTTGTCCTGTTTTTAGTTTCATTTTATTCACCATTTCTTAACCTGCATGTCTTGTGCAGCTTCTGAGACCAAAGTTGGAAGAGATTAAAGAAGAGATGCAAAATAAGGTAGGTTGATACCAGTCTCCTCTCATTTTCATTCCTGTTTGATTGAGCTAGCCAATTACTAAATTTCTGTCATGTAGGTCATAGTAATGACCTCTGAAGAAATATTATTTATGTGATCCAGTCAATGACTATTCGATGCTTCTTTGAAATTCATTGATTATTACACTTGGTGTGCTTTTTCTGTTACACATTCTTGAACTCTAAAACCCTCCCTAGTATCATCTATAAGTAAGTAATCCATGCATGGACATGTCCGCACACACTTGACTTCTCTTCTGTCAGAGTTCTTGCCTCAAATTATAAACCCACGTGTTTCCTTCCCTTCCTGAAGCAAGAATTATGTGGTTATATTTTTACCTACCAAAAGCTTTAGTTGACTTAGCTTTGTTACCATTTAACAGGGTATGGAGCCAGCGGCAGTTGCTGATGGTCAACGAAGAATGCAAGAATTGATGAGGGAGTAAGCAACTTTTCCTTGTTGATCTAATGAACTTCCATATGCCCTGTTTTGGATATTTTTTTGTTTTGAAGAACTTAATTAGTTTCTCATGAGAAAGCCTTGTGTATAGAATTGCCCGTATCTATCTTTCTCAAAAAAATTACCCTGCGGCCTGCACCCTCTACTGGTTGTGGTTGGAGGATAGAGGCACCAGGTGGAATAGTCAGCCTTCCCAAGAGCTGACTTGGAAATTTGCCATTTTTATAGAAGTTAACTAGCTCCTCATATAGATAAATCCGTTGATTCTTTCCTTTTCTTTTAGTCCTATATATATATATTTTTCTTTTCTCGAGCCAGTGTCTATCTACTTTGAGCTGCATATCGACCCATCACCATCCCCTTACTTAGTATTGAACTTCTCATCACTTGCATCTGCTTTCCTAACAACTATAATCCTGAATCTCTTCTTATTCTCACTCACATTATCTGTCGGCAGTAGTTCAGTTGAACTTCAAAATGTTAGTATTATTAAGTGTTGAGTGTTTGAAAGCAAATATCATTTATGTGTAGATTACGCAACTTTCTTTCAGTTGGATGGAAATGATGCCTCCACGACCTTAAGCAACCGACAAAATTGAATGGGGCGTTCTGATTATACTTTTCCATATGTCATAAATTATTTATGTTATATATGTTCTTCTTGAAAGACATTATTCCAATTAATGGTGAGCTTGTCAGCTTGACATAAGTAATTATCTCCTGTCTTGAAGCATTTCAATGTTAGTTGTACTTTTCTTAGCTTCACTTTGTAGTTAGCCTTTTCCTAGTCTCAGCTCAGTTCTGTTTTGCTTCGCTACTTTAGTTTCTGTCCAACAGTTTCTCAATGTAATCATGATGTTATTGGCACTAGGTGAGAAACGATGATTAAACAGGTTGCTTTACCTAATTATCAACCTGTCTGATTGCGTGTGAATCCTAAACTAAGCTATCTAGTCTTCAGCAATGCTATTTCCATTGGCATTTCAAAACATACATGGTGACCTATCAGCAAAACCTTCAACTTATTTTGCATGGTTTAGACAAGAAGTCAATCTTCAAGTCATCAGTTCGATGGAATGCTTTTATTATCTGATGTAGATCGAAAATACAAGTAGCTGTAGCCACATACTTCAAAAAGCAATTCCTTTGATAATGCTCTGGGTGAAATATTTGATATGATGAGTGTCTTTATTAAATTATTGTCATGCTTGCAGATACGGAGTAACTCCATTCACTCCCTTAAAAGGACTACTAATACAAGGCCCGATCTTCATCAGTTTTTTTATGGCTGTAAGATTATCCCTTCACTATCTGTATTGTTGGTTGCTCCCATCCCAATATCTCTTACATAATTAGACCCTTTATGGTATCTCTTGAAAATGCAGATTAGGAACATGGTGGATGCTGTTCCTTCTCTCAAAACGGGTGGACCATTGTGGTTTACTGATCTAACTACTCCAGATGATATGTATATCCTTCCAGTTTTGACGGCTTTAACATTCTGGATAACAGTGGAGGTAAAGTTATAAGTTATCTCAGTCTATTAATTTTCTCTTTTTTTCTTTGAGAATGTAACATTTTTGATAACTATTTGCTGCATAAAAACTACCATACTTACAAGGGAATATATGAAGATGTACTAAGCTATAACCTAATTACAGAGATCCTAGAACATTAATAAAATTGTCTTTCATATATTCATGTTTACACCAAAAATAGAAAGGGCTAGGCACTTCATCTTCAGTTTCTGGATAGAGCTATGATTGTCTAAAAAACACCTTTGATTTCTCTCATCCAAACTGTCCACCAAATGCAAGCAGGGATAATCTTCCATCTTTTTTTCTGTTCTGACTGAGTGCTATATTGTTCCAGCACTCCAACGCTTCAAGTGTATCTTGGCATCATCACCCACATGATCTCTTTTAAATTGAGGAAAATCCTCCAGGCTTGTCCAGTTAATTTGCAGTATAAAAAAAGATGGTAGATTGTGTCTGATTTTTCTCTGCACATATAACATTTAGAGGATAGGTGGAAGCATCTAAGTCCTTCATGAGATAGGACCGTTGTCCTGGCCATGAGCCAAGTGAAACTAGTGATTTTGTGAGGAATTTTGACTTTCCAGATTAGTTTCCATGGCCAACAATTAATCTGGTTGTTAGAATGGTTGAATTCCTTGTAAGCTGACTTGACTGAAAATATCCCTTGTTTATCTACTTGCCATGTAAGATTGTCTTCCTGAGAGGAGGGACCTTTGAATAGATTGAGAGTGTTGTAGAATTTTGCCAAGTTATCTATCTCTCAATCATTAAGGTGTCTTCGGAAGCTTAGACTCCAGCCATGAGCCATCCCTGACTCTTTTAGTGGCATCTTTGTTGTTGATTAAGGCTGAAGATAATCGGTATTACACAAGTCCATATAGGATACTACTCCTACAGGAGTATTACCCGAGTCCATATAAGCAAACCACTGGTTTCCCAACCAACGTGGGACTCTAGCCCACTCTAACAGTTACAAATATCTGATGTTATCTTGTAGAATCATTAAAGATATTTGTTCAGATTGCACCAGAGCGGTAGGTAAAAAAAATAGACAGGGAGAGAGAAAGATAGACGGAAAAATATATAGAGAGAAATGATGACGGAGTCAGCACCTGTAAATATGCCATTATCAAGTTAATGTTGAAACTTCTTGAAGATTTGACACTCGTCTCATTTTTGTTGATATCAAGTTTAATACTCTAGCCATCATTAGCAGCTATCTGTCTTTCTTAACAGTACTTTAGAGCATATTATTCTGGTCAATTTTGTTAACTAGAATTTCTCTTGCAGTTGAATGCTCAAGAAGGATTGGAGGGAAATCCTGCTGGTAAAACTATAAAAAATGTTTCACGGGCCTTTGCTGTGCTAACTGTCCCACTTACTGCTAGTTTTGCTAAGGTGGGATATGCAACCAACTTGTTTATAATGGTTCATAGTTTATTTGTCCTATTTATGCATGATGACAAATCTTCAAAATCTGTGTACGTAGAAGTTTCTGATGCGCCTTTGTTGCCAACTTCCTTTTCTCCTTTTTTCCTTTTTTTCCTGTTCTTTTCCTGGTGGTCTCCTAATTGTAGCCAAATACTTTTTCTGGTTGAATTGTTGGATACATGAATAGCCTTACTTCGGGTAGATGCACAAGTTTGTTTTATATCTTTGACTTGTATGAAAAGTATGGCCTATGGTGGTGGTGGTATATTTAGTTATTGATCACAATATTGAGAGGAGCAGTATCCCCTTTTTCTCTCTTTTTTTTTGGGTTGGGGGGTTGGTTGATGAAGGTTACAAGCTATCACGTGTTAAGATTAAATTTTGATGTTCATATTTGAAGGAATTTGAGATTTTTTGTTGAAGATGAATTTGGCTGCTTTGTGAAGATGTATTTGGCTGCTTAAGTTTCTTGATGGCCTGCCAACTGTATGTTCGTCCATTTCCGGATTTAAAACATACTACCTGTTTTTCTTTCGTTTGATCCATTTTATCATCTTAAACATTGCATCTTTTCTGCATGTCAAGAATTTTCATGATTATGTATTTCGGTTTTAGTCTTTGAGCATGCAAACAGCATATCAAAAACAGAGAACACCTTTTCTGCATGTCTGCACACATAGTTTTAAGAGAGATGTTCTTCTGATATTGCTGGAACACGTAATCAAAGAAATTGTCAGCGTGATTGGTCATATGTGTACATTGCTACTGGTGTCTGGCTGGATTTTCTTGAGGTTGTTAATAGGCATAGTTTTATCAAGAATGTATCATCCATCTTTTGCCACAAAAAAGTTTGGTGTAATCTAGAATTTTATACCTTGTTTAAATCCATTACATCCATCTTTTGCCATGTTCGTTTAAGAGTTCATATGTGCAGTATAATCTTTGTACATGCCGTTCGATATATGGTATTTGTCTCATAGTCATTTGTTTGTAAAGTGAGACTTTTTAATACACAGCATTTGAATCAATGCAGGCAATTTTCTGTTACTGGATAACCTCAAATCTTTTTTCACTCTCCTACGGTTTGGGTTAGTATATACTATATAACACTCATTTCTGCTGAAATATTCATCTGCTCATTGGAATCTGTGTTTCGCGAATGGAATTTGGAATTTGTGAAGGTGAGGGTAAATGCAATCTTTCTACAACATATCTCACTTTTCATCTTGTGTGTCAGTGATAAAAAGTCACGCGGTCAAGAAGGCACTGGGTATTCCTATAATACGTTACAGTCCTCCATCTCCAACAGAACAAAAACCAGCGCTCCCATTTTTTGAAACACTCAAGAAATATGCAGCAGCACAACAACATATAGCAGCAAAGCAGAGCGCAGCATCACAGCAACCGGCTTTATCATCCCCTCCTGTAGAAGAATCAAGACCCACGAGTCAACGAGTATCAGCATCCTCGGTTCTTAGTCAAAGGGTCAAAAGTTTAGAAAAAGAAGTGAAAGGAAGAAAGAAGAACAAGAAGAGGTAAATACTCGAGTGCTAGTTATAGGTTATCTCTAGTTGCATACATATACACAGTTAAAAGCTGTATTTGTTGAAATAATCGGGGCAGAGAAGCTCAATGATTTTTGGCGATATTGCGCGTTTGCACCCTCTCGAGTGTTGGGGAGTAAGCAAGATTTTGTTTCGTTTCGAGAGTATTTCGAGGACCATAGTATCTTTATTTCTCCTCATTAGACATAATTAGAGAGAGATTATCCATTTAGAGTCTTGTAATATTATGCTCTATTTCTATAATTGGCAAATATTTCCAATGCACATTTGTGAGACAATGAATACTCTAATGCTAGTGTTGTTCTTTTGGCTGTCCATCTTGTCCACTAGTCGCTTTGTATCTTGCTAGTTTACGGTTATATCTGTCTAGGAAACGTGCTTCGTTTTCCTTTCTTTTGAGTTGAAGGTTTATCGGAAGCTATAATTTTTTTAAAATAATTTTTATTATAATAAAATAATCATGTCAATCGTTGTTTTTTAAGGGGCTTGAAAAGTCTATCGTGAATAAATAATAGTGAACGGGAGGAGTATATTTAAACTAATGTTAAAAATCAAAACCAATAGCAACATAAATCTTGTTTGGCATTCACAATATCTTCAAGACTGTTGAAGGATCTGAAAAATTTATAACTTGCATTTATTTATTTTTAAGAAAAAATGTAACAGCTATGGCTCTGCATGGATTTTGTTGTAAAAAAATTATTGGACAGGCCTAGTGACTGCTTTAACTACTCAATTAATTGTTATAGATATAGGTCATAATGGTATAATTCGAAATTTCTTTACGTTTAATAAAACATTTTAAATTTGAACATCTGAGAATGATAGAAAAGTCTTTTTAAAACTTTTGCTTCTTGATATGTGTAAAAAACGATTGTTCATTATTTAATGCTGCTGCTTTTTGAGAAGAAGTCATTCAGTGACACATTTAAATCTTGGCTTTGTTTTTATTTGTTTGAATTTTATATATTGTAGTTGCGAGATGATAGGATCGATGTAAAATAAAGTAAAAAATAATTTTATGTATCGTATAATATATAGCATTATTTCACGATTATCATATTTTAACTTGTTTTAATAGGTAACCATTGAAATATGACAAATAAAGTAAATTGTGTTATACCGTTATTAGTTTATTAGATAAAATATTTCTTTTACTTGGTGAAAGTGTTTTTATGATGATAAACCAAAAATTAAAGGAATCCCACGTGTACATCGATGTCAAATTAATAATTTTTTTTTTGGTAGAATGTCAAATTAATATAAAATTATACATGTAGTAATCTTGAATTTATGATTTTTATATATGTATATATAGTAATCTAGAATTTAAGACTTTTATTTGCTTTAAGACTAAAGAGTTGATAGAGATATAAATATGAGAAATTTATAATAGTTAAATATCGTTAATTATATCTTCGAATATATTAATTTACGGCTTAAGTTATGTATATTCATCAAATTAACATGACATAATATTTCCATGTTCCCACGCAACACATATCCTCACGATTTCTATTGTGATTTTAAATCAATATTTAAATATGTGTTTTGACAATTTTCTAAAATATAATAATAATAATAATGTGTATGGCATGTTAAGTGAATTTTACGTGGAAATATAAAAAGCTTAACAGAAGTTCATATCGTACGCATATTTTTTTAGCTCGATAATAATATAGCCCGAAAAATAAATATGTAATGTATTTTGAGTCAAAACAAATAACATCTATCATTGACTTGAATATTATCAAAAGTATAAATCTGATTACATACTAATCGAACTCAATAACTTTTACTAAGTTAAATATGTATTCATATTGAAATTTGGAATCAAGTTGTGTTAGCCTTTAAAATCAATCGTTCTAAAATTAAAAATTAAAATATTTAAAATTTTAATTCCGCCTCTATATTTGAATCATGACAATAATATATTTTGTATTACTTATCATGATATCCATAATATCTAAGATACCATATTTTCTTAATACTTTTAGAGAAGGTTCCACAATTTTATTACATCGATGTACATAAAACATATATATATTAAGAAGTCAACTAAAATACTTTTCCTATTATTTGTAAGTAATTAATAATGATAATAATAATAATAAAAAAAAAACGTAACATGGAGAATTTAGACCACGTCCACGTTCTATAGACGTGTGGAAAAATTCATACTATTTATTAATTTATTGAATTATCATATTTGACAAATTAAAAGTTATGGTCCTCCATCTACGATTAGATTATTTCAATTTAAAATCATTAAATTCTTTTATTATAAAATAATGGAGTTAGTGCTTTTTTGAAAATAATTTTTTAATATTTATATGATAAAATTAAAATTAATAATCGTAAATTTTATTTTATCGGATATTATGTGTGAAATTAACAAAGAATATGAAAAAATAGACTACACAAACAATTATGAAACCCCCTACTATACCAATTTTCTACCGATAAAATAGATGAATCTTTTGAATTTTTTTTCCTTTATGAATTTCTGATACATCACTTTCGTCATAATATATACTATTAATATAATTAGGTTAGCAATAGCTTTATACATATTATAATAACACATATTATTAATTAAGAATTAAGATTTAACCAAATTGTCATGCTTCCCAAAGTCATAGGAATTTGTTTGAAAAAGATACAATATCAACACAAAATCATTAACAATCATTTTATATAACTTAATCTTTTTAGATTGTCTTATTCTAGTTTTATTCCTATTTACTATGTAATTATCATAATAACCTGATTATTAAATAATTACTCCCTCCTATTCATTTGAACTTTTAAGCGTCTTCCTATTTTTTAAACATAATTTAAAATAAATACATTATTTTTTTTTATCCAACATAAGTTTGTATAATAAATCAAAAGTTATTCTTTTACCTTCTTAATTAATGTAAATAACTAATTTTTTAAATGAGTGGTGCCATATTCTAAAAAACATCTATTTTTTTTTTTTTAAAAAAACCCTCTAAAATGGATCCTAAGCAAGTAGGACAATATTTATATCATATACCCAAAAACCAAAAAATTAATATCATAACAACAAAGAAACCACCAACTTTCATCGTTTCATATTAATTATCTGGTTTTCTTTTCACATACGTCTTTTAAAAAATTATAAAATAAATATAATTTTTCATTTTTTTATTCTTTTCTTTTTAATATAATAAATATTACAATGTTTTACTTTCAAAACCAATTAATTTCGTGAGTAAACCAAAAAATTACTCACTCAATCTTAGACTATATAAATCGACAAGTATTTTGGAATAAATATTTTTTTTTTGGATAACATTGACAATTAATATGACACGAATGAAGTTCAATTTAAAAAATGTATTTATTATTTCAAACAAACTTTTTATTATTACGGACAGCTAACACGTTTTTATCTGCTGAAATCGCAATACACAAAGTTAATTAATAAGTGACAAGAAATATTCAATTAACAATAGATTTACGAGTAAGTTGATTTACTTAATACTTATCCTAATACAAGGCAACAAATATTCGATTAATAGTAGAGTTTGAATAAGTTGATTAATAGTAGAGTTTGAATAAGTTGATTTAGGGTTCCTGGAATATTCCAGCAAATCACAGCTGCCTTATTTAGTAATAAATATATATATATATACAAGTGGACTGAATTTTGCCATTGGTCAATAATCTCTGTTAGAAAATTTTATTGTCTTTTTTGTTTCTTTACTTTTGTCAAAAAAAGGCCAAATTCAAGAAACTCCCTTCTCAGTCACAGAGAATATATACAAAATTCAGCTTACCTATCCCCACCCAACCACCCCCCCCCCACCCCCAAACACCCATATAGTCCAATTTCTCCTTCACATATTGTGTGTTTGTGTTATTACACACATATATATACAAACATATATTGACATTTTTTGTGTGTTTGTGTGTTAGAAGGAAGAAAAAAGAAGAGGGATCAAGAATGGCACCAGAAAAGTTCATTGTTGAAGTTGAACCAGCAAAGCCTGCTAAAGATGGAAGACCATCAATGGGTCCTGTTTACAGAAGTCTTTTTGCTAAAGATGGATTTCCTCCACCTATTCCTGGACTTGATAGTTGTTGGGATATTTTCCGGTTAGACTGAAAAAGATTTGATTTTTATGTTAATTTGCTTTGTTGTTTATGTTGGGTTCTTGTTTTTTTTTTAATGTTTATGTAGTTGATTGTGGTGTTGTTTGTTGAATCTGAGTATTTGTTTGTGTTGGAATTTGGTAAAGGTGGAGTCTTTTTAGCTTTATGTTACTGATGAGTAGCATAAAGTTCCAAGATTTGGTTTTTATTTCACTTTTTTTGTGCTAAAGATTTGATCTTGTTTTATAATTCTTCTTTGTTTTTATTCAGGTTATTTGATAAACTTGATTTGAATACAGAGTTATTTTTCTGAATCTGATTGTTTGATTTGGCTATAAACTATACAGGGTCTACTATTTTTTAGTTTAAAAAGTTGATAGACTTTGATTTGATTATGTGTTTTGAATCCAATTGATTAATTTGGCTACAAAAGGTCTAGTCTTTTAGCTTTATGTGTTTGATGATTGACTTAAAGTTTCATGAAATGGTTTTGACTTTTGGATTTTCTTTTTCTGCAAAATCTGAACACTTTTTGACATTTATTATGTATATAAATGACATGACTTCACCGTTCACATGTTCATGCATGTCGCAGGTTCTTTTACCTTCTAGACGTTGTACTGTCTTGAGCCATTGAACATGAACAAAAAACTACATCTGTGTTTTCTTGAACATGAACGGCCAATTGAGATATGCAGCTACTTGATAACTTCTGTGATCTGAAGATCTTTCTTCAAATTTCCCAAATTCCTTTGAATTCAAATCTTTCTTCACAAAAAAACTTGATATTCTAGTGGAGATTGGAGAGGGCAAGGGGTTGGGTCATTATCCATCGAGTTTCTAATTGTGCGTTAGTTGACCCTGGGGGTGTTGAGAATACAGTCAAGTAAATTAAAGTGTGGTCTCTCTATAAACTAAGTTGATGATATAATTAGATGAGATGGTCACACTTCAACACAATCTATTTCTTGTTTCACACGATGTTAGGTCTCTATCTTATATTGTTCACGTTTCTAGATGTCAGAACGTGCGGGGGTGTTGAGTCCCACATCGGTGGGTGGGAGGCAATTTTTGTATCGATCTTGGATTCCATCCTTTTGAGCTAGTTTTTTTTTCCTTCATGTTTTTGGGGTTTAGTTAGGCCAACAGCCATTTATTTAACATGGTATCAAAGTCACGCCCTTCTCAATCATTATATACCATTATTGGGCGTGTTGAGTTCCACATCGGCTCACTTCGGGAGGTGAGGTCTCTTTTGTATGGTCTTCGGAAATATCCCAATTCACGAGCTAACTTTGGGGGTCGCGTTAGGCCCAAGGTCCATTTAACATGTGGATTTCTCTGTTACAAAAACAATTGTCACATAATGTTCAGCTTTTTTAAGAGTGATAATATCTTTAAATAAATTGAGAATAATTCTAAAGAAAATATAACTTTAAAGTGGGCCTGTATGAAGCCTTATGGATAGAAAAGGTTCATATAGTTGATCCCAACTAGTTTGAGATTGAGTATAGGTCTTTCTCCATTTGGAAGTAAAGGCCTTGGATTTTCAAGCTTTACTGTGCTTCCCTATTCAGGATATACTTCATATACAAGCTTGCCCTTGGTCTTTACAAGCTTAAACTTTGACTCGACCAGTCCTCTTTGTTCGTGTTTGTTCTAGTAAAAATTAATCTGGCACTTCGTCAGAACCTGCAGCTATTTCTATTAGTCAATAAGGATGCTAGTAGAGACTTCCCCAGTGTGCAAAAATGAGCATTACATTATAATCTAATAGCATATCTTATAGACATTTTCTTTTCTATGTACAGTTTGTCAGTGGAGAAATATCCTAACAATCGAATGCTTGGACACCGCGAAATTGTAGATGGAAAAGTACGTTGTTACCATGAGTAGTTTTTGCATAAGTTGTAACTCCTTCCTCCAGAAAAGTTCTCTTCTCTTTTCTCTAAATTGACTTTAGCTGATTCATGTATATGTTCTTACTTTCAGCCTGGAAAGTATGTGTGGATGTCTTACAAAGAAGTATATGACATTGTGATCAAAGTAGGAAATTCCATCCGTAGCTGTGGTGTAAATAAGGTGAGTTCAGTATATTTATATTCCACGTGATACACTTTGCTAAAAGCTTGGTTGACTGCGAGAAATATTCCAACTATAAGTGCTCATAACTGCTTTCTAGTGTTTGAGCTCTGTCATCAAATACAGCAGATGATGTTGCCTTCTTTGTGCTTCTCAAGCTATTAATTTGTTTCCTAGTTCTATTAGGAGCAGTGAAAAGCTAGGTTCACTTTTAGATGCCTTTCAGCTTATGACTAGATTAAAAACTTATGCTTTGATATTTTCTTATACTTTGTGATTTCGATCAACTATATAAAGTTTTGGAGGGGGACTGCACTTTGATGTAGTATAACTGTGGATTTATAGAAGTAAATGTTACCTTTCTGATACCAAAACCAACAAACATTATTTCACTTATTTTTTTGAAGTTTGTGTATGTTCTCTGTCTATATTATACTTGTGTATAGGACTTTTTAGCCAATCTCATATTGTTTATTGCCCTTTATTGATTGTACTTCCAATCATTGCCTCACTTTCTGTCAATTTTACTTTCTGATGTTAGGGAGACAAATGTGGTATCTATGGTGCTAATTGTGCTGAGTGGATAATAAGCATGGAGGTTAGTTTTTCTTGGTCCTTCTAATTCTCATTTTATTCCTTTTGTCTGTTAATGGCCTTCAAACAGCAGTAAGGACTTCAGTTACTAATATTTTGGGTACTTCATATAATTATTTCCTAGCTGATGAAGAGGTAATTGGCCATGTATATAACATTTAAGATTAGCTATATTGACCATAATTAGTCTTGGTATTTTTGGCACTCAGAGTCTCAGATTGTCTATTTTTTTTTCTTGTTGTGCTATATCTCTTTGTTGAATCACTGGCCTTACATTTCTTCAAGTTAAATCAACTCTGTACGTTTGTTTCATATAGAACACATATTTGAGTTCGACAGATAGGAAGAACTACGGTTAAAAAGAAAGAGGTTGCGTAAGCGCTGTCGGTGTTAGGAGGCCGGTTGGGATTCGTATAGTAGGATGTGCCTTTCTTTTCACCTCTAAATTAGGATATAGATAAAAGGACAGTGTGTCATTGAATTACGAGATATGGAAGTAGTTGACCTTCTCGCTGTTTGGTTTCCTAGTCGACTTTCTATCAATATTTGTTTCATCCTTTTGTTGATCCTGTTTTCTGCTGTGTATCATTTCAATCTTTGTACCAGGTTTTTTAAGAAATTCAAATCTTCTCCTTAATTTTAATTAGCTCTGATAACGACTTACCAATGCAGGCATGCAATGCTCATGGACTTTACTGTGTTCCTCTGTATGACACCTTAGGTATGCATTCTCCTCATTTCCTTTGTTTTCTTTTTCTTTTTGTTATTTATCATTCTTTTTGATACATTTAATAAAGATATCGTTTTCATGCAATCTGATAGCCAGATTAGTTTTCACCCATTAATCATGTCATGTGGTCTTCTATTTTATTTTTTTCTGTAAAAGGAGAAGGAACCTCAATCTCTATAGTTTATTTTCTTTGTGTGATTTAGGTGCTGGTGCAGTGGAATTTATCATTTCCCATGCTGAGGTTACAATTGCTTTTGTCGAAGAGAAAAAACTTCCTGAGGTCTGCATATTTCAATTTAAACTTTGGATAGACGGCTGATATGATATTGTCTGATCTCCAACTTGACATGCATGTTGATCTTCATGCCGGATATAGAATTAGTCACATCTCATAAGACACGACTCATTAAGACTTAAGCATGGAATCAAATTTGGATAACTAATTCAATAATAAGACTAATTTCCTTGAGAATCACTACAGTGTTTTAAAAACTAAACAGATATACGTATCTCAGATTCAAATATCACTTGTCCACTGGAATGGTTGAATGAGTCTCACTGTACCTTTTAATATATAGGGATGTGCTTTCTTACAAAAAGTGTGTTTATCCCTTTTCAGCTTCTGAAAACTTTTCCTGATGCGTCAAAGTACTTGAAGAGTAAGTCGATTGTGAATTCAGCTCCTATTTCAAAGTGTGATACATGAAATGTTGGCATTAACAAACTTGTTTCCTGCTCATAATCACCAGCTATTGTGAGTTTCGGGAAGGTCACTCCTCAACAGAAGGAAGAGGTTGAAAAGTTTGGGGTGGTTCTGTACTCCTGGGATGAGTTTCTACAACTGGTAAGACTCGTCTTTTTCTTTTCTATTTCTTATCAAATTTGTCGAGTGGTTTGTTAGATGTCATCATAAGTAGTGTTATAATTTTGGATGCCAAGGTTGTTTGTGGCCTTGAATATTTGACAAAAAATGGGAACAGAGTATTTTGATTTCTTAAATATAATTTAGTTACATGTTGACTTGAGTTTGATTCAGATTTTAACATTTTTTTGTAATGGTTTTTTATTGCTACCCTTCTGCGAATAATTTCTCTCAACAACCTCTCTACCCCACAAAGGTAAGGGGTAAGGTCTACACAACTGAACCCCCGCCCCCCCTTTGGATTACACTAGGTAGGTAGTGTTGTTGGTTTTTAAATTTCCATTCCACCTCAAAATTCTTCTTTCCACCTTGTCAAAAAGAAGAAGATATCTTCTTTCCATTGTACTATTTATTTTAGGCTTGTAGATGCAGCCAATGATATTATGAGAAATAGCTATTTATCTACACTTCTGAATAAGTCTGTAGTATTGACGTTTACATGGAATGATCTGCTGAGTAAACAAAAATGGAACTGTTTATGCGCCCTTGAACTGAAGCTCGAATTTTATGTGCAGGGAAGCGAAAAACAGTTTGATCTTCCTGTGAAGAAGAAGGAAGACATTTGTACAATAATGTATACTAGTGGAACGACTGGAGACCCCAAAGGTGTCTTGATTTCAAATACTAGTATTGTTACTCTTATAGCTGGAGTAAAGCGTCTGCTTGGGAGTGTGAATGAGTCGGTAATGAATTATTTTCTCTTTCTTTTCATGCCGTTTGATGTAAATCATAGCTACGGTGTAGGCTTGATCATCTAATTTTTCTATGTTGCAGTTGACAGTGGATGATGTGTATCTTTCGTATCTTCCCCTGGCACATATCTTCGATCGAGTGATTGAAGAGTGTTTCATTAATCATGGTGCCTCAATAGGATTTTGGCGAGGGGTTAGTTGTTCATATCTTCAGCTAAATCATGGTAGAGCTTATACTTATGCATTCCTAATCATGTCCGTAGGATGTCAAGTTACTAACCGAAGATATTGGAGAGCTGAAACCAACTATCTTCTGTGCTGTACCTCGGGTATTAGACAGAATATATTCAGGTAATTTGCATCTGTCAAACCTTTTCTTCTGACGTTGATTTTGACTACCTAATTTGTGTTTGACTGGACAATCGGTGCACTTTAGATTTGGATGAGACTATAGTAAGTGTACAATGGTCTACTGTTAATTATGGTTCTTTGTGGGTTCATTTTAACTATGACGGATGACAATGCCTTAATATGGTCAAAAAAGTTTTGCTCCCTTTGAATGGACATCAACTATTTACATTCTTATTAATGTTGTCAAAGGTGCTCTTAAGCGTTGAAGCGATGCACAAAACATGTTGAGTGCTTCGCTTCACTTACTGGGCTCTTCAATTTCGTTATCAAGGCTCTAAGACATACTTTTCCTTGCCAATGAGGCAGTCTTGAAGATGTGACACTAAACAATTGGTATTTCACATTATCATAAATTTTTTAAAAATTTCTTGATCCGTAATTTCGGTAGTAACGCTTACAATTATTAATCTTGGACTACACATACATATTTGTAGTTTTTCTCCGTTAGCGCCTTTTTCATTAAAACTCACGCTTTATTTGTGCTTTGTTCTTAAAACCCCAAAGGATCTTAGAGCCTTTTTGCACTTTTTGCGTTTGATAACACTAATTCTTATCTTCTTGGTGTACCTTTGACTAAGTGCTCTCTAAGTCTTGTTGAAATGCTGGAAATGTTTTTAACTAGTTCGTTTGAATATTATCAGGTTTGCAACATAAAATTACTTCTGGTGGTATGCTCAAAAGCACCTTGTTCAATCTTGCGTATGCTTAGTAAGTGATTTTCCATGTCAAATCTGATGAGGATCTTCTAGACTTCCTCTTTTTTTTAGAGTTTATTACCAAACTCGGAATAATAAACTGATTTTTTCGCATCCTTTGGGTTACTGTAAATGGGAGAACTTTGGTTGTGATTTTTTGTTTAGCATTAAACTAAATCTTAGTTTGAATTATTTTTAGTGAAGTCTGTTGCCTAAATGTTTGGAATTCTACAGCAAACACCGCAATTTGAAGAAGGGGCAAAGCCACGTTGAAGCTTCTCCCCTTTCTGACAAAGTCGTTTTCAGTAAGGTATTGCAAACGTCCTTGGAGTAGCTAACAAATCCATTTTTCCAGTTTTTCTTTCTTCTTACCAGTTAGTCCTTAACTCATGTTATTCTTTTGCTAAGGTAAAAGAAGGGTTAGGAGGCAGAGTACGCCTTATATTGTCTGGAGCAGCTCCCCTTGCATCTCATGTGGAAGCTTTTTTGCGAGTTGTGGGATGTTGTCACGTTCTTCAAGGATATGGTATCCCATTCTTTTGCTTCATCTGAAAAATTGTGCTGTTGATCTGCTTTTAGTGCTTCTTCTCTGACCCTAGGCTTCATGTTGCAATCAAAGGAACTTCAGTATCATCATACCCCCCCACCCCCACCCCCACCTAAAGAAATAGGGACTCAAGATAGTAAATATCCAACTACAACATACCTAGAGCTATTCCACATGTGGAAGGTGAGGGTTGGATGTACGCAGAACTTACCCCTACCTTTATTGGGTATAGAGGTTGTTCCTGCTAGATCCTCGATTCAAAAAGAAAAGAAGATTTTGAAGCACGATTATTAAAAAATAGACAGCAAAAAAAAAAAAAAAACAAGATACAAAGTAAATAGAGCAACAGATGGTAATAAACTCAAACACTGAAGAACAACAAAATAATGTGATTCCTAGATAATATTACGAATAGGAAATAATTAAAGGAGGCTAGCCCCTTACCTATCCCACATGAAGTATGACGACACTCAGCTACTCACTTCTCACTAACCTTCTACCCTAATTCTCGACCTCCATTCCTTCCTATCTAGGGTCATGTTTTCAGTAGGATAGTTCCAATGACCTATAATTATCAAATTGTACTAGACACTTATTCATGTTCCCTCCAAATGTTGTCTTTCAAGATATTATGAGTTCAGCTGAAATATGAATGAAGAAATTGTTGGTTATTAGCTTCCATCTCAAACAAAGATGCTAGAATGTAAAAACATCTCTTTATGAAAATTGATTGATGGGAGCATCTCGTAAATCTTCACTAATGACTAATGAGCCATATAATGAGATGTTTTTATATGGCAAGGTAAAAACATCATCTTTTTTTTTTTAGCAAGGTAAAGTTATATAATGAATCTTTCCTTTCTACTCTTGTATAGGTTTGACTGAAACATGTGCTGGTACATTTGTGTCACTACCAAACCACTATGATATGCTTGGTACGGTTGGTCCTCCGGTGCCCAATGTGGATGTGTGCCTGGAGTCCGTCCCTGAAATGTCATATGATGCTCTGTCAAGCACGCCACGTGGAGAAGTATGCGTGAGGGGGGACACTCTTTTTTCAGGCTATTTCAAGCGTGAAGACCTAACAAAAGAAGTCATGATTGATGGGTGGTTCCACACAGGTTTGCTTTTCCTAGTTGAATTTGAACTGATAAATCTCTTCTTGCCAGATACACACTCCGTTTCAATTTGTTTGTCTTATTTTTTTAGTCCGTTTCAAAAAGAATATCTCCCTCATTTTTTAACAACTCCTTAATTCTAACTTTCCATGTGGCATGTTTAAGACCACAAGATTAAAGAAAATTTTGTACATTCTACATATCTTTAAATGGCCATTGTTTCTAACAAATCTTTGTTCAGGCGATGTTGGCGAGTGGCAACCTAATGGTAGCTTGAAAATAATTGATCGCAAGAAGAACATTTTCAAGCTATCACAAGGTGAATATGTTGCCGTTGAAAATTTGGAGAATATCTATGGCGATAATCCTGTTATTGACTCGGTATGTATCTACTCATTGTGCAATTTCTGCTTTCTACATGACCAAGGTGGAACAATATTTATCTTTTATATCTATCATGAATGGTCCAGCTTGACCGAAAAAATATGCTTATACAAAGTAGACTTCATCTAACCTTCATGTGCAAACTACTGATGTTTTCCGGCATTAGATACTCTGATAACTAGTTATATATAGTCTTATTCGTGTTAGAAATGAAAGTGGACTCATTTCTGTCTACCTCGCTTCCAGATATGGATATACGGAAACAGTTTTGAGTCTTTCCTTGTTGCTGTCATTAACCCAAATGAGCGAGCAATTGAACACTGGGCCGAACATAATGGCATATCTGGGGATTTTGCTTCCTTGTGTGAAAATGCGAAAGTGAAAGAGTACATAATTGGCGAGCTTGCAAAAACTGGCAAAGAAAAGAAGGTTAGTTCTCCTTGTTGTTGTTGCTGCTTTATCCATAGTGCAAGCATAGTGTAGTGTACGCGTAAAAGAAGCAGAACATTCTATTCTATTTAGATATAATCGCCACCAACTTTTTGCAGCTGAAGGGCTTTGAGTTCATAAAAGCTGTACACCTCGATCCTCTTCCATTTGACATGGAACGAGACCTTCTAACTCCAACATTCAAGAAGAAAAGACCCCAGATGCTCAAATTTTACAAGGTAATCAATTTCTCTTTAACCTACTGGTGAATGTTGGTGAGCAATCGTTTGTCATGTTCCATTTCTATTCCATCTTTTCGCTAGAACATTACTTAACTGGATGCGGTCAATGGGCGATCAAGAAGGCTCATGGCCTAGGCTTGTGAACTCCATTGCACTCGGGAGCAGTGCCAGCCTAAGGTCGACCCAAGTGGTCTAGCCTGGCATAAGTTATTTGTTGCCTGTATTCGCGTGGAGCATAGCTAATCCTGAAGCTAAATTTTTTTGCTAGAATATTATCTCGGGAAGGGTGCCAGCCTAAGGTCGGCCCTAGTGGTCGAGCCAACATAATAATTTGTGTTCTTGCCTGATTTTGATTTACATTGTGCAGGACGTGATTGACAACATGTACAAGAGTACCAAATGAACCTAACAGCTGAAGTTACCTGTCCCTTTTTTTACTTTTGATCTTTCTACCTAATTTATCTTCTTTTCTTTTTTCTTTTTGTTGTTGGTACTGTATATATCACATGAATATATGATGAAGTTGTTTTTATTAAACTGGGTTTGACTGTAGTACAAGTGAATTTGTTTTATTTTATGTTTCGTATTATTTATTTAGCTCAAAAGTGCAACTTCATGGTTTAAAAGATTGCTATCAAATACTAATATCAGATAAATTATCGTCATTATTCAAAGCACTTGTGTTTCTTCATACCTTCCTTCGGTAACTTTTGTTTTGAGCTTAGTGGAAACAACCAGTTAAGATTTGCGTATATCTTATCCTAACCAAACTCCAACTTGTGAAATTATATTAGGTTTGTTGAATCGTCATAAGTTGTGTTGAGCATGTATGTATATATAATTATTACAATTTTTCACCAGAGAAGGAGGATACAAGCAATTGTAAAATACAACAGATAGCTACACATACCCTTCGGGGCGGCCCAGCTATTGCATAGGAGCGGGGGTTTCGTTCTAAATAAAAATTTAAAAAGGCATTGCACAAAAAGTGTAATACCTCGAAACATGATATTTCTTTTTTAACTTCTGCAAATTCGAGGATGACAACATCTCTGGGTTAGTATACATTATAAACAATGTCACCAGAATGATCAAGAAATCGTAAAATACAACAGATTAGCTACAAAAATAACCAAAATCATAGCTAATAATCATCTAGCCTCAAAGGTTCCAATGCAATACAAGCATTTGGGAGCTTTAGAACTATGAAATCTTGTCCTTGACAGATGGTAATCTGAGTTACGTAAAAAGTAACAAGCAAATGGGACGTTACAACAGCCTGGACATTTAGCATTCTGAGTTATACTCTGCATCATTCAAAAAAAGAAATATTAGAATTTCGACATTGAAAAAGAAACTCAAGAACTACAATCGACAGGTAATAGAATACGCACATGAGATGAATCCAAGAAATTCTATCCATCATTTGCCAACTCATGAGGTATCTGAACAACATTGTCACTGGAAATAGAGGCAGAGTCAAACCTCATTGCAAGTAGTTCTTCGTTGGTGTACTTCAATCTTTGATCTTGTTTTCACAAAATGAAAAGAAGGAATATCAGACGGGAAAAAGAATAGAGTATTTTTAGACCAAGATAGGTTTGACAATGCCTCACCAAGAAAACCGTCTCTGATAGATCTAAGGGGAGATGTTGATGAGCCTCCCTTCTTGTTTTTGTGTAGTTTGGTCCATGGTGTCGCTTGGGACAAAGGTGAGCTAAAAGATAACCTTTTCACCATTGCAATACTAAGAAGATCATGCCTTACTTCAATTTGAGGATGCCTTTGCTGAAATGACAACAGAGCATCCTCTGTCAAAAGCCAACAACCCCTGAGATCAAGAATCTTCATAGGTGGCGGAGGGTTGAACACATAGAGCCCGGTATTAGTGAGCACACCATCACGAATCCCCAGGGTTACCAAGCTTGTAATAGACGACAACTGATGCAAAGTGGTGTCAGCAAGGGAACCACTCCGTAAAAATAAATGGCTCAATTTACGAAAGCTCGGCAAAGGAGCCAAAGCTGAATCCTTGATTCGAGTCTCCTCCAAATCCAAACTCTCCAAATGTTCAAGACTAGACAACCCGGACAGTGACGAAACATAATTAGGATCAGAGTCCATCTCACTGGAAATACCTAACATTGTGGTAGATTATGCAACAATGTGAGTTAAGAGGGAAGAGACAAATATTATTCTAACCCTACAGGAAAAAGATCTCCGTCAATAGGCAACTAAGTTGCTACTTCAAGTCCACTCTACTTAATCTTTGTGATGAGGCATGTCATGCATCCATCAATTATTACATCTCTGAAAATAATTTCAAGATCAACTTGATCTTATTTTAAACGACTTTCACCACAAAGTAATAATTTTACAATTCACCCATTACTTCCCCAAAAGTTACTCGTTCAAATTACCAGGGTCTGTTCATCTTGTAATAGTCTAGCCTAGAGTGTGGGATACGCATTGATATCATGGTGTTGTCTTCAGTTATTTAAGCATTCTCTACACCTATCTGGTTTCCAATTACAGAGAAATTGAGGACCAAAAAGAAAAAAGAAGTAAGAAAATATCGAGGAGAAGAACACATCATACCTCTGATATTTGTACCACTCATACTAATATATTTTAGCAAAGGCATGAAGCTCATGAAGGGGATAGCAGAATCGTCAATGGCTGTGTAAGACAGCAATAAAGTTTCAAGCTTGGGAACAAAATCAGCTAAGGTTCTCAGTCCTGCAGAGCTTAATTTTGTCCGGCTGAGATTTAAATTACGCAAATTTTGACCAACAAATGCAATGTGTTCAACTGACTCATCTCCTGCAGATGTGCCACTGAGATCTAAATCTGACATCATTCTCATATATGGCAGAAAACAGAACGAATTAAGAGATGAATTTGAAAGATCCAGATGAGAGAGGTAAGATGTTTCAAGGTGTAGGAAAGCTTCAGAGACATCTTTTATGGTTGCTCCAGACAGAATAAGCTTTGTAAGAAGAGCTTTCTGTCCTTCTGCTTCGAATATAGAATGTATCGTACAATTGCTCATGTTTAGGCATGCAAGAGAAGGCAGACCCGGCAACATAGTGACCTTGGTCCAGGCCAAATTCAGAGAACTCAATTTCGGGAACCATTTAAGATGAGATGCTCCTTTGTTTGATACTTCACTCCCCCAAATATCCAAATGTTGTAGTTTCCTGAGAACCTTCCGGAACCATAAAATGTGTCATTGATCATGAAAAAGTTCAAACATTATAAATAAGTAATGAACGAAATGATTGAAAAACAAGCAATAATAGTTTCGTTTAGTGGTACGCCAAGCTTAAAGCATCTTTTTTCACTGTGTGCTTTTCTGTAACCAAGGAAAAAGTAAATCAAAGAAGGAAAGCTGTGCGCTAAAGGGAAGAGAAAAACTGAAAAACTGTTAGCTGATTTCCTTCAAAAGAAATGCTCCGAAATGGTAAGTAATCTCACTCATCCGCTGCTATTTTTTTTTCTTTTAACCTTATCTACAATAAAAAAAAGAGGAGCAATTTCAAACTTTTTCTCCATTTTGTTTCTCTTGATTAAATCAAAAATAGCAGCAAAAACTTTCAAGCTTCCCCTCCTTTCTTTTTTCTGATTTGCAAATAAAGAGCAGTTCGTGGACGCGAAATAAATGCGGCGAGTAATGTTGGGTATCTATAATAACTATACATATGTATTCTCTTTGGAAAGGACAAAACATAGAATAAAGAGAAATAAGGCATGGCACACGTAACTCAACTCCCACGGTTAAAGAGGAATACAACTTTGATACACCATAAGGGAAGGGTGAGGGAGAAGAAAGACAAGATATTTAAGACGTGTGAACAGTAGATGTCTACCTTAAGATTACACAGAGTCGAATCAGATACAGGCAGGCCTCCCAAATCCAACAAGGATAAGTTGGTTAACGAAGTCAGGGTTATGACACCATCAGCTGTGACACCTGTTTCTGGAATCCATAACTTTTCCAAACTTGGAATGGTTGTTAGATGTCCAACTCCAGCATCAGTAATCTTCGAGCACCTGGAGAGGTCAAGCTCCTTTAAGTTTGTCATTCCTGATGAAAATGAAAACATTTACAGATTTAGAGGAGAATATAACAGAAACTTAGCTAGGTTAGTCACATTTATCAAAACAATATTCGAGGTCAAATAAATAGTTACCCGTAATAGCCCAAATGGCTGAACTGTTAATTTTGTTACAATCTGATAGATTTAGAGAATGCAAGTGGTCAAAACCACCTATATATGCCATCCATTCTGCATCCACATAACTCTCTCCCCTTAAGTCGATCCCATCGACACAAAATTTAAACACTCTGCACAAGAAAATATGTATCAGCTTCTGGAGAAGATAATGCAAAAATTCAACACATGGAAGAAAGAAGTCCTTCGCTTAAGCAGACTATAAATTTTGATGTCACATTGTTATAGAATTTAGTAGGATTATGGAAAAACATCAGCTTTATAATCACGTAGCTAAGACGATTCTTAGATTTAAGATGATAGTACTATCATATTGAATCACAGAAGTTCTACATTAGGAGTCTCATTTCACAAAGAAAGCAATAAAGTTGAACCAGAACACAGTACACACGCCACCCTCCCTCCTCACTGCGCCAGAGAAACAAAAATGAATCTCAAGCCATCCTGATGTTAGAGCTAGATAGCATCAACAAAAATTATTGATCTATTTAGATCCCAAAAAAGATATTAGTGCAGTTTTAAGGATGTGAAGAACATTTTATATCATTGCACAACCAATATCCTGCATATATATGTGTGTGTGTGTGTGTGTGTGTGTCTTCTGCTCAGTCCAATACAGATATGGTGCTTAAAATACCCAACCACCAGTGGTGTATTTAGGATTTTCGGCACGCGGGTGCTCGCTTCTTTTAATATAAGTTACAATAAATCACATATGATAAGTGCACAACTGTTTAAATGCAATAATTTAAAAGGTTAATAAGAAAATCATGATTAATATTACCATTTTTAAAAAAATATAAAAGAAATCAACTTTTTGGAAAAAAAATAATTAGCTTGAAAGATTTCTTAGCCAAATAGCCAAAATTCCTCAAGAATAATAAGATAAGTGATTGAACACTGATTTTTATCTCTTTCTATGTAACAAGATATTACATAAACATAAAAGGAAATTACAACTAAAAGTTAAGCAAGCATAGAAAGGAAAAAAGAAGAACACAGAAAAATCAGTTAAAGATTACTCTGACTTGTAAAACAATTGTCAAAAATTGAACCTTTACTTCTCCCAGAATACAGCCTTCAAACAAGCCACCCGACCAAAGCACCCATAAGGCTTCTGGTTCACTGGGTTTTATTAGGTTGATATATTTTTTTTCAAGCAGTTTTTATATAGATATAAATAATTTATTTCACAGACAATGGGTGATCAAGCACCCGGTAGTCTATACACTTTCTAAAAACTTAGCCGTAATGGTTGGAGGCAGATTCGGATCCAATGTTTAAACTCTATTAGTTCTAGTTTAAGCATTATATTTTTAAAGCTATGGGTCCATATCTTCTATTTGTTGCAGTTCCGGTAAATTTTTACACATAAATTTATGCTTCACGTCAAACGTTATGCTACATACGCCTCTGGTTGGAGCGCCTGCATAACAAAAAGACATGACCAAAAATTTCAAGCAATGCAACTCTTTCACTTGCATCTATACACTCTCATTATTTCTATTCTCCCATTTTCTATTAAGTTCCGTCACATGCCATTTTGTTCATCAATTATCTACACACTAAATGCCATTTTCACTTTTAAACTATCTACACACTAAATCATCAATGTCATTTTCCCTTTTAAACTATCAATCTCAGCAAATGTATGAAATCAAACTATGCACGGATTGATTTTGACTTTCGCAAACAGTTGCTATGCAGTATGAGGAATTTCTAAAATAGTAAGATCATAATTCATCGATAATCACATTAATTACAGCTTGAGCTGCTTCATAACTGCTAGATTATGAAAAATCACATTTCAGGACAGTGGCAAATTAGAGTAATTAAGTATACTGAAAAATCAATTGATGCTAATTACAGGACAGTGTAAAATTTAATTAAGCATACAGAAAAGATATGGAAGGATTTAAGTCGTAATTAAGATATACTCGAGTAAAGACGGGAAGAGGAGACGACGGCGAAGAAGGCGGTGAAGAAGAGCTTCAGCGAGGTGAGAAGGCATCATTTCCAGTGTCCGCCGCTGCCTCCGCCACGCTTCGACAGCGTCAAGGCTCTCCGTCGCCGATACCATGCACATCTCAACCAGTTGGCTGTCCATTTTTCAGATCGGAAATTGATCGGAGTTTTCAATAAAACTGCAAACTTTTGCCAAAAATCAAAAGTACTTGTTTAGCAAGATTATTTTTAAAAAAAAAAATTCAATTGAGTTCTTCTTTTAAAAAAACTAAAATAAAATTCCCGTCAAGTGCCTCATGTTTTTGTTGATGAGGTGGACTAAATTTAAGTTCACATTAGACTATTGTACTTAAGAAGTTTTTATCGTATTCGATATATTTATTAGCAATTTTCACATATAACAAATACAAAATTTATATTTATATGTTATAGGAAAGTTCACATAATTGTGTTTCATAACAAACATAAATTATATAATTCGTTATACATATACAAAATTGTATAATTCGCTATACATATACAAAAGAAAACAGTTGTATACAATTTGTGTATGTATAAAACAAAAGAGAGAGAAAGACAAAAGAAAGTTGGATTGGAAAATATTTGTATTGTTTAATTATAAGTGTATAGGATGAAGATATATATATTTGCATGTGTATATACAAATTTCTCTCGCTTTTATACAAACATAAATGCAATTTATACATTTTGTTTTTGTTTGTATAAGCGATAGAAGCGAGGGTGACGAGCGAGATCAGGAAAAGTGGTGAGCGAGATTCGGGAGAGGGGAAAGAGGAAAACGAAAATATATGTATACATATAAGTTTTTCTCGCTTTATACAAACGAAAACACAACTTTTACGTTTCGTTTCTGTTTGTATAAGCGATAGAGACGAGGGTGGTGAGCGATATCTGAGAGAGTGGCGAGCGATATTTGGGAGGGGGGAGAGAAGGGAACGAAAATATATGTATATATACAAATTTTTTTTGCTTTATACAAACAAAAACACATTTTATACATATATATTTGTATAAAAGTGAGAAGGAGCGAGAGAGAGAGGGAGGGAGGGAGAGTAGCGAGAGAGAGTTTGAAGGAGAGAGGTGACTGACAAACAGTTTGCTATAGGGCAATTAAATCAAAGTGTGATTATAACATTTAATTTGATTTACTAATTTGCCATTATATACAATTTTCCTATATTTATTCATCAAGCTTGACTAATTAAATTCATGCTAAGTAATTTAATTTTAAAAAGTTTTTTAAAAACAAAATTCCATCAAATATTTCGTATTTTTATTGAGACTCAATTAAATTTAAACTTATATTAAAAAATCTTATATTAAAATTAAACACTCTCTATTATGTCTGATACATTTATTTATCACGATGAACTAGTTAAAATTGCACCAAGCAATTCTACTTTCATAATTTAACGTTATTAAGGAGAAATGAAATATTTTTTTGTTAATGTGCTTTAGGAAATTGTCATTTCGCCTAGCTTTTTGTAAACTTTGTTGTTAGTAAATGACGGCAAGATTTAAATTTTGAATTTTTACCTGTTTTATTATAATAAAATTGTGAGAAATAATATGCTTTATCAAATTATAATATTAAAAGAGAAAAGACTTTTATATCGTTAATTATGTATTAGTATTTTAATACGTCATTATTGAGTTAATGTATCTCAAATCATCTAAATAGAAGTCTTAAATCTTGAAAACAACGCACACGAAAAAAAGATGCCAAAAAATAGTAATTTATAATATGTTTCATATAATTTTTAAATATTTTGAAAAAAAATTATTTTAATATAATTTAATTTTATTTTAAAAATTACTTAAATTAATTTTCGAAAAGTATAACACACTAATTAAAAACGAAAGTTTTTCTTGATTCTCGAATCTTGACCCTTTGGCCAAGCCGCTTTGTCTGATTGTCTCTACTCTTTAGTATAAAAGAATATTATAAATTTAGCTATTAGTGTAATAAAAACAAATAATTATATAAAATATTAAATTCATTAGTCAAGATGAATAATTGTGAGTTCATACATCCCTCTTTAATAAATATGACTAAAGAATTCTTAGATTTTTTCAACGAGAAATAATTTATTAGAAATATCGAACATATTTTAATTTTAGTCCTTAATATTTATTATTAATTATTATTATTAATACTTAAATTTCTTAGTTGGAGTAGTTATTTCTTCTTTTATTTATGTCTATTCAGATTTTTTCAATCTGACTCATGATTTTAATATAAATTTTTAAAGTGAACAAAAATATGTTATTCTGAAATCAGTTTTAAGACACGTAAAATTGCATCTCTAGAGGGAGACAATAGATTCCTTGCCCATACAAAATCCACTTGGGCTATCAGATCATTAAAATATATATGAATTTCTAACCAAAAAAAAAATCTATCAAATATATTTTTAATAAATTATTTCTCGTTGAAAAAATCTAAGAATCTTAAGTCATATTAATACTTTCATGGCAGTTGGCATGCTTAATTAATCTTTTAATTTTATGTAAATATACTTATATAATTCTAAATTTATATTTGTATATTATAGAAAAATTTACATAATTGCGCTCCATAACAAACATAAATATGTATAATTCGTTATACATATACAAAATTGTATGTATAATTTGTTATACATATACAAAAGAAAGCAGTTGTATACAAATCAATTGTATAATTTGTGTATGTATAAAACGAAAAAGAGAGAAAGACAAAAGAAAATTAGGTTGGAGAATATTTGTATCGTCTAATTATAAGTTTATAGGACGAAGATATATGTATTTGCATGTTTATATACAAATTTCTCTCGCTTTTATACAAACATAAATGCAATTTATACATTTTGTTTCTGTTTGTATAAGCGATAGAAGCGAGGATGGCGAGCGAGATCTGGGAGAGGGGAATGAAAATACATGTATATATATAATGTTTTCTCACTTTATACAAACGGAAACACAATTTTTACATTTCGTTTCTATTTGTATAAGCGATAGAGGCGAGGGTGGTGACCGACATCTCAGAGAGTGGCGAGCGAGATCTGGGAGAGGGAAACGAAAATATATGTATATATATAATTTTTTCTTGCTTTATACAAACACAAACGCATTTTATACATTTGAATTTGTATAAAAGTGAGAAGGAGCGAGCGAGAGAGTGAGAATGGCGAGCGAGAGTTTGAAGGAGAGAGGTGACTCACAAACAATTTGCTACAGGGAAATTAAATCAAAGTGTGATTATAACATTTAATTTGATTTACTAATTTGTCATTATATACAATTTTCCTATATTTATTTATCAAGATTGACTAATTAAATTCACGCTGAGTAATTTAATTTCAAATTTTTTTTAAAAAATAAAATTCCGTAAGTGTTTCACATTTTTATTGAGACTCGATTAAGTTTAAACTTATATCAAAAAAATCTTATATTGAAGTTAAACACTCTCTATTATGTCTGATACATTTATTTATCACGTTGATTTAGTTAAAATTGCACCAAGCAATTTTACTTTCATAATTTAAATGTTAAAACGTTTAGTTATTAGGAGAAATGAATTTTATTTTTTTGTTAATGTGCTTTAGGAAATTGTCATTTCGCCTAGCTTTTTGTTAACTTTGTTGTTAATAAATGACGGTAAGATTTAAATTTTGAATTTTTATCTGTTTTATTATAATAAATTGTGTGAAATAGTATGATTTAACAGATTATAATATTAAAAGAGAAAGACTTTTATATCGTTAATTATGTATTAACATTTGATACGTCATTACTTAGTTAATGTATCTCAAATCATTTAAATAGAAGTCTTAAATCTTGAAAACAAAGCACACAAAAAAAAGACATCAAAAAGATTGTAATTTATAATATATTTCATATAATTTTTGAATATTTCAATTTTTTTATTTTAATATAGTTGAATTTTTTTAAAAAAAATTACTTAAATTAGTTTTCGAAAGTGATAATTAAAAACGAACTAAGATTGTCTCTACTCTCTAATATAAAAGAATATTATAAATTTAGCTATGAGTGTAATAAAAACAAATAATTATACAAAATATTAAATTCATTAGTCAAGATGAATAATTGTGAGTTCATACATCCCTCTTTAATAAATATGACTAAAGAATTCTTAGATTTTTTTCAACGAGAAATAATTTATTAGAAATATCGAACATATTTTAATTTTAGTCTTTAATATTTAATAATTATTAATACTTAAATTTCTTCATTGGAATAGTTATTTCTTCTTTTGTTTATGTCTATTCAGAAATTTTCAATCTGACTCATAATTTTAATATAAAACTTTTAAATGAATAGAAATATATTATGCTAAAATCAGTTTTAAGACACGTAAAATTGCATCTCTAGAGGGAGACAATAAATTCCTTGCCCATACAAAATCCACTTGGGCTATGAGATCATTAAAAAATATATGAATTTCTAACAAAAAAAAAATCTATCGAATATATTTTTAATAAATTATTTCTCGTTGAAAAAATCTAAGAATCTTAAGTCATATTAATACTTTCATGGCAATTGGCATGCTTAATTAATCTTTTAATTTTATGTAAATATACTTTTTATAGTTGATATTAAAACAAATTTAAATTTTCACTTTGTCTATTCATCTTGAACTATTTTACTTTTTTTTTTTATATTTGTTTTGTTTCTTAAGTACTTAATAAAAATAACAACATTAATTCATTTATCAGTAAACCATCTTTATAGATAAATAAAAGATTTTTAAAAAGAATTATTATGAGTAAAATTTTAAAGAAATACTAATTAATAAATTTACATAGGACTCATCTTTTTTGTAATATAGGGATAATAAATTACATATAAAACTCGTAAAAATAATAATAGTTAATATAAAACTTGCAACTATCCACTCTATTTTATTTTTATTTATTTTGCAAAAGATGGAAGTTGGGATAAAATATGGACAAGTAGTCAATTTGAGTTTGGGAATGACAATAGAAAATTTATTTTTTTTAACATCAAACTAAATTTAGAAAAACAAAGTACATGCATGTAAGTATAAGCAAGTTGCTTGTCTATTGTGAATATTGAATTTCTTGGAATACTTTATTTTCTTCGTTTATTTTTATTTATATATTTTTTAGAAGAAATTCTTTTATCAGCATATTAGTAATCATTTATTGAACTTGTGGTCCATATGTACTTAGAATATATAGTTATTTTCTGTATGATTTCTTTGCTATTGTATTTATTTTGAATCGATAATTTATGAAAAATATTAATTTTTACCTTTATTATTTAGGGATAAGAAACATTATATATTTTTTAGACTTTACTTGTAAAATTTAATTAACTATATTATTATTGTGTTAATTATGAAGGATAAAAATACAACTAAATATTTTGATGTTTTTTAGTTCATACGATTGCGATTTATAAGGTGTACAAATTTTCTATCTGAAATATCGAATCGAAACATAATAAGCAAACGGACGAAATAGAGAAATAATATATTCAGCCGAACGCCGAACGCTAGCAAAAATTGCAACTGCTACGTGTAAATATAAGAGGCAAATACAATGTACACGTGTTATCTCATCTTGCCACCTTTCCCTCTTTGTCACCAATGACCAACTCCCTTAAAGGCCTTGTTTGGTTGCAAAATAGATCTTATATATATATATATATATATATATATTAAAAATATACGTAAAACGGTCAAAATTATTTTCGAACTATACGAAATAAATTACTTATACCATTCTTTACATTTTGGGATCAGAAATGTCTTCGCTGTTATTCTAGGAAACAACATATACCCTCAAGAGTTAACACCCTAATTTTTTAGTGACTTGACATGGACTAATTCCTCCACCTAACTGTTGTCAACTAAGATTCACTACAAAAGAACTTAACCTTTAGTAGTGATAAAGTTGCCACAAAATTTTAAAATATTGTCACTAAAGGTTAAGAGTGATTTTTAATGACGGCTAAGACTCTAATAACCATAGTAAAACCTATTTTTCAATAAAAAATAATATGATAATTAATTTTCAATTGCAACCTAATTTTCTAAAATAAATAACTTGCAATATCAATATTGAAAACACCCAATATTATTATGAAAAATCATGAAAATTACTTCTCGATTCACATCTCCTTCTATATAATTCATCATTGTACATTTTATACATTTACATATAACGTAAAAATAAAATATACAGTGTCTTCAAACTCCTACTTAATCGATATTATTTTTATTTTTTAAAAAACATGAAGAAAAAACACAAAATTAGATTTAATGTTAAAAACTTTTAGTGACGATTTTTGGGCTTTTGTAATAGTAGCCGCTAAAGGTTCAGTTTTTTTATAGTGAATCCTAGTTGGCATTGCTTACGTATAATTCCACGTAGCTTGTCAAATTAATAAAATATTGAGCGTCAACTCTTGAGGGTATATAAAATTAGAACGAATCAAATTTTAAAATTTTAATTTTTTTTAAATTATTGAGTTCTAAATTAACAATACGCTTATATATGCAATGTATTTCTTACTACAAATTCATAATCTGAAATTAAAATTACTGAATTCAACGAATTGTTAAACTAACACACAGACTCCGCTATCTTCACACCATCCTAATTGTTTAGATTTTCTTGAAATAAAAGCAAAGAAAACAAATAATTAACATAACATAAAATATCAATTATATATAAAATTTAATTCCTTTGTAATAAAATGTTATTATGGAAGAAAGATTATCGTGAAATTGTATGATATATTATTTGATTGACTATTTAATATATGATACTATTTAAGAATCAACACTTGATATTATGCATGGATTAAAAGAATTAAAAAAAAATGGCTAACTATATTAAGCAATTTTTTTCTTTAAGAAACAAACAAAAGGTACATTTTTTAAAAAATAATTCATGCATTATTTTATCATGTATTATAAATTGTCACTAACCAAACAACCCCTTAAGCCACTTCCTCTTTTACTACCAATATTATTATAACAGATAGTGTTATTATTATTATTGTTAAGTGTAGAATTATAATGGTATCAGATCCAGGAAATAACAAGCCAAGAGATGTCTTTCACAAAAGAATTCTTAAATCTTACCATAAAAGACAACAACTTCAACAACGTATCATGACTTCTACAAATTCATCCGATGAAAATGATGCAATTTCAGCTTATCGAGATCAGGACAAGGATTATAACCCTAAAAAACGTTTTTGCCTAAGGGAAAATGAACCAATTGATAAAAGTTCCTCCAATAGTACTACTACTAATTATACCATCGAGCTACGCTCGATGGGAAGTAGTAGTACTGTTGTTGAAATTCCAGGTGATAATATAGAGTTAAAGTATGGATGTATATCGATGATCGGACGGAGGAGAGTGATGGAAGACGCTATAAAAGCTTCGATTAAAATGGCGAATAATGAGTTCATATTTTTCGGAGCGTATGATGGTCATGGAGGGTCTAGGGTTTCACATGCATGTCGTGATCGTTTAGATTATGTACTCGAGGAGGAGTTATTAAACGCTAAGAGAAAATTAATGAATAATGATGATGATGGTAGTGATAATAGTAATTATGTGGATTGGGAAAAGGTGATGGTGAAGTGTTTTTCGAAGATAGATAATGAAGTTATGAGAGAAGGGAATTGGATAGCGGGGTATGAGGAGGGTAGATACGAGGATGTAAAGAAGACGGTGGGATCTACGGCGGTGGTGGTGATGGTGGGAAAAGAAGAAATAGTGGTGGCTAATTGTGGTGATTGCAGGGCTATACTTTGTAGTCGTGGTGTTGCTATACCCTTGTCCAATGATCATAAGGTAAGTCATTTTTCTAACTTTACAATAATTTTTTTATATCCGAGTAAAAAAGAAGAACGAATTGCAGTAATTCGACAATCAACACACTATTTTCTTAATAATCAAAAGTACTACATGAAATCAGAGCAGCACCATCACTACTGGTGACATTCTCCACTACAACAATTGATCTACTTCATTTTATTTTCGATTGAACTTTAAATTCATTAATTAATTTATATTCATTTTGCATAAGTTATTTAAAAAAAAATTATTTTCGTAATTTAAAATCTATCACATAATTATATTTGATGGTGGTTAAGAGTCCATGCACCTTTCGCCATTACCCTTAGATGATTTTGTTACAAAGACTCATCGAATTTCTATATACTGATAGTCTAAAGATTATATAATTATTTGAAATCAAGACATATACTACATATTTATTATATAAAAAATAGGTTCGTATTATATCAATATTGTTCAAATTTATTTGTGCATGTGTTATTATTTTTTTTTTTAACGTAGCCTGATAGACCAGATGAAAAGAAAAGGGTAGAAGCAGCAGGTGGTAAAATTCTAAATTGGAATGGTAGTAGAGTCCAAGGAATCCTAGCTACTTCAAGATCCATAGGTACAATATATTTTTTACGTTTATTTTTACTTGTTCAGTTTAATCTCGATACCAGACAATGCATGGAAGTATTATTATTGAAATTTGTTTTGAATTAAACAGGTGATCATTGTCTAAAACCATTTGTGATACCAGAGCCAGAAGTGACAGTATACAAACGTAACGAATTGGACGAATTCATAGTAATTGCCACAGATGGTTTATGGGATGTTGTGTCCAATGAGGTAACCTGCGACGTCGCGAGAAAATGTCTCCGACAAATTCGGAGGAAGTTCCCCGAACGAGACAGTGCAGCGGATGCCGCCGCACTGTTAGCCGAGTTGGCTATTGCTAGGGGAAGTAAAGACAATATTAGTGTTATAGTAGTTGAGCTTGATAAAATGAGTTGAATGACATTAATTAAATTTCCTCCCTTGTAATAGAGGCTCAAAATTTTTGTCTTGTTTAATTTCTCCCCTAAATTAGTGTTTGTGTTGGTTCTTAGCTTTTGGTGACCAGTTTTAGAGTTTATTTGCCAAGTTGAGTGACAAAAATAATGTTATTCTCGGTAATTAATTATTTGTTTACTTTTGAATTAGTATGTCTATTAAGAAAATAGTTATTGATCTAGTAAATTTATCATTTTATCCATATTAATTATAGAGTAGATGAATTAAAAATCTAATTTTTTTCAAGGTAATCAATTCTTTCTTGATTTGTCAAAATAGACTAGTAATTTGAGACGATCATAAAAAAAAAGTGGACAAGTAATTAGAAACAGAAGGGGTGGTATAACAATAGTAACGAAGAGATCTTGTTTGAAATGCCACTGACATCAACATATTCAACATAACTCCATAAGATAGAGTCTTGAAAGGATTCACTGTTTTTGAGATAGAGACGTTGTTTTCGATAAAAGCAATTCAAATGGCATCAACTAGTAGAGAAAATCTAGTGTCAGAAATGGTGTAAACTGTTCTTTGAACAGAACACTAAAACCAGAACAAAACTTACAACATCACAATACAAAAATAATTAGGAATATTTTCAAGCTTGCATTGAAATTACAAAGGAGAATGAAGAGTTATAGATTGATAATAAATATAGAGAGAAGTCAAAAGCAAAACTTTCTTTGCTTTACAACTACTCCTTTCACTCTTTTTCTCTGTTTCTGAAACACTATGTGTATATATATAAAGTGGAGGAGAAAGAGGATGAGCACTTGTATAAACTCGTCTCTTCACTCCTTTCTTCCTCCGACTTCTCCACATTATCAACCTAACACCTCGTTATCAAAAGTCTTAACCAAAATCAAACCAACAAGACGTTGAAAACTTACAGACAAACGAAAAAGAAACGATGAAAGGGACTTGCTTGACCCCGCCGATTAGTACTAGTAGTAGTAGTAGTATAGCTGCACAATTCTTACATTAGAACCACAAGAAAAATGTGTGAGCATTTCATTTCCACTTCATTTTTTTCTTTTTCAACTTGTTGATGTCTTTTAGACTAGAGTGTAGCTTGAAACGGAGACGATTGCAGGTGAAGCAGTGTGAATGTACACAAACTCTAGGCTTTTACCAGCTGGTAAAGAGTTGAGCCAAGCTGGGAAGATGAACGAGTTACCGTACTTTGTTAGACCCCAGAGAGGACCATAGAGCTTGACTATGGAGAGTTTCAAGTTCTTAACCGTCTTTCCGGACTTGTTGGTTACAACTGCTGAGTATCTGTAGTAAGTCTTCCCATTCAGAGCCCATGAACTAGTTGCCCTTTGTTGAATAGTAACATGAGCATTAGCTGCAAAATTACACATGTTGATTAAAACTTTACTATTGCAACAAGTCTAGTTTGGGGAAGGTAGTGTGTACCCCAGACCCTGGGAGGTAGAGAGGTTATTTTATGATATTTAGAATTGGTCGATACAATACATTGACATACGAATAGCAAGTGAAAATACCTGGGACTGGAAGTACTCTTGGCCTTGGAGCTGGAGTTACTTTAGTTCTTGGAGCTGGCTTTGGCGTTGGCTTCGGGTCAGGAACAACTGTAAGAACAAAATACTACGAAATGAGTTATATGAAGGTGTTATTGCTACAACAACTACTACGTCTCAATCTCAAGCAAGTAGTAGTAGGTGGACGACTAGCTAAAACTAGTCATTTTATGATGAATCCTCGGAATACTCACATAAGACGTGAATTCACTAAAGTATACCTGGAAGGAGCTGATTGTAACCGCTGTGACCAGCATGAAGTCTTGCTAACACTCCGATCAACGGAGCATTGTTGTAAGTGGCAGGCTCAGTTTGCTCATAGTTATCTCTTTGATCAGCAAAGTTGTCATAGGCATCAGGTCCACCAACAAGAGCACCAGTAAGGAGATTAGGATCGCTCGCCTTTCTACTATACCAGGTAGCATAGCCTCCCCGACAGCTAACAAAACTAGGATTAACCTTAAACGAGACAATGGAAGAAGCTCTGTGGTGTACTTGTCTCGGGTAATTGTTTCCATATCCCACCATGTAACTTGTTGCTCTCGGATTGTCACCAAGAATGTAGTCCACCTAGAACAACATCAAACATGACGATTAGTTCACCAAAAACACATTGCTAGAATCGTCATAATACAGACTTTGTAGCACTCTATCAAAGTTAATATCTTTACCTGTGACTTAGCGAATGAGAGGAGCTCATTCGGAGAAACAAAACCGGAAGAACACTTGAGATATTTGCCAGCAGAAGCCAAATAGTCAGAATAAGTAGTGGCAAGGAATGCAGCACTAGTAACAAACTGCATATTGTTCCATCTTTGCCTATAGATGAGACCTCCAGGAGTTTTCTGGGTATTTCTATTACCCTTTCCAAGCATTGAACACATAAAGTTCTCTGCTTTCTGCTGGTACTTCTCAAATACAGGTGCATTATGACCAGCCTTACCAGACATCAAGAACTGTCAACACATAATACCAACTAGTTAGTTTTTGCAGAGTCAGACTCTTCAAAAATGTCATCACGTGTGTTCCAATCATCCAAAAGCAGTACATTTTTTGGATGCTTCTACACGTGTACGACAACAAAAGATTGGAGTTTTATTATGTTACCTGAGCAACAAGTGTTTGGACACCAGCATACTTGACATCCCAACCAAATTCAGTCATAGACCAACCAGTTCCACCAAGAGCATCACCATTTCTTCCCAAATAATTCAAGTAAAATTGATTGTTTGATGCCTTGTATAACCATGCAGCTCCCCATAGTAATTCATCCTATAACAACAAAAGATAACCAAAAATTAGTTGCCACGCATAAAATATGTCTACTCGTTCAACTTTATGTGTTAAAGCAACTCAAACTAATTAAAGATAGAGGGTAAATTAATTAGTACTTATTAGTTAATTAATGAATTTCACAACTTACAAATAAAACCTGAAAAAAGAAGAAGCAAAAATGACAAAACAAAATGTACACTTTTAATCCTCACATTAGAAAAAATGTTATATATGAACTTTTTGATACAAATTTAAGTCCATAGTTTAACTAAAAGGATCAAACTTGCACAATTTAAGTAATTAAAAGTTGTAATATACTTTGATTAAATATTAACGAGAGATTTATTAACTCGAAAAAAAGAGTTATAATCACATACCGCGTATCCACTGACAGATCGGTAGTACTTCTGGGCGACAGTAATACTGCTATCATATTTGCCCCTATACTTATCAGCAAACTCGAACAGCTGAAAACAACAAAATAACGTAATAAAATCAGAACAACAAAGGGTATATTAGGAACTAATTAAAACATAAAGAAGGTGTGCATTATGTAATTTGTACAGTACAACTGCACCGACAATTCACATCACGTGGAAAAAGCTAAGGTTAAGGACCATAAAAGTGATGTACGGCTCAGATTTAACGAATAGTAATCGGACGGTTGTTAACATACTACCCGCGATAGACGGATAATGGGGCCCCACCATAATCCTTTTGTTTCGCCGAAAGATTTTTGCTAACATTTATACCGGCAGGTAAAAATTATCAATGCTCATTATTATCATTATTACTACTATTTCAAATTTAATTATCTCACATTCTAATAAAATGAAAAAAAAATTGATTAATTTAGATTTATATATAAAAATCAATTTAAAGAAAAATCACTCTTTGAAGGGATTGTGATTGTGTTAAAAGGAAAATAATGTATCTACAAAACTTATTATTATACTTGTGACTATTTTATTTTAGTTATTTATAATAAAATCTCAATTTAAAGTAAATATTAGTCGTAATAAATATGGGCCTTTGACCTAATATAAGTACATAACTCAATGCACATGAATCCTTTAACTTTTAAAAAGGTAGGACAAGACCCACAATGTCGCAAAACCATTCTCATTGAGTAATTTTAAGGGAACGAATAAAATAAAGTTCTTTTTTTTAAAAAAAAATGTTAAGAATCTTTGATAGTGTGAAAATAACGTTATATTCGACTTTAAACTTTTAATTTATAGATATTATAGTTAAATATTCATTTATTTATACTTAAAATAAAAGCTTTAAAACAATAAAATCACCCTCGTGCAATTTATACATCACAAGTTCAAACAATGAAATCACCTCCATAGATTCCTTTGATAGTGGTCTTTTCCCATAGGCCGTAATAGCGTGAATATAATTCACGAATACACATCGTAAAATTAGTCATTAACTTTTACGATAGGATAGACTACGTATATTACCTTCTTTAGTTGTGACCCCCTTTAGTTACTACTCATTTCAAAATTATTATTTTCAAATTACAAGTTTCAAAAATGGGTCAAATATTTACTGCTAACTTGGCGCTGGTTAATTTATTTATTTATTACGACCATAGAAGGGCGTTAGGAGAAATAAATGAAAAAGTAACAATACGCCCCCACAACTAACCTACACCGACAAAAAAAGCTGAGCTAATCGTAACTGCCTATTTACTCGGGGCCCGCACTAACATGCGCACTTATTCCAACGCCTAACTAACCTACACCACTTTCTCACTCTACAGTCTACACACTGAAGACTGAGCCAATTAATCATGATTAAAAATCATAAATTATGATTAATGAAAATTAATTAACCTGATGTGCATGATTAAGGAGCTCATTAGAATATCCCGGGTTGTAACGACGGAAGACGATGGAAGCAGCCGCCATGGCGGCGGCTGTTTCTCCGGCAAGATCCGACCCGGGATGGTTCGGGTCGATTCGATAAGCAGCTCTTGATGTAGTCATATCTTCTGGTCTTTGCCAACAGTAATGGTCTGTATTACCATCACCAACCTATCATAATCACAATTAAAACTAGTTAATTAACCACTAAATCCAAATTAATCTTCACTTTACACAAATCAACATTCCATTTGGTCCAATTTTATGTCTATTATAATAATATTAGTTAGTTAACAAGACACTTTTTATTCCTTTGAAAATGACTTTAAAAACACATTACCCATTAATATCATTTAAACAACCAAAATCATTAGCTCAATCATGTCACATACAAATTCCACACTCGATATTTATATCGAACTAACTCTAATACTATCGGCGTGATCGAGAGCTCAAACGAAAATGAACTAAGAAAAATGACATATACCACTAAAATAAGGATAACTTCTTACCTCTCCGTAAAGAACATAAGGTTCGGGATGAGCTTTGAGTAGATAATCAGTACCCCACTTAACAGCATCCATAGCATGGCTAAGTTCACCGCTAGCAGCCATTTGTCTACCATATTCCAAAATACTCCATGACAACATTGTAACAGTAAATGCCATGGGCAAACCAAATTTCACATTATCACCAGCATCGTAATACCCTCCAACCAAATCAATCTGTAAAAAAAATAAAAATTTCAAAATCATCACAAACCATTTTATACTGAAGTATAGTTAATTGATTTGATTAATTGCATACCCCACTAGCTTTTCCATCATTAAGTCCAGAATTACCCCTCCATTGAACTCTCTGGTTACGAGGAAGGTACCCAGATCTCTGAGCTTCGTAAAATAAAAAGCTCTTACTCAAAGCTTCACCATAATTATGCCCAGCTAATGCTACTGGAACAACAAGAAGAATCACAAAAACCAGAGAACCAACAAAACCCTTCATTTTTTTGTGGGTAAAAATTACTTCACTGTGCAGATCTGTTGTTTTTGTATACAAGTAACTACAAGTAAGAGAAAAAATGGGCAATGCTGGTTAGTTTATCAGATAAAAACTTACTGATAAACTAAGCCCCTTTTGATACAATAAAATGAAGTTTGTGAAATTTGAGAGCATATTGAGAAGAGGTTGAAGGAGTATATATGGTGTAGGGAATACAAAGTGCCAAAAAAAAAAATTAATGCACTTTATTTTATTTTTTTTAATTGTTTTTTTTTTAAAAAATAAAATAAAATAATTTGTGGGAATGGAGAAAAATGGTAGGGGTATAGTGCCATGTGCTTTTGTTCTGACTATTTAGGGGAAGATGAAATTAAATTAAATTTTATTTACTAAAAGAAGAAAAAAAAAATGGGTTATGGAAGAAATAGTCAAAAAGAGTTTCAGAAAAATGTCTCTGTAATGTTTCTATGTTTCACACTATTAATTAAAAAAAGATAATCATGTCTCATTTAATATAAGGAGTTGTATTTAAGGAAAAGGCAAAAATTTAGAGTAGAATTATTAGGTTTACAATTATAGTAAATGTATAAACAATTTTCAAAATACTCGACTTAAATAAAGCATATTAAAATACTTTGTAAAAGAAATATAGAAGTAAAATGGACATAACAAATAGGAAAAGCACTAATTAGCATTCAAAATAATAAGAAATAGTAACAACGAACAAATGATGTGACAATCGAGATACATTGAAAAATTATATTTTTGGTAAATTACCTTGAAGTTATCACGACTCTACCAGAGCTTTAAACTATCTCGGACAATAGTTTAAATCTTATTCAAAAGTATTCGTGAGATAATTTTGGACTTTTGTATTACTTTATAAATTTTCATGTCATCACGTGAAATTCAGACATTTTTGCGTGAACATTTCACTCATACCAATAAAATACGAAATGATTTGTTAACGACAAAATTCGAAAGGTAGAAAAGAGTCATTACTATTTTGTATTGTGGAAAAAAATTGGAATGCTTATTAGAAATATATTCGAACAGTGTGCAAGTTTTTATCAAGTTGAAAAATTAATATTTTAATTAAAGATAAAGTCCAAAACGATCCCAAAAAAAAAAATTATAGATAGGATATTCGTAAAATTCAAATTTATAATCTACACTGTATAAAAATATTCACTAGTGCATTACAATCTACTTTTTTATTTTAATTTGTTTGATAATTCCTCACTTTCGATTTTAATGTTTGGTATTTTGTTAGGTATATTGGAACAAATAAAGGAAAATCTAATTTGTTGCTTCTTTACCTTAATTTTTTATTCATTGATGGTAATATTTGCATTTTTATCTAATTTTTAGCTCAAACATTTTTTTTATCGTAGATTAGAATTTTTATAACTTAACAACCAAAAAGTGAAGCGACTTAACTATTCCTTTTAGTATTTTATTTTCAATTTTTTTCATAAACTAATCAAAAATTTCGTTAAATATATGAAGCTATGTTGTACAACTCTGCATTGTCAATATTTACTAAAATTACAGATTTTATATTGTGTGATTTTACTTTTTTTTTTAACATTTTTATCCTTTTAATTAAAAATATAGAAAAAAAGATGAATTTATTTTAAGGGTAATGTTAAATGAACAGAAAATTCGATCAGAAATTTAAAAAGTCGATAATATAGTGTGAAATATATTATTTATTTTAAAATTTCTGATCTTTTTTTCATTTTTGTAATTAGAAGGTATTAAAGTTAAAAGGATAAAATGTTTAAAAACGTAAAATAACATAGTGTGAAATATGTTATTTTAACATTCTTGGTCAAATTTTCCTTATTTTAAAATAAATACTATTATAGACTTTTTAAATTTATGAAAAATTTTTATGGTCTTTTAACATAATTCTTTCTTCTATGAAATTGTCTCTTTAGTTATTTATAACGAAATTAGTACTCCCTGCATTCATTTTGATTGTCATAATTTCTATTTTTAGAGTCAAACTATAGGTACTTTGACTAACATTTTAACATGTATTTTTTCATCATATTAATATACAAAAAATTACAATTTATAGTACTTTTTTCATATAATTTTTGAATATTTAAATTTTTTATTTAAAATATCAAATTAATTTAATCTAATTTAACTTTAAAAATACGTAAATGACAAATAAAAATGAAAGGGGGGAGTACAACAATTACTAATAAGAAGTTCATTTATTAGGAACTAATTCACCAATTAAAGTACTAATTAGTAGAATTTTTAAGTCAACAAAGAAGTTGACTCGTAAGAATACTAAACAAATCAAAAATGACTAATCGCTAATTAATACAAGTCATTAACATTCTAATAAGTAATTAGTGTGTTACTAAACTTGCCGTGACCGTTGCATAACCGGTGTTTGCCGGTAATCACGGAGCTTTTGCCTTTTTGAGTTATTATGTGAATTATTTATTTTATTTTATTAAAAAGTTTTCACTTTTTTAAAAGTACAAAATAAACGAAATTGCCCGTTGAATGCGGTTGAATTAGAAGACACGAGAATAGGTCCCCATTTACTTTATTTATTATCATTATTTATAAAATGAGTTTTTGTTTTGGTGCTATATATAAAAATGTCAAAAATATTTATTCACCTATAAGCTAGCTTTTAAAGTTAAGTTTTTAAATCGAAATCAACTAATAATTTCATATTAGTAAATAAAATTGTGAAATTATATATAATCTTTTATTCTTAAATAGAAATTTCAAGTTTAAGTTCTTTGGATATGAAATCGACTTGTTTAGAGAGCATTTTACTCTTTCAATACAAGATTTTTCAGCGCGTATTCAAATTTTGTCAGACTTCATTTCAATCTGCTGAATTTATTTTTAAAGTTGGAATACATCAATATTTGTTTTTTTATTATAGTAATCCGATAAACTTGATATTTAATTTGTTATTACATTCTTTAATTATTAGATATTTTTAAAAAAAATTATTGCCGAACATATATAACTTAAATGCTTAAAAAAAGTTAATTACTTTCCAAAAAGTAGAAAATAAATAAGATTTTGCTCATCTATCTATCAACACTTGCCGTTAATTGCGGTTGAGAAGTAAAAGACACGAGTATAGGTCCCCATTTTTATTTTTCTCCGTTTATTATATTCCTTTTAAAAAATTTTATTTTATTTTATTAAAGTTTTAAATGTTTGTGAAAATGGGCAGAGTTTTTGGTGAAATAACGAAATTGCCACTTGTTATTTAACCCGCCGGCGCCGTAGTAGTAGGTTAAAAATTATTGAAGATGTCGGTGGTAATGTGAAAATTGGGAAAGGGCAAAATTGGCAAGTAAAATTTTTAATTACGACGGTTTGTTATTTGTTGGGTTCTTTTTATAGTATTTAAAATTTTACTTTATTAATTTAACATTATAAACTTGAAAAATATAATTTTTTCTCTCTTTTGGATGACAATATTTTAATTTAGCACATAAATTAACTTGTGTTTTCTTAGCACAAACACTCATGTTTAGTTGAATTAAGTTTTCATGCTTAAAAAATCTCGTTTGATATGCGAAAGTTAAAGAATGAATTCAAAATCAACTATTGAAGCTTTTTCTGAATTAAAATTCGCAATTTTCCATTAGTATAGCTTCAAAGAAAACAATAACTTAATAGCTCGTTTAGAACATTATAGTTATATCAAAACAGAATTCTCCGTCGACACAATAGGTCGAATATAAACAGACCTATAGACTTTACATTAAAAAAAATAAAGAATTTTATTTTATTAGTATATCATTTTCATTTTTTTCATATTCTTCTGTGATCCAATTACTTTTTTGTACCTTCTATTTTTCTTTATTATTTAGTTGTATTTGTACCAAACTTCTTGAATATTGAGCATATATATATGCTTTTAAATTGGCTTTTACAAAACTATACAATAAATTCAAATTTCAAATGACTTTTGCAATTAATGCAAAGAGAGGGAAAAATAGCAGCGGAATTTTAGCGATTTGTCCAATTTAATAATACAAATTTGCAAATATTTAATTAATTAACAACTTAATCAAAACACAATTTCTAAGTGGGTATGTTGCTTAAATTTGCAATTAATCCAGATATTTTGCACCCATCATTTGACTTATTCTTGGAATTAGGAATTTGAGTTCCCCATCAATACGTTTTTTTTTTAAATTTCATTTTTAATTGGTCAATGCATTTTGTACTTTATTTTTAATTAATTTAGTTTAATTAAATACATTAATTTATAATTGAACACTACCATAAATCTACAAGTACTTCGAAATGGCATGTTTTCCGGGAAGTTTCTGAATATTTTTCATTATTTTTTTTATGGTGCATTAATGTTGTCTTCAAAATAAAGTAAATATTTAATTATTTATTTATTTGTCAATGGAATTTCAACTTGTATAAATGCTTAGTTGTTCAAATGAGCTATTGCGTGGAAGCTTGTTAATTGTAGATCCAATTTGTTGTTGGAAATTTTAAAATTGTGATAATACTTGAAAATTTAGTGTTTTAAAGTAGTTAATATTATTTATTTTAGTTCAAATTTAATACAATCTCTTCGTTATTTACTCTTGCTCGGCGCGCTGAAGGAGCATCTCAAAGTATGGGACAGAGAATATTGTTCGTAGTGATAGTGAACTGAGCTGATCTCAAGATCTATATAAATCATTGAATGGTGGTACCTCTAGCCACACCATTTTAGGACCTAGTGCCTATTTGGCGATAAACTACTCAATATTTTTTGATGAAGAGAATGACATATTTACGTATTGTGATGAAATTCTGAATATGTAACCATAATATCAAAAGAAATTCTCCTTTGATTCCTTTGACCTGAAAAATATTGCTTGTATTTATGATATATCTAATTTTTATTTTATAAAAATAGTATTAACGTAATCAATATAGGTTGCATGCGCTTCAAATCCTGAAATGTATCCGCCGCTAGCTTCTCTAAAACTGTATGAGATTAATGTTACGAACTTTAAGAATCTCCAAAAAGCTTCACAAAATAAATTATATATGATGCTCGTTAGGATTCATTTGATCTATTATCATATCTATTAATTGATTCATAACTTTTTCGCGTATTATATTATTGTATTTTAGAAATAAATTTTCTACATAGGAATTATGATAAGTTAATTATATCATATGTGCACGAGGACAGTCTATCAATTTCTACTATTAAAGAAACTTCCTAATAAATTCCTCTCTATATATACTTTCCAATATATCATATGAAATTAAATCTAGAGAAATATAATAAGCCATGTGAAGTATGTGAAAGAAACACGAAATAATGAAACAAAATTGTCTTGGGATACATTAAGGGTTCTGAAAAACAGATAGGCAATCACATGAGAATTTTTCATGAATGAAAAACTATATAGTATATCATTAAATATAAATAATAATACAATTATATATGTAAAATATACTAGTTGTACACTTGTTGTATTATTATTGTTACTAGCATTTATATGTTTTGTAAATGTGAACAGTTGAGGTCCTTAAAAAGGGAATGTGAACAAGTGCACTCTATATGATTAATATTGTGTCATTACCAAATTTATTAGAGTTAAAAGTTTGTGTCGTGGAGTGGTAAATATTTTATTAATTTCAGGTCTCATTTTTTAATCATCTTATTAGGTATAGAGTCGGAAGTCACTATATTTGAAGTGTTATACTCTCAATAAAAAAAAAAAATTAAATATTGAATAGCAAATAAAAAAATAAAATAAATACATAAATAAAAGTTAGGGTTTTCTTTTTTCCCTTTCTTTTAATAAAGAAGGGCCGACATATATTCTAATCATGTTTTTACTAAGTTATTATCAATATAATGAACTTAGAAAGCAAAGTAAATAAATGAAGTGACAAGACAAATCGTTTCAAATAATGTCTTTAAATATTCACTAATCAAATCATTGTCTTAAAAAGCAAATGTTCTAATGAAACTTAAGTTGATTTGTGTGAGATCCTAATTTTTTTCTTAATAGTAAAATTGTGTTGTTCGTTGTTAAAGAATTTATTACGTTTATTGTTCTTATATAGTGTTTGATGTTCATTATATATATATTGAGTAATGGTTGCTCAACATTAGTCGAACAAGTGTAAAATATTTTGAAAAACGAATAAATTTCACCTGTTGATAATAATTAAAGTTATCAAATTATATAATATCCCACATTAAAAATATAAAAGTTTCAAACACATTTAAGTTTTTAAATTATACTAATAAAATACTTGCACTCATAAACCTTAAATAAAATTCATGGATCAACATAAAACCACATATATGTTCTTGAAATTGTCATAAAAATCTATAAAATTTCAAATATAAATTAAGATTTAGTTGGGATTTGACATGAGATGCTTTAATAAGGGGTAAATTGGCTTCTAGTAGTTGTGAGAAGCTCAACTACACAATAGTAGGAATAAATGCCATAGGGGCCAAATGGCCTTTAATATGATTGCATATATATGAGCGGTTGGTTTGTACTTTGCACCTATTATCATTTTTTTTATTTCTCGTTCGATATCTATAGTTCATATTAAAGTTCTAATTAAATTCGTATTACGCACTGTAAGATCCATTCTTGAGTAGCGCTAGCTCCGAACAGAATTTTCTCTATATATATTCCTGATACAGACTTAAAATCTGATTAAGATTCGAATAGTCTCACCAGTACACCACGACCCACGATTGGTTACTTTGTACCTACTATTATTATTACCTTACATTACATACTTTTTGTTGCTGTCAATGGCCGAGGTTGATCTTCACTAAGATATGCTTGTCCAATCCATGGAACCACAATATCTCTCCCTTTAGAAGAATCTTGTTGTCATGCACCACTAGTGTTAAGTCCTCTCACACAACTTATTAGTACATATGTTCCATCAATATCCTAAGATGTGAAAAACAAAAATAAGAGGGACATGCCATCAACCTCACCAATAGGAAATTAGTGATGGAGCTGCTTATTCAGATAATCGTAAAATTATTTAATTTTACTCTTAGATGAGGGTGTGTATCCTAACAGTAATCTATTAATCCTATTATGATTGTATACAAGCAATGGCAACGTTTCTGGTTGAGATGTTTAATTGATTCACTAGCCTGTTGATCGATCGAATCATGTCCAAAATTCATGAATTACGAATTTTTTTCATAGTAGCAATTTAAATATAGATCATTGTGACGGGATTTAATCTTCTACTTCTAATGATTATGTTGCCACAATAGTAATTCAACATAATACAAAAACTTAAGATCGTATTAACGATACATCGATGAAATCTCTATCAATGGTTGAGATATTTGATTGAACCCCTCATTGATTGATCGGTTGGTTTCAACTATAACAATTTAAATATAGGTTATCGCTAGACAATTTCGTTTCAACTCTTCAAATGATTGTTACAACAATAATAATCCAACTTAATATATACGAGAATAGTGACAGCGCTATAATTTTGAATAAGGGGTTCAAAATTTGAAGAACTAAATGCATGAACTAATAAAGAGGATCCAACATCTAGTATATATATATAAAATTATTTTTGATCATATATAGATAGTAATATTTTCCCTCCACCCTGCCCGAGTGCGCTGATATCTCTAGCAACCAATAGCTTAAGATGTCCGGTCGTTATTAATAGTATCTGAACAATCAAAAATGCTATTAACACTGCTATAATAATAAAACATATACATATAAATACACAAATATAATCCGTAAAAAATAAAATATACATAAAACTTACCTCAATATTTAACTATAACATAAAATATTGAATTTTCCTTTATACAATAATTACTAATGAAGCATGCTAGCTATATGTAATTAAAAGGTATGGTTCAATAATAGAATAAAGATATTTAAGTATCCCATTCTCATACCAAACTTTTAGGGACCATTTTGGTCCTCACGTGCTAAACGCGTGCACAGAACCCTATATATTTATTTATTACGCCTTCCGTTTTAAAAGGAATGATTCTATATTTTTTTCGTCCGTTTAAAAAAGAATGACCTATTTTCTTTTTTTACAATACTTTAACTTTAACTTTTCACGTGACAGGATTAAGACCACAAGATTAAAGGGCATTTTGGTACATTTGACATAACTTTAATTTAGAACCACAAGATTAAAAAGTGTTCTTTCTTTTCTTAAACTCTGTTTCAAGTTAAACTAGACCATTCTTTTTTAAACGAGGGAGTAAATTTTTATGGGATTTTTTTCCATAAAAAATAATTGAAAATCATTTTTAATTATAAGAAACTAAGAATAAATATTCTTCGTGGACCCAATTGCATCACTCATTTTGTTTAATAATTTGATTTAATCATTTACTAAGAAAAATATAAATTGATAAATTACCTTTTTGCCCTTTTGATTGAAATGATAAATGTTATTTAAAAATTATTTTAGATCGTAAGTTTAATGTATCATTCTTGAAGTTATTTTGAAATTTTGGATGTGGTATGAGATGTTTACTTGATTAGCCTAAATTAACTTAACAAAAATTGGTCCGTTATAAAATTAATATTACTTATTCATTATAGAAAAATCTTCTAGATTCAAATAAAATCTTTCTTTCTTTATCAAAAATCTAATTAAAGTAATTTTTTTTATTTACTAATCCAATTTTCGCTTTAAAAAAGACAATATTTGATATCTTAATTTTATTTCATGAATGCCCATATTTGTATGTGTTGTGAAGTCTTTCTTTCACATTAATTTGAAAATTTTATTCTTACATACTCACTAGTCACCAAAATTACGTAATTATCTGCACAAATCAAGCAATAATTTCCACAAACAACAAAGAAATTAAATTAATTTAGTGTTGACTTCATATAATTAACAGCTATATTTATAAATTACATTATTAAAAAGTCAAAACAATTAAGTCAAACTAATTCCCGTGATGGTGTAGATATGGCAATTATTAAATCAATTAAGGAGAAAAAAATTCTGCCTATCTCAACAAGAAAAATATAGTTTCTTATTGACCACTACTTCTTCAAATACTTTTTTTTTTTTTTTAATTTTTACTATGTAACTTACTAGATTTTAAATATATGTAGTGGAAAGAGGGTGGAATGCAAGAAGTAAATGTGAGTTTAAATTCGTAGACACTAATAAAAAGTATATGAAATATTTATATTATCGTATTATATATATTATGAGTTCGAAGTTAAAAGGATAAAAAAATTTATTAAAATTTTTAAAAAGGTATATTAATATTCTTTAATCAAAAGGACAAATTCTTCTTATAAAATTAACGTATCAATGTTTTTTAAAAATACAGAAATTGTTGTTGTGTCTGCGATTTCGTTAAAAAAAAATCTTTTTTCTTAAAATTGTTGTTATGGCACCGATTTGTCATTTTTTTTTAATAGAGCAGCTCCTGCCTCTATTGCTGCAAAGAGAAGAAGATCAATTTTTTTTTAAGGGAAAGGAAATCGTTGCTATTAACTTTTTTTTCTTTTTTGAAAAACGCTGCACACGCTACGATATTAAAAAATTAAATCACCGTACCAATTTTATCAGAACAAAGTCGCTTTATCAGAAGTGATTTTACCTTTTTAATTAAAAAAATTAATATGTCATATTAGAATTTTTAATAATTTTTTTATTTTTTAAACTCCGAACTCTATATAACATAATGAAATATAGGCACTTATAGTAACAAGTCAAATTATATTGCTAATGTGTGATATTGAAGGATGTGATGTTTGAAGGATGTGACGGAGTAATAAAGATTTATGCCTCCTTAAAATATCAAAATTAAGCATGAAAAATCAAGTCATCTTCGAAGGATACTATAATAAAAATAATTTTTAGCGGCAATAAATAATGACATTAATAAAGAATGTTAAAGTTTTTATCAACATTAATTAAGTATCATTAGAATTAACATCGCTAAACGTTTTATGAATATATACAAAAAATATTAATTACAACTAAAAATACATAATGATCATTTTTGATAGAACTAATTATTTTATATATGTAACTTTAAATCGATAAATGTATACGTGGACTAGCTAGGTGTACTAGTTGAGGCACAAATCAAGCAAACGCGAAACTAATTTTATATAGTATATTTTAAACCTTCTTAGTAAAAATTTTAACTCGATCACTTACGATATATTTTAAGATATATTTTAAGTGAGCCAATCAAGGAGACAGGTGTTGCATCAGCCTATATTTTTGTGTTTTTTTTTTTGGTAAGAATGTTTGGATTCTACTACATTTTAATTTCAGATTAAACTATTTTTGTTTGATCTTATTTTTGTTATTTTTTGTTTATATCTAATATAAGTGTCCATTTCTCTTACATGTGCAATTCCTCCCACTTATTTGTTTGTTTCCAAATATTTGATTTTTCAATCCCTATCATTCTGACATTTGATAGATTTTTTTTTTGGAACAATTTGCCAGTCAATCTACAAATTTTATATCTTTTTTTTTTTTACAAATTGTAAATTAAAGAAAGTACATCATATAATGATTAAATGGACAGTCAATATATATATATATATACACCTTGAGAATTTTTAATTTTTTTTTATATTTTTTAACGTCGTTATTGTTCTAATTAACTTACGTTCATTTCAACTATTTTATTAAGTACATGTTAGATTTGTCGATACAAATATTTATTGAATAACTCTTCTTGACATTTAAATTATAAGTATAAATTCTGGCGCTTAATCGTGCAAATAATTTTTATACGATTCATACAACTTATCTGTAATTCTAATATTCTAAAAGTTAAAAAAAAAAAAATAGACAGTGTCATTATATTCTCTTTTGTAACGAAAAACAAACACAAGAATTATTGAAATAAATAATTAATCAAGGAAAAGTTTTATCAAAATGTCTTATCATAATATTAAATGTTTTTGTATGATTCATTTTTCGTCATTATAATCATAGCTTTAATAACCACATAAACAGTATGAAGGTTACGTTGCATTAAATAAATAATAATAATAATAATAATTGTATAGTAGCCGTTTTGTGTGGTTATAATTATGAAAGAGACATAAAATAATTATTAACAAAAGAAAATTAGTAATGATAATAATGAATATAAATCATCTTATTTGTCTTTAAATCTTTTAGGTTTTGTACCTCTAGCCTCAATTACCCTACCATTAGATCTCCTTTAAAAAGATATTAATATAAAATTAAAAGAACTCTTTATGAAAGAGGTGGCTATTATAGTTGATAGTTCGATAAAATTCTTAAAAGTCATTTGATCGTAAAAAAAGAAGCAAGTTAAAAATCAGCTCCTAACAAAAAAAAATCTATTCAACGAGATATGTTTTGCTTACATTAAAATTTTTTAATTATTTTTAATTTAAATAGTTGAGTGGATAATAATTTTAATTAATAAATAAACAAACATTTTTCCTAACTAATTACGCATGGAGAAACTAGAACAAAAAAGCATCCACTTTGTGCTTTAAAAGTGATAATATAATAAAAGAAAAAGATGCAAAGGGGACATAAGGATTACGCGGGAAAAAAAAAGTAGAAAAAAGATACTAATATCTCTTATTTAATGGTCCAAAATAATGATTCTTTTAATTAAGCAAAAAAAATGGAATTTAATTTCATTTAGTTGACAATATTTTTAATGAAATAAATAATAAATCATAATTGAGTTGTTGATATATGCAAATTTAAAAATCTTTTTACTGTATAAAAATAACGATAAAATCTGCATATTCAGTTCTTTTAAAATTTTATTTATAGAGTTACAATGAATATATTATTCTAATTTTATAACGATAATAACATATGAAAATGTGATTAAGATTTAGACCCACTAATATAAGCAACAAAAATTAGGTTAACTATTATTTTCGATGCTCTTGTCTTTTTCTTTTTTGTTAAATGTTATTATCATAGTTAATACTAATAAGATAATGACATGAAGATATAAAGATGTTGGAATAGTAATAATATGGTGATGTAATGGAATTCCAATTGCATGATGTTGTCGAGGAGAACTACCACACGTTTGAATTCACGAGAATTCAGTAATTTTTTTTTATAAATTATTAAGAAAATATCAAATATTTAACGATACATTCAAATATTATTATATATACACATTCATTGTAGAAATTTACAAAAGTTAGATTCTTTGATCAAGGAAACACTTTAAATACTCTGGTTAGCACAAAAAATAGACTATAACTCTAGTTCGTATCAAATTAAAAAAATATTTCAAATTTAAATTTATTATTTATTGATATAACACGATAAAAAAATCTTGAATCCGTCCACGAGAATACAAATAACAAAAAAAGGGAGTAAGATGTTTGAAGAGGGAAATGAAAACCAAAGCATAGAGCCCCACAAAAAAAGTGTAAAAAATAACACAATCTCCCAAACTTCTTCTTTGTTCACTTTTCCCATGCTGAGATTTCCAAGTGCGACCGTTGAAAAGCCAAAAGAAAAAGAAAAATGAGGTTCCACACGTAGCGTGAATATGAATTAATCAGATTATAATATAAATAAAAAATATCAAATTTAAAAAATATATATATACATCAATTAATATAAATATTGTTAGAAAGTATTTTGAATTAATCGTTATTTCATAAGAAACGTGTAATTCAAAATGAACAAGATGAGAAAAATTAGGGATAGAATATGTATTTTAATTTTTATTATGGGGTGGAAAATGAAAATTACAAAAAGTTAAAAGGAGACAAGAGAATCTTAGGGGATATTGTATATAGATAGATACATTTAACGTCCCTACCCCCCTACTAACTATAAAATTAACATTTGGGCCCTTCATCTTTTTGTAACTACTTGCCCATTCCCCAAATATCTCTTCTTCTTCTTTTTTTTAATCGATTTGGCATTTTTCGTCCTTTTACTTTGTTACGTATATTTTTAAGCTTGATAATAACATAGTTTCAAAATATAAATGATTAAGATTGATAAGTCAGACAAGAATTCTATCACGATTATTTTTTGAATAACACTTTTGAATCTCAAGATTTTATTTATTTTTGATACTTGATATAAACGTAGAGGATGTATCCGAACAATCAATATTAATGTGGCCTTAGGTGTAATCGGACTCTCAATTATAATATACGATTATATACTGAGGTGCTCACCGCCCGATTGTTGGGTGAGTGGGTCCCAATGGACAACTTCATCTCATGGACCCAATCATAATCAACGGTGATTAGCATTGCGAGATCACGGGACACGTGTGGTAGGTTACATGTGACGTCTCGTGCATGTTCTTATCCTGGACCCCACCACGTGGCAGGCCGACATCAATAGCACGTGCTTTTGTCCATCCTGATCAATTCAGGAGTCGACACGTGTCAAAACATGAAAGCTCCCTCCAAGTGTATAATGTGAATAGAAATAAAATTAAGCTTAATGACTTTGGGAAATAAGATAAAACATAGTATTTAATTTTAACGTAAGGTATCTGCGGTTATATCGAAATGAATAAGATATATTTTGCGAGTATTATAAATAATGAAAAGGTCTTGATAGAAAATATTTAAATTAATCGAGATTTCAACGTGAATATTGAACTGCACAAAGCGGGTCTAGAAACATCTTCAACCTTTAGGAGTAATTCATCAAGCATACTGAGTGAGTTAGAAGGAAAAGAAAAGCAAAAAGAAACTCAAGCTATAGGGCATTTCTCATCAAGCCCAGAAAAAGGGACTTCCCTCTTTCAAAGATATTGAAAGGGAAGAGTCCGAGGGGCAACTCGATATGGCAAGAGGTCACGATTTGAATCGTATTGCCACGAGTCGCGATTACTGTGCAATTTAAGTCATTTCTATTCTCTATACTTACCAAGTGGAAGGAAAAAAAGGTTGATGCAAAGAAAGCATTTCGCGGACACTCATCAAGATTAGTCTTTCCAGCCTTCCTTACTAGACCATCGTGCGGAGATGATTTTAGAAGAGAGTGAAGGAGTGACTGGCAAGGATGGTGCTTTGGGTGCCTCCTCGTCGTCCCAATTGTCATCCCAGTTATTGTCCCATCCATCAGTTGAGAGTGTCTCTACCTTTCCGCCACTGGAAACTGGTAAAGCATTGTCCAGTTTTTGATACATGTGGCCATTGCTTACTAGAAGCCTCCGCTTGATGTACAATAAGATTGTAGCCACTAATGCAATTGCAACCAAACACATTATTCCGAAGGATGGGAGAGCATAATTGAACTGAGATGTTTTCTCAGCGCTGTCAATCAGACCCCTGAAATCAAGTGAACATTGACCGTCCCCTACCTTCAGAGTGATGATGTTGTCATTTCCTCCATTCCCTATAGAAACCTTCATCTGCATCAGGAGCAAGCATCACAGCCTCGCATTAAAAATAGTAAAACACTAGCAAAATTAAGACTTGAAATATTAATCTTTGCCAGAACACTTCAGAAAATCACCATTTACTAGCTTTCAAACAGTTCTTTTTAAGTGATGATTCCTCCTGATGAGAAAATTACATAGTTTTAAATGCTCAAGTTCTTATCAGGCATCAACAAAAGGTGGTCGACTCTCAAAGAAACGGGATATATCCATGTAAGTAACATTGGCATGTGACTAATACTCATGAACTGTCTATAATGCTACCTTATTTAGACAACTTTAAAAGGTATGCAAAACAGAAAACTTGGTCAAGGAATGTTTCATCAGATAGTAATAAAGGAGATCCTTCCTGCAGATGAATAATACATAGGTTTAGTCACTCTTTTCCATAGTTCAGATCAGCGGACCAGTCTGCCTATTTTATGCCCTTTTAGAGCCTCAGAATAAAATAGCATCAAACCATACGACTGAGCAGCACCCAGATATCAACAAGCTTGACGATTAAACAGCTCATTAACCTTGAATTACTCCTTAAGTGAAACAAGAAGCCATAACCACTCCCGGACTTCTATTATCATTTCAAAATGTGATATACCAGGGAAAGACTAACTGAAGAAAATGTATTTGTTACAGCTTACAACTATAAATGACATATCTACTTCAGCGAAATCCCATTCATGCAAACAACACAAAGAATGACAACGCAACAAGCATTGATAAAGGGCAGTGCACCAAACTCATAAGCTGTAGCTACCTAAAGGTTAAAACTTAGATAAACCATCAAAAGGTCTCTAACATATCCCAGACATACCTCAATGTAAAATTGCTCGCAGACTACGAAGATATCATCATACTGATACATCATCAGAAATACTTTCTCAGAGGTCCATAAAGTTCATATTGGTTATACGTAATTAATATCATAACATAGTTGAATTGACAGAGGCGCTCAATTTTCCAGATTGGTCCGTGGAGGAGGGGGGGGGTTTGTTTCTCGATTGCGGCTGTAGTTGAACTCCACTATCTTTTTCTACTTAAAACGAAAGATAGCACTTAAAGGAAGTGGCAAGCCATTGCTACAATTGATGTCACTATTATTTGGGAGGAAAAGGGGCAATGAGCAATCATATTCTTTTTCCCAAGACAAATCATGATTATACTATGGGTAACCATCTGGAGGACATCGATACCGTGGAAAGAAATATTGCCTGAAATCTCTGTTTTTGGGGCAGGTAAGCTTAAGGTTTAAAGTAGGGAAGGTTTACATTCAAGGTGGTCATCTATTCATCAAAGATAACCATTTAAAGAGACTGTAAGTCTTTCCCATCTATTAAGATAACCAGAACCTCCATTTCCTCACTTAGTTTTACATTCTTTCGAATAATGGGTGCTAGATAAAGTAAGAACTTGATTAAAGTTCTAAAATGAGATAAGACAAATCATAAATATACTATAAGCAAATCCATCTTGAGAAGATCAATGCTGGGGAAAGAGCTATATCATCAAAAAGTCAAAATCTCTCGGCTTTCGGGGCATTCAAGCTCAACGGGATTTCAAGTAGGGAAGCTCGACATTCAAGGTGGCCACCTATTCATCAGATTTAATTCAGAATGCTCTAAGATACTGCTAGAAAAGTATTATTACCTTCTTGTTTTCCTTCCCTTGGAGTTCAATCTCGTTATGCTCCAGTGTTACAAACTTAGGAGCCTTAATAGAAATGCTGGCAGTGTCTTTTCCCTTGTTCTGAACCAAAAGTGAGAGGTCTGGAGATTCTGCAAGGGAAAGCAACAGGTTATTTCTCCAACTGAAATGGTATGACTTAACGAGAAAAATGAACAATCCATCTGATTACAAGGTAGACAATTCCACCTGAAGAATATCCTACTTATGGTACACTATACTGACAGGAACACTTTGAGCCATTCGCTAAAGACATGTATCACGAGCACACATCATACAGATAAAGCAGCACCTATTTTATTTTGGAGGGCCCCAGTTAAATGTTTAATGTCGTACATGATCTATGCAATAATTTCCAGCACATGATTAATGCTGATGCATGAAAGTCCGCTTAACTTTACCTATTTTGACAGTGGATTTCCATGGCCTACCCCGACTACTTTTGGACTTGAAGGAGGAGTAATAGATGTGAGTAGGATAGCTAGTCACTATTCTGACTATTCTTTTACAGATAGGGGAAGAAAGCAGTGCCTGTGGTGACCTTGCCCTTTGAGACAAAGTTGACAAATTGATAAAACTCCAATTAGTTTCTGTTTTCCGTGATAAAACTTCCGCACATCAAAGAATGTTTACAAGCTAGATATGAAACAGTAAATTCAAAGAGGTATAATGTTCCATTTCCCTCTCCAAAACTGCTAATAGGAATATATCACTGGCACAGTCTATGTGAAGTAACCAGCCATGGAAGTTGTCTATCATTACAATCTCTAAATTTTTACTGAAACTTTACATTTACAATAACTGATCATACTCACTAACAGGAGCAGAACAAAATCAATTTTTGGGATAAGGAGGGGACAAATTATATAACTACATTTATCAGGAGAAAATGATACTAGTTTCCATCTGAAGATTATTGCACAAGAATTGAGTATTAAAGACTGAGATATGCAAGCAGCCTAAGTAAGATAGAAATTTCAAATACACTTAACGGTGTAGATAAAATACTCGATGCCAATTCAATAAATGAACTTAAAGGCTACCTCCGGTCCTCCAACTCTGAGCATATTCTCATTGGGAGTCATGAGCATTTTCCAAAACCATTGACAGTTTACAAGTAACTACAAATACATATTTAATGACATATAATCAGCTATAGGAAAATATGGCAAAAGTATTTATTGCCAATTGGCCATACTGTATAGACAATCCACAACTTCTTTGTTGATAACATATGCAAGGAAGCAAATATATCTATAAATGGAAAATCTGAAGGACCACACACGTACCATTTCCCGGAACTCTTAGACATGCAACCAATGCCTTTTCCTCTATTGTGCAACTATAAGATGAATCACATTCTTCTCCATGAAAGCTCTCCTTTCTTGCAGGCAATATCACCTCTCTAGACTGAATTCCATCCGGAAGAACCTTTCCCTTCTCCTTCTTATCCGAACTACTATTGTTTGCTTTCTCTTGATGTTCAGCTTCTTTTACATTATCTTTCCTGTCATCTATCTCGAAACCACTATCGTTTCCTTTCTTCTCCCTTTCACCTTCTTTCAACCCTCCTCTCTCATCACCCCTTTTCACAATACTATCATCTAACTTGTTCTTCTCCACAACATTCACAACCTCACCAATACTTTCACTACTATTATTCATTTTCCTCCGATCCCCAGCTTCCTTTGACCTCATTCCACTATTCGAACTATCATTTTCTAATTGAACATCCTTTTTTCTATTCGTAATCATCGGATCTAATTTCTCATTCACACTACTATTACTACTCAAAATCAATCCATCTACACCTGTTTTTTCAGCTCCGTTGATCTAAACAGACAAATAAACAATCAATATGACACTTAAAATTGATCAAATGGGTGTTGCTCAAAAGACAAAAATTAACACTTCTTTTAGCTATTACCTCTAAATCAGCAGCAGCAGCAACGTAAGCAATGAGTAAAGCTATAATTACTCGACGAGTATAAATTATATGCATCTTTTTATAGAACAATAAGCTGCTTCAAACTACAAAAATCTAAAATAAAATAAAATTGAGTGTACTGGGCAAATATGAACAGATTTGTACATTAAAAATTGAAAAAAATAGCAGAATCGAAAGCGCTTACTTGTATGATTAGTAACTAAATTTGTGCATTTGAAATTGGGGAAGCCATAGTTATGAGAGAGAGAGAGAGAGAGAGAAATCTAGGGTTTTGATTCCACCATTAACAGATATTTAGGAATTTTTTTCTGAAAAGTGACAGAAAATAATGCAACTTGCAAAGAACACTGGTTCATTTCATTTGCTGTGAAATTTTGAATAATCTTGCACTTGGACTATTTTGACGTTTTAATAATTTTTAACAAATTTTCGGAGTCTTATTCCAACGTGCATCTCGATTAATTTTATATGATGTTGTGTCACTTCAATTAAGATAAAACGAAAAAAAAAAATTTAAGTATATTTTATTTCGATAAATTTTAAATATATGAATTTTTGATTGTCAATCTAATATATTAGTTATGTATCCATTAATATGCATTTCATCAAACATTATACTTAAATTAATTATATTAATACGATCAACAAAATAACACTTAAAAAATTAACATGTGCAACAGAAATAAGTCATCATTATTTTGGATTTTATTTTTAACTTGAACAATAATCTTAGAATATGCTTAGCTTGCTAAAAAGGTCAAATGTCTATGAAATATATGTTAAACTTTGTTATAATAAAATACATGTAAATCGCATTTTACATGGCATATTTTTGAATTCTCAAAAAAATACACCATACTAAATAAATTTAGGCAAAATTACACATATGATGGGGTGGGGGTGGGGTTAGTGTATTGGGCTGGGCCTTTGGGCCTGGCTTTATTCAAAAGGCCTTTACATTAAAAGCCCAATTATATTGTCTCAATAAGGGATGAGATAAATTTGGGCTTTTTCCTTATTGAAAGACTTTGAGGCCCATTTTGGTAAATGACTAAATATTTGCAAATACAAGTTTTGACAATTGGCTATGTTTGCGTTTATTTATGGCATGAAATTACTCGCATACGCAAATGTTAAACTTAGGAAAAATTTAATTTCAAGTAAAATCGATGTATTAGTTTTTACTCGCATAATTTTTAGCTATTACAATCTTCTTTAATGAATTTCAGGTCTATCATAACGATTTTTCTTCGACTCGACTTCAGTACTCGTTTTGAAACCTAACTTGATAAAACTAGCTTGTTTAGTGTGAGTTAGTTATCAATTTGTTAGTTAGTTAGTTAGTCATTACTCAACTTTCAAGTAGTTAGTTATAGTTAGTTATATTTCACATGGGTAGTTAGTTATAGATCACATGTTTTGTATTTCTGTTTTTGATTAGTTACTACTCATTGATGTGTATATATACACATCTAATGTACTGTTTTACGTATGCATTCCAATACAGAAAATTCCCTCTTCTTCCTTCACACTATCAGAAGCTCAACCTCTATTAATGGAGGAATGAGATTAGCTTCCAGCTTCCAGCTTGAATTGCTGGCTTCATCATCTTGTATTGACGATTTCATCATGGTAGCAGAGCAAGGTTACTCATACTAGATTTCTTTTTCGATCTAATTGATTAATCGACTCACTGATCATACTTGTTTGTTCTTCTCTTCTGTTCTCTTTTTGTCCTCTTTTGTTCTCTGTTTTTGTTTGATTTGGTTAGTTACTTGTTGCTGATTCATAGATTTTCCATTTGTTGAATATCAATTCATTCTTCATGGGTGATACTTCAACTGATGTGAATACTAGTAACTCCTTAAAACGACCAGATTTTAACAGCCCTTTCTATCTGCATCCCTCTGAAAATGCTACTTCTACCTTGGTTCCTATGGTGTTTGATGGGACTAGTTACAGATCATGGAGAAGAGCAACCCTTAGAGCATTGTCCGTTAAGAATAAAACTGGATTCATCAATGGTAAAATCGTGAAACCAAGCTTTACAGATCCATCATTCATGCAGTGGGAGAGGTGTGATGATATAGTGACATCTTGGGTTCTAAACTCCCTCTCCCCAGAGCTACGAGATAGTCTGCAATATGTTAACAATGCTAAGGAATTGTGGGAGGAATTGGAGGATAGATATGATCAGACTAATGGCTGTAAGCTATATCAGTTGCAGAAGGAGATAAATGATTTGATGCAAGGCAGTCTAGACATCACAGGTTATTATACAAAGATGAAGAAATTGTGGGAGGAAATGCGTGCAATTGATGTGAATTCACAATGTAGTTGTGTGTGTACTTATGGAGGAAAGATAAAACTGTATAAAGCCGAGCAGGACAGAAGACTTATACACTTCTTGATGGGCCTAAATGAGATGTACACTGTTGTGCGAGGGAACATCCTCATGATGTCTACTTTGCCTACAATGGCACAGGCATTTGCTATCTTGTCACAGGAAGAGAGGCAGAGAGAAATGAAGCCTTCAAATCATATGGCTTTGGAGTCCACTTCACTTAATGCATCTGTGTTGTCTCAAAGTAATTCAACAAATTCTAGTTCTTATAAAGGAGGCATAGGTAGGGGAAATGGAAGTTACAACAACATTGGCAGTTTTAACAATAACAATGCTGGAAATTTCAACAACACTAATGCTTATAGGGGAAACTCTAATGCTGGTAACAGATCAAATATGTTCTGTGAGTATTGTAAATAAACTGGACATGTCAAAGATAGATGCTACAAACTTCATGGCTATCCAACCAACACAAGAAATCCAAGAGGAAGAGGAAGAGGATCTGCAGCAAATGTACATACCTCTGAGGGTGATAGTTACAAATGTGAAGAGAGTTTTAAGCAGGGAAAACAAATGCCAGTGAATCTATCAAAGAGTCAATATGAGCAATTGCTCAATTTGCTTGGAAATGAGTCTGAATATTCAAACAATGTGTCAAGTGGAGCTGCAAGTCTAGCAGGTATACTTGCTTGTCATTCTTCTATAAGTAAGATAAGTGATATGTCATGTAAATGTGAAAGATTAACTGCTGGATCTTGGATCATTGACTCAGGAGCATCTCACCATATGACCTACACAAAACACAATCTCATAAACCTTAAGCCTCTATCTTATCCCTTCTTAATCACTTTACCAAATGGATACAAGGTTAAAGTGACTGAAATTGGTGATGTGTGTTTGAATTCAACATTAACTCTGTATAAAGTATTGTATATACCTAGCTTCAAGTTCAATCTAATATCAGTCTATTGTTTAGCTAACCAACTCAGAGGGATAGTCAGTTTTAACAATAGTTCTTGTTTATTGCAGGGCCCTTCTCTGAAGAGCCCTCTGGCACTTGGTAAAGCAAGGAGTGGTTTGTATCTTTTTTGTTCAAAGTGTCACATTCCATCTGTAAATGATGATACTGGTTCCCAACAGAAGTTTCAATCTGTTTCCTTTATGAACTACTGTAAAGCACCATTACTACCCAATACAAAACATTCTCATACAATCAATGAAAAGGTTTGTTCCACTGATAAGATTTCTAACTCAGCTGCTCATTTTTCTTTCAATCAAGACAATGAATTCTTATGGCATGCTAGGCTAGGACATGTACCATTTGTGAAAATGAAGAGCATATCTACCATACCTCTAAAGTTTTCCAACAAACAACCTTTCACTTGTACAATTTGTCCAATGGCTAGACAAACTAGAATGCCATTTCCAGAAAGTGTTACTATGATCAGTTCAATATTTGAGTTACTGCATGTTGATTTGTGGGGACCCTATAATGTACCAACACATGATGGATATCACTATTTCTTGACTATGGTAGATGATTACAGTAGAGCTACTTGGACACAACTTATTAGGTGTAAAAGCAATGCTCTTTGTACTATAAAAGCCTTCATATCCCTAATAGAAAATCAGTTCCACACTAGATTGAAAACTATCAGGTCTGATAATGGATTAGAATTTTCTAGTACTGAGGCAACATGTTTCTTCCAAGAAAAAGGCATAATACACCAGAAATCTTGTCCCTACACACCACAACAAAATGGGGTAGTAGAGAGGAAACACAAGTACCTTCTTGAGACAGCAAGGACACTGTTATTTCAATCAAAAATACCTATGAGGTATTGGGGAGAGTGTGTATTAACTGCCACTTATTTGGTTAATAGATTGCCCACTAAACTACTTCAAGGGAAGTCTCCATATGAAATGTTGTATCAGAAGAAACCTTTCTACTCACATCTTAAAAATTTTGGATGTCTTTGTTTTCCAACTACTTTAAAAACTCATAAGGATAAGTTTGAGCCTAGAATTGTACCTCATATTTTTGTTGGATATCCCTTTAACACAAAAGGGTACAAGGTCTTAAACTTGGCTACCAAGAGGATTCATGTGTCTAGAGATGTCTCTTTCTATGAAAATATTCTTCCTTTTGTCATTACTCCTGCTGGTTCTAATTTTGACTTCATATTGCAATGTCTTGTTCATCACTCTGATAAGTTGCCTTGTATGTCTAGTAAAACAAATACCTTTATTGATGATGAGATGTTGAGTCAACACACACTGGATGAAGTCATTTATGATCAAGTTTCCATACCTGAAAATATACCTGTAACAGAATCTACAACACCTTCTACTGAGCCAAATATACCTGTCACAGCACCTACTGGACCAAATGTATCTGTTCTTACACCTAGAAGGACAACTAGATCTTGTCATCCTCCAAACTACTTAAAAGACTATAGCTATTCATTACCTAAACTACACTCCTCTTCACCTATAAATAATGTCACTGATTCTCAACATTCACTCACATCTTTCACAAATCATCCTGATCATATATGCTTCTCTACACTATGTTCTGAAAGTCAACAGTTGATCCATAATGTTTCACATGATATTGAGCCTACATCTTATGAAGAGGCAAGCTTGAATCCAGCCTGGCAAGCAGCAATGAAACAAGAGTTTGATGCACTGCACACTAATAATACTTGGGAGCTAGTTAAGTTGCCAAAAGAAAAGAATGTTATTGGATGTAAATGGGTGTATAAGATTAAACATAAGGTAGATGGGAGCATAGAGAGGTTCAAAGCTAGACTGGTGGTAAAAGGATACACTCAACAAGCAGGAATAGACTATAATGAAACCTTCTCACCTGTGGTAAAGATGACTACAGTCAGAACACTAATCTCATTAGCAGTTAAGAAGGGCTGGGACTTGTATCAATTGGATGTAAATAATGCCTTCCTACATGGTGATTTGAATGAAGAAGTATACATGGCTTTACCTCCAGGACTGGTAGTGGACAACAATGATATGGTATGCAAATTGAAGAAGTCCTTATATGGTCTGAAACAAGCTAGTAGACAGTGGTATGAGAAACTAGCTGATAGTCTTTGCTCAAAGGGTTATACTCATTCAGACAGTGATTACTCACTATTTTACAAGAAAAATGGTCACTCCTTAGTATTTGTGGCTGTATATGTTGATGACATTATCTTGACTGGTACTGATATGAAGGAGATTGAATCTTTGAAACTCTTCTTGCATGAGAAATTTAGAATAAAAGATTTAGGAAGGCTGCATTACTTTCTTGGATTGGAGATACTGTACAAGCAGGATGGTGTCCTTGTTTCACAAAGGAAGTTTACTCTTGATCTCTTGAAGGAATTTGAGTCTATAAACTACAAGGCTACTACTTCACCATTAGATCCTACTGAGAAACTAAGACTTACAGAAGGGAAGTTACTACCAGATCCTACTTACTACAGAAAATTAGTAGGCAAGCTTAATTTTCTTGCTAATACAAGAATGGATATAGCATATAGTGTCCAACATCTCAGTCAATTCATGCAGTCTCCTAGAGAACCTCATTTAAAGGCAGCTTACCATGTACTCAGATACCTACAAAATGATCCTACATTAGGAGTTTTTATCAGTAATAAACGTGATATCACCATCAGTGCCTACTGTGACTTAGATTGGGCCTCTTGTCTTGATTCAAGGAAGTCAGTGAGTGGTTATTTGGTCCTCATGGGAGATAGCCCTATTAGTTGGAAGTCCAAGAAACAGCCTACAGTGTCATTATCTTCAGCAGAAGCAGAATACAGGGCCATAAGACAGGTAGTAGGAGAAGTAGTGTGGCTAGAAAGACTACTTGGTGAACTCTCAGTAACAATACCTTTGCCTATACAAGTATTTTGTGACAGCCAAGCAGCAGTACACATTGCCAAGAATCCAGTATTTCATGAACGAACCAAACACATAGAAGTTGATTGCCATTTTGTCAGGACAAAGCTCCAAGAAGGACTGATTACACTCCAATATGTCTCAACAGAATCTCAGCTAGCTGATGTTTTCACTAAGGCATTGACTGGTGTTAAACATTCTCATCTGATGAACAAGTTGTCTGTGAATGGCTCACTTCCAACTTGAGGGGGGGGGGTGATAAAACTAGCTTGTTTAGTGTGAGTTAGTTATCAATTTGTTAGTTAGTTAGTTAGTCATTACTCAACTTTCAAGTAGTTAGTTATAGTTAGTTATATTTCACATGGGTAGTTAGTTATAGATCACATGTTTTGTATTTCTGTTTTTGATTAGTTACTACTCATTGATGTGTATATATACACATCTAATGTACTGTTTGACGTATGCATTCCAATACAGAAAATTCCCTCTTCTTCCTTCACACTATCAGAAGCTCAACCTCTATTAATGGAGGAATGAGATTAGCTTCCAGCTTCCAGCTTGAATTGCTGGCTTCATCATCTTGTATTGACGATTTCATCATAACTAATTGAGATTTATGCAGGAAGTCTAATTTTAAGGTTATAAAACTAAGTCAGTATTGACTCCATGAATTTGTAGGTCTCTAAAAGCAATTTTTTCGATACAATTTTAGGTCTACTTCGTCCCCTTTTAATATCTTCACTCACCATAGTTTCGTGGATAAATTAGTGCTTCGATAGATCAATGCAGAATATAATCAAATTATATCAGACAATTTTTTCTCATTTTATCCCCAACATATGCTAGTTGCAACATTAGGAGAATATGTGCTACAGAAAAAATAGAATAAAAATATAAACACTAGTTTAGAAATTGATTACTCCTTTATCTTACAAAGTGCACAAACACAATAAAATCGTAAATATTATTGTGTTATTTATAAAAACAAAAGATCTTCTAGTTATAGAGTCCAAAACTCTCTTTCAAGAAAAAAGATATATATTTTAAAAAATATTTTTAAGTATAACGAAATCATGATAAATTGAGATAAGATAAACAAATTGAGGATAAATTCTAACATCACATTCACCAATTTTGGACTTAATTAATGGCTCAGTGTATAAAGTTGAATTCAGCTTACCCTAGTCATAGGGTTCATATTTTACAGAATGTGGTTAGGCTTTAATAATACTAATTAATAGATAATGACCTTAATTAAGATTAAGTCTAACTTGTAATTTCCAATGACAAGGTTGAATGAAGCTCAAATTATAATGGAATTGAGCAATATCATTTAATAGCTTCATTTTATTTATTTTTGGTTTACATTAAAATATAGCTTATTTAATTTTTGAGGGGTTCGTTTATTTTCTTTATTAGCTAAAAGAAACTTCAATTCAACATACATATATATTTATTACCGTTCAAACAAACTACAAGATAATTTTTGGAATAGTTATACGTAATTTAAGAAAGAAATACAATTTTTAAAATATCTTTTTTTTTTAAATTCTGAAAATGTTTTTTCAATATCTCTTTGATATTTAGGACGGATTTATATATACAAAGTCACATAAACTAACTAACTTTTTTTTTTACGCCTAAATATCTAATTACGAACCTTGTTATCATTAACTTGAAATTATTAATATAAATTTATAAAATTTAAATTCAAAATTTGCATCGATCGATTCCTCCCTTCATTTTATATTTTAACAACATGTCCCATGCATTTATACTATCTAAAAAATCAGTATTAGTTCAAGCAATTAATACAATGAGAAGTGAGTAAGCACTATATAGTTTACATTAAATAGTATTTTTTAATTATTGAATTTGGTAGGCCAAAAAAAAAAGTCTAAAAACTGATAAGAAATCAAACTAAACAAAGTCGGTACCTATCTAAAAAGTCTAGAAAAATTATTGAAATTTTGTCAAACCGACCATCATGGACTCGCTCCAAATTATGTCTTTTTGAAAAATTTAAAATTATTCTAAATGGACAGCTCATCTTTTACATGAAAAATAGTGACCATCTTGATTGGACATTTCTTATAAAAAAAAATTTAAAAAATAAAACTTCACATTATTGCCTTTATATTCCAAATTAGTTAGGACCATCCATCAACAAACTTAGGGAGACAAAAAAAATTATATGATAACCTAACAAGACCAAACCCTAATTGTGTGCTACAAATGAGAAATTCCAACCCTAGTTATTCATGTTTAATTAGTTATAAATCATTCATGTTATAAGTATTAGATTAGTAAGGATATAAGTCAAAATATATTTTAATCTGAGTTTAAGCTATTGGTTTAAAACTTTATTTATAGCTAGAATCATTTTAAAAGACGTGAATATAAATAAATATCTTCTGTATAAGTTTCACAATCAAACTGTTTTATTGTAATAAAAGAAACATTTGACGATAAATTTGTACTTATTTGGAAGAATCATTATAAATGATCAAAATATGTTAGTTTATAACACAGAGAATACATCTCGATAGAATTTCTCTAGTATAAGGAGCAAAATATTGTAATATAGTTATTAGAGTAATTTGCAATTTTAACTACCACAATATATATATATATATATATATATATATATATATATATATATATATATATATATATATATATATATATATATATATATATATAGCTAGTGTATTATATCGCTCCCTTTTCTTATTATAATTAAACTAATTTATTCTATTCACGATTTTTTTCGTAAATGATTTATTAAAACATTATTATTTAACTTATGCACACTAATACTGTAATTCTTTAATACTATCAACATTTTTACCGATTACAATATGTTATATATATACTTATAATTATTTTATATAGTAATTAGTTAGGATTATCTCATACACAGGTTGTTATGGTGTAAACACATTCATGTAAAATTGTGAATGTGTCACAACAACTTAACAAAGCAAGGTGATTTTATGGAATTTTGATTGTGTTCTTTTTTAGATAAATTTTCAACTAATAAGCAAGAAAAACATATTAGGGATGAAAGGCTAGTTTTCGACTTTTCGTAGTTTATAAAAAAAAGAAGATTTTATATTTAACTGAAAATGATAATATTTATCCATCAATAAATGAACAACGAATCGACAGAGCTCTTTGCCTTGCATGTCCATTTTGCATTCATACTGAAAGAAAACAATATTTGAGATTTCGATAAGAGGGGACCTTATCTTGATAAAATTAAATGAACTCATTCTATTTTTTATTGTTTTATATATATATTTATTTTGTTTCAAATTTAAACATTATGTGGACTTTTCTCAACAATTCCTTACCAAAAAAGGAATTAAATAATGCAAAATCAAAAATTATTTCATAGGGTATGAGCTGCATATATTCCAATTGTAACAAATATAGCTATGACACGTTTGCCAAAAACATTTAATATTAGTAATTAATAAAATTGAATTATTGCTTCAATCATTGATTTTTCCCCCAATAGTTTCAATTTAACAGGTGTCCTTCATTCTTTATAAAAAAAACAATTTAATTTCTATACAACAAGTCTGAAAAAAAGGTATGTTGTATTATTAAAGAAAAAGTTGGTGTGTACATACAATATAAATATAAATTATCTAAGTATACATGCAATATTTCAATCAATTTGTTTATTTTCTCAAGAATCATGAGTATATATTTATATATTCTCTTTGTGAATATTACTAAATTGAGCATTGAAATTAAATAATCTTTTGCTTGTTTAGGTTATAATATTATAAGTACCAATATCTTAACTTGGTATAATAATAAACTCAGTGTAATTCAATAAAAAGGTGAAACAAAAATTTTATTGGTATGATTCTTGATCAATTTAAGAGTGACAATTATATATAATTATAACTGTGTTCTAAATCGATATTTTCTATACATCTTTAATAAAATTCTTGACACAAATACCCTTAAGGCCAAGACCTTTATTGCATGTTCATAGAAAATATAAATTATTCTATGCATGCAAACTTTTAATCAATTCTTTTCTCAACTATCATGAGATTCTATTTGTGAAAGAAAAAAAAAAGACCAATTGAGCATTGAAATAATCTTAAGTACGTTTAGATTAATATTACTCTAAGTGTAAGGAGTCAAATAAAAGGTTGAAAATTTTGAGAAGGAATTCAATTATATCAAAAGTATTATAAATGATTTAAAATAATGTAATTTTACAAGCTTTTGAGGAAGATGATATATATGTATGCTACTTCATCCCTATCTTATTAAGGTGAAGAGACTTTTTATAATATATAAACTTTCGACTCAAATAAAACATGTTCAAAACACAAATATTTAAGTTATAGAAACACCATAAAGAACAAGCTATGTATTAAAAATAATTAAGAAAATAAAATAGCAACGGTGAAATGTACGACAATAGGTAACTAAGGGTAAATTTGAAGAATAAGACGATTAAAGAGTAATGAAAATAATATTAACAGAGGAACTAAACAATACTCGACTAATTTTTATGTTTTATCCTAATTTAAGATGATATAATTAAAAAGAAACTGTGATTAAAACCAATCACTAATTGACACGTTTCGATATTTCAGATAAGTATTCAGTTTGATGACGTGTCAATCATCTAGATCGAGACAGGTGTCAAGTAGGTCCCACCTATCTCCATTTGCTGAGTTGTTTAAAATATGACCAAGTCTATCAAATACTGCCAAAAAAAAACTTTTTGTAATTGTCATGCTGTGTTAATTAATTGGACCCCACACATCATAATCATTTTATTTTTCTTTTAAAAAATAATATTTGAAATTAATAATATTAGAGACGTGTGGATATGTTAAATTTTTTTTTAGTTGACAATACGACTTTTATGACTGGCGACAACTCAAAGTTTAGGAAGAAGTTAGTATACAACTTTAAAGATTGAACTTAAAGTGAAAAAGAAATTTATATTGACAATATAACTAAAATTCGTCAAATTTAATTCACGAATTTATTTTTACAAGCAACTTTGTAGAGCTAATAAAGAAAGGAGGAAGGGAACGATTAAAATTTAAATCATACTTATTTTGTGAAAGATTTTTGTTTGTATCACTGAATAACACTTCTTCTGTATTTTTTTTACCTGATACAATTTTTAAAAAAGTAATAAAAAAAATTAAAATATTTGATTTTAAATTAAAAATATGTGCCTTATATTGAAATATAATTTAATATGACATGGGAAAGTCTAATTTTGTCATTTTAAACAGATTATAAAAAAATTGAAATAAAAAGAGTATTATAATTATGTGATTGACCTTTTTTTCTAATTTGGTCATATAAATTCAATTTTTAATTTTTCTTTCTCATTTTTTTTGACCAAGCAAACTAATTGGGAGTCAATTTCAGTCATTATTATAGCCATAACCTCTAATTGGATAAATAATTACTGCTTTCAATTAATGGAATTAGAGAAAATGAAAGGCAAATAATACCAAGTCAAATTTTATGATGAAAAAGGTTGGACTATTTAGACAATTTGATAGAAATAGTTGAGTCGTGTATTTTATAAACTTCTAAAAATAATTTTTTCACAAATAAAAAAATTGTGAGACTTAATCCATCAAAATACTACATATATAAGTTTATTACATATATACACTAATGTCATGTTAAAATAAAAGATCTATTTATAAGTTTAGTTCGAGAAATTTCAATAAGTCATTAATAAGTTCTTTCATTAAATATAAACAAAAATAATCTCGTTTTAGCATGGTCAAAAGTTCGAGATTACTCCTTATGGGATCTTAATCAGATGTGTTTGGATTCGAATCTTGCTTTTTATCTACATTTAAAAGTCTGGACTCCAACCCATCACATTACACCAGTTACGCACCCATAACTTTCTAGCAACTTTATTACTAAGTAAATAAACATTTTAATGATTATCTTATTTTCTAATATATAGTATCTTTTTTCTATAATAAACCTTACGCTACGTGAATTTGAAATGCTAAACACAAGGGGAAACAATATCTTCTCATCTACATAATTATTCATTACATAAATAATATCTTCCACTATAATATCCTCATAATAAGTAAGATATTTTAACCAAACAATCTCAAAAGTGAACAAAAGAAAATCAAAGAATGTGAAATAGTGGGCCTTAAAGAGTACGGTTTTGTATTGACTTTTTAGGTTGATAAGTTAGGTGTATATCACATGCAAAAGCTATTTTGGGCCGTTGATACATGGAATGGGCCCATTTACTACACGGGTCTTGTCTTCTAAAGGCCCCATCATCAATTTTCACCTTTATATATTTAATGTTATTTAAGGTCCCACAAATTTTAATTTCAAACTTTTTCCATGATTAACACCATTCACGTCTAGCAAAATTTGTTAGCGTGATGGATCGAGAGTTCTGTTGAGACGAATGAGATTTTTCTACTCGTAATTAGAAGTTTTGTGTATGAATTTATGTAATAGGGAAATTTTTGACAAAACACATTTAGTAATGAACAAGAACAAGATTCTTCTACTGTAACTAGAGATTTTAGATTCGAGCTGAGAATGTTTTTTTTAGTAAAAAATAGTTTTTTTATATGATTATGAGCAAATTTAAATTAGTCAGAGCGTGGAAAAAATCTTTAAAACTTTAAAAGCAATTATGGAATTAGTTTTTTTAACAAATACACTACACTTAAATCTCAAATCAAAACATAGATGAAAGAAAAATTAGGTAGTCTATTTTTAGCTCCATTATAGAGCAAATTTTTAGCATTAGGTATTGTTGATATTTGTTTGGGTAATATTATACGTGTAATTAGTAATGAATGGTTTCAAATTGAAGCCCTATATTTGAAATAAATCTTTTTCAAATTCTGCGTAAACGTAAAATATCAGTATTACTTTTTTTTATTTCACTTCAAAGATGAAGCATAACAATTAAATAAACTAATAGTAATAAAATTGGATGAATGGTACTTTTTTTGACTTTTGTTGCATAATATAATGATGCATTTCATTTCATATACCATGCTCCAAGTTTGGTGGAATTTTGAGATTTAAAAAGTGTTTTAGCATATGACTTGTCTTTTCCTTTTATTAGTAAGAGGCAACTAATTTCAAAGTTGCTTTTTGATATAGTGATTTTTCCAAATTTAGTTAAACATGCATGACAAGTTAGAGCTGGAAAAATTATAATATTAGAACAAAAAGAGATACTTATAACTTCAACCATCAAAATCAATTAGTTATAATTAGTTTTAAATTCCAATCTCTAAATCATTTTTATTAATATTTTAAAATTTTAATCTTAACAATCAGGTGTTTCTACTGATATATTCGAATTTTACTAGTCTACTGTTCTTTTTCTTATCATACACGCTCGAAATCTAAACTAATTCTCAAATTCCTATGCGTAAAATTAGGACGGAAATAAGGTGCAAACTTCTAATCATATTAAACCCTATCCCATTACCTACCTACCTTCCATGCCTTGCACTATTCACTAGCTTATGCCAACCTAAAATATATTTTTTCAATAAATAAGTAAATTTTACAACAAAAGATTAAAGGTTTTAAATGAAACAAAAAAAAAGGAAAAAAAGCAAACTTCTGCCAAAAAAATAGGAAGATAGAAATAAATGAATAAGTGAAGACGTGGCACAAAAAATTAAATGGAAGAAAGCTGTAAGTTGAAAGTTGAAACTAGAAGCAAAAGGCTATCCTTCTCTCTCTTCTTGTTTTAATCGTAATTCCATTTTCAGTGTTCATATTAGAATTCGATTAATTTATATTTTTGTTATAAAAAACTTATATAAGAGGAAAGTACTCGTTAAAAAGATTTTTTTTATATATTCAGAACTCGTATTTGAAATCTTTAATTAAAAATAAAGAAATTTTTATGACTATATCAATCTCACGATAATCCTGATTGGTAAAGAGTCTTATCTCTCAACCGTATTGAATGCTATATAATAAATTCATAAAGTTGCTTTTTGATTTCTCGGCAATTAAGTTAAGTCGATAGAGAGTGACCACTCTTTTTGTGTTTTTAGGTCCACACGGTAATTGCCTTTGCCCAAGTCAAAATTACCCTTTCCACAGTGTGAACCCATCCCAAAACCAACCAACCAACCACCCCAACAAGTAAAATTATACCCCCTTTATATTGTTAAAACACTTTTTTTGAGGTTTAAACACTTTTTTTGAGGTTTAGAAAGTTGAAATTCGTAATCTAGTAAAACGTTAATTCGCTTTTTATTTAAATTTAATTGTATTTTTCCTTCTTTTAATAACTTAAAAGAATGCAATAGCGAAAATATATGTACAAGGAAGATTATCGATTGTATATCTATTGATCAAGTGTTAAAAAGAATGGAGCTAAAGGTTAAAAGAAGTTTATAAGGTTAAATTTTGTTTACGTTTATATAGTAGATGATGACTTTCTTGGTAAAAATCTTGTCGCAATTATTGGAAGGAAGCATATTCAACTAAAACAAAAAAAATCACCTTAACCTAGTATTGGTTGATGAAGGCATGTAGTTCGAACACTAAATTGAACGTATGATCAAGACTACATTATATAAATCAAAATTTTAAAAAAAAACGTTTTTCTTGAAAGTTGCTCTACCAGAAACAACCTTCTACCAAAAAAAAAAATAGGGGTGAAGATTATCGTACACCTCATGCTCTCTCAACCACACTTGTGAGAGATACGTTGTTGTTTGATTAATATTGCACTAAAACCTTATGTTATGTTTCCACTTTATTACTATCTCAGAGTCTTCCCAACACTCCCACCGGGGTGGAGCTATCATCAACAAAAAATTATTGTACATTGAATTCTCTGAACTTGTTCGTGTGTTTACTTCTTAATACTATGAACGTCTTCATGAAAATCTCTTCATCCCACCACACCCCCAAACACACACAAAAATAGAAACAGTTCAAGTAAATTGATCAGTTCACTTTAAACAAAACATGGAACCACTTTACTGACACTTACTGCAAGGGTAATATAGAAATAGATTGCCTAGAGGACTTGGTAGATAAGAGTAAAAAGTTGAATCATAAATGCCAACTTTTAAAATAGAAGAAAAAAAAAGTTATGGGACCTTAACATTAAGCACAAAAGATCCTTTTCTCAACAGTTATAAATACAAGCAAAAGAGGATAACAAAAACACAAGTGACATCAAACTCAAAAAAAAAAAACAAATCTTTCTCCAATTGTCCCTTCTTTTTTTTTTAGCCCTCTAAAGTTTTCGCAATTAGAAACAAAATTAAGTTTTTCAAACTGTCTATAACTCACTAAAGGCCTCGGGTTTCTTCATTGATCCTCTTTTTTTCTCTGGATCAGTAAAAAAAAGGGGCAATTCCTCTGTTTTACTCTGTTTTCCTGAACTCTGTTCTCTCATTTTATGAAGTTATTATAAATGGACAGAATTCAAGAAAACAACTCTATGTCTAGTATATTTGATGAGGGTGCTCAAATTCGATCTTCATTATCTCAACTAATTCTAACAAGTAGTACAAACACATTCGATACAATTTTTTCTCATTGTCAAGAAAATAACCAAATGAGTAATAGTCCTGTTTTTGAGCCTTTAGGTACTTCAGTCTACCTCAGACAAAGAGATTTGCTACAAAAATTCTGTCAAGAAAACATAGCAAATATCTCAATACCAACAACTTCGAAAACAATCCCTTTTCGAAACTCTTTGTATACACAAAGTTATAAGCTTCCAGAGAAGAAAAAACTATACAGGGGAGTCAGACAGAGGCATTGGGGAAAATGGGTTGCTGAGATAAGACTTCCACAGAATAGAATGAGAGTTTGGTTAGGTACTTATGAAACTGCTGAAGCTGCTGCTTATGCTTATGATAGAGCAGCTTATAAGCTTCGTGGCGAATATGCAAGATTGAATTTTCCTAATGTTCGCGATCCGAGTAAGTTGGGATTTGGAGATGGAGAGAAAATGAATGCTGTGAAGAATGCAGTGGATGCTAAGATTCAAGCTATTTGTCAGAGGGTGAAAAGGGAGAAAGCTAAAAAGGCTGCAAAGAAAAAGAGTGAGAATGAGAGTAAAGTTAAAGAAACTATGGATTCATCATCTTCTACTACTACTACTACTATGATTTCACCGAGTGTTTCTGAAGATGGATTATGGAGAAGTGAGGATTCAACTTGTTCTGTTTTTGGTGATTGCTTGAAGGATCCATTGATGGAGTCTGAGTTTGATAGTTGTTCACTTGCAAGAATGCCTTCTTTTGATCCTGAATTGATATGGGAAGTTCTTGCTAATTAGGGTGCGACTAAGTCCAAGACGAGCAAAGCCATCATGGTTAATTAGGAGTTGTTGCTATTGGGATTTAGTTGGTACCAATTTTATGTTGTGGGAAAATGTAAATGGTTAATTTTGAAGATTTAGCTATATCTATCTTATGACTAGTACTATTAAGCAGTGATGAATGTCTTATGTGTTTTTCTTATGGGATGAATGGACATATTTGAGCTCTATTTACTCCCAAGTATATGTATCAAATATGTTGGGGTTTTGTTATTTGTAATTATATTAGTGATGTTTTAAACCAGTTTGTAGTTTAGCATCTACTTGTTTCAAATTTTATTTTGGGATGGTGGTGTGAGTAGGGAGAGTATAAGGGAGGAAAAGAACTTCCTGCAAACAAAACTAAGCTACAACCTATATAAATTGATGATTATTTGGTCAAATCTTGGATTCTATCTGCTTAAACAACCGACTGTCTATCAGAAACAACCTGTCAACCGTCTCAAGGATGGGAGTACAGTTTGTCGTACAATCAATCTTTTTCAGACTTTACTTATGGGATTATACGGAATTTGTTGTAGTAGATTTGGTTTTCATCTTGGATTGTTAAGTGAGAAACAGCAGAAAGAAAATGTTGAGGGAAATAAGGTGTGAAAAGGAATAGTGCCACATATCCAAGATTGCCCATACCGTGTAATGTGTGATCCACAAAGTTAGTTGACTATTTGAAGGTTGAGAAGGCCACATGTGAACCTCAGAGCTCACTGCCAAGTCACTGTGGTCCACCTGATTCTTCAACTCTCACCTACATTCTCTTTTTTTGGTTTTAAAGCGATGGCTATGTCTTGATCGGTTTATGCACATCTCAATTAATTTCATCAGATGCCTACATGAGCTATATCTCCATAACTTAAGCATAGATGAAATTATAAAAAGAAAAAAGAACTAAGAGCATCTCACATTAAGGGTATAATGATGAGTTCAAAAATTAAATAATTTTCAAATTATAGAGAAAAAGTATGATATATGGAATGAATCTCACATCTATCAATCCACTCTTTGAGCTAGCTTTCAGGGTGTGAACTAAGCACAAGACCTAATCTATCATAGTATCAAATTCCAACCCGATCTGATGTAGGCCCTTGGATGAGAACGATGAGGTGCCCGAATCAATTGAAAGAGGTGGAAATACCTCGATTCATGAATAGGGACGGACCCACATGGAGTCCGTTAAGTGCTCGAACACCCATTAAATTCGCTATGGAATATATATCTATGTAGAAATTAAGAGATATTTATATAAAATTAACATACAACACCCAATGAATAAATGATCTAATTGGCCCAATGGCTCTTGGGTGGTGCTTAGGACTTTCTTAGTCTTGTTGAACAAGAGTTCAAATCTCATTATTAACATGTATTTTTTATATTTTCACTCGGCTACTTTCAGAGCACCCACAGCCTTAAAATCCAAGTTTGGAGGTTCCTTATTCCTTTAAGCAAGCTTTTGGAGTGTGAGTTCAATCCAAAGTCTAATCATAGTGGACATAATTCATTTAAAAGATAATGCTATGCCTATTTCTCTGACTAAGGTTAGGTTTGTCAAGAAATTCGAATAAATAAAATGAAATGGTCCCAGAAACTGGTGTGAATAAAAATGGTAGAGTAAAGATCAAAGCAGGCGATGGTGATGTCTCAGTAATGCTTGCCTGACAACTTTAGAACCGTAGCAATACAAACAACTAAGATCCACTTATTGTCTCACAAACCACAAATACACAATAGTCAACAAAATCTTCTGAGTTTTTAATAATGTTACTTTGAAGTTTTGAACCAGTTATAAGCTCCTTTTATTACTTCATTAAATGAACAAAAACTTATCATTATAGATTCTTGGAACACAACGTTGTAATCAAAGCTAATCTAGGTTTTTATCAAAATTTGTCAACTGCAAGGAAAATTTGATTGCCAAGGCTGTAGTCTCAAGAGGGCATGTACAAATTACTCCCCATAACATTAAGTAGTACAAGCTTCTTTTTTTCAAATGGAAATATTATAAACTAACAATATAGGGAGAGCATGTTACAAGTTTTATCAATCAACTAGGCAATAAATTAACAAACCAAGGACAACAGAGACTTGACGCATAATTACAATCACATGCAGGGTCGTAAATAACATCACATGTATATAGGAGATTTTATAAGAACACTACCAGCTAATTGAGTTCCTTGACTGCTGAACTTTCGCATTATAAGATGTCTCTATTTCCTCCTGCATGGTTATGAGTTGCATCAGTCAGAGGGTGGATCCACGATTCAAGTTCTATGAATTCAATCCGTAAAAGTCGTAAAGCATTGCACTAGTTATGAATTCATATATACTATATGTTGCAAATTTAGTGATCTTTTACACATTCTCCTGGCATCAGTTTCCTAACCTATGAGTTTAAGTTTAAAACATTGATGCCAGTTACAAAATAAACACATGGTTAAAACATATTTTAGATGACCAAATTTCTGATGAGTACGATAAGCCACTATTAAAAGGACAGGCATGGCAAGGATGCCTCCTGGAAACAGCTAGTCTCATACAGAAGTCAAAAGTTCTAGCATGGCAAAAGAAATACAAGGATGATTTGTTTGAAGTAGTTGAGATGTACCTTGCAAGACTTTAACAGAGGTTGCAAGAAGGATTCCCTAAAGTATCTAACACAATCTCCAAGAGAGGTTCCATCCCATTCTGTCATAAATTTATTCATCAAAAAGTAAAAAACATAAATTTAAGATCAGCTAGACTAGAGAAAGAACAAAGAAATACATTGCAATAGTGAGAGACAATAAGAAGGCATTTGGACATGAATTGAGTGATTTGAAAAACAGCAATACTTGAAAGACTTAAATTGAAAAAATATATTTGGTAGTAGAAGTTGTATTAAGACATGTATTGCACTTGAAAAAATGTTGAAGTTTTCTGAAAGAAAACATTTTTTACTTGAAAAACTGGTTGACACAATGTATAACCAAACAGGTTTTTGAAAAATAAAAACTTGAAGAAAGCAAAAATGTAATGTCCAAATGGGACCTAATTAAAGGAACACGAGAGTTAATTGTCTTGTTAGAGTGAAGTTCATAAGTTATGCTAGCTGAACTATTACTAGCTTTAGCTTAATGAAATATCATTTAAGAACCTCAAGTAAATTATTCATTGCCATTTTTGATACTTGATCGAAAGAAAAACATCAAGAAAATAATTAGAAAAATACAAGTAAAAAGATGCAGAGAAATTCAGCATACCATTATCCCCTTCTCCTTTAAAGCCTCCAGTATTAAGTTCCCCAAGAAGCTGCAACACAGTCAAATCAGTGTCAACAAAAGGGAAAAGAGTAACTATCTCGAATAAGAAGTCTCCACGTAATTATGATTGCTCGATAATATATTGTCAATCTTACAAGTACTGGGGTGAAAAAAGCATGGTACTGAATTACTGATAATGGTTAACTTATCCCACAGGTGGACAAGTCATGTTGTAACTGATGATGGATAGGATCACTAACAGAAGTCAGTCATATTCAGAAGTATCACTAGAAACAGGAATAGAATAATAGTGTGGTCTTGAGTACACGGAATAGGAATTCCTTTAATCAGGTTCAGTATCATTTTGCTCTTAAGAATTACAATCAGCCTTGACTAATTGAACATTGGAGAAAACACCAATCAGGCGAGACAGCGAAGGAGCAGTTGGATTACGAGGAAACCATTTGCTTCTGAATCGAATATTTGGTAACATGGGAACAGACAAGTTTAACTAATTTGATTTTGAAAAATTCAGTTTGATGATAAATACATATTTCTATAGTCTCCTAGACATTACAAAATATAATTTTACCTCTCACAAGTAACAGATAAAACAAGAACCTTCAACCAATTAAAATCAAACCAATTATATCTTGAAAGTGCTAAAGGCAAACTCTTCGAGGATTATTCACCTGGGAAAGGATTGGAACAGCAGATGGATTAAATTCCTCACAGTTCTTGGGATTAATGGGAACACAAACCCGGCCTGACAAAAAGAACAGTAAGTTCTTTTAAAATATGCAGACAATAGATGAAATCATATCCAGTCAGATAAGGAGTTGTAATAATTCAAGTATCTTTGTCTTTCAAGTGCTTTAATGTCAAGCATGCAAGGGGCAAACCTGTTTTGGGGTGCACACAGAAAGGAGCCTTTAATAAATGATTCATGTGTTTTGAGACCTGAGACGTCAAAAATGCAAATCCCGTTGAAATTTATGCATACATGTAAGGGATATAATCAAGTCATATTGTATTTGTTGCTCTCCACTCCATATAAGTAGAACTGAGGCTCCAAATAGGTTGGAAATGGGAAATAGGCAAACCTCCATATCAAGCCTTGGATAGGTAAAAGTAAACACAATTTCCTCGATGCATCTACGAAGACCTTGGCCCTGAAAATGGAAGATGGAACCATCGGTAATGGAAACTGAAGGCACTTGTTTCAAATTTGTCATATAAGCAATCACGTGGAAAGCCCCAAGCAGATATTAGAAGAAACTACAAGCAGATATTAGAAGAAACTACAAGAAAAGCAAGAAATACAGCACATCTATTAGCTAATTTATTAAAAATATCATAATTCACTCAATTTGCAAAAGAATAGATTTTGAGTTCTGGAGCAATGACACACAATACAAGAATCTCAATGAACTCAAGACTAATAATTAAGCCAAACTCGATTCATGCGATTAAATTGACAGTTAAAAACTTTGATTTCCAGAGTGCAAGTCAATATAAGATTGCTACCTTCTGTTTATTGGACTGCAATAGATTTTTTAGTTGATCCCACCGGGCAACATTAATTTCCTCTCTTGAGCGTTTGTTAGACAACCATCTTCCCCTAAGCTCAGATGTAACAGCTGCAAAATTCCTCAACATCACTAAAAACTCAATAAGATGAAAATGATTTAGAAGAAGTAATGAAAGGTAAACTTGCATACACTCATCAGGTATCATTTCCAGAATCTTCTCAAACCTTTCCTCGTTCAAGAACAAATTTTGACTTGATAACAGTCTTTTTTCAAAGTAATCTTTCAAGACCTCAGTATGCGATCTCCTGCAGAGGTAGAAATTGACTAAGAATACAACCTAAACCTAAACAAAGAGAAAAAAAAATGGATAGAACCTTACACGAGGAAAGGATGAAGTGCAGGACCCACTAGAGAAACTTTTTTACTGCTATTCTCATTGCCCTGAAATGTAAACACAATACGTTTCTGTTAGAACCTCAAGTTATCATAATTTCCATAGAAAACATGTAAAGTATCTCTAAGTACCTTGTAGACACGAAAATAATCAACAATTGCAGCCCTCTGTTCATTGTTCAACCTGATTATGATGTTGAATATAAGAACATTATGAACATAGTAGAAAAGTAATACAATGACTATATCAGTAAATAAAATAAACAGCAATCACAGAGTACACATCTAGAGCAGTACCTTCTCGCTTTTCCATCACAAACCCAACAATGGACACCACGTCTACCACTGTATACCCATAGGATGTGGCTGAACCCAAAGTCATCTGTGGAACAACAAAATGAGAGTGTGTGCAACATACATTTGCAGAAGTTCCAAAGGTCAAAATGTTTCTGGGGAAAAACAGCAGTTTGTTTTTCATGTCATAAAGACTATACCTCTGAGAGCAGTATCAATGACCTTGATAGCAATTGTCATCAGCGGCCAGCACTCTAAACAAACATCAGCTCCTGAACAGCAATATCTGGCATCATCATAGTCTGATATATCCTGCAGTATGATATGTATGTGACTTCTTTCAGCTGCAACATGAATTGGCATATTTTCCACAGTAACATTAATATTTTCAATCTCAATGACTTACAATATCAAAAACTAGCTCCTTCTCAACAGGCGTGAAAATATTGTCACCGCCTTGTGAATATGCGTGCCTTTTTGAAGGCTGCAGCACAGAAAGATAGCAATTAGAAGTTATATAAACGGTGAAAATATATCTATCCTACTGAAACAACTTACTGACTCACTAACACAAACCTGTCTACCCCGCAAAGAAAGGACACAGAGAAATTGGGGTACCTTCAGCTAAGGGGAGGCATCAAAATGTGAAACCATATGATTAACTCAACGTATAGCCATTATGCGTGTTTCAGCTAAAAAGAAACTTCTTTTTTTCTTTTGAAGTGACTTAACAAGCAGACAGTATAAAAACACATATAAGAACCTCTCAATACACATAAAAGCAACAAATGTAGCAAATTAACTGTAAATAGCTTTTACCCGAATCCTCTTGTTCATAGAGGCAAAAATAGAGAAAACACAAGGGGAACAGAAGAATGATTTTCTCAATTCATTTTTTTCAGATAGATAAGAATAATTTGGTATTTATACACGAGAGATATCCTCAGAAAATGTTACACAATATTCTACACTAAATGTAGTATCAAGAATATCTCTTGCATAATTATCATAGCGAGAATTTCTTAATGTATATCCTACAAGATATTCTACAATTTGTCCATCACGCTAACACATAAACTTAACTTAAGTTCTAATGCAGGGAGAACGACAGTAGCAGAGATCTTACATCTACGCTGTAGACAGGTCCAATATCTATTTTGAAAGGACACTTCTCTTTGATAGCATTTTCCAGCTCAGATACAGAATTAAACGATTGAAATCGCAAGTAAATATCATTATCCAATGTGAAAGAAAACTCCCTTCGACCAAAGTATGAGTGATCACAACCTGGATGCTTTCCATCTGGAGAACCCACAATAGTAGTGTTACAAAAGAAATGTGAAATGAGAAATTGCATATCAAGGAACTGCTTTTACCGTTGCCATAAGACAGCCACTTGAACATATCAACATAAGGGAAAATCTTTCCTGCAAACAGAGAAGAGTTGGCTTGAGATATCAATCCATAAATGGTTTTCGAGATTAAATTAAAAATTACTGATGTGTGACAGAATTTTTTCTTAGAGGATGAGGGATCGAGGAAGGCAAAAAATTGCCCCCGCATAGCTCTATCACAACAATCTTGAATTCCTTGCCCTATTGCTTTCAAGGAAGATAAAAAGCTACAGCATCCTTTAGTTTATACTGACACCTAAAAAACATTTCTTCAAACAATTTTTAATTTTACATCGCAAGATTTAAAAGTATCCCTTTGTTTCTTGAACTCCATGCTGAATCAAACTAAGACACTTGAATTGGAACGGAGAGAGTATGTTTTGCACATATCAGCCTAGTATACAAATGTCTAATCCTAGCTTAAAAAAATTGTGAAACTAAGACACTTAAATTGGAACGGAGAGAGCATGTTTTGCAAATATCAGCCTAGTATACAAATGTCTAATCCTAGCTTAGAAAATTCATGACAAACATATGTGTCTAAGTGAGTGTAAAGAAAAGGACCGATGTAGAGTATGTGTTGCAATTTCATCCTAACTGAAGAGCGCATCGGATAAATACAAGTAATAGATTTCAAACTCATCAAATCAAATGAGCTTCGACAGAATTCCAAACTACAACTCATAAAGCTAAAATCATGATACTCAACGTATACAAATGAACAAAACCAAAATGTAACAAACAAATAATTACCATAATATGCTTTTAAATAATCGGCATTGAATCCTTCTGGAACGGCATTCTCTAGCCTCCTTTGCTCAATTTCATCTCTATCTATTAACATATCATCTCCTCCATTCTCAACTTCTTCTCTGTTCATTTTCCAAAATTCCTTTATCCAAATTTACAGAAATAATTTACGCAGCACTGTAAACATAAACAAATGTTTTAGATTATCTTCACCGGAGTTAACCCTAGCAATTGTAAGCACCAGGAAGCTATAATAAAGGTTCAAGTAAGCTCAAACAGAACATTAGTCAGGATAAAACTAAGGATAATATAGAACTCACCGGTATACTTGAATCACCGGCTGAATACAGCGGCGTCGGATACGGCGGACGGCGGCGGCGATGAAGATCTAGAACGGAAGCTGAAAATGGCGGGAAATCGGACTGAGGATAATGAAGCATTTAAGTTGGCGGGAGAAAAGATGAATTTATTGAACCGTTTATTGGGCCGTGTGATTTAGTTTTGGGCCTGATTTATATGTTGCGAGCAGAGTTGGTAAATAAATAGTTTTAAGTTTTAACCTCTCGTGTCAAATATTGGTCATTATTTTAAGAGTATTTATTTCCTTGGTTTCAATTTCCATGTGATATCTTTTGAATTTTTGAGGGTACGAATGTAACGGCTTTGTGTTCTCGAATGTAAATATAGCTTTTAAAAAGAGGAAATTTTACAAATAATCATTATAATAAACTTAATTGGGCTTCATAGTTATAGTTTGCATAATTACGTGTTGTAGTTATAGTTTAAACTGTTATGTACCTTTGTTTGTATAATTTGCGGATATATTTGTATAATTTGACTATTTTATCTGTACGTATGTATAAACTAGTTAATATCAATTGATTTGTATTTTTTTTTGTTTAAATTATAAATAACGATTTTATACAAATATAAATATTTGAACTTTAAACAATTATACGAATTAATTGTAATATACAAATTACATTATACAAAAGTTATACAGATGTATATGCTTATACAAACTGAAAAAAGTGGATCACGTAATTATCATTGAATATTGATGACGAGTGGTAATTAACAAAAACTATAGCTATGATGAACTAATTAACTAGTATATGTTTATTTAACCACGTATTTGTCCTTACAAACATAATTGTTACATTCATATATAATATATTAATATATTGTTTAACCTTCTGGTAATTACTAATATTTTTATTTACTGAAAATGAATCTTTTTAAAAATTACGTAAATTCCAAGTCCTTGTCAATATAGGACTATAAATTGCATGCCTATTAAAAAAAAACATATTCCAAATCCTTATTAATATAGGACTACAAATTCCATGCCTATAAAAACTCAACTATAGTTTCGTTATTCAAGGTAAATTATTCAAATTATTGCAAATCGTATTAAAGTGATAGAAGATTTTATTGCTTTTCGTGTTGTTTGTGCCTCTTGGCGATTTGCCACTAATAACGATGATTTTGATGTGTTTTTGCCTCAAGTTCCATTGCTTATGCTAGCAGATAAAGACAATGACTTTGGAAAATTTTACTCTCTTGCCAAAAAAAAAAGTTTCACGATTATTTCTCTCCAAAGTGAGAGTGCTTTCCATCGAACCGTTGCTTACATGGTCTATCGCGGAAGAGATATGGGAGCTTACAATCTTGAAAATGGAACAATTGAAGCATTTTATCTACGATCGTCAAGAAGTTGTTTTTCCCCGCCAATGTGGGTTACACCATCAATGTGAAGAGCTATGGTCTTTTATATTTTATTTAATTTATTTGTGTTTTAAATTAAAATTTGATTTTCAAGTAAAAAATGTGATCTTAGATTACTAATATTATTCTTGAAAGTTTGACCATCGCTAACTTCAATTTTGGAAGTATGAAATCAATGTGTCATTGTCCCTATCCGAATCTAAATTATAGAAACTTCTTAAAAAAGTTGTGATTGAAATTAAAACCATAAACTTCTTAAGGAAATTGTGATTGAAATTAAAATTATTTGAACTACAAAAGTAACTGATGCTCAGTTATTTAAAATTATACAAAATATTAAGTATGAAATATTCTGGGGTAGTGCAAACATTCTTATTATCATATTCAATTGAGAATTTTGATTCAAGATTTTTTCTTTGATTTTGGAAGATTATTCAATTAATAATCTTGATTCTAGAATTTTTCATCGCGTAATGCATTGGATTGAGATTTTGGTCAATTCTTATCGATGACTCGATCTTTTACGATCTTTTCATTTTTCTTTGAGAACTTTTTAGAGAATGTTTTATATTTCTTTGAAAGATGGCTTGCACTTGCTTGATTTATAAATGAAAGTCTCATATTTATACTACACATTTAGGAGCTAAAGTATAAATAAAAATTATCATACAAAGCCTTGTATATTTACAGAGATATTCGATCTAGAGTTGTCTTCAAACCTCTTCAAGATTCTAGAATAAAACTCCCGAAAGTCAGACCAACATAAGCAATGAAACTTGGGGCGAAAACACGTTGAAATCAGCCTTTGTATAGGCAATCCGCCAAGAAGTACAAATAGCACGAAAAAATAATAAGATCGTTGGGCATTTCTTCCCAATTTGCCATAGTTTTCTAGGGAGAAAAGAGCAAATAAAGGATAAGAATTAGTATTGTGTGCTCTGAATAATGGAACTATAGTTTGAGTTTTTTTATATGCGTTGAATTTATAATCCTATATTGACAAATGACAAGGATTTTGGAATAGGCCAATAATATTTTCTCATAAGCATTTAATTGAATTGGCAGGTCATTTTTATTTTATTTTCATTTGATTTTTACATGGTTAACAAGGCATTTAAGAAGGATTAATAATTGAACAATAAAGTCCCGTAAATTACTGAAAAATCAAAATTGTAAAAAAAAAATATAATTCGAATAAAACATCGCAAACCATCAAAGTATGTAAGAAAAAAGAAAAATTGCGTGTAATTTCACGTAATTGACATAAATTATATGTCACTTACTTAAATTAGTACCATTGTAGTCTCTCATTTTGCAAATGTATTGATATCTCTGTTACTAAATTGCTTTGTATCTACTTATTTTTATCGTCATATGAATATATTTTTTGCTCTCTAGCTATTATAAGAATAATATTTGCATTTATTGTATTCTCTTCAAACTCCACTTATTATGTATAATCGACACAAATAACAACATAGTTTTATTGCCAAAGGTAATAAGCAGTTACATTAAATTGGTACTTAAAGTACCAACACACAAACACACAACTTAAGATTTCATAATTAACTTCACATAGTCAATATATAGCTAGTAGCCATAGCTGATTTGCTTCTTATTTTTTATTATCATAAATACTCCCTTATAGTACTGGGACATGTAATTCAATCTCTCCCATAAGCCAGGCTGCTACACATGAAACCCTACAACAAAATAATTAAACATTAATCATATAGTTAATTTCACATATTTATGAATATTTTTTTCGTTTAATTTATATATAAGTAGCGTGCACGTTTTAACTTTTATGACTATACTATTAAAAGTGAAGTAAAGTAGAGTTCAGTTACTTTAACGTGATAAGAAACAGTTTTGTAAGCTCTATTGTTATTATAGTGAGTTAAGTTTAGTAATTATTTGTATGTAAGACTCTATATTATTTTAATTTGTACGATGAGTTTAACTTTTGTACACGATATAATTACCTGTAGTAATTAATTTAGCAATGACGCTCGTCATCGCTGCTGTCGCTGCAATCGCTGCCACTGCCGTAACCGTTTCTCTTACGGTGTTGTTTCTTGTAAGTGGTGCAGCCCGAAGAGCCCATTGCATAGCTACTATGTCCGTCATGTTTCTTTCCAAAGCCCATAACATGGCCCAAAGCTGTGCCCGTTCCGAGGCCCAAGCCCATACCGGGCTTGGGTTTGTGCATGTTGTGGCCCGTGTAGCCCATCCCATGAGTATTGTTGTGGCCCGTACCACAGCCCATTCCATGAGAATTACTGTTGTGGCCCGTACCGTAGCCCATTCCATAGCCCATCCCATGAGAAGTACCGTTATGGCCCGTACCATAGCCCGAGTTATGGCCCATCATCGGCCCACATGGGTTGCTACCATGTTGATGGCCATGGCTAGAGCCGTAGCCCATCATTCCAGGTTTGGTTTCGTAACACTTTTCTTTCTCATAGTAAGATTGTTCATATCCAGAGCTCGAATAAGAAGGTTTTTGATTTCCGTAACTATAGTAATCGAACTCTTTGCCTTCTTCTTTGTAGCACTGCATTGAAGCCATGACTTAATGGGGTTTTTGTTTGTTTGTTTGAGATGAGTGTTTTGTTTTTTGATGGCTTGAGGAAAATGAGTTGACGAAGATAGGTATTTATACGAGTATATTGGTTAGTGGGATTCTTTTATTTCCTCCATTATTTGATGCAAAGGACCAACAAGAATTTATTCTAAAAGGATAATATGATTGAATATGATAGATAAATATTCTTTTATATCTTGTTCAATTTTTATTTGAATGCCATAAAATAAGTGTTGCACAATACGATATTTATTACTTCTTATAACATTGTGCAAGATTTAATTAGCTTAATAACATACTTATTTTGAAGACAGAGATTGATCGATATTTTAAGCTTTATATAATTAAATGGACGATTCGTCACTAAAACAAAATGTTTGTATCTCAATTACGTGACATATTGAAACATTTACGACAATATTTGATAGGTATAAGTCTTAATCTAAGTGTCTAAGTGAAAAAATCGAACAAATTTAAAAAATTGCATATATATACTCGATCAAAAGAATCCTAACTAGTTTAATTATCCAATGCCTGCATGGCAAATATAGTACGTAATACATTTAATTTGGTATCTTTGTGCAATAAATATTTTTCAAAGATTCACTACGCACTTATGATATTGAGTGACATAAAGTTTGTTCGATTTATTGTTATTGAGGAAAATACCACTTTTCAATATTTGTAATTTTATAGAACGGAATATAAGTACACTTTCATAATTTTTACTATTCCAATCACTAGCCACGTACACTTCATGTTACAATTATAAATTTTTGAGAAAAAAAATTAGAATTCAAAAAATTATTAATATAATTAATAGTCGCTCACTATAACAACTTATATATAAATCTAAAAATAGTTAGTGAAACATGATGTATAATATATGTATAAGTTATAACGGTGTATATAGTTAATATATATCGTCTAAGAAAAAGGAAATAGTACATTAATCTACCAGATATTTTCACAAAGATGCCAAATTAAAAAGCTCGACATAATTTAAATAAAATTTTAAGTTTAGTAAGTGTTATTGTATAGTTTATTAGTAATATTTACTCGATGTATTCACCATATTCAACTTTTCTTTTAACTTCAACAAAAATATTTCTAATTATATGTTTTCATGATCAATAATATATATGTCATGAACAAGTTGACAAAATTAATATAAAATTAAAATTATCTTTTTTCTTATTTATATTAAGTTCAAATTAAATTGACTCATCATTCATTGTCACGATACTCACGATCCGGTTGACCTACCAACCATAGTCCCCTAAAATAGTCTAGTAATTGAAGGAACTACATTTTATATTGTCGTAGACTTGTAAGTTGTAACGAGAAAGTGAATAAGAAAGGGTATTTTTGGTATTTGATTGAATTTTGTCACCTAATATAAAATTTAATAAAAAAGCATAAGAATAATCTTAAATTTCTTCAAAAATTTTATTTACACATTCTCTCTCTAAGGTTAAATAAATATATCTCCACACTCTTTTTTCTTATTTTATTTTATTCTTAATTGTAGATCGATAACACTCTAAAATTATTTTAAATTGTAATATACAAAAGTCATATTCAAGTATGAGTTAAAGTATTATAGTGATATATCTACGCTATGTTATGTGGATATTTAATTATTATTTTCTACTTTTTTTGTATTCCTTTTGCTTTTTTCTTATCTATATTTTTTTTTCAATTTATTTTCTTCCACATATGTTACTTTCACTTAATAAAACAAGATGTCATGCTTCACCCTCCTTATCTATCTGTCTCTTTTCCGTGCCAAATAATGATAGAGTCAGAAATTTTTAGCAGGATATAATCGAAAATTTTTATTAAAAAATTCAATTCAAAAATATGAAAAAATAAATGTAAAAAAAGGTTAAAGAGTATTTAGCATCATTTTATTATATATTGATATAAATAATGTTTTTTTTTTCATAGAAAAGAGAACCACTCCCCTCCTACCTAGCTTTATTCAATTTCAGTTTAATTTTCCCTTATGTATGATTATTTAGTGGTTGTTTGGTGATTTAATGATGGATTAGCAGTGGATTAGTAATTGTGGATTCTTTTATGTATGGTTTCACCCTAAAAAAAGAGTGAAGTATGTATTTGAGGAGATAATAATTCAATTTTAAAATATTTTTATTATTTATTAAAATAATATTTAATTTGATCTGAATATAATTAAAGTTGATTGTCTAATAAAAATATTTATCTCTAAATGAAAATTTTTAATTTCACTTTAAAGTATTTAAATTCATCGAATATCGAAGAACAAACAGATCATTGTATTAATAAGTGTAGGCTAACGACTTATCCGATTGGAATGAAGAAAATGATTGACTAGAATCCAAATGTTAACAGGATAAAATGTTTTGATAATGCATCTATTTTATTTTATGAGATATATTTCTTCTATACTTAGAATAATTTAATTTTGAATTCTTTACTTTAATTTATTCTGACATAATTTTATAATGGAATCATGCAAATATCATAAATGTTTTGAATTATATAAATTGCAAGAATTTTATTCCTTTTGTTTTACACTGAAATTATATGGTAGATAATCCTAACGATAATCCCAGTAATCATAATAATTTGATTTCGAACCAAACTATACAATTCATTCGTCTTTTTTAAAGTTCGTTTTAGAAAAAAATATATTTTTAATTCTTTTTTCATATGATATATAATTAAAATCAATAAGATTAAATAACATGATATTTTTTTCTTTTTTTTTTGAATTCTTTGAATAATCGGAAGTTGCTATAATTTCTGTCATTTCTATCCGACAGACTCGACTCAAAAGTGTTGAGTGAGGATCAATCCCGAGTCATCCGCGTGAATAACCACCTTCAAAATCAACTAATCATCTCGAATGACATATGAAATGTAAATCGTACTAGATAAATTCTATGTGACAAAATCAACTCAGAAAATATTGAGGGAGATCAATCTCGAATTATCCGTAGGGATAACCACCCTCAAAATCATCTGAGTCATTCCAAAGGACATATATTTTTAGTTTATAGACATAAAATTAATTTTTTTTTTCACTTTTTAAAATTTATGTCAATTCAAATAAAATAAATAAATTAAAATAAAAGAAAAAACAAATAATCAAGATACTTTAAAGCCGACAAGGGCACAATATTATTAATAAAGATTTTAACCAATTACTTATCTTATAACATCAAATATATTATTCTAAAATAACATTATCAATTTCTACTTTTGTAAAAAGTAGTTTTCTCCATTTTAGATCAAAATGTTAATTAAATTTAGAAACTTAATACCTACCCCCCACCACCAAAAACCCCACTTGCACAAATTATCTTAATTATTTAAATTACAAAAAAATAATAACAATAATGGAGGTTTATAGATGTGGACGAGAAAATAAAAATATATATAAAAAAATAAAATAACCCATCAAATTTAAACCACTCAAAAAATTATTTCGAGGTTCTAATGGCGGTGTCTTTTGGCTTTTTCTAAATTAATTTTTCTCATTTTCCACCCTTTTTTTTTCCAGATTTATTCGCCGTCGACGAGGTTGTCGGTGCCGTTGTTTTTTCTCCGGCGATGGTCAGCATCATGAACGTTGATAGAAAAATTAGTAGTGAAGATGAGTATATTAGGAGACATCATAGACATGATGTTAGAGATAATCAGTGTAGTTCATCACTTGTAAAGCATATTAAAGCTCCTGTTCATCTTGTAAGTAACCCCAATTAAGATTCTTGAAAAAAAGTTTGAATTTTTATGTTTATTTTCATTTGTTAAGCATATTAGAGCTCTTGTTGATGTTGTAAGTTGCCCCAAGTTAGATTCTTAATCAAAAAAGGCGGAATTTTTATGTTTATTTTCATTTGTTGAGCATAATATAGCCCCTGTTGAGGTTGTAGGTAGCCCCTATTCAGTGTATTGAAGAAAAAAGATTGGATATTTATGTTTATTTTGAGATAATTGATGCAACTTCTCACTTGTTAAGCATATTGGAGCTCTTGGTGATGTTGTAAGTTGCCCCAAGTTAGATTCTTGAAAAAAAAATGACTGAATGTTTGTGTTTATTTTCATTTGTTAAGCATATCAGAGGCCTTGTTGAGGTTGTAGGTAGCCCTTATTCAGTGTATTGAAAAAAAAGATTGGAATTTTATGTATATTTTGAGATAATTGATGCAATTTCTCACTTGTTAAGCATATTGGAGCTCTTGGTGATGATGTAAGTTGCCCCAAGTTAGATTCTTGGAAAAAACAATCTTTATAGTGTTTTCCGATAACATAGATTATGGATTTTAGTTTTCACAATAGCTGTGGATTTGAGAGAAAAGAGGGGTTGGTTACTGAAAAGAGAGCTCCGTCTTTATCTGTTGAGGAAGCTAGTTGCAGAGATGCCTTGAACTTTTCTTTGGACAATGTATTTTAAGCTGTTTATGAAAGAGAAAAAAAGCAGTGAGTTTGAAACTATTCAAGACGTTTGATTGTTTTATTACTTCATTTCATTGATGTTCTTCGAACTGTTCAGGCTTGTCAATTGATCACTGGAAAAGATTGAAGTAAGTAGACTATTTTGGATTTCTATGGTTTACATGTATTGTATCTAAAGACGGAAAATGGATGTACCATGTATGTTTTTTTGTTTTGAGAAAGGTAACATATTTATGTTTTCTTCACTGGGTACTTACTGGGTTTTGGTATATTTGATAGGTTTGGTCATTAGTGAGGAGGTTTGATCAACCACAAAGGTACAAACCATTTGTTAGCAGGTGCATCGTGCAAGGGGACCTTGAAATCGGAAGTGTTAGGGAAGTGAATGTTAAGTCCGGACTCCCAGCTACCACAAGCAAGGAGAGGTTAGAGCTTCTAGATGATGACGAGCACATTTTTGGTGTAAAGATCGTAGGTGGAGATCACAGGCTTAGGGTATGAGTCTTTTATCTCATCGTTTGATATGTATTGAATATATCCATAACTTTTCCCTCGTAGAATCAACCATGAAGCGTGAAGTATCAACAAGTGACCTATATAGTCAAGTTATTGCTCTATTTATTCATGAAGTCTTTCTTGTGATCTTTTTATTTTATTTCCCTCTTTTTGTGTGTATTTGGGTTTGGGGGGTTGGGGGTATTTTGTTGGTTGTTCACTTTGGATTCTTAGGCTCGTCACCATATGTTCTGTTATTATCCCGGGAAGGAAAAACAAGAGATGATGGTGACTGTCTTAATTTTTCTTCACATTACTTGCAGAACTACTCATCAATTATCACTGTTCACCCGAAGGTCATTGACGGAAGGCCTGGAACAATGGTAGTCGAGTCATTCGTGGTGGATGTACCAGATGGGAATACTAAGGATGAAACTTGTTACTTTGTCGAGGCCCTCATCCGGTGTAACCTCAAATCACTAGCTGATGTATCCGAGCGCTTAGCTGTGCAGGGCCATATGGAGCCTATCGACAGAATGTAGGTTAACAGCTTCATCATTTTGCCAAGCGTGCAAGGATTTGATTAGAAAGCGAGTAAGAGTGACTGGTACTTATGCCGGTCCTTCTCGATCTCAGAAGTATATATATCTTTATCTATATATACATATATATATGTTCATGCTTCCTCTTCATCATCTGTAAGGTCATCGCGGTTTGTAAAATGCAATCAGTCTATTTCATAATGTGAAGAACCAGCCATGCTGTTTGTGGCTGTGCGTGAATTGAGCTTGGGTTGTAAACATCTATGCTCATTAAGGTGCTGTTTCTTGTTATAGGATCATTGTTGTGTGGTTATGACACGCTATACGCTCGTGTATCTTTTGATTTTGGTGTGTCAATATGTACCAGAAACAGTATTTGGTATATTAAAAATAGGGTGCTTGCTTTTTGTTCTGTGTTCCACTTTCCCCTTGAGATTTGTTGTACCGACTCGAGGGTCCTTAGGAAAACACAGGGTAAAGTTTGTGTACATTTTATCCTATTCAGACTCTACTTATGAGATGTTATTGGATATGTTGTTGTTGTTGTTATCACAAGGTGTGATATAGTGATTCAACGAAGATGGCGCAAGTCGCAAGAGAGATCAACATTCAAATCTCTCATTAAATGTGCCAATGCAAGGCAACATGTTTATGGTAAAATAGTTGGAACATGTGTTGATACATTTGTTTGAACTGATATGTATAGTTGATATATGTGTTGTTGTGATACAACATGTCTATGGTAATTGTGTTGTCACACGCGCTAATGCGAAATATTATGTATTTGGTGAAATAGTTGATGTGTGGTTGATGTGATACATCATGTCTATGGTGAAAATGATAGTATATGTGCTAATGCGAAGTAATATATATTCGAAATAGTTGATATGAGTGAAAGTTGATTCAAACAAGAGATACATATTGCTATTCAAAAGTACCATAGGCCCTAAATCTCTTTTCCAAATCTTCTAAGGGAAACAAAAGAAAAGGCAAAAATGACAAAGAGATGGCAACTAGTAACTTACTAGTTACTATACATTTTTGCAAAAAGATACAAAAAGCAATCCATTCTCTTTGTTTTGTTGTGATTAGCCAACAACTTTTGAAGTGATTTAGTGGGGGAACTTAGCTTTAGTTGATATATGTGGAGCTTTATTCTTCATATCACTAGCTAAGCTTTTAATTTTCATGTTAAGTTGTGGATCTTTGCTTTAATAATTAGTACTTTTGGAAGTGGTGAGAGGATCTAATCTTTAATGGTTCTCAAAAGTGATATCAGGCGTTAGTACGTAGTTGAGTGTTAAAATATCTAATTTTACGATTATATTGATATGAGATAATAAGTATATATTAAAAAACAAAATTTTAACATAAAATGAGCTGGATTGTGTTTAATATAGACAACGGCAGGACACATGGTTATTCCAGCTACCAACAATAAGTGCAGCTATCTACACACGTGAAATGTTTTAATTTTGTGAATTTGTGTTACAATTATATAATCTTAAAAAACTATATAATAAAATAAAAAGTGCCTATATGTATATAATTTAATCAAATTTTATGTGTGTTCACGGATTACGGTGAAATGAGAAGTATTCTACTCTAGAAAAAAAATGCTATAACTTTCTATATTTTATTATTTTTGAATCTGATTATTTTTTTGGAATTTCATTTGCGGGATTTTCTAAATATATTATCGTATTTGTTTGATTCTTTTAATATGAAACTTTTCAACGTGAAATATTGAATAAATTCATGTCCAAACGGTCGTTATTGTACTCGGCCCATGACGGTGAGTGGCTCTGTTTTCAACTAATCAACTTCAGGACCCCTGTTTTTCTCTTTATCTGCAAAATTTCAAGTAGCATTAAATAAATTTTGCTCATAAAATCTTCTTTTCTTCATCTTAAACTTTAAAATACAACAAAAGACACTTGCTTGTAGACAAACTACACCTCCAGGTACTAAATTTCAACTTTTTTTAATGCTCATTTTGTTATTTTCTGCTAAATTATTTACTTTACAATGGGAATTTTGATGTACATAGCAAGATCTGTGTGTATTTGGAGTTATCTTTTTGGGATTTCTACTGCATTTTTTTGGTTTGTTTCTGCTTGTTTCTTTTCTGTTTTTTAAGCAGGAATTAGCTTTCTTTCTGCTTTAACATTATAAAATTTCTGAACTTTCAACTGAGGTTTCATGGAGACTGAACAAGATCTGTGTAATTGGAGTTCTCTCTTTGTTATTTTTACTGCATTTTAGCTTATTTTGGTTGGGGTTTTCTTGAGCTTTTGCTTCTTCATTCTTGAGAACTAAAAAATGGAAAAAAGAAAGGTTTTTTTGCTTACCCTTTTGATTAATCTTGCATAATCTTAACTCTTAGCAACAAAAAAAAAAGGAAAAAGAAAGGATTTTTTGCTTGCCTTTTTGATTAATCTTGCATAATCTTCACTCTTAGCAACAAATAAATGGAAAAAAGAAAGGATTTTTTGCTTACCCTTTTGATTAATCTTGCATAATCTTCACTCTTAGCAACAAAAAAATGGAAAAAAGAAAGGATTTTTTGCTTACCCTTTTGATTAATCTTGCATAATCTACACTCTTAGCAACAAATAAATGGAAAAAAGAAAGGATTTTTTGCTTACCCTTTTGATTAATCTTGCATAATCTTCACTCTTAGCAACAAAAAAATGGAAAAAAGAAAGGATTTTTTGCTTACCCTTTTGATTAATCTTGCATAATCTTAACTCTTAGCAACAAAAAGAAAAGGAAAAGGGAAGGATTTTTTGTTTACCCTTTTGATTAATCTTGCATAATTTTAATAATTAGTTCATATACACGAATTATTGAGTAGTCAAATGAAATTGGGGTCCTAATCAAACTAATGGGCATGGAAGGTTCTTGTAGTTATAACTTATAGTCGGTCGAGGGTCTATCGGAAACAAAGTCTCTTATATTCACAAGGTAGAAGTAATCCTTCTCAGACCCCACTTGTGGGATTACATTGAGTTTGTTGTTGTATAATATTCACAATTAAAGCTTGAATACATTTTCTTTTTCCAGTTTCCTTCAACTCCAGAGATAATGAATCGTTGGGTTGGGTCAATATTTCTATGCATTATCAGCACATTGCTTCTGACGAGCTGGTTGGTGGCGGCGGAGGGGGAGACATGCTCGGGGATAGTACCAATGCAATATCGAAATGATAAGATATCGATATTGGACTTTGGAGGTGTAGGTGATGGGCGGACATTGAATACAAAAGCGTTTAAAGAAGCAATCTTTAGAATTCAACACTTGAAGAGGAAGGGTGGAACTTTGCTTTACATACCTGCTGGTGTATATTTGACTGGCCCATTTGATCTTACTAGTCGAATGACTCTTTATTTGGCCCGCGGTGCTGTTATCAAAGCCACTCAGGTTTATTCTTAATTCTTCATATCTTTACTTTTACAAAGAATAATTGCATTTAGAAGGAATCATTTACTTTGAACTTTCTTCTTTTGACTATCATTTGACTCATTTCAGCCATGAATGCAAGAACTTTATTGGAATTTTGTAAATGTAGATTTTAAGACCTTTTTCCAAGTATGATAATGGTGAGTGTATAATTTTCTTGACCTAGATTTCAGGTTCACGTGCTTACACGGCGTCATTTGTTTTTGAATAGTGGGATGTATAGCACAACGTTTCAATATATTAAGCAAGACATGTAATTGGAGTAGCCTAAAGGGAGTCTATTTAAAAATAGTAATTATTTAAGTATGGACAGAAGAGTTAAATGCATTAAGTAATTGGCGGGCCATTGGATAATGGGACCTGATCCATGTGATGGTATTTAAAATATTAGGGATGGTGGATAACCATGGGGTTTATTGTACTATTTAACGGTGTTCATCAGACAAGAACAAATAAAAGATTAAAATAATGAAAGCCAATTTGATCTTTGTCTCTTTGTATTATTTTTCTGTACATGCTTGTAACTTGTAACTGTGAAGTTATCGCTGAACAGAACCGCGGTTAATCAAACAAGAATTTACATTTCACATGGAAAAAAACAAGAATGTAAAGCACTGAGCTACTTTCCAGCAAGATAAGTAGATAACCATTTCTTATTCGTCTGACTCTACGTGATCATCACATAATCTTCTATGATAAATCGAAAATAGTTCCACATGCCATGGAAGAAAAAAGAAACAAGTCTGTTACACTGGTGATTCAGGTTGTATTCTTGGGCCTTAGTTTAAACCTTCAGTTTCAAATGATTAGAGCGTTTATTCAGATATGCTATCTTTAGCTAGATTCATTCTTTCCATTGTTGCAGACTTCAACAGTTTATGCATCCACCTCAGTATTCTTTATACCAATCCGTACTAACCTTTCTTATAGGAAAGGCTGTTTGATACTGAGGGTAGCTTACCTTTATTATGCTTTGCATCTTTGTAGAAGTTGCAATCGTGTGCCAACTCAAAGATATGATGTTCCATGTTAACGCATCCTTTTGGATATTAATGTATTGCAAATGTAGTATGAGATCACATATTTTAATTCGAAGTTAAGACCACTTATTGTTCTCCTCCTTCGTGTTGTCCAATTGACTCTCTAATCCTTGCAATGAATTACAATTTAGGATCCCAGTCAATGGCCATTAGTTGATCCATTGCCTTCATATGGGAGAGGAAGAGAGCGACCTGGTGCAAGGTATATGAGCTTACTCCATGGAGACGGGCTCCATGATGTGATAATCACAGGTAAATATTCATTATTATATTCTTTTGTATTCCTGCAGTACATTTTTGGATACAGTTTGTGGCAAGTAAGAACCTCCTAACTTTATCATAACGACATTCAAGGCCTGTTATAATGTGTTCGGCTGAAATATTGAACTGATTTTTTAGGTGAGAATGGTACTATTGATGGCCAGGGTGATGTTTGGTGGAATATGTGGAGGCAAAGAACTCTTCAGTTTACACGACCTCATCTCGTTGAACTAATGAACTCCAGAGGCATACTCATTTCTAATGTCATTTTCAAGAACTCTCCCTTTTGGAATATCCACCCTGTTTATTGCAGGTATAAATTTTCATAATTTTGTGTCATGCCTAAAAATCTGAAAAGAAATTCTGCAACCATATAGCTAGCCTATTGCAGACTAGTTTAATTTGTTTATTTGTTCCTCTGGCAGCAATGTTGTTATTCGATATGTCACCATATTGGCTCCAGCTGATTCACCAAATACCGATGGAATTGATCCAGGTAAAGCAAAGCAGTTTCTGAAATCAACTTCCTAAAAGGAACCTTTTTATTTGTGTTTGGAGTTAAGAGTTCCGTTTTTGTGTATCAACGCTAGTACTTTTTTGTCATTAAGTTTCTCTTCCTCAAGTCTTCTGAGTGCCCTTTTATTGGCACATTTCGTTATAGTAACTCATGGTTGCTGATTTAGTGAAAACTTTTTGGCAGAAATCCTTGAACTGTTCAGAACTGAGATAGTCTCTGTCTTTTTTCTTTTTTGGATGTGACATTATGCTGAAGAGACATCATGTAGCAGTTGTCATTACTCTTTACAATAATCAGTAATCTTCAATTCATTGACATGTTTGTTTATTATTGCAGACTCAAGCTCCAATGTCTGCATTGAAGATTCCTATATTTCAGTAGGGGATGATCTAGTAGCTGTAAAGAGTGGCTGGGATCAATATGGAATTGCTTATGGTCGCCCTAGTCATGGCATAACCATCCGAAGGATAACTGGATCTTCTCCATTTGCTGGAATTGCAGTTGGAAGTGAAACCTCTGGTGGCGTAGTGGACGTTTTAGCTGAGCATATTAGTCTTTTCAATATGGGAGTTGGTATTCACATTAAGACAAACGTTGGCCGAGGAGGGATGATCAGAAACATTACGGTCTCAAATGTCTACATGGAAAATGCACGGACAGGGATTAAGATTGCAGGTGATGTTGGGGATCATCCAGATGAAAATTTCAATCCAAATGCTCTTCCAGTTGTTAAGGGTATCAAGATTAAGGATGTTTGGGGTGAAAAGGTTTTGCAGGCTGGTTTGATTCACGGTTTGAAGAATTCCCCTTTCTCTGGGATTTGTCTCTCCAATATCAACCTTCGTGGTAACCCCGGCCCACGAAATTCCATTTGGAAATGCTCAGATGTTAGCGGAGCTGCCATTCAAGTCAGCCCTTTTCCTTGTGCAGAACTCACCAGCAGCCAAAAAACTGGTGCATGCTCTACCTACTTCTAAGTATGCTGTAGTAATTCTTTGCTTCCAATTCAATTCAGTATATCACAAAAACGAAACGAAGAATTTTCTTCATGTTCTAAGTAAAATTGTAATTTCAACTTCGCACACAATCATATTGTATACATATTTTCCTACACACCTCTCATGGATGCAAGTTTGTCTAGTGACTATTAAAACACACATCAAAACAAGGTAAAGGTGTATCCTATGCACAAAGTGTTCCCTTGCTATTGCAGGGTTAGGGAGAGAGGGTGGGCGTGTATGGTACGCAACCTTCTTGTATTTATACCGAAGAGGTTGTCTCCAGGCCTCAACCCAAAAGAGTGATTCTACAAATACATGTACTAATACAAAATACTAAAGCAAAAAACATGGAGCACATTTGCAGAACTGCTTCAATCGAAGTAATTATCCAAGAACTTGCGAATGTGCTTAACGAGACCACCTGTCTTCTTTTCCTCTTTATGTGCCTCATTTCCTTCTACAGCTTCTTGCTCCTCTTCTTCATGGTGATGGTGCAAATGCTTCTTCATTTTCTTCTTATCAAAGCTATGATGATCTTCATGCTGCATTGCTGAAATCTCACCATCCTCATCTTCGTGCTCGTGCTCCTCTTCAAAGGGGTCATATAAATGACCCTTCAGTTTCATTTTACCAAACTTGTCATGTTTGTTCCGCTTGATTATGAATCTCGACATCTTTTGTTCATCAACATCATCATCATCAACATCTTCGTTGTTTTGGTGGAGGAAACTCATCCACTCCTCCGGAACCTGATGCAGGCCTCCAGGAAATACATGTGCAAAGTCATCATCATCATCTTCAGAAGGTATCATATCATTACCATAAGGGATCTGATCATCAAGGTGTCTTGACTGTGTTCTTGGCTTCAGGTTGTCTGCATGATGGAAATGATGGTGGTCGCATAATCGCGAAGGACGCCTAGATCTATCCGGAAAGTGGCGGTTGATTGAATGAAGCCGAACAAGCGTCAAAGGTAATACCTTATTCTTTTTGTCCCTAGATTCAGGAATGTGATCTTCATTGTCTTGAACATGTTGAGTTTCTTTGTCAATCTGGTTTGTGGTCGGGGTGGCATCGAATTCTGGAAGTTTGATGTTAATGATATCGTTTTCTTGTTGCGTTACTGGTGTTCGAGCAAATGAAAAGGCGAAAAAAAGGAAGAAAATAGCAATGGAGAGTTTGTCCATTGTGTAAATTTGGTTTAATAGAACAAAGTCTATTTCTCTGAAGACAAAAGAATGATGTTTATGGATATATATATATATAGAAGGATTAATTAGGCTGTTTTTGCTCTATTTTGCTTTGGAAGGTGGACAGTGAATATGGGAAAAGAGAGGTTAAAAGAGGTATAAAACATAGTGATATTTTTTAATCCAATAATATTTATGTGTAGAGTGAAATAAATATTTGACTTAGTTTCTACTCTCACCTTATGCCAATAAAGTGTGGTCTAACGGGCAATGAAGTGAGTAAATAACGTGAGACTAAGGTTCAAATCTCGACCAAAAAAAAAGAGGACAAGGTGATATGTTTTTATCGTGTATAAGTTTCAATGGACAAAGTTATTCGATACTTGGTGCTAGTTTCATCTTGTGTGTGTGCCTCTAGAAGGTACTAAATCGAGCTTCACGCTATCATTCCTCCATTTTCATGCTCGTTTCAACAAACCATATGCTTTGATATCAATTGTTAGGCTACGACGATCATCTAAGATAAACTTAGGTTTTCCAAAAAGTTTCAACATTATTAAAAGTTTCTCTAATGTAGCCTTTTTTTCTTTTCAATGAAAAATAAACTTTGTTATATGTCGATATATATAATTTAAATATTAAAATAGTAAGTATGGATGAGCTATTGCCATGATTATATATTTGATCGTCAATCCTTAAATCTTGCTATTTGTCATTGGGCAAGGTAAATTGAATTAAAAACAAAATTTAAAACTTTGTATAAATATGTAACATTAGTTTATATATTTGCTAATGACGCAGTCTTGCACAAATCAAGAACAAAATAGGGATCAATATTGTCTTGAAATTGAAGTAGTATATTATTATAATATTTTTATAAAGTAGGTAAAGTATCATGTCCTTCTCCTTCCCTCGTCTTATCGATTGCGGGTATATGTGATTTTAAACGGGCTCAAACTTATTTTCAACTTTTCACAGTGGTAGAATATTATTTTAGTTAGTTTCTTAAAGCTATAAAAATATTCAAGATAGTGAATGAAAGCAGTTTAGTAAAAGATAGTACAATTTCTTACATTTTACTTCTAAAAAATAAAATTTTAATTCATTATTCATTAAATTAATACGATAAAATGAAAAAATAAATTTATTTTGTGACTTTATTTTTTGTACCAAATTTAACTAGAAAAAAAATATTAAAAAATTATGCTGGGTGGATTAAGGCGGGTTGAAAATGAAAGAAGTTGTTAACCAGGATGGATTAAAAATTTTGCGGGTTAAGTTCAATCTGTCTTGCCCTATCCAACCTCACACCGCCCTAGTGTCATTCCTGGATATAAGTTCAATTGCTAAAGAATAAAATTTTGCAAAGATCAATTCATTTGAAGAGCAAAACAAATAATTTTTAAGTAAAACTCGCTCCGTCTGGTATTATTTGTCCTATTTTTTAGAGTTAAACTATAAAAACTTTGACTAATATTTTTGATAAGCATAACATGACAAATATTTCTGGACGGAGGGAGTATAATTTCATGTCTCGATACATAAACAAACAAGATATATTTAATTACTAACCAATAAAATTTGTGGTGAAAAACAAGGATTCCAACTCACTATCTTCTTTAAACTCAATTAATTAATCATAATTGAATACCATATAATACCAATTGTTTACAACTTGGTATTCGATAAATTCTATGATGTTATAACCAATAAGACAACATCCAAAAACATTATAAATTCTCTAAAATGATACTATTTCTGAAAGTTTTCTTAAACACTCAATTTTTTTTAATATAATTAATTAAAGATGTTATCAAGAGCTTTTGTCACTAAACATCAAATTAAAAGGAATTTCAATGATCATGAAGAAAATAGTTGCAGATCAATGTCAATTTATGAGTATGAAGAGTTTATTATAGGATTCAAACAAGATGTTCCTCTTGTATTTTTTGATGAAAATAATGATCCTAATCGTAACCATGGTACGGTATCGAGGAAAATAATTTCTTTTTCTTGGCTAAAATCTTAGAAAAATATTTCTCGAGAAAAATATGCGATTTTTATGGTGAAAGTAAGGATAATAGGTTTTATAAATGACATTTCATTCTTCTTCGTCGTCCACCACATCCAATCCCACACATACCCCCCACCCCCAACCCCACCCCACCCCACCCGCAACTTTATAATATTTGTTTAGATTATATTTGTATGTATATATCTTTCGGTTACATCTTATCAAACATCATTAAATAAGTAAGAAATCATTTATATTTTTCAGAAAATCATTTTCCATAGAAAACATTTTTCTTCGTACCAAACACACTCAAAGGTTTATTTTATACGGCTAGTGTAATTATTAATTTGTTGCATTATGAAGTCACCTAAAAGATATCTACATATAAACCTTTTTAAAGTTTGTGATTTTTAAATCTTGAAAATGGAGATTACTTGCTATAACATAACATGTAATGTTGACTTCCATAATCATTCTATTTAATTATATTATGTCTCGACAGGTAAAGCAGTGACGCGTACTTGTGAGCCAAGATTGACACTAAAAGAAGTGTTGAGGGCATCAGGTGGAGTTATGGGAGAAAGTCATTTAGGGATGACTGAAAAAATTGTGCTTTTAAAAGGGAAAATTTGTGCTTTAAAAAGATTTAGAAAAGTTATTTTGAAAAAGAATGAATTTGGGAGAAAAATTGAGAAGTTTGCTAGGGTTAGTAGAGATTGCAAACAACTTGTTCCAATCACAGCTTATTTATATTCAAAGAGGATCAAATTTGTTGTTTGTGATTACTACCCCATGGGAAGCCTTGCTGATTTACTTGCTGGTGAGTTTTCGGTCACGAAAATTTCGAATTTTAAAATCTTAAATTTTTACGTGAATTCAATTTAATTCTCAATGGAGGTATATAGGGTGCGAGTATCAGATACTAAATGAAAAAAACACACTAAAAAAATAACGTCCACTTATTTTTAAGTTACTAATCGTACTTGTTATAAATTACATGTGGTTATCTTTTAGGTAATTCGTGCATTTTTTCAATTATCTATTCATATAGAGATAAGTTAAATTCGCTTAGATTTATTGTTATAGTTCGTTTTTTAATATAATTTCCAAAAAAATAAAAATTAAGAACTATAAAAAAAATGGATTTAAACATATTGCAATTAATGAATGTTTATAATTGTTAAGTAAAATTCGTTTAAGATTAATACGTATATCGTTTTTAATTAGTTTACTTTAAATTAACTAACCAAAAATGTATAGTTATGAATAGTTATCCAATCAGATATCTCTATGATCATTACGTGTTAGTACATGTCACGTTTTATTATAATTATAAATTTAACTTATATACATCGACTTTTTTATCTTGTAGGAGCAAGGAATCTAGGTCAAACGGCACTAGAATGGAAACAACGTTTAAAAATAATTGTATGCATTGCTCATGGCATTGCATTCATCCACTCACAAGATCCACCAAAAGATCAAAAGGATATACAACTAAATGTTCATGGCAATGTCAAGGCATCAAATGTCATGATCAACATCGATTTCACCGCCTGTCTATCTGACTATGGCTTCATGCAATTAGCTGAGAGGACAGAGTTTTCTGATACCTGGCAAAAAAATCCGCCCCCACTTGATGATCAATATGCATATTGTGAAATGTTAAGCCAAAAAAATGATGTGTATAACTTTGGGATTATTTTGTTGGATATATTAGGAAGAAAGCTATGGATGATGAAATTAGAAGAAATGGGGAATGGGGAGTTTGAGTTTTTTGTACAAGGCAAAGAAAGAAAACAAGTTTTAAATGTATTAAACATAGCTTTGAAATGCATAAATAATGATCTAGAGGCAAGGCCTACAATGGAACAAATAGTAATATACCTAGGAGATGTATTGAGGGTGAAAAATTACTCGAATTAGTGTTATTTTAGTGTGAACGATATACATATATCTATATATATTGATATTAGGAGAGTCTTTTCGTCGTGTATGCTTTGAAGCATGTATTACAACGTCTCATTCCCGAGCAAATTGGAATAAGATATGCTTTGAAACATATACGATGAAAAGTAGCTTGTAGAATTTGCTCAACATTTTTTTGTTGATTGTCGACTTGTTCAGCTGATTTCAAGAAATTTATGTCACGCAACATAATAGATGTATGCTTTAAAACATGTTTGAAAACTTTTGAGTTATTTAAATAATATTTTTACTATTAACTTTTGACTCTGATAATTTTTTTTTGTTGATATATGATATATGATGTGTTGTTCTCTTTCTAATTATATATATCTCAGTGTGTAATCTAATACTGTCTAGTGACTAACACTTTTAAAGTGTAACAAGTGTTGATACAAAACCACATTGATTAAAATGTAATCTAATAACTTAAACAGAAATAAAACACATAATTAATCAATACTAGTTCATAACTAATGATCATTGCATATGCTTTTTCTTGGTCTGTATTCTACTTAAATACAATAACAATGAACATATCAGTAGTAAAATCCTACAAGTAAAGTTTATAAAAAATATTTTATTTTTATGTTTTACGAGGTAGAAAAACAATTTCTTTTGACCTATAATAAACTAATAAAGGGATCTTGGAAGGGACAGAAATATAGAGTAGCCTCACGTGTGGTTCTTACACACAACAGAGGGGCATCTTATAGACAATCAAAGTCCTTTTTCTTTTTTCCACGAAAATTAAGATGGAGCGGTAAATATTCTTCTATCGTTAATCAGAGATATTGAATATGAATGTTTTTTAATTGGATTCGCCTTTATTTGAAAACACTTAAACTTTAATATACAACTTTTCAATATAAATTTAAATTAGACTTTAATATAAATAACAAACAGTCAGTTTGATTAGTTTGTTTCCTCCTATTTTTTCTATCACAAAAACAGTGTAGATTCAAGAGGACCACTTGATGAGTTCACTGATACATGTCAAATCTTACACGTGTAGTTTCATGACTACTCCTCCATCTTGATACTAAATAGGGGCCATCTTCGTAAAAATTTACTCGTACTCAATATTTATATCAATATTATAAAAGAGGAGAATATGGGGCGGATTATTTTACAAATACCGGACGAGACATAAGCTTGGAATACCTCATAAATATTTAAATTTACTCCCATTCAATATGTATTCAAATGTAACAAGTAATTATGAACGTTACAATCTAGTGAAGTCAATCGATATTCATTCGTCGAAAAAATCATCGAATATATTTTAATTGTTGTTATTAGATTATTCATCAATTATTAATTGAACTTAGATCATGGAAGTACTCTACTAATCTACTTATTATACAAAAGTTGTATATATACAATTAATTTTCAAGCTTCAATTAATATATGAATCAATCAATCTCATTAAGTCACGGTATTGACGACACGTGGACCAATGGCTACACATAATACAGCTCCTTTTTTGCCTTTTAATAACTAAAAAAAATATAGATGATTATTAGGCTTATAGAGCTAAGGTTATTAGGATTTTATATTAATATAATAACAACAAGCTATGATTTAATTTATTAATTAATTAGTGTAACGTACATTTTGACTGATCCAGTAGTATAATTTTTTTTAATAAAATTAATTATATTCTGTTGACTTTTTCTTCCAAAGCGTGTGCATGGTTAATAGCGTACTTTAATTATTATTTATTTTAGCAGAACCAAAGAATCAAGAAGCTTCGTATTGGAATCATTAAGCACGATTAAAGCAAATCAATTGCATTATCTTTATATTACCACTTAATTACACGATGGATTAGCAAATTGAATTTATAAATTATTTTTAAAAATCATACGAAGTTAATTTGTACCAACAAACATATACTACATTACTAGATTCTAGATCTTTATCGACGATTATTAATGGTAAGGTAAGTATTTTTTTTAGGAATGTTAATCGATAGAACGTGTAAAATCTTAATATACTCAAATAAAAAATTCTCTATATCGGTGAAATAATCACAATACGATTAGTGACAAAATAAAGATGGTTTAATATACGATATTCGTTTTTTTGGAAGGGGAAATCAAGGGGAGGATTACGAGATGAAAAATTGAACAATCTTAACTACTAGCTTGTTTTTACCAGGGCTTTGATATTTATATTGGAGCCTGAGTTAATCTGGATTCACGTCGATTGAAAAATCAAATTCAAATATATGGCTAACTAAAGATGAAGGAGTATCTTATATTATTATTATTATTATTATTATTATTATTATTATTATTATGTTGCATATAAAAGTGTGTTGACTTGATTCTATATGTATAAATAGCATGTTGAGCTTTCATTTGGTAAAATAAGAAGAAAAATAAAAGAGAGTAATAAAATGGCAAATGAAGAGAGTGAACTTTACTTTGTTTTTATGAACTATGATCCTGAATACGAACGTCTTCGATCCAAAAGGTCAGTATTTCTTCTTTATTTCACTTATAAATTTTTTATAAAAAGAACTTTAAAATAATATTTTCGTAGCTGAACAACAAAAATCTCATGCTAATCAACTTATTATAAGAAAATTTGACTATAGCAAGGAGCTTTTTTAGCGATGAATTAGCTAGGGATTACCAATATATTCCGTAGCTAACATATCTTTTTTTGGTAAAAAATAAATTTGAACTACCTTGAATCTGATACGTACGTACATTTAAATCTTGATTCCGTGTCTGAGTTAATAGAACAAAGAAGGGAAGCTATGAGCTGGATGTGTACATAAGCAATAAACATGATGAGCTGTTAGCAAATACATTTGAGGCAGGAAGCTATATAAAGAGATTGTCTTTGGTTATTGTTGATGGATTTGCTGTTGAAATCACTCAACATCAGGTTAGTTAATTAATTAATTTCCTCAAATTTTGTATTTCTATATTCTTAATTAATAATACTATATATTTTATATTATTATAAATGACATATATTATTTTATGATTACAGGCTAATGTGCTTAGATCTGCAAAAGAAGTGAGGGTTGTGGAGAAAAATCAAGAACTTGCTTAATGGCTTGGATGGTTATTATTATTGAGAAATTTAATATATAGATTTAAAAATATATTTACCCATCGACCATAAAAAAAAAAAGTGAGAAGAGAAAAGGAAGGGAAGGGGGTGGGGTTATGTTTTATTAATGCACCATATATATTGAGCTATAAGTAATTAAATTTATCGTTATTACATATATTTAATTGTGATGATGGATTTTCGTTGATAAAAGTGGATTTGTACTCATGAATATATGTTTATTGTAATCAAATTTCATTAATTGATGACTTTCTAATACTATAATTTGGACATGTATATTATATATTGATAAACGTACTCAGTTTCATTTTTTTAATCGTGAATGCTTTTTCTCTCGAAGTTAAAAAGTTATTTAGTGAGATTCTTTTCATATGATTCTCATGACAAATCTCTCTCTCTCTCTCACTCACACACATATATATAATACTTAGTTTTAACATATATTGATAGAACTAAAAAAGAAAACTCGTATTCTTGAGTTCGCTTTCTTAATCAATAATACTCTTTCTTTTGAAGTTAAGGTAATTTTGACGAGATTCTTCGATATACATCTCTCAAACATCCACCCACATATATATATATATATATAATAACGATAAAAAAATAATCATAATAAGTTACTCTAACAACGATTATAAGTCCTAACTATATTTCTACTCTATCGCGATCTCTACTCTAATAAAAAATCTAAAAGTTTCATGTCACGTGCATGAAAACTATGTTCGACAATAATGTCTTTCCTTTTCTTGTTGAATGATTTAAAAAGAATAGCGATCAACTAGAATAATCTTAATCATCTCTGATCAATTCATGTTGATACTAAACAAATCACTAAAAACGAAAAGAAAAACTAACCACCATTCTGCTCGAACCTTTAGAAAATTAAAAAGAAAATATAACCATTTTTTTTCCTATTAGAACCAACTACAATGATTTCTTTTTTGAAAAAAAAAGACTTTGTGGTCCTATAGTGAAAAGATAAACAGTCACATACACAACACTTTGAGCTGTAGTCCACCACACACAAATGTGATGAACAAACAAACATTGGCAAGTTGTGCGTGTAACAGTTGCAATATGGGCCCTCTTTGAAGACCTAAATATGAAGAAATTGAATTCATGTGAGCATTTTATTTTAATTTTTATCTAGTTTAGGTTAAATTCAAGGACAACATTTTTACCTGCAATATTTCCATTTCTTGACAAACGTTAAAGTGCAACTTGCTAACTCTCATGACATTATTGTGTTTGTGGGGTTACTAGCTCCTCGTCCTTTTTATCTTTCACATGTTACTTGTTACGAGAAGGACGATATTCAGATGGTAAATATTGTTCACCTTTAGATGAAGATAGTGGTTTGGGTTGATAAGAGGAGCAAAATAATGAGAGATTTATTTGTTGTTAACCATTATATTTTTTTAGATAAAATGATCATGTCTAAACGTTATATATTTTAGATAAAATGATCACAATAATACCCGCTTACGAGCTCCTTGACCTTTTTACCTTTCACATGTTACTTGTTACATGCAGGACATTATTCAAATGGTAAATATTTTCACCTTATAGTGGTTTATATCGATAAGGGAGCAAGATGGCGGAAGATTTATTTCTTTCTTTCTTTTGAATGTTTATTGTTAAGTAAATAAATAAAAGTGTATCGTATTGTATCTAATTGTTTTATATTTTTTTAGATAAAATGATTGCAATAATGCCCGCTTGGCCATGAATTTTTTTTTGGACATGTACACGATGAGTATGTGCGCACTTTCTACTTTAATTTAAAAGAAAAATACTATTATATTGATATTGAAGTGAAGCGATTGACCTTAGATTATGCGCCACTAATGTAGCGACTTGTTGAAAGTTGGACAAACTCACATCGTCTATTTTATTTATAATTTGTCTCCTCACATTCGAGCAATGTCCATTCATAGCACGATAAAAAAAATAATTCAATATAATTAAGAGAGGAAAAAGAGCAACGAGGGACATTTGTTCCTTTTTATTTACAAATAAATAAATAAATATTATTGCAAGTTGGAACATGTTAAATAGGTTTAACAAGATATTTTAATTCTTTGCATTATCAAAAATATTTAATGTCAACAAAATTTACTTAGTCTTAATCAAGTCTCAAAAAGCCAAAAAACAGTGGAATGAAAATTACTAATTATTTATTTGGGAACTAAAATACAATTGACCTAGGGAAATCCCCTTGATTTTATATATATAGCTGGTCAAAATTCTAAAGTCAACCAATCCAAAATCCAAATACAGCTAATCTACCTAGAAGGTGGAAGTTTTGGATATTATTTTTTTGATAAATCAAAAAATAAAGTAGTTTAATTAATTAATTCCTAATTTATCTCAACCATATTTGTGTAATCCATATATATGACCCATATCTTTCAACTCGTATGACTAACAAAAGTTGTTAACAAGTCATAAAGGGGATTGGACATGATCAATATTGAATTCGAATTGAAATATATAGTAATGTTTATTTTCAAATAGTTTCAAATTTAGATAGTAAGAAAGTAAATTAATGTTTAAAGAGAGAAAACGCGAATGGTAAATTGTAAATTATATTCTGAATATCCTTGATAAAGCGTATTTAACAAATGAGAAAGTGTATTTACGTAAATATTTTAAATGCCATCTATAAAGACACACTTAGCAAATGTTATTTGTGAATTATTATATGTATTATATGCCATCGTGATTGAAGTGCTTTCACCTTAAATAATAATTTGAACGTCTATGAGCCCCTAGCAAATAAAGTTATGCATGCATACGATGTATGTGTAATCGTGTATAATCAACTTATTATATGTATATCGATCATAAAAAGTTAATAATAAATTTAATCGACTATTTGTATCATAATAATGTGAACATCTTTGAGATCCTAGCAAATAAAGAAGAATTAACCTAAATTTCCACCCACCGAATTAGTTAAAATTAATTTATGCATAATGTATGTGTAATCGTGTATAATCAACTTATATTTTATGTATACCAGCCATAAAAATCAAATAATGAATTTAATCGACTATTTGTACCATAATAATGTGAACGTCTTTGAGCTCCAAGCAAATAAAGAAGAATTAACCTAAATTTCTGAGTTAGTTAAAATTAATTTATACACAACGTATGTGTAATCGTGTATAATCAACTTATATTATATATATACCGGTCATAAAAAGCAAATAATGAATTTAATAGACTATTTGTACCATAATAATGTGAACATCTTTGAGCTCCTAGCAAATAAAGAAGAATTAAACTAAATTTCCACCCATCGAATTAGTTAAAATAATTTATGCACATGTATGTGTAATCGTGTATAATCAACTTATATTATATGTATCCCGGTCATAAAAAGCAAATAATGAATTTAATCGAATATTCGTATAAATCTCCCAACGAAATCCAAGCTCATGGGCCTATTTTCTTTTCAGCCCAGCCCATATTTCCACTGCTTTGCTAACTTCCCCAAATATTGGCGCGAAAAATCATAATCAGCAAAATTAGGCGTCAAATTCCATTCCCGGCATCACTTTTCCGGTAGTTCAAATCCAATTCCTCCGGCATTGTATCCACCGGAATCGGTACTAATGCCGACACGAAGAGCTTCAAAGCGAAGACGTACTGTGCAGAAAGAAGAAGCAGAAGATATCAAAGTTCAACAAGTGGAAGATGAAAAAGAAGCAGAGGTGAATGGAAGTTCAAAAGAGAAGTCACCAGTAGTGGTATTTGCTCATGGTGCTGGTGCTCCTTCCACCTCCGATTGGATGATCAGGTCATCTCTCTTATATGCAGTTTCGCTTTTAGTTACATGCATTAATATTTGAGTGTTATATGGATTCTGATTTCATGATATGTGATACACTTTATATACATAGCTAAGCAGAGACAAATCTAAAATTTTGAATTTTGTAGGTTCCTACAACTATATCAGATTAAAATTATAATGATAACTGAGTTCATAGTCCAATATTGGGTTCACATGAATCTGTAAACAGGCACTCTGAATCCACCACTGTAGCTAAGTTCCGCCCATCCGAGTTAAACGTATCAGGTTCGAATTTTAGGTGAAGGAGGAGGGTTGCGGTAGACTGATATCGAGCTGGAAAAAAGTTTTTAACTGTGGATATAGACATAGAGTGGATTTCTATAACTGATCAGCCAATTTGGGATTTAAGGTGTGTTAGGTGTAACGGAAATTGATTACTTCAAAAGGAAAACAAATATTATGGAAGAGAAAAATGAATTTTCACTTATGGAGGGATGACAATTTCTGCCTTACAATTTTTCTGGCTTTTACTCCATATCATTTGCTTCAATCAACTAATTGACATAGTTGTTATTTAGTACACGAAATAACCAAACTACACTACTCGTTAACCGTTATATGATTTTGTATAGTATTTTCTCCCATGCATGCCAGACACTTCAAGAAAGCATGTTAGTTACTTGTAAATGGCCTTTCCATAATTAGAATTTTGCTACATGCTTTCTAAGTAGCATAAACCTTCTGTGCTAACTTATGACTGCTTTATGAAGATGGAAGGATATGTTGACCAAGGAACTGAATGCTGCTGAAGTTGTGACCTTTGACTACCCATGTAAGATTTATGGGTCACTTTAACCACACATTATATATCAAATATTTTCTTGCTGAAATTCTATGGATTATTGCAGACATGTCTGGTGGAAAGAGGAGGGCTCCCCCCAAAGCAGACAAATTGGTTGATTTTCACTCTAATGTTGTCAAAGAGGTGGCTGCTAAATACCCTGGGCATCCGCTGATCTTGGCAGGGAAGTCAATGGGTTCAAGGTGATCGTCATTACATGCATTCAAAACACCATGTATAACCATCAATTTTTCAATATTTCTCAGTAAAGTAGCAACTACAAGTGTTAATTTATTCCTATAACCATAGTTTTTCCATTTCTGAACTTTCTCCTGTTTATTTGAAATCAGTTTATGTCATCCAGACAACTTACTTCTAACCTTTGTCAATAATAAAAAGGGCAAGTCATGTTGAGTTTCTAGCTCAATTATGTATCAGGGTTGTAGTCAGAAAGGATGTCTATTGGAATTACATAAGTCCAATAAGTAGTTAAAGTTGTTAGTTAGTTAGTTAGGAGTCATGGAAGTGGTTAGGCAACTTGTAGTTGGTTATAACTAACTTCCACTCCAAAAGTGTGAACAATTAGAGTGACATGATCCCTATAAAAGGGAATCATTATTGTATACAGCAATAATAATACAATCTGTTTTCTTCTCCTTCCTTCTTCTTCTTCTTCACATTTCTTTACTGCCATTTCTTAAGAGTTGCAGAAATCTGCAACAATGGAGTATTAACTCCATGATCATATAAAATTCATCATGGTATCAGAGCAGGCGTGACTAGGACTAGTTCGATTTTGAATTTTCTTTTCGCGAAGTAGTTTTTTTGAAGATCAGATTATAGCCATGGCAGAGCTTACTGTAGCAACTCTTGGACACAATCATCCACTCCATCTGCAGCCTTCAGACATGCCTGGTGTTGCATTGATCACAACAAAGCTTACAGGACCTGAGAATTATGGTCTTTGGAGCAGGTCGATGAGATTAGCACTGTTGGTGAAGAATAAGATAGGCTTCATAGATGGAACTTGTTTGAAGAGTATGTTTAAGGATGAATTAGCAGTTCAATGGGAAAGGTGCAATGCAGTGGTTCTTTCATGGATTTGTAGCACAGTAGCAAACAATTTGTTAACAACAATAGTATATGCATCAAATGCAAAACGAGTTTGGGAAGATTTCAAGGAGAGGTTTGATAAATCTAATCTCACTAGGATCTATCAACTCTGGACAGAAGTAGCCACATTAAAGCAAGGTACAGATTCTGTAACAGAATATTATTCAAAATTGAGGGATCTATGGGATGAATATGATGTGTTGGTGCCTTCACCATCATGTAAATGTGATGATGCTAAGCCTTACATTGAGCATTTGCATCAACAAAGATTGATGATGTTCTTGATGGGGTTAAATGAGACTTTCAGTCATGTGAGAAGTGATTTGTTGCTCAAAAGTGAGGTACCTACCATTAACCAAGCTTATGCAACTGTAATTCAAGAGGAAAGCCAAAGAGTATTAGGTGTAATGGATTCAAATAAAGAGCCACTTACTATGATGGCAGGAAGAGGACAAGGACAAGGATTCAAAGGGAAGAAGGTATCACCAGGCAATAACAATATTGGATGTGAGATCTGTGGATTCAAAAATCATGTAACTGAAAAATGCTATAGGCTGGTAGGATATCCTTCTGACTTCAAGAGTAAGAGGAAGCAATCAGATTCTAGTGGATCATACCAGAACAACAATGAAGGTTCTAGATCACATGGATCTTACAGCAATAATACTTACAACAATACTGGAAATTTTAAGCCATATGCTAACAATGCTTCAATAGATAAACAGAGGGAGGAATCTGAGTTTACAAAGAAAGAATACAATCAAATGAAGAGCCTGTTACATAACAAAGAACCAAGTGACTGCAAGGCTAACTTGACAGGTAATGTTTCTTTACAGACAAAATCATCTGCATATGACTGGATAATTGATTCAGGAGCTACTCATCATGTTGCTTCATATGAAGAGCTCATGTATGAATTGAAAAACACAAAGAATGAACACTCAAGTACAGTTCAGTTACCAACAGGAAGCAGAGCTCAAGTGAAACATACAGGCAATTCAGTAATTTTTGGAAATCAAACAGTGAAGGATGTACTTCATGTACCTGATTTTAAGTTCAATTTACTATCTGTGGCAAAACTCACCAAGGAATTATCTTGTAGTGTGAGTTTCTTTCCTCACTTTTGTATACTGCAGGAACTCTACAGTGGCAAGGTGATTGGGATTGGTAAAGAGGTTGATGGTTTATACCTACTACAAAGTAGTATTAGAGCAAGAGTTAATTCAGCTTCAACATCAGTAAAGGGTGCAAGTTTGGCTGACTTGTGGCACTTCAGACTTGGACATCCTCCTATCAAGGTTATGGAACAGATACTTTCTCTTAAGAAGTATTTCAACATCTCCACATACAGTTGCTGTCAGATATGTCCAATGGCAAAACAAAGTAGATTGAGTTTTCCTACAAGTAATTCTAAGTCTACTCATATTTTTCAACTTCTTCATGTTGATCTCTGGGGACCTTACAAAGTTCTTACCCACGATAATAAGCAGTATTTTGTGACAATTGTTGATGATTTCAGTAGATTTACTTGGCTTTGTCTAGTTCAACACAAATCAGATGTGCACATTATATTGAAAGACTTTATGTTGATGGTTAATACACAATTTGGTGTTAAAGTTCAAGTTGTGAGAACTGATAATGGGACTGAGTTTTTTAACTCTAAATGCAGTGTTTTGTTTTCTTCTCTTGGAATAGTTCATCAAAGCTCATGTGCTTATACACCTCAACAAAATAGTGTTGTTGAAAGAAAGCATAGACACATATTAAATGTAGCTAGAGCACTGAAGTTTCACAGTGAAATTCCTATCAGATTTTGGGGAAATTGTGTTAAAACTGCAGCTTATCTAATAAATAGAATGCCTACAACTATATTACAAGGGAAGTCACCATATGAACTTCTTTATAAACAAGCACCTAATCTGGAACATTTGAGGGTGTTTGGATGTTTGTGTTTTGTATCAGTTTTGCCAAAAAAAGATAAATTTGCTCCAAGAGCAACAAGATCAGTCTTCATTGGTTACTCAGAGACACAAAAAGGATATAAAGTCATGGATTTGGAGACTCATGTCATCTCAGTGAGCAGGGAGGTTATATTCATAGAAGATTCATTTCCTTTCAAAAATTCTAGCACAGAAGAAGTATCATCATCCATAGATCATATTGTTCCCATACAAATGGATATGTTTGATCATGCAGATGATAATATACCTTCAAATTCTGTAGACTATTGAAGATCATGTTGAGGAGATCAATCCAATACAATCAGAAGTTGATACTTCTTTAGAGAATAATCTGTTGGAGCCACAACACAGTGATATCACAGGTGATGGTGATCTTGCACCTGCTAGAAGGACTGCTAGACACTCTAGGCCTCCTCTTTGGCATAAAGATTACTTAGTTTCAACTAAGTCCAATGTGACTTGTTCATATCCTATTGCTAATAATTTGTCCTATGAACTCTTGACACCATCTTATCAAAGTTTTATCAGGGGATTCTCAGTTATAGTGGAACCCACCAACTTCAAGGAAGCCTCCAAACACCAACAATGGGTGGATGCAATGCAGTCTGAAGTAGCTGCTCTAGAGCAAAACAATACCTGGGTAATAGTAGATTTGCCATCTGGTAAACATCCTATTGGTTCCAAATGGGTTTATAAAGTTAAACTTAAGGCCAATGGTGAGGTGGAAAGGTACAAGGCAAGGTTGGTTGCTAAAGGATATAATCAACAAGAAGGCTGGACTATCATGAAACATTTTCCCCAGTAGCTAAGATGGTCACAGTGAGAACTGTGATTAGTGTTGCAGCATCCCATGGTTGGCCTCTTTTTCAAATGGATGTTCATAATGCCTTCCTTCAAGGTGATCTCATTGAAGAAGTATACATGGATTTGCCTCAGGGATTTCAGAGGCAGGGGGAGAACAAAGTTTGTAAGCTGTTGAAGTCTTTATATGGCTTGAAGCAAGCCTCTAGGCAATGGAACCTTAAGCTAACTGAGGCTCTAGTTACTGCTGGTTATTCTCAAAGTTCTCATGACCATTCTCTTTTCACAAAGAGAGTTGGAGGTGATATTGCAGCAGTGTTGATCTATGTGGATGATCTTCTTATAACTGGAAATAGCAGTGCTTTGATTGAGGATCTAAAGACTGCATTAGATAGTAACTTCAAAATGAAAGATCTTGGTGATCTAAAGTATTTTCTTGGTATTGAAGTACTAAGATCAAAAAATGGTATTGTGCTTAGTCAAAGAAAGTATGCACTGGAGTTGATTTCTGACTGTGGTCTTGGAGGTTCAAAACCAGCAAGCACACCTTTAGAATCAGGTGTCAAATTAACTACTGTGGAATATGATGAAGCCACTGCAAAGACAGATGATCCTTTATATGAAAATGTTACTGCATATCAGAGACTGATTGGTAGGCTGTTATACTTGACAACTACTAGGCCTGATATATGTTTTGCAGTACAAGTTTTATCACAGTTCATGCAAAAACCTAAGGTGTCTCACTGGGAAGCTGCATTGAGGTTGGTTAGATATATTAAAGGATGTCCAGGACAAGGAATACTACTTAGCAGTGAAAACAACAATGAAATGGAGGCATTCTGTGACTCAGACTGGCATCATGTCCAAACACAAGAAGGTCAGTAACAGGGTATGTGATCAAGCTAGGGAATTCACTCATTTCTTGGAAATCCAAGAAGCAACATACAGTTAGCAGAAGCTCAGCAAAAGCTGAGTATAGAAGCATGACAGCTGCAGTATCAGAAATATCTTGGTTACTTGGAGTACTAAAAGAACTTAATGTAAATGTGATAGTTCCTGTAAAATTGCACTGTGATAGTAATGCTGCAATTCAAATTGGAGCTAATCCTATTTTTCATGAAAGAACCAAGCACATTGAGATTGATTGTCATTTTGTAAGGGAAAAAAATCAAAAATGGTATGATACAAACGGAATATATCAACACAAAGGAACAGTTAGCAGATCTCCTAACTAAAGGACTTGGAGTTGCTCAACATCTTGGACTAATAAACAAGCTTGGAGTCTTCAATGTCTATAGAGATTCCAGCTTGAGGGGGAGTATTGGAATTACATAAGTCCAATAAGTAGTTAAAGTTGTTAGTTAGTTAGTTAGGAGTCATGGAAGTGGTTAGGCAACTTGTAGTTGGTTATAACTAACTTCCACTCCAAAAGTGTGAACAATTAGAGTGACATGATCCCTATAAAAGGGAATCATTATTGTATACAGCAATAATAATACAATCTGTTTTCTTCTCCTTCCTTCTTCTTCTTCTTCACATTTCCTTACTGCCATTTCTTAAGAGTTGCAGAAATCTGCAACAATGGAGTATTAACTCCATGATCATATAAAATTCATCAATGTCCGTGTCCTTTTTAGACCTCTTCTGACATGTATTTCAGTATGTGTTCAGAAAGTAACTTTTGTGTAGATAACCTATCTTCTATAACGAGTTACAGCTCAAATTTGGTTTGCTGGATGTTCTACTACTTTCCAATTTCAGTGCTTGAATTTTTCTTTTAGATACTATGCAGCAAGGTTCTATACACACACACACACACACATATATATAATATAATATTCCACATACCCATGCTTATTTGTGTGCATTGCCTGAATTAGTATTTTATTGCCTTCGTGCACTAGAGAATTGATGAAGTGTAAGGTAATTACATTTAATTCCATATTCATACCTGCAACAAATGTCCTCTTTTTTTTGTAGGGTTAGCTGCATGGTAGCTGTTAATGGCATTGGTGCTTCAGCTATCGTTTGCTTGGGCTACCCATTAAAGGTTATTTATCATCCTGATAATACTCCTGTTGTTCTTTCACATCTTTATTACAATTCTAATTCCTATTGCATAATTTTGATGCATGTAAAATGTAAACCTTTGTTTTATTTACTTTTCATTTTCCCTTTTCCGCCAAAGCTGGATGAGTTAATGATGATTCTTTTTTTGATAATGGTAACTTAATGAGTTAATGATCATTGATTTGGAAAATTCATGTCTAATCTTTTTAAAGCTTAGCCGAGATTCTACCTCCAACATGTATTTTGCTGTGCTCATGTATGCACAATTGGTTGCAGTCAAGAATTAATTTGCTTTTGATGTTTATATACATGTTCCTTGCATGATGTGCTACATTCAGTCTTATTCCAAAATCAAGTGCTTTGTTTCTGTCCATCTTGAGTGGTCTAAATTGATTATTAAGATTAGACTGCTCGTCATAAAAACTAAGTGCAGGTACACCTGAACAACTAAATCAAGAACCAAGGCAATAACATTATTTTTTGAGTTTGATGTTCATGATCATGATGTTCATTACTTAGATGGTTATAAAGGGGGATCTGTTTAGGCATGTAGGTATGTACTGCAGTGAATATATTTACAGCATATATGGCATGCGAAGTTTACCATTATTATAGTTGTTTTTGCCATTTTTAGTTATCTTTTACTGAATATATACACAGTCATTTTTAAATAAAATCTCTTTTATAAGTCTGGTCGCAAATCTTTCAGGGTGCAAATGGTGCAGCACGAGATGAGTTGCTGTTACAAATTGATGTACCTGTTATGTTTGTTCAGGTAAAAGCACTTTGTCGTAGATGTTTCACATGGACAAAACGGCCCATCTTATTGAGGCTTATTTGTTAGACGGGCATTATCTTTTATTAATAGGCACAAGAATGGACACACATTTGCTAAATCTGAATTGCTTACAGATGGGCTATATGCTTACTTGTATATGTGGGGCTGAGATATACATTTGAATCGACATATATGCATACATAAATACGATTCATTATGATTTCTTTTGACTGCTTTTGTGCACTCATTGCTAATTTGCTAGGTATAGCTAACTTTGTTATATTGTTCACAGCTCAATCAGTCGTGTTTTCTCAGCCATTACTATAATATCATAAATTCTGTTGCTTGGGAGTTGGAATGGGGGTGATGGTGCTAAGTGTAAACTTATTCATGCTCAAGATTTTGTATAAATGTTATGGCTTAATTTCATGTAGGGTAGCAAAGATGGGCTTTGTCCACTCAAGAAGCTGGAAGCTGTAAGAAAGAAAATGAAGTGTGTTAATGAATTATATGTGATAGATGGTGGTGATCACTCCTTCAAAATTGGCAAAAAGCACTTGCAGTTGACTGAGTCCACCCAAGAGGAAGCTGAAAAGCTTGCTGTTCATGCTATTGCAAGTTTTGTTTCTAATCATGCGAAAGAGGGGTGAAGTTTCTAATGGTAAGAAACAGTTGATAGTTTAAAATATTTTGTCCAGTTTGCGCAAAGATGGTTCATGAATACTTCCTTGTAGTGTATAGTTTTTTTTCCTTTTTTTTTTTTGGGGGGGGGGAGGGGGTGGGGGGGGAGTTTCCTATGACATTGTTGTAGCATATGTACAAATGTTGCTCCCTGTGAAGTATTACTAGTAATTAGTATCTGAAGCTTTAGCCTCTATTTCTTTTGTCCACCTCTAGAGTATCCTGTTTGTCTATTTTTCTATGATTTCATTACTTCAATGCTCATTTTCATCAGTGGTCCAAGCTTCTGTATGACAAATGTGGTATATACTCACTTAAAGAAATAGCAGGTTCCTGTAAATAGTTTCTGAAAATTTGTTTGTGGTTTTGGTTATAGCCAAGATGTATGGCCATTATATGCACAACCCCCTTCACTAGGGTTTCTATGTTTTCTATAAGCTTTGGAAAGAAAATAGGTGGTCATTGGCCATTATATCTGCAACCCTGTTCATAAGGTATTTTTCACCACCCATTTGTTTTTTGTTTGATTTAGGTAATGCTAATAAGTATGTGATTATCTGGTTATATTGGTTTATTAATGAAAAAAATCTTCTTTCTTCAGATGACTAAAATTCAACATTGAGCTTTTTCATTGCATAATCAATATGATAAACACTTACTGACATGACACATCATTCCACCATTTACGTATAAGAAATAAAGATGAAATATGCCTTATTCAAGTTGCTTCCATCCTTGCACTCCTTGTAGCTGATCTTTTGCAGGACTCCTCTTTTAGTTCTTCACACCAAAAACAAGAATTTTAGGTTGTAGTAAAGAAAAGTTTTGATGTGCTCTGGTTAAGGGCTCAAATGTAGGAGAACATTTATTTATGTATTTCACGACATGTTACTTGAGAAAAAACTTAGTAGTTGTGATCATAATTGCAAGTGAAGTGTCCTACTAAGCTTACATGAAGATAAAGGACTATTAACACAGTTGTCTTCTGAATGATTAGTAAAAGGTTGCAGATCATACCTTCTTCCTTCCACACTTTTCATTATCGCTGTCATCACTGCTGCTGCTGCTGTCACTGAACTTGTATTTTTCTTGTTTGTTCCTCCTCATAGGCATGCAGTGGCCTTCCGTCTTTTTCTTTCCATTAGTTGTAGTATGAGTTGCAGAATGTTGGGTATGGTTAGCATGAGTGCCATGAGTTGCACAGGACGCATGGCAGACAGGCTGACCTCCTTTCTGGATGGGTGCTTTCGTATGATGTTCACGGTGAAATATTTTGTGTGACATTTCTCTCATTTTTTCAGCGAAAGAGTGGTTCTCATTGTTTGTCTTTTGGACTGTTGGAGTGCTATTTTTGTTGTACACAGTTTTTTGGCTAGTCGGAGTGCTGGTCTTGTTGCAAACAGCCATTTGACTCATCGAAGTATTGGTCTTGTTGCCAACTGGCTTTTGGCTAGTTGGAGTGCTAATCTTGTTGCTCACGGTGGAGGAATGAACATGATTAATGTTTTGCTCAGTGGGCTTGTTACATTGAACTGATGCCATGAGTGATCAAACTGAAACTAGAGATATTGTCTTCTGGACTGTTGCCTTCTTTTTGCTTGATATTCACAGAATGATTGAATATATATATATATATATATATATATACACACACACATGTACGCAATAGCAACATGAATTAGTGGTTGGATTCTTTTCTTATTTTTCATCAATTGTTCTGTCATCTTTGAATCTCCTTTTCTGCCAAAGGCTAAACTTTGAAGAGCATCTATTCTATTCCAGGCCAATTTATTTTTCTTATGTTTATATTCCAAATCCTTCTTTGAATATTAAACGTGTCCATTATCAAAATACAAAAATATTCCAAAGCCTTCAGCTGAGCTTTTGACCGCATCCACCACACATATTGTGCTTCAAGAAGAAGAGGTAATGTAGCCCATGAACTGACCTTTTGGCTTTTACAAAAATTTCAGTAAGAATGAGACTTGTTGCCATCCTGAGATTCCTCTATCTTTTCTTCCTCCTGTTTCATTTGAAAAAGTACAAGTAGAAATTGTAGTGTTCAGACTTAAGATTTGCATATAAAATAGACCCAAAAAAGAAAAGGAAATGCTGGATTATTTGCTATTTAAATATTGAAAATTTGATGCTCCAATAATTTAATTATTTCCTTTAGAAAGATCGAAGTGTAAATTTGAGAGAAGAAGTGCTGAAACTTATTTTCATCTTGACTAATAGATGAAGGCGAATCAAGATACTATTTCAACAGAAAGCATGGAAAAATTATTAATCACTAATCTCTTTTGTAAATAGTGAATATTTTCTGGTGTTCTAAATTGAAGGTTACTAGCTGAGAGTTGTGGAGGGTTGTCGACATCTTTTAGGTTTGAACTATGGCTAGAAATGATCACTTACACAAGAAGGTTCAATTAGCACACATTGAGGATAAAATGAGAGGAGGTCACTTGAGATGGTTTGATCATGTCCACTGTTATGTGCTGGTGTGAAACCATGGGATGAAGCTTGAAGGTCTTAAAGACGGACGAGGTAGCCTTAAAATCACATAAAATGAAGTTGTCTCAAGGACCTTCAGTATTTGGGATTCATGTAGACTTAGTAAAAGATGGGCAATATAGGTGTTATAGTTTAGTTGAGAATATGTTTTACATGTTTGCACGTCTGTTCTAGGTCATATGCTTGCTAGGAGTGGTTTAACCTTTCAGAGATCCATACCTTTAATTTAAAAAGCACACACAACTTGTAATACTTTTTATTTGTATTTGCATAGTATTGGCATGAAATGATTTAAATGAAGTTAAGTGGTAAGTGAGGATTTATATAGCTGACTCTAACTTTCTTGGAATTGAGGCGTAGTAGCAGTTGTCATTGTTATACCCCTAGGCTCCAGTAAAGGTTTTATGTGTAATTTACTAGATTCTTATTCTCTCTGTCTCTGCTCTCCATCTCTTTCAGTTTGGGCTTTATGAACATCAGCATTCCTAATTTTTTGGTTAAATATGCATAGTCAACTAGGCCCTAATCTATCGTCCAGAGCGTGTTAGTTTCAATACACTCTCTCTTCATTGGTTTAGGCTGGACGAGACCGAGGTAAATTAAGAAGTTATTGAACTTCATGGGCTCTTCCAAAATATGAGTTTAGAACTTAATATTTATACTGCTTTTCAAGTGTTTTTCACAAATACACATGCTTATATGGTTTCAGTCAAGAACGGTGGGTTCAATTGAACCCATTCTTAAAGCTATCTGTCTCTCTTGTGTATCTCATTGCATTTTTCTTTTGGTCGTAATGATCATCTGGTAACTGCTTTTATTCCTCTAAAAATGCAATAGGATCAAAGCCTTCAAATATCTGATAGAATATACTCTTTCTTTTACTTATACGTTCATGAGTAGTCTGAACAGTTTAAGCAAAGACAACAATAACAACATACCCAGTGTAATCCCACAAAGTGGGGTTTGGGGACGGTAGAGAGTGTGCGGACCTTACTCCTACTGCTGTTTCCCATAGACCTTCGGCAAAGCAAAACAGCCTGAACAGTTTAAGCCTTTCTTTTATTTTCATTTTGCATTTAACTTATTTCTTATTGGTTTTTGGAGTTCCCAGGATGTTTTGAGCATTCTTCTTAGTTATTATCTCATTTGAATGGTAGAAAGAAGACAAACTTGCTTAGTTACTAAAAACTCCTTCAAAAATTATATTCGTCAGCTTTGATATCCTGACGTGCTATTACTGGAAAATTGTATCCAAATATTGGAGAAAATGCTCATTCCATTAGAATTGACTCTTTCTTTCCTCTATCCTTGCTCTCTTATTATCGGTTCATACTGATTCCATGATATTATGTGCAAATATGTCTTTGCTCATTGTTTGTTCATTGCATTTTCCACCATGAGGCAATATCGATTACTTTACCCCCACACCCCCCAAAAAGAAAAAAAAAGAGAAAAACTGATCTCACAAGTTTATTTCATTACTTGAAAGGCCATAGGTAATAGGTACAGTAGAAGTATTTGCATTTATTCATTCAGTACACCTGACTCTTTCAGAGACACACACATAGCACCCCTTAATTAAAGTACATAATTTTTTAGCAACAGAAATTTATTAGTGGTATAGCTTCTGTCTCTTACTCACTTGATTGTTTGCAGCTTAGTTGTTCAGCAGCTCCCCTTCTGCAAAAGCAAAATTACAATTTAGGCTTCAAGGTAAATTGGGTACGTAGTAAAGTTGCTATCTTTATGAAACTGAGCATTGTGAAGGGTTACACCAACTAATTCAAGATCTGTTCCCTTTCACAGTTTGTGGATGTCCAGGTTTTAGATCCAATTTGTGAAATACTTACTCTGTTTCATTTTGTTTGTCTTATTTTACTTTTTAATCTGTTTAAAAGAGAATGTCTCTATAATTCTAAATTTTTCACGTAACATATTTAAGACCACAAGATTAAGGACATTTTGGTACATTCAACATTTATTTAGCTTAAGACCTCAAGATAAAAAAAGTCATTATTTTCTTAAACTCTATGTCAAGTCAAAACCAGTCAAACAAATTAATACGGAGGGTGCATTTAACATTGAAATCTGTTTTTTTCTTCTCTATTGTCAATGCCCATCAGATTATACAGAAGCAATAATAGACAATAGGTTATATTTAGATGATACCTTCTTCCTTCCACAATTCTCATTGTCGCTCTCATCATCGCTGCTGCTGCTGCTGTCGCTGCTGTCACTGCCATCTCTGCAGTGTCCATCTTTGTTCTTCTTTTTCCCGATGGTCTTCAGCTGACTACCTATCTTATGCATGATGCCCCCTTCCTTCTTTGAGCCATGGCACACAGTCTGCTGGTTGTGGCTACCATGACTTCCATGCACAGCAGTGGAGCCATGACTTGCAGTGTGCTGTCCGTGGTTAGCATAACCTCCATGCATAGCAGTGGAGCCATGGCCTGTTGAATGTTGAGTTTTGGTGCCATGGCATGCAGTTATCTGGCCCTTAGCATGATTTCCATGAGTAGCGGTGGAGCCATGGCATGTTGAATGTTGAGTTTTGGTGCCATGGCATGCAGTGTTGTGGCCCTTGGCATGATTTCCATGCCCAACAGTGGAGCCATGGCCTGCTGAATGTTGAGTTTTAGCATCATGGCATGCAGTGTTGTGTCCCTTAGCATGATTTCCATGCATAGCAGTGGAGCCATGGCATGCTGAATGTTGAGTTTTTGCACCATGGCATGCAGTCTGCTGGCAGTGGCTACCATGATTTCCGTGAATAGCAGTGGAGCCATGGCCTGCTGAATGTTGAGTTTTGGCTCCATGGCAGGCAGATTGCTGACCATGGTTGTCGTGGTGCAACATCTTGGTTGTCATCTGTTTCATTTTGTCAGCCAAGTGGTGCTCATTCGCCTTGTGGCAAGTGACAGTGTTGGTGGTTTTTTGGCAGACAGTTGGTTGTGCAACTGGCTTTTGGCACTGAAGTGACGCCATTGATATTCTTCAGAAACTGACTCTTGGTATTTGAGTTCTAGTTTCTTATGGCTCTCTTACTTGATATAGCCATTCATATGACATCTATTTATACTAGTTTTGGCAGTGAAAATTCTTCTCTTTTAACACCTCACATCACTAGCTCTTATCATTTTTGAATCTTTTTTTTGTCAGGTAAAGCTATTTCAGTGAGTCTTTATTCTATTCCTTGTCATAATTGAGTTATCTGTTTATTGTTCTATTTTCTGAACTTGGACTAACATATTTGGAACTATAGTAGCTGGAAGAAAACTCTAGAAATAAACACGTGGCCAGTGATTTGATAATTTCAACTACGCCTCAATCACAAACTGAATGATAATTTATGGCTTTTGTTAAATTTTTTCGGAATCAGACTTTTTGTTGCTGAAACTTAGAAATGTTTAGATTTACAAATATGTATTGTACGTACTAATCGTAAATGCACAAACTTGTTACGAGAAAGCTTGGTAGTATTTTTTTTTCTTTCTCTAGTAGCTAGAGTATATTTGAATATTATATAGGTAGGAAATATATGCTACTTGCAAAATTTGAAATACTTCTCAACTTTATTCTATATGCGTTTCCATTATTTGTTGTCTAATTCCTATATTCTTTTCTCTTTTTTACATAATAATAAATAAATAAGAGGGCAATGAATGGCTACTTGCATATACATTTTGGTGATTATATACTTAAGTTTTTGGCTTTTAATTTGACGGTGAAGGTTTTTATATGAGGCAAGTGAGGATAAAAGTTTAATACCGTCAATTTTCAAAGTCATTTAGTGTAATTTGGACATGTTGGGCTAAAGCAAGAGTTGTCACATAAGCCCACTGCAATGGATGATCCAGTATGAAAGAATGATAATACTATTTTTATTCATGTGTACTGGAATAGTCACATTTTTTTTTCATAAAAAAAATTATTTTCTTCTTATCTCTCTCTTATAATACAACACAAAATTGACATCACTTTGTTCATCTCATTGAAATGTAAAAGAAAATGGGTAGATAATAATATGAAGTATATCTATATGTATACACTGTTAATTTGAAATTGTACGTTTCTAATATGTATACATCATTAAATTATATTTGTACAATTCTGATATGTGTACATCATTAAATTATATTGTATAATTCTGATATGTATACATATTCAAGTTGTATTTGATGTATACATATTTAAGCTGTATTTGATGTATACATATTTGATTGCTTTCATATTTGGCCCGATCAGGCTTCATACGTTGTATTTGATAAATACATAGTTAAGTTGTATTTGTATAGTTCTATTATATATACATAATTACTTTATATTTTGTACATTTATGAAATGTATACACTTCTGATATGTATACGCCACTAAATTGTAATTTATGTAGTTTAGGTATGTATAAACTCATGTGTGTATACACCATTAAATTTTATTCTGAATGTATACACTTTTGATATATATATATATATATATATATATATATATATATATATTATATCCTATCAAAATCAAACTGCTAATACGTATTCATATGAATGTCTCAAATAATTCATTAAAATGGGGTACACAGTTTCTTCCCCTCTCTTCTTCGTGGTATTTCAATTTTTATTTGAAGTTTGAAATATGTCGAGAAAAAGGAATATAAGAAATAAGAGAGATTAGGAAGAAGCAAAGAAAAACTATATCGTAAGAAAGAATTTTTAAAAAATAAAGAAGAGAGAGCATTTTTTTAAAACATTTGACAAATAATAAGATGAAAGAAAATAGAAACAAATTTTTATTTACAAAATATATATGATGAATTAAATATACTAAAAAAAAATTAGCATATCATCATACACAGGTTGAATGTACCTGTTATGCATAAGCTTAATTGCTTAAGACAAAAATTAAAGACCAATACATTTGAATGTCTGACCCGCAAATAAATGAAACACGTTAGGTTCATAAAGTACAGTAATTCAATTTAAATTGACTTTTCAATTCAATTTTTCATACATACTTCTCTTTAAAAAAAAAATTCCACTTCGAAAAGTTGAACCTGAAAACTCTATGATTATAAGTAATAATATACTGAGATGGATAGATCAACCTTTAAATAAATATTCAATTTTAGCTCTTACTTTTCTTTTTCTCATTGGAATGGTCTTTCCAAATTCCAGTTGACTACTAAAGTTACTATTATGTACAATGTTTACAGTTCTCATAATTTAATTATTCTTATAATTATTATATTTTTATAAACTATATTAAAGAGTAAGAATAATTCAACTTGACAACAGTCAGTCAAAAGGCCATTGAAATCTAAACTCATAACAATATAGTCAAACTTTAGTCTCAGAGGCCATTTGTGGGAGACATTGCATTATATAAGTTGGGGAAAAGAAATATTTTGACTCACTAGACAAAATGGGCTGCAAAACTAGTAGTATACTTAGTTCGTCTTAAATTATCTGTCATGTTTCTCTGTTACACGTTTTTTTAAAAATATAAAATAAAAGTTGAAAAAGAAAAGATTGACTCACCATAAGAAATGGGCTACAAAACTATTAATATACTTCCTTCATCTTAAATCGTCTGTCGTGTTTCTCTGTTACACGTTTTTTAAAAAATATAAAATAAAAGTTGAAAAAGAAAAGATTGTCTCACTGTAAGAAATGGGCTGCAAAACTATTAATATACATCCATCGTCTTAAATCGTCTGTCGTGTTTCTCTGTTACACGTTTCTTAAAAAATATAAAATTCAAAGATTTTTAAAACTATTTTACCATTATCGTATTTTTAATACATTGTCTCCAGCATTGTAAATATATTTCCTATTCAAAAGATAAAAGAACACTCCTCCCAAAGTTACTGAGTCATTTTGTTGAGAATCTTTGATATAGTTCTCTCATGTGCCCTAGTATACTCTAGTTGTTCATGTGTGTAGGTTTGGGGAAAATTGATTCACAAGGAGGAGCATTTCAAAGTATAGGGCCAAGGATATTACGTTTTAACTTTGTCTCACGAAATCTACACAAGTGGTGTTAGAGAGTCATGTGATGGCTTACTATTCAACACGGTTCGGATAATACTTTTAGTGAACATATAAGCCTTATTAACAAACTTTTTTATGTCTTAATAAAATATATTTTTCTTCATTTGTTTGCTCGATCGATATATATGTTTATATCATCATAATTAAGATTTTATAATTTCAAGAGCAATTACGATTAGAAATAAAACGAAAATAATTGATTGTATCTTGAACTATTAAAATTACAATTACAATATTTGAAACTTGAAAGAGGAAAACAATAGTATAACACTTAAAATCCTAGGAATTTTCTTAATTGCAACATCTAGAAGATCTTGGTTCATGATTTTTGAATTTTCAACCCTTTTTTATCTGGCCATTATTAATTAAAAATAGAAAAGAAAAAAAATAATAAATAGAAAAAAATTAAGTCATAAAAGCATAATTTGTCCAATCCATTTAAGTTTCGCGAATATCATTGTCCTTCCATTATTCAGCTTGACATATGTTAATGACTCGTTCGATTCAATATACCTAAAATCTAATTTGATATATAACTTAAGTTATTCCCTGTGAAAGTCAAATTAGTTACTATTCATAAAACTTATGTTAAACTTAAATTAGTCAAATTCTAAATAATATATCAAATATCATAACAAACTAAAAATAAATAAAAATTGCATTAAAGTAGAAAAGTGCATTGGAAGACCTAGAAGGTCTAATAATAATAATAATAAGATAATAATATTTGGATTTATTGAGTAATTATGTGACACTCATCTTCATGACTTAAATTCTACCCAATAGAAAAAAAGAACGCGCAATTGAAATGTTTGAATATATTTATTCTTTTTGTCTTTTTCTTTGTCCCCAAAACACATAATTCCTCTAAATATTTTTGTGCTCTTGGTTTCACACCTACAACAACAAAAATATAACGTCGCAATATATTCAGTGTAATTTCATATGTAAATTTTATTTAAAATAATTTATATATAAACATAAAAAGACGTATTGGATGACATGTTATACAATTTAATCATTTTAGATTTGAAATCTCATTTTAAAAAAATAAAACAGTACTTATCACTTTACATAATCAATTAAGTTTTTATCTCAACCTCTGACTTTATAATAAAGACAAGTTTTTTCTTATCAAAAACTTAATAATTAACGTCAAAATATATGGCCAAATCATCAAATGGGCCCCACTTTTGTAAGTTTGAATTGGTCATACATTGGACTTTTACTAATTTCTAGATTAACAGCGTTAAGCCAAACAATGCATCATCATGTACATGTGATGTGAGAAAGAGAAATATAAATTCCAGTCAAATTCCAAATACATAATTAATTAGTTGATTAATTAATTAGTAAACTCAATTAATTTCCTAATCACTATTTCATGTAGTATTATTAGAGATTCAATTCAAACTCATTTGGGTCAAACATGATTAAGGAATTAGAATTAGAGTGAGGTGAAAGTCATAGATTAGTGTTAAATTTAATATTGTTGTATAATTATGGTATGTTTTAATTAATGAGTTGCTTTTACTAATTTTGGGGTTTTCTCATGCTAAATAGGGATGATCTTTATAGGACAATATGCTCTTTTTTGAAAAAAAAAATATTCAAACGTGAGATAAATAAAAACGAATCAATTCGTTCAGTTTTGTATTAAGTATCATAGAAAGTCACTAAATATTAAATTATTTTGACGTTGTCTATGTAAAATGTCAATTTTCTTGCATCATAATGACTATATTTAATATTTAGACAAAACTGAATAACTTTTTTATGATAAACAATAATTAATTAATACAATAAAGTAAAAATTAAGTGGCCTCATCGATCTATAATATCAAAATTTGAAAGGATATAAAGTTGTTTCTAATAAAATATGCCCTATACCCCTTGAATTTCTTGCGAATGCGATTTTTTATAAAAAAAATCATTTTGCTCAAGCTCATTCTGATCTTAAATACATATATTAAAATATCGTTATAAAAATTGATAATCATTTTTCAGCGGTTACTAAACACATGATAATAAAACATAAAACAAACTCAAACTTAATGTGTATTTCTCATGAATAATCATTCCATCACTTTCCCCTATAGAAAAAGTTGGAGATCATAACAACTCATAAAATTATATTTTATGTGGATATGAAGATTATGAAAGCAAATATAGAAAAGAAAAAGAAAAGTTAATGTAGAAAGAGATTTATAGTTTATTTTGTTATAAGAATTCTATTTTATTAATTTTTTTCAAAAAAGTTTGAATTGGTCAGCATTTGGACCTTGTTCACTAAAAGATTTTCACTTGAAAAAAGATTTTATGACCAAAGACTGGTCTAAAAATAATAATAATTATTTTTAAAAAAAACTCGTTTTCCACAGTCAACTTTCAAACTATATTCCACTTCAACACTCACTTTTTTAATATTAAAAAAATTAATTTATTTTTTATTTCTCCACATGTCATTTCCTTTTAAATTCACCTGTTTCTAACTCATATTTTCCTCAAATCATTCTCTAAACAAAATTCCCCCCCCAAAAAAAAAAACAAGAAACTTCTCTTCTCCTTCTTCAGAAACTTCTAAATTTCATTACACTACAATTTATTTTTTTATGTAAAATAACCATTTTCAAGATTACATTTTTATCTTTGAAAAAAAAAACAACTAGAAAAATGGATTGTGGATTCAATTATGAATATAATTCATTGATCAATGAATTAACACAAGGATTAGAACATGTTAAGCAATTAAGAGCTTCAAACAAAATTCAAGAATTGGATTTTCATTTACAAATGATTCTTTCTTCTTTTGAAAAATCATTGTCAATTCTTAATTGGAGTACAAGTGGTTTAGCAACACAAACTCCACTACTTGTAGCACCACCTGAATCTTCAATTTCTGTTGATGAAAATCCTAAAAGTGATGATCAAGATTTCATATATGTTTCAAAAAAGAGGTTAGACGATTTTTTTCGATTCAGCTAATAGTTGTTATCTAAGAAAGTCTATCATATGAAAAGATAAAAAATTGTAATCAAGAAAAAAGACGACTTTATGAGATAATAATTGTTAGTTGACTAATTTTAATGATTATTAATTTTTTTTTCTTTTTTGAGTTAATTTTTTTTGTTTTTTTAATGGTTGTTGCAGAAAACAGATGCCTACATGGAGTGAACAAGTGAGAGTGAGTTCAGAAAATGGATATGAAGGGCCTACTGATGATGGATATAGTTGGAGAAAATATGGGCAAAAAGACATTCTTGGTGCTAAATATCCAAGGTGAATATATTCAAGAATTTTACTAAAAAAGGGTACCCAACTTCTGAAATATTTTTAGGGAAAAAATGAAAAATTTAAGTGAAATTTTCAAGATTTTTAGTACCCTTTTAGTAATTTTGTCATGTAAAGTTGTCAAAACGGGTTAATTCAGTCTAGCCCAGCTATGTCCACAAAGGCTATGAATCTGAAGGTTTAAGACAAGCCCGACATTTAAAATGTTAGCCTGGCTGGGCCTGGCTCAAGGCCGTTTATGGAAGTAACGGGCTAGGATGGGCCATTCGTTTTAAACGGCTTGGCCAGCCCGGCCCAGTATATGGACCCAACAAGGTTATTTGGGTGGGGTTGATATTAGCTCAATGGAACTAAGCCTTATCCTGCTCAAGTAGTATTATGGATCAAGCTTATTTTGACGGCTCTACTTTCTTGATAGTATATAATTTAATCGAACATCGTCCTTTGTCGTAACGATGAGATTTCATTATGTTTGCAGGAGTTACTACAGATGCACATACAGACTAATGCAGAACTGTTGGGCAACAAAGCAAGTGCAGAGGTCTGATGATGATCCTGCACTATTTGAAATCACATACAAAGGGACACATACTTGTAACCAAACTTATAACTGTGCTGCTGCTACACAACCAAAATCACCACAGAAACATAAACACAAGAAACAAGCCAACAATTCAAGAACAACACCATCGAATCAAATGCTCGCGAACTTACAAGCAAATCTGAGAGTGAATACAGATGATTTGGACAAGAAAGAAGCAACATGTTCTTTCCCATTTTCACCTACATTCTCTGGTTTCGTAGACGAAAATCTGCATTTCCAGATGTCACAAGTTGATGACAGTTTGGTTGGGGGTTATTCACCATCTTTTGTCTCTCCTACAACTCCTGAATCAAGTTACTTCTCATTACCAACCTGCCAGATGAATGATTCGCGAAGAATGTATAACGCGTACCATTCAGAATCAGACCTCCCTGACTTGTTCTCAGCCAACACTTCATCAACAAGTTCTCCAATTATAGGCTTGGAGTTTCCACTTGAACATGTAGAGCTTGATCCAAATTTCTCTGATTTTTTCAGATAAATAATGTCAAGGACAATAAAAACGAGTAGCTTGGATTTTGATCACTCAATTCTATTTTTGTAGTACATAAATTAACAAGAAAACTAGCCAAGAGCAGGAACAAGCTATAATATTTTGTATCAATAGCCTAGTATTTTTATTTTTTTTTAAATTCAACCACATTCTTGCAAAAAACTGCCTGAATGTTGATAAATTTGATGAAATTGTATGTTCCATGGGAATAACCAAACCACGACTACAAAATGCAAGTACCAAGCAACTGCTTCAAAGCAAAAGTGATGCTCACATTTCAGCATACTTTTCAATAATCTTACAACGAATACGAGTTTTTTTTCATATTCAATCAAAACTCTGTATCCCCACAATTCTCCATACATGCAAACAAGTTCCAGTATATCAGATGAACATATTCATTTTGGGAATTTTTCATATTCCACCACTTACAATGCAAAGGTCACTTAGCTTTACAAAATGAAATGCCTGACGACAAATCGGTCACATGGATAAACCACAGAATCTTGTGTTTCACTGGGTTCTTGCAATCTTGTTCAAGCTTGAATGTGAAAATCATATAAGCAGGCTAGCTAGTGGGCTGTAATGTTGCTTGCTCATGCCAAACTCCGTTCAAGTTGCACTGCCACAAGCGAACTACACCATCGCTTCCAGTAGTAGCAAGTGTCATTCCACTCATGTCCCATTCCATCTGCCATACCTGCACGATAAATATCAAATATGGTATAAGTATAATAAAATTACAGTTTTGTCACCAATAGCCTTAGTGAATTGGCAGATGAGAAAATTTAAGGTAAGGGAATGTAGGATCACTCAAGACAATTGACCCGTGCGTTGAAACCAAAACAAATAATATCAGTCACTTTATACTACCAAGAAAATCAGAAATAGTATTGGGACCTAAACGTGTTAATTGATTTACAAGAACAGCTAAACTAAGTAGGGTTGCACTAGGCACCTCACTGTCATGAGTAGAGAGCATTGCAACCTTCTCCACCGAGAGCCTTCCATCAGAGTCTGGATTTGATCCAACATGCCATAATGCAATTTCCTTGCAAGTGGCAACTGCTATTAATTCATACGGCCTGAAAAAGGAAGCTTTAAATTAGAAAGCGCACACAACAAGATAAACAGAAAAATTTCACTAACGGCGGTGTCTAGCTATATGGTTTTAAGGAGGATGTTGTCAAGAGCAAACCTTCCAATATTTGGTGCCCATGCAACAGTAGAGACTGGATCAGCTTTATCTGCAGGTAAAGCTAATTCTGCAACTGGAAGCCATCTCTGATGATCCTGATCGAATTCCCAAACCTGTGGAAATCTATGATATGATAAAATTACATATGTCCCATCAGAGACCAAGTAAATTAACAGCTTTTAAGACCATCTACTACATGATAGAAGCTTAAGATTTCAAGAATTACATCTTCCGACTTTATAAATGTCAAATAGACACATACAAGAACTAGCTGAATTTTATTTCTTATCAACAAGAATCAAAATGCAATAAATTCACTGCCAACTTTTAGCTAATAAAGAAATATGTAAATAGAACTAATTAAGGATTATAGAACACAGTCCTTAAAGTTAACAATAAGAAAGGAACTTGCCATACCTTGGAGGAGTTTAGGTGTGGCGTATCGGAATCAAAACCCAAAACGAAGCTTGATTGCTGGATTTCTCCTTTCAAGGGATTCCAAGCAATAGAAGCCGATCGGCATGAAACATTTCCAAATTTAGATACAGATTCAATAACATTCTGAAATTCAGCCTACAAAAAGAGGACTAAAAGTTAGCTTCTCCATTTCTTAGTAACATTCATAATGTGTCATCTTTAAAATAGAGTCAGAAGAGTAAAAAATACTATCATCATTTTCAGAGTATGTATAAAACAAGTACTGCACCAGAAAAATAAAGCGATATAAATGACCAATAAGGAAGAACATGGCTCACGAGGCAGAAAGTCAAAGAAGCAGAATGTAGATACACACCTGCAGCTGCCAATTCTTCAATTCAAATGGATCTAGGAGCTCAAACACTTTCACTTGGCCATCCGAATAAGCAGCAACCTATGTGAAAGAAAATAACGGAAAATGTGATCAAAATGACTTTATGTAGTCATATAGACTAAAAGCTGAAAACCAAGAATCACTGGATCAGGCAGTTTCATCTCATCCTTGTCTATCCCGTCAAATTGAAGAAAAAAATAAGGAACATCCATCAGATCTAAAGGCCCATAAATTAAATGATTTGCGAGTAAAATAAAGCAAGACCACAATGTACAGGTATTGGCCCCTATCCTGTCACATCGTATTGCCAAATGCAAAAGAAAGATTAGGGATCTTTCCTCGAAACTTCAAACGAGGAAAAAGAAACTTGAAATACTTTTAACTTAGTACCGATGTGATCTTGTTCAAGAAAGCAATTCATAGTAGTTATTCTAGACGGCATACTTTAGAGCCAAATCAGTACAAATTAGTGTGAACCTATAGTTGCTTTATGTGCCTCCTGATCAACAGCTTGAAGAACTCACTCAAGTACCTCAAGCATCTTATGATAGAGTTTTAGTGTGGGAAGTTTGTATCGGGCAACATCTGACCTCGTAGATGTTCCCCTTCTTTCCTTCCAGATAAATTCATTAACTACCCTAACCAACTTTACAAGTAGTTAGGGGAGAAGTCAATGAGAAGAACACTTCGCTTTCACACTCCCAATAAGAGCTTCAATTTTTTAGACAGTGATATCAATAAATGCAAGTATTAATAAGCAATAAGCAACTTGGCATTGTAGGTTCACTGCTATTCAGTTAACAGATTATAAGAGGTGATTTTAACAATTTAAGAAGACAAAAGAAGGAAGAAAAAAGAGTACCGGATATGCTGAAATAAATTTAGATGAGATATAAGGTTTTTAATCAATAAAGGCGAGTTATTTTAGCACATCACTCTACAAGTAACAAGAAATCAATCCCAATGCTGCAGCAAAGATCAAGAGAAGGGGGAAGTAACATCTCCTTTAAGGGCAAGCAAAAAAACTATACATTCAACATCTCAGTCAAGGGCAAGCCATAAAAAAATTAACTATTCCTACAGAGATGCATACAACAATAGATTGCTTACGACTATTGAGTGATTCCATCATAATGCATCTAAAGCACTATAGACATGAAAGAGAAATACAACAAAATCAGTAATCATAAACTCAAAAACAACATAGATACATCTCTTTGTTCTAATCTCTAGCACCCTGCCACCCTCAAGCTATTGAAACAACTGCTGTCACATTTCAATGTCAAATCATAGACATTTACGACCAATCTAATTTAAACTCACCAATTTCAGACTTGTCTGGGAGACTCCAAACTGAACATCCAGAACTAGGGATGAGATTCTGTCAAAGCATTTGCACAGCTTCCACTGAAGCAGCTCTGAATCTAAAGATTAGTAACTCATTGTAAGTCTCCAGTTAAATGTTGAGAAAAACAAATGTGAAATTATTGTCAGAAGTAAAATTTGAGAAAGTATTTACAGATAAAATTAAAAAAATTCATAGATTAAAAAAGGACTATGAAAGCAAGTAACTCAATTGATGATAAGATTAAGATTATAGTTTCACTGGTTGTTGGAAACAGAGATTATTACTAAGAATTTAAGGGGATAAATTTATCTTCACAATTACTCTTGTCAAACACAATAGAAAAGAAAGAATAAATGACATAAAGAACCAAAATAATTTTCAATTTCATATCAAGTTTCTTGTTTGGATTTATTCTATTTTTCCAATATTTCATGAACATTTGGGGAAAAATAGAGGATAAGTTTTCTTTTGCTTCTTTTTCCTGACTTTAGAGATTCAAAAGAAAGAAACCAAAGATTTCACTTTGACTATCTACTCTTATCAGCAAAACATCCCCATGCAAAAAAGAAGGGGAAAAGGCACACATACATAATGTTCAGCTTAGCTTCGTGACAGTAATTTCATGAACAAATGCCGAATAATGTGTCCTCACCTTCAACTACCTCCTCCCACAACAACAAACTTCCATCAGCACAAATGCATGCAACTACATCTCCATATTCTGGTGGAGCCCAAACAACTTTTACAATGCTGGATTCATGCACCTAATCAAAATGTAAATGCAATCGCATAGATTTCAGTTCAAGAATTTAACACTATTTTATAATCACAATTAATTATTTTCATAGTTAAGCGAAAGAAAAAAATTAAAAGCTTATTTGCTCAGCACTACATTAGTATACAAAAAGGAACCGAGTTACAGTTTTTCTTCCTTTTGAAGTTAGTTTATACCATTCATCAGTTTTTCAATTTCATACTCAATCCTTAGATTACATTAGAGCAAAAGAGGGTCCCAATAAAAATGGCCAACTGAATGAAAAAACAAGGAATCAAGTTTGACTGATTTGCAGTAGTTATGTATCCTGCTTCTCAATAGTTATTTGAAAGTTCAACATTTTGCCATACAGACCATTACATCAATACTTGGAAGCTTTCTGGACCGTAGTTTGACAATACTACTTGTCCAGTTTTTTCTGCCACTGAAAACTTATTAACATATACTTATGGTATCTGTTACCTATACAAGAAGCACGACAAGGACGTGAATCTCTCTTAATACATATGACTTCACAAGGAAACGAACTATCAACTTCTGCCCCGTTCAACATTTTATTGGTTTCTATTCAAAAATAGGAGATTTTTGTATGGACTCCAAAGTCTGATATCAAGAGTCAAATGTTCCCCTTTTTTTGTTTGGGCAGTAATAACTCACTATCCCATCTTTTTTATTATGAGGTGGTGCCTGAGCTAGTTTGAGCAAAATTCTAACTAATTCCACCATATACCTCTATCTCCCACCAACACGTGTACGTCATAACTTTGCTCACCAAATGCCGGGATTTGAACCAGAGAACTCATGTTCTACCTGACTTCATTGACTACAAGGACAATGATACTCACTATCCCATATACCCGACCTCGGATTGATACATACTTGTTCTATTTATTCTGCAGCAAATTCCTACATGTATAAATAATCTATTCGGCTCTTTGGATGTACATTGCTACAACATCAATCTATATCCAAAAATTGTACTTCCCACAAAAAAAAAAAACTTCAAATCCGTATGACTTCAAATTGAGAGCTAAAACAAATTCATATGAAAATTGTGTTTTTATCTAACCTTGAATTTAGAAGAACCACTGAAAACAGATGAAGCCGGATCAGTAGAATCAAAAACAAACAAAGTACCATCAGTTGAACCAGCAGCTAATCTGTGACCCGAATAATTCCACGCAGTACATGTTGTACCTTCTTCAAGCTTAATAATTGCTTTATCCATTCTTCCTTCTTCACCAAATGTAACAAATCTTAAACCCTAAATCTGCAGATTTTGCTGGTTCTAAAAACCCCTTTTCTCTTCTAGGGTTTTTGGCTCTCGACACAGTTGCTTCTTTAACTTTTTTTATTACAAAAACCTACCCTGTAGTTTCAAGTATTACATAAACTACCTTTTTCTTTTTTATTTGTATGTAAACTACCCCCTGTAGTTTCAAGTATCACATAAACCCCCTTCTTCTTCTTTTTATTTGTATTTAACTAACTATTACTATACATTTGACTATTACGTACACTTTTATTTTACGGATACGTATGGTAAGTACTCTTCGTCTTCAACATTGAGGTTGTAGGTTTGGAACTTTGAATCATTATAAAAGTAAGTGTTATTTTGACAAAGTTAATACATGAGAGTTTAATTTACCAAGAGGTGACAAGAACACAACAATTTTAGTTGAAACCTATTTAAATAACTTAAAAGTAGATTTTATAAAAAAAAGTGGATAAAAGAGGTAGCCCATATATAGACTCAAATAACTAGTTCAGTGAAAATGAATTATGTATATCGCGTGGATCAATTTACTTCGATAGTGTTAGCAAATGTATAGATTTTGTATATTTCAAATATGATATACATGTAATAATACATAATTAATGTATAAATATTTAATACTTCGATTATATGGTAAATTAGTTTGATCGAACTGTACATATTGGCAAGTCTTTTAAATTTGTTTCCAATTAATATTTCAAATTGTGAGTGGTCATAGACATAGGGCCATCCCAATTAGAGGTGTCAATTTACTTTCCTTCGTCATAAATCATACTATATGTCAATACATGATTTTATATACATAATTAAATATATATTACTCATCCTTTATAATGATATTTTTCAAAAACAGTTAAAAGATTTGTAGACAAACAATATTGGGAAAGAAAAATAAATAAATAAAAATCTTTAACTTCCAAACAATTATAGAAAATAATTTCCTCATCAATAATAATGTGTATCATTTTCATTATCATCATTTATCTTGTAACTTGTAAGAAACTTGAAGAAAGTGAAATTGGCAAACCTACCTCTATGTGTAGTTTCCCTTGTAAATAGGGTGTCTTTTTTTAAAAGATTAGTGAATAGTCCACATGAAGATGTGGACAATCACAAGTTTGATTTGTAGGAATAAATAGGTGGTAACTTTGACCTAAAGCTTATTAATGTGTACTCTTAGACACTAAATGAGAGGGTGATATGTTTTTATTCGATATTCGATACTCATATATATATTAAGTTCAATTGTATATAAGAAGAATATATGTACGTCATGTTAGCTAATTAAATTTGTTTATAAATATTTCTTATTATTTCAATTAGTGCTAATACATTAGTTAAGCGGGAGCGCCACCCTCAAATGAACTCTGCAGAACGCGATTCGAATTTGGTGGGTGAGCTCCAAAGATCAGGTGAGAAACCCAAAAAAAAAAAGGTCTTGCTTCCCTTAATCTTTCCTAAGTAAATGAAAAATAAATATCGACATCTTATAAAATATTGGTCCAATTCTATAAAACATCAAAATATTGATATTTTTAGTCAACCTATAATGCCTCCCAACTATTAAACATTTCTTTCAAAATGCAAATAAAACTTTTAGAAGATTTTATTTCTAAAAGAGAAACCTAATTTAAAACAACAACACGTTCAAACATTTTTCAAAAAATAAATTTGGGCCAAACATGTATTGTTGTCTGCATTAAATTCATTGATCCATCCTTTTTATCTTTGTTTCTATGTACTATACATATATACACTATTGACATGAAATTTGAAAGATACTCGTAGAAATTTCTAGTTTAGTAAGTAATTAATGAAGGAAAGTTCTTCGAATTTTTCCTGTCGATAGGTTAGGTGGTGGTTGCCTAATAAGAATTGTTAAGCTTCTCTTCTGTATTTTCTTTATTATTACACCGAAAATAATCATTGACATTTTGTACAAATTGTTAAGTTCAACTAATATCAAAACACTAGCTTTATATAGTCGATCATTATAATTTTTCGCTTATTAAATGAATTTTTGGAAGTAGCATATAAAATCTTAAAAGATAAATAATATGTACTTAAGTATATAATAATGAATAATTTAACTTAATAATATAATAAACACGTCGAAAAATTTCAAATTGAATTTGGGCCACTCATGTATGACACAGTGTGCATTAAATTCATTGTTTTTTAATCTTTACTAGTTGTACGTACTATTAGATTGACATGAAGTTTGATAGAAACTATAGTGTTAAATTGCCCAATCAAATGCTTCCTTCTGCAAAATAATTAAATGTATGTAATGCTGTAAAGTATATAAATGCTTTGCCACCAACCTCACGAGTATATAACTATAGTAATTAATCATCTTTTCTAATTAATTGAACCAATATTCATTAATTATATTCATGCTTCATCCGTGAACATCTTTTAATTTTTATCATACCATTTTTAATTTGTATCACCTAATTTGATCTGAGGATTAATCGGTTCGGTTCAATTATGAATCGGAAAAAAGTAGGGAAGAAAAAAAAGAATTAATTTGTTCAATCTGATATGTACCTAGCTAGTTAATTATAAGTAGTTGTGAAGCCATGAATTTTAATATGGAAATTTTATTACAAATTTGTTTATTTCGATACGTAATCAACTACTTATAGATATTGTAGCGAAGTTAGGAACTTTAAAAAGGAATTGAGATAAAAATAGTAAGAATAAGAGATTAATGATTTATTCGTTTAATTTAATCCAAATATAACTAGTTATAAATAATGATGAAATCATAAATTTTAATCAAATATATATGCTTCTACGAATAAAGATGTCACTTGTAAATTGGAATTCAAATTGCAACCTAAACCAATCTTAGAAGCTCTCAATTATGTTAACATTAATGTTAATGGGATTTATATTGGTTTTATCTTATAGTATGATTTTTTTTGACGAAAGAAAATTTAAATATGTATAGCTCTAGTAAAGCTGTAATTTGGTTTTTAAACTTATCAAGATTAATACATTATTTTTTGTTCTAATTTTTTCAAGAGCAAGTCAATATATAGTACAATTCATTAATATTCTCTTATGTAGTCTTTTAGCGATCTCCACAAATATAGACAAAACCTTTGATTATAATGTGTCTTTAATTCAACCACCATAAGATGCCAATAAATCTTTTTTTATGGTAGCTAATATCTTCTAAATATATTACAAGACCATCCAATATTATTTTTTCCTTAACATAGATGGTACATTTGGTCATACAAAAATCATTTATTATCATTTTTTGATGTTAAATTATTAGGTAAATATTTTATTAAAAAGCATATAACATGACTTTTCTTACTCATAAGCGGTAGTTATTTCTAATAATTATTTCGACTTTTAACTTTATATTACTTGATTCAATATCAATATTATTATTAACTTTTAATGTGTATTTTTAAAAAAATATTTTTCATTAACTGATTAAACATCAAAAATATAAATGATAAAAAGAAAGCTACCCCTATATATTTTCCAAGAAATGCAAAGGAAGTGCTTGGTTAGTTGTCAAATTTAGGTCAATTATAGATGGGTCATACATATATTTGCTGTCAATTTTTACTTAAATACTCCATTTCTCCTCCTCTAACGTAGAGTTGAGTCTTCATAGTTGGAAGTCAAACTTTTAGGTACCTTCACTCGTGATATAAAGAAATCAAATCACTGCTATTAAACGATGTGGTGTAATGAATAAGATCATTATTTTCTTAATTAGAAATCTCATCTCGAATATTGTGTATGGAACTATACAAGCCCTGCACGACATATTCAATTCATAAAGCATGAAGAAAGTCTCAAACCTACAACCTCCTGCTCAACTAACTTAATTATCGTTATAGATAAATCGATAAATTTATCAGGTTCACAACATAAAAATTACCAACTGCTTAACAAATTAAACTCGACCATCTACGTATAAAACGATAAACTTATCGAGCTCATAACATGAATATTACATGTTTGAGGAAATTTCCTCACCTAATCAATTAATTGCGATATTAATGATTTTTAAGTCATAAAGAAGTAGATTTCATGATTAAATACCAATAAATAGAGAATACTTTGCACTATTCGCGCTACTTTTTACGTGAATTAAGGCGGGAGTTAACTAAGCTAGCTTGCTGTCATTAAGGCTACCGCGTAAACCAAAAATAACTTACGAGTTACTCGGGACGATAAACCTATCTCAATTTCTAATCATTATAAGTTTGAGTAATGTTTGTTTACTCGATAAGTTTTCAAATTACGCATTATATTTCTTTCGTCCTAAATTATTTATGGGAGGAATTTTTACATATGAATCACAATTAAGATATTTTTCGTCCTAAATTATTTATGGAAGGAATTTTTACATATGAATCACAATTAAGATATTTATAGTTTTTGAGAACAATAACTCGAACCAAAAGTTATGGAATAATGTCACTTATTCTACGTTGTAGGCCATGAAAACTTCAAATTTTTGAGTTCAAAAAACTAGCAACAACAATATTCCAAAAGATGAAAGAAATTATTGCTATACATATTAGTCATAAATATTCTAATTACTTAGATTAAGATCAATATTATCTATCAAGCACATGAAATACCAATAGAAGTCGCCGTGAACCGTTCGGAACCCGTTCTTCTAACCAACGACTTAATCTCCGGCGAAAGTCCGTCGTACTCCGGTCCTTCCGGAATCGTCGTAAGTGCACCAGATTTATCATAAACGACGTAAAATCCATCTCGATTTTGCCCCTGAAACAGCGGACTGTTGCTCTGTTTTGCTCTGAAAACGGATTTGAGAAGTTTCTGGAAAGATCTAGAGATCCTAGAAGTTTTTTTGGAAATCGGTTGAGTAGTTTGCTGTGGATCTGTTGTTGACGGTGGAATAAGAAGACGACGATCGGGTAAATGAGGCATTGAGAGGCTTCGAGAAGATATGGCTGAATCGAGTTGACGTTCGAATGATTTCAACTCAAATGAGTCGTAGAGTGAGCTGCCGCAATCCCATATGAGAGGTTTGTTTGCTGCGGCGGACGCCATTTTTTGCGGTGAGATTTTCTCTGGAGTTTTCGCCATTGTTGATAGTGGAGAATTAATATACAGAGATTTTGGGGTTTATATAGTGGCGAGTCATATGAAAGGTGTGTTTGTGGAGTTGAGAGGAAATTTCTTTAATATGTGGCGAGTAAGATTTTAACGTGTTCGCTGTGATTATTGGGGTGGGGTTCAAAATTCAATCAAAATTAATATTTAAACAAAAAAATTATTATTTGTCTTGTTTAATTTATGTCATGTATTTTATTTTCGTGAGTTAAATAATTTAAGTTTGATTGAGATTTTTCTTATGAAATATTTAAATTTTTAAAATAAAATTTATATATTTGTAAATTAAGTAAGAAGTATTATGAGTTACAATATATTAAATATTTAAAATATTTAAAAGATATATGATAAATTAACGATAGAGATAGAATTATCTGAATCTCAAAATCTGAAATGTGTCGTATAAATTAGGATAAAGTATGAGTTATTCATTTAGAGATTTTGAATTTTAGTTTTTTATTGGGGTATTGATTTTTACATATTGATATTTTTTCTCAACTTTAATAGTAAATTAATATATTATATTTATACGATTCGGTATATAAAGCCAGAGTTTAGTTTATGCTTTCAAATCTGATTGTTTCAAACTCTTCTGTTAATTATGCAAGATACAATTTGTCTATACATGATTTATTTGATTTGTCACCTTGTTCTTAAGTAATTCTTTTTGTGTCTCTGTCAAATCTAATTGGTTATATATCAATAACCAAATCGAATCGATGAATTTGAGGATAAAAGAAGATCACAATTTTTTTAAATATTCGTTATTTATATTAAAATTCGACTAGTTCAAATTCACACACTATAAAACCAACTTTTGAGCGATCCCAATATTTTTTTTTTTCAAATCCAAATTCAAATTCAAAAAAATTATCAAAAGGATAAAGAAATTTCAATCGAAGTTACTACCATTGGTATTGATAAGATTTTAGAGTTTTATATGGTTGAAGGAGCATTTATGAGGATTGATGAGTGATTTGGCGATATAAGAAAAAAAAGTCAATTTTTCACGGGGTCGGATATATATACTTTATAAATTTATTGATTTGATTATCAGTTTTCACTAAAAAAGGAAAATATATTGTTACAATTTAAATTCAATTTTTTTGTTAAAGGTGATACAATGAAAGATTACCTTTTACTACGCCACAACTTTTATCAGTATATACTAGTATTCTCTTTATTTCAAATTATTTGTCAAATATTTTTATTTTAAAATTTAAATTACATAAATTTTAATTAATATTTTAAAATACTTTCTCATATAGATACGAGAAAAGTGTAATTTATAGTGTTTTGTTTATAATCTTAACAGCTAATAAATTATAAGTTTAAAATATTAATTAATTTAATTTTTAAAAATTAATTAAATCAACTTAAAAAATAAGATAATTAATATAAAACAAATAAAATATCGTATACCGCGTAGACAACTTTTACTCTGAAAGAAACCGGTCCTCTAAAAACATACATTTGCTTTTTCTTTACTATATTTGAAGCTTTAATTTATATGTATATATTTTAAAAATATCTTTATGTAACATATTTTATGATTATTTAATTATTACAAGAAAGTCACATAGTACATATATAACTTTGACTGGAACTTATTACTTTGTCAAAGACAGTATTTGATTATCGAAAAAGGGTAAAAAATATCTTTAAATTATTTGAAATAATTTAAATATATCTTTTAACTATATTTCGACTCAAAATTACACTTCTCCTCAAATTATAGGGTTAAAAATACCCTTTCCTTGGAAAAACTTATGTACTTTGTGAAATCGTTCTAAGGAAATGGAGAAATGAGGAAAAGAGATTCTATGTTCTTCAGTAAAATCGTTACTAAATTCTACGGAAAACGGAGAAAATTGGAAAAAATTAGGGATAAGTTTATTAGTCTACGTGGCATGAGTGGAACTCTATGGATCATGTGACATGCCATGTGATATCCATATGACATCTAAGTGACGTATAACCTATTCTGTTAATAAAAAGAGTATCTTTGACCCAATAGTTTGACGCTAAGAGTATATATCAGCCGAAATATACTTTACAGGTATACTTAAGCTAATTCTGATAGTTTAAGAGTATTATTGACCCTTTTCATTTAATTATAAATAATTTTGGAAATTTTAATTTATTTTTATATATATATTTGACTAGTGTGTACACAAATATTAATAATGTCTTTTATTTTTCTAATTCCTTTTACCATTTTTTTCTACGATTTGGTAGATCTGTATGCTATTCTCACACGTAGAAGGAAACAAAAATATAAAATAATATGGTTGAACATTGATATCAAGAAAAATAATAATTTTATGAGAAGATAACCTTATGTTATACTAATAATTAATATGATGATTGAGACTATAGTCAATTAACGTAGGTAACAAGTGATTGATACAACAATAGTTTTGTCATTTATGTTTACTATACCTCGAAGTTTACGGAGGTATGATTTACGTATATTTTATTATCTCAGAATTATTTATAAGATTATATTAATATATTATTACTATTACATTAATATGACATAATATAATTTGTTTTGATCAAATTTATAGAAGTATTTTTAAACTTTAAAATATATCGTATTATATTTATAAATAGTTTATTATTTTATTCTATTTTCCATAAATGACTTTATTCTCGTGCATTAATCGATAATATTTCCCTTAAATCAGTTTGTCATTCACATTATATGATTATTTAATTACGACCATCTTATTCATAGGCTTTTTTTTCTTGTGAATCTTTAAAACTATAAGTGAGGATGGTAAATTGATTCATTACTCGTAAACAGATAAAGGACGAAATACAACAAGACTCATGATAATACTTGATAATCTTTATATTTGTCTTGCTAAATTAATCATTAATTTTGATATTAAGTGTTGGGTTAAAATTGATGTGTCATAGTTTTATCTCTTAAAAATAAATTTAAAGTGGTCCAATCCTAATTACAAATTCAATAAAAACAATATATAGGCCATGCATGCAAGTCACAACTATTATATCCTTTCATATATCTTTTTATACTTAATTCAATAAATTGATTAAATTCCAAATTTTTATTGTTCTTTTTCTCTTAAATGAAATAAAATATCTTAAAGAAAGAATAAAATGATGATGACCTGGAATTTGTCTAATATCTAGTTAGGCCCCAATTAGGCATATGAAAACAAAAGTAAATCCAATATTTTTTTTAGAAACTAGATGGTATATTGGAGTATTTTGTTACGAAGAGCATCTAATTAAAAAGGCATCGAATAAAAAATTGGACGATTTTTGAGTACGATGCTTTCAAGTTTTAATTAAAAAATAAAAATATTTAAAATTTTAATTTAAAATATCTGATTAAAAATAACAGGATATTAATTATTCGTCTTGAATCAAACTCCGAAGGCAGATTTGATGTCACTTACGGATTGTATTGTAGCTAGTAATAAGAGTCATGCGAATGTTGGTAATGTAGAGTCAATTTATATATTATTTCATGTATATATTCGTTACGTAAAGTTTAATTATTCACGTATTAGTTATTTCACATTTTATTTTCACATGAAATAATACATAGATTCCTTCGTAACTTATACATATATTAGTTATACGAAATTCTAAATTGTCAATCAAGCTTTATATTAATTCTATACGTAAATAATTTATTTTCTTTTTATCTACGTATCATATGTTATACAAAAAATAATACATTTGAATAAAGTATTATATGACTGGTTGATTTAATTTAATAAATAGAGTATATGATTTGTTATCAAATAAAATAAATCACTGATAAATAATTAAGCATATTGCAGACAAGTGGATGTGACAATTAAAAAAATAAAATAATGCACGACGTGAGCATAAAGTTGGATTTTATTACCAAATAAACTATTTACAAAATTTGGGGAACAAACCAATTTTCTTTGCTTGCTTTGGAAGTTAATAATACACTTCTTTGACTGATTAATATATTGTGACAAATACTTTTTTGATTAAATAAAACGTGGTCCTCTTTAATAATGCATATTTTGTCTTGCTTTAATTTATAATTAAATCCATTTGATACCATGCCAAAAAGTCACATCGCCACCTTCATTGACTATATGCAATTAATTTTACATAATAATAATAATAGTAATAGAATCGATTTATATGTATTTCGAATATTTCATTGAATATATTATTTTTATTCAACATATGTATAATTATTTTTTTCACGGTCTTCAAATATTTTAGGGGTTGCAATTGTTATTTTTGAAAATGATAAATTTGGGGGAGATTTCTACAATGGCAAGAACATTGATGCTTCAAATCCTTGGAATTAATATTAATAGAGTATTTAACTCTGTTGTTCTTTTAATTTGATAACTAACCAATTTGAGTATGAAGTTAATGAAATTTGACTTAGATATCCTATTAGAGTAAAATGATATAAAATATATTTGATGTTCTTTTCCATCTTATATAAGATCAATCAAAAAAAGATTTGAATGATTGATTTACAGTGACTCATTACTATAGTTAACAACAATTAATAAGAAATTAAACTCTAAAAAATCAACTTTAACAAATCTAGTCACAAATCACAATTAATGAACAACTCCTTTAGTGTCTCAATATATATGACATCGTTTAACTTTAATCAAAGTATTAATGACACTTCCATTATCTTTGTATGATCTAATGTCACATAAATAATGCACCAGCATACATACTTAGTAATTAAAGAAGGATTAATGATCACATTTTGTTAATATCCTTCTTCTCAATTTTGACAGAAAATTCCAGCTGATGAAATGTATTAAGCAAACAGGTATATATCATGTTGATAGAGAGACCAGAAAACTACTTGTTGAAATACATATATTCACGCAATTCGATAGATATACAACTTCTATACATATAAACAACAACTACGCTTCAATCCCAAGCTAGTTGGGGTCGGGTTGTAGGGAACCTCACTATCAACAACTTTCATACATATGGCTTAAGCACAATAGTATACATTTGTCATCTAAAACAAAGAGGCTAATCAACAACGTCGCTACTAAAAAGCTTGAATTTATTGGCATCTAGAACCAATTTTCTTATAGAAGAAAAGGATCCAAGAAGACCAGCACAAGAGAATATAACCATTATAGAAGTATTTACCCAAAAGGTAATAGATGATTTCTTTGGTTTGAAAGTTATGTTGTAAAGTAGCATTGGGAGAATGAAATCGAGAGGTATAAAGCCAACGGCTCCTACAACACCGTTAATGTCACCAAAGAATGGCAACATAGCTGCAAAGAACCCGCAAAGGCTCATGTACAACGTTCTGAGGATTATACGGGGGATTAGGTTTCTAAGAGAGAACACAGCCTTGTTTGCATCAGCCGAGTTCTTTTCCATGATTTCGTAAGCAACTTGAGAATATACCTGTGTCATATTTTTGAATAGTTACCACCATGTACACGACAACATGCTGCCGAAAGAAAATTTATTTTGTGTACTAGCTAATGCATGACTTACCAAACCAATGGCGAAGAGCTGAAGAAGAATAAAGACAATCGCAAGACCTAATACCCATGTCGGTGCCAAGGAAGGTCCTTCATCTGGCATTAAGCTCTTTAAAATGTTTGAATTGGATTTGTTTCCAAAAACCCAATATCCGGAAACAGATGCAGCGTAGAAAGTAACCAAGATTACAGAGTAGCACAACATAAGGCCTTTCAACATCTTTCCTGTTGCTGGTGGCGCGAGAGTTGCCTGCATTAGTTGACTACAAATTAACTTACGTCTCTATGGCGTCGCAACCTATTGACTGTCCATACATACATCAATTTGACATATTTCGCGACATCTATCATGGACTAACGAAGACCATGAAATTGGGAAAATCAATATGCATGAAACAATTATTTACCTGTATTTCTGGTAGTATTCCATTCCCAAAAATAGCTGCAATAATGGAGATAGACGTGAAAGCGCTAAATAACCGTGATAGGTGTGAGGTTTCTAAGGAGTAATCCCTCAGAGGTGCATTTTTTGAAGTACCTGAATAATGCAGAAAATATTCAGTTAAACTGGACCTATATAGTAAAGTTACATGCTAATAATAAGAAATATTGGCTCCACTAATACTTTTACTTGCTTCAGGCCAGGTTTGCATATATACTAATGTTCTTAGAATATTGATTTCTGAACTCTCATTTTCTACCTGAACAATGGTCACATTCTCCGAGGACATGAAAAAGAACGTGAACCACAAAGAACATAAGCACTTACCAGCACGAATACAAGCACCAACAACTAGGAAAGTGTAGCCCAAGCTCAGAAACAACGATGCTAAGTTGATGTGCCTCAGGGAGTGGAAGGACGGAAATTGAGAGAGACATATCATTATTACTGTAACCATTGCAATGAAGTGATACAATTTCAGTGGCCCATGTGGTGAAAGTTCGGAGTACATGATCTTGTACAAGCAAACAAGAAACAACAAACTGTTCAATAACTTGAAAAAAATGTAAAGATAGCAACAGTTCGTAATAACTTTCAACTGTGCTGTCATCCTATATATTTTTTAGTATTTAGGACCTTGAAGCATATCACAAACTGAATGACCTTTGTATTGATTTGAGGCTTTTGATAACAAAATATCCATCAATTTATCGGTGAGTACCAAAATCACTAAAAGATCTAACAGGTCAAACTCAAAGCAGGCAAAATTACAAACAAAAAGACACGTGCCTCCAGTTCTATCCAATTTGTACTTTCACAATCCCAGTACAGCTCATTTTTCATTTTGGGATATCCTGAATGTTTCTCATACTTAATTTACAAACAAGGTATTCTACACAACTCTAACTTCTTTATTGCAAACAAAACCTGTTAACAAACTAGAGTTAAATCATGATATGATGATTCAAATTTTCACTAACTTTTTAACTATTCCTTTAGTATTTTATTCAACTTCTACCATTATAATGCAAAAAGTCAATTAAGCTTATTGAACTTTCTTTGCAACTTAACATTGTTATCCATTACCAAAAAAATTACTCCCTCTGTTTTGTTTGTCAAGTTTTGACTTGGCACAAAATTTAAAATCTTGAGGTCTTAAACTAAACTAAAGATATGTAGAATGTATCAAAATATCCTTTCATCTCGACTAAAAAGAGTAAGACAAAAAAGTTGAAATGGATGGAGTTTCATATTGTAGGAGTATAATCATTTATCAGAGAAACTACATGACCGTTTGGCAGTTTGGTTCGGTACATGCAACAGGAAAGGACAGGCGATCTTAAGATACATCTTAATGGCTTATTCTGCACAGAAACAAGAAAGGTTGTGCATAACCTTAACATTTTGATCCCAATGATAAAACTGATGCCACGTTCACAATTAGTTAATTGTATTAGCCTATTAGGGATACCAACTTCTTTTCTTTCAGAGGTTTAAAGAGACAAAACGTTATTCTTTCAACGGTATTATGTCATACTTAACAATTAACATTTAGAAACTAATGATCTATATGGATGATGACATGTACTAAGTCCAAGTAATCAGCTAATACATATTATAATATTGTAACAACTGTGCTACTCTGCCAGTGGATTTTCATGGAACTTCCAAATTCTCACTGTTTTTGTCGTAAAGCATACATATTAGTTGAGTCAGATTCTCAAAGATGAAAAAGATAAGTGGATAACTGAAAGGATAAGTTCCTGACAAATATATATGAATCTTGGAAATGAAAACTTGTTGAAGTGAGAAGTTTATTGAACAATTAACATGAATGAAGAACTGGAAACTGAAAATTGGCTGTTCCAGAAGCAAGTACCTGAACGCATTCTCCGGCAAGCAAAATTGCTCCTATGCTAATGCCAGTGTTAACTGCTGTCTGAATGAATATCACAAAATAAAACATCCAGCCAGAACCTACATCGGTGCAACACACAATCCTTTAGTTTTAAAAGAAGCTTTCTGTAAAATGCAAGTTTGAGATAGAGTTGTTACATGTAAGGCATCATTCATATATCTTACCGTTCAATGACTAATAGATTATACGATGTAACCAATATATGTGGGAAGTAAATGAAAATATTAGCAGTAAGCAGAACTGCTAAAACCGGCCTAAATTGGATAAGAAGATGTTGAATAATATTATAACTATTTATGTAATGTCCATCTAGCATTGTAGATTGACTTCTTCATATGAGATTCAGAATGTTTAAATTCTTACGAGGCAGTGTTGTCAAAGGCTTATTTAAGACACGCTTAAGCCCTGAAGCTCAGGATATGTGCTTCCCATCAATTAGGGTGATTTTAAGTGTAGGCAAGGCACTAAGTGGTGCACCTCATTGTACATAAGTTCTATCTTGAATAGAGTTGCATTAAAAATAAAAAATGATTGGCAAAAGAAATATAATTATTGAAAAGGAAATCAACGAAGTTGTTACTTTTTTCTTGCATTATATATTTTTTATTTTGTTCTTCATTGTGCTTTTTACTTGACTCGAGGGTCTATCTGAAACAACCACTCTATCTTTGAGGTAGGGGTAAGGTTTGCGTAGACACTGGCTATGCTGTGCGCCTCTTTTCACTAAAGCACCACATTTTAACTCCACTTTGTTGCTTAAAGCCCTGATATACCTAAAACCCTTCTTAACGCTTTTTGTCTTCGATGACACTGCTACGAGTTAAAGAACTTTAAGCCATTCATTCCATCCATTATTTTTTTAGCCTCCTCCAACAAACACCAATTATCTAAATTCACTATGTTCAAAGGTACAAAAAACACTAACTATATATTTTTTTCTTTTAAACCTAGGAGACATCTAACAAAATCATTGAAATCTGGTGGCTACCGTCAAAATAATCATGCCAAATATCCTTTTCAAAAGTCAAATCAACATTGCACTCACATTGAAGGTCCACTAGAAGCATAAAGGCCACCAACAACACTAAAGCAAATCTATGTTTTTTTAGTGGAATCAATTTGTCTTAACACATGCCAGAATAACTTTTACCTCTAAAAGTCTTTTTAAGTATTTTTAAAATGCAAAAGGTTGTAACTTTAAATGAAAGACTAACTAAATCATCTTTGGATCTAAGTCAAAAAGTAGTAAATACAATTATCTAAAGGGCAAGAAATCCCCTTTCTTTAGATCAGCATCACAACGCACAAAAATAAGTGCTATAGTGACCACAACAAACTTAAATAATGCTACATCATTGCATTGATTCAGTAGTTTAGACTTCTATTATTAAAACAACAAAACACCTTTACTTTTTCCTTTTTTCCTCAGTGCAAGTCCAATTACATCTTCTCAAACTATTAAGGAAAATATTGACAAGTCAAAAACTAACAACAATCATTGCTACCACACCTTAATTACAAACTAGTTCAAGTCGGCATATGATCCATCACCATCCATTTCACTCTATTTGTGCTCATTCCATTCTAATACTTACTAATCTATAGTTCTCTAGCACTAAACATCTAACTTAACTAAAAAGAACCATGAGGTCTCAAGTTAAAATCTCAGCGTAGTCAAACACACTAGGTGATTTCTTTCGGAACTTGTGCTGGTGCGAGTTAGCACGTATCTCATATAATTAGTCGAGGTACTAACCCCAACATAAAGATTATCGAAAAGGAAAAAGGCTCTCAAATTCAAATCTCAAGCAAAGTCAAATACACTACGTGATTTTCTTCCGAAACTTATGCAGGTGGGAATTAGAACGTATCTCATATAATTAGTCGAGGTACTAACCTCAACACCATGATTGTCAAAATGAAAAAAGCCTCTCAAGTTCAAATCACAAGCAAAGTCGAAAACACTAAGTGATTTCTTCCGAAACTTGTACTAGAGGGAGTTAGCACATATCTCGTATAATCAGTCCAGGTACTAACCCAACACCATAATTATCAAAAGAAAAAAGTCTACTAGTAAAACTAGAAAACAACAATAAGCATATCACCATGACATCACACACAAACAATTCTTCATGGATTGTGGGGTGGGAGAAGGTTTCTACCTAAAACATCAGCAGCAAGTTCTCTGAATCTGATATGCCGGCGACCAGACTTCTCACAGTGATCAAGAACCAAAGACATGAGATAATATGAGTAAAAGGTAACCAAACCCATCACCGTTAAACAAATAAACCCCAATGCCCATCCTAAACCTCTGAAAGCATACGGCAATGTCAGCACCGTTGGTCCTACTATCGCCGTCGTCAAATGAAATCCAGCATGCCACCATTCCCCTGTTCCCAAATATTAAAAAAAAAAAAAAACCATTTTAACACCACAATTCTAAACAAAAATCTGCAACAAAATCAGCTATAAAACTATAAAAAAGATGAAATCTTTAGCTATTCAACGGTAAAAAGTGACACTTTTAGCTTAAAAAAAAGGTAATAACCTTTTGATTCAAGAACAAAAGCAGCACCAGCATCGTCTTCACGGCGATTTTCAGGAAAAGGGTCATTACGAATAGGCTCTGGAACCACCATTAACGATTTTTTTTTTGTATAACTATGCTGAACTCATATGTGATTTGCGTTCTTTGTTGTATACAAGAAAGAAATTGAAATTACAGAAGATAACAAAACAATTCACTCATTTATAGGAGTTGATGAAGGCACAATGCCCAATTTTAGATTTATATAGAACTCTATTTTCGACTATTAAAAATCGGGTTGATATATCATGATAATTGTCATATTTTTTCGTTTTAGAATTAAATGATAATAATTTTGATTAATATTATATTTTTCGATTAATATGCAAAAAGTTTGATTTATAGTATTTTTTTTTATAATTTTTTAAATTTTTTAAATTTTTTTATTTAAAATATCAAATTAATATAATCTAATTTAACTTTAAAAATAAGTCAAATTACTTTTTAAAAGAGGCACCGTGACAATTAAATATGAACAAATAAAATATTATTTATTAATTTTTCATGTTAAATCATGTTAGATGTATTTATTTTATTTAATATGTCATACAACAATCTAGTATAGTTCTAAATTCTAAAAATGGAATATAGTGTTAGGACCGGAAAATAAGCAGGTGTAAACGCGGAAGCTAGCAAAGCAAACCTCGAAAGACCACGAGTAAGAAGACAACGAGAAATATACCAAAAGACACAAAGATTTAACGTGGTTCGGTCAATCGACCTACGTCTATAAAGAAGATGAGCAATCCACTATAAACATGAGAGTACAGAATACAGAAGGAAACAACCTCAACCAATTCACTCGGAATACATGAGAGGTTTACAAATTCTCCCTCTAACCAAAACTCTCAAAGCCCTTAAAACTACATTGTGAATGCTAATTAAGTTAGAAGGAACATGCCTTTATTTATAGAGTCCTAAACCTTTTTCTACCAAAAAAGAATAGTCAATTCAAAACCTTTTCCTAAAAGGAAAACCTATTTAGGGTAAGAAATCAGGGCAAATAAAATCCAACATATAGAGAAGAACATAACATACCTAAATATGTATTTTTTAAGGGAGGTAAAAGAATGTTTTTTAAATAATTTAATATGTTTTGTATAAGATTTTTTAATTATTTTTTTACATTTGCCTTACTTTAAGTATCTTAATTCTGACGGATTATGAAATTTAAAGAATTATAGAAGACCATTGAATGTTATGGTGTTAAATTAAAAAGGGCAACTTTCACATATAGCAAACAAAAAATTTATATTTGTATGCTATAGCAAACTTTACATAATTGCGCTCCATAGCAAACATAAAAACTGTATAATTCGTTATACATATACAAGTGTATAATTCGCTGGCCTAAATTGTATAATTCACTGGTCTATTTCGCTGCAATTGTATAATTTGTTATCCTATTTCAATGCAATTGTATAATGCACAATTGTATAATTCACTACCTATTTCGCTGCAATATTAAGTGTATAGCAAGAAAATATATGTTTTTCTCTCGCTTTATACAAAAACAGAAACACAATATATACACTTCTGTTGTATAAAGCTAGAGAAAATTGTATTTCGCTGCAATTGTATAATTCGCAATTGTATAATTCGTTCACCTTTTTCTCAGCAATATTTGAAGTAAAATGTTTGTAAATTGTATAATTAAGTGTATAACACGAAGATATATATTTTTGCATGTGTATATACAATTTTCTCTCGCTTTATACAAAACAGAAATAGAATTATACACTTCTGTGTATAAAGCGAGAGAGGCGAGCGAGATTTCTGGGAGAGAGACGCTGGCAAATTTTAGCTAATGTTTGCTATGGAGCACAATTAAATCAAACCCTAACTATTCCATTTATTTTAAGTTATTAGTTTGCTATTATATACAATTTTTCCAATTAAAGGGCAAATGGGTAACTCTTTTTGGTGTAAGAATTAAGATGTTGAAATAGAAAAAAATATTAAATATAGAAAAAGACATTATTTTTTAGAATTAATCAAGGAGAAAGTATTTAAATTGGAACAATAGAGTAATTTTATTAGATATTCAAAATATACAAAATAAACAATTTTTAAACAGAATGAGTTATAATTTTTATTTTAATTCAATTTATAGGTTTTTGGCATATTTTATGATGAAGAATTTAATTTTAAGATTCGTTGAAATATTTATTTATGTGCTTTCCATTTTGTGTTTGTTATTAAGGACCCCATTGGATTGAATTTTCAAAAAGCAAATGCATATATAGTAGTTTTAAAACCAACTTTTCACATATAAAAGAAAATAGGAGAGTTTTTTTAGAAAACTTACAATCACGATAAATTAATTTATAAGTATTTTTTTTGGTTAGAAGTAACGAAAATGGGTTTATCTGAATTCATTATTGGTGATCTTGCGTATAAAAATTAAGTCATTTATTTGATAGTTAGCTAACATATAGCATTTTTTTACGTATAAAATTTAATAACCTAAATTCCATATTTATTTTACAATTTAGAAATTTATATAACTTGTGAGGATATCTCTATATTAGTTCATGTGGTATAAAAAATCAAATAACTAAATTTGATATAAAAATATTTAAATTTTTTTATGACTAATTTTTATATAGTAATTAAAAAAATAAAAAAAGAATTTTAACTGAAAATAAAAAGAGATTCGAAGTTAGGAAAATGTCATTTTCACTCCATAAAAAGTTTTCAATTCATTAAAACAATTTGCTAAAGTTAAACAACTTTGGCCTTTATGGTTTTATCACTTCTGTGAACAATTTTGATAGGACTCCTAACCAATGTCTGTATGATCATGGATAATATTTATATATTTTAATAACTAAATAGTAAATTGATTTGATTATTCGTCTAAATATTTTTAAAAAATTATAATTTTTTAACTTCACATTCTTTACACGAACTATCAAACCGACTCTTTATTAACAACAAGTAAATAGGTGATAGAGTTAATTTCTTATTTTTAATTAATTTCTTAAGTTTTAATTGTGAATTTGATAAAGAATTATTAATAAAATAGAAATTCTTTATTTTTTTATTAATAACGAATTATTAATCAAGTGAGATAAAACTCATGAAAATGGCAAACAATATGAAGTGATATTTTTGTCCATATATTAGAAGAACATAAAAACACGTAAAATTGTGTCCTTTACGTAACACTTTTTTTCCAACTACTAAAAATTAATGATCCCAAAGTGATGTCAATTCTACCAAAATCTTGCACGCTTTGTTTCTCATTTTACGTCTATTATTTCCTCCGTTCACTATTACGTGATTCGTTTTGAAGTATATTATTTTTACCTCATATTTCAGCCACGTCGATAGTAAGTAAAAATTTCAACTATCTAGTGATGTGTTGAGTCTAGAAAAATTTCATAAACCAAGTTTTTTTATACCTTACACATTAATTAAGGCACTCAACTACCACCTCAATTGTCGAAAATAATTTATTGGTATGTCCATTATTGAATAATTAAAAAATTCCCTAACGTTTTCACATGAATGCTCAATTCTATCGACAACAAGATATTTTTGGATTGAGCAATAATATTAGTCCATTTATGTTTAAACAAATAAAAGAAATTGCTTCTTCATGACTATGTTCATTAGTTAAAATGTTAAAACAAATAAAAAGAAAACTTGATAATAATTGAACGAATTGATTTATAATGTTTCAATCCAAGTTTGAACATTAACTTCGCCAATATGACTAAATCCAAAGTCATCTATTGCAAGTCAAATGAAACAAACTAAAAACATGAAATATGACTATTTAAAGCTTTCAACTCTAACTAGCAAGCATTTTCTATGTTCAACATAATCAGTTGAACAGCAGCACCTATATTTCTAATTGTTGTTCTTCTTTTCAGCAGCTGCAGTTTTGTTGTATTCTTCCATTTCCTTTTTGTAGACCTCCATCGCTTCAGCTGCTTCGTTATTCCACACTTGTTTCTCTTCTTCACTCAATTCCTACACATAAAAAAACAATAAACGGACATCAAAGGACAATCTGATGCACTAAACATCCTGCAATCATGCTGGGCAAGGGGAAAGGGTGTGCATCAATGCTCGGTCTATAGTTAAAGGTAACAACTTTACAGTTGCTTCAGGACTCGTCCCCCCACACACTGAAGTCACACGGAACACACAACACAACAATTTGTACAGTGTAATACCGCTAAAGTGGGGTCTGGAGAGGGTAAAAACGTAGGCAGACCTTAACCACTACCTTGATAAAGTTGTGTCAAAAAGGAATTGTACCTTCCATTTCAGTGAAATGAGAGCATTAATGGTAGAATTGTTAATCCCAGGACGCTCTTCTACTAGTTTCTTTCTTTCCTCTCTACTGAAACGGAAGAATGATGAAGCAGGCTTCTTTGGTTTGTTAGGATACACATTGTCATCCTTTTGTTTCTTCTTTTGGCGATTTTCTTTCGTTTTCTGCCAGAACTCACACCACAACAAACCAATCAATAAGCTTAAACTCAACTTCTGTAAAAGCCTAATCAGAAATTGTATCAAGAATGACTAGACAAACAAACCTTGATCAAATTTTCTGTTTTTTCTTTCTTTTTGAGCAATTGAAGTGCTTCTTGCTTCTTGAGTTTCATCAATTCTTCCTCTTCCTTCATGTGTTCAGCAGCTTCTTCGTCTTTCTTCTTCTTATAAACTTCCATTTCTTGCAAATATTTCTCCTTGTTCTTCATTGCCATCTGCATATATCGAACGAAAACATGTCTATAAGCTTCTAAAATAAGAAACATCCAGACAAAAGGGGTTTCAGTTCTCCAAGATTTCAGTAAAAATCACCTCCTCATAAGGTGCTTTTTGTTGCTCTGTCATGTTCTTCCACTCTTCACCAGTAACCTTTGCCACCTATAATTGAAAGTACTAATTAGAAATTTAACAAAATTATAAGAAAATATTGCAAACAACAAAACTCGTCATGAATCTTTACCTCCTTCACATTGTTGTTGTTCTCAGCAAGTAGAGCAGCTCGACGCTCATTTGTGAACAGGAAAAATGCTGATAAAGGCTGTTTTGGTTTCAAAGGGTCCTTCTCTTTCCTATATAACATGAATTAACGAGGCGAATATTAGATTTAAAGTTCACAAGCACCAAATAAATATGACTAAGAGAAAGTGAATTCTACTTTTTCTTCTTGTTTTCATTCACTATTGCTTCTTGCTGATACTGAATGTATTGTTCAAGTAACTCCATAGCTGTCTTTTGTTTCTGCTCGTCATCCAAGAGTCTCATCGCTTCATGTTCGCGCTTCTCCATTCCGACTATCTTCAAGTATACTTCTTTCTCAGCTTGGTATTTTTCCTCATAAGGCTTTTTCTCTTCAGCACTTATTGTTTTCCACTTAGCACCCAATAAATTAGCCATCTCTTTGAACTCAGCATTTGGATTAGCCTTTTTCACCTGAAATAACGGATTGTCGTTATGAAACCAGTAATATTAAAAGAAACATTTCAATTGAGATTGATGAACCCTTCTTCACATTTACCTCATTCCATTGGTCTTTGCTCCACAATAGATATGGCGGAACCGGCCTTTTCTTCGAAGGATCTGCCTTTTTCTTCTCTTTCTTTTCCTCTTTGTCTCTCAGCGATTGCACAATAGGGAAGTTCTAATGAAACATGTAAATAAATTAAAAATGTCAGCTTTGAAACAAACTAGTTGCAAACGACAACATAACCATGGACCAGCGTAATCCCACTTGCGGGGACTAAAGAGGGTAAAATGTAGGCAACTCGTAGGAAGAACAAACAAACAAGAACGAATGAAATATACCAAATCAATGGCGTCTCAATTCCAAATGGTAAAAATGTCAGCTTTGATACAAATAATGCTTCAATAGGATCAAATCAAACATGGGCAGATCTAGAGAGCGGGAACGAGTTCTGCAGAATCCAGTAGATTTAGAGGAAACTCAACTTCATAGATTGATAAACAACTTATCTAGAACTCAATAGCTTTGATTTCTTTTTCAATCTACTTTGATATGACTCTCCTTCCACAAGGTAACTACACTCACGAGACCCTACTAGTGGAATCACACATGGTATGTAGTTGTTGTAATTAATCAAGGTAACTACACTCACGAGATTTTTTTAGAATTCAAAAATCTATAAACTTCAAATTCTATATTCACATATGATATCTAGAGACAAGATTCAACAAGCATACCAATGTTGGTTTGAACTCTTTCATTTTCTGCAGCTTTTTGAGTTCCGTCTGAAGCTTCTCATGCTCTTTACCTCGCGCCTCGAGCTCTTCCTCTTTCTGCTTCAGCATTTCCTCTCTAGCCTTCAACATTTCCTCAGTCTGCTCCTTCTCAAGTGTCATCTTCTGAAGCTTTTCTTGCATTTCCAGCAACTCTTTCTCAAAAGAACTCTGCTCCATCTGCTGCTTCGCCGCCTTTGAGGCCCCTCTCTTGTTTGATTTCTTCTGCGATTGTGGATCAACATTCTCTTTAACAGAATCATCCACAGGCAACACCACAGAAGGGGACTGAGCTACAGTTCCAGCCAGTATATTGGCTTCGTTCAACGACTGTTTTTTCTGCTTCAGCACCTTCCTAGACTTCCCCTTCTTCGCCGGGACGTCGGAGGGAAGAGTCATTTCAACAACACTAGCCATGGATTAGGGGGCTTGAAGAAAATGAGGCTAAACCCTAGAAAAGTAGAATCTTTTTAATGGTTTTTGTTAAGTGACAGAATGGGGCTTTATATAGGATAATGGAAACCCAACGGCTAGTTTTTTCAAATTCAAAAGTGCACTTTAGTTTCCAAGATTCATAAAGTAAATTTAATAAACTTTACCGTTAGCTGAATTGGATTTGATTTGCTAATATCCTTCTAAGCACTCTAAAAAAATAGGGGGGAAAATCTTAAAAGCTCCATTCCATAGAAAACTTAAATCTAGCTTCATTCAATTGCAAAATATTTGAAGACCAGATTCTGGTCAACTTCATGGTCAAACAAAATATTTGAAAATAATTTTTCAGAATTTATGACCAAACGCCAGCCGTAAACGCTCCCTTATAATTTTTTTCTACCCCATAAAACGATTTAACATAGTACATGCTACCCCAACCAACACAAGCACGAGTAATTCTGGTCACCAAGATTTGAACTAATAGAAAGAAATCATCTTATTATAAGTACAAAGTGTACATACAACACAATCTAGTGAGTTGTGAGTTGTGACTGACCAACATCAAATTTTCATTTGATTCAGAACTCTAAATAAATATTTCCAAATCCCAAAAGATAGAAAAAAGAATTCCCACTACAGATTCCTGGAAAATCATGTATATGAGAATCAGGTAATAACATTGCAATCAAGATGAACTTCCCTACTGAAAAAATCTATATATTGCCAAACTGATGCATCAACCGTGGAATGTAGTCGCGAGGAGCACCTGTTATGTGCCTTAAATCTCTGTAGTATTCACATCACAGATTAGAGATAAACAAGCAATGTTCATCCCTGTTAGCTAGCCTTGAATTTTCTCAAGAAAACAACTTGCATTTCACAAGTTCATCTCATTGACCATTTAACACCATCTCCATTAGCATATCGTTCCAAGCGTCTATAGGTCCAGGCAAACACCAATGCAAGCAGTCATTGATGACTTTTGCATTCTTATCTTTTGCAAATGGATGAAAATGCCTGTATGGACCTGGATGCCCATCGGGCCTCATTAATGAAAGGCTAGTTACATCGAAAAGTTTTAGATTCAAACCCTTTTCAGAAGCTTTAGCTGTAGCCTTTCCGATTTCCTCCAACTCGATTTCATGTAGAATTTTGTTGACCTCACTCAAAGTGAAATTACCTTCCTTCACTGGTTTTGTTCTTTTACAACTTCCTCCGCTAAACCACTCACCATTTTCGAAATGGTCTGGTGTCGCGGTCCTGAAAAAGATCATGCCTTTGTGATTTGATGAGAGGATGTAGTTGAAAACATTACCAAGAACTTTACGGTACGCAAAGTTGAAACCAAGCTCAGTAAAGTTCTTTTTGGGACAGTAGTGACAGCCCAGTACAGTATCGTTTTCATAGTAGATTGCAGTTTTGACATACCACTCACCACTAGCAAATATCATATAGTCAAAATCCTTAAACTGATCTGTCCAACTAGTATCAAGTTTGTCGATATGAAGTTCAATCTCAGATGTGGAAACTCCATTGTAGTCTTCAAATATATCCGCCTTCGCCAGAAAGGGGGACCAAATTACTGAAACGGTGAAGTTGTACGAGGGGAATAACCATCTCCTGGATCGGTACTCCTTATCATGGTATACTTCAACAGCTTCGTCTACCTGAAATAGCATCATTTAACAATCAACAAGCTGACTCAAGAAGAAACCTATAGCTACAGATTTTTTTTTAAAAAAAACAATACCACAAACATACAGTTAGAAGAGCGATCAGTTCACAAAATCAGAACTTTCAAATAGTAGCATAAAATCCCGCTGTGGATTATACAAGAAACTACAAAACACAGATGACTAGTATCTCATAATCACTCAGTGTCTAGCAACAATTGAGTGATTATACCCTACAAATCACTTCTTTGCTTCAAAATCTTCTTTTTTTGAGCCGAGGTCTATTGGAAACAGCCTCTGCGCTCCACAAAGAAAAGGATAGGATCAAGGTACATCCTACCCTACCCATACCCCACTTGTGAGACTACACAACGTATATTGTTGTTGACTAGAAACATTTGCAAGCAATTAATAGGCTCACTGGTTGGTCAGCATGAGTGAACCATCCATTACAGCCGAAAGCCGCATCCAAGATTGAAAAGTTAATAGATACCTCAGTTATATATAACAGTATAGTTTCTGTACTAAATGCAAGCAATTAATAGGCTCACTGGTTGGTCAGCAAGAGTGAACCATCCATTACGGCCGAAAGTCGCATCCAAGGTTGAAAAGTTAATAGATACCTTAGTTATATATAACGGTATAGTTTCTATGCTAAACTGACTATTTTATTTATCAAATATTCATACAAGCAGTCTGATCTTCTGAAAAATCCAAGATCATACTAACATCTTACACTTTACACAGGAGGCTCCTTACTTCATCTACTCTAATATAAGGTCTTAAGTAAGTGTCTGCTGAAACCTACTACCATGAAACCAGTTGGCTTTTGGTCCCCCAAGTAAAGCTAACCAAACTTGATAGCTCAATAATTAACTGGTTATTAAATATTTCCTAGCAGAGACCAAAATGGTAGGAAGCAAGAACAAACATGAACATCAAGGAAGATTTTAAGGCTTCAACTAAAAATTAAGTTGAAAAAACCCAGCAAATATCTCTCATAAAGTACGGTGACTGTTCTTACTGAGGGAAATACTCCGACAATATTATAATGATGATATAAAATATTGAACAGATAACACTCACACTATCTCCCAGTAACAGTTTCCATGCAATATAAAGTTACACACTTGCACTTTAATGTTTGAAACACCTAATTTAATGAGATTCAAAACAAATACTACATCCATTCCAAATTGACCGAATTTTCTTCTTGGGCTGCCCCAAATGCTGCCCACTTTTTTTTTAAAAAAAATAGAAAGCTCAGATGCAATTTTTTTATTTTTATAGAAAGCTGTATCCGTTCATTTTTACTTCTGGACAAACTTTTCTCCACCACATTCTCCAACAACAGAAGTTGGACGGTTCGTTTTCGGTGGCACGGAGAGAACATAATTGAGCATACCAAACTTGGGGATGGAACCTCATAATCCCCATTTCATTTATTGCACCACTTGGATATTCAAAAATGTCCTACACAAAAATTTAAGCACTCACTTATTCAAGACAAGCGAGCAGAATGTATATGCCTTGAAGGAAAAAGATAACCCAAGCAATAACGATCGAAAAAATCATTTTGTTACTTGATCAATGCTAAATTATGGTGGAAACATGGCAAAAGAACAACCAAAACTTACACAAACAATTGACAATGATTGTAACTTGTTACCTTTGAGAGTACGCAAAGAAATGATTGGACATGGTTCCTTGATATTGAATCACCAATTAATGCCCATGTTTTATTTCTCATAAATTGAAGAAACTTAAGTGGATTGAACCGAGGTAACTTGCAATTTCGTGGATTCCACCTCCAGTAAAGATAACCATTATCCGGTCGGCCATTCTTCATACAATTCTGATGGTCTTCAATAAATTTGCATGTCTCATCCGTGTAAACAGGACCATCTGGATCAGGAATCCAATCTCCAATGAAAAGATTACACGTACCTGCTTGTTCTATAGCACAGCCAAGGAAACAAGCGGCACCATGTGACGACAGAGAACTTGATATTCCAAATTAAGACGTATGATAAAGGGAAAACAACTAAAGAATCAGCCAACAAATCTATAACCTACTATGACGTGGTGCAAGCTACACGAATCAAACAAAGTGTATTATTATGTACCCTGTCAACTTCAACACTTGTAACAATTTCAATCATTTCAAGCTCCCCAACAGGAAACCATCCAGGCTCCATACCAAATGAAATACAAAACCAATACTAAGGCATCCATTAGTTGCACGTTTTTACTTACTCGGTCACAAACAAATTAAAGCTAATAAAACTGCACTCCTAAGAACCAGAACCACTAAATACATCAACAACACACCCACTATAATCCCAAAAGTGGGGCTAGGGAAGGTGGTGTCAACGCAATCTTGGGAAAGTAAAGAAACCATTTCTTGGCTAGACCCTCAGCTCAAGTAAAGCATATCCAAAAATACAGCATGTAAACCCAACAAGTAGTATACAACACATACTTAAACAAATGGAGAAGATAACAGTAGCAATAACAAATAACACAATAACCAAAGCCAAGGAGACACTAAAATCAAGGACAAGATAATCCAGAAACCACTAAAAGGATGGGTGGAAAAACAGAGGCTCCATGATCATAGCTCAATAAATACACAATACACTGCACACGCTACTCATTTGTACAATGGATATAAAAAATATAAACATAAAAATTATAGCTATAACAGATCCAAAAGTACATAAATTATCACATTTCTCAATCATGCAACTCTTCTTCCTTAAGAACAACAAATGATCATTAAGCAATTACCTTCCCTAATCACATTCAAATACATTACATACTCTAAACTACAAATCCAAGAACTGGGAAAAACCTCAAATACCTTCAGGACCAATCTGATCTGCAACTTCAGGCAAACTGAAAGAAACAGGAGGCGGTGAAAATAGAGTTTTTTGAACAAAAGGGGTTTCTTGAACTTCAGAAATCACATCAGATCTTGAAAATAAAAGCCTAAAAGCAAGACCCACAAGAAGAATCGAAAAACCCAACTTCAAAACAAAGTGATTTTGCTTGTAAACAGATTTCCACCAAGATTTCCAATGAAATAACATTTTTTTCAGCATACCCACTTCTTCTTTAGCTCTTCTCTATCAGTATAGCCAAAGATCTTCAATGAAAATTCATAAAAATGTAATCTTTAGCTAAAGATTTCAAAAGGGTATCAACCTTTTAAGTGAAAAACAGGTATTGGTGATTATACAGTATTAAATACAAGTTGAAGGAACCGACAAATCTTGAGTGTATGGAGTGACAAGTAGCAGATTACAAAAGCACATGATGAAGAAATGTTAAACAATTGAATTTTGGTTTGGAGTTAACATTCACACATACAGAAGAAACAAGAGAATATTTAATGTGTTCCTTATCACCAATTTTTATCTTTATTTTTTGTATACATATATTCTAGATCTAAAACAGATATAAAAATTATAAAAAGTTATTCCCAAAAAAGTGTCCAAGCCATACTTGGTAATGTCGAGAATAATATTAGTTCAGTAGGTTGGCTGTTTTATCATTTTCGATTATATTATTAATTAATTTTTATTTTTTTTGAGTTACGTTATCCTCGAGTTTCATTATTTTTTATATTTCTTTTAAAAAGAAAAACTTGTTACAATATCATATTATGAATTTTAAGAATTAAATTTTTAATTTAACCTTTAAAACTGATTCACATTATATAAGTATTTCTTATATGACCATCTATGCGCGACCCTTTACAGCTAAATTCATAAGAAAACAAATACATAAAATAATGATTTTTATGACCAATTAAAATTGCCTTGTCGGATGTATAATTGCCTCGAGATGCCTAATAATATATGCATTATTGAATATTTTTAATAACAAGAAGAAAAATTTTATATAAAAGAATTTTAATTGAATTTGAATTAGGTAGGGTATCCATTCCAATCTTATTGTAATCTTATTTAATACTCGTTAGTCTCAAATAAATTAGATCAATTATATTAAAAAATCTTTTTAATTCAACTTTAATTAATATCATCATATATAATAAAAATAACTTATATATATAATTGTTATTAATAATAATAATGTAGAAGTTCTCTGTCAAATTTAAAATTTATTCTTGATTAATTAAAATTACAACATATCGTTACATAATTAAAAAAAGTCAAATTATAAAACCAACGAAAATAAGCTCATAACAATGAATTTATATCTAGATAAAACGAAACAATTTAGATACTAAAAACATTTTCATTTTTAATTCTAAAGTTACCAATTCAAGTACAAAAAATAAAAATAAAAATAAGAGAAAATAAGTATATATTTGCATCCTATTGAAAATGTTGCTCACAAATGAGTCAGACATCAACTAGAAAAATCAAAAAGAATATTTGCATTTAATGATGTGCCAATTTGGGTGATTGGTTCTGTTTTCTTCAATATGAAGGCTCAAAAATATGGGGTTACATTATTATCATTGACAGATATACTTTTTTGTCTTTTATATAATATATATATATATAGTTTTAAGCCCCTTACCTAATGTGGTGGTATAATTGTTTAGTTGATACATTATTTTACCAATTAAAGAAAATAATATTGAGTATAGTGCTTATTTTTGGCATGTTGCAAATTTTGTACATTAACAAACTATTATTAAATTTTACTATAACAATCCAGTGAAAATAGCTAATTAACGAAGAAAAAAAAACCATGTCTCACGTACAAGTTTCAAGTTAGCAATGAGCTTTTATTCTTAATTTAAATGATTTTCTATCTAATTATATTTTATCAATTCTGAAAGAGTGAAAAAGAAGATCGCAATAGTAATAAATATTGATATTATGTATATTGCAATAGTAGTTTTTTTTTATCACGTGATACTTTTTAACATTAAGAACATCATAATGTTTTATCAGTCACTTCTCATGTTGAACGTGGAATCTGAATCTAACCTTGTAATTGAGGTTGTTGAGCCAACAAAAGTGGAGAAAGAGAACTCTTTTTATCGCCCTCAAATCACGACTTAATATAAATTCTTGTCGTCCTTTTTGAGCAAGCGTAACTAGTGATATGAAATAGCCCTTCTTTAGCTTAGAGCCCGAAAAAGCAATATTCGATCTACATACGCCATAAGAGGAATAATATAGTAGTCTTGCACTTTTGAAATGTTCAATTTGATTCTATAGTAGGTTCTTTTGGTTATATAGTATAATACATGTATATTTGTTTCTATTTTCAAGTAGGATCAAAATAAATAAAATATAAGCTCCTATCATCTTTTATTATTTGTAGTAAGTTTGTTCTATCATCGTAAAAACAATAATAATATAAAGAAAGAAATAAAAATATATTATATTCGGAAAAAAAACCCTGTTAATTCAATCACTTCAGAAAAAAAAAGTTATAACACATGCTATTATAACTTCAATTTTCTACGTGTAAAAATAAAAATCAAAATCAAAATCTATGCCATTACAAGTGCAATAATAGAATTGTCTAAACCCGACTCCTCAAAAGTCAAGTTACTATCATAATTCCAAAAGTTAGTTGGCCCTGGCATTGCTTGTCTAAATCGAAACGCCCTTGTTTTTGCTTCTTCAAATTGAGTTGAACAAAAAGACCATAACAACTTAATCGGATCAGTTTTCATGAAATTCCTCTGAATTCTACGTCCATCAGGTAGACGAATCGCGATTCTACACACCAAATTCTTGTCACAGATCAAACTGCCATTTGGTTCTTCCGGTAGTGGAAGATAAATCAACAACTCACGATCATTTCCTTCGGTTCATGATTAGTATCACTACTTTCTTCAGTTCTATCGCGATGAGTTAATCTTTCCAATTGATTTCTGATTAGATCTGAGTGATACTCCGAAGGAGTACGATCAATAAAAGTCATAACATCTGCAAGCAACCTCTCAGGCTGAACCATACCGTTCCAGGAGCGCATTTTTTGACCTGTTATAGGATCAATCACTAATATAACTGGCCTGGAATCTAATTTGTAGTAAGTACAAACTTTTCGTCCTTCCTCTGTATGATCTCCCTCTTGCCAAAACACGAAGTTGTTTTCGATCATCTTAGCAACGATATCATTAGCCCAGGTATCTCGATTAAGCGTTTCTGAGGCGAATTCACCCCTGCATTGCACATTAACTAAAAGCCATTGGTTCCGCTTAGCGCCAGCTTCTTTTGCGTGATCAAATGGTCCGTTGTATAAAAATTCATAAGGAGGACGAAACAGATCAGAAAGGGCATTATTGGAATATGAGTCAAAAGTAGAAGACGAAATTTGATCTCTCTCATCTTCGTATAGTCCTGAAGTTTCACCGTAAAAAACTTCCCGTCTTACCGGTGATGGCAAATGTACATCGTCGTCGTCGTCTTCCCATTCCCGGAGTGTTGGAGTATTTTCGATTAATGGCGAATAATTGAACGATTCTGCTGCTGCTGTTGCTCCATTGTTGTTTCCGGAGAAAAAACGTTGAATTGCTTCCTCCAGATTCCAGTTTGTTGCTTGAAGAAATTCCCGGGCAGTATCGACGGTTTGATCGACGGCGATATCAAGGAAGGAAGAAATTAGCATGTCCATGGCTTTGATCTCGTACTGAAATTACGCTGAATACGTTATTATTAGTTGTTACTGTAATCAGGTATGATAGAGAATGAAGAGTAGCATATGTATATATTTATTATAGTTTTTAACACAGATTAATTAGAACTAGGAAAAAACATAGTTAGATTTAATTAGGAAATATTATTTTTATTTATGGTAAACTAAAGAAACGTAACAAATATAAAATCCGTCTCCTAGACAATTTAGATTTATTAATTATATTTATTTTTATTACTATTATTAAAAATATGAACTTTCCAAGTTTATTTTCTATATTCAATTAATTGTTTTTTATATTTATATTGAAAACAAACACGTTTTCATGTCGAGATTGTGATTTTTTTCAAAAGATAGTGATTTTTCTAAAAGATTGTGACTTTTTTCGAAGGGTAGTGACTTTTTCAAAAAATTGTGATTTTTTTTGATGAATTGTGACATTTTCAAAAGATTATAACTTTTACGAAGAGTTGTAATTTAACCAAAGATTTATAACTTTCTCGGTGAGTTATGATCTTTAAGAAAGATTTTGACTTTGTACGATTGTAACTAATGATAAGGCATAATTAACGCATTTTCATATTAGTAAAATTTCAGAAAAAGGTAAATTACTGTATAATAATAATGTTGACATAGTTTAACACGTTTCTCTTATTGATTTAATGGAAAAGGGTTAAAATTGTCTCATAGACTATAGTTAAAATTGTCTCTGAACTATGTGAAATAGACTACTTATACCCTTCGTTGCATCTTGGGATAAAAAATGTTTATCCTTAAAGACCACATATACCC